>NC_090449.1:95965143-97301163 GCF_031143425.1 Pleurodeles waltl
GGGGGTGCATGCCGCCCCCTCTATCCCAGAGCTCTCAGGATGCCTCCGTTTTGCGCAGAGGAGCGCCAGGGGCCACTTCTTCGTTCTGTTGGCACTGAAGGTGCCTTCGTCTCAAACCAGGTATTGCTAAAAGACTACATATGGCATAAGTTCTTTTTAGAGACTTTATTGATCTATATGTGCCTACCTGTTTGATTATGTTTTCATATATGTATGCAAATGTTCCTTTTATGGGCATAACATGCTAATCTGTTCTTCTGACTTGCCATACGTTTTATAATGTTCCTAATATGGGTGTTTATGATATTCTTATGACAAGTGCTTTAGTGTAATAACGTGTATCCTGACTACTGCTTATGTTGCAGAATACTCAGCAACCTGTGTGTTATATGTGACCACTGCTAGTTTGCAGAGAAACTAATGTGAAACGTTCTGACAACTGCTACATTAGCAGGATATTACTGATATGTGATGTTTGGTCTGATAATTGCATTGTATACTATACAGTATATTTTCATATAACTTGGTGTTGTGTTTCCTTTGTGGTGGGGATAGTGTGTCACGTGTGTTGTGTGTGTTGTGCAAACACTTTACACATTGCCTCCGGGTTAGGCCTGACTACTTGAGCAAAGCTACCAAAGGGGTGAGCAGGGGTTATCTTGGACGTGTAACTCCCTTGCCCTGACTAGAGTGGGTGGGTTCTGCCTGGCTTAGGTGCATACCCTAGCCAACCAGAAATTCAATTTTTAACAATTGAGAATTTTAATGTGCTCCTGCAGAAAAACCTCAGGTCAGGAGACTACCAAGGGGTGAATGGAATGGCAAGTCCCAAGCTCTTTCAGCCGAAATAGCATGTGCAAATAGGTTTTAGATAACACAAAGCACCATCTTGCAAAACATTTGTGGGCCTGGACGTTCCACAGGAGAACTCTTTATAGCCAGAGTTTACCACAATGTGTGAAATGTCACAAACCTCATCAAAGAGAGCCCATTAATGCTAAAGAAACCCTAATTTAGATTTGGAAGCAGCTTATGTACTTTTTCCATCCTTTGCAGGGTGGGTCTCCAAAGGCTTGGTGGTGTTGCTATTGTGCCAATTAATGTAGTCCCTTCGTAGTTGGAAACCACCTATCTCAATCTTCTGGGAAGCTTAGAGACATGCTGAGAGGCCACGTGGATAGAGGGATCCCCTAGGAACTGAAGACAATGTTCTTTTTACCACCATGCTGAGTATCTGACCATATGAGAGCTTTATTGCCGGAAAGACAAAGGAGAGAGTACAAGAGAGAAGGCTCTCCCACTGAAACTCAAATGGGAATGCTAGGTGGGCAGCAGCGATCTTGCTTGGATAATATGGACTTTGGTGCTACTACACCATTCTCCACAGCAAGTGCATTGGTGTCCCAACTAGGCAGGGACATCCAATTGTGAAATATTTGGAAAGGGGAGGTGGCAGAGAGAGAAAAAGCTCTGAATGGACCCCTTCATAGGCCTCTATATACTTTAAAAAAAAAAAATCTGGAAGTTTGCTTCTCAAGAGGTGCAGTGATCCAGGGAGAGACTAAGGTCCACATGTACGTAGCTATTTTCTTGCCTCAAACAGTGCGATTCTGCAACAAGAAAAAAGCATTTTGGTCTGTAAAGACCCTATTTTGGGAGTCAATCATATAGTTACCGATTCGCAAAATAGGTTTGCAAGTCGCAGTGCAATGTAGGATTGTTTTGTGACCATGAATGCGGTCACAAAACTGTCACAGTTAGCCCCAATTTCAAAATGGTGCTAACCCATTTACAAAAGGGAAGGGGTCCCCATCCCCTTTGTGAATGGTAGCAAAAAATATTTTTCAGAGGAGGCAGTGGTCCCAGGACCACTGCCTGCTCTGAAAAAATTAAAAGAAAACTTTTCATTTTTGTTTTTGAAATGCATCCCGTTCTCCTTTAAGAAGAATGGGCTGCATTTAAAACAAAAAAAACTGCTTCATTTAAAAGCAGTCACAAACATGGTAGTCTGCTGTCCCCAGCAGGCCACCATCCCTGTGAATGCAGCCATTCCGAATGGGGTTGCAAATTGCGACCTACCTCATGAATATTAATGAGGTAGGTCATTTGCGACCCCATTGTGAATTGCAAACAGTGTGAACCACACTGTTGTACATTAGATTTTGCGACTTGCAATTTGCGACTCGAAAACAAGTCACTAATTGTGAGTCGCAAAACTCTGGGTTGTACATCTGGCCCTGGCATCAGTTTCATGCATTTCGGTGGTGGATCTTTCCATATGCCCTTAGGGGTGTAAGAAATTGGGTTACTGGTTGAAGGGAGGTGAAACACTGCTCAAGCAGCAACCAGAATCCTTGTCAATGTCAAGTCAAAATCATATCCCAATTTATCCTGAATTCAGCCCTCTAGATAGAGACTCTGTACCAACATATTTTCCTCTTGTTAATCCCATTCCCCCATTTCCCTCATGCACTGAAACTATGCCCTGTTCTTCTTATGATTCACATACTTGAGGGGTCCAGTATTCATGGGTAATGTGACATTAAGCAAGGAGAAAAAGAATATCAAGAGTGGTTGAACCGACCACTATATCATTGGACACTCTCCTAAGTTATGATCATGGAACAATGAAGCAAGGGTTAACATCATGACAGCCTCACAATTCATACAGTAACCATATGAGTCCTTTGATAATGTCTCAAAGTTCAAGATTCACAGCTATAGCACTACGTGCAATGTTCCAAATGCTAAGTCTTTGCAATGCAAGTCTCAGTAATGCATGAAAAACGATTTTGATACAATCAATCAAGGTGTTGTTTCTTTGGCACACAAGTGTGTTCATAGTACTAGCAATATCGTTTTATTTGCAACACTCAGGGTTATTATTTCTTTTGAAAATGCAAGTACTTGTGGTGCTGGTGATAGCGTTGGAACATCAGTCACCATGGCCTTGTCTCTTTTGTAAAGGCAAGTGTAGTAAACTGGCCTCTTGTTTGCAGTATTCCCCCCACTTTTTGCCAGACATCTGATGCTAACTTGACTGAGTGCTTGCTGGGATCCTGCTAACCAGGCCCCAGCACCTGTGACCATTCCCTAAAACTGTACCATTGTTCCACAATTGCCACACCCGTGACACACAGCTAAGACCCTTGTAAAAGGTACCAGTGGTACGAAGGGACCCTGCGACCTCAGGGCTACAGCATATATTGTGGCACCCTAGGGGACCCCTCACCAAACACATGCACCCTGCCAATGCAGCTTGTGTGTGTTGGTGGAGAGAAAGAGATAAAGGGGGTCATTCTGACCCTGGCGGTCATTGACCGCCAGGGCCAACGACCACAGAAGCACCGCCAACAGGCTGGCGGTGCTTCCTGGCCAATTCTGACCGTGGCGGCAAAGCCGCGGTCAGAAAAGGGAAACCGGCGGTTTCCCGCCGGTTTTCCCCTGGCCAAAGGAATCCTCCATGGCGGCGCCAGCCTGTTCCTGGCGGTTTACACCGCCAGGAAGAGGCTGGCGGGAACGGGTGTCGTGGGGCCCCTGGGGGCCCCTGCACTGCCCATGCCATTGGCATGGGCAGTGCAGGGGCCCCCTAACAGGGCCCCAGCATGATTTTCAGTGTCTGCTTGGCAGACACTGAAAATCGTGACGGGTGCCACTGCACCCGTCACACCTCAGCAAATCCGCCGGCTCCAGTCGGAGCCGGCTTCATCTTTGCTGGGGCTTTCCCGCTGAGCCGGCGGGTGATCTTTTGCAGATCGCCCGCCGGCCCAGCGGGAAAGTCGGAATGCCCCCCGCAGTCATCTGACCGCAGGGCGGTGTTTGGGCGGTTTCCGCCCGGCGGGCGGTGCCCGCCGCCCTGCCGGGGTCGGAATGACCCCCAAAGTCAACATGGCATCACCCTCAGGGTGCCATGCCCACCAAGCTCTGCCTGTGGCATGGGTAAGTCACCCCTCTAGCAGGCCTTACAGCCCTAAGGCAGGGTGCACTATACCACAGGTGAGGGCATAGCTGCATGAGCAATATGCCCCTATAGTGTCTTAGTCCATTCTTAGACATTGTAAGTACAGTGTGGCCATATTAAGTGCATGGGATGGGAGTTTGTCATCACGACCTCCACAGCTCCATGATGGCTACACTGAAGTCTGGGGAGTCTGGTATCAAACGTCTCAGCACAATAAACCCATACTGATGCCAGTGTTGGATTTATTGTAAAATGCACATAGAGGGCATCTTGGAGATGCCCCCTGTATTTTACTCAATCATTTAGTGCAGGACTGATCAGTCTGTGCCACGTTGCCACTAAGAGACAAGTTTCTGATCCCATAGGGTGAGAGCCTTTGTGCTCTCTGAGGCCAGAAACAAAGCTTGCAATGGGCAGAGATGCTTCACCCCCACCGCAGGAACTGTAATACTTGCCGGTGAGCCCTGTTACTGTGCCTCAGGGCACTCCAGCTAGTGGAGATCCCCACCAAATGGACAAAGCCCCACTTTTGGCAACAAGTTTGGTAGGAAACATAGGAAAAACAAGGAGGAGTGACCACTTCAGCTGAGACCACCCCTACGGTTTCCAGAGCAGAACTGACCCCCTCCCTGCAGAATCCTCCATCTTGGATTGGGGGACAGGGACCTACAGGGTTAGGTCTGTGTACCTCTCCCAAAAGGAGGTGGACACTAGAAGGGTGTAGTCACCCTCAGGGAATGTAGCTATTGGCTACAGCCCCCTGACCTCTAGTGTCCACCCTGGATTGACTCCTCCTGTCCTACACGACAATGCCTGCAGCCTAAACCCGGAGGCCCCCTGACCGTGACAGAACCGGACAAAGATTCACGATGGCAAAAGCTATCCCTGCACCCACAGCCCCCTGGCCTTGGGGAATCCGACCTTTGGTGCAGCAACATTCAGCAGGCAGCCCTCCTCCTTGTCCAGCCTTTCGTTTTCCAGAACCAACCCCCTGGACTTCACCTGCAGTATCTTTGTGACCCCAAGGGTCCCCTTTTAGGAAATCATTGGGAGCCCGATGCTGTGTTTGCACCCTGCACTAGGCATACCCTGCTGAAGGTGTGTGTTTGGTGCTGACCTCTCCCCGCCAGTGCTCCACTAAACCCCCGCAGGTCTGCCCTCCGAAGACACGGGTACTTGCCTGCAAGCAGGCCTCATTTTGAGTGCCTCCAGTCTCCATAGGAGCCCATGTTAAACGACCTCACCTTTAAGCTTTGCAACCAGCCTGCCCTGTGTTTCTGGTGGTGGGTGTTTGGAGTTAACTTGAACCCCAACCTGTGGACATCCTATCCCACAGAGACTGGAACTGTAAGTCTTGTACTTACCTCTAAACTGTGCTAAATTTTCTTCCCCTCAGAACTGCTTCTGAAAATTGCACTGTCAACTTTTAAAACCGATTATTGATATTTATTCAGAAAATGTATAACTTGCCAAATTGAAACAAAATGGTATTGATACATATGTTGGATACTTACTTGCAAATATACTTACCTCCAAACTGAATCTTGTGGTTCTAGAAATAAAGGAAAAAAATATATTTTTGCTATATAAAAACTATTGGCCTGGTTTTAGTCATTGAGTGTGCTTTGCACTACTCTCTGATAAGCCTAACTGCTCGACCATACTACCACAAAAAAGAGCATTAGTATTATTTACTTTAGCCTTTATTAAGCCTCTGGAATACCCCTGGACTCTGTGCACACTATATCTCATTTTGATATAGTATATACAGAGCCAGCATCTTTTAGCAAGTCTCTGTGTAGTGGTTAATAATAGCAAATATGTGGGAAATGTGCCACGCTTTGCGTTTGCATCAAACCTTGTCTGTGTCTTTGTTTTTCTTATTCTCTTTTCTTGCAGGACACGGAAGATATCCTGATTAGTCTCCTGGGCTAGAGTGGGGAAGGAGGAGCTGACACCTGCACCTGAAAGGGCTGTGCCTGTCCTCACACAATGCAGTCTCTGACGCCTTGGGGTATGTCTGAGGCCAGGTCTGGGCAAGGCAGTATCTTGTAAACAACAGAGACTTTTCTTTGAAGATTGCCTACTTTAAAGGCAGAAATGAGTATAAGTAGTGGACCCAAAACCCCAGACTTTTAGAACACTTCTGGATCAAGAGGAACCTCTGCCAAGGAGAAGAGCTGAAGATCTGGAGGAGGAGTACTGCCCCTTTGCTATGTGTGCTCTGCTGGTCTGGCCTGCAGTTCCTGCTTCTGCTTTAGAGAGGACAAAGACTGGACTTTGCTGTGTATACTGCTTGTGAAGTTTCTCCAAGGGCTTGGACTGAGCTTGCCTACTGTTAAGAATTCTAAGGGACAGCATGGACTTCACCTACCAGCCTTTGGGTTCACTTGCTTTGGACCCGATCTCACCAGGTGGTGCCTATTCCAGTTTCTCGGCCCTTGGGAGTGAAGGTTGGTTGAAAACCAAGCAAAACTAAGTGCACCGGCTCCAGACAATGCCCGGAATTATGCCATTGCCTCACCCCATGACGCGACCTGCATCCAAAGCCGTGGTCCCCGCTGGAGGGCAATGACTCCAACTGAAATCGCAGGCCTGATGCCACCGCAGCTCCGCTGACATCCTGTGACTTTGTGAGTGCCGTGTCACCAACATCCATGACTCCCGACTTCGCTGCGATGCCTGCAACCCCGTGGCATTGATCGAGACTTCGTGAGGTCGTCCAACCACATCTTGACCCGCTGGACATCAATCTGCCGGAGCGTAAGAAACCAACGCTTCGCACTGATACCGCCTCACCTCCACTGCTCCGCAGCAAGGATCTAATGCTTTGCATCGGCTTCTCTGCTCCACTGCTGCCCAGCCCGGGAACCGACGCCACACCGGATCGAGTGATGCCTCGCTTCCCAACCCCATGCACTGGCTTGATTCCTCACTTTCACATGGTACTGTATTTGGGGGTCCGTGTAACTCCCTGACCAGCGCCATTGGTGTCAGATTGTTGGGAACGACCGCATCACGATGCCGTGATAACACTAAATTGAAGCATTTCTGTTTCTAAGCACTAACTTGAAGTTTGATCTTTGAAAATTCATAACTTTGCATGTGTGTGTTGGATTTTTTTCGTTTTGGTCTTGTTTTGGGCAATACTTGGTCCTATTGACTATTTACAGAGGCTAGTAAGCAATGAAGAATTTGCTCCAGGGACTGGTTCACTCGCTCTGTCTGCCCATCACTTTAGGGGTGTTAGCAGAGGGTAGGGCTACTTCATCCCCTAAGGCGCCTCATGAGGCCTTCCAAAACTTTGATGTGAATTGTGGGCCTGTGTTCAGAAATGATCCCACAGGGCAGGTCATGCAATCTGACTATTCCCTGTATGAATATCCGGCTTAGTTCTTCAGAGGTTGGAAGCTTTCGAAGTGGGATAAAATGCACCATCTTTGACAATGAATCCACCACTACTATCACTGTTGTGTATTTCTTCTCCGGAGGTAAGCCAGTGATTAAACCTAAACTGATTTTGTGCCAAGGAGTGGGAGTTATGGGTAATGGTTGTAACAATCCTAATGGGACAGTATGGGATGCTTTATTTCTGGCACAAAGTGTATGGGCAATTGAGATGTGTCTGTTTCCTGTGTCATAGCACAGTGTAATGGTGCAAGTAGGTCAAAGGCATCTGAATAACAGGACATCCATCAAAAATGTGGGACCAAATTACCTGTCCTTGGTATCCAATCGATCTTGGGGTTGTGAGTTTCTAACCAAGGGATTCCTACTATCACCTCAAAGATGCGGTACCTATGAGCACAAAGAATATTTCTTCTTTGTGACTATTGTCACAAACCACAGTCAATAGCACATTTTGAAACCGTATCACTCCAGAGGATAGTCCTGAGCACTCCACAGCTTGTATGGGCTCGGGTTCTCACCAGTCCAGGTCTATCTGCTAAGGAAAGATAAAAAAAAGTTACCAGTTGCCCCAGAATTGGTTAACATATATGATGCCTTTCTCTGTTGGATGGTTAACACAATAGTGGCCTGTATAGTTAGGCAATGTGGTATTGTTGCTTCTGTGTTAGCTAAGTATTGAGAGACCTGTACATTGTTCTTTCTCAGAGAAATAGTCTCTTTCCTCACCAAAAACATTAGTTTTCCTGTTCCTGATCGGATCCTACAAGTCCTGCAACAGTTTTCTCTTTCTTCAGTTTTGCCAGACAATCATGTGCGTGATTTCCTGACGTCCCACAATACAGGCAACGTTTTGTTTTTGCCTACATTTTTTCTCTTCTATTGTAAGAGACCCTAGCCCCCCAATCTGCATGGGTTCAATGTCTGATGCTTTTCCTTCAGGCTTCAGGACAACCACCCCAGTATCATTTTGGGGTCTCTCATGCTTTTGCTTTCCTAAGCGATGGTCCAGTTTCACCACTAAGGCAAAAAACTCAGCACAGTCTTCTGGTGGGTCTACTATATGGGCTAAGGAGTCTTTCAGATCCTCCTACAGCCCACAATAGAATAAGGAAGTCTTCTTTTCCTTCAGCTAGTGTGTTTCAGCCACTAAACGATTAAACTGGGTGGTGTACGTGAGGACCTCTCTAGAGTCCCGTCTTAAATTAGTTAGCTTGTGGTCATTAGATTACATGAATACATGTTTGCAAAGATTTTTTTCATTGAATTTTTGAAAGCAGGAAAGTTATGTAACACCTGATCATTGTTTTAATTAGTGGCATGGACTAGGGGGTGGCTACGCTGCCCAGATAGGAAATGATAAAAGCCACCCTAGCCGCGTCATTTGTGAATACATGGGCCTTACTCAGGAAGTGCAATTGGCACTGTCGCATGGATACTATGCAGTTTTCGATTCTGTAGGTGGGCTTGCTTTTCCAGTATGATTCCCAAACTTAGCAGGTTGAAGTACAGCATAAGCCTCTCTGAACACAGCATGCCTCCCTGGGGTGGAAATCTGTGGTCTGTATTTCTGCAGGTCCTCCCGTAAGTCTATGTTTTCACCATGCAATTGTTGATCCTCCATTCGAAGTCTTTGCAACGTTCTTGCTACATCTACTATCCTGGGTGGTCCCTTTTTCAAGGCCTGGGCCAAATCTCGAGGGTTGATCTGATCACAGCTGTCCATTTTTGTGGCTATGCTTACTGTCAATGTCCTAGGATGCGCCACTCACCTGAATTGCAGGCGGTTCCCATGGAGTGATGCTGGAACACATCTCTGCCCGTGCACTAACCTCAGCATTAGATGATAGACTCTGTGCCAGTGGGATTGAGGACTGGGATTAACAAGAGAGAAAGATACTGGTACAGGGCTGATGTCACCTGGTCATGGCACAGCTGCTTCAGCACTCATCACTGTTTTTCTGCTTCAGAACCCTAGGATGTTGCAGAGTTACTGCACAGGGCATCTGTCAATGGAAAATAGACAATTAACTCTGCTCCCTCATGAACGTACATTAGTTTACAGATGTTCTGAATTCTACCCTAAATACACAGGATAGCCCTTAGAAACTATACCCTGTTCTTCTGAAGATTCACATTCTTGAGAGGCTCAGGATTCATGTGTAATGCAACATACATTTGAGCAATGTGAAAAGGAATTTCAAGAGCGGTTGAACTGCCCAATATATCATTGGACACTCTCTTGAGTTATGATCATGGAATAATGAAGCGAGCGTTAACATCATGACAGCATCACCACTCATACAATAACCATATGAGTCCTTTGATAATGTCTCAAAGTTCAAGATTCGTAGCTATGGCACTGCGTGCAATATTCCAAACTCTACGTTTTTGCAATGCGAGTCTCAGTAGTGCATATAATAACTATTTTGATACAATAAATCAAGGTTTTGCCTCTTTGGCACATGCATGTGTTCATAGCACTAGCAATAGTGTTTTAGTGCCAACAATCAAGGTGTTTATCTCTTTTAAAAATGTGAGTCTTTGTAGTGCTAGAACTGCAATGTCAATCACCTAGGCCTTGTCTCTTTTGTAAAGGCGAGTCTCTGTGTAGTGCTATTATGTCGGTGAGTGCCATGTTGTACATTTGCATCAAACCTCATCTATGTCTTTGTTTCTCTTTGTCTCTTTTCTTGTAGGACGTGGATGATCCCAAAGTCTAAAGTTGCTGTGGGTCAACAAGAGGAAAGACGCCGTCAAAAATCCGTAGGGGGAATCACCGTGGGAGCCAGGAGCAGGTAGGTGGTGCATGATGCGACAAGGCCAAGCACCGCTGTGCGTATGGAAGCAGCTTTTATAGCCGTTGCTGCACATGGTAGCAAAAAGCATGATGCAGGCGTTAGAGCATGTGCGTGAGCAGCTGGGTGTTTCTGGGCGTAGTGGTTGGAACACACTAGAGAGTACTCGTGTGAACCACATGCCAAAGGCCTGTGTGTATCAGATTATGCAGGGTTCTGTTTCAGTGCTACCCCTTCTACCAGGATTGTGCTAACAGAAAAAGTGAATTACAAATACATACAGAATAAGTCTACCACTACCACCAGAGATGTCGTGGCAATAGGGTGTTGGTACATCATGACCCAAAATAATACATGTCATAAAACTTCAGCACAGCACTTCATAGACCCCACGGAAGGAAGCCACTCTCTTAAAAGAGAAGGACCCAGTTGTCCAGGAACCTCAATGAACTAGTTGCACATTATAGGAACATGCAGTAGTACGTGCTAGAACCCTGACATTCCCTACTAATGCTTAGATTGGCATTGGAATATTAAATCTAACCTCTCCGAGTCCAGCACTTTCTCTACTGATGCTTAGACAGAGTGGGAATTGTAAATCTTACCCCTCCGGAATCCAACACTTTCCCCGATGCTGCTTAGACTGTAATGGGAGCAATAAATCTAGCCCTTATGGAATCCAATACTTTTCCTACAGTTGCTCAGACTGGAGTGGAAATAGTAAATCTAACCTCTCCGAGAGTCCAGCACCTTCCCTACTGGTACTAAGACTGAAGAAGAAACACTAAATCAAATCCCACGTAAATCCAACACTTAGCCTACTGTTTATTAGGATGGATTGGGATTTGGAAAACGATACCCTTGCAAGGTCCTTAATTTAAGTAATGTTCATTAAATATTGTTTGTAGTAAATATTTTGTATTGTATTAATTTATAAAAGTTTTTATATTTGTAATAAAAATGTTTAAATATCTTTTGTGTAAAAAATAATGTTTATTCATTATATTAGTTTAATTATTAAGTATATATTGTTATATATGTTTTCAGAATTGTTTCCACTGTAATATTATTTTTCTAATTGATTTAAATCGTAAATATGCACCTATTTTTAATATATATATACTGTATATATATATATATAGTATGCTTAGGATACAGAACGCTGTGTATGTGTCATCCAAATTTCAAATGTGGATATCTATACTGTGGTAGTTGTAGATCCAAGCATTACTAGTGCTTGAATAATCGAGAGACGAATCAACTCGCACAATGTCATTAATAACACGGAACCTGTAGAAGGATTTTTTATTTATGTTTCTAACCCAATGATTTGTAAAATTTGACATAGTATTAAATCTTGAAAAAGTAAGATGAAAAAATGTAAGATATTTGCAACATACCAGATAGTCTTTTGTTTTGTTAGTCATTGTCACATGTGGTGTATTTAACCATGCAAAACATGGTGCCGCGCGTATCTGAACAAGTCCATTTGAGTGGCCGAAAAGTGTAATAGTGGCAAGTTGTGAATTGGAATAAAGGAACACCGTTGTGACCTCAAGTTGGTCGGCTGCCTGGTCTTCGTGGATTTTGTGCATTTAGGGTGTTACAGTTTAATGGGTTAGTTCATTTAAAGTGTTAAACATTTTTAGTGTTTATGTTAATATTTAAAATTAGTTATACAGGTTTGTTGGGTATATATATTTTTTTTAATTTCAAATGTACATTGCCCTTACAAATTTAATTATGTTTTTAAATATTTACTTTGTATATATGTATATATATATATATGTCTATATATATATATATATATATATATCATGTATTTTATTTTACTGATTATATTGCACTAGATGATATTTCCTTCCACGATATTTTTGATGTAACATTTTTGTCATTCCTATTATAACTATAGGGCGATGAGTTTAAAGTAAAGCATAATTTTGAGGAAAAATGTATGTGTCTCGATATTTTTGTGCATGGTATTTTATCATATAACCCCTTGGGTTGGATCGCAAAGGAAGTTTTGGGGCCAAAATGACTGGTGGCGCATTGTGATCATTTTTGCGACCAGGACAGTAATACATTTGGTCCTAAGTCGAGTAATGCTAGAGATTTAGGGGGTCATTCCGACCCTGGCGGTCATGCGGGGACCACGGAAGCACCGCCAACAGGCTGGCGGTGCTTCCAGGGCCATTCTGACAGAAAAGGGGAACCGGCGGTTTCCCGCCGGTTTTCCCCTGGCCCAGGGAATCCTCCATGGCAGCGCTGCTTGCAGCGCCGCCATGGGGATTCCGACCCCCTTCCCGCCAGCCTGTTTCTGGCGGTTTACACCGCCAGAACCAGGATGGCGGGAACGGGTGCCGTGGGGCCCCTGGGGGCCCCATGAAGATTTTCACTGTCTGCTTTGCAGACAGTAAAAATCGCGACAGGTGCTACTGCACCCTTCGCACCCCTGCAACACCGCCGGCTCCATTCAGAGCCGGCCTCTATGTTGCAGGGGCTTTCCCGCTGGGCCGGCGGGCGCCCTTTTGGCGGTCGCCCGCCGGCCCAGCGGGAAAGCCAGAATGGCATCCGCGGTCTCCTGACCGCGGAGCGGCCATTTGCCGGTGACCGCATGGCGGGCGGCGACCGCCGCCCGCCGAGGTCAGAATGACCGCCTTAGTGTGTTTGTACCTTCTCATATGCAGTATGATATAGCCATATGAAAAAGACATATGCATATGCAGTAACTCAAAATATGCATGTTCAAGCAAAAGACAGCGAATCTCATCTTTGCACCTTCTGTCTTGAGAGAGCGAGAGACAGTGTCTGCTCGTGACTTTTGTCAGTTTTCCTAAAAATAGGAGATGACTCAGGAACCCTGCCTAGCTCAGATTGTGAGTTCTTTCTCAGATCACAACACTTCAGTTCCCAGCTGCAGATGCTGCTGATGTTGCTTTTATCTGGATTGTCTTGCTTCAACTGTTTGCCAGTGAGCGAGGGGGAAGAATGTTCTTTAGCCTTAGAACTCGATGGTGGCTTCTTGGTTTTAGGACACAAAGCACTTTAGGGAAGTTGGGGTACCAATACATACAGGAACGCATCAGTTAGGATTAAAAGTGGGCAAAGGGTTCTGTGAGAATTCCTATGGATTGTTTTAGTTTTCCCAGCTATAAGTTAAATAGTGTTGCTTTTGAAGTCAGTTTTGTGGTGCATAAGAACTTGAGAACCTATTTGAAAAATTGAGATAACAGCAAAAAATGCTCTGTGCAATGAGATAAAATACCATTGAATAGTCCTTGTGAGTATGGCTTCTCTGATTTCCCTTTGTAAAGTGACAGAAGCAGGAAAACTGTGAAACAGACGTGAGCGATTCCTCACATTCGCCAAACTGTATTATTATAGATATAAATCAGAATTGGACTTTGCATTATAGTAATGAATATGGGCATGTGTGTTACTACATACAAATGCTCTCAACGACGTGATTTATTTGGCCACATTTATCTTCACGATTATTGATGTTCATGGATTTGGTGATTGTACTCCAAAACAAAACAAAAACTTATCTCCACCAATATACTGAACTCACACAATGCCATAAACGATAATGGATTCGGTGATTGTGCTCCAAAACCAAAAAAAAACTTTACTCCACTAATATACTGAACTCACACGATGCCATACATGACATCAAAAATAATATGATTGATGTTATCCCTGTGATATTACATACCAGATCACTATTGGAATCATCAGTGACATAAATCAAATTTCTCAGCATCTCTTCCCACAAAGGACAACACGCTTCAACTTTACTTGAGTCACGTGCGTTCTAAAGCCTGACTGTGGACTTGGAACAGGCAATCTCCAGACCCCATACCCCACACACCTCTGATGCACTGTACATAGGTCTCTTAGCATTAACTGGGTTACAGGTATGAGATACTACTATAAACAATGACGTCCGTGTCGGGTATGGAGTAGAAAGGCTGCTGAGCAAATCCATCCATTGCAGTTCGAAGATTGGATAACCCACTATCAACAGGCACAAATCATCACATTTTTTTACATTAAAAAACTAAGTTGTGCTTTCAGCAAATCCTTATTGTAAAGATCAATTGATTGCATCATCACTAAATCAATTTTGATGCTAATGATGAATTGATATGTGACATCACACAGTGAAGCTACTGATGTAATTTGTGATGTCATTTATGACATGTGAGAGGTCATGAGTAGTCCATGAGAACGTTATGGTTGAGTGGCTCAACATAACTACCAAATGCCAGAATATTTTGGTTTTGAATAATATCCATACTGTTGCCTTAAACTGATGTTTTAGTGGAATTTGTATGGTTTAATAAGATGACTATTTTATGA
This sequence comes from Pleurodeles waltl, assembly GCF_031143425.1. Lineage (NCBI taxonomy): Eukaryota > Metazoa > Chordata > Amphibia > Caudata > Salamandridae > Pleurodeles > Pleurodeles waltl. The sequence continues at coordinate 95,979,673 of NC_090449.1, forward strand.
GATTTTAGCGCATTTACTTGGTGTTATTATTATATTCTTTGCACACTTCCCTATATATGCAAGGTGTTTTATTTCGCCACACCCTGTCCCCAAACCTCCAGAGCTTGTAAAACGTATCTGTGTCCATCAAACGCTGTGATCAACTCATGACCATCATCTATGATTTTCAACTCAGTCCCATTGAGAGCAGGCGGAGTCCAGACTTTGGCCAGGCACGGGGGGATTTAGAGTGCGGCATGCTGTCATTAGCAGCAACCTGCACATAGCATACTTGGAAAGTCCTTGACACAGCCACACAGCTTTTTTCCACAAACATTTTTATTGAATTTTCAACATGAGGTACAACAAGCCACTGAATGGTATTAAGCCTCGTATAGCATGCAAAGTCCCTCCACGTAAAGCCAGGGTATAACAAAATGACAAACATCATCATTGATCAAATCAACAAAAAAGCATTGTATTACTTCAGTATACAATTATATAACTCCACCATTTCCCTCTTTCTTTTGTTTTTTGTCCAATATTCATTTGTATGTCACAGCGAGTGAAGTGATCTAATTCAAACCAAAGTTTGTGATTATTTATTCAAATATTTTCATAAGCTACCAAATTTTTTCAAGTCTTCTATCCTGCCATCAGGTTCCATGTCAACCATTCCATTCTAACCAAAAGCCATATCTTGGATAGTCATACTTGTAATATTGGTGAGGTTTTCGCTTTTCAATTTTAAGGCACTCATGCTACTGGCATCATATTGACAACAAGTCGTCAGTCAGAATTTGTAAGATTTTCGGTGTCATCAGTTTCATACCCAGGAGTACTGATGCTGGGACATGAGGTACTGGGTATTCCAGTTCTCCTTTTATGTGTCTCAGCATTTCTTTCAGAAACAGTTGCAGCTCAGGACCTGTCCAACAAATGTGCACTGCATCACCGTCATGGCTACAGCCGCGCCAACACTCCCCATCTGTATCTTAATGGATGCCTTTTCTTTAATTGGGGTAGTCTGCCAGAAAGTGAGACGTTTATACACCATCTCTCTCTGCTTTGGATTCTGTGGCGCCATTTAGGATTTCCTTTGCAGAGTTTTTTTGCAAGCTTAGTATAGGAGTGCTTTTGCCTAAGAGCCTGTCCTCATTTTTAATGACTGGCCATTTGGTATGTGGGTTTTTGCTGATAAGGCAGGGTATATTGTGGAAACTAAGCCCCCCATACTGGTGTAAATGGGAAACTGGTTTTTCACCTGTGTTAGCTCCCTTATTCCTGAGCTCTTATTGACTAGGAATAAAGCCCTATGTCGATATTGAAAATAATGCATACTCGCTGACTCTCCACGTTGGAAATCCTGCTTGCATTTCTCAAATGGCACCTTCATAGATAATGTCTTTAAGCATTCTAAAGCCCCCTTCTCCTATGTCACCTACAAAATTGACCCAAATGCTCCCATGGCGAGAGGCTATTGTTTAAAAAGATCTGGGAATAATATGTCATTTAATGTGATTTTGATTCTTTATCCCAGGATGCTGCTGTTGGGTGGGGAATATCTGAGGGATAGCTCACCCGCTGTCTTAAATTCTAGGGATGCTGTGAGGTGTTGCTAGTGTTATCCAACGAGTTCTGAAGACAATCTCCCTCACTTTCCTCACAGACTGTGTCCCTGTCCGTTCCAATAAGGTTGTACCAGACAGGCCAAACACTGGAGAGGTGGGGGAATGGATGAAAGAAAATGATAGTCAAGCAGCATGACCAATTCGTCTTTGGTTTGGCTCTCTCTGGTGGTTCGCCTTTGGTCACAGTGCATCTGTTCACAAGGACTCCGAGAGGTAGAGCGACTCGCTAATTCAAAAAGGCACATGCAGTGCATTATTGTTACTCAACAATGCATAATGTTTCAAACAAACATATGGTAAGCATTTATACCTACCGGCTGCGTAAAGGCATCACAGTGAATCTAAGCCAGAAGAAAGTAAAGATTGTGAGTCCTAAACTGAGGCCAGGAAACAGGACAAGTCTGAGCAGGTAAAGGGAACTGGAAAGACACAAACAAATACAAAACTCAAACAGTATCTAGAAAACAAGGTTAGCATGTAAAGCAATATGGTCAGAGACTCAGATAGGTAAATCAACAAAAACAAAACTGTCAAACAAAATCAAAAGAGCAGGACAGAATAAACAGGCAAAGGGTCAAAGAGCTGTAAAGGGATCAAGCCACAGTAGTACACCAAATCCAAAACAGAAACCAAAGAACAAGGTCAGATTATAAGGGGTAGTAAGTCAAGGATCCCAGGAGGGAGAAAATAACAAAAGTGAGTGACAGGAATGGTGGACAAATCTGTAAAAGAAAGCAGCCAATGCAATTCAAAGTTGCCAGGCAGCTTCCCAGTGTCTTTCTAGAGTTTAATTATTGTAGCTGCCTGTCATTATAACCCAGAAGTCTCACTATTGACACAGGCTGGCTGGCTGTTCACAGTGCCCTGCTCCCATAGGCTGGTATACTGCAGCCTGCAAGGGATATGCCTCACAGGTGATTCATGACACCAAGCCATACCACATGCCACTGGGCTCTGCATAATATGACTGCCTCCATGTGTATCCAAAGTGACTTTGTTTCAATCAGAAATCATTCAAAAGGAATGAAAAATTGGGCTACCTCGTGGTACCTAAGTATATCGGGTAGTGTCAACCGGCCCTGAACACTCTTCTATTGGAAAGTAAGGATCTGTAAATTCCATTGCAAGGAGGCAGAATAAATACAATAATAGGAGGCAGCATGTTCATCTTGACTGTGGCAATCCTGCCCAGCTCTGAGATTAACAAAGGCTTCTGGCAGCGCAGATCTGCTTTAATAGCAGAAATGAGATTGGGGAAGTTGGCAGTATTCAATTTCTACAAGCATAGAGTGAGACAGACTCCTAGATATTTGATATTCTCTTTTGCCCATTGAAAAGGGGAACTGTTGGCTATATGTTGTGTTTTTTCCTGACTTATTCCCACATTGAAGAGTTCAAATTTATCCAGGTTCCCATTGAACCCAGGTACATCGCTATATGTCTGTATGATATCCAATGTTCTTTTAATGGACAGGCCTGAGTTTGTCATTATTAATAGGTTAGTTGTCTGCAAATGGGTGAATTTTATGCTGATCTCCCAAAAGAAAGCTAGAAACAACACAATGACTCTCATTCATGTATCACAATAAAGTTACAATACAAAAGTATTTCTCAATACCAACAATTAACACTTGTATTTATTCTCCAAATAGATGGTCTGTAAATGCCAGTGGTGAAGACATTGCAGTGTTCAGTGCAGTGATGTGAACCATAAAATATTATACAAATATACAGTAGGGATGTCCACCAATTTGTGAAAATACTCAGTTCAGTATAAATCATGATATCTACATTGAATCATGCAAACACTTGAAAACCCCTATTCCAGTGTTGATGTTTCAACCCATGCCTAAATTCCAGTGGGTCTCCGCAGGACAACCCATACCATCTGGCACAACACCTGTACGGTAAAGTTTAGAGAAAGGCTAGTTACTTCATGGGCCAGACAGAAATGCCTGAGTAAAAACATGTCTGAATAATCAAAACACACCTCAAAGCTGTATGTATCCTTCGCATACTAAAGTTTGCATAATTGTGATACTGACACAGTCCTGCACCAAACAGTTTTCTTTTTGTATTTCAAAAGAAAAATCCAGAAACTGGATTTTATTTTTGGAAATAAAAAAATGTATTTCCCCTTGCCATGGGAGTCATCTCCCATGGCAAGAAAAGAATTATTGCCATTTTACTGTCAATCACCTTCTGAGTTTGCCTGACGGTGATGGATAGCAAAAAATGTCTATACATCCTCAAATCCTGATTGGGTAGGTGGACTTTAATCCATTCCTCCCACCACCCTTATACCACCGGGGTGGTCGCAGAAGTTTGGCCATGGCGGTGATTGAGTAGTCACCGCTGTAGCTGAGCTTAACGGCCACCCCCATCAAAATTGGGCAGGCGGACCTTTATCATGGCTGCTTATACACTCCGCCACTAAGATGTAAATCAGCCTCTTAGTTTCTGAAATGGAAGTAAAAAATCCTCAGGAGAGCAAGGCAGCAGGCTGTGACCGAGGAGGGCTCCATGAGATCAGATATCCATCAGATGAGGTCCCAAAAAAACCATTGACTTTGGTTGAAAAGCTCTGAGTAGGAAATATTCTAAATTCATGACAAGGAAGATACCCTGCTTGCAGGCTACTTTTGCTACATTTTCCAGTATCACTTTTTTGCAGCTCGGGTTCCTCCAGCAGAGCAAGGCTGCAAGCTGTAGCCAAAAAGGGCTCCAGAATCCTGGATACCCTTCACACTATGTCCTGTTAACATTGATTTACTACTGTGGAAAAACTCCAAGCGGGAGCAACCCAGTGCTTAATTTGTGCTTGTTGTTTCTGGTGCTGAGCACCGGCACTTATTTATGAGGGCCGGGGCTTATTCTTATGCCTCAAGCATTTCCTGAGAGCAAAAGACACATATGGGAAAGACGGAAGAAGGAAAAACTAAAAAGCGTCCTAAAGGGAGAAAGTAGAAAGTTACAGGATGAGCTGAAGGGGCAGGGGTGGCCATAAATGTATTGAAGAGGACCGAGATGGCTTCAGGATTACGCTGCCTCAGTATTCAGTGCTGGCAGATTTAATTATAGCAGTCTCGTGTTTAAGAGAAGGGCCACAGCCAGGCTAAAATGGTAAGCCTGCGGTCACGTACTGTCACTGAAGTGGGTGGCACAATGGATGCTGTAGTTCACTAATGGCATTTAACTTACATGTCCTGGGTACACTTTACACCATATTCTAGGGAACTTAAAGGTACATTAAATATGCAAATCAGGTGTGTACCAATTTTACATGCTTCTTAGGGGGTCAGAACACATGCACTGAGCATTGCGCTGTCGTGTCCAAGTGTGCAGAGTCAATAAACACTAATAAAATCTAGCAAATGTGGGGTTGGCCATGCCAAAAGTGGCATTGTGAAACACAATGCAATAGGTCTTTAAGAGGCACAAAAAGTCTCTGGGGCAACTTGGTTTATGTAGCACTGTGATATTGGCTGTAGTCGATGTGCGAATAATCATTTAGGGTTGGAGAAATGAGTTAAACAGCTTTTTAAACTGTGGTGAGTGCAAATTGAAACTGTTTATAGACGATGTTCATCAGTCCATCAGGTCCAGAGGTCTTATTGGAGTTGAAATGTTTAATAGCAGCGGCAACGTCAGTGGTTGTGATTTGAGATTACAATTCACCTCTAATGTTAGAGGGCTGGAAGGGTGGTTGAACTGACAGCAAGAGAGCTTCCTGGTTTGCTTGGTTCACCGAGTCTTTAGCATAAGGAGACTTATAATAACCCCAACCCAATGTCCCTCCCACTAGAGTGTGCTGCTCATGACCTACTCATGTGTGCAATATGCTATGGGGTAAGGGGGTGGCATCCTATGACAAATCTACCTTTTGTCCGAGCATACAGACCATGACCTGTACCCATCTCCATTAGTCAGTGAGTGTGGGGAGTGTTTCTGGGTGTATTCTGCAACCAATTCTTCAGCCCCAAGAGCTCATAGGGTATGGCATTTGAACATTATCAATGACTGGATGGGACGTAGATCAATTGAGCATCCACAGTGACACCCTGCACTGAAAAGTATTTAAAAGTGGTGACAGGTGTCTAGTCTAGAGGGTGACAGCTAGGATGAAAAAAGAAACATGATAAACCTTCCTTTGCCAACTAATATAGTTCATGAAGGTAGTGCTGATGAAATCAGCAAGGCACCAAACTCTCAATTAAAACAGGAAGTAGAAAAGGGTAGAGTAGGATGCAGGACCAGAATAATAAGATCCCCAGGGAAGTTGATGCAAACTGCTTGAGGAAAAATGGCAACAAAAGCGAAAGATGGCAAGCACAGCAAAGGATGAAAAATAGTAATTCAGAGGTGTTAGAAATTGGGTTTCTGGTTGTCAGATTATGCACCCTGTACAAGAAGGAATTGCCACTCTAGTCAGGGCAAGCTAGATACACACTTAGAGGTAACCAGTGCTCACCCACTGGTAGCTTGGCACTGGGCAGTCAGGCTTATCTAAAGAGGCAATGTGTTTAGTATGTATGCAACACACTCACACAGTAACACAATGAAAACACCACAAAAAGAATCCACATATGTTTAGAAAACTAGACAGTAATTTTATAAATAAATCAAGACCAAAACAACAAAAATCCAATAAGTAGAAGTTGAGTTATGAATTTTAGAAGAATAAAAGAGTTCTAGTGCTTAGAGGCAAATATCACTTTAGGGGTTACTTGAGGTCATGCTGGGCCAGGGCAAAGTCAATAGTTCAAGCTGACTGCGATGGAGCACGGGTACAGGAGCCACGCAGGCCCGACGAACAGAGTACCTTGAGCCTGGTCGCAAACACGAGATATGTTGATTTTCCTCATGCAGTGCTGGTGATGCATCGGTTCTGAAGGTGAAGCGCCAGTGCTGCGACGTGTTGGTTTCTCCATGCAGTGAAGAGTTGCGTGGGTTGTGGTCACTAGATTTGCCTGTGCTCTTCATGCTGTCTCTACACCTGTAATACCTGGGCCCAGCATGCTGCCTTTGTCCATCCCCTATGCCAAATAACCTGTCAACAGTGCCCACTTAGGATAGTCCAACTGCTAGGCCATATTCCTTCTGCAAGAGAAGAGAAGCAAACCCAGACATATTTTACCATTTGTGGGCATAATCAGTGAAGTGTGGCTTAAGTTCCACAGAGAGCATAGGACCCATGTCTGCACAGACACATTGCAGATAGATCTTACCACTGACAAAAACTAAAAATGACAACTGGAAAGGTGGAATATTTGTAAATGATGGGGCCCATAAGAGCATTGTGTTAGCATATTTGGGAAGAGTGTGGAAAAAATACTGTTTTATGTTTATTTCTGATGTTTATCTTTTCTGATTCTTCGATGCTTCCACCATACAAATCCGAAAGGTTTTAAATGTGGGTGATGAACTTGACACTGGCTATAAATTTAAGACAAGTATGGGAAGGTTTATTTTTCTCTGATCTATAGATTAATGTTATATATTACCTAATCTATTTGGCTAAAGGATTTATTTACTGTTTTGAGGGTACTTAAAATTCTCCAGTTTCTGAAAAAAATTCTAAAAATGGAGTAGATTCAACCAGGTGAATTCCCTCCACTAGAGGGTTGTTATTGGAGAGGAAATTCACGCGAGGTTTGTACCTCGTATTTAGCATTTCCTGCAGATATTGGTGGACTTTCAGTTCCCTCTCACATCTAAATTAGTCCTCAGGGCCTTGTTTCATCTTTACTTCGCAAAGTGGTTGGAGAGATTCGACGTTTTTGATAAGTGACCGACACATTCTCCAACACCTAATTAAAGAGTGGCAGAAGGGACGTATATCCATAGTACCAAGGCAGTGGCCCTTAACATTTGGAGTTCTATGGACCCTCCGTTATTCAATACCGGAAACCAGGGAACTCCAGTGAATCACTAGTGGAATCTGAGTACCTCAACTGAGTCATTACTGGAGGCTGGGGACCCTGGCTTAGACAACTTTGATGATTTGCACTTCAAAACAATACACAAATACAGATGCAAGTATTCATCCAACAAGTACACAAATTATTACATATTTTATTCAATACACACATAAAGGCATTAATCTGTTAATATTATTTCATTTTCTTATCAGTCTTGGACTCCCGAGTAGGCATTGCGAACCCCCAGAGGTCCCTGGAACACTGAATAAAAAACACTGCACTAAGGTATAGCTGTTACCTTGCGAGGTAAAGGTGTGTAGAGTTTTGCGGTACTTATGAAAAGCTCATTAATATTGGTACTGGTATGTCAGTGCCAAACGAGGCACTTTTATAATCGGAGTAAAATGTTTACATATTTGTCTGGAGAGATCAGAAGTCTCAGTTAAGTTTGGTGCCAGAGTTGTACTATGAGCAGCCTGTGTTGCTTCTCACATCTTTTCAAGACAGCTACCGGCCATAAAACATCAAACAGAGGCCGGTTTTCCTTCCCTGAGAAGACGCACACGAGGTTTTAATTTTGCTCTATTTTGCAGGCGGCTGGTGGTGGTGATCTGCACATGCTGTAGCGGCGCAGCCTCTATCATTCAGACAATGACACGGCAGATCTCGCGCTCCCGGGCACGGGGCCGCCAGACTGTACCATTACAGTTCAGCCGGTGCGAGCGGCGAGAAGCCTGCGGACCTCCGAGAAACGGACGCCCTCTCCTTGCCCTCCTCGGAGCTGCAGGAGTGTAAAATCTGTGCATTTGGCCGAGGCTGTTCCTGTTACTATCACCGTAGCGCTGGTTTAGCCAATCTCTTAGCTGTGACGTGCGGAAGGCTGGATCCGCGGCTGGCTCATAATATTTAACACACCCACCGAAGGCAGGATCCGCAGCGCCACGAGCCCAGTCAGTCCGCGGCGTTCAGCGCAGCCCAGAGGGGAGCTCTGCACCTGCCAAAGATTTCTCTCTCTCTCCCTTCCTCCTTTCTGCCTCTGGACTCTTTAGCCCTCAGCTCTCAGGGGCCGTCAGTGCAACCGGAGCACGGGGAGACTCGAAAGGCGCCGCTTTCTGCCTGTTGTTTGTGCCAAACGTGCGAGGGGGAATGTGGAGAGAGGCTGCCCGCCAGCCCGCCACCGCAGCCGGGAGGACAGAGCCGCGCCCCCACCGGAGTCAACACCGCGCCCGCTGAGCACCGGGCACGATGGATGCCCAGCCGGGGTGGGTGGCAGGATACAGACCGGCCTTTTTCTCTCAATGTTTGTGACGGACTCACACAAGAAGGGAGAGTCCGCTGCTGCATCCGGGAGCGGTCCTCGAGACATGTGGAACATCTGTCAACTGGAGACGAGAAAATACTGGATTTCTTTTTAATTTATCTCCTGGCTCCTTAGGTGAAGAGGTTTTCCCTTTCTCCCTGCCGGCCTTTCAAATTCCTGAATAGAAGCACACAGATCCACCCCTCCATGAATAAAAGGGCCCTGCTTCCTAATTCAATATCGTGCACGTGTGTTCGTTAATGAGATTTTTTTTTCTTTTTTTTATGCCACTTTTAAAGCTCTGCTATTGCCAATTAATTATTTGAGAACCGAACCATAGCAGTACGTATTACCTTTATATAATTTATTTCTAGAAATTTACGAAGAGAACTTTATTGACCTAAATGTATTTTCAACGCACAATAAGGCTTTTTCTGTGAAAGAGCTATATTAAGTATATATTTAAAATTTTAAAACAGTCTTAATTTATTTGCAATCCTGGAAATGAAAATGATTTTGGTGCGTAAATTCAGGGTGCTGATCCTGATGGTGTTTTTGATAGCTTGCACAATGCATATTATGATTGACCTACTACCAAAGCTGGAGAAGCGCGCCGTGGGGACAGACTCGACCACGGGCTGCTCGTGCGCCCACAAGCCCAGCGAGGAGGCGCAGGGCTGGGGCAAGCAGAGGACTAAGAGTGGGGCTGAGTCGGGCTGGCCCAATAAGCACACCTTGAGGATCCTGCAGGACTTTAGCAGCGACCCCAACTCCAACTTGTCCTCTCACTCACTGGAGAAGATCATGGGCACCTTGGAGAAGGTGGAGGCTTTCAAGAAGCTTGAGCCCTATGGCCTGAGTAGAGACCTGAACCAAAAACAGCTCATTCAAGATGGGAGTGTAAACAAAGCACACACTGACAAGGGGTACTCGAGGCTGACGGCTCTCTACGAACACCCCCTGTACAAGGTCAACATCCCAGACCTGACGGAAGATGATGTCTTGTTCAACGTCAACAGCGACATAAGGTTCAACCCCAAGGCAGCTGGGAATCCAGAGTGGTGAGTAGCAGTGGGATTTGAGGGATGTGATGGTGATTTGGTGCCATGTTGATGGGAAGCCAAGTTGGAGGGGGGCACTGAGTCCTTTGTTGCTCATAACACGAAGTTTTAGATGTACAGATAGACTGCCGGCTGGGCTGACAGATGAACCCACAAACATAGGAGTAGGTAGGAAGAGGGGCCCACAGCTAGAAATGTAGGTGACATATAGATATATACATATAAGGAGAGATAGGTAGAAAGACAGCCTAATACTTAAATAGCTAGATAGAGACAGACAGGTAAACAGACAGCGATACAAAGAATACTAGATAGATAGATAGATAGATAGATAGATAGATAGATAGATAGATAGATAGATAGATAGATAGGGAGGCAGGTACATTCAAATTATGATCGATCGGTGGATAAGGTGGCATGTACAGCCAGACAGTCACATAAATGGATACATTTACTCACTTTGCCTTTCCTTTCAATGTCCTCTATGAAGCAAACGCCTCAATCCCAGAGGCAGGAATGGGAGGCAGGTAGAAGCAGTCCACACCTAACAGTGTGTTCTCCCGTCTTGCCTGAGACCTGCGGGCCACCACAGATAAATCATTCTCGTTTCCACCCTCATCGTTCGTTTCCACCCTAATTGTGCATTACCACCTATTAAGAATAGCCACCTGCTTAATTCCCCTCTAAAATGACAGCATCTTGTCCTGCGTAGATATCATATCATGCACACCTGCTAAGTACGCTGCCTTGCCCTGTTGATAATGAGCATTGCCTGCGCCGTAGCCAGGCAGCAGGTGTGGTATCGTGTGCTTTAGATACACCTCCATGGTAATTAAACAGCCGCTTCATCTCAATATCTCGGGCCAGAAAGAAACGCGCGCGTGCTGGTGAAAGGCCGCGGTTCGCCGGGGTGAAGGATGCTGAGGAGCCGGAGGGCAGTTTTCTCACTCGCCCCACTGACTCTCCGGGCAGATGGTCCTTTACCAGCCGGAGATTAAGGGCTCTTGAGCGGCTGCGGAAGAACTGCCCGAGGAAGGACCGCGGCCTCCACCTGCCTGGAGCGCCCTGAGGTGATTACAGTCCCTTCCAGAGGCGTAACAAAGGCCCCTGCAGCCCCGCGGTAGGGTCAGGCGGCTGCACAAAGGGGCCAAGGCATCGGCACTCCAGGAAAGCATCTCCACAAATAAAGCGAAGTGCAGAGTTTAACCTGCGCGCGTTCCTAAATGCTTTCGAAAGTCAATAGCTGAGGGCACCCGGTGCCCTCGCAATCAACTGGCGGAGCCGTTAAAGGCTGGCACCCGGCACCAGAGAGAGGGCACCAGCCTCGCACAGGCCTGTGCTTGTGCTAGCGGTGCGAGTGTACACAACGCCGTTTTGAACCGCTGACGATATGTTTCATTTACGTCTTTAATCCCTCAAATCTCGCCTCCGCTTCGCAAACCCACGTGTTGCAAGCATTAAAAAGTTGTTCCCATGACAAACAAAACATTTGTAGAAAGAGAGCGAGCCAAAGGTCTGCAAGGAGAGGCTCTGGGACCACAGCACTCTCCTGCAAGCCGAAGGAGAAGGTACTGTCGTCTGTCAGAATTTACCTCATCGTTACCACACAAAAGCGAATATCAGCTGGATAGGAGTCCCCACAGTAAAGAGTGAATTTATTTAATTATATGTTCATTGTTGACCAGCGTGAACCACGGCAAGGCCTGCTCAACCGTCCATCCTCCTGATGTCGATACACTAAGGACTCATAAATTGTGCAATAGTAAAACCTGATATGTAGATCACACGTAAATGTTGTAACTGCAGTATCAACTGCTGTAATAATTAACAGGCAAGCGATTTTCGAACGCACATAGGATGACACGTGTATGGTTCAGTTATGCTATGTTCACATGTGCAGCATCCATGTATGCAGGTCACACATGTAGTCGTGGTGTAAATGTTACCTAGTAGCTAAATTGCAAGCTTCGAAACTCAGAAACAGGTGTTATAATCTTGGCATCGCTACTGGATCGCACATTGTGTGATTATGGGCCATTACTTTTGGTATCTCGAATGATGAATAGGTGACTGTATAAATCACTAAACTGTATTAAATCAACGGCACTTCGTGCTGTCTAGCACTGTGCCAAATGTTTTCTTCCATCCACTTTCCCATCCCACTGTTTTCAGCAATCCATCCCGAACCAAATCCATACAAACACACACGATACTGGTCCACATAAATCAAATCCTCTGTGTCATTTTTCTGCTCGTATCCAGAACAAATGCTCCTCTATAAAGCGCTCCACCGCTTCCAAAAACAAAAAATATAAATTCGTTTTTGCTATTCCAGAGAGGCTTTTTGCCCATCTCACAGAAGTATATCCTTTGATGGCCTAACGAGTAGCCTGAAGATCTGTCATCATTAATGTCTGTAATTTAGCTGCGGCTGCACATGGCTGCACCGGTTATTAAGGCCAGGCCTATAATCACATTTATCATTTAACAAAATCAATAATAGACTTTGTTATAAGAATGGCTTCGACAAAGTGGGATATTTTGCTAACAAGTGGTTTAGTCCTGTTCCATTTATATATTCATTCGAAAAAGGGCCTATTCAGGTCCGGGAAATCGCAGACAGAACAACCGTGTATTGTTACACCCGCTGCCCAGACTCATTATAGAGCATCTAATGTATTCCGGTAAAACCGAGCTCCTCTTTAAAGGTGTAGGCGAAGGATGCTGGACACAGACAGCCGTTCACCTGGACCATGGAAGACGCATGGCTGCATGCTGATCAACTGAGAAGGAAACATGAAAGGGCGGGCCGTGTTACATTATTCTATATCATGTCTCAATACCCTATAGAGCCCAGGTCTGAGGGCTGTCACCGGGGGCACTGACAAGGGGGTGCCAACATCTCTGTTTTCCAGTGAGGATTGTCTTTTGTGTTGGTAAAATAAGTTTAATAGAAAAAATTTGAACATATAATTGTAAACCTCAACGAGGCTTACAAATAAATTAAATACGTTATTGTAAGTCGTACATATTATGTTATTAGTTTTAGAGGCAGAACCGTCTGGCAGAGCTTATTGTGGCGTCCTCAGCTCCACTCAAACCTGCTTTTTCTTCATGGTTTGGTCCTAATGTGATAGATAATTGCATGGAATAGGAATTCACTCATCGTCCCATCTGGCAATCCAATCACCCGATGGCCATGGTAGCTAGAAGGCTACTGCATAAAGCAGAGCCATGTAGTGAGATGAAGGTAGGCCGGGTGATGCCATACGGAAGGCCCCAGCGTTCAGTCACCAGTAAAGAGAAGCTAAGTAGGGATTAAATGTAAGTAATAATATAACTGTGCAGCGTAGATTGTTATGTGATGTATACTCTAAAAAAAATCTGTTATATTTTCATATCTGGTTGTGATAAGCTATTGGGGAGTTCTGTAACACCGTTGAAGAAAAGCCCAGGCTGATCACTTATTTCATATTGAACTAAAATGTCACGCTCTATTAAGGTACACATATGCGTAGGTTATCCTATAGAGTGATAGATACCCCTCCTGACACACACAAACTTACTCTCTCACACACAAACTGTCTCACACACACACATACACAAAAACACGTAGAAACATATATGCGCGCAAACTTTCACGAACTCTCTCTGCCTCTCACACATGCAAACACACACACCCAGACTTGCCAGTTTAAAAAAGTCACAGTGTGAGGACGCAGTGGGACTTTGGAGGGGGTGGGGCTTAACCAAGAACTGCTAGAGATGTATTTCTGCCCCCCACCGCACCAACCCTTCCCCTCCTCAGAATAAAAAACACAAAAGCTTGCCAAGGTTGCTGCTGATGTCCTGGGGTGTTCCCCCGCCCGTTAATGACCATCAGCTGCTTAGATCCTCCTAAGACGAGTTAGAAACAGACTCAGCAAGGGCTTTCCACCTCACCCCTCACCTTCCCCACAACCCTGCGATGTCTGCTCTTCACAGAGTGACCGTGTGCAGAAAACCGACACACACTGGTAGTCTGTGATTTGGCACCACTGCAAAAACACATAACTCTCAGGCTGTCTCGTTCACACACACACACGCACACACCTCCACCCCCACCACCACCACCTTTCTTGTGAGGACTATGGGGGTCATTCTGACCCTGGCGGTAAAATCCGCCAGGGCCAACGACCGCAGGAGCACCGCCAACAGGCTGCCGGTGCTCCCTTGGGCATTCTGACCGCGGCGGTACAGCCGCGGTCAGAAACGGAAAACCAGCGGTGTACCGCCGGTTTTCCGCTGCCCTGGGGAATCCTCGCCGCCATGGGGATTCCGACCCCCATACCGCCATCCTGTTCCTGGCGGTTTTGGCCGCCAGGCAGAGGATGGCGGTATGGGGTGTCATGGGGCCCCTGGGGTCCCCTGCAGTGCCCATGCCAATGTCATGGCATGGGCACTGCAGGGGCCCCCGTAACAGGGCACCACCAAGATTTTCAGTGTCTGCCATGCAGACACTGAAAATCGCGACGGGTGCAACTGCACCCGTCGCACCCCTTCCACTCCGCCGGCTCCATTCGGAGCCGGCATCCTCATGGAAGGGTGTTTCCCGCTGGGCTGGCAGGCGGCCCGCCAGCCCAGCGGGAAACCCAGAATACCTGCGGCGGTCTTTTGACCGCGCAGCGGTATTCTGGCGGTCCCAGCCAGGCCGGCGGCGGAGAATGACCCCCTATGTGTGGATACAACCCCCCCCCACCCACACACACACACCAAATCAGTCTTATGAAAAGCAAGCCTATGTTTTTCACTCATCTATTCACTGTCACTCAGTTAGCATGATGGGCTGTCAGTTTGTAGCGCATACTGCCCTCATTACGCCCATTAGAAATGCTAGGCTTTGGGTTAGGGAAAGCAGTGTCTGTTCCCGTTGGGTTTACCTGAACCCCAAAAGCCTGTCAGGAGAAAGGTGAGGGGTATGCTAAGCCACTAGGCCTTGTGCATGAGAAGCGTACACAATCTTAACCTATGAGATCGGAGCCGGAGTGATCTATAAAATGGCCGAATGTTAGAACGTTTCTGATATTAATTTGTACTGCATGTAATATTTTTTTTTAAAAAGGTAGCGTTCCAGCATTACCATTGCCGTCATTGCACATATTTTTATCTGGCATTAATATATTATTTTCATATTATTTGCAGGAGATGAGATAGGAATATTGTGACATTCTTTAAAGTCATAACTGTGTATTTCGATGCTAGCCACCGGCTCTGGTTACCGCCAAATCTAAGATAATAATATATATGTTTATTTTGATAGAGTTAATAGTTTAATTTCTTCGCTGTCTGCTTGTAGTAGTCGTGGTTAATTCACAAGGTCACTAACGGTGCATATTATGGTGATTCATATTTAATAACCATCATCTGAAATCAGTATCTCAGCCGTGGTTTTGTTTATTGTTCAGGCTCGAGTTGGCGTTTGAATGTGTTTTAGAATAATGCAAGATCATGCTGTTACAGCCTTGTTTAGACAGATGTTAACTGGTGTCTTGCTCCAGGCAGGCAATAGTTGAGCAGGTCTGGCCTACTTTGGTTTTGTTGAAACCTGGCAGCGTGTCAGTCAGTCAGTTAAAAAAAAATATTTTATTTGGCATAAGCCTTAAAAGTATAAAAACAATAAAATTACAATTACATATTACATTAGCAAACAATGGGGGTCATTCCAACCTCGGCGGTCTTTTCAACAGACCGCCGAGGGACCGCCGTATGGAAGACCGCAAGTGCTGGCGGTCTTCCGCACGGGCCATTCTGACTGCCGGCAGCGCTCCGCCCGTTTCCGGACGAAGAGCCGCCAACAGCCATACTGGCGGCAGGCGGGGAAGTGGCGGTAGCTCCACCTCCACCGCCACGCCAACAGAACACCGCCCAGCGAATCATGACCTGTGATTCGCTGTGGCGGTGTTCTGTTGGCGTGGCGGTGTCGGCGGAGCTGCCCCCATGGGTCCCGTACCCTCCCGGAGAATCACCGGAACAGGTAAGGTGATCGTCCGCTAGGGAAGGGGGGTGGGGGGGCGTTGTGAGCTGTGTGCGTGCATGGGGGTGTGCATGTGTGTAGGTTGAGGGGGTGTGTGAGTATGTGCATGTGTGCGTGCATGAATGCGGGGGTGTATGTGTGTATGTGTGTGTATATGTTGGGGATCGGGTGGGGGAGGGGGGTCCTGCAACCTTTTGGGGGTGGCAGGGTGGTGGGGGGGTAGGTGAGGGAGTTGGGGTGGGGGTTGGGGGTGGGGGAGACCCCTATCAGTGCCAGGGAAGGGATTCCCTGGCACTGATAGTGCTTACCGCCATGCATTTCATGGCGGTCCCAAACCGCATGAAATCCATGGCGGTAAGCCGGGGTCAGGCGGGTTGGAATACCGCCGGCGGTATGTGACGACCGCCGGGCTGGAGACCCAGGTCTCCAGCCCGGCGGTCGTTAACGCCATGGCGGTCGGAACGGTGAAGCGGCGGCTGGCCATGGCGGTAACCGCTATGGTCAGAATACATGAAAAAAGACCGCCAGCCTGTTGGCGGTCTTACCGCCGCTTCACCGCCGACCGCCAGGGTTGGAATGACCACCAAAGTCCTTAGACCATTCTAATTCTTATAACCAACTCTAGTTACTTAATTCATTTGATTAAAATTCAAGTTCTTACAATTCCTAAAAGTGCAGCGTGTAAAATACCTCTTTCTAAACTATTTTAGGCAAAATGAAGGCAACGAAGCAAACGAAGAAGATGAATTTGTACCTACTGGAGAAACCTCTGTTGATTCCTATCCAAACTGGCTAAAATTCCACATTGGAATTAACCGGTACGAATTGTACTCAAGGCACAACCCGGCCATTGGAGCTTTACTGCAAGATCTTGTGAGTCAAAAGATAACGAGTGTTGGTAAGTTTATGATACATATTTTGTTTTCTCCTTTAATAACTCATCTCAAATTTGCCAATAACATCGGATGCCTCTGATATTAGTTGCATTAATGTCAGCCGAAAAACACAATGCACATTAGGTAAATAGAATGTATTTACATATTTATCCCATTTATAAACACAAAACATGGCTTATGTTCTGAAGAATATGGTCATGAAGTGAAACATGCAATACTTTTGGTTTAATTTATACAGGATGGGCTTCTGCAGGGTGTCTTCTTGCTTTCGAAAATAGTCCTATCAATGTTTTTCAAAGAATTGTCAAGGTTTGTCCATGAAACTCATTGTTAGAGTTCTTACACATTATTGGGAACAAGGTTTATTTAGTTCAGGAGAAGGTAGCAGCTACATTTGGAGGAAATCTTGAGTGATTTGAGCATCTTATACACATTTTACATTGCCCAAGATTTATGATCAAATTCAAGACATCCACATTAGTAAACAATTGCTCCATTTTCAGTAAACTGGAAGCCTATATAAATGTCTGTCCACTAAGATCTCAATCCAGTATAAAATCAAGGTTCTAGGGCCAGTCCCAACTGCGTAGTGACAGGTTTTGTTTTAACCAGTGAACATTTAGACTCTGTTTTTAATTATTGACAAATGGAACATTTGTTGATGGTATATTCCAGCCCTATGCGGGCCTTATTCTGATTTCCTGGGTAATCGTAATAGGACCAGTGAAAGGAGTTATGAGCCTCATTGCGATTATGAGATCTGGAAGAACACCTTTGATCAGGAGTACTTCACCTAGAAACTTTGGCTTCTTTAAGGCAGCTGAAATCTTCAGGTGAAATACAATGTGTGAGAAAACAGCCCTTTTTACTGGTTCACCCCCATTTTTTGCTGAATCTTATCACTAAATTTTTAAGCTTTGCATGCTGGGTCACTTCTGCCTAGTGCCCAGAGTATCTGCTCTGACCCTCTAAAACATGTAAGAATTGGCTAATCCTTAAACGCCCTGTTTAATTCTTCTGTAAGGCCATAGTATATGGTGCAGAAACTACACTTATGACATGGAAAGTTAAATGCCACCTGTGGACTGCAACACTTATGGTGCCATCCCCTAATGTGGCAAGTAAAAAGTTGGCTTCAGGCCTACCCTGTGTGGCCCAGCAGCAGCAGTGCAAATGCTGCTGAACAGATCTGTCAAAAACACTCTATTGACCGGTAAGAAAACCTGATTTGAGATGTTAAATGAGTCACCCCTAAGCAAACATTTCAGCTCTCAATGTAGGGTGCATAATATGTAAGAGTGGAACGTGTGTGACATTGAAAATGACATTTTCCTTTACATTGTAACTGATCAGGTTGGATCTAGTACATAGGAAAAGTCACATTATAGATAACACACTTTAATATATTACTTCATTGAACTCCATTCAAATTCTTTTCATATTCAATACAAAATGAAATCTAATTGCAAAGTCAGATTTTTTTAGTAAATATGTGGCAAATGTAATGTTTTGAAAGTTATAATTGTCCTACTGGAATATGATAGAGGCTAATTTGCATTAGCTCTCCAGCCAATGCTCACCCTGTACTTGGCCTAAATTAGGCATGAAAAGGGTGTGGATTATGCTCCCAGAGCAGAGACAACAGCCTGGGTGTCAAGAGGTGCTCTTCTACACCTTGAAGACCAGTTTTGGTGGACCTAGGAACTTCATTAATTTCAAAAGAGATCCGCCCTTTAACAATTAAATGTGACTGAGACCTGGAGGAAGCAGCCTTTTGTGACCCTAATCGGGATGGCACAAAACCGAGAAAGATAGAAGCTACCCCCGGAACTGGTTTTGAGTGACCACAGAACAGGGGACTGCACATTATTTTGATCACACCTCTAGGTGGGCACACAGGCTCTGAACACGTGTTTTCCATTCATGGATTTCAGACGAGTCATGAACACTGTGGGATTGTTTGCAGTTGGTCAAGCAGGAGCTGCTGAAACAGTGGGTAATGTTGCCCCTGTGAACTGTTACCCCATTGGTTAGGTATTACTCAGAAGCCACCCCCACCTGTTAACTTGTGCCAGGCATAATTGTGGTACACCAAGGTACCATCCTCAGAACACATTCTGGACCTGTGGAAGATCAGAAGAGGACTGGGCCTGCTGTCTGTGTCCTAAGTGGAGCCCTGAAGGACTATGCCTGTTCCTTCTTGTACCCAGGGCAGAGAAGTGGAGTCCAACGGTCAGTTGTCTGACCTCTCGCTTGGCTAAAGGGACACATGAAGCTGAAAGAGGTCCTTTCATGGAAATGCTCAGCTGACCAATGTTAACTGGACCTGAACTGAACTTTGCTGTTGGCCTCTGTTGATACCATGAGAGTCTCTAAATGCCCTCCCTGTAGTTTTGTGGGCCTTAGAATTGTACTCCTGTGTTTGTGCACCAGAAGAAAGTTAAGAAACTTTGAAAAACTTTTCCTCCCAGGCTGCAGAGGGACCTACAGGAAAAAAGTATCTGACAAACAGTTCCACAACGTCATAATTAATTCCAGCTTTGTTCAAATAAAGATTCCCAGCACCTATGAAAAAAAGACTAACCCCCATTCTGCATTGGGACTTGGAAAGCTTTCACTGACAACTCTCCAAAGCTTCAGAGCTTCAGCAGGATCCGCCTGCATCAAATAGAAACCCTTTGGTTCCATATCACTGTCTACAATTTCAGAGGCAGCACACTCACTGAGAATTTTCCTCTCAAAAGGTGACAAAATCCTTTTTGCGTTCGGACTTAGAAATGTTTTAAAACTTTTTGACTTCTAGACTTTCACCCAGCCAATGCACATGTTCTGTTCAACCATGGCTCAATCGCAATTGGCCTCTAATCACACCTGTGTACAGGTCTACTGCTTAGGTATAATATCATTGGCGCTTTGTGGTGCTAATTTTCCGTGCATTTTTAAAAATCATCCCTGGTTCCCCTTTTTTGGACTTTTGTCTTTTTTGTGTCTAACTCTGTAAATTTGAATAGGGTTTTTACTGTGTTGTGTTTTTTGAATTTTTAACTGTTTTGGTATGTGTAAATGTCCCACATATTTCTCTGGCCTTGTCTGTGCCACAGAAACCAGGGATTAAGTGCAGGCTTAAATTACTGAAACCTTTGTATCTACCTAGCAGGTTGATGACTTTATTAGTTGCAGTAGACTACCATCTAACCTAATTAATAGGTTTCTTCCTTAAGTCATGCACAATCACTGTAAAAGCGCAATTCTAACATGTTATTCACCAAAATCCTGTAATAAATATTTCTGTCTTCTGTATTTACCAATGCTCCTGGTGTTGGTAACTTCAAGCACCACAAAAGGATGATGGATGGAATGCTGGGACTTTTCAAACCATCACCCCCAGTCACAGATTTGGGTTAAATCCATCATTCTTTGCTCACCATTTCCACCTCAGTTTGGACCCAGCCATATGCAAATCAGTCTTGACCCTGCTCTCCATGGGAACAGTCCAGCCCAAACTGCCAGGCCAGATCCTCCTTGGACTGGAAAAAACAGGCTACCTGGGACCAGTTTTTGGGTATCACCCCTCTTCAGCCAGGCTAGCATGAATCCAGTGGCACAGTGAGCAAGGTGCCCATGTCTGGGCATATAGCCTGGCCACATAGGGTGGCTTTAGCAACACAAAAGGATGCTGGACGGAGTACTGAAATGTTTCAAACACTCACCCCCAGTCACAGATCTGGGTTAAATCCAGTGTTCTTTTGCTCACAATGCCACCCCTGTTTGGACCCAGCCACATGCAAATCAGTCTTGACCCTGTTCTCCGTGGGAACAGTCCAGCCCAAACTGCCAGGCCAGGTCCTCCCTGGACCAGAAACAAGCATTCTGGGACCGATTTCAGGGTATCACTCCTCATAAGCCAGGGTAGCTTGAATCCAGTGGCACAGGGAGCAAGGTACCCACGTCTGGGCATACACTAGCCACTTAGGGTGACTTTACCAACATAAGAGGATGATGGACCGGGTGCTGAAACTTTTCAAACACTTACCCCAGTCACAGATTGTGGTTAGATCCATTGTTCTTTTGCTAAACATCCCACCCCAGAATGGAACCAAGCCATATTCAAATCAGTCTTGACCCGCTCTCCATGGGAACGGTCCAGCCTGAACTGCCAGGCCAGGTCCTCCCTGTACCAGAAACAAGTATCCTGGGTCTGGTTTCGGGGGTACTGGGTTTGGTAAACCTGGTAAGACACTTCCAGGGTCCTAAAGAGTCTGGTTTCATTGTAATTCGATTATTTCCTACTGCATTTCATGTTTGTTAAAGTTCTCCTTAATTTAATTTTCATTATTCGCATTGTTTCTTGCCTGTCCTTTCAATTATTTGTTTAGTGGTACTATGAAGCATATGGGATTTATTCTTCCATAAAGCGTGAAGTGCAGAAGGCGTGATAGCATGCTGATAGAGCTGCTTTAGATAGATGCACTCTGTGTTTGCCCTGGGCGTGCGAAGACTTGCAAGATCTGACCTACTTAAGTGTTCGAATTTGACATCCTGCACAATAATCTTTTCTGAACTCTTCTTTTTTGCACTCTATGCTTTGCAGTGCCTGGAAAAGCTTGAATTACCTTCTCAGCACAGCAAGGTTACATATCGCAAATCCAAGCAAATTACTACTTTTAGCACAGCATTTGTTTCAGTTGTATTACCGACAATGTGAGACTCAGCCTTCCTATTTGTTAATCGATTTTCAAGAATATTGTGTGTCACCCTTGAATGTTACAGTTTTTCAATGAAGAATTTCACAGGTAGATAACTTTCCCGATTTAAATTTTTGTTTACAATTATTTTTTTTACTAAAGAATATTATTTATTTTCTGTGTTAACCTTACAATAGAGCTAATAGTGTATTTCTGAGGGCATAGATGCGTGGTTACCTTTGAAACTCCTGATTTCTTTGTGACTAATATGTCCCTGAGATACTCAGCTTTCATGCTGTCCGTCCTGTGAGTACCCACCTTTGGACTGGATATAGATACACTTCTGCTCACCATTCACCTAAAGTGACACACAAGGAAGCGATGATCAGACATTCTATGAAGCAGTAACTGATAAATGGACATCACTTAGGGATGTCCATGCGTTGCAATGACAATCCCATCCTACATCTCACAATTCCTTAGCCCATCCTTTTCCTGTCTAGGTGAGATTTTGAAGTTATCTATCACACTTGCATTTACCACGTTTCTGTTTTTTACCAGCTTCTTGTGACTTCTTCAGGACGAAAGGCAGTGTGTTATGACCTCTTGTGCTCTCCTAGTTTCATGTGTCTAGAGGCATAAACTCTCCTTTACACTAATGGGGAGGGAGCAAAGGATGTGTGAGGTCATTTCCACTAGTGCTCCAGGAGGGTGGCTCAGTGTGCTGACAAATGAGGCAGTCTGAAGTCACAAGTTAAACTCCTGGCAAAGTAGGCCTAGCCTTCCCTCCTTTCGAGGTTGGTAAATTGAGCAACATAACTCCGGTTATGGTGGTACCTTTTGTTTACAGGGCATAACAACGGCAGAAGTGTTATTCGAAGTAATAAATGAAAAGCAAACTATTTCTACCATGATTTTGTGGTGAAGTGAAGTGAGACTTGCCTAGGGCTAGATGAGAACTAGCGAACAGTTCACCTGAAGAAAAGATGAGATTATTTTATGTTAATTCCGATCACTTTTAAATCATTTTGAAGTAGGTTGCTGTTGTAATAGCCTAATTAAGGTTCCTGCGTTTGTGTATCTTTAGGTTTTATTTTTTTTAACTTTATGATGAGAATGAAAAGTAGGCACGTTGCACTAGGCAGTAATCCAGTTCTTTTTGATCCCCTGTAATTATAGTGCTCAGGCTTCTATAAAAAGGCCAGAAGGCACTGCTGCAGAACAGTTGGCGTTTCTTTTTTTTTTGGTGTTCTTAAATTATAACTTGTCTGAACGCAGCTAAGTGTCTCTGAGTGCCTGAGCCACTGAAACTGGAGGTAACTGCAAACAAAAACATTCGGAATTACCCCAGCGTGCCTTTCCAGTAGACAAGGAGGCAGGGAGTGGCGGTGCACTCACTACACTAATGCACCGTCTGCCTACTTGGTAGAATGTGTGCTAACATTAAACATCTTAAAGTCATGAAAAGAAGCTCTCTGAACAAAAGTGATGATGATTGTAACCCAGAATGGATTGTATCCTTTGGACAGCCGGATTTGACAGTTGTGAAATTGACTGAAAATGAGGAATATTTTCTTCTGCCTTTAACTTTGTGATTAGAGTTTTAGCTATAAACAATTCCACTTTAAAATATATGTTTAGTTACAATTTAAAACAAACATGAGCAGTAATAAGTACAAAATAATGTGCAGCTAACTACTTCCACCTTTCGCACAGGCATATTTTCGGTGCTCTGATTCTGTCTACTCCACTGAAATCAAGTTATATCAAATAGAAACATCTATCCTTCCTCTCACCGAGCACCGCGGTCCACTTTTTCTTTTATAATCAAAATGTTGAAATTCCTTAAACTTTAAATATTTAGTTAAATTGTATTAATTTAATTAGAAGCTTGGTTCATTGTGTGCCCTCTCATTCTTTTCTCTCGGGTCTCTTTATGGCTTTTGAAAAGAGGTACGATGAACACAGATCTAAATGTATCTAACATTTATTTACATTTCTTAATATGGAAGAAAGGTATCTGAGACAGACATCCTGAGTATAGTTCATGCTGGAGAGAGTCACACATTTTTTTACACAACTGAGTGCACCTTCAATGTGCAAAACTGTAATTTCGGAGGGCTCTAACCCACTCATGGTTCTGGAAATCAGAAATTGTGACATTTTGTCCTTAGAGAGATCTGCTCCAATGAAAATTGCACTACTGCTGTAGAAGTAATATCTGACTAAATCTACTAATGTTAAAAGTTGATGGGCACCTACAAACCCATAATTCTGTGGGCATTCAATAACATTTTATACGTTCTACTCCACCCTGAAAAAGCCCATAGATGTTCTCCTCTCAGTGGCAGGATTTTAGGTTTGAAGTGAAGGGGAACTTCAAAATTGATGGGTGTGTAAAGGAAGAGGTTTCTACTTTGGTGTAAACATTTATTCACAGAGAAAACAAGTTAAAAAATAATTTTGAGTGCTCCTTTATTTCGCATTTTTGCCTATGGATAATAATGCATACTACATTTACACCTGCTAAAAGATTTACACGTATGCAGTCTTAAGAATGTGTGACAGTTACCATTTTCCAGCAGTACTCTTGGAAATGTTTGAAAATTCAGAAAATTTCAGAAATTTGCCTAAAACAAAAATTGAACCATTTTGGTGCAGATTTCTAATATGCTTTTTATGGCAGTTCTGAATCGTGCCCATAATGTTTTAAATACCAGAAAACAGCTTGTGGAAGGCATAGGTCACACTGATGGTTGGTGAGGGATCGAACAATAGATAATGTATAACATATTACCTATTCGAAGGAAGTAACTCTTGAGGGTGTCGTAAAAAGAATATATGAAATAATGAGATGGAAAGATATCTTGTATTTCTGGACGATTTCAATATGTATTTGTTTATTTATATGCACAGTTTGAAATCACGGACTGCAATCCACATTAACTTACCTATTTCGTTTAAGTGTGTGGGCTTTCACAAACCCCTTCCGGCTGTAATTGCATTCTCACCAGTGGTGGCTGGTGACCTTTAAAAGTATAGGAGTGTAACCCTTAGCTCGAATTCCAAACATTTGTTTCTTGAAGGGTTCTCTCACACTTTCTTGCACCAAGTTTACTGTCTCACTCTGGCTCACTCAGTTCCACTTGGTCTCACTAATTCACACAGTCTCACTTATTCTATCCTGATCCATTTTGTCTCACTCATTCTCACTCATTCTGAACTACGCCATCTTACTGTGACTCAGTCTCACACAGTAAAACTCAGTTACACTCACTGTCATTCTCCCTCACTCACTCACATTAATTCTCACATATTTGTCCTTAGTGTCACTAATTCTCATTCACTCTCACTCAGTCCTTCACTGACTCGCTCTCACTTTAACTCACACACATAGTCACACAGACACGCTCACGGTGTTGGAATGGCACAGGTACCTTCATACACCTGTGTCAGCAATCAAACAATGTCTCAGGATGCCCCAGTTTGTTGCTGGACCCAAAGCGGGTCTGCATTTTATTTTTATTATACCAAGAGTGAATAATTATTCACTGTTGATACAATAAAAATGGACTGCAAAATAAGTAGGGTGCAATGTAGCTGTGGAGCCCAGAAAGGAGAACCACCAGTGATCCAGGTTCACCTACCCATCAAACCAATTCAGCCACTCAGTCATCCATCCTTTCACTTATCCATCCCTCTTTTATCCATCCATTTATCCACCCATTCAATTATACACTCTTCCACTCATCCATCCACCCTTTCGCTCCATCTATCGATCCTTTTACTCCATCCATCCATCATCTTCCCTTTGACTCATCCATCTATCCACCCTTTCACTTAGCCATCCATCCTTACTTCAATCCATCCATCCTTCATCCCAACCACCCATCCATTTATACATCCCTCCATTTACCCTTTCACTCAGCCATCCATCCTTTCACTCACTCATCCATCTATCCATTCATCCTTTCACTCATCCATCCTTTCACCCAGACATCCATCTGCCCTACCTTTCACTCATCCATCCATTGTTTTACTCATCCATCTTGACATACATCCATTCACTCATCCAACCTTTCAATCATCCATCAAACTGCTCATCCATTGTTTCACTCCATCCATCATCCTTCCTTTGGTTCATCCATCTATCCGCTCTTTCACTCAGCATCCATCCTTACACCCATCCATCCACCCGTCGTTCCATACATCCATACATTTATACATCCCTCCATTTACCCTTTCACTCAGCCATCCATTCTTTCACTCACTCATCCATCTATCCATTCACCCTTTCACTCATCCATCCATTCCATTAATCCTTTCACCCAGACATCCATCAGCCCTACCTTTCACTCATCCAACCATTGTTTTACTCATCCATCTTTACATACATCCTTTCACTCATCCATCCTTTTACTTTTCCATTCATACTTTCACTCTATCCATCTATCCATCCACACATCCATCTATTTACCCCTCCACTCATTCATTCACCCATTCTGTCCCTCATGCTACCATCCATCCATCTTTTCTTTCCTCATCCATCAACCCATGCTTTCATTCCATCTATCCATCCATTCAAATGCAAATTTGTTTTTTTAACTTTATTATGAAATGCTGCATAGTTCAATTAGTGTGACTTTTCATAGTATCTAAAGCCTCGTGATTAGAATTTTTTTTTCTCAAATTGAAAGTCAAGGTTATGAGTGGGCTGGAGGGAAGCTGTCATTTATCGCACCAGATGAATCTGACTCCCCGGGTTCAGAATGTATCGGGTAATATACATTTATTTGATTCTGTATTTTTGGGAGGAACAATCATATTTTGGTGCTTATGTCACCAAAATCTACTTCATACTGCAAATGCCAACATCTTTTCCCGTTTAAATTCGAGCACTTTCGACTTAAGGGGCCCCTCCAAGTATTTTGGAGAGTGGGGGTGCGGGTGGGTGCTCACGTTTCGTTACGCCACTGCTTTGAATCAGGGCCAAAGTGTGTTACTTTGGCATACACTGTTGCGTGTCTTTTGAGACTCCTTCCTAGTGTGAAGTCCCGCCTTTGTTTACGAAAACAGTCACATGGTGCGTTTGCACAGCTAAACATGCTCAGGTAAAGCTTTAATGCAGAGCAGCTCAGGTGTGGAACAATGTTGTTGATGCAGACTTAAGTCAGTGTAAAGCTCCCCAGAGGACAGAGCTCAACGTGGGATATTTAAAAAGAGGTGTGCGACTTTTGCGAGTCTGTGAATGTGAAACTTCGCAATGCCTGGCTTAGGCAGTTTTAAATCCAAATGCTGATCAATCAATCCACTTATGCTTGTAATGCTTAAGTAATGTTACAGCTCTTGGGCAGCTTACATCTCCACCCTCTTCCTATAGCTCTATAGGTATATCGAATTTGAGAAAGCTGCCAGTCCGAAGGAAAAACAACTGCATCTCCCTTTTGCCCATGTGTTCCTTTAACTGTGGAGTCTGTGTGCTAAGCACTTCGAAAGTGTCACTGCAATGTTGTTTGAAAACTTTGAGGGACTTGCCTGAAAACTATTCTTGAAGATACACAGGAAGTGTGTGTGTTGGGCCTGGTCAATCAAAGTGATAGTGGCGACCTGTACATATTAGGTGGGCTTCTTGGCCACTAATGACAGTGAAAGAGTTCCCAGAAGGTAATAAACTCTAAAGCCAATAGGTGCCCCTGGGTGAGCAAAGCTAATAATCTAGTCTCCACAGCTAGAAATGAAGAGAGTGATGCTTTAGAAAACAGTATGAGAAATGACCTAGTACACGATGTGGCCCTTTAGCACAGCAACAAATGCCAAAGAGGGTATGGCGACCTTCCAGTGAAAATACCTAATGCACTTCAAACATTGCAGAAAGAGTTATACGGGTCATATTTGCGTTAAGTCACTTGAGCGGCTGCCAAAGAAATCAGTTGTTGATCTTACAACTCTCTACCTTGTCCACACAGACTTTCGTGGCACTGCTATTCCAAATTGTTTATTCATCCCTCCCAGCCTGACACCTCAGTTTAGCCTCCCTATTCTCTTTCATACTGCTGTTGTCTAGAGGCAAAAGTTTGATGGAAAATCTTTGCTTTGTCAAGGCTCCTCCTTCTGAAACTAGCTTTAGCTATTTCTTCGCTGTGAAGGTAGCGAAAACAATCAGCGGCAGCTGGTACCCTTTGAAGGTGGTGGGGCAAGTGAAGTGGCCCCCACTCACCCCTCCCAAAAAAACACCTAATTCCTCCAAAAACCCCAGGTAAACCACTCTCCCTCCACAAGCCCCAGCCATAACACTAAGTACAAACCAACACTACACTTATATGCATTACACACATACATGCATTATACACACATGCACTGCACATAAAAAAACAGCACTTACCCACAGGCTGGGTGTCCTTCTTGGTGATCTTCTCCTTTCTTGATGCTGAAAGAGCTGCCCTAAGCTCTTTCGGCATCTGGTTAATAGCATAAGAGAGTCTGCTCTTATGCTATTAACCAGCATGAGAGGAGTGCCTAAATTGGATGGATCATCGTGGCTGGATGCTCCTTCAGACCCTAGAGGCCTGTGCTGGGTCTCCACCTAGCTGTCTTAAGACAGCTGAGTGGAGAGCTTCAAAGTGCGCATGTCACTTTGGCCGGAGCGAAACAGCTTGCCAAAGTGACATGCTCAATTTTGAGCATCTTCTCAGCCCTGCTCCTGTCCTTTGCTGACAATCGGCAGCAGAGGACAATCCCAGCATGTCTCTGGGATGGTGTGCACTGCACAGGTACAAATAAAATGGCAATGAAAGCTTTTCATTGGCATTTTATTTTTGCCTGTGGGGCTCGCAGCAGGCGGTGGTGGGTGATGCTCCCCCACTCTTGATAGGAAACCACTGCTAAAAACATATGAAGCCTCCCTCTTCCACCAGGCTTATGGACATGAATAGTTTTAAAGTTTCTGATGGTTGCTTCTACCGTTCCTCTTCATTCTGGCTCCAGCACTCTAAAGCTTGCATTAGTTTTCATTTCCTTGGGTGTGGTTCAGAAATGCAAAGAGCAGTGGTGGTTGATTACTGTGAGGATGGTTTTAAGTAGCTCAAAGGAGGAAGAGTTGCAAAGAAGGGGGCGGCAAGCTGATAGGAGTGATATAAAACTGCTTGTTAGGTTGTCTTTAATCTTTGTATGAACATTCATGCATGTTTCAAAGAAACACTGTTGAGAGAAAAAATGTATCATGTTCTACATTTGATGCCACAAACTGATAACAAAAAGTACTGGAAGGGGTCAGGGAGACCACTGGTGATAATGGTCACCTGGAACAGAAGATTTTAAAGAAGCAAATAATCGGCTACAAAGAGTCTATGAAAAACTGATCTACTATGTAATATGGTCTGCTTAGACCATATCTTCAAGCCTCTATGATTTATGCGCCTGTCATTTACACACAATACAACAGTCTTAAATTAGTACAAATGTCTTTCAGAGGCTGTGCACAAGATCAATTGATAGATAATAACCAGTAGATACACCAAGGAGTATATAGTATTTACTGATCATTGATGATATCTAAGCAGACAACAAGAAGTGATTAAAGAAAGTGATGTATTTATAAATGTTTTTATTTCACAATGGCGCTCAGGATCATCCAGCAATCAGCAGTTTAAATATTGGGCAAGATGTCAGATCATGGTTTGCTTCTCCTTCCACTCAAAACAGATAAACATCTAAGTGGCCAAGTTTTGCCAGAACAGATAAAGCCTGTAAAGGTCTACAGAATTAGATGAACTGTGTGAAATTGATTAGCTGGTTAACAAACTCATTTTGATAATATAAGGCAAGAACATAACTATTTAACATTTAGGAAATTGGTCAAGACCTGGCTGTTTCCTCAATAAGTTTGGGAGATCTCCGGTCTAGTTACCCCGCCTCACCCAGTTAGCGCTTCGATGCCCTTGGGCCGGAATGCGCTTTATAAATACTCAATACATACATACAATACATACATACATACATAATAGTTCTCGATGCTTGGTATAGTTTCCTATTTTTTAATTCAGCTATAATGCACTATTTAAAGGTTGTACTTTGAGAAATGTGTAATTATAGCATCGAGTCAGAGTAATCTCCACTCAAAATAGTAACTTTATACCATGTTATGTGCAGAATGTTTCTCTATAGTTATGTCATTGTGTCTGAGTGATATGCACTGAAAAATAATATGTTTAAAGCAATCAAGATGTGATCAATAGAAAAGAGCATTCAGAAGCACTACTGAGAGTGAAGTTTGGTTCATCCATGTTAATTCTTTTGAGTACAGCACATGATTGGGCGGTATTGTGTGCGTCTGCTCAAATAGTGCTTGCATTGCACTTTTTGCGTTGGGGGAGGAAATCATATGCTCAAGACAGCAGTTTAGAAATGGCTGTGGTTCCACACCAACTATCAAGGCTATAGGCCTGATTCCATCTATTATTTAATAGGATGTAGGCAATAAGACTGACATAGTTATTGTGGAAAGCATATGGTAAAGGACTAGAGCGTGGGTTATAACACGGTGTTAAAACCTATAGAGAGGTATTTTATTACATGGACGCTCACAGATTACGTTAATAGCTAAGAATTGTGGTGTTGGTTACCCACTTGGACAAGCCCAGGAGTCAGGAGATTGGCACTGTCATACTCCTTTTAAGGGCCTCATAGTAGGATTGTTCTTTGCCAAATGTAATTTTGTCTATATTTCTATTTTATGACTGTATGTTGACGATTGCTTTATGGAAAACATTATGTTCATTCAACTGGGCCTGATTTGGTTATGGTAACCAACCAATGGTATAGGCAACAGGCACAACATACTTTGCCTGGTTTAGTGGAAATGTTGTGTCCAGTGCCATATGTCTGACCTATTTCTAGTAAAAGGTTAAGACAAAGCCAGAAGGCCTCTTGGATTTAGTGCGGAAATGGTTTTCAAAGAAAATAGGCATTCATGGGTGAATGGTTATTATAACGTATTAAAGAGTGTAAATGGGTATTTTTACATGTAATCTCACAGAATACCATAGAAGGCAAGTATTTTGGTGTGTGCTACCCACTTTGACCAACCATGGCTTTGAACATGTGCACTGTGATGACCTTGGTTATCCCCTCGTAAGGGGTGGAGGAGGATGGTTATATTTGGTTTTGTCAATTGTCTTTTTAAATACATATGTAATTTAACATTGAGTGCCTTATTGTTGCCTTGTGAGAAATATTATGCTCAATACAATGAGCAGAAGTTGGTTATGATGGCAAGCCAACAGTGAATGCAGTGGGACAAATTGGCACCCTTGGGATAGGTATGTCTGATGCCATAGCTCTGATCTGTTTATTATGAAGAATTATGACAAAAGCAGTAATCCTGGATCATTAATTGTAAAATGTATTTGTTAAAGAGAATAGGTATTTAAGTGCAGATTCTTATTACGTTGTGTTAAAGGCTATCGACAGGTAGTTTGAAATCTATAGTAGGCAAGGAGTGTGGTCTTGGCCTCCCCCACAGACAAACCCGGGAGTAGAAGACCTTCTGGATATCCTTGTTTTTTTCCTCTTCGAATGTGTGATATTTGGTTTTACCACCTGTAATTTTGTATATGTTTGTATTTTTTCATGATAGTTACCTTATGCTCAGTACTGTAAGCCTGAGTTGGTTATGGTGGCAAGCCAACGAAAAAGGATATGGGCCTGCATGGTTTGACACGGAACAGTTGTGTTAAATGCCACATGTCTGATATGTTATGAAACATTACAACAAAGGAAGCTGGCCTTATGTTTATTTTGAAAAGCATATGGTAAAGCAATTATTGTTATTACACCATGTTAAATCTTGGAGGCAGGTATTTTTTAAATGAAATCCCAATACCTTAAAAAAACTTAAAACCTGGGGTTAGAATATTTTCACTGTACTAACCCTTGCTATGACTATTTGCTGTATTTCTATATGAGGGGGGAAGGATATTTTTCAGTTTTCCTTATTACGTGCACCTGTCTGCTTAAACATGAATGTGCTTTATTGCCAAAATGTGTCCTCTTCTTATAGGTCACTGCTCATGTCTTTCAGTTCCCTTTTCTCTATTACATTACTGTTCTTTAGAGTGGACGTCAGCTCCCCATACTGTGCTACAGGCCCCTAGCTTGCTGCTAATTTAATCTGCAATAAGCCATAACCTGCACAACCACTGCTTAATTAACCAGGCAGTCATCTTGGAATGGTAGTGTACATAGTGTACTATTGTTTATCATTCTAAGATGGTGCAACAATTGCTTCTAAATGTCGTGGCCATTTTGGAACTTTAAAACAATGCTATATTATGCCTAATGTCATTACAAGATGGCCTCCCACTGCTATGTTCTATTTTATTTTTTTATCACAAGCATGCCGTGTAGGTTGTGGTAATGTGCTTTGTTTTTTATACCTTTGTCCTTTTAATTTGCAGTGTATATGCTTGTAGAGTTTTTGTATTTGTGTTATTTTGAATGGGTAAGTTGGTTTATGCAAGACTGATTCACTGGGTTCATGATTCACTGGGTAAATGAATGAATATATGAGTGCAAACATGAGTGTTGAAGTGGACTTGCTTAAACTCAACAGTGACTGAACAGGAACTTTGTATTAGAAGTCAGACCCTTTGGCGTTGCCAGTGCTTGTTGTTTAATATTGTATTGTTCATCCACATGGTATAAAGACATCTTGAAGAGGATGAGCCTTAATGCAAAATTAACTACTCACTTAGGCTTTAAAAGCCTCACAGCAAAAATGACTAGAGTATTTACATAAGCTCATTCCTCCTTAAAAGCATAACTGAAGTAATTGAGAAGCTGTCTTTTGGACAGCGATCCAAACTCTAATCCACAGAGGTAAACAGGTTTCTATCAGGGTAACCTTTGCTCACATTTGGTATAATGCACACAGAGGTAAACAGAAAGAAGGCAAGAAAGAGGTTAGCTTGAATTAGGTTGCAATTCTGCATCTAGAAGTCCAGTGTTAGATGACACCTTTATGTGTGCTTGCACTAGGTATCGTACTTACATCTGTACACGCGCCAGTGGGCACCCCTGGGGGTATACATTCACAGGTGAACCTCGCAATTTACATTCTGCTCAGACTCTCCATTTGTTTGCACACTAGTTCAGGCAGTCAAATTACCTTTGTCTGGCTGCTGTGCATGCTAGCAATTAACATGTAAGGCTTTGTTCATAATTAGTGTACCAAGTTTTACTGCCCAAACAGAGTCAAGGCCACAGGTTCTATATGACTTCAACTCAGAAACCACATTGTAGTTTTGAGGTTGTGAGGGAAACTTATTTGGCATTGGTGTAGCTGAAAGTCTCATTTTAGTATGGCCTCATTGCACCTTTGGACACCAGAGATAGCGCTCCACATGAGCCACGCTTTGCATCGTGGATGTGATGGCGAGTTTGGTAGATCAAAATGAAAGGATCATTGAAATGCAGGCATCTGCATTTCTATAGAATCTGTCCTTGTTCCATTAGGTGTGGATTACAGTTGGTGAGAGTTTTCTCTTTGCTTGTTTATGTATTTATTTATGTAAGTGTTTAATTAGAGCACATCTCAACTGGAGGCGTGAATGGGATTCATACTGAAACCTAGGCAGGTGTGTTGTCAATGATACATGAAGAATATAGAAAACCTGCGTTATATCTAAAGGCTGATGGGGGGAACTGTGGAAGCCACGATGGAATTCAACAGCCAGTCTAACATTTTATTTTTAAGTAGATTTTCTATACTTTGATAGCAAGGCAGGAAGAGGCGTGGTTTGTAACTGTTGTGATCTGGTGGAAACCAGGCATACATGTTCAAGCCAGCCCCACACTGCAGGAGTTTGAGACAAGAAAGGTGCCAGCCCTCCATCCTCCAGCTTACAGAAGAAATGTCAAGGTGGTAAAGAAGTGAATTAAGTGCACAATAGTGGTAAAATATACTGGGCTAAAATGCCTGTATATAAAATACGTTATTGATGAGGTTCTTGAGGCCACAGTTAGCTACAGTTAGCCCGGTATTGAACATAATCAAATGTTGTCTCATGTCTGCTTGAGATTAGTTTTACTGAGAAATAAGGAGTTATTGAAAAAACTTAAAGAACTATTAAGGTTTGGTTTAGTTTGGGAATCCAAAATGATTTGTGTCTTATACCTGGTGTTTTAATGTTTGTCTTGCATTCAGAGACATGCATTCGATTACTTTAACCCTTGACTACCAATGGATCAACCACCAAAGGGAATGGGAATTTACTGGGTATAAACAGTTTGTATTTGGCGAAAGACCAAACAAGCTTGGACATCCGGTAGATGTGGAAAAGAAGAGTGAGGAGTCCAGGGAGTGATTTATGCTCTGATTTCTGTACCAAACATAGGGATTTGAAGTTATGTTATTGTTAGATAGGAAGCCGCTTCAGCACCTTCAGACACTGAGTGAGTGAATGGAACATCTGAAGCTGGAAAGGAGTAAGGGGCACTGATATTTTGTCTCTATAAATTGGGTGTGTGTCAGTGCTTTTGGTAGGATTTAACCTGTATAAGGACCAGATCAATTCTCTCAGCCAGAAGCATGAGAGTAAGGATTCCATTTATCAGGCACAGGTCATAGCACATTCTTCTTTTAATGGCATTCACTAGTGGCTCAACCTGCATTGTAATCGACTAGTAGCTTATACAACCTTTGCATTGAAAAGGGTTTTCATGATAGGTGGCTATTTTAGAAGAGTGTGAATCCGCAGACTCATATGCAGAACAATCTTCTTTGCTCTGCTTAAGGAAAGCCAGCTCATTTGCATCCATTTGGCATTGATTTCAGGCAGGCTTAGATATCCTGCTTGTACTCCTTGGTAGATGAAATGTATCAGCGTGTTATCTAGTTCATGTTAAAGTCTATTTTTTAATGACCAATTTCTTTGACCAATTTCGAATAGACACAATAGGATCATGGAGAGGAATACAATATGTAAGAGATTCCAGTATTATTTAGTGAATGCAAAGTAATAAAGAGCAATAGTCATCTAAATGCTATTCAGGAGCCCGATGGGCTCAGTGCTCAATGATGTTGAATACTCCTGATGGGCTGGAATCAGAAAGAGTGCTGCATTCCCTGATATCTTCTTGTCAAATGCTGCTCTTTCATATCCATAAAGATACTTACAATGCATCAATGCATCAATGGAAACAGAACACAGATCTCTAGTCATTCACAAGTCAATATTTACTAAGCTAAGAAGAGAAATGAGTTAATATAATTTCAAATACATTGCCTAGAAACGGCAACCCAGAGATGTTCTTGTAATTTCAGTTGTCACGCGATGATTTTCAAAATTCTATTCAAAATAGCATTTTACCTCTGGAACTCTCTGCATGTACAGATAAAGGGCCATTTTCTGGCACTGTATTATAATTTCGTATTATCACTAGATGTCATACTAATGCTGCTACCCTGCCTTCCCATTTTGGTCTGTCATAATCTTTGAGTATGCATTCCAAAACACGTATTATCGTAGTTATGATGAGATAAAATTCTCACAGTCTAATTTAGATAACGATGAAATTGCAAATTCTTTATGTTGGTTGAGGATGTTGTCAGTCATTTGTTCATCCTAGTCATGTTGCTTATGATAAAAGGGCAAACATGTCAGAGGTTATCTTGCCTGTGCTCGTAGGCCAAGCAATCTTGTGAAGCTTTGGAAGTCAAGCCAGAGCGAGTGCACCAAATATCAATCATCTTTATGAAGAAAGGTATTATTTTTTCATGCAGCTTTAGTGAAAAGGCTGTACTTTTTGTGAGTGGTTGCAGTTGGTGGATATTAGCAAGCATTTTCGGGGTCCAGACATATTTTGCAACACCAAACCCTAACCCAGAGGTAGAGAGACAAAAGTAGAAAAGGAAGCAAGATGGATGAAGAGAGAGATATGCAAAATAATAAAGAAAGCAGGAATGAAAGAGAACATGCAAGTGTGAGATAAAGTAATAGAAAGTATAGGATTGTAGAAGAAAGATGCATAAAGTGATGCCCTAAAGTAGCTATAACTCAAGCCCCTCACATGCAGAATTTTCTCATCAATGATTTCATTGCAAACTTTGCAGTAATATGTCAATGACATGCCTTGAAAATTCTACTGGCCCACTTGCTATCACAAGTCATATTTTATCAAGTTCACCTATTTTTAGGACTTACTCACCCCTCCTAGCAGTTGACAAAGAACAGGTTTTCCGTTCATTCAAAAAGTGAAGGAGCAATAAAGACTCATTTAAATCTTATCCTGTCACATTTGCTCTGTGTTCAGAGACAGAGGTAAAAAGGCAGCTTGTCTGTCTTCTTGCAATTACTTTTTCTTCTGACTGCAGAGTCTCAGGATTTTGTAAGGTGAACTCTCTGACCTGCTCTACAAAGAGTGTGAAATAGAAGGCTGTAGGGTGTCAGGTTGTTCCTAACACACACCATTTAAATAATAAGTTAACCTTACAAACATTTCAAAATATATTTCAGTAGTTGTGAAAGTTCAATTTTTTAATACTTCTGTGTGATGAAAAAATATTTTAATAGAATGAAAACAAATCAGAACACTTTACTTGATGAGGTGCTAATGATAAATATGTTTTCTGAAACCCAATATTCACAGATTATTGTTAAAGCACTATACAGTTTTATCAATAAAGCTGCAAGTTAGTGGGAAGGGTTTTGGACTTTACTTGAAAACTTACTGTCTGTACATGACAGTGTGCTACCACAACCTTCTTTACTGAGAAACAATCCTGTCCTGATGGCAATGCTATTAGTAAACTAAAAGGCAAGTCGTGGATCATGTGTACACTATATGTGGGCTAAATCCTTATTATATATGGATATAGCGTTTAATCTATTTAATCAAACAAAAGAGGATTTTTTTGAACAGCAGAAATACTGAGCTCACATATTTGTAGGGGTACTCATGTGAGAATGGAGAAAAAAGCGACTCTTTAAAATAAAATATTTGCCTAGGATCAAACTATTTGAGACCCGTTTACGGGTCAAGTACATTACAATTAGGTCAAGTAGATTATTCAAGTTACTCAATTCTAGTAACAGTTTTATGATTTTGTGAGGCCTG
Organism: Pleurodeles waltl; assembly: GCF_031143425.1. NCBI lineage: Eukaryota > Metazoa > Chordata > Amphibia > Caudata > Salamandridae > Pleurodeles > Pleurodeles waltl. Next base: position 96,016,273 of record NC_090449.1, read on the forward strand.
AAAGATGTCATAGAAGATGTCATGAGTGATGTCATATGTGGAGTGATAAGCAGTGCATGGCATAGTTAACTTTGTAAATGAGTCTCAGTTACTTGAGATAACAATAACTGGCGAATTTCTGTGGTTTTCTTCATTTAAAATGGTATGTTTTAACTGACATTTTCAGCTAACTGTACCGTCCCTTTAACCTGTGGTATTTTCATTGAATTTCTACATAAAAAAAAAAAAATGCAAAGTAAGAAATTATAACCATACCTTACTATAACTTTAACCTTTGTTTTTTTAGTGAGTTGCTAGGTTTTTCAAAATGTATAGTAATATGCTATTACCATACAAGACTCCGACGGCATGCAGGCCATGGCTTTTGGCCATGAGCTGCATGGGCTTAGCCACAGGGCCAGTGTCCAACGCCCACGGGCAGACAACTCAATGTCACACATAGCCTTTGGCCGGCTCTGATGTCGAATTGGATATGGGTCAAGTCCTGTAATGAACCGCCAGCACACAAGCCTTGTGCGGCAGGGGTGGGGGGGAGAAAAGTTCCTGTGTGTCATTTTAAGTATGGCAAGCCTACTAACTTTGTCAAAGGATCAGAACAACCAAAATATAAAAATTGGACCTATTGTCTTTAGGAAGAGATCAGGATATCAGCATATCCTGACCCTTTATTTCAGGATACAGTACCTGTACTGTCTGTCAAGAAAGGACCAATAATTATAATGTTTTTATTTTATAAAATCACACAGTGCTATGTTTAGTAAAACTAATTATCATAAAAAATGTAATAAAGTTCTATTTAAAAAGAAAATCAACATGTCTTTGAGTTTCTTTTTTAACATTTTCCAGCAACAAAAAGCAGCTGAAGAGCATACAGCTCCAGTCTGGAGTGCTTTAAAATACAGTAATCTCTCTTTGTGTCGTGGATTTAATAGAGACTTTCTGGTTTATAAGGTTGCTGAGGGATTGCTAGACGTCCCTCGGCACCCCACAACATAAAACAAAAAGAAATTGGTGGTGCCCATACCTCTTCTAGGGCACCCCTAGTAGTAAAATATATTCTTTGAAAATGCCATAGGGCGTATGGTGTGCTCCTTGGTAGGATCAATGAATAACAAATGAGCAACTGTCGCTGCTCATTTATTATTCACTTTTTATATATTTTTTTAAATATTTTTTTGTAGTTGTACCCTTCCTTCCAGTGAACCCACAACTTTTTTGCTGGGGGCCCATTTCACAGGGCTGCGCAGGAGCCTGCTTTTGGAAAAAACATTTTATTCTGGTGTGTACCGGTGCCCAAACAGGGCACCCCACAGCATATTTTATTATTGGACCTGTGGGAGAGCCCCAGGGCCCCTATAGCCCTCTGTCTCCCCTGCTTACACCTATCCCGGGTGCAGCAGGAGCCAGAATTGGTCCCACCCTACAGGGGCAGATTCCTTTTGCTCCCACAGACTGGAGCAATTCTTTGTTTTTCCTTGCCTGAGAACTGCTTTGTGCTTACGGGGTGGAAAGACATTGTAATTGTACTGCATTTATATAGCGCTTATTACCTCTGACGAGGCGTCAAAGTGCTTTACTCCAGAACACAAAATGATAAGTGGTTGATTAATATGGGGAAATGTGAGTTCATTCGAGCAGTACCAGTTATTCGGATTGAATAAGATAATGGAGAGATAGAAGAGGGAAGAGTCTAGAAAGTGTTATTTGGGAGATCATAGTAGTAAGATGAGGTTTGGGATGAGTAAAAGGAAAGATGGAGGATGGAAGAATTTAAAAAAGATTGTTTAGGTTGTTTCTCTGCCCGCACTTTCAGTTTCAGGTGTTCAAGAAGATGAAGGGTTGCTAATTCCACAAAAAGAAAGAACATGTATTTAGATTGAATTATTTTTTTCAGTTCCTGATGGGTCTTATTAACTATTATGGTAGATAATAAAACATGCTTTGAAGGTACTTGCCAAATCCTGCTCCATCTGTTGCCGACTGGTACTGTAATTGTGCTTTAATTTTGGCCTACATGTCTTATATCTAATCACCATGCCTTGAAGTGCCTGCATTTCAGTCACTGGGCTAGTGAGAAGCATGAAGATAAGAACACTTTTGGGGAATTATTAGATTTGTGTTATATTGCTAGAGGAGGTAACTTTGAGCTTGCATTTACTGGGCCTTCCATTCTTAGGCACCTTACCATTACCAATGATTGTGTTATTCCTATTGAACTAAATGCATTCCTCTAGTTTAAGCTTAAACTGAATAACAGAATAATTTGAGGATTGCAGTAGTGCTTATTTTAAGGGCCGCCATACCAGAGAAAGGAGTGTTGTAATTCTAAAATGCCTACATATCTTATCTATTAGGTGTACCTGGAATACCCTTGCACGCTTTTCCAGACTGAAAGATGGAATGTAAGAACATTCTGCAACTCAGTGTTTTACTCTTCAGGCATACAATACTCCTGTTGTTTCAAAGGTGGATCAGAACAGTCATTAATAGATCATTTCATCCCATGATTGCTTAAAGTTTTGTGTGCATTTTAACCTGACCAAAAGGTTTCATGATCTGTGGGGATAAGCTTTTCAGCCTATACATTGCTCGTTCTAGACTACATTTTTGGGGCCTCATAAAAACGCAGAAAATGTTGCTTTTTTCTGTGGGTAAAAGTCAATTGCAAGGACAAGTCTGCCCTTTGAATTGCAGGGTGGGAAATTGCGCTTTCACAGCTCTGTTCTTGGCAAAGTGGAAAAAATTGTAACACCATCAGTCATTCTGCTTCTTATATTTCTGCCTCTGAGAAAAACTCTTTCTCGCCTAATGATTACAAGAATACCCCTAAAACGCCAGGCCAACTGTATATCAAATATTTGATATATTTACAGTTTTCCCAGGTGGGTTGGATTATTCAGCTGTACTGAAATATTTTGACTGAATGAAATTATTGCTATATTTTATCCCTCATGTGAGTGATAGGTTATACTACCTCAGCTTCTTTCCATATTCATCTCTACAGTGTCAGAGTTTCTTGAAGCTCTCTTATAACACCATTGTGCAGTCCCATTTCAACCAGCAAGACAGGTCATTTCCAGTTTAAACACAAATACACAACTTCTCCAAACATCTCTTCTGCTATGTGGAATGATCTGGTTTGTTTGAAATACTGTTCCCTGTACAATCATTAGAAGCTGTGGCATGAACAGTGGAGAAAGTATATGCAGATGTGGCCATCTTAATTACTTTATGCATGAGCTTGTGTCATAAAAGACTGAAAGATCAAATAGTGTAGACCTCTACACACTCATTCGGCTTGATGCGTCTGTCTCTAAATGTATGCAATGAATCAGACTATAGACTTTTTAAAATGTTGTTATGTGATTTCCATGGTGTGCTGTATATTGTGCTATCCTATGCATGGACTAGAAGCCAGTGCCTTACACACAGGCTCATTATTTCATTTCCAGAGACCATGGCACCACACCCGACCATCATAATTTAAGCTCGAAAGCCTATTTAATATGCAATGTACAGAGCCTTTGTTTCAATATAGTGCACACTTGACATTACTTTTATTTCTATGAGCATCTTGAATTGGCAAACAGATTAGTCTTATATGGGGATGTTGCTGAATGTTATTCAATAATTTAAATTAGGACTTCCACTAATACATTTACTATCCAAAGTGGGAAAGAAGAGCTCTTGTGCCATGTATATTAGGTTTTGCTTAGTATAAATATACTAATTATGCTGTTATATGACATTACAAGGTGGAGTTAATAGCCTGTGATATCTGAGATTGTGTGTTTGCTTCTTGATCTACATGTGCCATAGAGTTTAGTGTCCCAAGGATTACCCTACATTTTGCCTCTTCATGACACTGTTCAACATGGGGGCACTATGATAATTGTTCAGAGGCTATTTACACTGCTGTGCAATCTCTTTTCTTTGAACGAGACCCCTCTCGTCACCCTAATGCCTTCATATAAGAAGTCCCCATTGACTAGCAAGTAAGTTCTGTAAAAGATATGACCTCAATACAGGCTGAGTTTGGAATTTGCACTAAAATTCTTTCCTTGGATTTATTCCATTGACCTGAAGTTGAAATCTAAATGCAATCCCCCCGCATAAAAAAGAAAAGAAGGGACTGTTTATCCTGAGGGTATAGTTCCCAATTACCGCTTCCTGTGAAATAAAAGGATGGACCATATTTTTTTTAAAGTTTTTGTCAAGTTATTGCCCCATCCATTGATTTCCTTCTAATAGTTTAACAGAATTATGGCACTATGACTCCTCTGAAGGGATCCATATAACCTGCAATTTCATTAGAAGGATACTGTCACCCCACAAACATAAGGCTCGAAAATGATGATATAAATTCTTTGAGTCATTGTATGGGTAGAATTATATTTATGTTTTATGGCAAACTGTATAGTGAGTGAAACCTTCTGCGGTACGTTTATGGTGTTTTGTAGCAGTAGGAAACCATTCTCCTCCCTTCAGGAATATTTTTATTTTTCAAGCAGGTAACTTCGCTAAAGTGCATCACCGTAAAATGTTACTTTTTCTTTTCGGGTCCATTCACACTTCAGTTCCAGTGATTGGGTCATGGTTTGGTATTTTCACACATAGTTAGATCCGGTTTAAATCATGAGATACGAATAAATTAATCTTCGTCTTATATTTACACACGACCCATGCGTCAGCTATTCGTGACTCAATCATATTGAAATTAATGTGAAAATGTTTATATCCGATAAAGGCCATGGAACATGGAACAAAATTGTTGACGATTTTCAGATGTGTTTTTTGAAATCCGATGCCTGCTTCACTGTCTTTTGTATTAACAAATACCCAAAAAGAATTTGTATATTTTAATAAGAATTATTACCTTGTGTGATTTAGCATGAGTGAAATTATGAGTAGGGCCGTAATAAGGGACATTACGTTGTGTATGTAAGCATGAGTGACATTATTAGCAGGATCATCTGAGACATTGGCCCAGGTTATTCATGAAACAATTAGGATTTGTGTGTAATATGGGTATGTGTACATGACAAACTGTCTAGACTTTTTTTTTATATAATGCATACATATGCTAATTAATTCCTAACAAAATCGATATTTTATAATAGTCATCTGTTTGTGATGTCAGTTTTAAATGCCATATCATTTGTAAAGTATACATGCAGCCCCAGTGCATGACCTTTCCTCGTGGACATAAAAAATCATCACTTTTACTTTTCATTTTCCTTAAAATATATGTGCATTCAACTAAAAGGCCTGGATAAAAGTGACAGATTTTGAGACAGAAAGTGGCATAAAAGATGTGATGGCGTAAACATCACAATCAATCGAAACATCATGGCTATCCTCTCACCAAAGTCCCAGGCGCCATGAATGCAACAATAGGCTCACTCATTCTATGTTGATATGCATGTTTAACCACTGCTTCCCTCATATAACCACTCATTAACGCCTGATGTGCTGGCAAGGGACTAAAGAAAGAAGCAGATTTTATCCTTGGCAACCCTTAAATGAGATCCATGTGCAACACAAAAGTAAACGAGGTAAATGTCTGAACAGTATTCTTCTCCTCTACAGGTTATTTGAAAATACATGCAGCTTCTGATTGAAACCTACTGCCTGGCGGAATGCAAATTGACATCAGTATCAGTGTATTACATTCATTTGCTTTAGATTGCATTCATGCTTTAAAAGCCTTGTAACCTTGTCCGCTTCTGAAGTTTATGAAGTATTGCATTTATGCGTGGTATGATTAGAGTGCCCTTGCAGTGCTGTAGATATCTACTGAACAGAATAAATGGTCCAGTGAACTCACGCAGGGAAACAGTAAATTGAATGAAGAAGATGTTAGGAAAAAAAGTAAACACATTTGGCTCCTGAATTGAGCTTGTACATAAAAAAGTAATCTCGTGGTTGAAAGAAAAAAAACTGTGTTATAAGAGATGGCTCTAACAATGTGTGGAAGAACCAGGTAAAATATAGTACCATTGATTTATTTGTCAGACAGTAATAAACCTGCCTAGAACAGTAAACTGATTAACTTTGCTGCTATAAGGGAACAAAGCAGGACTTCAAAAAGGACAACAAAGCCATTGAGTATTGTATCTCATTGTTCACAAGGCCAGAGCTAGATTTCACAATCTTGACTTCCAGGAGAACAATAATACGCTAGTAATACATTTATATGTGTAAAGATTGTGGGCTATGTGAGGACACTGAAAAATTGAAGCTTGGTGACTTTATTTAAAAAGGTCTCACATTTCGCAAGTACAGTTTGAAAATGCAATACAAAGTCTATCGATTTTAAAGTCATACAACACATACATCGAAAGGCTTGAAACATAATTGACCTCTAAAAGAATGGACGCTGAAGAAACCTTCCCTGCAAAGCATCAAACGGAAATGTGGAACAATCTGTCTTTTCATCAATGACTATCACCTCCATGCTTCACTTCGGGGAAAGCCTAAAAATTCCTTTTCCTTCTTCCTCTAACTTGATGTTTGTTTTTTCCACCATACTCTCTTCCAAACCCCTACCCAACCCTCAGTCTCATACTTTGTTTTGCCTTGCTGCATAAATATGACCCCAGTAACCACACATGTGCGTCTCGTACTTCTTTTGCTATTAGAGTGCTTTGTTATTTTCTAAAGTCAGGTCCAAGCACCAGACAAAAACCCTATAAAATATCGAGGCACACAATGAAGTCTAAGGTATTCACTTAGTTGTGTCTTTGGCTTGAGTTGGGTTTTCGTTTAAGATTTTTATGTAATGTTGCTCATTAAGTAGTATTTATCAAACAAAAAACATAAAACTAATCCTCAACATTTTAAATACTGGACTAGTGGACCCTATCAGGGAGGATGGGAGAGATGGTGGAGTGTCTCCCCTCGCCAACAAATGGTTGCGTTCATTTTATAGGACTGACCAGGGTAGGTATAATAGAAAATATGGATAAAGAGATGCCAGCAGGTATGTAGTCGCTCAGGTTTGCTCTTGTTTAACATCTATAAAGTGTGTAACAAACAGCATTATTTTTGCTGAGGTCCTCTTAGTCCTTTTCTCTCCTCTCTGGTTTTGCTGCCTTTAGGATTCTGTGAATAATATACTACTGCAAAAGGAAGTATAATGCTTGTTCTTTCCCTTTAACAAATGAACTGTGCATTGGATTTACAATTTACCTTAATGGCTTATTTAAGTTTCTTGTGCAACAATAGGAGATGCCACGGAACATGCATGGATAGCCTGGCAAGTAAATGTCATATATGTACTGCAGTGTGTTTTCATCTCCCAAAACTATTGCAAAAATATGTGGCTGCCAGGAGCGCCATTGTGTTCTAGCAAGCTGTAGGTTACAACACTGCAGAGACATTTGGAGAGTTAAATTGCCTTTTCCTTACATACAAATATTTGTATGTTACTTTCATCTCTGAAGTGTGGATTACGAACCCACAGGACTAAGGTTTTACTATAGGAGAAAGTCACACACTACATATTGGAAATAGCGTACCCTCCTAGTAACTAAATATCCAAATATCCAAAAGTTGTTTTGAGTCACACTACATTCTCCTGGGAAAGGCACAGATCAAATTAAAACCCTTAATTTCAATTTTTGCCAGTGAAAATTCTAGAAGGAAGATTCAAAGTCATTTCCACTTGGTTTTAAAAATATAGTTACATGGTGAAAATAGAGTTTAGATTACGTTAGTGAAATTGAAAGTTTATAGAGATGTACTTTTTCCTGAATGAGCCCAATTTGACTCATAACCAGTTGTGCCACTCTTCTAATTTCCAGAGGCAGGTCCAGATTTGTGGAGAAGTGTTGCACAATGGTTAGAGTGGCAGACCCTGAAGCAGAGATCTGGCTCAAGACCAGGGTTCAAGTCCCGCTTCGGCAGATCTTGGGCTCAATTCCCTTAGACCAGATAATTCTCGCATTGGTGCCTAATCTAATTAATGGGTCCCACTCTGCAACTCTGGGCAATAGCTTGCTTAATCTCCACAACGGCCCCACCAGTGCTTGGATGCCTGGCTTCACCCTGGGGGTGCCCAGGAGTGGGCACCTCACAGGGAAAAGCCAGGAGGGGTTCCATAGCAGTATGAGCACAGTGCCTTGAGACCCTAACGGGTGAGTAGTGTGCTATACAAGTGCAAAGTTTACAGAGGCTGAATAATATTCCTGGTTGAAGCAAATAACTGTGCTTTCCAGAGGACAACAACCTGGCATCCTGAATCAGGAAGGAAGGGTTAATATCAACTACTGGATGCGTAACAGAGTATACCCATCTAAGAGAGTGACAGGAACAGTTGGCAGCAAAAAGGACATCTTAATTTTACTTATTTTAACTTGGAGCTGCAAATGGGGCTGACAGGATCTGCTTCACTTCATTCCCAGTGCCCTTGCAGACTTTGTGGCTCTAGTGTCAGAAAGAGGTGAAAGAGTTCTGGGCCCTGAGACAGGGAGTAGACCTCATAAATAAGGCAGTAGTTTATGATGATCTAGAGCCCCTTCTGATAGACAGAGTGAGTTAGCCATTTTGAAATTAGGAGTTTTTTGATTTCTTAGAGTCTTGCAAAAGGAGGTGGGCATAGAGCAAGAATAGGTAGATAGCATTGGGTAGAAAAGTTCTCCACTCACTGGCTAGTGCACGGGAAAAGACCTGTACCTCACCACTACCTATCAGAAGATCCATATATTTGGGAAGGCTATATCTAAAGAGGACGTTTTTTCTGGAAAAAAAAGAATAAGAATTAAGGGCTCATAAATCCTGCTTGCACTCTGGGACTGAAACTGCTCCCAAGGGTCAAGTAGTTAGCCTTCTGCTTATCTAATTCCGGAATACAAAAAAAACAGAAGGTCCTCTGACTCCAAGATGCTCAATAATGAGAAATGGATCTCACGAGGTTCAGCTGGAACTCATGGTACAGGTAGCCCAGCAGCAACTTCCAACCTTGCCTTGCTGGCAGATTTAGAACCCAAAAAATAATTAAGACCAAAAGTAAAACATTGGACCATGGTGAGGTAGCAAACTTATGCCAGTGGTCAAGTGAGCTCAGTGAGTACAAAATTCATCTTTGCCTCACTTAATTTGTGGTGCTTTGGTGCCAAAACTAGCATCTTCAGTGGAAGCTTGACAACTTAGTATACAACCTCCAAGGGTCATTGCCAGCTGCAGCCTTGTCCCTTCTGCAATGGAAACATTTGATTTTCAAAAAAGTAGAATGTAAGAAATTGGGGTGTTGGTTGACGGAGTGTGGGTCCTGGTCAAGCACGAACCACAATCATTGTCAGGGTAAGGCACAAGCCAACCCTAACTTGCTCATCCCTCTGGTAGTTTGGGTCTGACCAGTCAGGCTTAACTTAGAGGCAATGTGTAAAATATTTGTGCAACACTTCAAACAGTAATAGTGAAAAACACCACACAAAAAGGATCCCGTGCCAAGTTAGAAAATTAGAGTCTTGTTTAATAAATGAAACAAGACCAACATGGCAAAAATGTAATCAGTAGAACCTGAGAGATGTAGGTTTTAAGATTTCAGTAAAAGTAGCACCAAAAACACAACACACCAACTGTGGACATCTGGTCGCACTAGACAGGGACAAAGTCACAAGTTGAGGCTGACCATGAAGGAGTGTGGGCCGGCTACAAGAACCCAGTTAGGCCCACTATACAAAGTACCTTAAATCATGGTTTGCAAAGTGTTGTGAAAATCTGTGGTTCCGAGTTGTGCCTTTGAAGTGCACAGATGCCGTGTCTTCCTTGCTCTGGCTCCAGACTGACTACAGGGGGTAGGTGTCCCTTCCTGTGGAGGCAATACTTATACTATTGAAGTGTAAGCTGAATTGTGTACAGCTCTTCCCTCCAATCCTGCCAGTGATGGCGTATCCAGGCACATCTAGGCTCCCCACTGAGTAGGGCTGTATATGTGGAATACACAAAGCCCAGTTTTCAACTACATCCAGTCATGTGACCTAGAGAGACAGGCTGCAGTCACAAAAAAGCTAAGGCAGAAAATGCCAACTTTCTGAAAGTGTCATTTTTTAAATTGTAATTTAACTTCCAATTTCACCAGAAGTTAGGGTTTTTCATTACAGTTACAAAGACTCCAACATGAATGAATTAGCTGTTCCTATTTGGAAGTTACAGCTTATTAAATGTAATAATTTAACACCAATGTTATCCTATAGGAGAGGTAAGCCTTGCACAAATTTAAGAGTTTTTTCACTACCAGAGCATGCAAAAAATAAAATAACATGACCTACTTTTTAAATATAATTCCACCCAGCATTCCCCCAAGTCTCCTGATAAAATGGTACCTCACTTGTGTGGGTAGGCCTAGTGCCCTGGAAAGGAAATGCCCCAGAACACTATGTGGACACATCAAAATTAGCAAATAGTAAACTACCTGTTTTTGCGGGGGGACCTGTGTTTTTGGTCCTGCGCTCTGCAGCCATTTAGGGAACCATACCAAACCCAAACATTTCTAAAAACTAGACACCCGAGGGAATCCAGAGAGTTGTGACTGGCGTGGATCCCCCCATGTTTTCTTACCCAGAATCCTTAGCAAACCTCAAATTTAGCTAAAAAATAACATTTTCCCCACATTTCAGTGTGGGAGCACCGCACCGGGACGAATTTCCTACCACCTAACGTTCCCCTCAGTCTCCCGGTAAAAATGATACCTCACTTGTGTAGGTGGGCCAAGTGCCTGTGACAGGGAAGAGCCAAAAACATGTCGAAATTGAGGGGAACCAAAGCGGGTCCAAAACGGCAGTTTGAAAAAAAACATTTTTAGGCTGACAAGTGGGGCAAACTTTTTATCAGTACAGATGAGACAATGCTGGGTGGTGGGAATTTTGTCGATTCCTGCAGATTCCGGAAGGTTCCATCACAAAAATGTGGAAAAAATGTGTGATTTCCAGCAAAGTTGGAGGTTTGCAGGGCATTGTGGGTAAGAAAATGGTGCGGGTGCATGTGAAGCACTCCACCCTGGACTCACCCAGATGTTTAGTTTTCAGATGTGTCTAGGTCTTGTGGATTTTTACACATGGCAGCGTCCCAAAGTCCAAAAAGTACAGCCCTCACCATTCGAAGTGGGACGATTTTGAGGGTTAGACAAGCTCTCATGGCACAAATGTAAAACCAAAACCCAAAATAATCAAATGCCCTCTTGCTTGCTGTGGGATAAGATGTTTTAGTGTGCGGTGGAGAGCTGAAAGACTGTTACCCCCTTCAGTTGGGTTCGGGGCATAACCATGCCCATACTGGTTGGTAGCCACCACCACACTATTTAAAAAAATAAAAAAAATAATCCCTGGCATCTAGTAAACGTTCTGCCCCCCAGAGTGTGGATCGGATGTAATTGCCCCATCTGCCCACTGGTGGGCAGAACAACTTTGGTCCCATTTCTTTGGGGTGGGGTTATGGCCATACCCCCACAGTCTTATTTTGGAGAAACAAATCTTCCCTGGTCTCTGGTGGGCTTTCTGCCCCCCTTGTGGGCAGATGGGCCTTCCTAGAATAGGCCGATCTGCCCCCAAGGGGTGCAGATATGGCCAACAGTAAAGTGCCCCCATGGGGAGTGACCCTTGCCTAAGGGGCTTCCCCCCAAACAAAACACACACATACACACACACCAATCCCTGGTGCCTAAGTGGTTTCTGCCCCCCACGGGGCTGATCAGCCTTATAGAAATAGGCTGATCTGCCCCTAAAGAAGAGTAGAAATGGCGTAAAATAAATTTCCCTCCCAGGCCAGCAACCCATGCCTAAGGGGTCACTCCCCTTGCGTGAAATTGGTGCTAATAAAAAATCCCTGGTGCCTAGTAGTTTCTGCCTCCCTTTGGGGCAGATTGGCCTAATCAAAATAGGCCGATCTGCCCCCAAGGTGGGCAGAAATGCCCTAAAATGAATTTGCCCCCAGGGGACTGACCTTGCCTAAGGGGTCGCCCCCCCTTCGTGAAATTGATGCAAAAAAATGAAAATCCCTGGTCTCTAGTGGTTTCTGCCCCAAAACAGGCCGATCTGCCCCCAAGTGGGGCAGAAATGGCCTAAAAATATTTTGCCCCCCCTCCAGGGGGGGCGACCCTTGCCTAAGGGTCGCTCCCCATACATAAAAACATAAAGTAAACAAAAAAATATATCCCTGGTGTCTAGGGGTTTCGGCCTAATTATAATAGGCCAATCTGCCCCCGGAGGGGCATAAAAGGCCTAAAACTATTTTGCCCCCCTAGGGAGCGGTCTTTGCCCAAGGGTCAGCTCCCCTTATGCGCAAGTATAAAAATAAATCCCTGGTGTCTAGTGGTTTCTGCCCCCATTGGGGCAGATTGGCCTAATAAAAATAGGCCGATCTGCCCCCAAAGGTGGCAGAAATGGCCTAAATACAATTTGCCACCCCAGAGGAGACACCCTTGCCTAAGGGGTCGCTCCCCATACATAAAAATATCAAGTAAACAAAAAGAATATATATATCCCTGGTGTCTAGAGGTTTCTATCCCCCGGGGGGCAGATTGGCCTAATTATAATAGGCCGATCTGCCCCCCGGGGGGCAGAAAAGGCCTTAAAATATTTTGACCCCCTGGGGAGCGGCCCTTGCCCAAGAGGCCGCTCCCGTCATATGTAAGTATAAAAAAAAAATCCCTGGTGTCTAGTGGACATTTTTGCTGCCCGATCGCATCGCTATTAGGCAGCAGAAATGCTTGCAGAGACATCAAAGGAAAGGAAAGGCCTTTTCTTTCCTTTTGTGTCTCTGCCTGCCCCCTCCTCCCGAGCGGAAGAGAAATGCTGAGCATTTCTCTTCTGCATGACCACTGATGAGGGCAGAACGGCTGACATCATCAGACGTCACAGGAGGGTGTTCGGGGGGGTTGGCGTTGGAAGGGGAAGCGATTCCCCTTCCATCCCTGATGGGGGTGTGTGGGCCGGGTGCGTGGCCAGGTGCAGGATGACCAGCTCGTATCGGGCACCCTGGGGGTTAAACATTTAACTTTCTTGCCATGCCGCACTGATCCTCGGTCCTCGACTGCAGTGCAGGCACAGGCTCCCAGCCTGCCCTGCGTCTAATCCTTACACTGCTTTCATGCTGCTGGTAGCATCTAAGCTTCATTAGGATTGGATAGAGCACCCAGCCAGAGTGAAAGTCTCTGCCTGCGTTGCTGGGTTGGAGTGTACCCAATGCCCATGTGTGTTTAGCTGGCCTAATAGGGGCGGCCAAACATACATGTGCACTGGAGTGAGTTAAACCTGTAACCCAAATATTACACCAAATTTCAGGGAGTAGCATACAGCCTACAGTTTAAATCTTCAAATATATATTGAGATCCAGAAATAATGTGACAATTCCTGTTCAAATCTAGGCATCTGCCGATGAAGCTGCCATATATCTAGCATGGTAGCGGTAAAAACTCTGGTCGATGTACAGATTTTGGCTATTTTTGACGTATAGGTTTAGCAAAGTTTTATTTTCAACAGATGTTCATCCAGAACACAGCGTTTCTCTGTTGTATTTGCCCTTCTGGTAGCATCCTTTCAAAACCATGTAATCTCATACAGATACGGCATACCAAGCTGACTGTTCACAAAACACCCTCTGCCATTTTCACTTGTCACAAGAATCAAGTGCCCTTCGCCTTAAGGTCAAACCTCTTACACATATGCTTTTCCTAACCTTTTTGGCCCATTTCCCCATGAAGCTCACAACGAGGCGTCTTGAATAGCAACACATACTGCTAAGGTAGCCACTTCTTTGTTTTAGTTTAAACTAATGTTGGCCGCTAACATTTGATTCCCCTTGTTATCAGCACCTCATTTGCATCCTTTAATGCGACTGCCTGCTAGCTGCCTGAAGCATGGGGCTCTGTTGTGGTACCTTACATGCATACAGTCTTTATTGCCTCATTTAAGGATGCTAATATCCGTGACTGCCTAAATATAACCATGATTCCATTGCTGCTTACGCACTTATTTTGCATACCTTGATGGTTTCCAATTAGTACGTTATCCTTTACTTGCATTACTTGGGTGCACATGTATACTCGGCTCCTCTTACCAAACAGATACAAAGTACTGTAGTTAAAGTTGGATTAAAGGTTGACTTTGAGTTTTTTGGTCCTTGCTGTCGTATTGAAAGTGATAAAACAGCTCGATATCCTTAAGTGCATCTTTTCTTTTTTAATGTGGTGTTAAAGTCACCTTAAGTGTTGGTATGATTGATGTTGCACTTAGGAAGTTAACATTTTAAAGGTTTTCTACGGACGTTTAGGATCATATTTCTTGGTCTGCACCAATACACCAGATTGTAGGATGAAACTGCATTGATGCGACTGAAAATGTTGTGCATCTTTAAGTTGCTGTTGAGAAAATCTTAATGAATTCAAGTTCTACTTGATTATCCTTCTATAACAGCCTCGAGATCACCCAAGAACAAGTATTTGTAATTGGAGTAATGTACTTTTAGTGTAAATCTCAGATGCATACCGGCATTGTCTAATTTTTGCCATATACCATAAATTATTCAGAACGTTTTTAATACTGGGAATCAATTCTAATCATGTGCCTACTCATTTACAAAATGTTTTAAAAGCTGCCTGGCTCTTATCCGGTGGATTATTCTGCCCTTGACCGGCTCTGTGCATTTTCCAAATGTGAAGTGCGAATGATTTGTATAGCAAAATTTAAGTTACACTTTTTTCAATTATACTGTATTCTCTTAATCAATTTTCTTAGTGTTGGGAAAAAAAAGAGGGTAATGTCCAAAGCTGTGCAAAATTACACACATACACATGTAATTTAAACATGTTTCTCTAATTTCACATAATTAGGGATTGTTTCCGTGTTACTTTTTGGCTTCTGTTCATGAATCTGCAGCTCACTTTCTAAGTAAAGGAGTAGAGCAGTAACATTAGGCTCCTTGTATTACCTCTTTCTTGATGTTGCCAGACTGAGTGATACTGGAGGATGGGCATCATGTAATGAACGCCTTGATGCCTGTCCCTGCATAAAGTGCAAGGTGGCTGTTCCAGCAGATGATCTGCCCAACGCATACTCGATAGCCATTTGATGATACTCCTCTCATCACCTTGGGTTTTGCTGGCATGCTTATTGTATGATGTCAAAACAAGACCACCAAGATCACAGCTTCACAGAAACTATCAAGCCCACCAAAGATGAAATAAATATGTGGTTTTTTGACCATATGGATGTTGTTGGACTGTTGCTTATGCAGGGTCATCCCCAGTCTTTTTGCCTCCTGCCTCCTATTTTTTTCTGACCTGTTGGCTTTTGAACTCTGAGCACTTTCCCACTGCTAACCAGTGCTAAAGTGCATATGCTCTCTGTGTGAAATTGTATGTGATTGGTTTATCCATGATTGGCATATTTGATTTACTAGTAAGTCCCTAGTAAGGTGCACTAGAGGTGCCAGGGCCTGTAAATCAAATGCTACTAGTGGGCCTGCAGCACTGGTTGTGCCACCCACATAAATAGCTCTGTAATCATGTCTCAGACCTGCCACTGCAGTGTCTGTGTGTGTATTTTAACACTGTAAATTCGACTTGGCAAGTGTACCCACTTGCCAGGCCTAAACCTTCCCTTTTCTTACATGTAAGGCACCCCTAAGGTAGGCCCTAGGTAGCCCCAAGGGCAGGGTGCAGTGTATGGATAAGGTAGGACATATAGTAATGTGGTTTATATGTCCTGACAGTGAAATACTGCAAAATTCGTTTTTCACTGTTGCAAGGACTGTCTCTCTCATAGGATAATATGGGGGCTACCTTTAAATATGATTAAAGCGTAGATTCCCCTAGAGAGTAGATGGACATGTGGAGTTTGGGGTCCCTGAACTCACAATTTAAAAATACATCTTTTAGTAAAGTTGATTTTAAGATTGTGCGTTTGAAAATGCCACTTTTAGAAAGTGAGCATTTTCTTGCTTAAACCATTCTGTGACTCTGCCTTGTTTGTGGATTCCCTGTCTGGGTCAGTTGACAGTTGGGTTGTTTTTCACCTCACACCAGACAGTGACACAAAGGGAGCTGGGGTGTAACCTGCATTTCCTGATTAGCCATCTCTGCTAGGAGGGAGGGGTGGAGTGGTCACTCTCATCTGAAAGGACTGTGCCTGCCTCTAACAATGCCGGCTCCAACCCCCTGGTGTGTGTCTGAGGCCTTGCCTGGGCAAGGCTGGATTTCACAAGTAGGTGTGAGTCCCCTTTGAAGAAAGGTGACTTCAAAGACTAAAATGGGTATAAGAAGGGCACCCAAATCTACAGACTTTAGAAACACTTCTGGAATCAAGAGGAACCTCTGCCTGGAGAAGAGCTGTTAGCTGAGGAGGAAGTGCTGCCCTGCCTGTGACTGTGCTTTGTGGAGCTTTCCTGCAGTGCTGCTTCTGCCAGAGTAAGAGGGCAAAGACTGGACTTTGTGTGCCTTCCATCTTGAGAAGAAATCTCCAAGGGCTTGATCTAGAGCTTGCCTCCTGTTGTTTGAAGTCTCAGGGACAGCAAAGACTTCTCTCTGCCAGCACCTGGAGCCTCTGGAGAGACTCCTACTCTGCCCTGTGGTGCCCATCCAGTTCCTGGGACCCTGAAAGGAGAAGCTGGCAGCCTAAAGACAAGAAAATCCACGCACAGAGCGCTGTGCGGGGAAAAGATCGACGCGAATCCGATCGGCGGCTGAAAAACGACGCGCCGCCAGCTCCGCGTCTGAGAAACGACGCTCGCAGGAAACGCGACCGAAGAATCGACGCATGGAGCAGGAGAAACGACGCGCAGCATCGCTGACGGAGGCTGGGAGATCGCAACCTGCGCGGCTGGATCGTCAACTCATCGTGCGGCTGGATTTTTGACTCGAGTACCGCCGTGCGGAGTTATTTTCGACGCACGCCCGCCCGTGCGGGGTTATTTTTGACGCACACCAGGTACATTTTCACTCTAGCAGCGCTAGTGTGTTTTTAAAACTACTTAAAGACTCTTTTTGATTTTTAATTAATAACTTGACTTGTGTATGGTGGATTTTTGTCGTTTTGGTCTTGTTTTGTTTAGATAAATATTTCCTATTTTTCTAAACCTGTGTTGTGTCATTTTGTAGTGTTTTCATTAAGTTACTGTGTGTGTTGGTACAAATACTTTATGCCTAGCACTCTGAGGTTAAGCCTACTGCTCTGCCAAGCTACCAAGGGGGTAAGCAGGGGTTAGCTGAGGGTGATTCTCTTTTACCCTGACTAGAGTGAGGGTCTTTGCTTGAACAGGGGGCAACCTGACTGTCAACCAAGGACCCCATTTCTAACAGATGTCTTTTTCACAAATAAACTGTTTTAAAATTAACAAATAAGGTGATCGCTGCAGATCAGAACTATACATTTGATATCTGCAATCCATTATTGGTTAATATGTTATATTGTGCCAATAATTCGACCCCCTGAGTGGAGTAGCCACATCTTTGTATTTTTAGGGTGATTCTGTTGTTGTAAACTCAAACCTTTGCCAAATGGGTAACTCCTATTTACCATTGGATGATAGCAAACACCTTTTGTTTTTGAGGCCATATTAAAATGAGGCCACTTGTGTAGAAGCATGCCTATTGGTAGCAAAATAAATATATCAGATTTTACATGTCTGGCAAAGAAGCCAGGCCTACATTCGAACATGCAGTTGTTTAGGAAAAAATAGTAATCACAGCAAAAAGAGAGATTAACTTCTGACTTTGGTCTGTTTAGTGCAATTCTTATCAGATGTAATGTACTCTGAAATGCACAGGCCTGCCCAGAAAGGCACGTCATGATGTATTTAAGAAAGATGTAACCTAATAAGTCACTAGATATTGTGACATTATTTGACTGATCCTGGAGAAAAGGCTAGACTGTGATTTGACAAACTGTGTTGGTCAAAAGTAAATTCACTCTCAAGACTTGAGTGTGCACCTTGTTTTGGAGGGTTGTGGACACTATCAGGGTCTGATGTTGTGAAATCTTCAGCTTTTGAGGAGATTTTCCAAGAAACATAGGGCCCGATTTATAGTTTTACAGAAAGAGTACTCCATGGCAATGAAGTACTCTGTCTGCCAAACTCAAGAGACACCCACCTAGCTTGGACTCAGGCAGATCAACAGTATGTTGACAGTGGAGACTACTATGTCTCCGCCTCTGACATACGCCTCCAATGACCTAAGAGTAAGGGCTGTTGGGGGTATGGCCATTTTTCTGCCCAACGTCTTTAGAGAGGGTGTAAGAATGGCTAGTTTTCACTGTCCGTCACTGGCAGGTAAGCCTGGTGCTAAGAGACATTAAAACTGTAAAATGACCCCATCGCCATGGGATGAAACTCCCTTGATGAGGGGGGTTCGTTTTCCTTTCATTTTCAAAAAGAAAATCCACTTTGAGATTTTATTTTTCAAGATGAAAAAACATTGAATGTTTGGCGCATGCCTCCATCATGTTGATGTAGCCTTCTATCACACTTGCAACGCATTTACATGAACCATCATGACAGCAGTTTCTGTACATACAAGAGATGTCTTCTGGACCAGAAATCTCAAAATGTGGTAGGTGGGGGGACTCCCTCAGAACAACAGAGTACTTTACTCTGTTGCCTGGAGTAAATACCCATCCGCCAACCTCTAAGGTTTGCCCAAAGGCCTCACACCTGGTGGGGAACGAGCATCAAATGGGCATTAAGGATCATGTAGATGCTGAGGCCATGAGAATGCCTACAACTATCCAGATATTTATAAAGTCTGAAAACAGATTCATGTACAACCATTAGCCAGGGTTTTGACTAAGTGTCTGACAAGAGGTCAGGGTCGTGCTTTCCCTCTGCCTTGTACATTCACATGTTTATCTCCAATGAGAGGGGTATTGCTTAGATTTTCATCCCAGGAAGATCAAGCATAGCGTAATGCTTTCTTAGTGTTGTAGAATGGTGATGCTCTAGTTCCTTAACAGAGAATTGATTTAGTGTACTCTAGTGAGTCTTAGTGGGTTTTGATCTCACCCTCCTTTGATGTACATTCTTCATGTAGCTAAAGTCTGATATAATGTCTGTTCCCTGTCTTAGAACTATGATCTATGAAGAACATTTCATCACGTTGCCACCTTATTGTTGAAGTGCTTCTAGAACTTTCAATATTTTCCTGAGCTTAATGCTGAGGAAATTCAGAAGAGATCAGGAGAGCCCTGGAGAATTAGCAGTGCAGGGCAAGAGATATCAGCAGTGCTACATCAAGGACCCTCCTTAGCAAGCACAGTCTTCCAGCAGAATCTAAAACACAACATAATTATTGAGCAAATTATGCTGGACCCCTGGGAATGTCTATAACTGCATTGTCAAATAGACCTTATCTTACCTTACACATTGCAGTGGATAATCAGAATCACACCAATTCATCCACTCCTGTCTCAAATGGAGTATGGAATCCTAGGGCTTGAACTAAGGCTTCTAAAAGACTAGATAAACTCAGTAGGCTTTACATTGCACCTCCATGTATTTATAGACGATGGATGAAAAGATTCTCTAATGGACCACCTGAGTGACAACTTCTACCTTTATGGATGCATAGCTGCAGAATTCAATTACCATGAAATACACTGTCAAGTTTCTTACCATTAGATTTTTACCTGATTTACTGAAACATTGCATGAAGGCAATGGAGAAACCAAGTTTGGTTTCTGTGGCAAACATTTTAAATTCTCCTTCACATGGTCTAAAGAACCCTTACATGTCTTTGGACTAAACATCCTCTTTGGATGTGTCCATCCCGTAATCAGGGTAATGAACAGGAAGGAGCAGTGAAGATATTAGAAGATTACAACTCCTTATGCTCACTTGGTCCCTGGATCAGTATGGACTAAAGTACTCAAAAACAGTTTCCTCAAGGTATCATAGTTGATAATGAGATTACTCTGCCTTTGAATGAGAGATAGCATCTTTGTCACCTTCTGCCTTAAGCTGTCAGGAGAAGAAGAAGCTGTGCTTTCAATTTTATGTCTGTGTTAAAAAGTATGTTTGTGTGACCCCAAGCTTACACAAACATATAGTGGGGAAGCATTGTATATCACCATAAGCCAAAACTCGAATATGTTTGCAGCTATAAACATTATTCAACTTTAACTGCCACACATCAATAGAAGGGTGCCACTACATGCTACACTTCTGCCCATCTATCCCAGCCTGCAACTGGGGGTGGGCAGAACTCAAGGAGTTTCACTCCGCTGAATTCTGCAGAGTTACATAAAAACTCTGAGAGATTCTTCAGATTTCTGCCATCGGGTAGAAAATATGCAGCTCGCACTGCAATTTAGCACCAGTAGTGCTATCAGCACTGAAACATCACAGTGAACAGCACCATGTGTTGTGCACAAGCGTGCAGCCATTCGAGTTAATTTTGCTGGCACTTGAATAGAAAATCTACTCGAGCTGCACCAAATCTACTTGAGCTGAAGTCCTCTGACCACAACTGCCCTTAAAGGAATTGCCAAATCTTGCTCATGCTCGCCATCTTGCCTTTTTTGGAGCCGCGCAATACACAAATCCACCATGCAGCGATTTGCGGAATTTGGCAAGAACTCAAGGTTAAGGAGTAAAGCAGAGTGACCGAAATTCCACCAATTATGTGGGTGAAATGAAACATTTCACCCACCCCTACCTGAAACACATGCACTTGGACAGGTGGTGACTCTAAGCTTCAGAAGTACCATTAGTCCTGCACCACCACTGGAGCTTTAAGAGATATGGCATGTCCCTTCATGCAGCTCAGACAAATGACAGACACATCTAGTGTTGAAGGTTAGGTAAATCCCACTTGAAACATCAGGTGCATTGACCGACTGTGATTAGAAGCATTATCACAGGATCCATTCTGCGCGCTCATACTGGTGAACTAAGGTTGTTCTTTAGGCCCAGAATTTAAACATTCACTTAAGTCTCTCTGCATGACCCTTTCGCCCCCCAATGAATATGCTACATTGAGTTAACATTGAAGCCCTGGCCTAGCCCAAAACACACGCTGAGTTGAGACAGATGTACAGTAAATGAAGGGAGCACGCATCATGTATCTTTGCACATAGATAGATCTCAAATGGGTAGAAGAGGGGCTTTTTGTCATGTAAATTAAAAAATACATTTTATTGACTATGCAATAAGGTGGCTTAGGCAGAGCACAGCACCACTCGCTATAGTTACAAATGTGATGGGCAAAAGTGCTAGGAGGTAACTTTTAAATGTGTATTGTTGAACTCTTGTTCGTGGTGAATTAAGTCCAGCTCAGTTTATGTTATCAGTGCTTAATTTGTATACTAAGAAGTGCTGGTGCTCAGAGGCCTGCATCCAGGGCTAAAATATGTCAAGGATGCCGAATATAAAGGCAGCATCATGTTGATTCCACTTCATGCCTCTTTCTTCGACTTACATGCTCTCTCTGCCCCTTTATTTCACTCTTTCAGGTTCTTGTTCATCATTTCATTCTCACTTTGTCACAGATGTTGTCTTTCTCTTCCTCTCCCTTCGTGCTTTCCCTCCCTTGCTGTGGGTCAAGGTTTGCTGTGGTTAATTTGTTAATAATAACGTGTCAGCGCCCAAAGCGCTCCTCTAAAACACGTTGCTGCTGCAATTAATTGTGTAAGCACTGACTACTGAATTTACAGCCACTTCCTGCCCCTTCTGCTCACTCTTGCAGCTTTCTGATTTTCCCATTTGGGCAATTTTTCGGTTTTATTTTCCTCCGTCTTTCCCATGTGTCTCTTTTGCTCATAGTAAATTGAGGCAGAAAAATATCGGAAACCACCTGCTCAAATCAAGGACTGAAAGTTTGTTGAGGAAAAGTAAAGTGGCGGTCCTCAGCAAAAGGTGCTGGTGGCTCCATGAGCACGCACCAGGCTCACCCTAACCACCAGCAAACATCACACTGCAGCTCCGCACCAGGCCTGTTTCACTATTGTGACTAGCATTCTTGAACAGGGACTCCCAGAAATGACTGCTGTGTGCCGGCTTTACCCCGGGCTCAGCAAAGCTCATACGGTAGCCACAGACTTCCATTTTAAACGGTTCCAACTTTACTCCGGCAGCTTTGTTCCATTGTGAATAGCTCACAACCGACCGCGTAGATTGTGCATAGTTGCTACTTTGAAAGAGAATACAGTGATTCTTCGCATAGGTTGGCTCCTCCGGCCATTCTGCAATGAACACTATGGAGCAACACGCATTAAAGGAGTTTCGCATTGTGCCTCTGGTCTGCTGAATGAAATAATTAACCTGTATTGCAACCACCTCGACAACTCGGCATATAATCCTTCCTGACTCCATTTGCAAACATGTGGTTAACACAAGCGCGTTTTCCAATTATATGTACAAAGTATGGAGATTATTCTTCCTCCTCCCCGGCCCCCTTTGCTAAGTTAAGATTTATTTTCAGACAAGAAAGACCAAAGCAAAGTGAAACGTGCTACAATATCAAACCCGGCAACCCTATGTTTGCAGCCAGGATGGAGCATCGTGTGTGTGTGTTACACCTCTCAAATACACTTGAACCAAAGTCATTTTATGTTTACAGATGTCTTTAAATCATATTTGGACGGAAAATCTTCTTGTGTTTCAAGAGACACAGTGAAGGGGAAGCATGGGCCTGGCAATCTCCCAGTATCTTTAAAGCTCCTCCTTGCCTGTCTGCACTGCCAGTTAATTAGTTACTGGCCCCACAGTTGTTCATGGGCGTTCACTCTTTGTTTGCACATGTGTGACCTTGTACTCTGAGCAGACAGTGCTCACATTGTGGCAAAGTGATGTCCCTGTTTTCTCTCAAATGAAGTTATTTGTAATGCTCCTGGGAGTGCAGAGCCTTTGAATAAATGAGTTATTTGTAAAATAGAAATTGTCTTCTTTCTGGTAGGGTTTAACAAATTCTGAACAGTGTGGATGTCAGGCGGTGCTAATAAACGATGGTGTGTTTGTACTTTCCTTTAAAGTTCTGTCGCTGCTATCCATGCCCCGGCGACCGAGATGTGAGCCACCCGCTTTGGAGCTAGGGAAGAAGGTTCAGGCCTCGGCTTAACAACACCCTACTCTGGGCAAATTACTTAATCTTCCCAAGGCAAAACAAGCATTTACAATGCAACGGGTCTCGCGTTTGCTCATGTTAGAGCTGATCGCGTTGTAAACTCCTAACCCGACTTTTCACCTATCGGACAAAAGTGCATTTATGTTTATAACCCGAAAAAGTGAAATTAACTATGTAAAGCGCTCGACTTCTGCCAAGCGAGATCGCGCTCATAAATTAGAGAAAAAGAAGTCCACGAGCCCGATGGAAAACAGCGAGCCTCGCATGTTTTCTGTACTTGGTCGCTGCGCTCGAGGAGGGCTAGCCACCAGAAAAGGTATGACGTATGCGTGCCTTCGACTAATCAAAGCAAGCAGATTTTATTAGGCAAGCCCACAAACCAATAAAAAACACTGACGTGAAGTTGACAGGGCTCCGAGCCCTTTTCTAAATACTAAAGCGTCTCGCTGCGATACGCATGAGCGAGCGCATGCAACGCAGGCTCGACCCTAAAAAGCAAACTAAAAACATCAGACCTTGTGAAATTGTAAACTGTAACCAGTGGCTCATGTAAAGCGCTTTCATGCCTTTAGGCCAAGTTTGCGCTATATAAATTTGCACAAAAAAAAAACATTGCGAAGGCAGCGCAGGTGGTGCTTGGAATACTACAGAGTAGTACTGATGGTGGAGATTTTATGTGGTTTGATTTTGGTTAGGCATGTTTCGTTGCACTTGCAATTGAAATTTCTTCACTAATGTTATAGAGTTAAGGAAATAGATCAGAGTGAGACAGTGAGAGCACGAGCGCGCGTGCAATGCAAGGTAAAGCAAGAAAAACATTCTAACTATGCTCTTTCTTCCTTAATGCAGCCCTGTAGCCTCTTACACGTCACTCCCAGGCCTGTGGTAAGATTGCGAGTCACCCATAGATAAGTAATGTTTTTCAAGTGTTACAGTACTTTAGACACTTGGTTTCCCCCAGCCACAAAATCTAGATTTCACAATTTGGTGTCGTTGATATTGCATGTTTTGTCTAATCCTGTTGTGGAAACACGTTTCTGGAATGTGCATCAAAGCTCTCTGAGGTAAGCAAGTCTCATCAACAATTTCGAAAAACATTTGCTTTTCGTTGACTTAAGAAAAGTATTTTGTGTGTTTTGCTTTTTTCGCTAAAGCAAAAACAATCTAAGACCTGGGTGTATTGCAATATGCAGACCATGGCAATCCAAAAACCAGAAGAGGGAACTATGAAACAGAATCATTGCAACCAACAACATAGGGAATGATTAACTGCTTTAAAAGTTCATGATTAAAGTTTGTGAAACTTGGCAAAAAAAGACAATTTGTTGCAACAACTGGATCCGCGGGATCAGCTTGGACAACCAGGCTTGCACAGTGAAGATATGAGTTGCTTGCAAAGGGCTTAATGATTTAAAGTAGAGGAGGGCCGTAGGGCTGGGAGTTTCACGGATGGATGTCTGCCAAGGTGAATGTTTTGCTGGCCAGATGTCTCTCACCATACTGAATATTACTGTCTGCAGCAGAGCAGCAGCAAGGAGCATCCCGCCAGCACAGTGCAACGCATCATCTAGGCATGCGTGGTTTCATTTTTTAAGCATTGCCACAATTTGGAGTGATTCTGAAGCTAGATAAACCTTTCACTATTGATAGATTTGGCCACACGAGTTGTTCTTATTATTACAGTGTTTATATTGCCATTATTTTTATTATTATTAGTATTATTATCATCATTATCATCATCATCTTCACCACTATTGTTACAACCATGGAGTCAGTCTTTTCCTGAAAGAAGCATCCTTTCCTAAAGATAAGTAAATTGTTTGAAACCTTTGTGGTCCAGTTTTCTGATTCGCATTATAGGTGCACTGCAATTTAATACTAAATTAAGGACGGTACAGCGAATATCATGGTTAGTGTGTTAAGCAACCTCTCTTCCAACCACGCGCTGCGCGTTGCATGCCCTGTGATTCCCTATTATTTATTTACTCCTTAGGGAAAGGCGCATAATGCAATAGTATCTTGGGGTCAATAAAAACAATGCAGCTGGGATCTAAGATTATTAAATGTAATTAAAACAGCAAGTAATTGTCTAACGGCTCATTAACATATCTGCTAAAATAGCAACAGCTAGGCACAAATTAAAATAACAGCTGTGGCTTTTCTAGGTCTCATAAAAGTATGGAATTTATCATAATTTATTAAGAGAAATAACTAGTAAATAAGTAAATAAATATTATAGTAATTTCTGGTGCTGTAAATATACCGACTGATTAAAATAGGAAATCACTATTCCTTGCATCTAATGGACAGTGAGGTGTGCTATGCACTACACTTCCAACTAAATGTTCCCAGTTGACAGTCCTGGAGACCGAGTACCCGGTTGTTGGAATTTTCCTCATCTGCATAAGCAGAGCTAATTAAAAATGTACATTTATCATGAATAGTGATGCATAAGAGAGCTTGCATACTCACTCAGTGGGCTACTTGTGTACAAAGTTACTTTTGGAAATTAGCTGATTACACAGTGCAACCTCCATTCTCACAGAAATACACTCAATTCATGAAGAGGCTCACGGCTGCCGTGTGGGATGGCCTAACGCAGCCAGGAACCAAAAATGCACTGAAGACCCCGTACTTCTCTTAAAGACTCATTCATACAGGTCAATTTGCTCACATACTTGAGATGTGTTAAGGGTAAGAGCCTGCAGCCCCTCAATACGCTCAGTTGACTCTTTGGAGTCAATACACATTAATGCAGCAGTTATATGCCTGTTATTTTAGTATGCTTGAAGAGGTAGGAACAAACCTATGAGCACAGCATTTGCTTCTGCTGCCTGAGACTTGAAATGACCTCAACTCCTGACTGCAAATAAAGATCAGCGTCCAGTCACTATGAGGCATCGCATTTGCTAGGGTAATTTTAGCCTAGGCAGTAAGACCTGTTTCCAAGCACTAAGGCCCATATTTATACTTTTTGACGCTAAACTGCGCTAACGCAGTTTAGCGTCAAAAAATTTAGCGCCGTCTAACGCCATTCTGAAGCGCCATGCGGGCGCCGTATTTATGGAATGGCGTTAGCCGGCGCTAGCAGACCGGCGCTGCCTGGTGTGCGTGGAAAAAAAACACGTAGACCAGGCAGCGCCGGCGTAGGGGGAAAATGGCGTTAGGGCGTCTTAAAATGGGGCAAGTCAGGTTGAGGCAAAAAAATCGCCTCAACCCGATTTGCGCCATTATTTTCGACGCCCAGACGCCATTTAAATGACTCCTGTCTTAGTAAAGACAGGAGTCATGCCCCCTTGCCCAATGGCCATGCCCAGGGGACTTATGTCCCCTGGGCATGGTCATTGGGCATAGTGGCATGTAGGGGGGCACAAATAAGGCCCCCCTATGCCACCCAAAAAAAAAAAAAAAATGTAAAAAATTATACTTACCTGAACTTACCTGAATGTCCCTGGGGTGGGTCCCTCCATCCTTGGGTGTCCTCCTGGGGTAGGCAGGGGTGGCAGGGGTGGTCCCTGGGGGCAGGGGAGGGCACCTGTGGGCTCATTTTGAGCCCACAGGCCCCTTAACGCCTACCCTGACCCAGGCGTTAAATAGTGGCGCAAATGCGGGGTTTTTTGACCCGCCACCTCCCGGGCGTGATTTTTGCCCGGGAGTATAAATACGACGCATTTGCGTCGCCGTCATTTTTTTTGACGGGAACGCCTTCCTTGCATCTCATTAACGCAAGAAAGGCGTTCACGCAAAAAAATGACGCTATTTGCCCATACTTTGGCGCTAGACGCGTCTAACGCCAAAGTATAAATATGGCGTTAGTTTTGCGCCGAATTTGCGTCGAAAAAAACGACGCTAATTCGGCGCAAACGGAGTATAAATACGGGCCTAAGTCTAATGTTAAAACCACGCCTCAGGATTTGGGGTCTCAAAGCAGTATTTTATACATTTTTTTGGGTGTCCACAGAGGTCTTTCTGTCAGAAAAATAAACACACAGCTATTGAGATCTACCACTTTCATTTTTTTCCTTTACTTATATTCTGACCATTTCAAGATCTTAACCATCAACCTACACTAATATTGTATCCACTACATCTTCATGTTGCTATATTGTAAGGCAAGTATATATTTTCTTTTCTTAACTCTGCCCACACTTATGTTGAGTCGCTAAGTCTAAGTGTAGTTGCAAAAAGTCCTTTTATGATTACCATGGAATCTAGTGAGCGAGTTCTGTATTGGATGAAATATTAGTCATGCGATGTACTACATGCAATAAAGTGACACACAACCATTTTCGGACCAGTCCTCAAATGAATGATGATTTCTCCATTCTTTGCAGAACCTAGCAAATAGGATGATTAGGAGTTAAACTGTAATGTGAACCTGTAGTGCCCATAAGGAGTTATAGAAACAAGAAAATGGACCACAAGTTTGAGGGCAGAGTATTTGATCACGTTTATAGAGCATAATACAGAATAACTTATGTAATGCTTTTGAGACTATATTATTGTCAAAAGAACTTCTTCCAAGGGGTGATGGGCAAGTTGAGATTTCTTGTTGCTAACTGCTGTTCAGCTTGTCGGAGGTTGAAAACACCTGGTATTCCATCCAGGTATTTCCGAACTGTTGTTGTTCACCAAAACATTCATATGATTCAATGAAATACTGATCTCTTATACACTTGATTCCGGCACTTTTGGCTATAGCATGAAGTGGCTAGGTTCCACATCACCAGTGTCACCTGTGACAGCATCACAGCAGGAATCCCCTTTTTGTGCATAAGGATTGTGATAGGAAATATTACTGGATACAAGGCAACTCAACATAGCAGGTACTTTTTAAAAGAACACATTTCAGCTCAGGATCTTTCTAAGATACCACATTGTACTACATCATTATATTCAGTTAAAAACATCCTTGTTTGAATCATTGTTTTGGGATGGAGGTAAGACGAATACTGAAAATGAACATATGTGTTGTAGAATAAATGCCACTTCTTGGTGCCATTGGTGCAATTAAAGTGTGAATTTAAACACAATAGAACCAGAATGTTACACTCGGAATAATCTAAAAATAGCATAGCCTGTTGTTATTTTAGAAAGAGCTAACTAAGAATAGCAAGTGACAAGAATTCTGTATGCTGTCTTTCTCATGGTGCCTTGAGTTCATTATTCCTCATCTTAGTGGTAATTCAGGGACATACCCAGATTAACGTTTCCCTCTTTTGTCAAATTTGATTTCTGCGCTTGTGGGCACAGTGCCTAATTAGAGCCGGTGCTTGAAGGTGGTCTAAACTTTTGATGACTGGCACTCATTTTTTCATTTCCAGGGCAAGAGAAAACATATAAAAAGGGAAAAAGAAAGAAGGGAAGGATGATAGAACACTGACAAAGGGAGAAAGCAGGGAAGTTTCAAGAGTGAGATAAAGTGTCAGACAGTGTTGAGTGGTGGATTAAAGAAGCTTAAGGTGAAATCATGTCTATAAAGCCTTGAAGGTTGACACCCTGACCTTTAGTAGCACTGGCAGTTTGCCTCTAAACAACACCTTGGGCTCCACCACGTATTGTTTTACAAATTATGCTGTATGGGCAACTTTGAAAGGGTTATATGCAATCTAAGAAAATACAGAGGAACCTTAATGAGGACTTGGAAGGAAGTAATGAAGATGCTAATTTGCAGACCCCAGCATCCTAACTGCTACTAAGATATGCAAGAAATTAAACAATCCTCATTATAAAGGTGGTGGAAGTACAGAAATTGGACAGTCTGGAAAAGGAAAAGATAAAACTAACAAAGGTAATCAGAATCATTGAACGTTAATCTGGCTGTGAAGAAGACATGACATTAAAACTACTTTGGATTAAAAAAAAAGTTCTCTACTCAAGAAAAATCTGAAGGCTTGCATAGCAGAAGAGTTATTTGCCCCCCACCACCTTCCAAACTGGAGGAACTGGATTAATTAAAAAATGTTCGCAGCCAAAGTAATATTGTACCTACCAGTATACGCTTTAATATTGGTAAGGTGCACTTATCTGTGAGCAGCAGGAATTACAATTGAAAGCCAACTCACCAAGTTACCACCCTCATTGAAAACACTTACATCCCATCTGCAGTACAATGTGCTCTTGCCATAATATCCAGGTCACCTGTGGAAGAAACAGTTCAGAGCACAAACATATCCATGTGCAGAGCTCAATCACAATGGCTCACATGGCTCTTAATTCACTATTGATATGATCATCCCTCAAAGCTGCATTAGAGAGACACAGATGCTTTCTCCAATGTGTATATTACTATAGAATTGACGGAACCTGCAGAAACCAAGGGAGATGCTACAGCCACTTCAAAAAAAGCTGTACAGTTGGAGCAAACTGACACTAAGGCATTCAATCCTGCTCTGCAACAACACAGCAGACGTGGTCAGACAATTTACATTGGTCAGAATTTAGCAGATGGGGACC
Source organism: Pleurodeles waltl (assembly GCF_031143425.1). Taxonomy (NCBI): domain Eukaryota; kingdom Metazoa; phylum Chordata; class Amphibia; order Caudata; family Salamandridae; genus Pleurodeles; species Pleurodeles waltl. The sequence continues at coordinate 96,045,782 of NC_090449.1, forward strand.
AGCAAGAACCTCTACATTGGATGGGCAAACTTGACATGGGGCAACTCTCTGCAGTGATGGTTTAGATTTGGTGTTTTTTATGAGTGCTGGGCAATTAATTCCAACTCTAGTAAGCATTACCCATCTTGCCAAAGCTACAATCAACTCATACAAGCTCCTTTGGAAATTAACAAAGATCCTATTGGTAGCTGCTAGTAAAATTATATCATGTCCTGATACATTGCTCTCAAATATATGTACCAAAGCTGATGTGCAGTTAGAACACGCTACGAATCAGCTAACTCTTATGTGCACCATATATCTACTGTTATAAAAAAATGCAAGTTCATTAAATGGTAGAGGAGATTGAAAATCTTAAATTAGGAAGCCACTAACCTTGTCAAACCATGACAACACTAAATATAAAACTTCAGTGTAAGGACAATAGTTACCCCGTTCCACTTTAAACAGTCCTAGTGAACCCGGATTTCAATACACAACTGGAAATCGAAACAAGCTAGCTCAAAGTTAAATGTTTAATTGTTCAGACAAATGCAAAACTCCATAGACGTATCTTGCCAATTTTACTAGCAAATCCAATAAATAAATACTGTCTATGGCTACCATTAAGGAACATAAGTGCAGAGTAGTGTTCATGTTAAGTTGTTGGACCCTCAACACAGGGAAATCGGCCATTATTTGACTGACACTTGCCTGGAAAGATACATCAGTAAAGGCCATAACTGAAAATACTTAGGCACCAACTAGTATATCTGAGGCAAATTACCTAAAATATTCTTGAAATTTTAAATTCATGTATAACAAAATAACTTCACACATTTAAAATCAATATGCCACGAAGCTAACAAGAAATTTGATAAGATTGAATCACACCTCTTAAGTACCATCCACAAAACTCGCCATTATAAACTCTTTGGGGTGCCAAGACTACAGAGTTTCACAGATGTTGTACTTGAGTCAGACATTTAAAGTTAGCTGTAAAGCCTGGGACTGGCGTTTGTAAAGCTAGAAGGCCAGCATGACAACATTGACAATGGCAAATACCACCTAATCATCACAATATTTGTGATTCTGGATGATAAGGAAATAAATACCCAGTGATAAACCAAATGCTAGGTTGAATATCTCAAATGATAGTGTGTGAGGGTGATTGAACCTTAAGACACAAAAAGAAACTCTGTACTGTTAAATTCCCCAAAAAGTAACAGGACATTAAATAATTGTTTCTGGTATATTAGAGCATGTTTGTGTGTTCTCAGGGTACTTCACTACCTCAAGGAGTATCTGGCACATTAGCCAGCAATTTAGCTGAAAACAGACCAGCGTCAAAGGTTTCCTTTTCACTAAGATCCTGTCCATCTTCTTCAAGTCAAGTGCCCCCTCCCCCGCACTGGTCTTTGTGTTTCTCTCTACTGGTGCTGTCCACTCCTCTTTCTTACATTCCAATATGTGTGATAGTGGATACTTGGAATCACCTTCTCACTGCTTTGTGCCAGCAAGCCAAGCATATTTTCTTTTCCTGTAGGGGGGTGTCACATCTCACTCCTGGTATTCACTGTCACTGAACAAGCAAAACCTTACAAAATATATTTTAAGTGCAGCTCAGACTTAGAGGCACAGTACAACTAGCTTTACTCCAGTCATGTTTGTAGCCTATTTACCAAGAATACTTGTTAGAAATGAGGTCTTTGGTTGACAGTCAGGTTACCCCCTGTTCAAGCAAGGACCCTCACTCTAGTCGGGGTAAAAGAGAATCACTCTCAGCTAACCCCTGCTTACCCCCTTGGTAGCTTCCCAGAGCAGTAGGCTTATCTTCAGAGTGCTAGGTGTAAAGTATTTGTACCAACACACACAGTAACTTAATGAAAACACTACAAAATGACACAACACCAGTTTAGACAAATAGGAAATATTTATCTAAACAAAACAAGACCAAAACGACAAAAATCCAACATACACAAGTCAAGTTATGAATTTTTAAAGATTAAACTCAAAAATAGCGTTTAGAAACAAAAAAGCTTCGATGAGATGTTAACACGGCGTCGTGACGGAGTTGTTCCCAACAAGCCGACACCAGCGGCGCCGGACACGGAGTCGTGTAGACCCCCAAGTACAGTACCTTTGGTGAAGAGTGAATACAAGCCGATGCGCGAAGTCGGGGATCGCGGCGTCTGTGCGAAACGTTGAGTCCACGCACTTCGAGCGGCGTCGGTCACGACGTGGTGCGGTGACTTCCACGGAGTCGCGGACTTCAGCGGGGCTGCAGCGGCATCGGGCCTGCGAAGAGCGGCGCGTTCCAACGAAGGTTGCGGCGTCGGGTGCAGGCGGCGTCACCGGATTCAGCAGCGGCGTCGGTCCGGAGTCGTCCGAAGTTGATTTCCCTGGATTTCTACCAGCTTTCCTTTCAAGGGTCCAGGGACTGGATAGGGCACCACTTGTCAGATCAGGAGTCCCTCCAGAGACTCCAGGTGCTGGCAGAGAGAAGTCTTTGCTGTCCCTGAGACTTCAAACAACAGGAGGCAAGCTCTAACTCAAGTCCTTGGAAATTTCTTCACAAGATGGAAGGCACACAAAGTCCAGTCTTTGCCCTCTTACTCTGGCAGAAGCAGCACTGCAGGAAAGCTCCACAAAGCACAGTCACAGGCAAGGCAGCACTTCTTCCTCAGCTATCAGCTCTTCTCCAGGCAGAGGTTCCTCTTGGTTCCAGAAGTGTTTCTAAAGTCTGTAGATTTGGGTGCCCTTCTTATACCCATTTTAGTCTTTGAAGTCACCTTTCTTCAAAGGGGACTCACACCTACTTGTGAAATCCTGCCTTGCCCAGGCAAGGCCTCAGACACACACCAGGGGGTTGGAGTCTGCATTGTCAGAGGCAGGCACAGTCCTTTCAGAGGAGAGTGACCACTCCACCCCTCCCTCCTAGCAGAGATGGCTAATCAGGAAATGCAGGTTACACCCCAGCTCCCTTTGTGTCACTGTCTAGTGTGAGGTGAAAAACAACCCAACTGTCAAACTGACTCAGAGAGGGAATCCACAAACAAGGTAGAGTCACAGAATGGTTTGAGCAAGAAAATGCTCACTTTCTAAAAGTGGCATTTTTAAACGCACAATCTTAAAATCAACTTTACTAAAAGATGTATTTTTAAATTGTGAGTTCAGGGACCCCAAACTTCACATGTCCATCTACTCTCTAGGGGAATCTACACCTTAATCATATTTAAAGGTAGCCCCCATATTATCCTATGAGAGAGACAGGCCTTGAAACAGTGAAAAACAAAGTTGGCCGTATTTCACTGTCAAGACATATAAACCACATTACTATATGTCCTACCTTATCCATACACTGCACCCTGCCCTTGGGGCTACCTAGGGCCTACCTTAGGGGTGCCTTACATGTAAGAAAAGGGAAGGTTTAGGCCTGGCAAGTGGGTACACTTGCCAAGTCGAATTTACAGTGTAAAAATACACACACAGACACTGCAGTGACAGGTCTGAGACATGATTACAGGGTTACTTGTGTGGGTGGCACACCCAGTGCTGCAGGCCCATTAGTTACATTTGATTTACAGGCCCTGGGCACCTCTAATGCACTTTACTAGGGACTTAACAGTAAAACAAATATGCCAATCACGGAAAACCAATTACATACACATTTTAAACAGGAGCTCTTGCACTTTAGCACTGGTTAGCAGTGGTAAAGTGCCCAGAGTAATAAAAACAGCAAAATCAGAGTCCAGCACAGATCAATAACCTGGGGAACAGAGGCAAAAAGTTAAAGGAGACCACGCCAAGGATGAAAAGTCTAACATACTTATGTAGTACTGAATCCGATCTTTGTTATTTTTTAATAGTAGTACATGGATGAAGTCTGCTTATTTCCTAAGTGGACGTGTGACTAATGAATCATTTTACCTTAACAAAAGTTATTTGAACCTACCAGTGAAACAAACCTGTTATCCTGTCTCTGTGGAGACATACTAATCTAAATATTAAGGATGTCTCTATTTTCTACATGGGGCACCCAGAATCTGCAGGTTTCTAATTTCCACCGATTTAAAATTTGCCTTTTATGGACTTTGGACAATTTAGCAGAAGGGATATTGTAGGAAAGTACCATCTTGCCTGGCATGTTACCCCCATTTTTCACTGTATATATGTTGTTTTAGTTGTATGTGTCACTGGGACCCTGTCATCCATGGCCCCAGTGCTCATAAGTGTGCCTGAATGTGTTACCTGTGTAGTGACTAACTGTCTCACTGAGGCTCTGCTAATCAGAACCTCAGTGGTTATGCTCTCTCATTTCATTCAAATTGTCACTAACAGGCTAGTGACCAATTTTACCAATTTATATTAGCTTACTGGAACACTCTTATAATTCCCTAGTATATGGTACTGAGGTACCCAGGGTATTGGGGTTCCAGGAGATCCCTATGGGCTGCAGCATTTCTTTTGCCACCCATAGGGAGCTCTGACAATTCTTACACAGGCCTGCCACTGCAGCCTGAGTGAAATAACGTCCACGTTATTTCACAGCCATTTTACACTGCACTTAAGTAACTTATAAGTCACCTATATGTCTAACCTTTACCTGCTAAAGGTTAGGTGCAAAGTTACTTAGTGTGAGGACACCCTGGCACTAGCCAAGGTGCCCCCACATTGTTCAGGGCCAATTCCCCGGACTTTGTGAGTGCGGGGACACCATTACACGCGTGCACTACATATAGGTCACTACCTATATGTAGCTTCACAATGGTAACTCCGAATATGGCCATGTAACATGTCTATGATCATGGAATTGCCCCCTCTATGCCATCCTGGCATAGTTGGCACAATCCCATGATCCCAGTGGTCTGTAGCACAGACCCTGGTACTGCCAAACTGCCTTTCCTGGGGTTTCACTGCAGCTGCTGCTGCTGCCAACCCCTCAGACAGGTTTCTGCCCTCCTGGGGTCAAGCCAGGCTTGTCCCAGGATGGCAGAACAAAGGACTTCCTCTGAGAGAGGGTGTTACACCCTCTCCCTTTGGAAAATGGTGTGAAGGCATGGGAGGAGTAGCCTCCCCCAGCCTCTGGAAATGCTTTCATGGGCACAGATGTGCCCAATTCTGCATAAGCCAGTCTACACTGGTTCAGGGACCCCTTAGCCCTGCTCTGGCGCGAAACTGGACAAAGGAAAGGGGAGTGACCACTCCCCTGACCTGCACCTCCCCTGGGAGGTGTCCAGAGCTCCTCCAGTGTGCTCCAGACCTCTGCCATCTTGGAAACAGAGGTGCTGCTGGCACACTGGACTGCTCTGAGTGGCCAGTGCCACCAGGTGACGTCAGAGACTCCTTCTGATAGGCACCTTCAGGTGTTGCTAGCCTATCCTCTCTCCTAGGTAGCCAAACCCTCTTTTCTGGCTAATTAGGGTCTCTGTCTCTGGGGAAACTTTAGATAACGAATGCAAGAGCTCATCCGAGTTCCTCTGCATCTCTCTCTTCACCTTCTGCCAAGGAATCGACTGCTGACCGCGCTGGAAGCCTGCAAAACTGCAACATAGTAGCAAAGACGACTACTGCAACTCTGTAACGCTGATCCTGCCGCCTTCTCGAATGTTTTCCTGGTGGTGCATGCTGTGGGGGTAGTCTGCCTCCTCTCTGCACTAGAAGCTCCGAAGAAATCTCCCGTGGGTCGACGGAATCTTCCCCCTGCAACCGCAGGCACCAAAAAGCTGCATTACCGGTCCATTGGGTCTCCTCTCAGCACGACGAGCGAGGTCCCTCGAATCCAGCAACAGTGTCCAAGTGACCCCCACAGTCCAGTGACTCTTCAGTCCAAGTTTGGTGGAGGTAAGTCCTTGCCTCCCCACGCCAGACTGCATTGCTGGGAACCGCGACTTTTGCAGCTACTCCGGCCTCTGTGCACTTCCGGCAGAAATCCTTTGTGCACAGCCAAGCCTGGGTCCACGGCACTCTAACCTGCATTGCACGACTTTCTAAGTTGGTCTCTGGCAACGTGGGACTCCTTTGTGCAACTTCGGGTGAGCACCATTTCATGCATCCTCGTAGTGCCTGTTTCTGGCACTTCTCTGGATGCTACCTGCTGCTGAGAGGGCTCCTTGTCTTGCTCGACATCCCCTCTACCTCCTGGCGCAATTTGCGACATCCTGGTCCCTCCTGGGCCACAGCAGCGTCCAAAAACACTAACCACATGATTTGCAGATAGCAAGGCTTGTTGGCGGTCTTTCGGCGGGAAAACACTTCTGCACTACTCTCCACGTGGAGGGAGTGAGGGATCCGTCCTCCAAAGAGGAAGTCTCTAGCCCTTGTCGTTCCTGCAGAAACCTAAGCTTCTTCTGTCCAGTAGAAGCTTCTTTGCACCCACAGCTGGCATTTCCTGGGCATCTGCCCATCTCGGACTTGCTTGTGACTTTTGGACTTGGTCCCCTTGTTCCACAGGTACCCTCGACTGGAAATCCATCATTGTTGCATTGCTGGTTTGTGTCTTTCCTGCAGTATTCCCCTATCACGACTTCTTTGTCCTTTGGGGAACTTTAGTGCACTTTGCACTCACTTTTCAGGGTCTTGGGGTGGGCTATTTTTCTAACCCTCACTATTTTCTAATAGTCCCAGCGACCCTCTACAAGGTCACATAGGTTTGGGGTCCATTCGTGGTTCGCATTCCACTTTTGGAGTATATGGTTTGTGTTGCCCCTATCCCTATGTGTCCCCATTGCATCCTATTGTAACTATACATTGTTTGCACTGTTTTCTAAGACTATACTGCATATTTTTGGTATTGTGTACATATATCTTGTGTATGTTTCCTATCCTCTCACTGAGGGTACACTCTGAGATACTTTGGCATATTGTCATAGAAATAAAGTACCTTTATTTTTAATATAATTGTGTATTATGTTTTCTTATGATATTGTGCAAGCGACACTTGTGGTACTGTAGGAGCTTCACTTGTCTCCTAGTTCAGCCTAAGCTGCTCTGCTAAGCTACCATTATCTATCAGCCTATGCTGCTAGACACCCTATACACTAATAAGGGATAACTGGGCCTGGTGCAAGGTGCAAGTACCCCTTGGTACTCACTACAAGCCAGTCCAGCCTCCTACAGATATATAAACAACGCATAAGTTCTGAAAATACGTTGGTATCCATTATGGTTCTATTCAGAAAGCAAGGAGATATCTCATGTTGTTTCTTGTAATATAATTTAACTCCCTGAGGATGCAGAACCACTTTTCTGCAGCTTTTTCCACGAAAAAGAAATTAACAAGAAGCGGAATCTATGACATTTTAACAATGTGTGTAATTGTTACTGAGCATGAGAGGTCCTTACAGAAGAACTTTGTGATTGTTTGATCTTTTGATTAGTTACTATAGGATCTACTTAAAAAAGCGTTTGCAATGCAATGGGTCTCCCTTTCACTCGAGGTACTGCTATTAGCGTGGTAAATTCCAAACTGGACTTGTCTTTCCACACAAACTGAAAATATAAAGTAAAACAGTTTACATAAGCAAGCTGATTCAAAGCGCCGCTGTGAGCGCGTAGAGAGAGACAAGCGGGAAAATAAGTTCTCTCGCAGTAAAAGTTATCAGCAAAAGTGCAATTGTCAATGCAACAGGGTCAGTGTCCAAGGCGGTTACAAAACCACCCTAAGGAAGAACAAACGTAAAGCAGTTACCAACGAAAACAAAGGATTTTTAAGAGTCAAGAACATGAATGAGTGATAGTGATGGATGTGCAGTAGGCGTGGTTAAAAGCCCAGACACATACCAACACGTTGGAATAGCTGCTATGCTCAACCTAAAAAGGATTCCTTTACTGGCCATGGTACTGTGGGATCTTCTAGAGTGCTGTGCCTCTCTAAGAACTGTACCTTTTGGGGAAGATGGGGAGAATGCCTTTGCTTTATTGGTGTAGTTATTTAGATAGTTACAGCAGCATAACGGTTGAGGTGTTGTGCATAGCATCTGAAACAGTACAAAGGGCAGAGTAGGTAAGATTACTCACACGTAAAGTTAATTGGACAGATTAATTTTGGTTAAATACTCCAGTCTGTGGTTATAATTGGCTAGGCCAACGTAACATGAGGACTTTACAAAGAAAGAGTCTTACTTAGATTTTGAAGGTGGCATACTTAGGGGGTTTACATCGTCCACCGAAGTCCCGACGGGCAGGTTGCGGCCAGTGCAGCCACCTCTCTGTGGGCCCCATTACGAGTTTCCTGCTGGGTCAACGGGCGGAAACAGAGTGTCCACCTACTGGCCCAGCAGAAAACGCACTACAACATTATCGCCGGCTCATAATCGAGCCAGCGGTAATGCAGTAGTGTGTAGGGTTCCCCAGTATCCATCGCAAAGATCACTGTCTGCAAAGCAGACAGTGAACTGTGTGAAGGGGCTGGCCAGGGGTGGCCATGCACTGCCCATGCCAAGTAGACCCCCTGGGGCACCCTGCACCCCGTCTCCATCAGCCGTTACATGGCTGTGCTACCATAATCCCCAGAGTGTAGCACTGCCATGTTGGATTAGGACCACCAGCCAGTTGAGACACCATGTCCTGGTGGAGCTGGCTGTCCGATTACTGCACGACCGCCGCGGTCATAATGTGGCAGTCAGACCACCACCAAAGCAGTTGGACCACCGCTTTGACAGCAGACAGACCACCACCATGACCCTGGCGGTCAATAGAACCCCCTAAATCATAACAAATGGCAGATGTCCGCCCTCCTTACAACAAATGCATTATAGCTTATGGCACGTGTATTATGGTGGATGGGATAAACATCACATTTTGACAGAGTATTCCATCCATTAAACTTTAGCTGAGACTCTTACTCAAACTAATGACATATCTTGATTCTAGAAGGCATACTAAAAGCAGATATACAATAGACCTAATGGTTATATAGTTGGTTTTGCTTGTTGTAGCTGCCCTTTCAGCGTGATTTTGAAGATTAGAATTAAGTCCACGTTTTGAATGACAGCTGGCAAATTCCATTGGAAGTGGTCTGGAAGATAATAGGTAGTAAAAGTAGATGAGGCACATGGGGTATGGTTGTAGTTAGGAAGTTAAGATCACCAGTTTGAAGGTTGCATGATGAATCATAATGAATTAATGCGTCAACAAGAAAACTGAGGGAAAAAACTGTTCATTGTGTCTTATACTAGTTTTAATAGTTTGTACAGTACTCTGTTTTTGGCATTTATCCACTCAACTTACTGGCAATAGATGGACATGGGAGTGAGCCAGGGGATATTAATTAAAGTTTAGATTAGAAAGTACAGAATATTAGTTATCTCTTGGAGGGCAGGAGTAAATAAGTAGGCTGACCAGAAGACTATTAGAGTAATCCAATGAAAAGAAAATGCTGAAGATCAATGAGTTGATTAAGAACCTTTTCCTCCTTCCAGAAACTCAAGCTGAAGAACTCCTAAAGCATAGCTAAATATTATACATTGACTTATGCTATGTAGTACTTTGTTCTTTAAGAGGTCCAAAGCATTAGGCCTTTGACCAACACAATTAGTGTTCCAGTTTTCTCAACTATTTGCGATGGAGCACCTCTTTGCAAATGTTTGAAGATAAAGTATTTTAGAGCTGGAGACGTACAGGTATGGAATAAAAAGACTTTACACCAGGGGCAACTGGTTTTCATGTCCAGAAGTGGCATTGTCCTGCCACCCTCCGGGGAGAGGCAAGAACAAGGAAATAAACATAGAACAGCTAAAAAATAAATCACATCTCTGAGACAGTGTCCTAAATGTACTGGGTGAATTCTAGTGAACTTTGCAGACGTCCTACTGTGTAAGCACCAGCTGGGTGAGGTTTCTTGGACCTGCAGGTACAAGCTACAGCAGTTACATCATAGGAGAGGGAGTGATGAATTAAAAAGCAAGTGATCCAGTTACTTTTGGGGCACATGAATAGTGGTCCTGGGAGGAGTTACAAAACTCCATTCAATTCAGTGGCTGGGGCAGGCTTATGAGAACAATGAGGGAGTGGGTGGCAACAATTTGATGGTCACCACAAAGGGGCAGGCTGTAGGAGGGGAGCATGGGTCTGCTTTCCTGGCAGTAACACGTTTAGTACTGCACATAGTTTCACTTTGAAAAAACACTTTATGGAGCTGAGCACGACAGAGTGCTCTTTATCTCTACTGCTGAGGCCAAGAGAGGGAAGTTACCAGCTGCAGACCACAATTGAACTAGTGGTCTTGGAAGTAAGTGTGCAGTTGAGCTTCTGTATGCGTTAGGGACACCGTCAACCCCAGCCCCCTTTAGGAACTTCAGTTTGGTGGGGTTCTTGATGGGCCTCTTCTGTCTGCAGCTTGGCAGTCAAATGCTCATACCTAACTTGGGAGGGTGAGTGAGTGAAAGGAATGATGGATGGATGGATGAAATGGTGGATGGATGGATGCATGGATGAATGAGTGAGAGGATGGACATAAGAATGGAAGAATGGAAGGCAGGGAGGGTGTATGTGTGAAAGGGAGAATGGATGAATGGAAGAATGGATGAGAGAAAGGGTAGATGGATGGTAGAATAAGTGAAAGGATGGATCAATGGTTCAGTGGAAGGGTAAATGAATGGATGAGTGGATGGATGGATGGATGATGGAGTGAAAGTATGGAGGGGTGAGCGAAAGGATGAATGAGCAAAAGGATATGTGTTAAGATGGATGAGTAAAACAATTGATGGGTGAGTGAAGTGCAGTGTTGATGGATGTTTGGATAAAGGAATGATTGCGTGAAAGGGTGACTTGATTGATGGATGAATAGATGGATGAGTGAGTGAAACAATGGATGGCTGAGTTAAAGGGTAAATAGAGGGATGTATGAATGGATGAATGGATGGGACAAAGGGTGAATGGATGGGGCGAAGGGTGGATGGATGGGTCTAAGGATGGATTGCTGAGTGAAAGGGTGAATAGATGGATGAGACAAAGGGAGGATGATGGATGGATGGAGTGAAAGGATTGATAGATGGAGCAAAAGGGTGGAAGGATGAATGAAAGAATAGATGGATTATTGAACTGATGGATGAATGAGGTAGGGATAAGTGAAAGAATGTATGAATGAGTGGATGGATTGGTTTGATGGATAGGTGTTCCTGGACCATTGGTTGTTCTCCTTTATGGGCTCCACAGCTACACTATACCCTCCTTGTTTTGTGGTTCAGTTTTATTGTATCAAGAGTGAATAATTATCACTCTTGATATGATAAAAATATAATGCAGATCCGCTTCGGTTCCAGCAACAAACTGAGGCAGCTAGTGACATTGTTTGATTACTGACACAGGTACATGAAGGTCCCAGCACCAGCCTCCAGAGATACTGTTCACAGATGGTGAAATCCCAGCACCGTGTGCATGTCTGTGCGACTATGTACGTGAGTTAAAGTGAGAGAGCGTCAGTGAAGGAGTAAGTCAGGGTGAACAAGAAAGAGTGACAGTAAAGACCAGTTTGTGTGAGAATGAATGTAGTAAGTGAGGGAGAATGACAGTGAGTGTAAGTGAGTGTTACAGTGTGTGAAACTGAGTTACAGTAAGACTGAGTAATTCAGAATGAGTTAGACTGAGTAGAACTGAGTGAGAAAGAGTGGGCCAGAGTAGAATGAGTGAGGCTGCGTAAATTAATGAGACCAAGTGCGACTGAATGAGTCAGAATGAGACAGTAAACGTAGTGGAAGAAATAGTGAGAAAACCCTTCAAGAAAATGCTCCTTGGCATTCGAACCATGTATTACACCCCACCACTTCTAAAGATCACCAGCCGCCACTGCTTTATACTCATATTTGTTTCCAAAATTAAATAACTGTAATTGACGAATTCATAGTGCATAACATATGTGTGAGTTAGGGCATGATTGCTTTTCTTTAACATTGAAGAGTTGCTTTACGGTTATAATGTGGAACTGTTACTTGCACGGGTAAGGAAAGGAAACTGATTGAATTCGGGCAAAATTACATAAATCTGCTTTGTTTATATACATTTAATAATCATGAAGTGGCTGAGTCTATCTTGGCTGGGTCTATCATATGTAGCCTCATGAAACACAGTAATGATAGTTTGAAAATAGGTATGCTATAGTTTTCCGTGAAACCCTGGCTCGGGCACCTCACTTGCTACTTGCAAGAAAAGACAAGTGTTTGCAAAAAAATCAAGACAAATCTTCAGCGTGCCACATATGTAATGCAACCGTCTGGCTGATGTTCCTGGAAAGCCCAGCTCTCCAGCAAAGCAGCACTGTGCTCTTTAGAAAATCACTGTATGCCAGAGGTAAATTGTAAACCAATATCTGACTCTAAATAAAACAGTGTAATCCACATTCTTTGCTGTGGGGAAAATGCTCCTTGTTACATTCATTGCTTTTGTATTCTTCTCGCCCCGCAGCAATGAAGTCAGGAGGCACGCAGCTGAAGCTCATCATGACATTCCAAAATTATGGACAAGCCTTGTTCAAGCCAATGAAGTAAGTGATAAATGCCGAGGGGCACCATTTATGTGCACCGTTCCACGCTTTTTCGCCGTCTTCATCTATATGTGAGCGCTTATTTCTCGACTCGTGGGTTGCTTTGCTGATTTGGGATTTCAAAGACTAGTGAGAATCTCTGTACCGGCCCCATGGGACCAGCTTTGCGTTTTTTAGGGGAACCCATGATTAATAATTGCCATCAATGTGTTGCTGCTTTCAGCCCCCATGATTTATCTGAGCACCTCCCTTATCTTTAAAAGCAAATTGTCTTTTAGCTGTCGCGAGATTAAGTCATTGGTTTCTTTAGGCCTCTTATCAGTGACTGTTTGTTACTAGCCTGCAGCCGTGAGTTGTGATTAAGATTATGTTGAAATGAACGATGCTGTGAAGGATCATGGGACTCCACTTCCCGTGAAAGTCATGTAGTGTTTGTGATGTCATTTCCTCTACCCTTGTGATTTAACAGCAGTGCCTCAGGCTGTTTTCTAACATACTGCAGGAGTCTCAATGAGAGTGTACTACACTTGCCAACAACTAGCAAGCAATAAAAAGGGAGATTTTGAAAAACATACCAGAGGAATGTATTTTCCAACTGACTTTCTTTCAGCTGGAGGGTGGATCTAAAATAAAGCGATTCTTCGCTTTAAAATTTGGGAGTCTCCACTCCACTGTACCACGAAGTCAACATGCCACAACACCGCGATCTCCTAATACATTCACAACACTGGCACCTTTCCGGGCACCCACTCACGTCACTCTCATTGCACCATTATAGTGAGATGGCATTAGTAACCATGATTTGTCTTTTATATGCCATGTTAGAAATGGGGTCTTTGGTTGACAGTCAGGTTACCCCCTGTTCAAGCAAGGACCCTCACTCTAGTCAGGGTAAAAGAGAATCACCCTCAGCTAACCCCTGCTTACCCCCTTGGTAGATTGGCAGAGCAGTAGGCTTAACCTCAGAGTGCTAGGTGTAAAGTATTTGTACCAACACACACAGCAACTTAATGAAAACACTACAAAATGACACAACACCAGTTTAGAAAAATAGGAAATATTTATCTAAACAAAACAAGACCAAAACGACAAAAATCCGACATACACAAGTCAAGTTATACATTTTTAAAGATTAAACTCAAAAATAGCGCTTAGAAACAAAAATGCTTCGATGAGATGTTAACACGGCGTCGTGACCGAGTTGTTCCCAACAAGCCGACACCAGCGGCGCCGGACACGGAGTCGTGTAGACCCCCAAGTACAGTACCTTTGGTGAAGAGTGAAAACAAGCTGATGCGCGAAGTCGGGGATCGCGGCGTCTGTGCGAAACGTTGAATCCACGCACTTCGAGCGGCGTCGGTCATGACGTGGTGCGGCGACTTCCACGGAGTCGCGGACTTCAGCGGGGCTGCTGCGGCATCGGGCCAGCGAAGAGCGCCGCGTTCCAGCGAAGGTCACGGCGTCAGGTGCAGGCGGTGTTACCGGATTCAGCAGCGGCGTCAGTCCGGAGTCGTCCGAAGTCGATTTTCTTGGATTTCCACCAGCTTTCCTTTCAAGGGCCCAGGGACTGGATAGGTCACTACTTGTCAGAGCAGGAGTCTCTCCAGAGACTCCAGGTGCTGGCAGAGAGAAGTCTTTGCTGTCCCTGAGGCTTCAAACAACAGGAGGAAAGCTCTAACTCAAGCCCTTAGAGATTTCTTCACAAGATGGAAGGCACACAAAGTCCAGTCTTTGTCCTCTTACTCTGGCAGAAGGAGCACTGCAGGAAAGCTCCACAAAGCACAGTCACAGGCAGGGCAGCACTTCTTCCTCAGCTATCAGCTCTTCTCCAGGCAGAGGTTCCTTTTGGTTCCAGAAGTGTTTCTAAAGTATATAGATTTGGGTGCCCTTCTTATACCCATTTTAGTCTTTGAAGTCACCTTTCTTCAAAGGGGACTCACACCTACTTGTGAAATCCTGCCTTGCCCAGGCAAGGCATCAGACACACAGCAGGGGGTTGGAGCCGGCATTGTCAGAGGCAGGCACAGTCCTTTCAGATGAGAGTGACCACTCCACCCCTCCCTCCTAGCAGAGATGGCTAATCAGGAAATGCAGGTTACACCCCAGCCCCCTTTGTGTCACTGTCTAGTGCGAGGTTGTTAGAAATGGGGTTTCTGGTTGGCAGTCAGGTTACCTCCTGTCCAAGCAAAAGCCCTCACTCTAGTCAGGGTAAGTCACACACTATCCAAGATTATCCTGTGCCCACCCTCTGGTAGCTTCGCACGAGCAGTCAGGCTTAACTTAGAAGGCAATGTGTAAAGTATTTGTGCAATAAATCATACAATACCACCATATAGCACCACAAAAATACACCACACAGTGTTTAGAAAAATATATAATATTTATCAGGATAATTGTAGGTCAAAAAGAATAAAGTTGCAATGGAAAATTGTAGAAATATCACAGGGAAGTGATATAAAGTGTCTTAAGTCTTTAGAATGCAATACAGTGTCTTTCAAGCACAAAGTACCTGGTTTCTGGTGGAAAATCTCCTCAGAGGGCCACAGGAGAAGAGATGCGTGGAAAAAGGGGTGTGTGCGTCGATTTCTCCTCAGCACACACAGACTTGCGTCGGTCTTTTCCACGCGGGGAAGTCGGGCGTCGTTTTCCGGCGCGCAGACAGTCTCTTTTTGTGGATCGCGGGGATTACCAGATGTCCCGGGTCTGTGCGTGGATTCTCCTGCTTGTTTTCCGGCTGCGCGTCGTTCTGCGGGGCTGCGCGTCGAAGTTTCGATCTCACGGTAGGCGTCGCGTCGATTTCTCCTTGGAAGTCGGGCGGCGTTGTCCTTGCGAGGCCGGGCGTCGAAAGTTTGGTCTCACGGCAGGCGTCGCGTCGATTTCTCTTTGGAAGTCGGGCGGCGTTGTCCTTGCGAGGCCGTGCGTCAAAGTTTCGTACTCACGGTGGGCGTCGCGTCGATTTCTCCTGGAAAGTCGAGCGGCTTTGTCCTTGCGAGGTTGTGCGTCGAAGTCTCGATCGTCCCGAGGGCGTCGCGTCGATCAGCGTCGGTGTGCGGCGTTTTTCTCGCCGCGAAACAAGCTGTGCGTCGAAATTTTCGGCGCACGGAGTGTCCAAGTGAAAGGAAGAAGTCTTTTTGGTCCTGAGACTTCAAGGAACAGGAGGCAAGCTCTATCCAAGCCCTTGGAGAGCACTTTCACAGCCAGACAAGAGTTCAGCAAGGCAGCAGGGCAACAGCAAGACAGCAGTCCTTTGTAGAAAGCAGACAGGTGAGTCCTTTGAGCAGCCAGGCAGTTCTTCTTGGCAGGATGTAGTTTCTGGTTCCGGTTTCTTCTCCAGCAAGTGTCTGATGAGGTAGGGCAGAGGCCCTGTTTTATACCCAAATGTGCCTTTGAAGTGGGGGAGACTTCAAAGAGTGGCTAAGAAGTGCACCAGGTCCCCTTTCAGTTCAATCCTGTCTGCCAGGGTCCCAGTAGGGGGTGTGGCAGTCCTTTGTGTGAGGGCAGGCCCTCCACCCTCCCAGCCCAGGAAGACCCATTCAAAATGCAGATGTATGCAAGTGAGGCTGAGTACCCTGTGTTTGGGGTGTGTCTGAGTGAATGCACAAGGAGCTGTCAACTAAACCTAGCCAGACGTGGATTGTAAGGCACAGAAGGATTTAAGTGCAAAGAAATGCTCACTTTCTAAAAGTGGCATTTCTAGAATAGTAATATTAAATCCGACTTCACCAGTCAGTAGGATTTTGTATTACCATTCTGGCCATACTAAATATGACCTCCCTGCTCCTTTCAGATCAGCAGCTGCCACTTCAACAGTGTATGAGGGCAGCCCCAATGTTAGCCTATGAAGGGAGCAGGTCTCCCAGTAGTGCAAAAACGAATTTAGGAGTTTTACACTACCAGGACATATAACTACACAGGTACATGTCCTGTCTTTTACCTACACAGCACCCTGCTCTAGGGGATACCCAGGGCACACATTAAGGGTGACTTATATGCAGAAAAAGGGGAGTTCTAGGCTTGGCAAGTACTTTTAAATGCCAAGTCGAGGTGGCAGTGAAACTGCACACAGGCCTAGCAATGGTAGGCCTGAGACAAGGAAAAGGGGCTACTTAAGTGGGTGGCACAATCCGTGCTGCAGGTCCACTAGTAGCATTTAATCTATATGCCCTAGGCACCTGGAGTGCACATGACTGGGGACTTATAAGTAGATTAAATAGTTCAATCAGGTATGATCCAAAGTTACCATGTTTACAGAGAGAGAGCATATACACTTTATCACTGGTTAGCAGTGGTAAAGTGCGCAGAGTCTAAAAACCAGCAAAAACAGTATCCAAAACGAGGAGGGAGGCAGGCAAAAAGTTAGGGGTGACTACCCTAAGGCTGTCAGGTCTAACATGTGTCCCCCCCAGCTGAAAGTGGGGAGAGCTACCCGACCTCTTGGGAGCTCTCATCGCTAAGGCGGAAGTACCTGGAGAGACCATCAGCATTGGCGTGGTCAACCCCTGGGCGATGTTCCACCGTAAAGTCCATCCCCTGTAGGGAAATGGACCACCTCAAGAGTTTTGGATTCTCACCCCTCATCTGCATGAGCCATCTGAGGGGCCTGTGGTCTGTCTGAACTAGGAAGTGAGTCCCAAACAGGTAGGGTCTCAGCTTCTTCAGTGCCCAGACCACAGCAAAAGCTTCTCTTTCAATAGCACTCCACCTCTGTTCCCGTGGTAATAGTCTTCTGCTAATAAAGACTACCGGTTGATCTCTGCCCTCCTCATTTAGCTGTGCTAGAACTGCCCCTATGCCATGCTCCGAAGCGTCTGTCTGCACGATAAATTCCTGGGAGTAGTCAGGGGCCTTGAGCACGGGGGCCGTGCACATGGCTTCCTTCAGGGCGTCAAAGGCTTTCTGACAAGCCTCTGTCCAATTCACCAACCTAGGTTGCTTCTTGGAAGTGAGTTCTGTCAAGGGTGTTGCAATGGTACCATAGCCCTTGACAAATCGGCGGTAGTATCCTGTGAGGCCTAGAAAGGCTCTCACCTCCGTCTGGGTTCGGGGTGGTTGCCAGGCCTTGATAGTTTCAATCTTGGCCTGGAGTGGCTGCACCTTGCCACCACCCACTAGGTGTCCTAAGTACACCACGGAACCCTGCCCAATCTGGCACTTACTGGCCTTGATGGTCAGGCCTGCCTGTTGCAGGGCCTGAAGCACCTCCTTGAGGTGAAGCAGGTGTTCCTCCCAGCTGGAACTGTAGACAGCTATGTCATCCAGGTAGGCTGCACAGAAGGCATCCTTGCCAGCTAGGACCCCGTTAACCAACCGTTGGAAGGTAGCGGGGGCATTTTTCAACCCAAACGGCATCACCCGGAACTGGTAATGGCCATCCGGGGTTGAAAATGCGGATCTTTCCTTGGCCCCCTCAGTTAGGCCGATCTGCCAGTACCCTGAAGTAAGATCAAACGTACTCAGGAACTTGGCAGCGCCTAGCCTGTCCACGAGCTCATCAGCTCGGGGGATGGGGTGAGCATCAGTCCGTGTGACTGAGTTGAGACCCCGGTAGTCCACACAGAACCGGAGTTCTGGCTTCGCACCTGGGGCAGTAGCCTTAGGGACCAATACCACTGGGCTGGCCCAGGGACTACTGGATTTCTCAATGACCCCTAGAGTCAACATCTTGGAGACCTCCTCCTTGATGCTGGCCTTCACCTTATCCGACAACCTGTAAATTTTGTTTTTCACAGGGAGACTGTCACCGGTGTCAATATCATGAACACAGAGGTGGGTCAGCCCAGGAGTAAGGGAGAATAGGGGGGAGAACTGCTCCAACAGCTCATAACAGTCTCCTTTCTGATTTAGAGTCAGGGAGTCAGACAGAATGACCCCGCTTACTGACCCATCACCTTCTTGTGCAGAGAGGAGGTCGGGGAGAGGTTCACTCTCCTCTTCCGTTCCTTCATCTGTGACCAGAAGCATGTTGATCTCCGACCTCTCACAATGAGCTTTTAGTCGGTTCACATGGAGCACCCTTAGGGGATTCCTAGGGGTTTTGAGGTCCACTAGGTAAGTGGCCTCCCCTTTCCGCTCCTTTATTTCAAATGGGCCAGACCAGCGGTCCTGGAGAGCTCTGGGCTCTACTGGCTCCATTACCCACACTTTGTCTCCAGGTTGAAACTCTACCAGGGTGGCCTTCTGGTCATACCATTGTTTCATCACCTCTTGACTGGCCTCAAGGTTATCTTGGGCTTCTTTCCAGAAGCGGGTCATCTGGTTGCGGAGGGCCAACATATAGCTGACCACATCCTGAGGGGGTGTCTTTGGAGCTTTCTCCAATCCCTCCTGGACAATGCTTAAGGGTCCCCTGACAGGGTACCCATAGAGAAGTTCAAAGGGACTGAACCCTACTCCTCTCTGGGGGACCTCTCTGTAAGCAAAGAGAAGGCATGGTAAGAGGACGTCCCACTTACGCCTCATGGCCTCAGGAAGGCCACCAATCATGCCTTTCAGGGTCTTGTTGAATCTCTCCACAAGACCGTTCGTCTGGGGGTGATAGGGTGTGGTGAACTTGTAGGTTACCCCACACGCATCCCACAGAGACTTCATGTATGCAGACACGAAGTTAGTGCCTCTGTCAGACACTATTTCCTTGGGGAATCCCACACGGGTAAATATCCCCATCAGGGTTCTGGCCACCACCGGTGCAGTTACTGTCCTTAGAGGGATTGCCTCTGGGTAACGGGTGGCATGGTCCACCAAAACCAGGATGAACCTGTTGCCTAAGGCAGTTTTGGGGTCCAAGGGACCAACAATGTCGATGCCCACCCTTTCAAAGGGGGTGCCAACGACAGGAAGTGGAATCAGGGGGGTTTTAATCCTTTTTCCTGCTTTACCACTAGCCTGGCAGGTAGGACAGGATCTGCAGAATTTGTCTGAGTGTGTCCTTTTTTTGGGCCCAAAAAAGTGGGTGACAAGCCTGTTAAAGGTCTTGCCCTGCCCCAAATGTCCTGCCAGGGGAATGTCGTGAGCCAGACCCAGTAGGAAGGTTCGGTAACATTGGGGGACCACCAGCATACGTGCTGCCCCCAAGCCCGGAACCTTAGGCTCACTGTAGAGGAGATCATTCTCCCAATATAGGTGGTGATCGCCAGAGGCGTCGCCGGCTGCCTGGTTTGAGGCTTGTTTCCTCAAACCTTCTAGAGTGGGACATTCTTTCTGCGCCTTGCAGAATTCCTCCCTGGTGGGTCCACCCTCAACTTGCCAGCCAGCAAGCTCAGGTAAGTCACCTAGGGCGGCGATGTCTTCCCCAGTTGGCTCGGGAGCCTCCTCCTCAGGAGCCCCGTCAGCCACTGTGGGAACAGCGGGGGCCGGTTTCCCGCACCCCTGGTCCCTCCTCCTGGCAGCTCTCTGGGCCATCGTTCCAGGCTCCAGATGCCCTTGACTTCCCTCTCGGTCAGCCATGGACCGTGTGGTCATGCAGACCCACTCAGGTAACCCTAACATCTCCAGGTGAGACCTGAGCTCCACTTCTTTCCAGGCAGTGTGCTCAAGGTCATTGCCTAACAGACAATCTACAGGCATGGCAGGACTCACAGCTACTTTCAGAGTACCAGAGACCCCCCCCCACTCAAAGGGAACCAGAGCCACCGGTAGGTGACTCTCGCGATTGTCAGCGACTCTGACCTGGTGGAATGCATTAGGTACTATCTGCTCTGCTGACACCAGCTGACTCTTGATAGTAGTCATACTGGCTCCTGTGTCACGCAGAGCCTCCACCCTCTGCCCATCAATGGTGACCCACTGCCGGTACTTGGAAGTATTTCTGGGCATGTGGGCCTTGGCCACCATTTCTCCTTCTCCCAGGGACACTAGGGAAATCTCTACCTGCTCCCCAAAGCTAGTTGGGTCCATCTCCCCCCCGAGTGCTACACTAGTCAACCCAGGTGCCTGTCCGGTAGTGGACGGTGCCCTCTTGGGGCACTGTGGATCGCCTTTGTAGTGACCATATTGGTAACACTCCATGCATTTGGGGCTAGATTTTCCTGACCTGTCAAATGTCCCTGGCTTTTTCCCAAATTTGGAAAAGGAAGGGTTGCCACCCCCTCCCTGGGAATTCTTTTGGGGGCCTTTAGAGAGTTCCTTATCTGTAAGTTTATCTCCCCCCTCTTTCTTCTGTTGGGAACCCTGACCACCTTTGTGGGAGTCCCCCCCAGGTACCTTTTTGGACACTCTGGTGCTAACCCAGAGGTCCGCCTCCTCAGCAAGCTTCCTGGGATCAGTCAGCTTACTATCCACTAGGTGCTGGCGCAAATCTGTATAAGTAACATTAAGCATATGCTCTCTCAGGATCAAGTCATATAAACCTTTATAATCTGCTACTTTGTTGCCCCGCACCCATCCATTCAGTGCCTTACTAGAGAAATCAAAGAAATCTACCCATGTTTGTGTGGTTTGTTTGGTGCTGTCCCTGAACCTCTGACGGTATCCCTCAGGGGTCAGCCCAAACTTGGCAAGTAAAGTGGCTTTCTGGAGTGGGTATGTGTTTTGATCCGGTGGATCCAATGTGAGAAGTGTGTCCCTCCCCAATGGCGGCACATAACCCCACATAGCTACCCCCCATTGCCCTTCAGGAACCTCATGAGCCCTTAGTGCAACTTCATAAGCAGCTAACCATTTATCTATGTCATCTCCCACCACAAAACTGGGCACCACATTTTTGGGTATACGAACCTTCTTTTCTCCAGCAGGTCCTGTCTGTATGCTGCCACCATTATTGCTGGATTCAGACTGTCTTGCCTTGATCTCCAGCTCCTTGAGACTCAGTTCATGAGCTAACAATAGTTTCTTTTCAGCCAAAGCTCTTTCAGCTTCCACTTGTTTGGCTGCTCTTTCAGCTTCTGCTTGTTTGGCTGCCCTTTCAGCTTCTGCTTGAATCTGTTTGGCTGTCCTTTCAGCTTCAATCTGTTTGGCTGCTCTTTCAGCCTCAGCTTGTTTGGCTTCTCTTTCTGCTCTCCTCTCCTCCTGTTGTGCCTCAATTTTCAGTTTTGCCATTTGCAATTGGAACTCCCTTTCCTCTCTCCTTTCCTCTGCGGTCAGGCTTTGCATGGAGACACTGCTCCCTGGTCTGGAAGGGTGCACAATTGCAGTGGTAACACCATCCATAGATAGTGAAAATCCTTCTGAGGGGCCATTTTCTGGCTCCTCTTCCTCCTCATCCTCTAAATGGGCTTCTGCCCAGGCCCTCAGCGCCACTTGAAAGTCCTCCTTTCTGGAGGCCCCCTGGGTGGGTACCCTTAATGCCCTGCAGAATCCTCTTAGTTGTTTGACCGTGTATGTATCCAACTGGACTAGGTCAAAGTCCCCTGTCTGAGACCCAGTCAGAGACATGTTGAGTGAGGATTTAGTTTTTGAAAATTGTCAGGAAAAAAACGGATTTTCAAAAAGAGATAAAAACCAAGTTGACCTTCAACTGTGGGTAGGTAGTGAAATACTTAGCTACTGTATGTCACTGCACAAATACAAGTCCTATCCTCACCGCTGATCACCAATGTTAGAAATGGGGTTTCTGGTTGGCAGTCAGGTTACCTCCTGTCCAAGCAAAAGCCCTCACTCTAGTCAGGGTAAGTCACACACTATCCAAGATTATCCTGTGCCCACCCTCTGGTAGCTTGGCACGAGCAGTCAGGCTTAACTTAGAAGGCAATGTGTAAAGTATTTGTGCAATAAATCATACAATACCACCATATAGCACCACAAAAATACACCACACAGTGTTTAGAAAAATATATAATATTTATCAGGATAATTGTAGGTCAAAAAGAATAAAGTTGCAATGGAAAATTGTAGAAATATCACAGGGAAGTGATATAAAGTGTCTTAAGTCTTTAGAATGCAATACAGTGTCTTTCAAGCACAAAGTACCTGGTTTCTGGTGGAAAATCTCCTCAGAGGGCCACAGGAGAAGAGATGCGTGGAAAAAGGGGTGTGTGCGTCGATTTCTCCTCAGCACACACAGACTTGCGTCGGTCTTTTCCACGCGGGGAAGTCGGGCGTCGTTTTCCGGCGCGCAGACAGTCTCTTTTTGTGGATCGCGGGGATTACCAGATGTCCCGGGTCTGTGCGTGGATTCTCCTGCTTGTTTTCCGGCTGCGCGTCGTTCTGCGGGGCTGCGCGTCGAAGTTTCGATCTCACGGTAGGCGTCGCGTCGATTTCTCCTCGGAAGTCGGGCGGCGTTGTCCTTGCGAGGCCGGGCGTCGAAAGTTTGGTCTCACGGCAGGCGTCGCGTCGATTTCTCTTTGGAAGTCGGGCGGCGTTGTCCTTGCGAGGCCGTGCGTCAAAGTTTCGTACTCACGGTGGGCGTCGCGTCGATTTCTCCTGGAAAGTCGAGCGGCTTTGTCCTTGCGAGGTTGTGCGTCGAAGTCTCGATCGTCCCGAGGGCGTCGCGTCGATCAGCGTCGGTGTGTGGCGTTTTTCTCGCCGCGAAACAAGCTGTGCGTCGAAATTTTCGGCGCACGGAGCGTCCAAGTGAAAGGAAGAAGTCTTTTTGGTCCTGAGACTTCAAGGAACAGGAGGCAAGCTCTATCCAAGCCCTTGGAGAGCACTTTCACAGCCAGACAAGAGTTCAGCAAGGCAGCAGGGCAACAGCAAGACAGCAGTCCTTTGTAGAAAGCAGACAGGTGAGTCCTTTGAGCAGCCAGGCAGTTCTTCTTGGCAGGATGTAGTTTCTGGTTCCGGTTTCTTCTCCAGCAAGTGTCTGATGAGGTAGGGCAGAGGCCCTGTTTTATACCCAAATGTGCCTTTGAAGTGGGGGAGACTTCAAAGAGTGGCTAAGAAGTGCACCAGGTCCCCTTTCAGTTCAATCCTGTCTGCCAGGGTCCCAGTAGGGGGTGTGGCAGTCCTTTGTGTGAGGGCAGGCTCTCCACCCTCCCAGCCCAGGAAGACCCATTCAAAATGCAGATGTATGCAAGTGAGGCTGAGTACCCTGTGTTTGGGGTGTGTCTGAGTGAATGCACAAGGAGCTGTCAACTAAACCTAGCCAGACGTGGATTGTAAGGCACAGAAGGATTTAAGTGCAAAGAAATGCTCACTTTCTAAAAGTGGCATTTCTAGAATAGTAATATTAAATCCGACTTCACCAGTCAGTAGGATTTTGTATTACCATTCTGGCCATACTAAATATGACCTCCCTGCTCCTTTCAGATCAGCAGCTGCCACTTCAACAGTGTATGAGGGCAGCCCCAATGTTAGCCTATGAAGGGAGCAGGTCTCCCAGTAGTGCAAAAACGAATTTAGGAGTTTTACACTACCAGGACATATAACTACACAGGTACATGTCCTGTCTTTTACCTACACAGCACCCTGCTCTAGGGGATACCCAGGGCACACATTAAGGGTGACTTATATGCAGAAAAAGGGGAGTTCTAGGCTTGGCAAGTACTTTTAAATGCCAAGTCGAGGTGGCAGTGAAACTGCACACAGGCCTAGCAATGGTAGGCCTGAGACAAGGAAAAGGGGCTACTTAAGTGGGTGGCACAATCCGTGCTGCAGGTCCACTAGTAGCATTTAATCTATATGCCCTAGGCACCTGGAGTGCACATGACTGGGGACTTATAAGTAGATAAAATAGTTCAATCAGGTATGATCCAAAGTTACCATGTTTACAGAGAGAGAGCATATACACTTTATCACTGGTTAGCAGTGGTAAAGTGCGCAGAGTCTAAAAACCAGCAAAAACAGTATCCAAAACGAGGAGGGAGGCAGGCAAAAAGTTAGGGGTGACTACCCTAAGGCTGTCAGGTCTAACAGAGGTGAAAAACAACCCAACTGTCAACCTGACCCAGACAGGGAATCCACAAACAAGGCAGAGTCACAAAATGGTTTAAGCAAGAAAATGCTCACTTTCTAAAAGTGGCATTTTCAAACGCACAATCTCAAAATCAACTTTACTAAAAGATGTATTTTTAAATTGTGAGTTCAGGGACCCCAAACTCCACATGTCCATCTACTCTCTAGGGGAATCTACGCTTTAATCATATTTAAAGGTAGCCCCCATATTATCCTATGAGAGAGACAGTCCTTGCAACAGTGAAAAACGAATTTAACAATATTTCACTGTCAGGACATATAAACCACATTACTATATGTCCTACCTTAACCATACACTGCACCCTGCCCTTGGGGCTACCTAGGGCCTACCTTAGGGGTGCCTTACATGTAACAAAAGGGAAGGTTTAGGCCTGGCAAGTGGGTACACTTGCCAAGTCGAATTTACAGAGTAAAAATACACACACAGACTCTGCAGTGGCAGGTCTGAGACATGATTACAGGGTTACTTGTGTGGGTGGCACAACCAGTGCTGCAGGCCCACTAGTAACATTTGATTTACAGGCCCTGGGCACCTCTAGTGCACTTTACTAGGGACTTAACAGTAAAACAAATATGCCAATCATGGAGAACCAATTACGTACATATTTTAAACAGGAGCCCTTGCACTTTAGCACTGGTTAGCAGCGGTAAAGTGCCCAGAGTAACAAAAACAGTAAAATCAGAGTCCAGCACACATCAACAACCTGGGGAACAGAGGCAAAAAGTTAAGGGAGACCACGCCAAGGATGAAAAGTCTAACATGTGTCCCCCCCCAGCTAAAAGTGCGGAGCAACTACCCAACCTCATGGGAGTTCTCATCACTAAGGCGGAAGAACCTGGACAGACCATCAGCATTGGCGTGCTCTGTACTAGGATGGTGTTCCACCGTAAAGTCCATCCCCTGTAGGGAAATGGACCACCTCAACAGTTTTGGATTCTCACCCCTCATCTGCATTAACCATCTGAGGGCCCTGTGGTCGGTCTGAACTCGGAAGTGAGTCCCAAACAAGTAGGGTCTTAGCTTCTTTAGTGCCCAGACCACAGCAAACACTTCACGTTCTATGGCACTCCACCTACGTTCCCTGGGTAGTAACCTCCTGCTAATGAAGGCTACGGGTTGATCTAGGCCCTCTTCATTAAGCTGTGAGAGTACTGCTCCAATACCATGCTCTGAGGCGTCTGTTTGCACAACAAACTCCTTGGAGTAGTCAGGTGCCTTCAGCACAGGTGCTGTGCACATGGCAGCCTTCAGGGCATCAAAAGCGCTCTGGCAAGCCTCTGTCCAGATCACTTCCTTGGGTTGCTTCTTTGAAGTCAACTCAGTTAAGGGGGTAACAATGGTACCATATCCCTTAACAAACCTCCTGTAATATCCTGTGAGACCTAAAAAGGCTCTCACTTCAGTCTGGGTCTTGGGAGGCTCCCAAGCCAGAATCGTGTCAATCTTAGGCTGTAGGGGTGCCACCTGGCCACTCCCCACCTGGTGTCCTAAGTACACCACAGAACCCTGCCCTATTTGGCACTTGCTCGCCTTAATAGTGAGGCCTGCCTTCTGCAGGGCCTCTAACACTCCCCAGAGATGTTGCAGGTGTTCCTGCCATGTGGAACTAAACACAGCAATGTCATCCAGGTAGGCGGCACTGAATTCATCCAGTCCTGCCAACACCTGGTTGACCAACCTCTGAAAGGTGGCAGGGGCATTCTTCATCCCAAAGGGCATCACGTTGAAGTGGAAGTGCCCATCTGGGGTAGAGAATGCTGACCTCTCCTTTGCTCCCTCAGTTAAGGCAATCTGCCAGTACCCAGATGTTAAATCAAACGTACTGATGTACTTGGCAGCTCCTAACCGATCAATGAGCTCATCAGTTCGGGAGATGGGGTGTGCGTCAGTCTTGCTGACCGCATTGAGACCCCGGTAGTCCACACAGAACCTAAGTTCTGGAGTGGCACCAGGAGCAGCAGCCTTTGGGACCAATACCACTGGGCTGGCCCAAGTACTGCTGGAGTGCTCAATAACCCCTAGGGTTAACATTTTGGAGACTTCCTCCTTAATGCAAGCCCTGACCCTGTCAGTCACTCTGTAAACCTTATGTTTAACAGGTGTACTGTCCCCAGTGTCCATATCATGTGTGCACAGGTGTGTGACTCCTGGGATCAGGGAAAACAGTGAGGCGAACTGTCCCAACACGTGGCGACAGTCCCTCTGCTGTTCCTCAGTCAGGGAGGGGGAGAGGATCCCTCCCTCCACAGACCCATCTTTCTCTCCTGCAGACAGGAGGTCAGGAAGAGGCTCACTCTCTTCCTCCACCCCGTCATCTGTCGCTAGGAGCATGAATAGCTCAGTTCGCTCAAAGTGTGGTTTGAGGCGGTTGACATGTAGGACCCGCAAAGGGTTCCTGGGGGATTGCAAGTCTACCAGATAGGTGACCTCGCTCTTTCTTTCCACCACCTCAAAAGGCCCAGTCCACTTATCTTGGAGAGCCCTAGGCTCCACTGGTGCCATGACCCACACTTTTTGTCCAGGCAGAAACTCAACCAGAGTGGCATTCTGGTCGTACCACCGTTTCATATCCTCCTGGCTTGCTTCCAGGTTCTCCTGAGCGAGACTCCTGAAGCGGGCAGTCTGGTTTCTTAGTGCCAGCATGTAGCTAAATACATCCTGTGGTGGTTTACTAGGAGCTTTCTCCAAAGCCTCCTTCACCAGACTGAGCGGTCCCCTCACAGGGTGGCCATAGATGAGCTCAAAGGGGCTAAAGCCAAGTCCCTTTTGAGGCACCTCCCTGTAAGCAAACAGAAGGCATAGCAAGGGGACGTCCCATTTACGCCTCAAGGGCTCTGACAGGCCCTGAATCATGCCTTTCAAGGTGTGGTTGAATCTCTCAACCAGACCATTACTTTGGGGGGGGGGTAAGGTGTGGTGAACTTGTACGTTACCCCACACACCTTCCACAGTGACTTCATATAAGTGGATATGAAGTTTGTACCTCTATCGGATACCACTTCCTTGGGGAACCCCATGCGGGTAAAAACTCCCATCAAGGCACGTCCCACCACGGGGGGAGTGACCGTCCTTAGAGGAATGGCTTCTGGGTACCGAGTGGCATGGTCCACCAAGACCAGGATGAACCTGTTGCCCATGGCTGTCTTGGGATACAGAGGCCCCACAATGTCAATTCCTACCCTTTCAAAGGGAGTACTGACTACAGGTAAGGGTTGGAGGGGAGCTTTGCATTTCCCCCCACTCTTGCCACTTGCCTGACAAGTCTGACAAGACCTACAATAAGCAGCTGACTGCTTGTGCATCAAGGGCCAGTAAAAGTGTGAGGCAAGCCTCTTATAGGTCTTGTCCTGCCCTAGATGTCCTGCCAAAGGCACATCATGAGCCAAACCCAGTAGGAAGGCCCTGAAGCACTGGGGTACCACCAGCATATGAGCTGACCCAGGCTCAGGAACCTTAGGCTCACTATACAGGAGGCCATCCTCCCAATATATCAGGTGAGTACCTGGCGCCTCGCCAGCCGCCTGGGCTGCAGCCTGCTGCCGCAACCCCTCAAGAGTAGGGCACTTCTTCTGCGCTGTGCAGAATGCTTCCCTGGTGGGTCCCCCTTCCTGCTGCCACTGTGACAGCTCAGGGACCTCCCCCAGTTCAGCCACCTGCTCCCCTGTAGGTTCCGGGGCGTCACCCTCAGGCTCCGCCTCCTCCCGGACCGTGGGAACCTCGGGGGCCGGTTTCCCGCGCCCCCTGCCCTTCCTCTTCTTGGCGGTCCCCTGGGCCACTGTTTCAGGCTCCAGGGGCTCTTGACTACCCTGATTGGCTGCCATAGACCGGGTTGATACGCATACCCACCCAGGCAGACCCAACATCTCCAAGTGAGACCTGTGTTCCACCTCGTTCCAAGGGGAATCCTCCAGGTCGTTACCTAGCAAACAATCAACAGGCATGGTTGGAATCACAGCTACTTTCCAGGAACCTGAGACCCCCCCCAATTCAAAGGGAACCTGCGCCACTCTGCAGAGGCGCTCAGAGTTGTCTACCGCAACTACTTGGTGAAGTACCCGGGGATCAATCTGCTCTTCAGACACCAGGTGACTCCTCACTGTAGTCACACTGGCTCCTGTGTCTCTCAGAGCCTCCACCCTCTGTCCATTGATGGTCACCCATTGCCTGTACTTCTTAGTGTTATCAGGCACTATGTTTTTCTGGACCATCTCACTGTCCCCTAGTGAGACAAGGGTCATTTCTGCTGGTTCCCACCCACCTGAAACCAACTCCTCCCCAAGCGCTACACTGGCCAAACCCTGGGACGGTGCACCAGTGGGTGCCGGTGTACTTTTGGGGCATTTGGGGTCCCCCCTCACATGACCCACCTGGTCACATGCATAGCACTTACGTGGGGGACCACTTGCCACTGGCTTCCCTTTGGACAACCATGGCTTCTTTTCACTGGGGGGTTGGGAATCCTTACCCTGGGAATCAGTTTGGGGCCCTTTAGAGAACTCCCCCTGTTTGCCCTTACTCCCCCCTTTCTTCTGAGAGGGACCCTGCCCACCCTTGGCGTGGTCTCCCCCATACCTCTTTTGGACCCTGGTGCTCTCCCAGCTGTCCGCTTCCTGTGCAAGCTTCCTGGGGTCAGTCAGCTTGCTGTCAATGAGGTGCTGGCACAGCTCTGGAAAACATAAACTGTACAAGTGCTCCCAAGCAATTAAATTGTAAAGCCCCTCATACGTGTTTACCTTACTGCCCTTCACCCAACCATCCAGTGACCTGCAAAAAGAATCAACACATTCCAACCATGTTTGGGATTCCTTTCTCTTGTAGGATCTAAACTTCTCCTTATACTGCTCAGGGGTGAGACCATACCGGGTGAGTAAGGCCTCCTTCATGACAGGGTAGGTGAGATCCTGAGCATCCCCTAAGGCTGTCAGTGTGTCCCTCCCCTCTGCCTCAAAATGCTTCCACAGGGCTGCCCCCCAATGAGCTTCAGGGACCAGGTTCATGTGGAGAGCTGACTCATAACCCTTGAACCACAAGTAGATATCATCCTCCCTCTTATAATCCCTCACAAGGTTTTTTGGGATGTGTACCCTTCTTTCAGGCTGCACTCTCAGGTTGCTGCCACCATCTCTACTGGACTGGCTTCTATGATCCATCTCTCTCAAGCTAAGCTCATGAGCCATTGCTAACTTCCTCTCCTCAAGGGCTAGCCTCCTCTGCTCCAATTGGTACTCCCTTTCTGCCTGTCTGTCCTGTAACTCCTCAGGTGTCAGACCCTTGGATGAGACACTGCTACCTGCCCTGGAGACCTTCTCCCTGGACATACAGGCCCACCCACAATACCATTGTGTACTGAACACTCTTCCTCATCCTCCTCATCTCCCTCATCCTCTGTGTGCCCTTCAGTGCTCTTGGCTGTCACCCAGGCCCTCAGCGCCTTTTGCAGCTCCTCCTTCCTGGATGAGCTCTTAATGGGACAGTCAAAACTTTTACAGAACTGCTTTAACTGAGCTTTGGTATAACTCTCCAATTTCTCAAGGTCAAAGTCAGCTCCAACTGATGCATCTCCAAGTAGAGACATGATGAAAGGTAAAAAGAGTGCAAGGTTCCAAATGTAGAAACAAGTTCCCAAATGAAGTTCCAGAAAAGTCAATCACAGGATCAGCGAAAAAAGAAACTGAATGCAGAGCAAAAACAGTCCAAATAGAACAAAAACAAAAATCACCAGACTAGTAGTATGTGGTCACGTAGTGGTCTGAACTCAAACAGTAGTGTACACTTAATTACTGTATGTCAAGTACAAATACAAGTCCAAATCCCAACCGCTGATCACCAATGTTAGAAATGGGGTCTTTGGTTGACAGTCAGGTTACCCCCTGTTCAAGCAAGGACCCTCACTCTAGTCAGGGTAAAAGAGAATCACCCTCAGCTAACCCCTGCTTACCGCCTTGGTAGCTTGGCAGAGCAGTAGGCTTAACCTCAGAGTGCTAGGTGTAAAGTATTTGTACCAACGCACACAGCAACTTAATGAAAACACTACAAAATGACACAACACCAGTTTAGAGAAATAGGAAATATTTATCTAAACAAAACAAGACCAGAATGACAAAAATCCGACATACACAAGTCAAGTTATGAATTTTTAAAGATTAAACTCAAAAATAGCGCTTAGAAACAAAAATGCTTCGATGAGATGTTAACACGGCGTCGTGACCGAGTTGTTCCCAACAAGCCGACACTAGCGGCGCCGGACACGGAGTCGTGTAGACCCCCAAGTACAGTACCTTTGGTGAAGAGTGAAAACAATCTGATGCGCGAAGTCGGGGATCGCGGCGTCTGTGCGAAACGTTGAATCCACGCACTTCGAGCGGCGTCGGTCACGATGTGGTGCGGCGACTTCCACGGAGTCGCGGACTTCAGCGGGGCTGCTGCGGCATCGGGCCAGCGAAGAGCGCCGCGTTCCAGTGAAGGTCACGGCGTCAGTTGCAGGCGGCGTTACCGGATTCAGCAGCGGCGTCGGTCCGGAGTCGTCCGAAGTCGATTTTCTTGGATTTCCACCAGCTTTCCTTTCAAGGGCCCAGGGACTGGATAGGGCACTACTTGTCAGAGCAGGAGTCTCTCCAGAGACTCCAGGTGCTGGCAGAGAGAAGTCTTTGCTGTCCCTGAGACTTCAAACAACAGGAGGCAAGCTCTAACTCAAGCCTTTGGAGATTTCTTCACAAGATGGAAGGCACACAAAGTCCAGTCTTTGCCCTCTTACTCTGGCAGAAGCAGCACTGCAGGAAAGCTCCCCAAAGCACAGTCACAGGCAGGGCAGCACTTCTTCCTCAGCTATCAGCTCTTCTCCAGGCAGAGGTTCCTCTTGGTTCCAGAAGTGTTTCTAAAGTCTGTAGATTTGGGTGCCCTTCTTATACCCATTTTAGTCTTTGAAGTCACCTTTCTTCAAAGGGGACTCACACCTACTTGTGAAATCCTGCCTTGCCCAGGCAAGGCATCAGACACACAGCAGGGGGTTGGAGCCAGCATTGTCAGAGGCAGGCACAGTCCTTTCAGATGAGAGTGACCACTCCACCCCTCCCTCCTAGCAGAGATGGCTAATCAGGAAATGCAGGTTACACCCCAGCCCCCTTTGTGTCACTGTCTAGTGCGAGGTGAAAAACAACCCAACTGTCAAACTGACCCAGACAGGGAATCCACAAACAAGGCAGAGTCACAAAATGGTTTAAGCAAGAAAATGCTCACTTTCTAAAAGTGGCATTTTCAAACGCACAATCTCAAAATCAACTTTACTAAAAGATGTATTTTTAAATTGTGAGTTCAGGGACCCAAAACTCCACATGTCCATCTACTCTCTAGGGGAATCTACGCTATAATCATATTTAAAGATAGCCCCCATATTATCCTATGAGAGAGACAGTCCTTGCAACAGTGAAAAACGAATCTAACAATATTTCACTGTCAGGACATATAAACCACATTACTATATGTCCTACCTTAACCATACACTGCACCCTGCCCTTGGGGCTACCTAGGGCCTACCTTAGGGGTGCCTTACATGTAAGAAAAAGGAAGGTTTAGGCCTGGCAAGTGGGTACACTTGCCAAGTCGAATTTACAGAGTAAAAAAATACACACACTGACACTGCAGTGGCAGGTCTGAGACATGATTACAGGGTTACTTGTGTGGGTGGCACAACCAGTGCTGCAGGCCCACTAGTAACATTTGATTTACAGGCCCTGGGCACCTCTAGTGCACTTTACTAGGGACTTAACAGTAAAACAAATATGCCAATCATGGAGAACCAATTACGTACATATTTTAAACAGGAGTCCTTGTACTTTAGCACTGGTTAGCAGCGGTAAAGTGCCCAGAGTAACAAAAATAGTAAAATCAGAGTCCAGCACACATCAACAACCTGGGGAACAGAGGCAAAAAGTTAAGGGAGACCACGCCAAGGATGAAAAGTCTAACATGCCATATTTCAACTATCGATTTATGCAGAAAATTGGAATGGAAGTATTTTAAATTCATACTCTAAATGTTCGTAGTTCTCTGTATGCCTTTAATTTGTGTTACATTTTGAAAATAACTCTTGCCCCACTATGGCAGCAAAGTTGCCCATACTATCTTGAATGAAAGGGAGCTGTTTCTAAGGTTCACAATGTTTCTTTTCATCAACAAAAAATTAACAATTTCTAGTAGTTTTTGTTAACGTACAGGGGCGGTAAACCACATCCCTTTATTTAAACTCGGAAGAACCTTCAAGAACATAACAGCTTTTATTTATGGCAAAGCGTTAGAAGATGGAATGGTATATTTCAGAGTACTTCCTCAATACAATTGTGTTTTAGTATAGAATAAACTATCATTCAGTCTCTGTGGGAAGTTAACGTAGTTATTTATTTATTGGTGACTTTAAGGCTTAAAAGCATCAGAGTCCTTCCCGTAGGGAAGCAACAAAAGATAAAAAGCAGCACATTATAGAAATCAAGAGTACGGTTTCAAAAGAAATTTATAAATATCAAGTCATGTTGATTAATAATCCGGCTACAGAAATGCAAAGTTAGGGGGTACCGATGAATTAATACATACAAATTACAGACATTATGCAGTAGGCCTAAGTGTAAAATGTTCAAGAGAACATAGGGATTTTTTCTCCAAGTTCCACTTAATCATACAAGGAGGAATAATTGCTCAATTATCAATAATTCTGCATGCAAGAGTAGCCCAGAATTACCAAAACTACTACAATTACTTGGGCAAAAATAAAATTTCACCCAGAGCCTAGTCAATACATGTGTTGCACTTGGGACACTTTCAGGAAAGCAAGTTGAATTTTGGCAATTTGTGAAAGAAAGTAGTTACCTTAGCAAACTCTGGATAGAACCATTGTTTGGAACACTTCTTATGGTAATTTTCTGAGAGACAGAGTTTTATCAGAGGGTTAACTTAGAGGTGATAGATGGCATATTAGTGTTTCTTTCCTTTGAGTGAGTTCTTTAGTATAGGTATGAAAGATATAGAAATTTTAATGATGTTGGACTTTAGCCAATTTGTGCCCAGGTAAAGGAAAGACGGCATGAGACAAGTAGAAATCCTGCTTGGTTGGTGTTAAATTTAAGGTAATGAAAATGTTTTCAAGCCTGAGTGTTAGCTAGAAAGCTGCTAAATGGAATATGGCAACAAGGGATAAATCATTTAGAGCAAGTTTTCTGTCATCCAAATATATGTGATACGGTTCATCAAAAGTAAAATGGATAGGACATTTGGTAGAAATTAGCCTTAAAGGTCTTGAAGCCTTGAAGGAGAGGAAAATGGTTTGAGAGTAAGCAACCTATGTTAATCTGCTGTAATCAATCTATGTGGTAGGGGTTAAACCAGGTCACAACCTGATCTTCAAACCCTAGGGGTAAACAAGTTCTCAATGTTTAAATTAGTAGTTAATGATTTACAGTCTCAGAAGTCAGACATAGAGAAAGTAGAATAAACAAAGAAATCTCACTGTTATGAAGTGTGCATAAAGCACATCATCATAGTTTTTGTAAGAGAATCAATGTTCACACAATATTATGGCAATCTGAAATAACTTCTGGCAAAGGCCCATTTTGGTACGAATAGTCCAGTTTAGGCATTAATTGCATCATGATCAGAAAGTATTAATTTTGGAACTTTTATCCATTAAGCACAATTAATGGATGCCCAGCAAAGACTGAACAAATACAAACCACAAATACATTAAATGTGTTCTCCTACATATAGAAATATGAGAATAATTTAATTTCTAGCATTATTTATAAAAATGCTTTCATTTCAAGTATGAGCTTTTAACCTATTCCAGACCAATTACAAAATAAATATTTTGGTGGTGTGTAGACTTCCAGCACATTGAAGTGGTGATCTGATTCAAGTCTTAGTCTATACTGTGTATCTCAACTGAAGTCAAAGATACTGTATAATATACAAACTAAATGGAGCAGTATATGTAGCCCTGTGTTCTAAAAATCCCTAAATGATTCATCAAAATATTTTGTATTTGTTTTTTCCTGCATTAACCAAATTATCAAGCCCACCAGTGGCACTCAAGGTATGTAGATTAAAGGTTCTAGTTGAAATTAGTCTACATCAAATACAAAAACCTCCTGGACCATGTCCAAGTGAAGTAGTTACTTTCCTAGAATCCAGATGATGTTAAAAGTGTTTTTTTTATATTAGAGTCAAGCTTTCCCTGCTTTGACTTTTTTTAGCACATGAATTTGTACATTCCTGCAATAGAAACAGAACATATTAGATGTAAATGGGTATAATAATCTTAGCTAAGATTTTTGTAAAGATCTACTGCTGTGTTGGTGGAGAACAGCCAACCCATCAAAATAAATTGAAACGCCTATTGACAAAGCCACCTGCTATGAATGTTATTTTGTTGTAGGCATTTCTATACTTAAGATAACAATGTCTGAATACCTGGTCTAGGAAGTTGTGTTCGTGCTGTACTGTATTTATAAACTAGATTCATATCGAACCTATGTTTCACAGGGAATAACTAGCATGACTTACATTCCTTTTGTGTGCTTGCAGAATGAGATGTGATAGACATTCCATTTACACAAACGCCTTTACTTGTTAAGCGCAATATAACTAAAGCATAGTTTCAGAGGCTTACTTTGAGTACAATGGTACAGAATCTGTCTTAGTGTTTGTCTTAGTTGTCTTGCAGATAGTTTCAGAGGATATGCTGTCAGTGGTCTAGTTCTTTTGGGATTGTCACTGGCGCCATTGGTCACATGGCTCTGTTGAACTTCACTCAATAGCTTTGACCATTCCTGTCCTCAGAGGGAGATGCAGCGCTGTCCCAAGATTGTACTGGTCCATTGTGGGCGAGATACAATAGCACAGGGCCAAGATTCCAGACAGGTATGCCAAAATCACACAGCGCTAGGCCAAAACCATACAGCTCTGGCCCAAGGCCACATTGTTGCCCCAAGAACTTAATTACATGGACAAAAACACAACTCTAGGTCAAGCCTAAATTTATCACATCATGCTCACCAGCATTAAATAACAGTAGTCCCTGTTCATGGAAGACTTGGCCATGATCAGGTAGCTGTAGATGAATATCACACTATGAGTGCCAAATAAGTTCAACAGTGGTGGCACAATATCACCTACATCCTTGAGCAAAGGTTATACAGTGTTGGTTTTTTGGAGGATCTCAGTGTCTCAGATTTGATGGAAGAATGATGTGACATGAAGATCCACCTTTTCCAGTTTCATGTCCCATCAGTGAACTGACTAAAATAGTGACAGACCCCTTCAAAGTATGGTCACCTGTAAATGTTGTTGGTGAATTGTCAGTTCTTCTTGAACCTACACAAAAGAGTTTGTAAAAAATTCTGAAGGTAATGAAAAGCTAAATGTGCAGGTGTGCACGCCCATAAATTGCATGTGTTATGACAGGCTTTGGAAACGGGGGGGAGAAGGTGATGCAAGCAAGGCTATCCCTTCCGCTTTTCTGACACTACTACTGCCTTGGTGGGGAAGCAGGTGCTGATATTAACTAGAGGGTTAATCTGAGCAGACAGTTGGTGGTAGACATTTGGGTGTACTGCCAGAATATTATGTTTTTTACAAGCACCTACAAAAATATCTACTACCACTATATCACCAAGATAAGTATGTATAGCTAAGCATTTTATACTATTCCTGACTATTATTATTATTACTTTTTACTTTTTAAATGCTTCATCCATCTATCTATCTATCTATCTATCTATCTATCTATCTATCTATCTATCTATAATAGATTAAAGTGACATGGTTCGGTTGAAATGAAACGAAAACTTTAAAAACATCAAAAACAGTGAAATCTATCAGTTACAAATGACTGAGCTAACTATAACTTGCGCCCCACCATGCACTGCTTATGACCTCACATATTACATCACTCATGAGATGTTAAATGGTATCTTTGATGGCATCATTTATGAAATCTCAAACAATACCATTGATGACGGTAATTTCTCGAAAATGGCAGACCGGATTTACACCAAACCCATCTTTTCCTTGGCCCGTGCTTGATAGATGTGTCTGAAACCGTGAAGTAGCCGAAGTAGATGAACCACGTTTTGGCATTTTGCTGTGTTGATTTACTAAACAGCACAAGAGTTATTAGCAAAAAACAATATCGCTGTTACTTTGGAAACTCTGACCTAACTAAACTAACATTGGGGACTGCCACTGTGTAATATATAATTTCAAAAGAAAGTCAACCTATCCACATTTCAACAAATGTTCAGAACTTTGTCTTTTGAATAAATCTCACATCAGAATGCTCTCATCTGCAATTAGCAGTGTTGAGAGTATTGTAATATTAAGAGAATTGTGGATGGCTAACATTGATTAATGGGGATGTTTTTCACTTATGGGTGCTGAGTGACATCAGTCAGACAACATGGTCAATGCTGTATGATGTCTCTCAGGCCCTCTCCTCCCAAAGACAAAATCTCTGGTTTTCTCCTAGCCACCAATATCACCCTCTTTACCTCCACCTCCCTATGTGAAGCTGTGTTTTCTGCTCTCTAGCATTGTACTTGCAGGCTCTCAGATAGACCTGTCAGAACAGCTCGTAATTCTTGTATTACATAGCAACAGTGGGAACCAACTTTTGCTGCCCACTGTTGCCACATCTTAGCAGTGAATAGCCTGTTGTAGAATCTGGCTATTCATGCTAAACACTACCTATTAAATCCATACATAGCGATCTACAAAACACTCTAACAGGCCTTTGCGATGTACAGATGTCTATATTCCATGGTACTTTGACGGGACTCTCTATGGCTGTGATGTCTCCCAAACCATTATGTTTCATTACGTTTGCATTTCCCTGAAAACCTGCACTAGTCACTGTGTCAGTAATGTCTGCTGTAGAAAAAAGCCATTTCGTAAACTGATACAAAATGTTGAAATGTCGCTCAGAGCAAATTTCAGATCTATGGTATTCTCCATAGCTGCAGCCTCTTAACATTTTCGGAACATCTTCCTCATACAGTAGTATGAGAGGTGTGATATATGTTCTCAGTTAAACATGACTAGTATTTGTGTCATATAAAACTCACCAAGATATTGTAGAGGAATAGTCATACAACGCTCAGCAATGGAATCCTCATTACTAAGTCTCTACTTTTCCATGCTGAAAGTTGAGAACTGATAAAGTGATGAAACTATAGCCACCTTTTTAAAGTGGAATTGAAATATTGATGTGTTGAAATAGACCATGCATGTTATGCAGATTTTCTCAGAGCTTGACAAACACTTTAAACAGCATTTTTCTACCCAGTTTAATCAGTCATATTTTAGAGTTTTTTTAAAAGAAACTTTTATAATCCCGTCTAATAATTGTTTGAAGATTGATAAAGTAGGTTTCTGTTGTGTTCTGCATATACCACTTGTTGTGATTTGGCAATGACAGATAAAATCAAACTTCAAAAAGCCCCCATGGTCTTATAGCAATAAAGTGGTCCTGTAAGGGATTGGTTGAAAAGGGCATCAGTTAGTGTTGATTCAGTAATCCAAGATGGGCATGTGACAGGTAACGAATAAGCTTCTAATTTCAAGTGCACTTCGTTTTAGAAATTTTGCCAAACATCTGTGCACCCAGTGCTACATTTTCAGAAATGAGTCCCAAATATTGTTAAACCTTTGTACTGCCACTGATTCTGAAGTAAAAGCCTAATCTTTTACAGTCCAGTAATAATAAACAAAAAATGGAGCGTTATTAATTCTGTAAAAAACAAGAAATTCTGTAATGTCTCTCTTTTCTCTTGGATTGTAATCAGACTTCACTCTTATTTCTCTCTGTCTGAATCATTTCGTGCCATAGTCTGAAATAATCACCAGTTGCTTGCAAAATAGTTTTCATCACATGCTCATCAATTCCGACTCGAATACTACTTTTATCACACAGATGTCGCTATCAAAACATATATAGCATCGCCACCAAACAAGTCATAGGATGATGGAAACTGAAATATACAACCCTTTGTCTAAAGCCTCTAGTTGCTTCCTAGGATATCCCTATGAAATAAATTCTGAATTCTGTTTTCTTCATTAATGATATCGTGTCAGCGGTCCATCAACAAAAGTCCACAATATACCAAAGCCAGATGGGTCTTATTGCAGATCATTACTCACTGCATCATCCTTAATAGTCACCCTCAGCCTTCAACTATTCAACATAGCGTCCATGTTGTATGCTGCAGATGTTACTACTGGCACACAGCTAATGCGGCGTGTCTTAGAACAAAAGGCGGGGCAAGGAACGTGGGACCGATTCAGCAAACGTTTAGGTAAGCACATGTGCCTGGCTAATTTCCACGCCGGAGTCACAAAGCTATGAAAAAGCGTGTCACACCGTGGACATTTCTGAGTAAGTCATTGCTCAGAGAAACTGCTTTGTATGTAGCTCAGGCTTGGAAGTTCAGGAGTCACATACACCTGAGACAGAAGACACACCTTTTAGAAAGGGATTTATGAATCATGCCTGCAACGCAGACAGGAAGCGACAGGACCACATGAACCCAATGTGTAAATGCCAACTTTTGAAGAGAGCTGCCATGATTTTATGTCTATCTGAACGAAAATAAACTAGCACCTTTCAAAGACAAGGACGCACTGTGCAACTATATTTGCTGTTCCTTTAAAAAGTTTTCTTTCTTTATATGATGGATCTTCGTTGTGTTTTCTAGGCCTGAGCAGCTAAATTATGTGTAGATGACCTAAGCCTTTCCTGTAAATATGAAATTGCTTTTTGATTGTCAGTTCAGATTGCTTGATTTACTTTCAGCCTACACATCAAGGACTAGTGTGACCAGATTCTTTTCACAAATTAATTGCCCAGAGCTTTGAGAAAGTTTCAAATACTTCACATGAAAAAATAAGGAACATGTGGTTTCCGAAACAAACCTTGTTTTTTTAAAGGTATTTCATTTTATATTTAATTATTCACACCTATGAACAGAACAACGGGGATGCCTAAAAATAGGATTCAGTTAACTAGAATAGCTTTTCTCTTACACCCGATATTTGACTGACATGCAGGGCCTTAGACTGCTGAAGGTGTCACTATATCTTTGTCATCTCTGAGACAGGTGATAATTCTGAAAAATCGAAACTGTTCTTCCTCCCAACACGCCAATGAAGTAAATGCAAGCAGAAATACAGTTTCCCTACACCCTGAGAGCAGGGGCTTGGTGATATAAATCGAGATCAGGAGTATGCTGAAAAATGTAACATTAATTTGGGGTAGAATTATTTCCATTCTTTGTCATTTTTCTTATGTTCAGGTGACCATTGTGCTACCAATTACTTAATCGTGGGGGAATGTGTGAATGGCCCGTTCATGTTGACCAACACGATCTCAAAATCATAGATAAATAGCATCTCATCCGTTTTTACATGCATGAATTTAAGGAAAAAATGAACATTTAAAAATGTTCCTTAAAAAGTAAAGAGGCAAGTTTCTGTACCAATTAAAGTCTATGCAGTATAGAGGAAGTCATTTAGTTTTCGTCACTTGGCTACGAACCACATCAACGCTCTCAATTATTCAAAAACACAATAATTAAGAACTTCCTTTCGGCTAATTGACAGAGTTTAAGCTGTTTAACACACTTCTGGGATTCCAACTTCCTGGCCCATTATAAATATATTGGGTTTAGGTACCTGCGTAAAATGCAGAAATTGCACACACAGGTGCGTAGGGATTATTAATCAGTCCCACTTAGTCTGTTATTCCCTCTCGAGAACTAAAATAAATCAGCCACCAACGTGGTTTATAAACTTGATGTCATGTGGAATCAACAATTTTGGGTTGAAGTATCCTTTTCCACCTTGTGTATTGGCGGATGTAGCTTGCCTTATGCTTCGTTGGTATGTAAAATAAATTGAGAAAATGTTTTGTGATTGTAGCTAGGTAAATAACGTCCCATACATTAATACACTGATGTGTTTTTGTCCCTAGTTTAGAGGTCCCCTGCATGGAGTCTTGAACCATGCATATAATAATCACTACCTTGGTCTGCTGGTACCGTAATGCATTTTTGGTATTTTAGTGCCAGTATAGCCTGAACATACGATGCGGAGATTAAGGTCAGCATTTTTTTAGGCTTAATCTGAGCTGTGTATGTGGGAGACTTCAGCGGGTATCCTGGAGAACCTGTATTATGTATGACTTCTTTGGATAACTAGCTGAACACCAAAGAGGGGACCTGAGAAATGCATTAGCCGGCCCCAAATCACCACCAACCATCAATTGTTCTCAGAATTTACAGGCATATCTATGCTGTAGTCCCACTGTGCCTGCTGTTCTCTCCTGAGTAGATGTACCACCCATCTGGTGATTGGAATATTGTATATATTGCAGGTTTTGTGAGTACACTGGGCTACCAGGCAAAACCCATCAGAAGAGCACATTGCTAAATCTCCACCCAGCGAGACTAAGGCTAGATGGGTACCTTTTGGAACTGTATTTTTCCATTGTATACTGTCGAAACATTCTGGTCTTCATCTGGGTAGTCTGTGTAATGGGCATTATATGGCCATGCAGGGTATCTGGTACTCATGGGGACCATATTGGCCACCCCTCGTTGCGGAGATGTTGGTGTCTCCCTCCATTGAGGCATTCAAAACAGTGGGCTCTCCAATTAGTGTCAGAGCCAGCTGAGGTTACAGTATTAACTAACAAAACAGAAAAGCATACAAGTCAAGCAAACTTGATGATGAATTTTATGTAATGCCATCCCCTATCTCCATAGAATGTTTTAAAAAAAACTTTATTTAATGATTTTCAACAACCCATACAATAGGAACTACACGAGATAAGCATAATGTGCCAGTATTACATTGACAAGGCATTGAAAATGTCAGAATAATGAGTAAAACATAGGAAGGAAACTCACATACCATATCAAGCAAGCCAACCAATGGTATCATGGCAAGGCAGCCAGGGCAGGCTGGGATTTTGCATGTGTTGTGTTATCTTCACTCCCAGCAAAGGAGTATATAGTGTTAGTAGATAATCCTGCAGTGGTTGCTAAATGTTTTTGGGCCTGGATGCAGGAGGATGGAGAATAGCATACAGTTCTGTAGTGTTGTCACAGTAGCTAAGGCTTTTTAACCACATATTTTTCGTAGATGAGTGTCTTCTCCTCCAATGTAGGGCTATTTCCTGCTTGGCTGACAAGAGGGCTATGCCCATAAAGCATTGCACCTTTTTGGGAACATCTGCTATGTAGCCCAGTAGAGACAGGAGAGGGTTAGGTAGAAGCAGGATGCCCAGCATTATGGAGAGACTAGCAACTTCACTCCTATACAAGGCTATGTGGGTGCAAGTCCAAGTCATGTGTAGGAAGTCTGTCGCGGAGGTGTGGCATTTGGGGCAATGAGAGGGACGGGAAGGGCCAATACGCACCAGTGAAGCAGGTGTGACATATGCCATACACAAAAGTTTGAAATGAAGGAGACCAATCGGGTATGTGCACAGCAGGCGTCTCAAATTTTGTCAGTGAGGAGCCGCTACAGATCTGATTCCCAAGTGCCCCTGAGTTTTGCATCTAGGGTCGGAAGAAGGCACACGGTTGCATGATAAAGTTCAGAAATGAGTTGTGAGCAAGAGTCATTTGTGATAACAAGTGTGAGCAGTGTGAAGTCATCTGGGGCTAGTGGGTAGGATGAGAATCGAACATGTAAGGCACTTTGGAGGCAGCTGAGCACAAAATGATCAAGATAAAGATAAGTCACATTCATAAACTGGCCATCCTCCGTACAGGAGAATGCGTGGCCACCCGGTAACACGTCCTCAAAGGTGCAGAGGCCAAATTAATTCAAAATCTGTTATACCATCTTCCCCTGAGTGGTGGGAAGCCACAGGTTTTGGGCTATCAGTGTTACAGGGGAATA
Organism: Pleurodeles waltl; assembly: GCF_031143425.1. Taxonomy (NCBI): domain Eukaryota; kingdom Metazoa; phylum Chordata; class Amphibia; order Caudata; family Salamandridae; genus Pleurodeles; species Pleurodeles waltl. The sequence continues at coordinate 96,088,036 of NC_090449.1, forward strand.
AGGTATACCGCCGTCAAGAAGTCGAGTGAGTCTGCACCATGCCCAGTTTGTAGTGACAGAGGCTATATATCCTTGATATCCAGTGGGATGCCTAACAGAAGAAGTGCCCTCAATGGTGTCGGTGTGGCCAGGACTCTTTCAGGAATGGCGTAGGCTGGACATGCATAGGGGTGGAACCATAGGTGGGCAAAGTGGCATTGCGCTGCAAGGTAGTAGTATCGGAGATGGGAAACCCCAAACCCACCACAGTCGTGCAGGTGGATCATCACTTCCCAGCGTATGCAGGGCTGTTTGTCTAGCCATATAAGCCACAATAGCAAACCACAAAGAGTAGCAAAAAAGGCAAAAAAAGAATTAGTGAGGGGTATGAGTATGTATGAATAAATACTACTATTTTAATTATGACAATACAGTCCGCCATGGAGAGTTAGAGGCAATTCCAGTGGTTCACCTGGGTTTTGAGGCGTTCCATTGCCGGTCCGTAGTTCAAACGGACAACTTGTTTGTTATCATGATGTATATGTATGCCCAGGTATTGTATGGAGTTGTTACACCATTTTAGGGGAACTCGCTCTGCCCAGGGGTAGTTGCATATATTAAGGAAAAGAGCTCAGACTTCCTCCAGTTGTTGTGTAAACTGCAAAAATTGCCAAACCTGACTATTTCACGGAGCACCTGCACCAAATTATCAAGAGGGTGACGCATGAACAGCAAATTGTTGACATATCATAAAAGTAGTAAGGGGCCGGTACTGAACTGTAATCCCCTATGTGTGTGTTTCTCCCATAAATGATGGACCAGGGAGTCCATTACTGTAATAAAAAGCAGAGGCTACAATAAGCACCCCTGTTGTGTCCCTCTAGCCATGGCGTAGGAAGGGGACAGTGTGCCACTCGTTCGTATCTGGGCCATCGGTTAGAGTATAAAAGCAAAATCAATGAGATGAACTGAGTGGAAGCCCCAGATTGCAGAGCGTGGCATGTAAAAAGGGTAAGTCTATGGAATCAAATGCTTTGTCCTCATCTAATAGAGACTTCCCAGCAATAGTGGTTGGGAAATTCTATTCAATACCGCAAATCCTGTGCGGAGATTTAGAGATGCAGAGCGATGAAGGACAAAGCCCGATTGGGCTGGGGATGTGATTTGGTCCATCAGGAGGGATAGGCAGGTGGCCAACAACTTGGCCAAAATCTTATTGCCTAAGTTAAGTAAGGACAGCGGGTGATAGGAGCCACATCTATGTGGATCCTTCTGGGCTTAAGGAGGAGAGGTATTACTGCTTTCCTGAGGGTTGGCAAGAGCATGCCAACTTCCAGTGCCTCCAAAAAGTACCAAACATGTTGCACCAGATATAAATATATATGAACAAATATCTCATAATCATAAAGAGCTCATGTCATAATAAATCATAGCAATTCATCATAACGCATGACTATTCCTACTAGTTCACCTGTTCGTCACTAATGCGGCCTACTATGAAGAGGTAGGCGTTCTGCCATCCAGGCCACGCCATCAGACATAGGGTGCAGCATGACTAGACCACGTCCGGCCACATGCAGCAGATCAACGAGACCGGGGTGGGGGGAGTCTTGGCGCATCCACCCGCTGGTCCATTGCGTTGCTAAGGGGGAAACAGGGAGATCAGCCGTATGCCTGTTGCCGCGGCGCCCCCAATGCAGGCAGGCTGGGCTCGAGGTGGTGTCATCGCAGGTGCGAGAGATCCATTTGAAAGAGTTTGTTGTCACCGCTGCTACATTCCCCAATAGGCTCAAGGACACTCGCAGTGCACTGCAGGCAGTTTGATTCAGCAATAGGGGCCCATCTGGTGTGTTTTGGAGGCTTAAGCTGCTGGAGCTTCAGTGTCAGCAGCCATGCTAGTTGCCCGCATGGCCACGCCCCCCCCTCCATAGGATCTTCTTGGTCATTAGTTCAACATAATAAACTGATCCAAATATCTCAAATGCAAATATTTAATCCATGGTACCTTACGTCCTTTTATCACTACAAGCAGTTTCATTAAAACAGTACTTAAAATTCGAAAACAAGTCATAAGATATGAACTGCTGTTCTAGAGTCCTAGTTTTCTGTGTATTTTCGTTTGTAAATTTGTAAGTTCGTAAATTCAACGTTTATTGTTGGTGATATGCTTTATTTATCAATTTTTGTTTTATAATTGTTGTGTAAGATCTTTCTTCACTGTGAGGAGATGGTAGAAAAGGTCACGGTAAAAATAACATTCCCAACCCGCACAGAAAAGATATCAGATTCAGTATGTCCTGTACTTTTCTGTTGTATTCCTTGTGTCCCTGTTTATTGATGCCATTATCTAGTTGTGTAAGAATGTACGATGTTATAGAGTTCAGTGAGAGTGAGGGTTGCCAGTAGGACATGGGCTAACATTGTTCCTGGTAAGATGTGTGTACTTCTTTCAACCTGAACATTCCAAAGGATATTGCCCACAAGTTCAGGTGAATGCAGGAAACTTGCCCTTTGAGTAGATAGCCAAAATTTATCGACTTCACTCAAATTTTAACTTCATCCAACCTATGGCAATAATTCCAAACCTAAGGTAGATGCTATTTCTTGCAGCTGGAAATTGTTTTCCACACTATCACTTAAGGATGACCTTAGCTCAGTGGCAAGGGGGGAGCTCTGCCTTGCGACGTCTTGAAAGAGAAAGTGGAGGACCAGGTGCGGAGGGACTAGCACAGAGCCCTGAACGGCAGAAGTAATTTTTCTTCTGTTCCTATGACCTTTTTTTTCTTTTTTGTTTATTCAAAGGCGTTTATTTTAAAAAAAAGGTTCTGCTGAAATAAGTCTGGATGTGAGATGCCTGTGTCATAGTCGGACTAGATCGCCATTTTTCAGGGCATTTGAATGCACCACTGTTATTTCATTAAGTTACTCAGCAATCTAAAAATTATCTTTCTGTCACACAATTTTCATTGCCTAACATTTTATAGCACAGTTGTCCTCCATTATATTATGACATTTAAAAACACAATTTAGGTTTCTCTACATTTGATGTTTAGCTAATATATTTTTCATTTTATGAAGTTTTAACTTAAATTGATTTACATTTTTGAACAATATACAATGTATACCAACATACTAGAAGAAAAAAGTGGGTGATTAAAAAAAAAAAAAAACACATTTGGGGGAGTGTTTTTCCGCCATGGACTTCTATTGAAGCAGAAGCAATTTCAAACGGGAGACACCAGAACTAAAGCCATTTTTATCTTAAGAAATTGGGAGTCACCTGCCTGAATCGGGTCTATAGGGATGTATGGAATACCATGAAAATACAGGGGAGAGTTCAATATATGTATCAAAACCTGCCCCGAATTTTCTTATTACTGTCTAGCTGTACCATCGCTAGTCACCTCAAAAAGAAAATGCCCTAGATTGACAGAATAATAGGTTATTACATTTAATTTGTGACTCCACAACATATGCAGTCAGAGCTTGGAAACAACCAGAAAGACAGGTCTTAGAGCAGAATTAGAACTTCAATTTAAATAATGAACAGAAGCTTTTCAACTTATAGGGTCTACCTTTCCCTTAGAATGAGCAACCATTAACAGAAAGGAGACATTAATGGTCGTATGTATATTTTTTAAACTGTTAGAGCTCGTTACAAGAAAGCAGAATCACTCTGCATGGTACAACATCTTTTGAACAATATTGATTCTGAAAGTGACACGTTATTTTGCGAATATGATTTTTTTTCAATAAAATATTAGTTGCGTCCTGTTGTAAGTTTGAGCTACAAATATTTTGTATTCGAGATCTACCAGTATATAACATCTTTGACCTGACCGAGGAATGGTCCAAGGGGTTAAGGAGCAATGATATTATACGGAACAAAATACACTCTGCAATTCCTTAAAAGGATACTGCAATTCAGCTAAGAGTGTTGCAATTTTACAAATGAACTCTACTTTTCATCCTCTTTCTCCAAGTGGGCACAGAAATATTTGATGACTTGAAATATCCTCTTAATGTACAAGAGAGTAGATAATAATTTGCCTTTCATATTCTAACTGTCTGATTAGGATGTAATCTGTTAAATTGATATTACAAGTCTCACTCACAGCTCTGGCAGAAAATACTAAGAGTTTGATTTAGTGTGTGACGGATGTGGCATTTCTGCTAAAAAGTTGCAGATGTCCAGTCGATTTTCCTTACAGTGCATAGACTTAAGTGCAATAAAAAAAAGTGTGGATGGGATATCTTCCTCATTATGGCAGTGTCCTGCACCCACCAAAGTATACATTGCATCAACTCTCCTGTTTTTCATATGAGCCTGTGGCCTTGTAGCTCATCCTTCATGCACTCACCAGGTCGCCCACCATATAGCTCCACTCTTCATATGTTCCAACTCCCTACCATTATAATAGGCTCTCATTTTTCCTCCTGTGAGGCTATATATAGATGAATAGCAAACACAAATCCAAGTATAATCTACCTTTGGCACACTTAACAATCAGGAGTACCTATTACATTTTCATAAACACTGCAGCATTTTCCTAATAAAAAGAAACTTTTTTGGTGGTTCAAAAACAGACTTCCTTTGTCATTTGGGTGTCCCACAGACAAATGTATCCCCATAACATTAATCTCCTCAGGGTACTGTCAAACTCTCAAATAACTAATCACAGCATTCTAAACTACAGCTGAGGCGGCCTTATTCTCTGTAGTCCAGGCACCTGTTTTAATAAATACGTATTTTGTCATCAGACAATATCTGGATTATAATATACAAAACACTAACTAAAATAGACTTCTTCCATTTTGTACCATTCCGAACAGTAGGCCATGCACTTCTATAGGAAAATAGCTAGGGCTACTGATGAGCCCCAAATCTCCACTTTATAGCTTTATTAATGGCGAGAATGCCTAAAGGTCACAGCATTTTTAAACAACTCTTTCCATTGCAATGCGTGAATTTACTGTGTCCCAAATGTAAAAAATGCTAACACTGTATTTTATATGTCACAAATGGGCTATTTAGGTAGTTGATAAATAAATTGATCACGATAAAAACATTTATCGAGTGCTTTATCAAAACAAAATTACTCTACCAATTTTTATTTTCGTAAGCAGGGTTTGTAAAAGATGACCTTTACATTGTTTCTGAAAAGTGAGCAGAAAATGGAACTGTCTGGCTATAACATAATTTTACCAAAATAGGCCCTCATTATGAATTTGCCATAAAAATCCCTGTTATTTCCCTTCCTCAGATTTACTTGAGTCTTGAGTCTTGGTATTTTCTGAGAAAGCGAAATAAGAGATTATTTGCTTTTGAGAAAGACCATGCATACATTTGACTTAACTGTAGTGATTTTTGCATGATATTCCCTGGTATTTCTCCAGGAGTGTTTGCCTGCATGCAACAGGTGAGGTATCTGGGTAAAGCACCACTGAGCAGTGGTGTTGCCGCTGAATTTTATCATTCCGATGAGCCTTGTAACTCCTGTTACCGGATCCATCAGAATTAACGGGCTACTCGTAATGAGAGCCTTAATGTACCTAATGGTTTTATTGTAATCAGACAGGTAACACAACACTTTGTAAATTTTTAATTAAAACAAAAAGCACAGGATGGCATTTTAACTTTGCCAGAAGATTAACCAAGAGAACATTTCACATTTCACAGCTTGTGCTATATTAGGGCCACTGGAAAGTGCTGTCTTGTAATTAGTATCAGAAATCAGTTGACGGTTATCTAGAGTGTTAGCATACTTTGAACTTTTAAGCTGAAATTGAAGGATGTAGTACTGAAAACAACTTGAGATGCATATATTATATGGACGGTTTTAAGTGTACTATTATCTCATGTATTTTGATCTCTTAATCCCACCTGGGTCACACCTAGTAAATCCTTTTGTTTGCAAAAATGGAATCTGATCGAAACATTCTTTAGTACATTTGTCCTACGGAAAAAAAGTCTATGTAGGCCTGACTTACAAAGCTATTTGGAAGTGTAAATTTGGCTTGCATATGCAAATATCCTTTTTGCTGTGTCAGTATATCTACTCCTGTGAGTTGAAAATGTGTGTTCAAGGGTAGGAAGCCACTGAAGGAGTCTGCACACAAACAAACCTAAAGTTTTGTGGGTATTCATAGACTGTAGTCTGACCACTCCCCACCCCAGAAATTGTCAATGGTTTACTCCAGTCAAAGGCAGGAGTAAGTCCTTTTTCTGAGTGGAAAGGGCAGCACCCCCCCCCAAAGTTGGTGGGGGTTTAAAGAGATAGAGTTTTCCAAGGGAAATGGCTTTTGCATACATTTGTTTTTTGTCGCTTTTGTTTTTTCTATAAGAGGATATATGTGTGTTTATTCATGAAAAAAAGGAATTCACAATGTAATTCAAGGATTCTACCTGGAAAGATGGGATTGGTGTATTTTCACTGGTATAACTATGAAAGCTCTGTGAAGTCCTGTAATGAGTAGATCTTCGCCCAAGGTACAGTTCTTGGATTGTGAGGCCAGTGTCGGTGGAATTCCACTACACAATCCCAGACTATATGGTAGAAATTGCGAAGTTTATGTGCACAGTTTGCATTTTGTTTTTTGTAAGTACTGGAGTTCTGTTTGCACATGTATGTGTGCATTATTGGCACCATTGCCCTGAACTGAATGTCTCTTTCACATTTTGGGACTTGTGTTCAGGGCAGGGAAAAACAGAGAAAAAAATGGAAACTCTGCCTCAAAATGAAGATGCAGATGTTTAAAATTGGTATTATTATGCAATTTTACTCTGAACCTTAAGGTGGTGAAGGAGGTTAAATTAAATGTTTACCACTTCGAGTTCACATAGCTTTATTCGGTTACTTTCAACCATAAAAGCAAATAACCAACAATTGAATAAAAAAGAAAAAGAAGTTTAGTTAAAAAGGGAATAAGGATAAAATAGAATAGTATATGTTCAGCCTTAAAACACATAAAATTACATTCCATCAAGAATGCACCTGACCCCCTAATATCTATCATTTAAATTAAACATAGGGTTTTATTTCAGTCTTCGGTGCATAGTTAAAATTTAGCAGCTAAAACACTTTCATTTTTTTTTCCCCATTTAAAATTTGTTCCTCATCATCATTTTTCCCCAGGGAACTGATACGTATATGCCAAGCAGCTACAATATACTTGCTAACCGCACAAGATAGAGAGAGGGAAGTATCCCTCATCATGATCCTCAAGGCAGCCATACAGTGTCTTATCCCCATATTTCTACACACAGGTCGTAACCACTTCCGTCGCGCAGTCATATATGCAGGGCAACTAAACATAAAATGTACAATAGATTCAGAAGTGTGATTACAACTAGGACAGGGATCAGATCTTATAGTCAGACTCCGTGTACTACCATAAGATTTAAGAGGCAGGCAACCATATCTGAACTGAATGTATAAACTCTTACTTAATGGATCAAGAATTGTATCCATAAATGGTTCCAGATACGGATGTTTACCACTTATATTTGTTGCATAATCCACTGGCAAGATGATGGATGGCTGTGAGCGTGATGCCAGGAAACATGCAAAAGCACTTATTGCAAATCAGACAGAGAGCAAGTTAGACTGTTGCAATCTCTCCAGGTGCCTTTTATGAAGGGCGCTACATCATACCAACAAAAGTTAAACAAGCATTTGCAATGCAATAGGTCTCGCAGTTGCTTGAGTTAGAGCTATTAGCATTGTAAATTCATACCTGGACTTTTCTTGCCACATAAATTGGTCGACCCTGCCTCATAATTTCGTCTTTTCCTCCTATATAATTCCAGTGGCCCTGCATATAACTAATCCCACCTCATCCTTCCATTTACCTTCTTCCTCTATCTGCAGCAAAAAATGAAAAAGTTGCCATTTACCATCCTAATTTAAATCTGATGTGCCAATTCCAATAGAATACCACTTTCACCACTCCATTAGAGTTGGAATAGTAACATTACACATCACAATTTACATGGCATTCACATGGCTACATTGTTACATGGATAACTAACTACATGCAGTTGGGTACATTTACATGGTTAGTGGTAAATTACCTACGACTATATGAGTGGCATTGACATATCTGTGTAAACATGTTTCTGGTAAAACGCCCTGTATGTAGTGTTTTTGCTAGTAGGTCACACGCATACAGCAAAGTGACACTGTGACGTGGCCAGGGTTAGTTCTTGTTACACTTTTGACAGTTTCTGGATAAGCAAAGAAACAATTGGGCAGTCACCCCTCAAGCTGTTTTCTGCTCAGACCGTGAGCACAAATCGAGACATACTGTAAACATGGCAGAAAATGCCTAAGTAAATGATTGGGTGTCTGGCCCTTAAAGGTAGGGGAAATGAAAGATACGGGGAGAAGGGCCGGGTGCATGCAATGGAAAAGTGAGGAGGGTGACGAAGCCCCCTCCAGAAAATCTGGCCCAGGGATTAGGGAATTTTAACGCAGTGTACGGTTACTACTCAGGTTTTGGTTCGGCCGGCATCCAGTTGCTCCTCTGTTGTGCCTATTGGCACTATGAGCACCATGGCTGCCATGCAGCAGGAAGGGGAGAGACAAAAAAAAAAAAAAAAGGTTTGCCTACACTGAAGTATATTGCCAATCATGCAATAATCAATGTAACAGGGGCAGTCTGCAAGGCGTGACAAAAAACAGCCTCAAGGCGGGACAAACGTAAAGCATTTACCAATGACAGCAAGTGATTTTTGAAAGCCAAGCCCAGGAATGAATGAAAGTGATGGGCGTGACATGGGCATGGTTAAAAGCCTAGAATACTTACAACAGGTCAAAGTGCTTGCACGTTCGACCTAAAAATGAATTGCTTTAAATATTAATTGTTGCAGGAAACGTTCGGGAATTATTATATGAACATGGGACACAGAATATTAAAGTAGGTACATGTGACCTACTTCCAAAATGCATTTTTTTAGACTGATAAGTCAAAAGCTAAAACACTTTGGCAGCATATTCCATGCAACAGTGTTTTTCAAAGAGATTAAGTCTTGGGTGAATGTTCACATCTAAATACAAAAGTCCGACATCTCCAAAGAAAACCACTGTGCAACATTTAGGCTCTTCAGTCTGCATGAACTTAGGAGATACCTTCAGATTTGTCATTCTGAGAAGGAGATTGAAATGCTGATTGACGTACAGCTAAAGGTGTAATCTATATCTTGGTAGTGATCACAAATTTCAAATTTTTATCCTTGGGAATGATTACAATTTGGTTTAGGTCCATTGCTATCTCTGACATCTCTCATGAAATGTGTAAAGAGATATATAAGAAAGAATTTAGATTTAATTTGCTCCCAATCTTTTCAATTGAAGTTAAAAGAATCTAAGGAAAAAATATGGTTATTGGAGCCTTTTATTTAATTAGCCTTTGGAAATCTGGAGACATCTGATGTTTAACTGAGGAACATTAACTTATCAACACCCATTGGAAGAGTATTTCAAATGGATACTTCTAACTGCAGATTCCTCACCTTTTAATATTCCACAGGTGACAGATTGGACTCGGAACTTACAGCAGCATTACTTCCATGTGCCACTAGGTCATTCCTGGTGACTCCACAATGGCTCCATACTTTCTCAGAAATGACATGGTGGAGTCGCATATAAGCACCACCTCTATGTGCTGATACCAGTTGCTTTCAATTGTTCATCACAGAACCGCATGCAATGTGTCTCTGGTGTTTGGACATGATTCAAAGACATGCAAATATTATGTCCTTGTGCACCTGAAGGCAATCTGGGAACAAGAAACAATGCTGTAAATTGCTGAACATATGAAGAACTCATGATCCCTGCATAAGTCCCACTCCAGGATTGTGGCACAGACCCGTTCATGATTCCGGGGCTGTTCCCGCAAGACTTCAACTTTGTTGTTGAAGCCCTTCTCTAAGTATAAATCAGTGTCCAAGTCCAAGTAAACAAGCAAATCAGAACTCGGACCCACCGCCTACTCTGTATTCAACGAGAATGCAAGAGAGTGTCACAATGTGAGTGGGCCACCTCAGGTTTCCCTGTGGCAGGGCCAGTTCCCCAACTGATCCCAGTGTGCTCAGAGTTTCTGTGGCAATCGGCTATGCTGAAGCAGATCAAAGCCTTCAAAGAGCAGATGATGCAGATTTTCATACACTTACCACTCCCTCTAGCATGACTGTGGGCCCCAATGAATTGCTGGGCCTACCATGTAGTTCCCACAAGCAGGTTCTTCCACTGCACTGTCTGTAACCTTAGGACCTTTCTGAGTCACATACAAGCCTCTTCTTTAGGTCCAGAACCTGTGCTGGGGCTGTTCTGAGGCAACGCCACCAGCACTAGAAGATGCTCCTTGGCTGATTCCAATGTCTGACCCCAAAACAACTTCAGCCTAATGTCAACCGAAGATATGCTACAAAATTATTTAATTACAACCGGTCATCAAACAAATACCTCCACCAGGGTCAACACATCAGTGCATGCTCCCTTATCTTTTTGGCACCTGAGGTCATGGAATTGCAGCTGCCTTCAGTTAATACCAAGACTAAGGTTCTTATAGAGATTTTTCAGCCTGGGCCAAACATGTCTGAGCCCTTGCTTCCCTTTAACTAGGAATTCACTGAAGCCTTGATTGGACCTTGGGAAAAGCCCTATTCTTGCCCACTAGGAGATAGGCAGGTGGCAGGGAGTCACAGACCAGAGCCTGGTGACTCTGATTTTCCAATTAAAGTCTTTACTCCATTGAGCGTGGTAGTTAAGGGTTCAACAAGGAAGCCGGACCACAATTCTTTCTCCATCATATGGAGTGCAAGAGAACTGAGGCATTTGAAAATGAAAGTTCTCCTCAGTTAGCCAGGCATTGAGAACTGATAATACTATCTGGTGTTGGGTAGCTACATTCATGCCTGAGACATTGCCAGAGAGATCTTGCTACTGGTCCTGGAAGCCATTTGATGGCTCACATCTTTTGGTGAAAAAGCTGATCCTGCGCAAGAAAATTCAGAGTCTTCTGAGAGGTACTAGAATGTAGACAGTGACATTTGCCCCAACCACTGCAGCGGTTACCCTTGTCCTAACGAGGCCAGGGTATGTGGGTCTGGCACTCAGCACACAAGACAACAAAGGCACCATCCTCTCAGTCCCCTTTGTGGTGCAACAACAACCACTAAGCCTCTTTAGTTTGCCCTTCCAGGGTGGGCATCCTCACATCTGATATATAGACGTCTGACATATAGGAATCATTCAGCATGTCCTTCATGGGAACAGTTCAGCCAGAACTGCCAGACCAGGTTCTCCCTGGACCAGAAACAAGCATCCTGGGACCGGTGGTCATGGCACAACTTTGGTGAGTGGTATACCATTTTTCACCACCATCGACAACTGGTTATTGAAGGGGGGCTCACCACAGTCAGTCATAGATAACCTCCAGATGACAGTGATGCTCTTAACATCATTGGGGTTCATGATCAGCGTACCAAAGTTGCACCTGAGGCCCTTACAGAGGCCCATTGAAACTGTCTTGGATACAGTGCAGTTCAAGGACCCACAACAAGCCCCTGACATTTGAGTTGTGATCCTGATGTTTTTGCTTTGGTCTTGGATCTCAATGACAGTAGCTCTGAAGCTTTTTAGGCTCTTAGCCTCCTCTTTCTTCCTGGTTGCCTGTGCCAGGTGGCACATGGAGCTCTGCAGTGGAATCTGAAGTTGAAGTTGAAGTGGTCACAGCACCAAGGAAATCCATCATATGCCATGCACATTAATGAAGAGACAGGTCATGATCTGCAGTGTTGGGGGCTGAAATGTGATTTGTACAGCAGTAGGCCTCTATACCTTCCTCACCCACCACACTGATAGTGGTAATGGACTTGTCACTTCTGGGTTGGAGAGGCCATCTGTATTTGGCAGAGATATGAGGACTCTGGACAGAAGCCAGCTTCTCATTAGTCTATTAGAATGCTTCTGCAATTATGCCTCAATTGTCATGGACCTTTTACCAACAACATACACAATACCTGTCTGCCCATTTCTAATTAGAGAACTGTGCTTTACATCAATGATCAACACATGCAATGATAGACGTAAATACAAAATATATTCTCTGATGTGCTTGGAGTTGGAGAGAGAGAAAATGTGTACCTTTTAAGACAGAAACTACACATGTACAACCTTTATACATTGACTTGACAATGGAATAAAAGCAGATTCTTGTCAAACTAGAGAAGAATGAGAGCACATGACATAGCCAAATGAATGATCTAAGTGCTCACTGCGATAAACTATAAATGATCAGTCGCAGCTTCAAATCAATGCAGGACTGATGTAGCCTATTATTGTTTCTAGTGCAGATAACATGAGTACAAATTAGTTAGTAGTGACAAGTGTTAATTACAGGACTATAGAATGAAAACATTGTGGTAGCAATTGCAATTTAAAAAACATAAGCCATTATTAATACTATAGTGAGCCAAATTATCTGAATGACATATGTGTTTCAAAATGTAGGTTTCATTGCTCATATTAGTCCAAAGTAGTACTCTTCCATTTAATAAAATTATAATTTTGACAGAAAATAAAATGGAAAAATATATTTAAGACCACAAAACTAACTTCGGATTCAGATTTGACAGCAGCGTTGAAACGCTTTTCACATGGTTTCAAATAATAGGCAGATTGAGTCTGAAAATTTAATGGAAATTCCCTAGTTGAATGTGGCTTCCAGCACTAATTCCAAAACAATGGAATCACGGAAGGTTTGAAATGAATAATAGAGAAGTCATAAAGAAATCATTTGGGATACTTCCAACATCATATTGTAATCACACATTTTTTGCCCATCCGAGTGCTTTAAAATATCCACTAGGCACTCTAAAGAATGGCTAGTGGATCCAAAACTTCCGCAACATTAAGTCGATGCCTTACAAATCCATACGGAGCTAACAACACGAAAACTCATGATTTACTTTTATAAGTGTGAACAAGATCAACCAAAACAAACCAAACGTTCACATTCTGCATCCATGGACAATTGCCTGGCCTTCAGAGTTGCATTATGTTAATGTAAAAGGGTGAGGCTGGAGCCTGGATTGCTTTTTTTTTAACAAGCATTTCCTTGGAATCTTTGGGTTCTCATAAAAGTATTTTGGGGAACAAAAACTGGTTATGCAGTAATTCTCATTTACATATAATCTTATATGCCTTTGTGAATTGGCCCCAAAAGGTCTAAGATGGGAATACAATAGGAATATTCTACAAATATTCCTTTACAATTAGTAGATACAGAAAAGGCTGCGCCCTCTTTTCTATTTTGCTGAGAGGCTGTTGGACATTTCGGGACCGATTCCCAAAGGCATGTAAGGAGGTTTTGCAGTGCCTAATTTGTAAATAACCTGCCGGTGCCCAAATCCCTCTTCTTAAATACGCAGCTACTGCAATTAAATGTGCGGACACAGAATACTAAGACACCGTCAGCCTGATGCCATCTCGGGCCTCTTCAATACATTTAAAGCCTCTCCCTACCCCTTCAGCTCACTCTTGCAGCTTTCTGCTTTCTCTCATTGTGACGCTTTTTCATTTTTCTCTTTCTCCGTCTTTCCCATATGTGTCTTTTGCTCGCAGTAAATGCAGTAGAGCATCTTTAAAGTCTGGAAAATTTATTTAAGAATTGGATATAAGGAATAGTAGAAGTTCCTGTCCTGATGTTAACCTATCTCATGTCTTCTTGAAATAGATCAATCTAAGAGAAAAATAGGTTCATTTTATTTTAGTTTGATTTGTAAACACTTTTGAGCATAGACCTTTCATTCATGCATTTAAAAAAGAGCACTTGTATAGCCTAAAGTAAAACACTCTATTGAAGTACAAATCGTTGAAACACCTCTGGGCTTAATGAACAATTTGGGAGCTTTATCCATTCCTCTTGTGGTTTTTAGGTCTGGCAGTCTGGCAGAGTCATGTTTAAAGAATCTACTGCTCCTCTTGCTTAGGGCGTCTGGTGTTTCTTATCAATGTGCAGTTAATGTTTTTATTTCCCTCTGAGAACTTTGATTTTATTCTCATATGTTCATAAATTGTCAGTGCATTGAAATTTCTTGAGGCACATTTATGTTAACTCTTCGGGGACCTCTTCAGCTACTTCACATGGATGGCTTTGTCATTTCTAGGCATAGACCTCTTATTTTGCTTGTTTTGATTGTCTATGCCTCGCCAAAATAACTCCTACTGATTTATTACATAAGGGTCACAGTAATACATCAAGAATGTATTATTGAACTTTCTTGCAAGGTACATTAGTTTTTCTTTCCAAAACGACCTCTCACTCACACCAATGTGGATGATGCCCTTATCAAAGCCCATCATTCTGCCCCAATGTGACTGTACTTTCATGCTTGGTTAATAGATTCTTATCAATGCTCGTAGAGATGGAATTGCCATGTCTTCCCACAAATGGGGTGATTGCATTTTCTAATACATTAGCTTTACCTAAGGTACCTTGAATGTATGATTTTCTCCTTGGATAACCAAAAATATCCACACCAGTAATCTTTGGTCTCTTCTTGTTTACTTCCTTCAGCCTTTGTTGCTTTAGGAATTTCTTTATGGAAACTTTAGGCTATTCATATCTCTCCCACTAACAATAGAGCAATGTGCATTTCCCTCCGATTAAGATGAATATGCCTTTCAACTGTAAAGATTACACTCATCACCTGAGCAAGTGCTGCTGCAAACGCGCCTGGTCCTTAATAAGTAAACTTACAAGGGGACGCGTATAGGCCGATGAACAATTTGGATCGCATGGAGTATCCTAATCACATAGTGACCAATGGCATTAATAATCAATGTAATCAATCAGTAACCACTAAGAGAATCATTAGTCAATAAAACAATTATAACCATCATTTCATGAATAACCACAACTCAATTAAGCATTTAACAATTTTTATTTCCCTATTAGTTACAATTCTAATGCATTTGGATAACTCAAACTTTATTTAATCAGCTCAGAATTAGTTTATTAGTGACCACCAATAACACAATCTAATGAAACTTGTGAAAACATATGCTCGAATGCTTCAGCATAAGCCAATAAAGATGAATATAGCAGTATTAATAGCAGTGTTCAGCAAATCAGTCCATCAATCATTTGTCACTGTCAAGTCACCCGAAAGCCCCTTAAATAACCCAGATTGCCATTAGCATGTGGGACGTCATGCAAAACAATTTAGAAAACCTTGAATTTGGAAAAACATCTAGCTAAGAGAAAAACTATAAAACAGCGCAGTTGGTACCTAGAAGAAAAGGCACAAAGTTAGTCAGTCACATTTTCATAGGTACCTATCCACAGAATGGATCAGCAACAAAGTCAGTCTTCGTCTTCAGGTCATCAACCAGATCAACAACGCATCGAGCTCTCAAGAGTATGAGCCCAATGACAAAATCTCAAACCGCGTCTCTTGACTTCATCAATTCTCCCCTCGTACCTCCCGCATCTGAAGTTTTGGTCCCAGGTCATGACTTTTGATTAGAGTTTTTCAGTCCAACCCCCTAATTTCTAATTGGTCGGTCAATCGTCAGATATGACTCTAACCTATACTATCAATTTTACATATCTATGAGTTCTTATATTTCTTCTCTGCAGCTTACGGATTGGTCCACTGTACGATGTCTTCATCACCGGCTCTTCAGGTATCTAAAATGTTGCATGTTCCTCTTCAGTCAATGCACCCATTGTTCAAGTCCCGGGAAAGTACATTTAGCCTACTCCACTCATACTTGTATCAATTTGACTTTATCATCTCCTGTCCGTCGGTACATTGCAGAAAATTCTAACTAAGCAACTTTAACATGGGGTGGTTCAGGGTCAGGTTAACGCATCAGCTTCTCTGCAGTGCGCTAGAAATTCAGCTTCTTGTGTGAGGCCTGGAAAAGACTAGGCCATAACTTCAGCTAAGTTAATTCTACAAATTAATGAAAAACACAGGTTATACATCTCAATATGACATATTACTACATTATTCTTACATATTTTCATCATTTCACACATTTTTTGTTATTTTAGTACAACTTTCGTATAAGTGGCTGCCATACCCCGTGGGCACATTTTCAACGTGCACATTATTTACCCTACAATTAATTTCTCTACGAGCTTTTCGTTAATCAAAACACATAAACATGAATTAATAATTTCTAATTAACATATCTGTGTCAACACTGGGTTCTTCAACTAAAATGTGTTATGCCTTATGGATGTCTAACTGAAGGGAAGTCCTTTTCAGGCAGCCCATAACCACTAATCTTGGGAATATAGTACCTCCATCAGCAGAACTAAACATTCTTCATGCAACTCAGCGTAGCTGCTTCGTTTCCCATACGTAGAAAACTGATATACAGTATTCAATATCTGTCTTTAGTTGAATAGGGCAGCAAATGTTTTGACGTGTCTATGAAACAGGCCTATGTGAATTATAGTTTTCTTTTGCTTTAAACGCTATGTGGAATATGATTTGTTTGTACATTTTCTGAAGTGATTTAACTTTTTGCATCCGTTTTTAGAGTAATCAGTAAAGATCTGTGTTCTATTAAGAGTCCCACAGCCTCAGACTGTATTGTATTGTAAGGAAATGCCTTCCTTGGCATGGTTACCTCCTGACGTTTTGCCTTTTGTTGATGCCAGTCATGATTGAAAGTGTGCTGGGACCCTGCTAACCAGGCTCCAGCACCAGTGTTCTTTCCCTAAACTGTACCTTTGTTCCCACAATTGGCACATACCTGGCACACAGATAAGTCCCTTGTAACTGGTACCCCTGGTACCAAGGGCCCTGTTGCCAGGGAAGGTCTCTATGGGCTGCAGCATGTCTTATGCCACCCTGGGGACCCCTCACTCAGCACATGCACACTGCCTCACAGCTTTTGTGTGCTGGTGGGGAGGAAATGACTAAGTCGACATGGCACTCCCCTCAGAGTGCCATGCCCACCTCTCACTGCCTGTGGCATAGGTAAGTCACCCCTCTAGCAGGCCTTACAGCCCTAAGGCAGGGTGCACTATACCACAGGTGAGGGCATATGTGCATGAGCACTATGCCCCTACAGTGTCTAAGCAAAACATTAGACATTGTAAGTGCAGGGTAGCCATAAAGAGTACATGGTCTGGGAGTATGTCAAACAGGAATTCCACAGTACCATAATGGCTACACTGTAATCTGTGAAGTTTAGGATCAAACTTCTCAGCACATTAAATGCACACTGATGCCAGTGTGGGATTTATTGTAAAGTACACCCAGAGGGCATCTTAGAGATGCCCCCTGAATACCAGTCTGACTCCTAGTGCTAGGCTGACCAGTTTCTGCCAGCCTGCCACAACCAGACGAGTTTCTGGCCACATGGGGAGAGTGCCTTTGTCTCTCTGTGGCCAGGAACAAAGCCTTTACTGGGTGGAGGTGCTTCTGACCTCCCCCTGCAGGAACTGTAACACCTGGCGGTGAGCCTCAAAGGCTCATGCCTTTTGTTATAGCACCCCATGGCATCCCAGCTAGTGGAGATGCCTGCCCCTCCAGCCACTGCCCCCACTTTTGGCGGCAAGGTGGGAGAGGATAATGAGAATAACAAGGAGGATTCACCCACCAGTCAGGACAGCCCCTAAGGTGTCCTGAGCTGAGGTGATCCCTGCCTTTAGAAATCCTCCATCTTGAGTTTGGAGGATTCCCCCAATAGGATTAGGGATGTGCCCCCCTCCCCTCAGGGAGGAGGCACGAAGAGGGTGTAGCCACCCTCCAGGACAGTAGCCAGTGGCTGCTGCCCCCTCAGACCTAAACCCCCCCCTAAATGTAGTATTTAGGGGCGACTCTGAACCCAGGAAATCAGATTTCTGCACCTTACCCAAAGAAGAAGGACTGCTGACCTGAAAGCCCTGCAGAGACGACGGTGACAACAACTGACTTTGCCCCAGCCCTACCGGCCTGTCTCTAGACTCAAACTGCACATCGAAGGATCCGACAGGGACCAATGCCCTCTTCCTAGCCCAGTCAGTGGCTGGCCCGAGAAGCCCCCCTGTGCCCTGCCTGCCTCACCTAAGTGATCCCCAGGTCCCTCCTTTGCTTCCTATAGCAAACCCGACACCAACTTTGCACACTGCACCCGTCTGCCCCTGTGCCACTGAGGGTGTGTTTTGTGTGCCTGTTTGTGTCCCCCCAGTGCTCTACAAAACCCCCCTGGTCTGCTCCCCGAGGACGCAGGTACTTACCTGCCAGCAGACGGGAACTGGAGCACCCCTGTTCTCCATAGGCGCCTATGTGTTTTGGGCCCTCCTTTGACCTCTGCACCTGACCGGCTCTGGGTTGCTGGTGCGGTGACTTTGGGGTAGCCTTGAACCCCCAGTGGTGGGCTGCCTATGCCCAGGAGACTGACTGTGTAAGTGCTTTACTTACCTGAGAAACTTAACCATACTTACCTCCCCCAGGAACTGTTGATGTTTGCACTGTGTCCACTTTTAAAATAGCTTATTGCCATTTAACCTATACTGTGTGTACTAATGCTTTAATTCAAAGATCCATACTTACCTATATGAAGTACCTTGCATTTTATGTACTTACCTCAAATCTTGAATCTTGTGGTTCTAAAATAAATTAAGAAAATATATTTTTCTATATAAAAACTATTGGCCTGGAGTTAAGTTTTTGAGTGTGTGCTCCTCATTTATTGCCTGTGGTGCACAATAAATGTTTAACACTACCCTCTGCTAAGCCTACTGCTCGACCACACTACCACAAAATAGAGCATTAGTATTATCTAATTTTGCCGCTATCAACCTCTAAGGGGAACCCTTGGACTCTGTGCACACTATCTCTCACTTTGAGGTAGTATAATCAGAGCCAACCTCCTACAATTGTTATCATTAATAACAAAAGATTTTTAATCAGTCAAAAACTATGTTGGTTATTTGCTCATAGTTTCCAAAAAAATCTGGAAAGCGCAGACACAATGACATAGGATTTACAATTTACTTTTTAACACACATCTTTAATTTTACGGGAACACCTTCAGAATGAGAAATGAGCAAAGATAATTTAGAACAAGCATCCTTGTGTTAGTCAAACAAATTCACTAGGCAACCATTTCCGCAACTCCCAATAGGATTCAGGAAGGACTAAGGGCCTCATTACGAGTCTGGCCGTCTGAAACCTAGACCGCCAGACCCATGAGAGGAAATCAGAGGTTTCTGCCCATCAGCCCAGTGGAAACATTTCAGCGGCATTGGCCTTGGCTCCAGTGTCGTCTCAAAGAGATGTTGATGTCCCCAAATATACCCCCCTAGAAGGATGGTTGCTAATTGAAAGATTAGGAAGGGGCGCAGTCTCCTGCACATAAAAAACAATTAACAACAACAGGCCTGACAATCTGGTTTCCCTACGAGCTAGATGGGAAAACGACTTAGGGGAACTAGATGATTTAGACTGGGAGGATGCACTTATGCACCCTCGTGAGGTTGCCATCAAAGCGTGATTACCACTAATTCAATTCAAGATCCTCTACAGGATCTCTTTTGACTACACCGCATTGATAGGTCCCCCTTACCACTGTGTCTGAGATGTGCAACAAAAGATGGCTCCTTCCTTCACACTCTTTGGGACTGCCCCAAAGTCCAGACATACTGGAGTGAGATAACCCAAGTATTGGCGGCAATCCTGGAAACGCCAATCGCCCTAGACGCCAAGTTCATTCTGCTAGGAATACCAAACGCTGTAGGCATCCCACGCAGTAAACTTCTGTTTTGCACACTAGGCCTTGTAGTGGCAAAGAGAGACAAGGCCAGGAACTGGGGGGCGAATGAGACGCCAGACATACACGAATGGCGGACAGGTATAGACATGCATGTGGCAGCAGAAAACGTTGGATACCGCAACAGGGGTTGTCCCTCCAAATTCAAGCGATTATCGGGTTGGTGGATGGTATTCTGTGGGCTGGGAACGTTCCTCTACTCACAAGACACCAACCAGAACTACTTGGCTCATAGGATAGAATGACCGTGGGCACCACATCAGGAGTTCACTGAATGATTACCCACAAGGATTAAAGTTGAATATGTGTAAATAATTATGCCATAGGTCTCACAACTGAAGCTGTGTCTATGAAACAATTATGTCCAGGACTGAATTCAGAAACTTATTAAATTGTAATGGTCTCCATTAGTTTCAATTTTGTTATTGAGAAAATAAAATAAAGAATTTTTTTTTTAAATCCACAAAATTAGTCTAGACTGTGGCTGAAACCCTGGAAAAATGAACACTAATGATGAATTACTAGGGGAAATGTTATTTGTGTATGTGATTAATGAGTATTTTGTCCTTCCCCCTGGAGTTTTTTCAGAAATTCTGGCTTCCTCCAGCAGCTGAAATGTCTGGGTGGAAACCTGTCAGGTTTGCATTAACTTCTCAGACATCATAGTTTCTAATGAAGGAAGTATCACTGTTACCACCCACATTAGCAATTACAGCATTCAAAATGAGTCTTTTGTATCCTGATTGGATTCTGCATTCAAAGAAATGTCTGATGTTTAGAATTTTAGTTAATAGTGATAGGTTGCATGTTGCACATTAGACTATTCCAGTTAATTCCAGATATTATCTGTTTGATATGATCATCAAATGCGTTATAGGAGATAAAATTATTTTAAAAATATCACTTCTCCAGATGTACAAGATGTACAGGATCCCAACTTTAGCAAAAAGTTACAAAATTTGAAGACAGACATAGAACCGCTCTTGTTCCTGCTATTTCTCCATGCAATTATTGCAAAATGATTTATGAATTTTGAACAAATAAACTTGTTTCCAGGCTCTGGGGAACTCGTATATTGCAGGTTGACCCACTATTGACATAAAGGGGGTCATTCTGACCCCGGCCGGCGGCGGAAGCCGCCGGCCTGGCTGGGACCGCCAGAATACCGCTGCGCGGTCAAAAGACCGCCGCGGGTATTCTGGGTTTCCCGCTGGGCTGGCGGGCGACCGCCAGAAGGCCGCCCGCCAGCCCAGCGGGAAACACCCTTCCATGAGGATGCCGGCTCCGAATGGAGCCGGCGGAGTGGAAGGGGTGCGACGGGTGCAACTATTTTCAGTGTCTGCATGGCAGACACTGAAAATCTTTGTGGGGCCCCCAGGGGCCCCACGACACCCCATACCGCCATTCTCTTCCTGGCGGCCAAAACCGCCAGGAACAGGATGGCGGTATGGGGGTCGGAATCCCCATGGCGGAGGATTCCCCAGGGCAGCGGGAAACCGGCGGTACACCGCCGGTTTTCCGTTTCTGACCGTCAGAATGCCCATGGGAGCACCGCCAGCCTGTTGGCGGTGCTCCCGCGGGCGTTGGCCCTGGCGGATTTTACAGCCAGGGTCAGAATGACCCCCAAAGTGGTTTAAATAAAGTATACCTAACTTTAACGAGGCACAAATAACAGGTATTTCAGAGTTACCTTTGACTCACCTATGTTTGCACAATATCACACCTGTGAATAAACACATTAGACATACTGGGTTGTGCGTCACAGATAATGCCTCACAAGATTTACTTGGAAAATAACTCAAATAAGATGTTTGAGTAGAAAGCACCAGGTCGAGTGTCAGTTAGGAGAGATGTAGGGGCTTATTTACAAAGGTCCTTTGTATGTTAATTAGAAGTCCTGTAGTACTCTTTTAGATACTCTTACAACCCTTTCTGAATTATCCCCACAAAATTTAAAACAGGAAACTTCAGGGAACATTCATGTACAGTAGGATGGGCTGTGACGTTTTTTACTTGTTTAGGTTTTTGGGTTGTTCTAGGGTCTGAGTCACAAAAGCGTGTAAAGGTATGTAAAAGAGTACTCCCATAATATCACTTCCTATACTCATTATTATTTTTGTCAATCACCACATAGTAAACTACTACATTAAAGTACTGTATCAGAACATCAGAGAGGAGGCACATGGATACCAGTGCTTGTCTGATTTTTCTTAATAATAAACCCCTTGATTACAGTCCCTAATACACATTAGGCCTCCCACTACAGTGATGAATGCGCTTAAGAGATTTGTCAGCAAGTATGAGGGGCTTTCCAAAGTCCTCAAGTACTGATTGTGGAGTCACTGCATGGTTTAAATTGTAAATGACTGACTGACGAAATTGAAGGACAACTGTAGAGAAAACCCATGGAGCTTAGAAACTCTTTTCTGGTAAAGGCTATACATTGAAAATGGACCTAAAATTCTGCATATTATAATATGAAACTTGTCCCATAATGCTTTGCAGGGCACCACTTTTACAAAATATTTTTGCTCACACCATTCAGTGTTTTTTAAGCTTTCTCGTGGCTAGAGCTTTTGTTTTATAGTAGGGAGAAGTTATGTTTTAATGACCTTGCTTATAATATTATTGCAGTAGGAAAGCTAGCCTTAAAAACATCCTCTAGGGGCTATGTATATGATTATGCTGCATTACCTTCTTCTGTTTTTTCCATTGGGTAATCTCCTGTAGGGACTAACAATATGGTTAATCACCATGTTTCTTGCAAATGATATTTTTGGTATGATGCCCTCTAGGAGCTGTTTGGAACATTACAGTCTAATGCCAAATAAATATTTCTAATAAAGGTTTAAATGATAATTGTGTATGTTTTAATAATCTCTCTTTATTACAATTATGACGATAATTCAGGCCAATTTAACACCCTTATTACACCATGACTGTTTGAACACATTTGATATATTTGGGTGATCCTTCTAGTTTATTTCTCCTCTGTGGCTGTGTTGTGTCTTTTTTTGGGGAATTGTATTAGCCAGCCAGCAACTCTGATGGTGAGGTGGTGAAAGTGGTACTCTATTGGAATTAGCATGGCAGATTTAAATTATGATGCTAAATGGCAACATTTCCATATTTTTCTGCAGCAAAATGGAAGTGCTCTAGTTATATGCAGGGCCACTGGAGTTATATGGCAGGAAAAGATGAAATTATGAGGCAGGGTTGACCAATTTATGTGGCAAGAAACGTCCAGTTATGAATTTGCAATCCCAATAGCACTAACTCAAGCAAATGCGAGACCTAGTGAATAGAAAATGCTTGTTTTAACTTGGGCTTCTGATACAGAGATAAATGAATTTATGTTCAAAGTTACTCCGATTTTAGATAAAAGGCAATGTTATGGTTTTCTCCCACCAAAGTTACCAACCATAGACCAGGTACGATTGGGGATTTTGAAATGGGGCAGTCTTTTTTGGCTCTGCAAGCACATACTGTTGCAGTGTTACAAATAGAATACGTTTTGAAAGCTCCTTCTAAATCTTTTAATCTGCATTTTGAAATTAAATAAAAAAATAAAAAAACTGATTTAATAAAAAAAACTCCTACAGCACAATCACCTATATTCCAGCATCTCTTTTTAAGTACAACTAAGTTTTAGTTTCTAACTTTTGGTGATGTATGCTTCTTGTTATGACAATCAACTTTAAACCCATCTGTACAGAGTGTTAACTGTTTGTGTTAATGATGTCGACCAGGCTGTTTAACTACTGCTGTTACAAGTTTAGTGGTATGCAATTTACTGACCTCGGAAAGATAAGTTGACCTTGCTGGGATTCGAACTCATGAAGTGTAAACCACAGATGTCAGCAGCAAACGTTCATCTTACAGAGTCTGTTTCAACCAGCATCTATCAACTTTCTTTAAAACGATAAATGCAAGCAAGGTGTCATCAATCTTCACTGCTTTTGCAGAAAGGTAGACATTTACAGGCATCTACCACTTCTATACATTTATTGTCAGTAATCTATTAGGGTTGTAGGCACTTGGGAGAACAGGCACACCCTGAAAAGATTTTCATCAACGGTTTACTGGTGCTTGAATGGATTCTGCACCATTCTTCTGCTCATTTGGCCTTCTGTACAAATTCCACTTGAGCTCCTTTAACGACATAAAGGTTTATTTCTACACTTTGCACCTCTTCAAACATTTTAGTACTAGTTTTGCATGTTTATAAATATGTTTCTATAATGCTTATCTGAAGGAATTATTTGTAGTAAACTGAACTTCATTATCTATGCCTCATTTCCTCTTTGTCCCATTAAAGTTTCCCTACATCTCCACTACTGCAGAAATGCATCTAAACCATCTACCATGATGTGACCTAATGCATCGTGTCCCCTCTTATGTAAACGCCTCGGTTGCCCCACAAAGCTAGGAATGGGCTATGTGGATTTGTCATGATCAGCAGATATCAGTTGAGTAAAGGGAAACCAACCCCAAAAATACAATTTTATTAAATTGTGATTGTGGTTTCTGAGGCCTATGCCACTTTGTATTCATTTGAAGATAATAAAACGCTCAAATCAATTGATGGAGGGTGGACGTCCTTGCTTTCAACGATGGTTTTAAGATTCTAGAGTGAAGTAATGGAATTAATTTAATAGCATTTTCATTATTTTCAGTATTGCACTCCCTGTTGTGTTTCTCCTAGCACCGTGGCTTCCAAGTCCTAATTTCTGTTCACCATCCATTGAAGAGGCTAATCTGCATAATGCCCTGCAATTAGCCATCACAGCATGCGTGTCTTATTTATGCAAGAGTTTTCAATTGTAAAGTTTCGCTAGACTTCTAGGAGAGCCCCCTTTGGTGGTTCTTAGCTGATTAATTTGTTATTGGAAGAAGAGCCATGCTGCTTTTTACTCCCACTTTTGAATATCAATTTGCGCAAAGGTTTTTAAATTCTGCAGCAACTGATTGCTAAAATTTTGAACAATTTTTAAATGTTAGAGAGTCTTACGGTCCAAGAATCAGCTTAAGGACTATGCATTATTGTGCATACCTACAACATGTTTTTATTTGTTCGGAATATTGAGTTACTTTTACAATTGTCAGGGATCTCATGCGAGAAATGATTAATGCTGTTTACAAGAAATAGCTCTGAGGGACTCCATATGATAGTTGAAGTTAAATAAAAGGGTGCATATTTTAAAAAAGGAGGCAGAGATTTCTTGATTCACATCTCCATTTTGTGGAATTCTGCCCAAGATTACAATGGAAAATAGACAACCATTAGATTATTTGTAAGGACACACATATGTTGATATTAATTTTCATAGCATTACATTCCACTTGACCACGGGGCTTTGCTGGTGCCACTTCTAGCTAATCATGCTAGCTCTGGTATGGTATTACATCTTGTATTCCCCTAGCTACTCTTGCTAATCACTATTCCGTTTACGATAGCCATACCTTACTCTCAGGTCTGCAAGGGTCAAGCAACACAATGATATTGATTAGTGAGGGAGCCACCAGGAAGGTGTTTGTTGGTCGTGCCACAAAAGTTGAGATTGGCACTGAGTGAAGAGAGGGAGACAGTGGAAAGCCAAGAGGAATGTGTCTGAGTGGGAAGCGCTCCACATCAATGAATAAGTGAGCATTCCATCAGTGCTGTGGTCTGGCTCTCCAGACCACAGACCTACACACTCTCAGGTCCTACAGGTCCTATCTAAGGCTACTATCATTTTGGCACCTGGTACTATTTTAGAGTTCATGTTAGCACTCCTCATGCTCAGATTATTCACTGAGAATATGCTGCATAAGACATGGCATAGAAAAGGTAAATGAAAGGGCTTTGTCTAGCAATCTCAGTGTCTGCGCTTGCAGATGTGCCTATTGACCCTCAAATTAGGGACAATATGAGGGCCCCTGAAATGTTAGTGAGTAAAGCTTGCAAAGTAAGTGAGAATCGGGTAGAAAGTATTGCAACAGTAGATGAAAGCAACTTTTGAAGGAGTCTTTGCATTCAGTGCCTCTCTCATATGGAAGAAGCCTGGAAAACATCCGAGAATTTTAGATCCCCCACAGCCCGTTTGTCTCGTATGCTGAGAAAATGTCAAATAGTCCTATATCTTAAACATTGAGGAAGCATACAAACGACACTCTGACAATTTTATAGAGAATAATATGATACTCCAAGTCCGTGAACAAAGGAAGAGACAGTAAATAAAGTACCTGAGGGAATCCTTACTCGGATCAACACATCGTCGATCCTGGAGAAGAGAGAGGAAAGAAAAGAAACCCTTTTGGAAATTAGTAGAATAAAGCTTTTGGGAGTAGGGCCTCAAGAATATGATGTGTGATGCTACTTATTACAAGCTAATTGCATAGCAATGAAATACTGGTGAAAGTTTACCAACTTATCACACGTCTCCCCATTATCGCGAACACCACAAGCCAATATTGTAGACCTGATCATAAATGTAATGGGAAGATTAAACTTCAATGCTCCCCTCCACCCACCTAGACCAAGAAGGGTTGGAAGCCCAAGTAAAAGTACAAAAGAACAACAAAACTCAAAATGTGTTGTAAAAATTATTGGAGGCTGACACTTCCTCACACAGAATTATTCAAACCATTCTGACACTCTTAATGCAGCCTACGTTTTGGAAAAATGAAAAGAGCCCTGAAGCTGCCCTTTCATTAATTAAGAAGTTCAGAAAAGGTAGCATATCTTTGAATCTATTGAGTGGCTATTATTGCAGCTACTTTGGGCCAACCATCTATATCTCTGGCTGCCATGTAGGCTTCATCACACTGCCAACAGGTCATGAATGAGCCAACATTAGTTCCTTGTTCTCCAGTTGGTTTGGGGTCAGTTGATAGATCACCTGTCATCTTTATGCAAAACACCCTCTCCCCCATCCTCTGACCGTGTCATAGCACCCTCCTCCCCTGTTCTCAGAACTGATGCACATTTACTGATTCTGAAAATCCACCAGTTAGGAGTATTATTCTGATTGTGAAAATAAATCTGTGTTCGTGAAAATCCGAAATGATCATCTATTAATCAATAGCTACATTTAGGAGACACATATCTATTTTTCTTATGCCAAAGTGCCTCATAAATGCTTAAAAGATTGGGGATTGAGTATAATGGGGGGACTACTGGTTCCTGGTTGCTGAACATTTAGCACAAATAACTTTAAAAAAGAGTTAAAAAAAGATTGTCTCTTTAGTGTAGGTCTAGATTGTACGAATTGTTTAAAACCAAAATCTTGTAAAACACTTCTATAAGTTTTAACGAACAAAATTGTTGAACCAGGAAACGCTTGCTGATGACTGCAGGATTTTGTGTTAAGTGATAGGTAAGATGCAGTGAGCCTGAATTCCTTTCCAAGGTAACCTTTTGTGGATGAAGTAATGCTGTCTTGTGCTGTTTGATCTGATCTGATTTCAGGTCCAGGCAAAGGGTCAGCAACTCGTTTGAGCACAATGGTACTTTGTACTAGGTCTTAAAGTCTTATGTGCAGTGAACACACTGCCTTTGAAGCTGTTCTGCATCTGCTTTTGAAATGCTTTTCAGAGACTGGAAAAAATCACGCTCATGTTTATAGAAGGCAAAGCAACTCATATTTTCCAATCCTTTCGGAATACACCCTGACATTGTTTCTTTTTTTCAAATGGTTTCAGAAATGCATGCATTGTTTATTGCAGACTGTGAGGCAGGTGTGGTGCAAAAATAGAAAATCTTGAGAAAGTTTCGAAGTAAGGTCAAATGCATTTTTATTTAGCGCAAACGAGGGCATTTTACATGAGCACCAGTTACATTACACATGGTCGGATTATTTTTTCTACACCGGGGTGGGGGGGGGGAGGGGGAGAGGGTAGATTAAGCGATTGCCCAGAATCACACGGGTTAAACCGACGCTGTGACACGAACCTGGTTCTCCAGTTACAAAGTCGGCAGGCCTGGCAGGCCACCACTTCTCCTGCGTATGACTGTTTAGAAGAATCAATGCAGTTATTACAGTGACAAAACAGATTTCGGATGTTTTTGGGTCATACGATTGTAAAAAAAGATATAAAGGAAATCAATATGTAACAAAAAAAGCTAATAGTAAGCCAATATGTAAATGTACACTGAACAATAGTTAACAATGAAGCATTAGCGCTTAAAAGGTAAACAAAAAAACATGAATTCCCAGGGCGCACCATATGTATTTTAGCTGCAATTTTTGTGTTTCAGAATTTTGATATTAAAACATTTAAAGTAAACAAATCACTGCATTAATGGGCGTGCAAGATACATGATTTGCGGTCTCAACTAAGGGCAAAGTGTGTTGTCTTTGTGGGCGGGGACTTTCCTTCCACCAGGCCCTAGGTTGAGACTCACAAACCATGGTGAGCAGTCTGAGGAGCTGGGACCGTCACCTGGGACACCTATGGTAGCCTGTTGTGGTAAGAGCTCAGCAGTCAGGCTCATCACTCTCTCCCTCTGCTGCTCTTCCAGGCTGCCATTTTCACTTCCTGGTGCGAAACGTAAACAATAATAGAGGTTATCAATAACTCAGTCTACTCATCGTGGAAGAATGGAAGTCTGCTTGGGCAGGTTTCGAAATCATGACCTCTAAAACACCATTTGTTAGCAGTGTACACTCAGCTCACAGAGCCTTCCTCTTAGCTCAGTGAGCTGAACGCTGGAAATGATCTGTCTCTTTACTGCTCTTCGTGTACTGCAGTGTTTAATTTGTGCTTGTTGTTTCCGGTGCGGAGCATGAGCACTTATTTTTGATGGCCGGCACTTATTTTTCAGCCTCAGGCATTTACTGCAAACAAAAGACACATGTGGGAAAGACGGAGGAAGAGAAAAACGAAAAAGCGTCACAAATGGAGAAAACAGAAAGCTGCAGAGTGAGCTGAAGGGACATGGAATGGCTGTAAATGGATTGAAGAGGCCCAAGATGGCTTCAGGATTACGCTGCCTCAGTATTATGTGATCGCCAATTTAAATGCAGCAGCCTCATGTTTAAGAGGAAGGCTTTGGGCACCGTCACGTTTTTATTTACAAATTAAGCACTGGTGTACTGTGAACAGTGACATGTTCAGATGCTCCAACGACATTTAACTAGTGTTCATAGAGTAACATACTGCCAGTCTATGGGAAGTAGAAGCCACACTTTTAATGTGAGCTCCCAAATAAGAAGATCGATCCTAAGGGCAAATACAGTTTATCAAACTAAACAAACAAAAATACATGTAAAGAAGGAAATACCTTGTAGGTCCATACCGATTTTAACTAAACAGAAACCTTTTTTGAAGTCAAATAAAGCAGAAATGAAAAGAAGAATCACTCAAGTCAGCCAGCCCATCTTTCTGTAAGAAGGCTAGTAAATGAGGCCCCCTACCAAGAACCTTTTTGATAGAATAGGGCACAATTATGCATTTTT
This sequence comes from Pleurodeles waltl, assembly GCF_031143425.1. Taxonomy (NCBI): domain Eukaryota; kingdom Metazoa; phylum Chordata; class Amphibia; order Caudata; family Salamandridae; genus Pleurodeles; species Pleurodeles waltl. Next base: position 96,117,239 of record NC_090449.1, read on the forward strand.
TACTGCATCAAAGCTAATGGTCTATGAATGGTTACATCTCTTCTAGCACGATTGTGTCTGTTGATCCTGTGTACCCATTGGCTTAAAAGATAGAACAAAATGTCCAAATGTTAGCCAGGCCAATTAATCAGGAAGCTGACTGGTTAATCCTCTTTGTTTTCCAGTTCACTAAAAACAGCTCAAAATGTTCAAAGCAGTTCCTGCCCTTTTCTTCTGCAGCAGATGCATGAGCTCCAATTTAACAATTGGTGGGGTTGACATTCTATTGTGTCACCCTCAATTCCACTTTCCCTTTTTAGTTATTAAAATTGATTATGTTAGAGTTTGATTCTCCTCATTTCAGAAGTTATTCCACACTGGGTACCGGTTGTCGTTTCTACATATGATTTCTTTTAGTGAACTATGTAAGGTGTTTGACACCAATGCCACAGTTCTTACATTGTCCTCCCTTGGCAGTTCCAATAATGTGCTTTTGCTGCTTTTGACATAGGTTGTCTCTTAATTTCCTCCTCTCATATTAATGAACTTACTTATTGGACTGTATTTTGTCTCGGGTGTAGCATATCAGCGGGCCATTAGTAGTACATTGGAGTATATGCTTCTATTGAGGCTATTCATTGGTACAGGGTCCGATGAGTGGCTGCAGTAGATTTCCCCTTATAGTGGTGAATATATTGATAAAGAATTTGTGAGAAGCCTTTGGCACTTGTAAGATATATAATAGTGTGAGTGTATCGTCAAGCAGGAAGCATCTAATGAAAAGGGTATTTCTCTTTGCATATCATACCTTCAGATATGTACACCAGTGAATCAATCATAGCCATCCATTATATAAGAAGTAAACTCAGAAGAAGAATTAGTTGGCTGGTGTCTGTTGCTCATTTAAAATTACCTGAGGAAGGATTTTTTTAAACAAAATCAAATAGGAATGAATTTCTTGAAAAGGATATCAACAAAGCTAAGCCAACAGACTTAGATGTATTCCGGAATATACTCATCAAAATAGGCCCTAGATGTATTCATTATAGCCTTATAGCCCTCTGTACCGAACTATACAGCCATTAAAGACCCGCTCCAGCGTTAAACAAGGGAGCAGGACTTTAATGGCTGGGATAGCCCAGCTACAAAGGGCTATAAAGCTATTAGAACATTCCTCCACTAGAGGGCAAAATGTTCTAATAATTAAAACAAAGGCCTTGTGGAGCCCGAGGGGAGTAGAATCCCTGCGTCTCTGTGAGGCCTTTGTTCACAGCTATTGCTGTGTGAACAACACTGGAATGTTGGAGCTCTGGGTTTCTGCCAGCCATTAGAAGCCCGGAGCACTCCGTTGTCATCAAATTCCAATTTTCTAATATAGCTTTAGAGTCTGCTGTAGCACTCTAAATGGACCATTAAAGACCTTCTCCAGCGTTGAAGGCCCGACCTGATAGCCGAGCCAGTAGCAGAATAGTCTAGAGGGCAGAATGTTGTAATAAATAAAACAAAGTTATAGCTATTGCTGTGAACAAAGAAACATTACAGCTATTGCTGTGATCAAAGAACATTGGAATGTTGACACTATGGGCTTATATCAGCCAGTAAAAGCTCAGAGCACTCCATTGTCTCCAATGAAGCTCCCAACAATCCAATGTTCTAATAAATAATATAGCAGACAAAATTACTGTACCCAATAATACCCAATCAATTGAAATGGTTAGCCCAAATGAAGGGTAATATAAAGGGATGTGAGGCCTGAGTGGGGGACAGCAGACACAGTGAAAATCTCTGTGGATAAAGCCTAAAGCTCAAAATGTGATTATTTGTCTTGTCAGTAGTCAATGAAGCTAAACACTTACCTGTGTAAACTGGTCAACATTCTTTAAGCCGCTGTCTACTCTGTCTGCCATATTTAAAATTCATTGAAAGTAACTCAGTGATGAATTGGACAGACCCAGAAACAGGAGATTGTAATAATCTAGCCTAGCAATAGCCGAGGCCAAAATTACCTGTGGATTTAATTTAAATGAGAAGGCAGAAATGGGAGGGTAGGAAAAAATGAAACAAAACTTGTAGTACATGAACATTCACTCCAAGGTATCTCACTGCTGCAGTCAAAAAGTAGGAAACTGAATAACAGTATGATTGAGATGAAATGGTCAACTGAAAACAAAAGTTTTCAAAGCCATCTTAAAACTGATGTGGAATGGGAACATCATTGAAGTCCGTTAAAATCCTGACGCGTAAGGCACAGGCCCTTAAGTGTAATCCTGTGCTTCACATGAAGCCTGTGCAGGCGACCACAATGTTGCCAATTTGTCTTACAACAGATTGTTTGCTTAGCCTTTACTCCCCCTTCCCCTGTTAGGAACCCTTTTCTTATGAGAACTTGACTGGCTGCAGTCTCTATGTTGGAAATACTCTGTCATTTCATTTCCAGACCTTTTTTTGTTTTTCATAATGCAAGGCTGTACACTAGCATATTGATCAGCCTTAGGTCAGGGGTTAAAAGCTGTCATGGTATTAACGACCTTCAGGTAGAATCAAATTTGGACATTGCTTCTTTAACCAAAACTTGGCATGCGTGATGTTCATAATTACCCTTCCTGGCTATAAGTTTTGTATCATGTGGGTAAGAAAGGCAGAGGTTTTCCCTTTCTCATTAAGATTAATTTGCAGTGTATGATTCAACTGTTGCAGTCTCTCAGCTATAGAGTCTATTTCCGTAAGGGTTACTGACTCTTTTCATACCTATTGGTCCTTTGGTCTTGTCTACAGACTTTCTAACAGAGGACAGTGATGCATTTACCCTACTAACCTCAATTTTATCTCAGGTTTTCTCCAGCACTAAGCAGTTGGTTGTTTTATGTGGTTTTAATTCTCACTTCGAGAACCTGTTTTTCAAGGGAACCTGAAAAGTGAGCAATGTTTTTCTTCATTTGGTATTCTCTGTTACTCCGTCTTCCTACCCATCAACTCAGTCACTTGTAGATAATATTTACATGAATGCTCTGGTTTGTCTTCCCTTCTGTGTACATTTCTGTGGACTGACCACTTTGATCTTCCATTCTCCTGCATCTCTCAGAAGTAGTATAGAGTTACCTCCTGCCCTTTCCCTTTTCTCCAGGATACTAACTGGAAGAAGTGATCAATTGAGAGCATTGCTAAGCTCCTGTGAGATGAATCAGCTCACTCAAATCTGGATATTGAGAGCTAAGTGGACGTTTACTATTGCCAAGTGCTTTGTTCTTTTGATTCCCTACCTCCCACTTGGTAAACCATGGTCAAGCACTTGCAGCCATCAAGTCATTGGTTTTCTAAAGATTTGGCTTCCTCCAAACACTCCTTTAGCTCAGCTACATGCCTTTGTTGGAAGGATTACATCTCTCCCTCGAAATCCAAATGAGCTAAGCAGAACCATCCAAATAAACCAGCCTTTAAAAAGAGTGAGACTGTTGTTTGCTCCTTATAAATGATTATATCTTCAAACATCCTCAGCCACGTTCTTGATTATAAATGAATTGAAAAATTTAAGATGGAGTCCTATCCTACCATCTCAGATGTAACACAATTGTGAAATTGGGAAAAAAAATTGTTGACAAAATCTCGGCAATTTCAGACATATTGGGGCCGGTTGGAGTACTTATGCCTTCTCCCCCTGCCTACTCCCCTGTTGATCCTGCTGACTGCAAGGTCACCCTTTGAGGCAGAAAGTTTCCAGTCTATCCTGAATAGCAGTAAACCTTCTGGTTCACCTACTGACCCTCTTCCTGCTAAGATACACAAAGATATGTTACTGAGTGAATACTCTCTATGTCTCTCTCTAGCCATCCTCAATGCTTTATTAACTGTGAGTACTCTTCCTGGGACTCTCAAACATCCACTTGTATCTCCTTTCTCCAAGAATTCTTCCTTGGATCCTGATACCATGTTGTAGACCTGACATCCTTAGGGTGCTCTTACCCCAGACGTTTTGCCTTTCATCTCCTGTTTTTGCTGTATATTTTATGTTGGCCTTAGGTCTATGAACACTTTACCACTGCTGACCTGGACTGAAGTGCATGCACTTCTCCCCTAAACATAGGAACTTTGGTGTACCTATAATTGGCATATTTAATTTACTTAAAAGTCCCTTGTAAAGTGGTATACCCTTTACCCAGGGCCTGTATACTAAATGCTACCAGTGTGTCTGCAGTACAGATTGTGCCACCCTGTAAACATTTGTCGGACCTGCCACTTCAGAGCCTGTGGGTGAAGTTTCACACAACTTCTACTTGCCATTTGAAACCCCTTGCCAAGCCTTAAAGCTCATCTTTTATTACAAATAAGACAACCCTAATGTAGGCCATAGGTAGCACATAGGTTTGGGTGCTATTTAAGTAAAAGGCAGGACATGTACTCTTAAGTTTTACATGTCCTGGTAATGAAAAACTCCCAAAGTCATTTTTCACTACCGTTGGATGTACTCCTCTCATAGGTCAACTTTGGAGATTCCTTAATGTACTTTGAAGGTGTCATTTCCTACAGAAAGGAGTATCTATATCATGTTGAATATCTTTAGAATGGTAATGATAAATCCTCTTTGATGGTAAAGTTCGATTTAACATTACTGTTTTAGAAATGCCACTTTTAGAAAGTATGCGTTCTTCTGCTCTTACTGGTCTATGTGCTTTACAGCCTGTCTCCAATACACATCTGAACTAGGTGACAGCTACACTTTGTGTATTCCCTCTAGACTGCCACAAACAAAGGAATGGTAGGTGTGACAAAGGACTCACCTGCATTCATCTGCCTTCTGATGAGCCTTTCTGGGCATGAAGGGTGTAGGGGAGCTAACACACTTGAATAAGGAAGTACCTGTCCCCACACAAAGGACTGGATATTCCCAACTGGTAGTCTGGAGCTAGTACTCGGATGAAAGGGGGACCGGTACACTTCACAGATCTGCTTTGAAGTCACCCCCACTTCAAAGGCACATTTGGGCATTACTAATGGGGCCTGACCCTAGCAAACCAGTACACTACTGGACTTGGGAAGAACTCTGCTAGAGTAAGGGCTGTTGTGCTGTAAGGATTGACACTTTGCCTGGATTAGATGTTCTTGGAAACTGCTTCCCGGCTTTGCTGACCTGCCCTGCTGCCTGCTGATCTTCGCCCTGCTGACGAGAAGGACCGGACCCATCTCACTTGAATCCAGATTGACTCCAAGGCTTGCTGGCTTGCCTCCTGTTTGAGAAGCATCAGGACCATAAAGGACTTAAAACACGACCTCTGCCACCATGGAATGCTGCAAGCTGTGAGACTCACAGCCCAGTTCCACCCAGGAGAGCATGTCGCACCCCTCACCGGTCAAAGGGGCCTCAAAACACTCTAGCACTCAGCTCTGACCAGCAATTACAGCCTATGAGGATCAGGTCCCCAAGCTGATCAAGATTGCCATCTCAGTCCTCTGGGAAGTCACTGCAAGTGCAGAGGGAAGCTCTCGCAGCATGGCTCACTCAGTGTTGTCCTAATAACTAGGGCTCCTCCAGCGACAACACATCAGCTTGGCGGATCCACATCAGCAGAACAAAGACTGCAAACTGGCCAATATGAGGCAAGGAAATGATCGATTGGGATTGCTGCCCCGTGTTCTTTGTTCTCCTCAGACCACCAAGTCCATTCGAAGGACAGCCCAGCATGGCCCATTGCCACCTTCAGCCAGGAAGCCCAGTGACGCAAGACACAAGGCCGACACTCCCCCATAGCTTCAGACAAAGGTACGGTGAGCAAGGAGGGACCGGGGCCATCCTCTGCAACTGACTCACACACTTGCAGGCAGTTGAGTTGTTTGATTAAAAGTAAATCTGTCTTGAGGGACCGACAACAACTAACTTGTTAAGTTCATAAGGGGCACAGTTTGTGTTCCAACATCCAGGAAACTCCTTTGCCTTGCTCAAAGCACTACCAAAAAGAATCTAAAAGAGGCAAATGTGTTCTTTTGAGCACTGTGGTTATTGTGTGCATTTAATTAGATAATTTAAGAAATACTTATTGGATTTTGTTGTTTTGGTTGTAATAATGAGCAGAGTCTTTTTGTAGGTTTTTTTCATTGTGTTACTGTTGCACAAATACTTTACACATTGCCTCTAAAGTTAAGCCTGCCTGCTCTGTGCCACGCTACCAGAGGGCGAGCACAGGTTAATTTAAAGTGTATATGTGACTTATCCTTACTAGAATGATGATTCCTACTTGTACAGGGTGCATACTCTGATGACCAGAAACCCCATTTCTAACACATCATAAATATGTGGCAAAGCAGCAGGAGCGGGTGGTATCCCTACAGCCCCACAAATTTATAACTGCCACCTATGCTCTTCATTCAGCACAATTGGGCTTTCTTCCTATTTTTAGTACAGAATTGGCATCCACATCATTGGCTGCATCCTTTTGGGGACATCAAGGTATGAGCTGCATTGATCATGTTAGATCTCTCAGCAGCCTTCAATGTAGTGAATCATAACATTCTTCTTGAAGGGGTTTCATAAATGGTGGTCCATTACACAGCACTCTACATGTTGCTCCATCTGCTCCTTTGATAGTTCCTTTCAGGAGAGACTAGCTATACAAATGAGAATAACATAACTGTTTTCTTTTAGGATGTTGATCCAACAATTAATTGAGGCATTTGGTTGTAATCCTAGCCTGGTTGCAGCAAAATGATTGATGGACTTTTTTCCTCCATCACTGATTTTATCCAGGCTCTGGCCAGATTTTTAGCCGATGATTAATGAGGCAAAAAACTGATATGTTTTAATTTACACCACAAGTAAGCATAGTTCACACACCAAACAGAAAGTTTGAAAACTAATAAAAAATTGCCAACATTCTAAGTTAGGTGTAATACGCAGACTGACATGTTATTAAATTTGAAACACATCATTAACTAATTAATAGACATCATGAGGCACCTACATCGTTCTTTAACCACAGGATCACATAGTTCTCCATTTAGCATCCAGCTAATTTTTGTTATCAAATCCAGTCAGAAAATGCTATCAATTATTTTATTCTGTAAAATGTTTAACAAATCTTTGTGGAGTAGGGTATTACAAATAGGAAAGATGTGTTGACCTTTTGTAAGAGCACTACATCTGTGCAAATACACTAATTATACTCAACCATTTAGTAAAATATTTGATTGGGTGTAGGTTTGTATAATGAATCCTAGCATTCGACTACTTGTTTGTGAGGCCAAAACAAAAGAGTAATGTCTATTTTTGAATGTGGCCAGAGAGAAGTAATGTCAGTAGATGAGAAAAACAAGATCAAGGTGCGATCATTTGCATTCTTTTATTTATTTTTAATTTCTTTAGGAGCAAGCAACATGGTTAGTCATAATTTACAATTCACCTCACTCAGGAACATCTGTGAACATGATGGATATTATTGCAGTGACTGATAAAGTAACAGGAATTGTGATGCTGCCTGCTGCATGGATAGTATGGATGCCGATACACACTGTCTTAAATAATATACATTTTGTGTTGCTCTCCAGTACTAGGCAAGATATGTTACCATAGCCTTTGGCTGGAAACACTTAATACTAAGTCCGTGAGCCATTACTGTTGGATGGTTACTGTATTCAACACATTTGTCTGTACTCATAATAAAAGTAAGTCTGTGATGGCGTAGTAATACTTCCTTTGAACCTTAACTTGAATCAAAGGATATAATCAACATAGTAATTTTGGCTGTAACGCTGGTTTCAATGTAGGCTGTCCAACTCCACATTCTGTCATTAAGGCCAAGTTTCTTTAACTTAAACAAAAACGTGAATCCCATCCAAACTTCTCATTGAATCTCTAAATGAAAATTCTCACTGCAATGAAACCATCTGTTTTCATATCATTTACCACACATCCAGATTTCACAAGATTTAATCAACAAGTTCACTAGTGTAGCCTCTCACAGCAAACGTTCTGTGATAAGAACTTCTTTGAACCTTACTTTAACTTAAACTGGGATAAACTCAAAAGATTGCTATGCCGTTTCTCTCCTGAAACTATGAAATCTAAGCACATTGAATATGCTGTTTAATCACCTTATTAATGTAAAAGGAAAACTTATTTATCTAGTAATCACTGACATGTAAATGTAAATTAGCACTTGTATAGCGCACTACTCACCCGTTAGGGTCTCAAGGCGCTGTACTCATACCGCTATGGAACCCCTCCTGGCTTTTCCCTGTGAGGCGCCCACTCCTGAGCACCCCCAGGGTGAAGCCAGGCATCCAAGCGCTGTTGGGGCCGTTGTGGAGATTAAGCAAGCTATTGCCCAGAGTTGCAGAGTGGGACCCATGAATTAGATTAGGCACCGAGGCGAGAATTATCTGGTCAAGGGGAATTGAGCCCAAGACCTGCCAAAGCAGGACTTGAACCCTGGTCTTGAGTCAGATCTCTGCTTCAGGGTCTGCCGCTCTAACCATTGAGCCACACTTCTCCACACATGGTTAAAGTTTAGTGCCTGTAACCCAGTGGACATCATCATTTCACTGGAAATATATTGATTGTAGTCTCTAAGATAATGCACAAAACTCATAAGTAAAATATGTTGCTGATCAAATTAGCAAACAGATTAAAGATTAAATATAGAATTATAGATGGGTAACAGCGAATTAACAGATTTTTTTTCACTGAGAGGTTTTGAGTGACATCAACACACAACAAGAGTAATGCTCGAGTTTTCTATAATGTAACTCCGAACACTGAGGTGAAGAACATCTCTGTAATTCACCTTTTACCCATCTATAATGTAGCTATGTATTGCCCCCAAAATCATCTGCCTCGGCTTTCAACTGCTACAAAGGTGTAGAGGTGTAACGGTGAACATAACTTGGCCTCTCCTACCTGTCTGAAATGTTAAAACAAAATCCCATAACTGCAATCAATACCTAACACCCACCATCATCCCTGTCTCCCTTTCGTCTCCTGCAGCTGTGTTTTCTGCTTTCAGTCAAAGCAGGCAAGCAGCACGTCTCTGACATGCTCTTGAAGAGCCCTGCCAGCCTAGCCTGAAAGGCCTTTGTAACTTAGCAGCAGTGGGTAATGAGTTTTGATACCAATGGTTATTACTTCATATCGGCTATGGAATCCATGCATAACAATGCTATAGCAGTTTATCAATCCAGCTTTCACAGTCAGTCTTTATGAAAATAGTGGATGTTACTTACTGAATATTAGACAATGCTGATGCCTACCTAGTCCTTCTCTACATCTCTGAGGCTTTCCATACCATCAGTCATCAAAGGTGTGTATGTGTCCTTGAAGGCCACATGTGATTCAGGATAAGATCCTTAGCAGGTGTGCTTCCTTCCTAACCAACAAACAAACCAAAAAGAATTAATGAGAATCGGGAACTCTTTTTCAGACCGGCACTTAATCAGTTGCAGAGGCACTATGGGCCCTCTACAGGCACCAGCACTTTTCAGTTTGTGTACAGAGTTCCTGAGGGTCATTATGAAAATTACACCCAATTTTACCTAATTTAATAGTTACATCTGTCATTGACCTGTCTACCCTGGGTTGTCTGTTAAATCTTTATAAGTTGATATCAAAAACATTTCCTAGCTCGCAGTTAAATGTTAGTAAGAATGTTGTTCTACATTTGTATCCGTGTTCAAACCGGTAATTTCCTTTTGTCAAACACACTTCATGGTGTTTATTGGAATCCCATTCTACTTACATAGCACTAAATGTATACAAACACTGTAAACTGAAGTAATTCTGTGCAAATCTTTTCACCCAGTCTAAGCACACACATGTGGACAATTCAAAATGTTACTTTTTATGAAATGTCATTCACCCCTCATCTTTAAAAGACACTAACAGAGTACTTGCTTGCTGAGCATGTGAGACAAGCCAAAGAAATAGGGGCCAGCGATACCAGATATCCACACCAATGTTTCTGATACTTTTCACCTCTCTAGCGGCTATATGCTGAGCCACTTGTCTGGAGGGTTTTGTGGCAGCACTGGGAGCTAATGAAAATACAAGTTTCCCATGCTTTTCATTTTCACAAAATAAATACAGACAGGTACAAAACAGTGTTGGCTGTCTGTATTTACCTTTAAAAATCAGTTAACCCAAAAACAGGGAGGAGATCCTTATATATGATTCATCAGTTTGAAAAAGTCTGACTTGCTGTGCTGTCCCTTTTCTCTCTGTACTCATACTTGTGGGGAACTCCATCCCAGCCTCCAAAGCCCTTGGCAGTGATGGAAATTCCTTGGAAAGTATTTGTTTTTCATTTTACTGCTAGACAGTTACTCATTCTCTGGCATCAAAATGGATGATGAGAAGTGAATATCTTATTATTGGCACAAACAGTAGCCACAGTGCCCAGCATGTTTTGGACTGAGCTTCTACTCAATGGTTCTGATATTACATAATGTTTTGTGCAGAGCGTAGTAAAACAGCCTAAAATACATCCACTTGTTTTCAGTTCCAGTAGTCCCTCTTGTGAGTTAGATGGGGCAGTCTCAAATGATTTGCTCGTTAACCATCGCCAGGGTTGAAACTCTGTGAGGCAGATAGCTTAGAGATACCCATCAACGTACTGCGGTGATAGGCAGAAGATATCAGGATTCTTCTAATTATGACTATAATATAATATGATCACCAGTTGCAGCTCGCGGAGTGTTGAAGGGGAAGGATGGCGCACGGAGAGGGGGGAGGTGGGAAATAAACATTTAATTTTTTTTTTTTTTAAACACCTGCACGCCGCCGCTCCTCCATCTCCTCTGCTTCATCGCTGCAGGCACACGCTCCCTGACTGCAGCCAATCCTGATACTTCTCAGAGCAAAGTCAGGATTGGCTGGGATTGCCCAGCCAGGGCACTCCCTGGCAGACTGGGAGCCTGGTCGTGCTCTCTCCAGCCCGGCAACTATGTTGCTTGCCTAGAGAGAGCCTACTGCACCTGTGTGTTTGGCCGGCCCGAGACGGTTGGCCAAACACACATGCGCTGTGAGGGGGAGTGCTGTGTACTCCCCCTCACTGCTCGTCACCCCCGTGGCCCCAACCCTTTACAAGAAAACGATAATAAACTCAGTTACTATAATTTTCTTGTAAAGGTTTTGCATCTGATGCTGCAGGTGGTGGGGCGACGCTCCTCTGAACTAATGGAGGAGCCGCCCCTGATGATAACTGTAATTGTTCTAAATGTTAGTATGTCATATATTGGCGTAGTTTTTGTTGTAATATGGTTATAGCTGAGGATAAAATATATCTATTTGATGTGCTAAGATATTTTTTTGTAAATACGAAAAATAAATGGTAAAAAATGAATGCTTAGCACCTATTTTGATAAAGCTGCAGTCAGTCTATAGAGGTTTCTGGATGTTTATACAAAAGTTACAAGAGCTCAGAAGTGCTGAACAAGATAACGCTATCATTTAAAACTATAATTGTGTGACTTATCTTCTTAAAAAAAGAACTAACACAAAAGGTGAGACAAATTTATAATGTGGGTGCTTTCCTTCATGTTTCTTATCTAAGGCAATTCGTGAGTGATTGCCTCGATACCCTTCAAAGGAGCGGCGGGAGAAAGCACATTAGGCAATTTAAACAACTGCCTGCTGCATCTGCCAGTGGCATTCGCCAGGGACTTCCCTGAAGGCATCACCCTGAGAACCATTGTAATTAAGGATATGAAATGTTCAGGCAATTTATATTTGGTAGTATGCTTAGAGATGGCAGACAGGCAGTATTTATGCTGGAAACAAGAATTTATAGTTTGGGTGAAGCTTTATTTTAGTTTTTAGGTCGAGCATAGCAGCGTGCAGGTGCTGCTTTTCTGACATGTTGGTATGTACCTGGGCTTTTAACCATGCCCACCGCATGCCCATCAATATCACTCGTTCATGGGCTTGCCTTTCAAACATCCTTTGTTATCATTGGTAAATTTTTTCAGATTGTCCCTTCTTGGGACAGTCTTGTTACCGCATTGGCCACCGACTCTTTTACATGGATAATTGCACTTATGCTGATGACTTTGACTGCGAGCGAACTTCTGTCTCTCTCCTTCGCTCTCACGCTCATGGTGGCTGTGACGCTTTGAATAAGCTCGTTTATGTCAATTGTTTTACTTTTTATTTTCAGTCATGTGGTAAGAAAAGTCCAGTTAGGAATTTACAATGCTAATAGCTCTAACTCGAGCAAACACAAGACCCATTGTATTACAAATGCTTTTTTTGTTTGAGGCTGCCTTCGTTTTGTGTTGTCTCCTTCTAGCAACTGAAAACTTCATACAAAACGTTATGGGTTTTAGGGTTAAACCTGTGATTTTTTAAAAGTTGTTGTGCCTAATTCACAAAAGTAAACATACACTTTTGTGCAAGTTTACTATTTGTTTAGTATTCTGAGACTCTAATAATACTGTTAAACACTGGGGCAGAGACTCCACACACGTGGCAAAGACCCAACACACACACATTTGCCCTATCTTTTTATTCTCACAGTTCTCCACCCTCACTTCAGAGTCTCCACAGTCAGAAAATTGCTACTAGTAAAATTAAACTCATACCAAAAGGTAGTAAACTTACAGAACAGTGTAAGTTACCCTTTGTGAATCAGGCCCCATTTCTAAAGGCTGTGCAGAAAAATCCATGAGAATTGTAGATTTGCGACCATAAAATGACTGATTATCAATAGGTGGGCAGAGTACCATATTGTGCTTATGGTTAAGGTACATAGACATGTTAACTCGTTTTTCTCCTGGTAGATAGCTTTTGCTAGTCAATATTGAAGTATTACAATTCAGGCATCCTGTAAACTGCAGGGATTATTTTAGATTGTTTCATTAGATATCATGGAATACGTGGTTTGTTTCCAGTCATTAAAACACTCTATAGATTTTGTATATATCGGGCTGTGAGGACGTTCACTAAGCAAAACAAAGAACTGCAATAATGGTAAAGTGTAGAACCTTCTGACAGCATATCCAAAGCAACCGACAGTGTGATTTTCTGATCAATTAAAACGTTTACTCCAATATGAGCCAGTCACTAATGTATGTTCAAGAGAGATTCAAGACTCAAGTACATTGAAGAGGAGCCTCTGAAATGTCATGTCTCAGAGGTACCCATAAATGAAGTCACTGTTCAAAAAATGTACAAGTTATTTGTTCTTCATTTGTACAAGCCTATCTGTCAGAGGTGTAATTAGGATGTGTGTGTGAGGAAATGGAAGATAGCTGTTACTAGGCAGCTTTCTGATAAAATAAAAAGGAGTGATTAATTCATAGTCTGTGTTTAAAAAAGACAAGACAGTCCTTTAGAGGACACACAGAGTTTTCAAGGGAGAGAAGAGTGTCTGATATGTCAGAAAGGGAGAGGTCAATTGAAAATATATGAAAGATGCAGGTGGAATAAAGTAGAGGAGCAAATGTGATATGGCATGCATCACTATTGATATACTCATTTTGAGTCTCTCATTACTTAGTCTTAGCATTGTAGTCTAGGAACTATAAATATGTATGTTTCCATTGCCTGGTATGTTTTATAAGCTACAATTCAAAACCTGAACGGGGTTGTTGTGTACTAATTGTCCCTACTTTGAGAACAGTTGTCTACATGCATTTAGGTGGCATAGACACAAAAAGGGTAAACTACATTGAATGGTTTATAATATGGAGCTTTAAAATGTTGCACTATTTGTGGCTTTGCTTTACATGGATGTGTTCTGGGTAATATATACTCATTTTCAGTGAAATGTATTCTTTTTATGTAAACGATTAAATGCATGGTAGTTTGTGTGAAGTGTCATTCAGTCTGTAGACATATCATCAGGTCTTGGTCTCTCTTTGACAATAGACATTTTGGGATATTGATGAGCTGTGACAAAACCTTGTGGCTGGTGACAGCTATGGTTACATGGTTTGTTTGGCTTCTGTTTTATTGAAAAGAGTTGTTGCTGGGAGCCTTCATTGCCGTTCCAATATTTCAATTGCCCTGGCACAAAATGTCATTATTCCAAAAAGAGAACACAGAGTGAGAAGGACAAAGTAAATATTTTACAAAGTTCCAAGGAAAGTGTGCCAAGATTAATCGGAGTGTGTGATATTCTGCCAAAATGTATCATATCATATCTGAGACATGTTTGTTTTCATCAACTTGAATAACCTAAAGAGAGGTGAGAGACATTGTAAAGCTTTATCAAAATGAGGCTACTATGAAAAACGCATACACACTTTATTTGAATTGTAAATCCCTATAGTTCTGATTTTGTAACAGATTACTAGGCCACCTGTCCTAAGGGTACAATGGTGTGTCACATGTTCTTAATCAGGATTCAAGGGATTGACAGTGACCTCTTGGGACTTATTCTGATCTACGCTAATTTGAGCGGTTGACTAGTCAAAACAATGCACGTCAGTCCTGTGCCAATATAGAGCAAGCACATATAGTAGGCATTTGGACAGGCAAAATATGGAAACTAAGAACAGAAATATTTGACCACCAATGAAGAAAAAACAAAAGGAACAAGAAATACAACTTATTTGAAAGAGGTGAAAGCTCCAGTACCAGTCAGCAGAACCAGTGTCACAAACATACCCACATGAATACAGGCTGAGGTCTCATTCCCCACAGACCTCTCTTTGGATTAACTCATTGACAGACTGAGGAAGTGCAAACAGAGCTGAATGGGCACCAGAAAGCGATTAAAGTACTTTGTAACGTAATATGACGTAATATAATATAACACCCTGGGTAACACTTAAGTAAATGGCTGAGTACAATATTGGAATGTAAAGGGACTGAAATGGATTTCTTTGATTGTCATCTATAAAGGATGGGACATTAGATGATTCAGATGTTTCTCACATCCCAGATTTGTTCTAAGTTTCACAGTATTCTAAAAAGGGAAGGTAAATTTCTATGAAAAGCTTTTTAGTGAAATGGACTTTTGGGTTTTGCCAGTGCTATGAAAATGTTTCTAGTTAGCTTAGTTTGAATGTGATTTGAAGGTTTACAGAGACTTCAATCAGGCTTTGATTGTCTGAACTCCATTCTGTTAGGCATTCATTTTGTAATATCAATTTGTGCTAGTTTCTTAATGTGTTCTTTCTTCTTATTTTTGTCATAATGTTGTATTGAAAGGAAAGTCACTAAAATATTGTACATGAGAAATTGATACTAGCTGATATTTGGAGATTGACAGTTCTTTTGAGCGGGATATCCTATGGTAGGCATCTTGAATGTATTATGGCCACCTGCGTTGAGATTGAAGTAGAACTCCATTGCAACAAAGTGACACTGTTTGGAGATGCTGTAAGGAGAAGAGTTTACAATCCCCAGGTACTCCACCATTTTGTGTGAGCCCTCTTAATGGACAATGCCATTGGCTGAGTAAGATTCCTGTTATATACTTCCTTTTTAAAACACCACTAATGAATTCCTGCAGATACTCTGAATTCATGTTTGGGAATTCCTTCTAAATGATATGTACTCTCTTAGTTAGATAGTCATACTTGTTCATTCTTCAGCTAACATGATAACGACGTAGGTGAGTTGATAACAGCAAGTACAAACTATGTGTGAAAAAGGAAGTGAATTCTCTACCACCAAGAGAATCTTGTAATGGTCACATTCCATTATTTAAAATGCAGTAATCTTTTTCCACCCAGCCCTAATCATATTTGATACTCCAGTTTCTTTTTCTTCTGTCCTGTATGTCTCATTCTTAAAGTACTGGATCAATGGAAAGAGCAACCGACCTTATTGCTCAATTACTTTTTACATCCAGGACATATTTTACAAATACATATACATTTATTTGCTAATAAACTGATGCATTCTTGTCAAGTACTTTGTTCATATCGGATGTACTTTACGTATATATACATATATATATATATATATGTGTGTGTGTTTAATTGCTTATAAAATAATGCCTTCTCGCATAGTTATAATCATTCATCCAGGATATATTTAGTGCCAACAAGTATGTTTATTTGCTGATAAACTAATAATGCAATGCAGCAGTCACTTGGAAAACTGCTTTGTCATAATTCAAAGTGATTCAAATTAGCAAATCCAAACTATTTAAAGCTGTCATAAGCAAATGGAGTGAGTGTCAGTTTTCCCTGCAGGGAAATTCCCTAATGCTACGGTAAAATGTCGAAAGTGTTAGTAAATAAAACCACTAAAAGGCAGAATCAATGCAGAATCAGTCCAGAAAAAGGGAAATGGATTTGCTTGGGAATTTAACTCTTTGAACAGGAGCAAAATGAGACATCTGACCTAAAGAGAATGGAAAAGGGGCATCTGAATATAAACAGCTCAGCAATGCACAATAAATCATACAATTCTCAACACTGAACAATAAACAAAATTGAGTCTCTGTGAGATGTGAGATCATTCAGGACCGAATGCTTCCAGATAAGTAGGATTCCCCCTTCTTCCCAGCCATCTCACAAAGGATGTTTTAAGCTGCACGTCATTCAGGAGATATCATACAGTAGGATGTTACATAGTGGTCAGCATGTCCTCAGCACTGGTGCAGAAATTAATTTTCGAGCTCTCTGTGAAACTCCATCAGGTAAACAATTCTAACAAAGTAATTAAAGCTAACTGCTGAACTTATGTTATAGTGAGTTATTTAAATTGAGGACTATATTTACTATGGCTAACTTCATATGAACATCACACTTTCTATATGTGTATATATACTTGTGTTTATGTGTATATGATCTGCAGATTAAAATATTCTTTATATATGTGTTTATGTGTGTATGATGTGAAGATTAAAATATTCTTACGTAAACGAACAATAGTGACAGAGCATCCCCAGCTGCGCGCTGACATCTTTATCAGCATCTATTTCCTTTGCTGTTCTAGACGCCTTAACCCTCAGGATTGCATTTTGTGGTTTAAGATGCCTCATCATCTCCCAACGTCGTAGCAATTATGTTCTTGCAATTGCAATTATATTTTAGAAATACACTATCCTGCCAGTTGTTAGTGCTGCTCTCTTCGCTGGCTTTAATTGCTGCTGTAAAAATATTTTATCGTCCTGTCATTAAAAAGAAGATGCCGAAAAGCTTTAATTCCCTGCTGGCGGGACCTGTGGTTCGTGGCATGCTGCGCAGTTCTAAGAACTCTCTCCTAATTAGCAGCACTAAGCGAAAACACTGCAAATAAACCAATATGGGCTGCCTATTATTATTTAATCTTGATTACCTGGAATGGTTTGATAAATGTTTGTGAAACCTTTCGAGATATGTATCTGCCCCAGCAATTAAGCTGTATAAAAATATTGGGACCCTGCACCTTAATGAGAATGTTTATGTTCCATAGTATTTAACTTCCAGGCATCATTGGACACAGTTCATAAAGACTGTAAACTCAGACGCTTCCCCTCTGCTGTTCTTAATTTATTTTGCCATCTCAATTACAAAGTGGAGTGTTCTTCGCTATAACAGCAGGTGAAAAAATGTTTTCACATGATGAAAAGTGGCGTGTAATGCATAATTGTTTCAGGTAGAACAGGCACTATTTATATTCTCAGTACCTATGACAGGGAGTCGCAATAGCACTTAATCTCCCGGTGATTATTTCAAATCTAAATTTAGATGAGGTAGAGTGGATAATCTTATTACAACAAAAGCCACGATGTTTCCATTTGGAGCCGCGAGTGTTTTCTTTTGCCTTCAAGACTAGTCAAGGTCGTAATCCTTCCAGGAGTCAAGCCATTGTCCCAGGTGGCATGCAAAAATTATGGAATAAAGGCACAGTGGGCGTTTAAGAAAACTGCCAAATATACACTACAATGTAGTAAGAAATAGCACTTTGACGTTTGCACTGTAGTAATAAATGAGCTGACATGCTTAATACATGTGTATCAAATAACGATATTTGTTCATATTCTTTTTCAGTGGATGGCATATATATTTTATGCGCAGATACATAGTGAGATCTTCATTTTATTGACATTGTTGAGTGTTGGGAATGGCTGTGGCTCACGAGAGGTGATGACAAGTGGGTCTTTCTTCTCCTCCTTTTCAACAACAATGGTAATAAATAGCACATTTTACTCTATCCACCTGCATATATGGCTTATGCTATGGCATATTTTCATTGCTTCGAGCGACTCGTGTCCCTGTCCCACACTCATAACACTGTCTTGTTCTGGCCACAACACATTGGGAACCGCCTGTAGTGAATTGGGTAGTAAAAGGCCAATTGTCATAAACACCATAGTTCTACCATTTGTACATGAGTTTGTGTATGGAAAGGACATAGCATAAGCCCTGGAGCGAACTGTAGGTGCGCATGGTGAAGGTTATATGGTGCACAGTTTACCAACAGTAACGATTAGGGTGTAAGCAACACTCCATTTTAAACAAGGTAAAGGCTGAGCACACCTGATGTGGGCTGCAGAGGCACATTTTTAAAGCAGGTTGTGGATCATTGTGAAATCTGATTGACTGCCACCACATCACCAACCAATGTGGCAGCTGCCTTCTTCGGACTAAGAAAACATTTAAAAAAACAGGGGACGGGGTAGGGATACCCTGAACTCCTAGGTGTGGTGGGGGTATCCCAGAAAGACCCCTCCTACAGCAAAAAATGTTTTTTTTCTAATTTTGCCACACATTTATGGTAACTATAACTCGCACCCTGAACATGCACTGCTGAATACCTCACATATTACATCACTCATGACTTGTTCTGTAACATCATTGATAATATCACTGCAACATTTGCAATGATATAATTGATGACAAAACTGTGAATGCGGTGGTAGCAAATTATAGTCACCTAAGGGCATGAGTTACAGTTACTTGAGTTAACTATAACAGGTGAATTTCAGAAGTTTTGTTCATTAAAAATTACATGCTTTAACTGACATTTTCACTAACTATAGCATCCCTTTAAACATTGTTTTTTCAGGGAATTTCTTAGTTTTTTTAAATGACAAGCAAGATATAATTATCACATCTAACTATGACATTACTGTAACCTATGTTTTATTGAGTAAGTGTGTGTGTGTGTGTGCAAATGTGTGTGTGTGTGTGTATATAAAAAATACATGGTATTCTGTAAATCCTTGTGTAAACAGCAGTCTCTAATTTCTTTATAATCGATGACATGATGTAACCAGTCGCAGATTATGACGAAAAGACATCAGAACTCGACTATTTTATGTTATTACAGTACCTCTGTTGTCACAATGCCTGCTGCCAGAGCCAGCACCTGAGGAGAAAGGCGGGTCAGGTCACAGAGCATATAGAGCATTATTGAAGCAGCTGTTTAAAGCAATGAAAATGGAACGTTGCTTTTCTTTCTTCTATTTTATTTTCCTAGTTTACAATGACAAGCAGAGAGAACACATTTATTTTGCTCTCCTTAGAGAAAAGCTAGAACCTTTCTACATGTTTCGAAACTTTTAGAGCTACTGACACTTTTTTTAAACTGACTTGTATTAAAATGCTTTTAATAACTTTTTACAGCCAATATCTAACAGGTTTTTGATGTGTTTAATTTTGCACTAGAGATTTTAATTGTATTCTTCATGTTTGCAAACATGCTCACTCTTTCATGTAAAACAGCTGTGCACCTAAGTTTTAAGCGGTTTGGGAAAGGTGATGGAGAGACCATGCATTATATAGGATAAAGTACCCATGGCATACGTGATAAGGATATTGCAAGTCACCTCAGAGTTCCAAAAATGTATAAACGAGCTTGGCCTTAAGCCTTGTTCCTCCATATGGCCATTTTCAATATCCTTAGAATGCATAGCAGGGTATATATATATATTTTCTTTTTTACTAAAAAACAAAGGTTACAGGGCCGTTATAGTTAGGTTCTGAATTTACTCTTACAAAACTACAGAATTTCGTCAGTTATAGTTAAAGTTATTTCAAGTAACTAGAACTCGCACCCTAGGGTAACTATAACTTCGACTCTCACCCCGCACAGGGTTGGGTGGTGATGGGAGTTGGCTTGTGGCCAACTGCCGCTGTGCACGGCTGAATGTTGTGCGCAATGGTGGTTGGATTAATGTATAGTAATGAAAATTACTTTATGTTAAAAAACCATAGAAATTCATTGAAAAAAATAAAGGTTACAGGAACATTATAGATAGGTAATAGAATTTTTAAAAAACATAGAAAAAAGGTTACAGGGACGTTATAGTTAGGATCACATTTTGAGCGTACCAACCCACAGAAATTCACCTGTTAGACTTATCTCAAGTAACTCTAACTCGCGCCCTAAGGTAACTATAGCTCGTGCCCTCTCCATACAATGCTAATTACCCCACAAATTACGGTACTCATGACATCTCTGATAACATCATTGACAATATCAATGTCATATTTGAAGTAACATTTGTGATGAAAAACTGTGCATGGCGTTGAGATCTGTTGGGCATCAGACATCAGAGATCCACCAACCAGGGTTTATGGACCCTTTTTGGACCCAGATTTTAAACTATAAACAAATGTAATTGGATGAGGAATCGTTTCTTATCCATTTGTGATCTCTAAGCACAAACTGTGTTTTGTAGACAGGAAACTTTCTAATTGTCTGCTGCAACTTGAAGGAAATATATTCTGGTTGCCATTATAATAAACAGGGACTCAGTCCCTGCATCCTAAAACACATTTGCATAGCCATAAGTGACAGAGAGAGTTTTCCCTGCTGTCCAGGCTCAGGTAGGCAGCCCCAAAGCCCCTAATCTGACCTTAAAAGAAAAAAAATGCTGATTTTTCCCCATGGCTTCTTCAACTCGAAGTAGAGTTTGCGGACCCCATGTGGTCCTTAAGATTCACACACCTAAATCAACAGTATGCAAACCCCCTGCAAATGGGTCTTGGACCGTTGTGAGTCCCACCATGGGATTTTCAGATGCGCCATAGGATCCTTACAAACAGTATTTAGCCAACGGCTAGGCCCTGTGTCTTTCCCCAACAGTGAAATGCAATGTTTGGCTGTTTGTGGCAGGTTGTGCAAGGGAAGTATTGCATATAGTATTTGAATAAAAGAAGGTTAAATTGAATTTATAGTTAGCTTTGGTATAATTCTTTAATGTGTGTTAAAAAAACAAAGAAATTCACTTGAAACCCCATAGTTAACCTGCAGTCATAGTTGTAAATTAAAACTAAAAAAAAACTGAAGTTCATAAGTAATGTCTAGCTCTGCATCCAAAACTAACACTATAGTCATGCAAACCACAACTCACACAACAAATACAGTCATAGTATAAACTTAATTTTATGCATAATCTCATCTGTAAGATTATTTACAGCATTTGTAATTGCATCTGTCACAACAAGGTTGAGGTCAAGGGTATAGCAACTGGCGTGCAAATTATAGTTTGCATCCCTATTTCAGCGTATCTAACGGAAAAAACACTGTTTACGGCGTGACAGACAAAGGTGTGATCTCTTTCACAAGGAAAAAACTATTGCCATATTCACAAGGCCTTAATCCAGTAGTATCCTACCACATATTTTAAGAAACTGCCTGCTTTCTATATAACTTTGGTCATGATTTAAGGAAAGTGGTGCTGCACCTGTGCATCACCACTTACCTTGCGCCCCTTAGTGCCCCCAATACACCATGTTTCTGCCATATCTAATATATGGTGCACCATGGCGGTAGTTAGGGAACTAGCATAAAAATGTTTGATGCTAGTTCGGAGCTTTGCAGGGTTAGCGTAAAAATGTTGATGCTAATGTTGCAAAGCCTATTGAGGCCCATTGTAAACAATAATGTGCCTCCTTTTAACACTTGCTCTGAGCAGGCATTAGAAGTGTAAAAAAAAAAAAATGGCGCAAAGAAATCTCTTAGATTTATTTGTGCTATTTTTTCTGCCCCCATAATGGGGGAACGCCCCCTTTGCATACATTATGCCTGGCGCAGGCATAATGTAGCGCACAGGGTTTCAAAGTGACACAATGCATGCATTGCACCACTTTGTAAATGTGGCGCAGCAATTTTGGCTTTGTTGGGCCACATTAACGTAAAACAAAATGACAGTAATGAGGCGCGAGGAGGCGCTAGGGGCTCTTAAATCTGCCCCTCTGTTTCTGGCTACTTACCATAAACTAAGAGCATCATAATCAACACAAGGCTTCACTTCCCATGAGTGATACACACTCCCTACACTCAACAATTACAATAGATAGCATATTACAGTCTGGCCCTGTATTATTGTGGGTATGCGTGCATCCATGGACATTCCAGCTGTAACACGAGAGCTTTATTGTGCGTGGGAGACCTCCCTGGGGATAGACAGGTCGAACACACGTGCCCGCCTCTGAGGGAGCGCTGTTAAGCTTGTCACCTTTCTTTTTAAAGATTGTCAAGTCGAGACAATGTATTTTTAGAGCATTGCATCACCAGGGCGTGCTGTTAACTCAGGGTAATGATCCTATGACTTGCCCTTGTGCATCACAAGGAATCACATCACCGCGAAATAGATGAATACCCATGTGTTCAACTGTGCCTGACAGCTCAGTGCCGAGGTACCTCAGTTGATTCTCTAGTCCTTCTATATCCCAATCTCCCGTCCTTTTCGTTTTTGCCATCGTCTTATTAAATAACGCTGCTTTTTGTTGTTTTAATCCTGCGCATGAAATACGTGAAAAACCTGCCTGGTTCGGTCCAGCGGGGTGTTTGGACTGAAATAAAAAACATGGAAGGCATTCAGAGAGGAGAGCAAAAGCCTCTTGTGATGCCCCTGCTGACAGGGATGCTTCTTTTCTGTCTCAAAAGACAAACAAATAGATTTCTCACTGAAACACTTAATTGCTTGTGATTAAAAGCAACACTGATGCATGGCAGACAGCGCGGAGTGTGGAATAAGCATTGCGTCAATGGGTGGTGTATTAATTGGAGCAGGGGATTGTCGCGTGCCTTTTGTTAGTAGTAGTAGTACGATATAAATATTATTAAATAGCATAATAATAAAAATAATAATAATATGCCGTCACACACAGAAAAATGACCTTAAAAACAAACTTATTAATAACATCAAATTGAAAGATATTCTGTTTATTGAACGGGGCTTACCACCTATGCCCTAATTATGAATGGACTGGTAAATGGGCTGGATTTTACTCACCCCCCAGAGTTTCCGATATTGAGGGCACAGTAACACTCTGGCGGTGGGGAATATCTGACCCATTATGAGTTGGACCCCGAAAGATGAGGAATTAATAGGGAATCTATAATTCCAAGTCAGATGCCCCAGTAATTCCTCTGTTTGTGCCAGACTCACCCGGAGATTTTCCTTTTTTAATTAAGCAGCTGAAATCTTCAATGAAGCTAAGACGTCTGTGGTGTTACTCCAGATGTAATTCAGATGGGGCCAGCAACAGCAGTTACCGTGGCCATCAGAATTAAGAGATCACTTGTAACGAGGGCTTAAGATTCAACAAACATGATCCACAGCCCTTGAATGTACTCCTTTACATTATATGGTTGGGTACATTGCTTGCTTGACCGCATAGCTGTAACCTATGTTTCCAACTTGGGTACACCAGAACTGAGCTACAGATTACAGATATGTCCCTTGTTTAATTTGTATATATTCATTGCATAACCAAGAGCATATGACAAACCTCATTGGGTACCAAGTTAATGCACCTAACACTAATACCAACTACAATCCAGTTGTATTATGTTTCAATGCATGCCTTTACCTCACATGGATTTTCCACATAGATAGATAGATAGATAGATAGATAGATAGATAGATAGATAGATAGATAGATAGATAGATAGATAGATAGATAGATAGATAGATAGATTTAAGACCTTGTTTCCTTGGGAAAAGCATTTTATGTTTTGCCTTCAACTTTAGCTATTATGTGGAGAGTGGTGGGGCGATTCACCAAGCAGGGGTTGAGAAAAGGTGGGGAGTGTCCCAAACCAATTTTTTCCCCATACACTTTCCCATAGGAGTTTTAGACACGACTACAGCCGGAACCGTGGGACAGAATTACACAGAAGTTGGCAGAAAGTTAGCTCTTACTCCAGAAAGAGCCCTCTTTGTTATTTGGTATAAATCTGTTCAGTAGATTTGGAGCTATTAAAGGAAAAATAAATATAGATGTCTAGAGATGCGGACCCTTTTTAGATCCACTCGCAGAGGATCAGCAGTTCCAAGGGAAATGAAGGGCCCTGATTGACTGGTCACAACTTCAGAGGAAAGTTGTGGCTGTCATTTTCTTTCTTGCATTGGGCCAGGGGGATTGAATAACAATAAACAACTGACATAAGGGGTCTGGACACAGGTATCCTGACCCCACAGGAGAAATGGAGGGATACCTGAGGGACCCTTCTTGGGCAAAAATTGCCCTATTATTTTAGGCCAATCCGTGGATCCACTGCAGCATTCAATCAGCCCCCTTGTAAACTTGTGAAGCCTCCGCAGAACCAAAAAAAAAAATGAAAAAAATACCCACTCGCACACTAAAACCCACTGTGCATGGCCAGATTCATGCAGGGGGCTGTTGGCCACAATGCCTGGGTGCACATATTATCTGGTTGTATTAGCATGTGGTGATTAGATATTACTTTACATTAAAAAAACATACATATTCACTGAAAAAAAAAAGATCACATGGATGTTTTAGATAGGTTGACGTTTATCTTTATAAAACTATAGAAATTCAGCAGTTATACATTTATGCTTATAGTTATACTTATCTGAAGACTATAGCTCGTGCCGTTAAGTCTCTTTAGGTATCCTAACAAAACACAATGGCAATGCTCCTCAATAAAAGCCAGGGTATTTAAACAATATCAATGAAACAGTGATCCTTATGAAAATAATAATTGTATAATAGATGTAAAAATCAACTCAGTTGGTCAGTAAAACTGTTAAAGGATGTCGAAAGGGAAAATAATAACAAGAAGTCCACAAGGGTTATATGAAAAGCTCATAATTTATATTATATTTGCAGAGTAGATTCCTAATGTACATGGTGGCCCATGTGAAGACAGAACTCAAACAAGAAACACAGTAGAGTTAAGCAAACACTACAGAACAAACAGGTTTCCAAACTGTGACAAATGACCAACCTAATAATATGTCTAATATACACAAGACCTTTTAACAATCAAAAGGGTCAGATTAGTGGTTTATTTGAAAAAGTCAACAATGTTTTGACCCTCTCTGTGATATGTGGGTGTCATCAGGATCATATGGTATAAGAGACACCTGTAGGTAGAAACATTAAAAAGGAGACTAACTAATGTTTAAAAGGACAACAACCATAGATGTAATTAATATTGGTTGTTGACATACCTGATGGAATCATGGACAAGCTATAAAGTGCACACTCCTAAAGTGCTATTTCCATCCGAAATGTCAGCAACCAATATTATTATATCATAACTTGCCTTTACCACTATCCACTCTTAAACCCTCCCATATCTGTCTTTATCACTACCCACCCCATGTTCTCTGTGTTGCTTGTTACTCTTCCACACTTGTCTGTGTTGCTTCTTTCTTCGCAATACCACCCTTCCTTTGTTTGTGTGGTTTTTTCTCTCCAACCTCTGGCCTTCCCATTGTCTGTGTTGTCTCCCCACCACACGACATGAGAAAGAAAAAGCTGTCAGTGCTGGCCGTGTCATAGCACTTTTTTCTAACTGTGTTTTTAGCCATGCTGCACAACCATGCTACCGTACAACATACCTAAAAGACATTGGCAAAGTTCCATAGGTGAGACCTCTTTGCTGTACC
Organism: Pleurodeles waltl; assembly: GCF_031143425.1. Classification (NCBI taxonomy): domain Eukaryota; kingdom Metazoa; phylum Chordata; class Amphibia; order Caudata; family Salamandridae; genus Pleurodeles; species Pleurodeles waltl. Next base: position 96,142,957 of record NC_090449.1, read on the forward strand.
AGTGCTTGTTTAATATAACACTCCTTCTGTCTTTCACATTGTTTGAAATATCGGATATTTGTTGTGTGGAGTTTGTATCTCCCCAAGAGGGAGAACATATTTTAGCAAGCTAGCTCATTCATATCCTGAATCTCAGCCATTAGCTGGGTCTTTTGGTAAAGCAGTTATTACTACAAGATGCAACCAAGCAAATGCCCCAGTGTTGCGGCCAGTGGTGCTGTGGCGATAAGATACTCTTAAATATATAATCACAGTATGGCAATGTTCCTTGTGGAAACATTATCATGCAGACGGATGGAACGGATTAGTATGTCTGAAGGCAAAGATTTGTAGAAGGAAGTGACTCAGGCACAGAAATATCCTCAGTATGGGTATCAGCTGTCTGCTGGGACAGCAGCCTCGCATCCTTCGGAGGAGTGAAGCCCACACATACCACGCTGAAGCACACTTCCGGGTCACATTCTGCAGTGGCTTATAGCAGGCAGGATATGAGTGTGAAACTGATAGGCAGAAGCCTGTAGAATTTTACACGTCCAATGAGTCAGTAATATTATACATCCTGCCCTATGAAATGCATCCTACATTTTATATTTCTCTGCCTACACTCGTGCAAGCTGCCCCCACCTGCAGACAGATTGGGTTCACCACTTTACATTTGCAGCATCTATTTTGTGGGACTAAAGGTGGCAGGCAGGGCTGTGCGTCCCCATTAAGTGGCAGATGCAGGCACAAGCAGTCCCTTTTTATCGTTTTTCCTTTGGGCTTGTTTTCAGATTGCATGTGCTTAGCCAGAGCAGTTTTAGTACCATTGTATTTTAATGGCTCTTTACCGTTCGCTGCACCCTCTTAATATAAATAATTGAACATCTGTCATGTGAATCAGAGGGGAGTGGAGCACTGCACATAATACGTCAGACCTTGTTTTTTTCACCCCCGCCATTAAAATTACAAAGCATGTATTTCATGTAAAAGCTTGGCTAGCTGTACCGCGGTGGAAGTGAGAGGTTCGTCGGCATAGGTGAGGCTGAACATAAGGTAGGTATGGTGTCACTAGCTTTATTCAGATTGCAGATGGGTATATCAGATTCAGGGAGACATACATTTCCCAAAGGGGTCACTTAATTTACCTGTTTAAATTGATCTGAGACCCGAACCTGTGGCTGTTTTACACAGGTGGCCCGGGGGCACTTTGCAAATGCTCGTGCGGCCCCCTCTTTAATATAGATATCGCTGGTGCACATATGTTAGGGCAGCACTATCATTAAAGGGTCTCCATCATGTGCATGGGGGCGTGGGCCCATGCACATAAGGGAATCTCTTTGCCTCTGTGCCCGCGCCGTGTGACTGACGCGGGTGCCTAGGAAAACATGTCTTTAGAAGGCGCATTGAAAGTGAGCCACAAAAAAGATGGTGCGCTTCCAGTGCACCTTCCAAATGCAGCTCTCAAAAGGGAGTCCCATGGCTCCCCAGACATCCCTTTGCAGAGGGGTGCAGTCACTCACTGCACCTGCCCGCACGTGGGTTCCAATCCATTTTGAAAGTGCAGGAAGGTGAGGCCTGCAGGGAGAAGCACGGAGCAGCTTTCCAACAGCTGCTTCGTATTTCTCCTGAATGTGCTGCCTGTGGGCAGTGCGAGTTCTCAGCTGCCCCAAGGGCAGCGCATTCTTCCCGCTAGGGCGCACTTTCCATGTTTGCACCCAGCACACCTGCTCTATGGTAATACCGACCCTGGTGTGTTTGGGACTGAGTCATAACAGTCGAGACAGGTGTGGAACTGCAATATGCAACGTTTCCACAAAAACACAAAAAACAGAAATGTTTCCAGGCATTTAGAAAACCCAAGCAGTCTCAAGTTCTCAAACTTACTTTTGTTAATTTTTATTTGATATATAGGTCACAACTCATACATTAAACGACGCAGCAGTACATTGTCCGCTGTAAATATTCGACAACTAGTAAAAGTGATAGCTAAACAAATAGGTTAAATAATACGAAAAATATATTTTGCATGTCTTTTCCTCCCACAGTATAATAGGTACCTGCAAATTTTAAATATAGATATATTTTATTTTTTACGGTGGTAATATGCATGAGTAATTTGTTTTCTTAGTATTTATTTCAGTCGGTGCACCTACCTGCAAGGGGACTCTAATCCCTGAAAAAGGTGCAGTTGGGAGCGTCTGCACAGAGAAACACAAGCAGCTTTTAAACAGCAGCTCAGTATTTCTCTTGGATGCGCTGCCCTGGGGGCGGGGCGAGTTAGTAGTAACCGAAGGGCAGTGTATTCTTCCGCATGGAGCACACGTTTCGTCTTCCTTAATCCAGACTGAGTACAGTGTCCGGACAGTACACACCCAGAGCTTCCCACATTCACTGAGGTGTCTGTGACTTACAGGAGAATTAGAGAGGCTCCCTTTCCCCAGTCTAGCAGAGAGCGACATCCCAGCCCGGAGTCTAAACTTCAAACTTGGCAAGAGCTAAACGGGGGGTTCGCTGTGTATGCTGGAAGCAGACAGAAAGAGGGAGATGGGGCTTATTTTGACAGGAGATAAAAGAGGACAATTTTGTCATCAGTTATTGGGACACTGAAGTTTTGCAATGAAAGGGGTTAAACCAAGCACCCTCAGAGGCGAGCAGATTTCCCCTGTTCTTGCCGAGTGTCGAGGCACAAAGGTAGGGAAGAGGCGGGAAAGAAAGGCTCCGGGATTGCACTGAAATGGGCTAGTGCCTGAGTGAAGAACCAAGAGGCTCAGTTGATGGATGGAGACAGGCGGCACAGGGTGGGACACATTGGTGCAGATCGACGGGGGAGGACAGAACGGCCGAGTAGCCTGTAGAGAACGTTTGAGCCGATTTAGAAGATAGAGAAATGGTGTCTCTTAGAAACCTATTAACAGGTTATGGTGCCAACAATTGCATCACCGTGTGCACATTTGGAATAAGGGCACACAAAGAATGCAGTGACACTTGACAGGCAGTGTTCAGTAAATTCAGAGAGGCGAGGGAGAGTAAAACAGGGGAAGGAAGATGACGCAAAAGAAAGACATGTAATACTCGGAATGGCTTATTGGAGAGTTTCTCACGTGGAAGGGTTCACTTGGTTGTGTGGGGTACCACCCTGACTGCAGCATTGGTACCTTGTGGGTAGTACTCCCAGGATGGAGTTACCAGCCGTGTTGACAGACTGCTGACTGCTGGGCTGTTAAATACATGTTGTATATTCTTCTATACCTTTTTATACACGAATTGCAATAAACAAACTCCACACAGCGCTCGTTACCGTGCATTTCACCAGCATCATGCATTGCACGGAACAGAGTTTAATCCAGTACAATCTTTGTGTTCATATCTGTATTGCTATTCGTGCACGGGAGGAGAAAGCTGGCATGCCCCCGCCCCCAAAGTTTCATATTATTCTCTGTAATACATGCTCTTGTGTGCTTGCTGCACAAAAGATTGGGAGACATCCTTAGATAGTGTGTCCCGATGTAGAGCACGCGCACAGTTCCCGTATGTGCTCACCTGATGTATCATTTGGTGAGAGGGTGGTCCCTCTTGCAGTTCTCTCACGGTGCGCCCGCAGCCCTCCTAGTCCCAACCTTTGCGTGTGTGTTAGTGATAGTTGTGGACACTGCTACAACACGCCATCGTTGTAGCTTCACTGCCTTTATCTTTTAAGGGTGGATTTGAGGCCCTCTCGAGGCTGCATGCAGCCACGTACTGCCCCGTACTCACTTTCCCACAATACTCCACAAGGAAGGGCTATTACCATGTTGTAGGAGTAGCTGTATAGCCCCATGTATGCTGTGTGACTCTGGTCAAAGTACTCCTAGGTTTGCATGGAAGTCCGGAGCAACAGGGGCGTCAGGAAGAATGCCATTAATTCCAGATACCCCCAGAGCATCCGTGGATCATTTATTGCCGACTCTCTTTAGGGCTGTGTGTCTTCACGGGCTGGAGACCTAGAATCTTTCATTCTGCGGGGAGTGGATAATGGCCGATTGCAAGTTTTGCTGCAAATCTTCCGTGTGCAATTGTAATAAATTTTATAAAATATTGCTGCATGGTAGAGGTTGAGAATGTGGAAAAGACAAGTGTTGCTTTGAGGTAAAATGTGAAGCGGTTGAGAGAATCACTGCTGGGAGGAAGATTGAAGCGCTCAGACTAAAAACAATTGCTCGTGGATGTAAGACAAGTTTTGTAGGTAAGGCCGAAGGCTCCAAACGGATATATGTCGTCTCCCTTAAGAGCAAGTGCCACCACTTTTGTAATTGTTTCTGAAACAGTTTCAAAGGAGCAGTGCTACAAATTAAGAAAGCATGTGATGCAGTTCGATTTTAATCACGACGCAGATCAACGATGTACATGCAGCGCAGAGCTGTGCACTTGTTTCTTTTGGATTGCACTTTCTAAGTTGCATACTTTAAACTTGGAATTTGTTTGACTTAGTGCATGCACCACAGACACTGTTTGAAATCAAAAACATTGGTTGCGGTTCTCCGTGAATTTCTAGTAGATCAGTGGTTTATCAATGATGCTGGGGTGAGGAGCTCTAAAATGGTGGATGGAATGATTGAATAAATCTCAGCCACTGGTAAATAACGATGGAATGGGCTGCATTCCAGTCCATCGCTATTTTACGCACCCTGCTATATGCAAACTCTTGATCCTGCTCCAATGGGAACAGTACAGTCTGAAGTGCCAAACCAAGTCTTCCCTGAATCAGGACAGAAGCAACCCAGGACATGTTCGGCCTACTTAAGGCTCATCAGCTAGGTATAGCTCGGTTCCAGTGCCACCGTACCCATGTCCGGGCATACCCGTCCCAATTATGGTGACAAACTAAAAGTATACAAAAAATGATGGACACTATGCTTGACTTAATCTCAGCCATGGGTAATTACTCAGGGCCTCATCCCAATCCATCTTTCTTTGCACACCCTCCACCTCAGTTTGGACCCAGTTAAATGCAATTCAGTCTTGACTCTGCTCCAATAGGAACAGTCCAGCCTGGGCTACCAAGCCAGCACCTCCCTCAACCAGAACACAAGCAACCCAGGACTGGGGTGAGGTGTTCAGCATCAGACCTGTTTTGAACGACTCATACTGCCGTAGGCAGGTCATCACTATTGATTTGGTAAACCTGTCTCTGATGGCTACTGCTGGCTGGGCACTGACACTATATAGAGCTATATCATGCAGAGCTGCCCTGGCTCAGCATAGATCAGCGAATCTGTTACTTTGCATCTGAGGTGTCTAAAGTTATGCATACAATTTGGAAGTTCTATGGGTTAGTTCATAAACATTGGACAGAACAAATCAGAAAGAGAGATAGGCAACCTGAATATTTGCCACATATACAGTCTGCAGTACATACATTATTATGGAATGTTTCTGCGTTATATGTATAGACTTTAGACATTCCAAATGTTATAAAGCAGGTACTGGCTCTGCTCAGAGCCTGTGTATTGCTTCATGATATGTTCCATGAAGTATCAAACTGGGGGAAAAAAGTCAAACTACATACATGTATCATACTCAAATCATGCATCAAGTTGGACAACTGTGTTGCACATTTTTATGTTATTTCAAGCTATAGTCATACTTTAAATTGCCTTTGAAATTTTGGATGCTACTAAAGAAATTGTTTTAAAATTGCAGATCTATTGTAAGGAAAAAATTCCAAATACTTTCTGTATTTTTTTTTCTGTAGAGTCAAAAGCAGTGTTCTTAAAACACAGTGATTTATTCTTCACCAGATCATACACATGGTGTTGATTCCCTTTCATAAAATAGAGAGACACCTTGCATTTTCACAGTGCTTAATTTGAGCCGGTGGTGGGGCACTAGCACTTATTTTGGGGGTCAGCATTTATTTTAGGTATTTACTGCAAGCAAAAGACTCTAATGGGAAATAAGGCAACCAGCATTAATTAAAAGTGGTGGGGTGGGTGGAGGATGTGTTGAGGGCGAGCATAGGGGAGAGCGCAAGGGGGAACATGGGGCGTTCATAAAAAAAAACACTTACCAGGTGCTACCGGCCCCTTCACGCTCCTCTGCTTCCTGGTCCCAGCATCAATGACTCCCTGTGCATTCACTGCGTGGCTCTCATGCATTACCTAGCATGAGAGCAGCACAGGGACTGGTCTGACTGGGCTGGTTTGCCACTCGCTCAGGCACAGAGAGTCTGCGCTGTTTCTCCAACCCTGCTGTCATATACAGCTGAGTTGGAGAAACCTAACTGCGCACGTCTGTTTGGCTAGCCTATAATGGCCAGCTTAACAGACATGCACAGTTAAGAGCACAATGTACTCCCCCTTCTTCCTCTCTCCTCCCACGGCCCAGCCGTACCCCTCCCTCCACAGGCTGGCTCAGCCAGCAGCAGAAAAATAAAACAATAGTGAAATATAATTTAATATTCTGCTGCTAGCTCTGAGTCAGCGGGGCGCTGCTCCTCCCCCATTGCGGAGAAGCCTCCGCTGCGTGTGCACTCACGCACATCTCTGGAAGCTAATATTTTTTAAAGTATTTCTCCAATGAGCTTGTCTCGCCATGTTTGTATATGTTGTCCCCGTATCTCTGCTCCTCTTTCCTTGTGAGCGTTTATCACAATATGTATTTGTCAATCCTGCTCACTGTGTGTGTATATCTTCCCGTGGATAGGAATCTATGCAGTCGGTGAGTAATTATAATATTGAAATAAAACAGATACAGACAGTGCGATCCTGGATATACTGTTCCTGCCTTTTTAGGGTCGAGCCTGCGTAGCATGTGCTTGCGCATGCGTATCGCTTGTGAGATGATGTGGTAGTTAGAAAAGGGCTCGGATCCCCATCCATGTCACGTCAGTGTCTTTCATTGGTTCGTGGGCTTGCCTTTTAAAATCTGCTTGCTTTCATTAGTGGAAGGCATGCATACATCATGCCTTTTCCGGTGGTTAGCCCTCCTCGAGCGCAGCGACCAAGTACTGAAAACATACAAGGCTCAATGTTTTCTGTCCGGTTTATGGACTACTTTTTCTCTTTTTTCACAGCGCGATCCCGCTTGTTTAGAAATGCGAGACTGGTTGCATTGCAAATGCTTGTTTCGCACTGGAACTACTATGACATATGGCAGAACATGGAAGCGAGACTTAACTACAAAATAATAGCCTGAGTTGTATTGTTGATCAATGGATCTTCACATTTTAAGATGAAACAATATTAAAGTGATTCGTCTTGATGTCTCCTGCTGCCCTCCTCCTGCCGCCCCTTTTGATTCTGACCCGCTTGACACCCTATGTCTTGCTTCGTATCCCGCTGCTGTCTTCCCACTGTTAACTTTAGCCTGTCCCATCCACACCCAATCAGTGATGCATTTTGATATTACGGGGTGATGTGCAATATTAAGGGCCAATGTGTAACATTCAACAAACCAATCCAGTGAAAGATTACACACAGCATAGCGAGATAAAATATACACCTTACTTCAAAGAAGCACTGATTACATCATTTGCTGATACAACCTAATGAATTAAAGCAAAAAATGCTCATTTTTAATCAAGGAACATTGCACACACCACCCTATCATATAAAGTTTCCACATGTAAAAGACTACCAAAAAAACAACGTACACACCAGTTATAGAAATAGTGCGAAGGTTTGCATTATATTATGTTTTAAAAACAAGTACTTATAGATATTTCGATTCAACTGTTGATTTTGTTGCCTCGTCTGTGTCCTTTTTGTTTGTCACTGTTTGTTTTTCCATTGTGGTATTTTGTATTTGGGAGTGCTATGTACTAAACAGCCCAATGATACACCTTAGCAGCATATGCAGTGTTCCCACGTATCTGGCTGCATACGTTTGTTTCTGTTTCGCACCATTTCTTTGCATAGAATTCACGCAGTCAGTGAGCAATATTTAAATAAAACGCTTAGAGGGCATTGCATATTCGGATATACTGCTCCTGCCTTTCTTAACACTGGAACTGCTATACATGCCACACAATTTCACTCCATACAATTTTGCACCACACATTTCAACTGCATACAGTTCCACTCCATTCCACACAATCCCACTCTTCTCCCCACTATTTCACTCTATACAACTCAATTCCAATCCATTCGGTTGCACTCCATCCCACACAGTTTCACTGCACTCCACACAGTTCCCCTGTGCTCCTCAAAGTACCACTGCCCTCCAAACTGCACTCCACAGAGTCCTATTGCACTCCACACAATTCCATTCCTCGCCATACAATTGCACTCCACACCACACAATTCAGTGTCACACAATTCCACTCCACTGAATTTCACTCCACTCGACATAATTGTTCTCCACGTGACACAATTCCACTCCACACCACACAAATCCAAACCACTCCATACATTCTCTTACCACACAATTCCAATCCTAACAATTCAACTCCATGCCACAAAATTCCACTCAATACCACACAATGGTACCCCACACCTCACCACACAATGCCACTCCAGTCCAGCAAAGCCTATGGGTCTCACAAAGGTGAGACCTATTGTCTTTGCCAATTCCTGTTTATTCTGATAGACAGTTACAAGAAAGCGCAATATTTATTCAGCTGGAGGGGGTTTAAAGAAACGATGACGTGTGAACTCTCTATTGCAAACATGCTTACTCTTTCAATTTCTTTTGCATTAGAATTGTCTAAAGGCCATTATGTCAATTACGTATACTTTCTGAAGGATGTGCGTTTGTAATGAAGATGCATTTTAAAAGTAAATGTCATTTTGTGCTGCAGATCGTTCTTTTTTTATTAAGAAGGTGACATGAAATATCAGGCTTTTCATCTCAGAATTGTGTTACAATAGATTTTTCTTTATCCTATGGGACCAGCGTTTTGAAGATTGAGTATTTTGTTCTAGGTTTGGTGTTTATGAAGTTCGGGCCAATGCACTATGTCATATCTCATGGCAGGTAGAAGGAGAGCATTAAAGGGAATGAGCAGTCTGTGAAATTGTTTAACACTTTCCGTGAAGCGTCTGCAGGAGGCCAGTTACGTTTGGGCAGACAACGTCAGTTCACCAGTGTGTCAGAGACCATGACCACCACCACCCTTGCCAAGGACCATCTGCAATATTATTAAGAGCCCCCAACCCATCTTGCAGGTGCGCCTGTGCTGTGAAGGAAGCCACTGCTGCCCAAAAGAGAAGCTGTTAGATGGGGACAGCTTCACCTTTGCGAATCAGACACCATCCTTCAACTTGGGTGTTTGTGTCTGATCAATGGGTTGCGACTGCATTTGTGGTCGCAATTCATTATTGCGTCAATGTGAATCACAATTAGATGAGGGATGCCGCTTTTAAATTGTCCTCTTAAATGAGAATCCGAATGGGGTTCTAACCCCATTTTCTGAGTCATCAAAGGATTTCCTACTCACAGAAGGTCTTCAGTAAATAGTAAATAACCCCTTTGCAGTCAAACAATCCTGTGATTTTGTGAATTGCAGATTTTCTGACTACAAAATGGCTTTACACATCAGGCTCTAACTTTACTGAATTTTATTCCTACTGTCTTTACCCAGCAATACCTAATATCATTTTTACTGGACACCCAAATACAGTCTACAGGGGTGATAGATTATATTTGGCAAAAAGATTATAATACTAAATATTAAGTAAGGTACTGTATTTGGATTCAATTTTGATCTAATGCTCTGCAATCGAATTAAGGTTTTTTAAATATTGGGGCAACATCTTTTGTCGTCCCTTGGGGGGATCAACTTGATCAAATGGTGATAGTTAAAATATTTTCTTCTACTCCAATATATGTTGTGGCAGCTTGAAGTACTACTAATTTAAACTAATATGTTCTCCTTAATTTAGGACACAGGAAATGTCTAAGGCACAATCTTATCTGTAGCTACCACTTTTGTGGGGCGACTGGAATTACTCAATTTGCAATTATTTTACGTGTCCACCTCAGCAGCCTACATATACTCCTGTTTTGTTTAATATTTTCCTATTTGAACATCTTCTATTTTATAACTGTTATTAAGACGTCTCATGCTTGATACAAAATGTGTTAGGTTTAAGACTGCAGATTTTTGTGTTGTGCAAAATAGGATATGCCAGTGCACAAGAAATACGTAAGTGGCACGATGTGTGGCCATTTTGAGATAACTATTCTCTTCCCTCACCCATAAAAAGAGATGTCAGCTTTATTAATATTTTGTCTTTCATTTTCAGTAGGACAGTGGCAGTCGCTGAAAATCTCAAGATGAGGGGCAGGGGGATGGGGACTGAGGAGGAAAATAAAAAAATATATATTAAAAAATAAACTTACCATGGACCTCTGTCTCCCACCGTCTCCCGTTGCCTTGCTCCTGTTCCCTCGATGTGGTGTCCCAGTATTCACTGGGACACAAGCACAGGCTCCCCAGCAATCCTGGTGTTGCTTTCATGCTAAACCTAGCATGAAAGCAGCACCCGGATTAGTGTGAACAGCTCGGACTGCCGCTCAGACACAGCCCTGGGGTCTGTGCAGTTTATCCAGCCCAGCTGTAAAACACTGCCAGGCTGGAGAAACCAAAGTGTGCATGTGTGGTTGGCCGGCCTGAAACGGCAGGCCAAACACACATGCGCACTTAGGGGGCACCCCATTTATCCTCCCACCTCCCATGGCCAAGACCTGCCCCTCCCTGCACTGCTGGCTGAGCCAGCAGCAGAAAAATAAAACGAGTGAACTATTGTTTTATTTTCCTGCTGCTGACTCAGCAATGGGGCGGGGGGGCGATGCTCCTTCGCCATGCGAAGGAGCTGCCCCACTGTAGAAATAGGTGGACTTACAGCAAACAGGCAGAAAAGATGTCATTTTATGATAGATGTTGTAGTAAACATGTGTGTCTGATTTCAGGGTGGCGTTGATGCTGCAGAAGAATATTAGACTATTAGATTGTCTGCTTACTAAAATGGAACTCTACCTTTGCAAATATAAAGCGGTAACCTCTGAAAAGCAGCAATCGGATGCCATGCACTTTTAGTGAGTCCAGGCATACAGGGGACCCTACTTTCCATCCTTCCAAGTCAGTTTGCTGTGCTTTCTTTCATTGTTTACCCATTGATGACTCACTAATACACATTATCGTCTTTCTGCTAGAACCACCTTTCATCCAAATCACTTATGAGCCTGCTCTACTGTCTGTAAGCATTACTCTACCAACAGTAAAAGTAAGATGCTTATCTGGTACATTGTATTACTGTTACGTTTTAATTCCGCCAGTGTTGCTGACGGAAACTCCCGCTCTGTCACCGACACCATGGAAATCTGCCCTTGATGTGACAGAGGCCTGGATCCTGATCTCCCGCCACGTTTGCTGAGCCGAACTATTCAGCCAGAAATTGCTTTTCCTCAGACCACCAATAATTGCCGGGCTTGCGAGATCTTTCACTATTGTCAATGAGACTTTCCGAGTAATTGGTTATCTGTCGGCTGCTTTGACTCCTGCAGACCCGATGGCTTTGCACTGCATGCTGCAGAAGGTCATTTTATGGATTTAGGTGGTCCATGTCCTTTAGTGAGGAGGGGTGGAGGGGGATTGCTTAAAGAAGTTGCCACTCTTTATTGCCAAGTGAGAATATTTTCAAGTAAAATAGCACAGTTTACATTATGATGTATATGATGATTTAGGCCTCACGGGTAAATGTAAAGATGACCACCGACAGTGGAAATTTCATTTGCATAGGGATTTACCACCACACAGCGTTCACAAGGCATGATATATGTTAACTCCATTACCGCTGGTTTCTGCTCATTTTTCCCTCCAGAATCACCACAGCAAATTGCTGTGGTTATGAACAGTGCTTTAAATTGAAATAAAGAGGTTCAGGTACTCAATCTTTAAGGTACCTGTTTGCTCCTGAGAAGTGCCGGTACTCTCCCATTGAATGCATTGCAGCAATGCTGAGAAGGGCAGGAACCCTCCCTTTCAAATGAAAGAAGTGCAGCTACTCAGTACCGGACAGCACCTGCCCAATTAAAGCACTGGTTACTAACAGTTTTCCATTGTTAAATATGAGTTCACATGCCAGAGTTACAGCCTGCTACTCCCAGTTTCCCCTTGTGAAAGCTGTAAAATCGCGTCAAGTTAGTGTTTTTCCAGAATGTCGGGTTTCTGCTCAGGAGCACATGGGTTACACTGTTTTTAACACATATGTGAATGTTGAAAATAAACTTCAGCCCTTGTCCTTAAACATGCTCCCATTGAAATCTACTCCCTCACTCATGCGGTTGGAGGGATGATCAGCTACTGCATACTAAAACAGTGGGGAGCGCACACCATAGGTTTAGTGTGCAAGAGGGGCTGTACAGCACCCACTGTGCTGTCATTTGGCCCTCCTGCACAGGAACTGTTAGTGAATTGAGATATGTGTCCACTTGACGTGGTGGTTCATGTTTATAAACTGAGCCTAGACTGTCTAATGAGCCTTGTGGTTATAATATTGGTGAAGTCTTCCCAAATCTGTTTGTTAAAAAGTCTATGACAGTCACCGTGTTCTCCAGTAAGTAAAATGTAAATACATCATTCATTAATTCAGAAATTCATGAACTTCCAAATATTAATGTTGGCCTGCAGACAATACTTAATCACTTAGCCTCGAACAGGTGAGACTAGAATTTCGTAACAGATGCTCCCGTTGATCAGTGAGAGACAGCCCAGGTTACAAATGTAGCTGTCTAGGTGGGCCCTTGCGTCAGTGTCAAACTTGTACAGGTTTGCTGGCTCACACAGACCCAGTAGGTGAGGGACTGCACCTGTTTCCTAGTTTACCTCTAAACAGTCAACCCTCAAGGCAATGTCATTTTCCCATAGCCGAAGGAAAGGGAGTAGGCACCCACCATCTCCTACACTACAAGAGTAAATGGATTCCAATCACTTCATCCTCTCCCGTCCCTCCTGGTCCCTTCAAAGAAATATTTAGCACCTGCTCCGCAGAGATTGGGGGCACAAGGTAGGAGTCTTCTTTACACAAACTGCTACAAATGGCATTTAATTTTAATTTGGACCTACTGATAGCCTATTTCCAGTCTACCAGCCCTGCAAGGTCTAGATGGCTCTCTGATACTTCTGTGCCTGACGAGCCCTGCTGGGCTGCATTTCATAGCTGTGTGAGTCTGGTTCGAAGGCACTGGGAACCAAGGCAGTTGTTGTGGGTTGTTGGTCAGAACGTAGACACCAGTGCAACAATGCGGACTGCCAGAAGCGTTCAGGTGAGCCTGCACCTAGTTAATTCCAAAGACCACTTTCAACAGGACCTCCAATGGCAGTAGGAGGTGCGGGGAAAGTAATCAAGTCTCCTGTAATTACAGCAATCACAGGATGCTCAGACATGTAGTGATGTGAATGTGCTCAGCAGTGGAAGGCCATGTTGGATTTGGGATATTTAGTACAGTAAGCAAGCTTGGGAGCCCCGTTCCCAAATTAATTATATCAAAATAAAACACAATACCTTCAGAAATGCATGTCAACGGACCCTGCTCCTAAAACACTTCTATTCTTTGCTCTGTAATCCAATTACTACTTTTCTACTACATGTTTATGTAATCTGTTTGCACCCTTTAACTGGGCCTGGAATGCACCCACTCATCCTGGCTTTTCGTTACTCTTCTGTTCGGTTGTCCTAGAGATTACGCCATTTTGTGACCTGGCCTTTGCACTATGACATGCTTTTGATTGCTTCTATTTTGGAAAAAGCAGATTTGTGGATCTTCCCTTTTTAAACAATCAATTTCCTTGCCTTCCGGTATCTTTAATCTGCATCATGTCTGATTTTTCCCTTGTATTTGGGCTTCTCGGTCCCGACATGAGACCTTTTATTGGCTTGCCCCTGCGTGAAACCATATATTATTTTGTCACTATGGGACAACTTGTCCTGTATTGTCCTTTTACAAGATTTTATACTTTCCTTCTCTTTGTGTGCAATGTTATCCTGTCCTGTCTCTGTGTGAGATCTTCTGTTCATGAAGCAGCTAACCCTCCAGTACCATTATGCCTCTGTTTTTCCTTCCTGCAGGAAACAATCTGTGAAGAGGTCTCACAAGGAATGCCTATTAAGTACATGATTGCAACTCATGCTTACTATCGTTCGGACAAGGTGCAGGCTACCTATCTCTGCCGCGTCAAGCTTCCCGTGTTGTACAGAACGGGGAAGTGGAGAGTCAGCACTGCTAACTTGGGGCTTAGTTGAGCCGACCTTTGCGGGTGGCTCAACCTTCTGCCAGTGGGGTGGAGATGACGAGCTGTGCCACCCTGTGGAAGACTATTCATAGTATTTAGAACTCTCCACCTTGACGGGGATCTCCCTGCTGTGAATGGAACTGCCACATAGTGACTCCCTTCACAACAAATCGGTTGTCTAAATCTGCCCCATGTTTGAAGCTTCCACTCAGCACACCAGTGGCGGCCAGCTGCTTCAGGAAGGAGGGGGGCGTCGGGAAGCACACATACACACACACATACACACTCATTCTTTCACACACACACAGACACGCACACACGCACATCCATTAACAACACTCATTCCATTCAAACATGCATGCATGCACCAAACATTCATTTTAAAAGATCACACACACATTCATTCTTTCACACACACACGCACGCACGCACAGCCATTAACAACACTCATAACACTCAAACATGCACGCGCGCACCAAACATTCAATTTAAAACATCACACATATACACACACTTACCTTCAGCCTCCAGGTCCCAGTAGGTTTGGGACTGCTGCCTTCCCTCCAGCCAATGAGGGAAGGCAGCAGTCCCAGCCTCGTCACAGAGTTTGATGGGGTTAGTGAGACTGCTGACCCCACCCCACTCTGTGATGAAGTGTCACTGATTGACACTCGCCCTGGGCACTTTAGGGCTTGAACCTGAAGCGCCCAGGGGGAGTGTCAATGGGTGACGCTTTCCTCGTCACCTAGGGGAGGGCCTCGAGGCACCTTTGCTGAGCCGAGGAGGTCATGCCCATAGGAGCTGTGACCTCCACAGCCCAGCAAAGTTCAGCTCAGGCAGCCAGGAGTCTGCGCAAATCACGCATGGCTCACTCCTGGCTGTCTGAGCTGAAAATGAAGAGTGTCTGTCAGGCTGGCCTTTGTTCAGCCTGACAGACACTCTTCATGAGGGGCAAAAGGTGGGGAGCGTAGCCCCTCCGCCCTAAAGGACGGGCCGCCACTGCAGCACACCTTTTTCACTCCCAGAAAGCATGCGCCTAAGGTGGGAGTTGTGCGCTCTGGAAATAAAGTGAATGGCTCAACGCGCAGAGAGCTTTTCACCCGGGGATGAAGACAATGTAATGTTCCATATTATAGTGGTTTCTCCAATTCTAAATAGATTGCAGATTTTGTGGGGCGGGAAGATCCTTAGTGTACGGCATTCCTCCACTCTGCCGAGTCCAATATGATGCACTCAGTCTCCGCTGCTCCCAATGAGGTGCTCATCTGACGTCGGATGTCACCATCACAATACTTTATAAGGTGTATGTTAAAATTTATGTAAAGTCGCCTCCAAATATAGGAGGCTGGGAAATAAACAATGTGGGAGGGCTGCTGGTAGAGAGAAAAGAGAAGTTTTAGTGATGATTCTTTTCACACTGACTAACACTCTCCAGAGGCCGCTGAGCAAAGGGAGAGTGGAATAAGGATGTGGCAGTGAAAGAGATGACGTAACAAGGGGACTGGGACGAGGAACACAGGATTAGGAGGGCGGAGGAGAAGTGCGACCAAGAGTGCAGTGTGGGGGAGGGGTGCAGACAACCAGTGGCCTCACGAAACCTGATGCCCCCCCCTGTAATGTACACGGGGCCACCCTCCAACCTCACTCAGGAGCGCTCAGGCCAGGGTACTGCGCTGACGGGGCCCCCTGGCGCTCAGGGACTGCGGGGGCCTTTGTTACACCTCTGCAGACAACTGGAGGCTATATAGAGGAGAGCAAGGCTGTTTGAGGCCGACATGGAGCCTGAGCTGTGGTTGAGAGTGGGATGTGAAATATAATACCAGTGCTTCGACACGGATCATTAGGTATTTTCAAAAAGGATTTAATGGCTAGTGGTAATCTGATAAGAAACTCACAAATTGTTTGCAAATGAGTTCCAGATGAACAGGAATGTAGCCCCTAATCTTTTTTATAGTAAAGGAAGAAGTGCTATCGATTACGAAATGGACCTGAACAAATAAAGTGAATTTGGCCACTGCTATTTTAAGGCACGTTCTGGGACATAACTACAGGCTTATCAGTATGTTGTAAGATGTAAAAAAGGAGAAGTTGTATATAAGGATCTTTGGAGGTGGTCATTGTATGCTGCAATGCTCCTGGTTTGAGCCACTTTTAATTGGAAATACACTGGCACCTAATAAAATCTATTAAAGAAACCACCGAGAACAACATGCATTTGCAAAGCAATCGTTCTCGTGTTTGCTAGAGTTAGAGCTATTAGCGTTGTAAATTCTAACTGGACTTTTCTTGCTGTATAAATTGAAAATGAAAAGTAAAAGAGTTGACATAAGTGAGCCAATTCAAAGTGCCATGACCACCATGAGCTTGAGCATGAAGGAGGGACACAAAAGGAAAAAGAGGTTTGCTTGCAGTCAACATATTGGCAAATGTGCAATTATCCATGTAACAGTGTTGATGTCCAAGACAGTAACAAAACCACTCCAAGGAGGATCAAACGTAAAGTATTTACCAATGATAACAAAGGATTTTTGAAAGGCAAGCCCATGGACGAGTGATAGTGATTGGCGTGCGGTGGCTGTGATTAAAAGCCCACAGATAGATTAGAACAGATCAAAGCGCTTGCGTGCTTCACCTAATAATTATAACACAACAATAACACACCATAAAGGCACAATCAGACAGCACAGCAATGCTCGACATAATGTAATAGAAAGCAACATAAAACAAAACATCACAACAAAAGCACCAAAAAGAACACACAAGCATGACGCATTAAACACAATAACACTAAAACACAGCATAGTTGTTTTGAGCTTTTTGTGTTGTGCACGTATGTTGTGTTTCCCTATATTCTTTTGCTATTCTATATGTCCGCTGGTGTGCTGTGTGGTCGTGGCCAGTTGTATTGTTTTATTGTGTTTTGATAGTTTGTTGCGATGTTGTGTTCTCAGTTTATTGATTCTTATATGGCTGTGTCAAATTATGTTGCTGAATTATTAGTATGGGTTATTGCACTATAGCTCTCATGTTCCATTGACCGTTTGTTTTGTGGGTTGCTATAAGGTTTTGTTTTGTAGTTTTGTGCATGTGTTTGTGTGTTCCATCCTTGTGTAAATCAGCTGTGTTGCTGTGTTCTATGATTTTCTAACGTTGGTGTTGTCTCGTATTACCCTCTGTTATATGTTAAATTGTTGTTGTCTGGTATTCTAGTGTTGTTGATGTAGTGCTGTATTGTTTTTTTGTGGTTGAGTTACTTTTGTAATCTGTTAAAATGTGTTATTGGTGTGTGTTGTAATGATGTTTTTGAGCTTTGCTTCTCTGGTGTGTCTGTGGTTTTAGGTTTTATTACTGTAATATAACATTGTTGTGTCTCATCTGCAGTTTGTTTCCTTAAAACTACACAAACACTCCTGCTGCAAAATACCTTCATAGTAAACTCATATTGTAATACAGTGCTAAAAAAGTGTTGGTACAAAACACTGTACAATTCCCCAACAAAGGTGTTTAGTGGCGCAGACCAAAACTGTTTTGTGAACTTGCCCTTAAGTATGCAATCACTTGCTGCCTCCTTTGATTTCTTTTCTCTTCCAGACTATTGATTGGAACCTTTGAGCTGGCCTGTGAAATTAAATGGAAGCAGTTCCAATTAAAGTGGGTATGGTAGGTTGCCCTGGAGCATAGAAACCATATGGCGAGAGGTCATCAGAAATATATGTAAAAATCTTATGTCAGTCTAGCTTAGAAGGCTCTCTCACAGATTCTTTGCACGTAGCCTAGCGTAGCATTACAGCCTAGAAGAAACAAGACAAGCTTCCTACACAAGCACATGCATACATCACACCCAAGTGGGCTGGCGGTGTATGAGGATCCATGGTGTGTTCTAGCTCCCATTGTCCCTGAGTCCAAGTAACTGTTCTATAAGGTCACCGGAGAATAGACAGAGCCTCTATGATTAGCACAGCTCTCACCCTGCGAAAGTCCAGTATGAGAAGCTGAGGAGACGTGCACAGAGAATACCAGGTCGTTTCTAGTGATGTGGCTAACTTTTGGCAAGTGAAGGTTATTTTCAGTGCTGGATGATTTAAATTATGAATGAAAATTCTTGTATGTCAGCGGTGTGAACAGAATTGCCCAACAAGCTTTCTTTTAAGAGTAGGACTATTACCTTCCACCACTTTCTCACGTTGAGTGGACCACGTTTACTGCCCATTTTGGAAATCTGCTGTACACTTTCTGGTTGCATCCCAGGCGACCGCCTAGCGTTGTCTTTCTAGACCCAGTGCTTTAAATCGGCAGGTACTGCCCAGTACTCAGTACCTGCACTTCTTTAATTTGAAAGGGAGAGTACTTGAACTTTGTACCAGCACTTCTCAGGAGCAAACAGGTACTCTAAAATAGGGAGCACCTGCCCTTCTATATTTCCATTTAAAGTACTGGCTAAATCTGAATCCCCTTGAACCTCCAACCACGCTAAACCTATCACCAATGAAGAGCAGCAGAACCAACTTTCTGATGGCAATTCATGTCACAATGTGGAGTGTATCAGTAATATTCTTCTTGGCACCGTTCATGCTGTTGGCACGGAGACCTCAGGATTACGCGTGGTGATATTGCCACATCAAACCAACGAATCTGCTGGGTTTGTGTGCATTTGTCTGTGTGTGAGCGCGCATGTATGTGCTTGTGTCTGTGGGTGTTTTTTTAAATCATCTTTAAATCATCTTCCTTGTGGTTCTTTGTATTTGGTATCTCCTATTTCTTTCTCTATTGACCTATTCTTTCTCTACTGGCTTGAAAAAACAGCAGCTGCTTCTGCCAGGCGGGAGACCCAGCCCAGTAAAAATGTTTTGTCAGACTGTTTCAAAATCTCTGCATTGTCGAAGCCAGAGGAAGACATATCTCATCGTTTTCTTCAATTACTCACTTGTTTATGTGAAAGGCCGGTCTGCTTCTTCCACCCACTCAGAGGCTTGAAAGCGCCGTGCGGCGGCGGCGCGTACGGAACACAAGTTCAAGAGGTGGTGGTCAGGGCCTTTTCACCCACATGCTCTTGAAATGGAGCAGAGAAAAGAGCCGGGAAGCTCGTTCGATGGGCCAGTTTACATCAAGCATACAAAGAAAGGAAAGCTGGGATCCTTCAGGGCCTGTGCGCAGGGGCGTGCATGAGGGTTCAATAGGCGGCCGCAGTGGATTGGAGTGTTACGTGGTAACTTCATCTTAAAATCAGGTGGGAGATAAAGCAAAGCCACTCGAATTCAATATCGTGCCAGTGTTTAATATGACACTTTTTGCTCGCTTCTCTATAAATACAGACGCTTCTATCAGCAGTAAAGATGAACTTGTGGTGTGGTTTGCAGAGAAATAGACCTGTGATCATTTTGACATGGAATCTTTTATTTTTTATTTTTTACGATCCTTTCATGAATAGATATGAAATATCATCTCAAGTCCATATGAGTGAGATTAACATATTTAAAAAATATGACTATTTTTCTTAGAAGAGATATAGGAATTCTACAGTTGCAATGCTAGTCTAATTACTTTACTCACCTGTGATCACCAATGTTTGAGAGATTTCGCCCCT
Source organism: Pleurodeles waltl (assembly GCF_031143425.1). Lineage (NCBI taxonomy): Eukaryota > Metazoa > Chordata > Amphibia > Caudata > Salamandridae > Pleurodeles > Pleurodeles waltl. Next base: position 96,162,735 of record NC_090449.1, read on the forward strand.
TTAACAAGGCAGAGTCACCAGAAGTGGGTATGAATACTGCATATGTTATTTCACAGAAAACGACAGGATAGGATACAACATATTATTGGATTTGAATGATGATAACATTGCCTTCATTCCATGGCTTCAGGGAGAAACCGAAAAAGACCACCTTTGTCAAGTTCACAGGCAAGCTTTCATCTTTTAAGCACGGAAGAAGTGATCTCCATTGGAGATTTAGGGGAAATTGGTTAGTTTGCAACATTAAAACCTTTACTTGTTGGCCAAAGGTGGTATTTTGTGCAATGCCATTTATTATTATGTTAGCACAAAAGGGGAAGAAATTGTGCACTTCTCTTAGGGCCTGATTTAGAACTCGGTGGATGGTTTACTCTGTCAAAACGGAGACAGATAAACCGTCCACCAAAGTCTAAATCCCATTATGGGATTTAGATTTTGGTAGATAAGATATCTGTCATCATTTTGACGTAGTAACCCATTTCCCAAGTTCTAAATCAGGCCCTAAGTCTTTGCTTCGATGGTTAAAATAATAAACCAGATGTCTTTTTTGCCATAATCCTTGTTTTGTTGGTAGGTGGACATTCAGAAAAAATAACTAACTATTCCACCTAAACAACAACATGGTTGCCTACTGAAAGCAGAATATTAGTGTTGAGGTGCATCCAGTGCTTACTTTGAGGCAGTGGTTGCGGGTGGGGACCCTAGACACTAATTTTTGGGGAGCAACTCTTATTTTCCTCATCAGATTTTGACTCAGAGCAAGAGAGAAAAAAACATAGTACAAGGATAGAAGGAGAAAGAGAAGTATGGAAAAATCAGGACAGAGCGCAAGCAGGGATGACAAAGAACCTGCAACAGTTCAATAAAGGCAAGGAGTGCCTGGTAGTCGATTAAAGAGGTATGAGGTGGAATCAAGACTACATCGCCTTAGTAATCAGCATGCCGACAGTCAACAGTGCCGACCTCAGGCTTCTGAGCAAAACTTTGGCCCGTGACACTTATTCTTTTACAAACCAGGCACCTGGTTCGTCTGAACCTAATAACATCAGGGCAGATGGAAGTTTGAGCAGACCCCCTGCTCTGTGCTTTTGTGCAGTGTGCACCTCATGCACTTACTCAAATGTTTGCTGTGTTAATGTATGTGCTGTCGACGGTGTACAACCGGCATAAACAAGCACATGGACCCATTCAGCGCCTGCGCTTCACACGGAATATGTTCATGATGCACTGTGTTTGTTTGAACTACACCATGAGTAGTGTGGTTCATTTACTGCCTTGGTTTTGTGTGAGTTTAGTGGGATTTGCCATGTAGAGCCACAGTACATGCTATTTGGTTATTTGGTGTGAGTGCTGCCCAGCCAAAGTATCAGTCTGAAACTGTTATATAATCTCAGATTTACTATTATTTTAGCCACCATTATTTTATTTTTCTTTCTTGTTCATGTAGTATTTATAGACAGACCAGAATAAGACACCAGCATTAACATTTTTTTTCCGGGAAAAATGGTCTTTATACTTCTTTTTGTTTTTATGTTTCATTAGAGGTCTCCAGTTGTTACAAAACCTCATTATTGTGAGCAGATTGTTTATTTAGAAAGTCTTATTCAGATTTCGTCAAATCAGAAATGACCATTGTTTAATTGTGATGTGAGTGGCCATTAGCAGTAATCAGAAATAGAAGTCTGCAGCATGACATTAATTAAGCCAGAAAGGACACATCTAACTTTGAAACTATTAGTATTTTGAAGTCTGGACACGTATTAGAAAAGGAATGGTACAATACACGATTATTACCATAGAAAAAATGTTTACTGAAGCCAAATTTAATGATGTATATTGCAATGCCCAGAGTTGCAGGAAGCTAATAGAAAAGTGAAATTTGCTGGAATGTACTGTTCCTACAGTGATTTAATGACTGTCCCATATGTCAGATCCGCAGCAGTAAGGAGCAATTACAGCCTTCTGCAGCTGGTTGTGTTCTCAAGATTAAAAATTACCCTTTACTGTCCGGATGAAGATTTCCTTTTAAAATATTTGTGATGCGTTTAAACCCTGCGAGCGATGAAATGCAGATGGTAACGGTTTGTTTATTAGGGAAGCTGCACGGTGGAGCTGTCATTAGCCGGGATAGTTATGCACAGACTGTGCAGTGTTGTTTATTATAATTGTTTTCGACAGACAATAACAGAATCAAACAGAAGAAGGAAAACTAGAGGGAGGGGAAAGCTATTCTGTGAATAAAACAATTCTGACTTGATAACATTTACCATGCAGAGAAAAATCTCAAATGACAAGTGTGAAGAAAAATATCACCATTAATGATAAAATAAACGTGAAAACACAGAAAGGTAAACCAAAAAATTGATAAGCAGGTATTAATTTACAAAACCAATAGAACATACTCTCTTTCAGGCACCCGAAAGAGAAGTCACGTTTTTATTTCTCCCTCCCGAAACAAATAAGAAGAAAAAGGCGCCTGAAGTGGAAGAAGAGCGGATTGACAGACTGTCACATCAAGGTAGTCATGGCCTTCATTCAGTCATGCACTGACTATGGGACTTGCATCTACTTTGGAAGGCGCCACGAGACTATTATATGCCTTCAGCTAGTCCAAAGTACAGCAGTGCACCTTTTGTCTGGAATCAAGCAGAGAGTTCCTATTCCATTTTGACCCTCTTTCAAGAAGCGTTGTCCATTTAAATCTTCATACATCCAGGGCCGGCTGTAGCGCTGGTGGCGCCCTGTGCGACAGTCTTTTTGGCACCCTCCACCCCATGACCACCTCCTCAGATTCCCTCACTACCACCCTGCAATTGTGTCCCTCATCTCTCCATAGCCCTCCTTTCACATGCATTTATTTTATAGTGCTTATAAAGGCTGGCTTTACTAATCCACTCAGCTATCCTGATAAAATATAGTTCTGTTCTTTGCAGCAGGCATATCAACCCTCTGTGCTGCTTTATGGCGAGCCAAAGCTGCGGCTAGACAAAACTCCCATCTCTCTCCCTAGCAGGAACATTAACCACAACAGGTATCCTTACATTTTAATTGTTTCCTGAAGGCTGGACAAAACTTTTCAGCAGGAGCTTGTAAATCACAAGTTTTGCAAATCATTGCTTAACACAGCGCCCCCCCTGAGGTCAGCGCCCCCCCCAATTCAGGTCAGCACCCAGTGCTGCTGCACCGCTTGCACCGACCCAAAGCCGGCCCTGCATACATCATTCCTCTCCTCATTTTTTAGTCTCAACTATTCCAGCTCTGTGTCCCTCCTCTGGGCAGTGCTTGCTGCAGAGACCAATAACTAACTTGGTCTCATGTGGAGACAGGGCTTTTTCTGCGGTGGCTGCAAAAAAGTGGAATGAGCTCGTTTTCGAACTCCAATCTTTGACTGTGCTGACAGGTTTCCAGAGGAAACTGAAAACGTTTCTGTCTAATCTGTAACCCCCAGGAGTTTTCTGTATTTTCATTGTTCTTGTTTGAGCTTGGTGGTTATCTTCTTTATGCTGGTTATGTGGTAGTCCTCTATGGCACCAAGGACCTCCAGCATACATGCGCCCTATACATACTACAACCCCGAAACACACATGGAACTTAAGGGCCAGGAACAGAGGACGTGTGGCTGTATGGCGGTTCAAATACTTACAGAAACCAATGAAAATATTGAAGAAATTTGTCATGCAAAAATTTGTCATAATCATCTTTTGTCATGATGGTACGCAGAGTGATGATTTTGTCAGGGTACGCGGAGGGGAGATTTTGTCAGGGTACGCGGAGGGGTGATTTTGTCAGTGTTGAATTGGCCATGAACTCATGGATACATTGTTTTATCATTGTCTTTGAAAAGGAAGTAGGAATATATTCAGATTAAAAAGGATGGCACAAAACTCTGTGTTTGCATAACTGGCCCATCAATATCATCTTTAGTGAAGCTTTGGCTGCATGTTCTGTCAATAGTTTCACAATATTGCCGTAAGGTCTTTCTTTTGCCTTTGAAGTTTTGTTCATATATCTTGATCTAAACTAGAAAATAATGTTAATTCATCAACAGTCTCTAAAAAACCCCTGCCCCCTGAAGCCATGTCCTTTACCCGTGCAACATAAACCTCTTGAAATGTGGGTTTAGACAAGTAAGCATTGTGTTGCTATGTGTATTTTCATTTTCCCTGCACAATGTACACTTTTTGTTCGAACTTTATTTTGCGTTCTTTATGAGAAAGTGGGTGTTTTGTGTGGATTACTGCCACACACAGACAGAAGTGGACTGTACTTGCCTTTGTAGGAGGAACAGTAATGGCTGAATGAACTTTGAAGATATTCTGAAACAAGCATTGGCAAAGCCAATAAGTTTTGCTTGTATTTTGAGCCATAATTAAATTGTTTTAAAAAGTCCTCCTACAATGAAAAAAAACAAAACAAGAACCAATTGTTTTCTTTATACAATGTATCTACGCGATACATGAAGGTGTTATGGTTCAGAGTAACTTGGAGATGTAAAATCGTGTCTTATTCACTGCAAGTCTAGTACTTCAAAGATAAGAGGCGAGGTGGAATGATCCATTAAACAGCCAATGACATGAGGTGAAAGGGTAAAGCGGCTATTGGGTGGAGTCAAAGACATATTTAATTGTATGTTAAAAAGCTGTCCTAAAAGGTTTTTCGAACAACTGTGCTGGCATATCACCCACAAAATGTTTTTTGTTTGTTTTAGAGATTGACAGTATTTGAGCAAAAACAAAGTGACATTTTTAACAACCATTCTTCTATTTATCCTTGTAAAATGTAAGTTGTTTTTAACCCTTCAAAGATCTTCTCCTGATCCATATTTTGGCTACTTGTCAGGGGCCATACGCACTATATAAATACATTTACAATTACAAATGCAATAATTCTAAAACAGTAGACACTATATAATCTCAAATTGTGCCCTTGTATTGTAACTCTTAATTACTGATTATGTTGAACTCATCCTTTTTTTACAAGAACAGACGGAGGCTTTTTTCTGATGTTATAACCACTTAGCCTCTCATACTGCAACTTTAAAACATTTATCCCCACCAAAATAGCCTTTAACTTGAAGGGGTCCAGCTGATTTGTTGTCATCACATGGAACTCCAATCCCTGTCTGGTGACTGCTCATATATTTCACTTACTCCAGTTAATGTATTGCACAACAGTGCCACTAATTATATAGCAGAGGGAATACCCAATCACTGGTCAGTCACTTTATCAATTAGTAAATAGCTCTTTTTGTAATATTCTTTCCATATTCCCTTCCTGGTCTCCAACATATTTCTCCTTCTTAGATCCTCATAATGAGCTTCCTGGTTTAGGATGAGATACTTTTCAAATCTGATAAATTCTGACACGAAGGTGTTCTGAACTGGGCTGTGTGATAATTAACACCTTGCAAGTTTTTCCCATGAATTGGGATCTAATAAGTGTATTGTGGGGCTTACAGGACCAAAACAGAAGTGTGCATAGATATTGCAATTCACCAGGAAACTCGTTATGAGGCATAATTCTGTTGATCGCTTCCTGCATGTCACATAATGTTATTCTTCTTCCTGATGTTATCGCCTCTTACATTTAATTTTCTACTTCAAATGTTAGATTTCCCTAGCATGTGACAAATGTCCTCTCTTGTTTTCAATGTCTCATTTATTCTCTGTTCTATCTTCATGAAAAATATTTGTGCTTGAATGGCCCTACCTATAGTGTAGGAAGCTGGCTCTGTATATACTATGTCGAAATGAGATATGGTGTTCACAGAGTCCAGGGGTTCCCCAGAGGCTTGACAGAGGCTGAAATAGATAATACTAATGCTCTATTTGTGGCAGTGTGGTTGATCAGTTAGGCTTATCAGAGGGTAGTGTTAAGCATTTGTTTCACATACGCCAGCAATAGAAGAAACACACACTTAATGACTTAACTCCAGACCAATAGGATTTTATATAGAAAAATATGTTTTGTTAATTTATTTCTAGAACCCGAAGAACCAGTTCGCAGGTAAGTACATAAAATAAAAGGTTCTTTGCATGTATAGGTTCAGGACTATTTTAAAAGTGGACACTGCAATTTTCAACAGTTCCTGGGGGAAGAAAAGATAGTACTGTTTTACAGGTAAGTATTCAAGTTACAGTTCTTATCTCCGGGGTATAGGTAGTCCGTCATTGGGGGTTCAACTTAACCCCAAACACCCACCACCAGCAACACGGGCTCAGTCAGGTGCAGAGATCATAGAGGAACCAAGTTAACATGGGCTCCTATGGACATGGGGGGTACTCGTAATCCGGTCAGCGAGCAGGTAAGTATCCACGACTTAGAGGGCACACCAGGGGGGGTTCAAGAGAGAACTGGCGGGGTCCCAAGTAGGCACCAAACACGCACCCTCAGTGGCACTAGGATGGCCGGGTGCAGGGTGCAAACAGGGCGTCAGGTTTTCTATGCAACTCTAAGAGGGGACCACGGGGGTCACTCCGAGGCTGCAGACGAGGTTCTCGGGCAAACCACCACTGACCAGGGAGAAGGTCTGCCTGCTGGTTGATGCTGCACTGAGGGTCAGATTCTATAAGGCCTGGGGGCTGCGGGTGCAGCTTATACTTTAGGCGTCAGATGTCTTTGTCAGGAGCTCGCGTTCAGGGGGGTCCTCAGGTTTCCCTCTGCAGGCGTCAAGCGTGGAGGTTTAGAGGGGTCACCCCAAGTTGGGCTCTTGCTCCCAATCACCTGGGGACCCTTTCTTGCTGGGTGGACCACCTGGACACGGGCCATGGGCGTCGGTTGCACAGAGGTCAGGACTCACACATCTGGAGTGAGGTGGGAGTCCTTAGTTGTAGGTTTCTTTTAGACAGAGCTGCTATCCTTGGGAGTTCTTGGTTCTTTTGGGTGTAGAGCAGTCCTCTGGAGTTGGCAGAGGTTGCTGGGCCCGCTGTACGTATCTCTTGTCTTTTTGCAGGTCCTTTGAAGTAGGAGACAGGCCGGTAGGGCTGGAGCCAAAGCAGTTGTCGTCTTCCTTCTTCTCTGCTGGTTTTTTTTCAGCTTAGCAGTCCTTCTTCTTCTGGTAGGTTGCCAGGAATCAGGTGAGCTGGGCTCATGGAAGCCCTTAAATACAAGTTTTAGGGGTGTTACAGGGGTCAGAGGGCAGGAGCCAATGGCCACTGTCCCCGAGGGTGACTACACCCGCCTTGTGTCCACTCCCTTTGGGGAGGGGGGCAAATTCCTATCCCTATTGGTCCCTGCCCTCCAAACCAAGATGGAGGATTCTGCAGGGGGGGGGTCACTTCAGCTCTAGACGCCTTAGGAGTGGTCCCAGCTGAAGTGGTCACTCCTCCTTGTTTTTCTTACGTTTCCTGAGGAACAGGCTGCCCAAAGTGGGGGCTTGTCCTGGGGGCGGGCATCTCCACTAGCTGGAGTGCCCTGGGACACTATAACATGAGGCCTGAGCCTTTGAGGCTCATGCCAGGTGTTACAGTTTCTGCAGGGGGAGGTGTGAAGCACTTCCACCCAGCACAGGCTTTGTTTCTGGCCTCAGAGGGCACAAAAACCCTCACCCCGTGGGGTCAGAAACTCATCTGCTAGTGACAGGCTGGCACAGACCAATCAGTCCTCCACTAGAGGATTGGGTAAGTTACAGGGAGCATCTCTAAGATGCCCTCTGTGTGCATTTTTTAATATATCCCACACTGGCACCAAACTTCCCAGCGTTCAGTGTAGCCATTATGGAAATGTGGAGTATGTTTTGACAAACTCCCACACCATATACTTAATATGGCCACACTGCACTTACAATGTTTAAGAATGGACTTAGACACTGTAGGGGCATATTGCTCATGCAGTTATGCCCTCACCTGTGGTATAGTGCACCCTGCCTTAGGGCTGTAAGACCGACTAGAGGGGTGACTTACCTATGCCACAGACAGTGTTTTGTGGGCATGGAACCCTGAGGGGGATTCCATGTCGACTTTGCCTTTTTGTCCCCACCAACACACACAATCTGAAATGGCAGTGTGCATGTGATAGGTGAGAGGTACCTTAGGGTGGCACAAACACATGCTGCAGCCCTTAGGGACCCTCCTTGGTCACAGGGCACTTGGTACCACTGATACCTTTTACAAGGGACTCATCTGTGTGTCAGAGGTGTGCCAATTGTGGGAACAATGGTACATATGGGGAAAGAACACTGGTGCTGGGGCCTGGTTAGCAGGATCCAAGCACACTCTCAGTCAAGTCAGCATCAATATCAGGCAATAAGTGGGGGGAGGTAACTGCAACAAGTGTCAGTTTCCTACATATAGTCAATAGGGTTCATCCTTTCTCCTGTGTTTGGTTTCTGACAAGGGTTGCCAGATACGTCCATGAAGCCCTGGTGCCGTTTTCCAAACATAGGCCTTTCTGTCATAAACCTTTGTGTTCTGTTTGCATTAATAATTGGTTCAATTTGAGCAAACAAATCTTCAGTTTCCAGACTTCATTTAATCCAGTGGTTCCCAAACTGTGGTCCGCAGACCCCCAGGGGTCCATGACACATTCCCAGGGGGTCTGCAGGCCTGGGCTGGGAGGAAGGCACTTCTCCAGCTGGGACCTGTGAAAAACATGTGCATGCGTGTTTTCATATTTATTACTTCTTTTGTTGAGCAGTTTTAAACACACTGCAAAGCTCAGTGTACTGCAAAAGTAAAAGCATCAGGCTAACTCAAGTGATTAATGTACCTGCTGGAGAGAGAGATGGGAGTTTTGTGCAGTGGCAGTTTTGACTCAAAGGTAGCACAGATGGTTAATATGCCTGCAGCAAAACAACGTGAATCATGCAAAGAACAGCATTTTATGTGCATGGCATAGTGGGTTACTGCTTTTGTCACCTAGATTATTTTGTTACTGTGCAGTTCATAATTGTAATTTAGCACAGTGAGCTGTGAACTGCCATTAAAGAGCTGCATGCGGACCGCATGGCACAAATTAGAAAGTTGTTTTTTAACTAGTCTTTCATTTTCCTTATGCTGCTAAAAAAGGTTTGCTTGTGTAGAAATACATTCTTATTGCTAACGTCATCGCTAATCACTGTGCTGTGTTTTGAGTCCTAAGTTTGTGCTTCTCCGGACCAAGCACTATTAGAAAATGCCTAACAGTGTGGATGACATGTGAATCCTACATCTTGTAGTCCACTGTAAGGTGTCCTTTCCCCTGCACTTATTTATGTGAAAAAGCTTTCTCAGATCTTGCATACCTAAAAAATAAAAACAGAAATCACTCCGGACATGTAGAATCCGACCTGAGATTCACCTTTCCTAAATAAAACCAAACATTGAAAAGGTAGTTGCCGAGATGCACCGCCAACCTTCCCAATAAAATGATTTGGTTTTTGCATATTTTTTCTATATAAAATAATTTTTCTTCAGTAATTTGAGTATTTGGTGTGTACTTGTTATATTTGTTGCGAATTATTGTTTTAATGTTTGAAAATTAAATTGTACGAATTGCTGGGGGTACCTGGCTTCCAGTAACAATTCATTGGGGGTCCTCAGGAGTCAAAAGGTTGGGAACCACTGATTTAATCCATTGAAATTTTAAATGAAAACAAGAATCAGAATTGCTTGTTTTCAGCTGATATAGATGGCAATCGGTTACCCCTTTTCCACATCATCATGCACAATGTTTTTTATACATTTGATTTGGCTGTTCTCCCATCACACTGGGCATGCTCTCTACCTCTCTATCACCTAGGCAGGGTTGCAAACGTTTTTGATGTGAGCCCCCCTCGCGCAAAATGTTTGAAAATCAGGCCCGCACTTCAAAACGTTTTACAACAATAATTCCTGGAGTGGGAGGGCAGTAATAAATGAAAGGGGCAGGGCTTCTGAGATGTCGAGGATACTTTACCTTTAGCTCATAATCCACATTAAATGAAGCCTTATAACAGAGCAAATATATCAAACAAAAACAGTAATTGGCCATAAAACAGTGTTCCCCATAATAAGGGTGTTGTGAGTCCCCCAGGTTCCTGGGCCCTGATGCAACTGCACATTAAGCACCAATGACAGCTGTGCCCTGAGTAGCAGGTTGTCTCCTCTTCCTCTTTCACCCCTTCCTCTCCCTATACGAGGTGATAACTCCAGTCTTTAAACAGATTCAGTCCGTATCAGAAAAAAATGAGCTCCCACATGTTGCCTCCCCCCACACCCAAAGTGCCTTCAGTCCTACTCCTAGGAAGGAAAGTAAATCCTCATGACCTTTTTGTAAAGACAGACAGTCATCACTGTGATGCAGTAGGCACCTGACACTACTGGACCACAGTGCCACTGCACATGGTTTACTAATGATAAATTCTGCCTGGCGAAGAGGGTAGTGACCACGACCTTTGTTTAAAATATGGGCCTATCCGCTAGCTGCCATCTCTCTGAGGGCCAGTTAAGGAGTCTTCTCTCCTTCATTTTTCCCCTCCGTTGGGCCATTGGTCCGAGGCCCAAAGCAGCACCGGGACAACAAAGGTGCGCTGGGCCTTAATGCAAGAAAGAAAGGATAGTAAAACAGACATAACACGGGCTTAGTTGGCCCTTCACACACTGTCTGTCTTCCCTGGCCACTACTCCTAGACCTGAGGCCCAAAGCAGGCTGTCTGTTTCTTTATGTAAAGTTAAAATAAGGGGAGAAATCCTCACATCTAGCCACCTGTTACTTGGGCCCTTTTGCACATGCAAACGAGTGACCTCGGCCCTAATGGTAGCAAGAAAAAGGGCCCACATGTTTTTTTTTCTTATAAGTATCCCTGTTTTACAGTATTTATTTTTTAAACAATTTCATCTGTATTTATCCATATTTGTTTTTTGGCCATTTTATTGGTATTTATCCTTATTGATTTGGTGTTTTGAGGATAAATGGAGATGTAAAATTGTAGCTTGCTCAGTTTATTTAACTGGTATACATGCACTCATCCTTTGATGCTTGTCACGATTCAGCAAATTAAGAAACCAAATATAACAAAACATTACAGCCACGGGTTCATATTAGCAATATGTACACATATATGTTAATATAATCCTGCAATTAGTGAAACCTCACCCTGTTGTGAACTGCCCTTGTTGTCTATCTACTCTGTTGTTGGTCTGATGTTCATGAAGGACAGCATGGAGAGTAGGCCTGGGTGGAGTTTATGGAGTTCTGCTACGTGGAACTTCGCAAAGTGACCAAAAAACTGCTGTGCTATGTGGACTTCAGCAAAGCAGTGGAGTGAGTTAGGTTGCGCCGCTCACACTTATTTTTAGCACCAGGTGTTTGTACCGCACCGTAAAATCAGCAAGAACGGCACCACGTTCAGTTCATGAGGATGATGCTTATTTTCTGCTCCTCAATTAGATTTTATTACTCTAATTTCCTCAACTCGAATGTAAGGTTTCTCAACGTGAGTGGTAGCGACCATCTGTGACTGCCTGCTTTGAGAATTCTCACCCAGAGGTGGTCTGGAGTAAGATTTTCATTGCTCGTGCTTCCAAACTTGACATTGGAGAGCAAGGAAAAATCTCAACTCTGCAGAGTTTTTCGGAACTCCGCCCTCTAAGCGGAGCGGGAGAAACTCTGCTAACTCTGCGAGCGGAGCAGAGTTCACCACCCACCCTTAATAGTCACTCACAAAAAGCACAGTTTTCTGTATGTTTCTCCTTTTAGAAAATAAATACAGACTGGTAACACATTGTTTTCTGTCTGTATTTATCTTTAGAAACCAAGAAAAAAATGGAAACAGGAAGTTCTATTTATAACACAGCCATAATTTGGATGTCCCTATTACTATAATATATATCCTTTAAAAGCACTGATTTTATCTTAAACACAGACGATCAGATTTACTAAGAAGGTATGCAATGCAGCACAGAATCTAATGTTGCTGCACTGCATTGACTGAAAGGGAAACACTTGAAAAGCGCTGTATCTACAAAGATTTGGTGCTGTTCTCTTCTCTCCCTGGGCTGGTTCCCTTTTGAAAGCCTTGTGCCTATGCAGACATCTTTGCACCATATTACAATGGTATCTATACTCCCTAAAGCTTAGGTGTTGTTTTAAAAGAGGTCCCTTCCAGCACACAAATGTTGCCTTAAAGCTACAAGCAACACACATAGAAAGTAAGAAAAATGAGAGGGGTAGAATGTTGGCATAAATCCCTGTCTACAATTCTTTTTAGAAAGAACAGGTGATGGACAGAATGCGAAACAAATCAAACATTCACCCCCAGTCAGAGATCTGGGTTTAATGCATCAGTTTTTTTGCTTGCCATGGCGTTCCAGTTTCAACCCAGCCATATGCAAATTGGTCTTCCAGCCCAAACAACCAGGCCAGGTCCTCCCTGGACCAGAACTAAGCATCCTGGGACCGGTTTCTGGATATCACCCCTCTTAAGCCAAGCTAGTTTGACTCTGGTGGCATAGCGAGCATGTGCATGCTACTGAATAACATCTTTGAACAGCTATTTGTCTGTGTTGCTGCTGTCTAGAGTACCTTTAGTCTCAACCAATCAACTCAGGAGCTCTCAAAAGACTGCTACAATTTTGGATTTTGTAGCTATTGTTTTGAATGTTATCATTGCAATGCTCCACTTGTTGCATTAGAAACAAGGTAACCTCGAAGGGGTATGTATATAAAGAAGATTACAATCTTTATTTACAAAACACTGCAAACTAACATCTCATGCTGTAAAAATGTGCTAAACAACCATAATTTAGATGGTAGTGATTTGACCACCCTTGCTGCAGCTTTATCACTCATCCTACATTTGGCAAACCCCATGCCACCACATTTAAATACAAGGAGCACAGAGATGTGTTAGGTGTGTGGACGGTGCCAGTGTGTTACAAGTGCAGTGCCTGGGGTGGCTCGCCAGCATCTAGCACAAAGTCAAAGGATAGCTGTTTCGACAACGGTCATGTAAAGATGCCAACTTTTTCTCATTTGAACTTCTGTAATTATTGCAAATACTATGATTGTTACCCAAAGTTCACAAAAGTTTTAGCAATGTCAATGATGTAAAATAAGGATAGTTTCGAGAAACAAAGATGCACTAATTTTCAAATTGGTGAGGAAAACAGTTGACATGCAAAGAAACAGCATATCATTTTTCAGCACCAAGAAAAACTCAGACGTTTGCGAAGAAAACTACTCAAGGGAGTAAGCAGCAAACTCTATGAACTACAGACACACCCCTCATGTAACTGACTACCTGAAAACTCTGGTGAGTTCTGGCCACTCTCAATGCCAGGCTAGGATGTGCAAACAGATGCAGAACGTGTGGCCCTAGATGAGCTAGTCGAAACTGCACCATGGCAACTCCAGCCTGATGTTGTGATCCCGAATCCCCACCAGAGCAGCGAACCCTCGTCCGTGTTTCATGTTGTCCACAGGGTTCGTGGGACCTTCCTGGACTCCACAAATTCTTTCCTCTCCCAGGGGAGTGTAAATGTCAACCCATTACCCGGACACGGAACACTACCTCCTCACTCTCACCCCAAGGACGGAGTGCTGCCCTAAACACATAGATGGCCTGATTCACATAAGTAAATTTACACGTATGTGTAAGTTCACGATTGTTTACTATTCATAAAGAGAATTAAACGTATTTTTTACGAGTGCAGCGTCTCCACACACAAAAAAGATAGCTTTTTTTCAGTGCAGTGACTCCGAACTCTAAAAGATCCTACTGGTAATTCCCTTTATGAATAGCAAGCAATTGTAAATTTATACAAAAGTGCAGGTTTACTTTTGTGAATCAGGCCAAGATATAACAAGGGCACACACTCCGGTGTTCCAACAAAATTCATCTTCACCAAACTAACTACTCCAGGCAAATGAGAGAACAGTTATTACAGAGGTGATCACACAGCACCATCCCTTCTGTCATAGGGGGCGGGGCGCTCTACAACCACTGGAAAGAGCAGTAGTGGTGTACTTCATGAATGCAACCTGGAGTGCTGAAGTGAAATGTAACTGGAAGAATCTAATTGGCTTACGATGCAAACCAAGGTTTGCAGATGCTGTCTTTTTCACAGTGACAACTGTAGACCATGTTAACATATAAGCACAATGAATGTGACAGCTTGAACCCCTCCGTTCTCTGAATAAGTGTTGAATTGGGGCGGCTCCTCTGTTAATGCGGAAGAGCATCACCCCACTGCGTTTAAGCAGAAGGGGAAGGAAAAATGAAATGATAATAACAAAGCGTTATCATTTTATTTTTCCTGGGAGCCAGGTTAGGGCTTGGCTGGCCTGGAGGGGGCAGGAGGAGGGCTTGAGGGAGGTGTAGAGTGCACAAAAAGTGCGCATATCTGTTTGGCCGGCCGTGTTGGGCCGGCCGAACAGACATGTTCACCTTGCATTTCTCCATCCGGCTGTATTAAACAGCAGGGTGGAAAACGTGCACAGACTCTCACACCCTGTGTGAGCTCCAAAGCAGGGTGCTCACACCAGTCACAACGCTGCTGTCATGCTGGTGAATGCAGCGTCGTCATTGGCTGGAAGCCTGTGTGCTGCAAGGAAGAAGATGGAGGAGACGCAAATCAGAAGAAAGGTAAGTCTTTTTTTTTTTTACGACCTGCTCCGCCTCCTTCATTTAATGCCAGTCACCACTGGTGTTGAATGTTTAACTGCTGGTCTAATAACAAGGCTAGTTGTGCAGGTGCGGGAATTAATCCTATCAGCGACAGATCTATGAACAGTTTCCCATTAAAGCAAATTTGACGCTAGGCCTCACTCTTTCAAATGTTGACACAACAGCTCAAGCACCGCAGCATGAATGCAGATGTTGGCACCAGGAGTGGACTAGCTTCATGAAATTATAGTGCAGCAAAATTAAATAATAACAGTGTAAGTCACTCCTGTACTTTGAAAGAAAAAGAATAAATGGTTCAAGGTATCATGGCAACAACACGCAATATTTTTCAAGCTAATTATAGCTTCTTGTGAGTTGAGGAGTATGCAAAATGTGACTTTTTCCTCTATTTCCATCTAGACAAACAAGGGAACAAGAAACGCCGCCTGACTTCTTTTACTTCTCAGATTATGAGAGGCACAATGCAGAAATAGCAGCTTTTCATCTGGACAGGTAAATGCAAACAGTTATTTTTTTTGTCATGCAGTTCTTACAACTAATGATTTTTTATGGCACACTTTATTTTCCGAATTCTGTAGAAGCTAATAAAGATCGTTTATAACAGTGCTATCCTCCCTACGTCCAAGAGAGCCGCATTCAAACCAGATTTTCAATATCTCAATGTAAGAAACATTTATATAATTGTATGTAATTGCGCCCCTTCACTCAGTCCGGATTATCTTGAAAATCTGGCATGAATGACGTCCTCTTCGACATACATTGGCTGTGGCTGAGGTAAAAAGTACTTTCTTACTATAATGCATTCATAAATGTTTTTTCATTTATTCCAGTAACAAAACAAAATGACCTTACAGAAACAAAATACATGTTGTTGTTCCAAGGGATGTCACTGGAGTCTTTTAGGTCCACCACTAACACTACAACACTATTATTAATTAAGTTCAATGATGATAGCCAGTTTTAAAAAAAATATTCTGTGCTGAACATGGGGGTCAATCAAAAAGCAGAAACTTGTTTGAAAAGGAGATCTCTGTTTGTGGCAAGACTCACTTTAATGAAATCTGGTCAGGCTTTATTTGATCAGACATAATTTTATTGTCTTCAGTGATCCATCCTCTAAGATTACAATATTGTTTGCATATATTTGGGAACTGAGGTTTCGAGTTCGACTATCTGCATTAATGGAGGACATGTATCATTAGAGGGCAGAGCCCTTTGGTATGATGCGCACAACCATGAATCTGATGGGTTTGGCTTAACAAATTCAAATGTGGTTGCTTGAAACAGATGAATAAATTGATATACTTCAAAAATCCCTATATCCTTTTCATTAGTGTTACTTGATGTGCTATTTCATGTGTCACCAAACTATTATGGTGTATCATAGATGCATGATTGTTGTTGTTCCTCCTATAGACTACATCTTGCTTATTTTGTCATTTCTGTTTCTCCTCTTTTCTTTGCACTGAAGTTACACTAAAAATATGAAGTAGATTATAATGATCCAGGTGCTCTTACTTGGGTACAGAAGGTTCCATATTTCAATGATCAGGGGACGTCACACTTAGTGGTGCATTCATTGAATAATCTTTAGAACTTTTGAGATAAAGTTTGGAATAACTCCTTGGTTCCACAACTGTACATGGCTCTGATAGTACATTTAGGTTATGGGTCCAATGAGTGCACATACCTCGTTTGTAGATTTGACACTTTATCACTGAGGTGTAGTCTGGTGATCTCAGCTTCCTCATTAGAGTTTAATGATGGTGGAATTGTCTTTAGATTGTATGGAGGCATGACATGGTGTGTGATGCTTTGGAGTTGCATCTTTAGTTTTGGTTATTTTGTTTACAAAGAATGTATTTGACATTTCTTGGTGCTATTGGGTTGAGCATCATTTAATATTTTCAGCATGCTTGATTTGGAGAATTTAGAGAAGATTCCACTTGACTAGATGCTTGCTTCACTGATTGTTTTTGAAAAGTGAATTCTTTTTACTCACTTAATTGCATTGGAAATCTCGTCTGTATACTTTGCCTTGACCTGGACATTCATAGCCTTTGGCCAGTGCAACTGGTGTTTTAGTTTTCTGCTTCCTGCCTTAAATTTGACATGTCTTCTTCTGTACCAGCTTTGTGTTTGGGTATAGTTTCATCTTAATCTATTTTATAGGACCATATTTGGCTAAAATGGCTGAGAATTTCCTTTTAGGGTATCTAGGATTTTTAGTTGGATTGCTACCTCGTGGGATTTGTTCAGAATATGATGAAGTCTTTTGGGAATATGATGTAGATTAATTATTTGCAATCTGCCAGTATTTGTTGTAAGGGTATGATATTTATTTAATATTGTGTCACAGAAATGAGATCATTCAGTTACCTGCCTATAGGTACGGCTGTACCTCTAGACTGATTGTCCCATTGTTTTATGTAAATAGATGGTCTAGACCAGCAGTATGCTAGGCGATCCTGATTATTTGGTATATCTACACTAGTGTTTGCAGATATAGTGCTATTTTAATTATTTTGAATAGAAATGTCTTGTCATGGATGGGTGTCCATAAAGTCATAGAAATAGCGAAGAAGTAGGAGTAACAGTGCATTCAAATAATGTATATGTTGAGTCCCACAGCATGATGCAAGTGATCTTGTCAGCGTACACTAGTCCCACTTATCGTCCCCTTATTTCCAGTGTTTAAGACAATGTTGAATCAGTGGGTATTTCTGGGGTAGTGATCACATTAATGGTTCTCATTCAATCAAAGAATACAGCATTTACTATTACTAATGAAGTCATAAGTGTAAGATTCAAGATTATCAAATGGAGGAGGAAGAGAAATGTTTAAAGGCCTATAAAGACGATAAACCAATGCCTTTGTTAAGGAACAGTTAAATATGTAAATGTGGATTAACCTCAGTTAGTTACAGCACGAAGCATCATACGTTTCCTCAGTGAAAGGTGTGTTCAGAATATACGCATATTAAAAGAATATTAAAGTCAAGAAGCACACCAGTAAAAGTCTCAAACTAACTTATTAAAAAGGTGAAATGTAAATTGAACAAAACAAGACTGAAGTAACAAAAACCATTAATGACATTAGAGAAATGATGTTTAAAAGAAATGTAAAATATTAAAAAGCACTAAGAAATAGTAAAGTAGCAATATTCTACTTTAGATTCACGCCACTCACATTTCTTTACGGCATTGTTCCCTTTTCTGTTCACTGTATACTGTAGTCATAGCTTTTACCGCTGCACAGTTGGTTGATGTAAAACTGATAAATAATGGGTTTAAAAATAAAAAGGAGGAATTTTTGTCAATGGGCTTTTTCAGCCCAATAGGGAGAGGGTTGGACACAAACCCATTTTTCACCATCTGACTTTTTACGTGAGTAAGGTAAAACAAGATGCTGTGGCCAACACACTGATAGCTACAGCGTTTTTTAAAAATTCTGACTTGTATTAAACTGATTGTCATATATCTTTGTAACAAATATCTAACTGTTTTCTGGTATATTTAATTTGCTCCAGAAATTCTACTTTTCTTCTTCATGATTGCATAACTCCAATAGCTTTCATCTAAAAGGGCACCCTACTAAGGATTTAAGGAGTTTGTGGGAAAAGTTACAGTGTGACCATGTATTTTAATGACTAATGTACTCTATGGTGTTTATTATAAAGATATTGCAAGTCACATTGGAGTTCCGTGACCATGTAAAGGAACTCAGCCTTCAGGCTTGTCCCTCTATATGTCATGGAACTCCTTGATGACTTGCAAAATCCTAGTAATGTATATATATAAAGATTATTAATTAAATAGTAATAGTCTGTACCCTTATTTTAATGCATTTATTTCATTCAAACAATAGCTTTACATTAAATTGAATATAGTTTGTCTCATCTTTAAAAATCTGAATATTAAGGAATTCCTAAGTAGGATTTTTAAAATATTTTCAAACTTTCCACTGTTAGAGCATATTGGTGGTTTGCATTGTTGGATAGAGTGTTGTGTCTTTGTCATTGCCTATCAGTTATTGCTTATAGAAAATTTAGGTTGTAGAGGCTGTCACTTGTGGATGCCTAAAGGGCTTGTTAAGGAAGGACTCTATTTTCTGTTTTTCAAGTTGCTCTCCATGGGTTAATTTAGATATGTGAATCAATAGCTTCCCAAATGCTGTGGTCAGTGCTAAATTAAAACATAACATTGGGAAGAGTTATAATGTGTAAATAAAAGCCTCTACATTGCATATCTGCCTGAATCTCATAAAGACAGTGATTCACATGCTTTTGTTTATTGAGATATCTATTCATTGTAACTTACCAGTAAACATTGTTGGAAATATTCTTTTTTCTATTATTCCTAGGATCCTAGATTTCCGTCGTGTTCCCCCAGTTGCAGGTAGATTGGTCAACATGACAAAAGAAATCAGGGATGTTACTCGTGAAAAGAAGCTGTGGCGGACATTTTTCCTCTCACCAGGTACTATTGGAAAACATTTTCTTTAGTTGTACTTAAACTTTAATTACCCGTGTTTGGCATTTCCCAACATTCCTGAGCAATTCATTCAGTTTTGCACTTCAGTCACCTTGCTTGTAGGACAATATGTTGCCCATAGCATTGGAGGAGAGATGGGTATTCTATATCCCTTTAGAAATAGGTATTATATAGCATTTGTTGCAAAATTCTGCTATTGAAACTTGATGAAATTAAAAAACAAACAAGTATCTGAGGAAAGGTGTGAGCTACTCTTAAACTGGAAGGAGTAGAAAACAGCCCCCTTGTGTTTTCTCTACCCTGCTGTCCACGTCCTTTCCATAATGAGCATCAGCAGCAATCGTTTTTCCGACTGTATTTCATAGGTTACTAGATCTGTGTTCTTTTTTCTTTAAGACTCTTTTTATTTTTTGTTATATTATAAGTGCGTGTCATATAGAAATGTAAATATATACCCAACAAATTAGAGACTCTGTTTTGTCATTACCGTATTGAACATTGACAGGATTTTTTCTACCTAACCATGAAATCTTCATTACTGTGCACTTGGGAAAATAAACTAAATAATTAGCATTCCATATGCAAACACTCTACAATCCTATTAGATACATTTGATTTGACGAGTCCAGAGTTCTGTCTCCCTACCCCCATATTTTATCACATTTATCCAGACAACCTCTTCTCTGGTAGATTATCCTTTCAGCTTCCATATACCAGTCTATGTTACTTGCCGACCATCCCCCTGATGGGATCATTGAAAGGCCCTATTTCTGAGATATGTTTTCTGTGCTACTACCAGTTCCAAATGTGTGGATAATTTAAGATGTCCAAAGATCACCAGTTCCCCAAATAATCCAGGACAAGTCACCCTTTATGACATTACCTGCAGAATGCGACTATTTGGTGTCACTGTCCCAGTAGTAGCCTCGAAAAAACTTGAATCTTGGGCAGAGTCACATTCTATGAAAATGTTTACTTTGCTGCCCATACACCCACAGACATTGTGTTCTGGAACAGTAGATCCTATGTAGAACTTTAATTTGTGTAAGTTTAAATCTTGCTCTGGTAGCTACCTCTAGTGGGAATAGTTTGGTCTCTTGTCAATCATCACAATCCAAATTTTCAAATGTTTCTTCTCTTAAAGCCACCTACTTTGTGAGTTGGGGGAACCATTCTGTGAACTTTTGTATATGTCAATGAGACTATCTTGAATTCATATAATCAGTTAGCAGCTGATTTTCTGATTGAGTTTAATAAGGTATGTATACCTTTCATAGTTCCCACATATTTACTGATGGCATGAATAATTAGACATAACTGGCGATATTTTAAACAGTGTGCCTTTAACATCTTATATTGAGAGCGGACTCAAAGTAGCACATTAGGGTGTTTGATCTCCATATAGCTCATTTATCAGGTATAAAGACATCTAAGTTGGTTATAGTGAATAATAAGGATATTTTTCATTGAAGGACTCTGAGTGACATCAAATGCTCTGCAAAAAGTAGGATCCAACCTAGGCCCTGCCTACTAGAAGGGATGGGAGATATTTTGTCTATAATGAAGGCCAAAAGAGGATACGTTCTCCCAGAACTTAATTGCAACACAACAATAAAGGGTATCCCTCGCCTAATACCAGCTCAAGCAAGTGCACCTAGTCAATATTTACCACTCAGGAGAAAAAACATGCTCTTTTTTAAATATATAACCCTCACCCTGTCTAGCATAGGCATGCTTAATCACCGGGTTCACCCTGTCCCCTTAAAGCCTGGGTGTGCTCAACCATATTCCAGGGAGCTCCTTGTACATCATGGTAAATGGGGGAAACTAAGTGTAATAACAATGTCTCATCCACACCCAGGTATCTCTATATTAGCAGGGTTGGTAGGCGCAAAGTAAAATCAATAACAAGGGCCAATGAAGGGTACTAGTGGTCCTACGACCCTTTCTACGTCAACAAGTTTCACCCATAGTCTATGGCTAAATAATGGTCTGGGGCATTCATCAGGATGGATTCCAAATTCTGTCATGTGCCCCGGTGGTAACTTGTGAATCACTTTTCACAGCCATGTGCAACTTCTTAGGCATGCAAGGTGAGTATTATACTCACCTGAACAATCTCCGATTAGTGGTATTGGCAATGGTATTCTGTCAGGCCCCAATGTGGTGCAGGAGGAGGTTTGGCTCTGTAGTCACACATTCACCAAGGGTCTCCAAACTGCTCGTATACCTAGTAGGTCGCACATCATCCGGCTCGTTAACATCAAATCGGCAACAAGAGCTAAGCTTCGATTGTCTCTGATATCACTCAGAAACTCAAGATAAAAAACTACCTTGTTATTCATTGTTATCTTGTCTATACTTTGATGTTATGTATGACCTACTCAAACCATGTACAGTTTTAAATGATTTTCCTGTGACCCAGAAGCGGGGAGCCTTGCAAAATGTAAAGAAGCCTAGGGAGCTCAATCATTGTCTAAAGGGATGCCCTTCAAAACAGGGTTTGGTATACTCTTCAGTCCATCATTTCTCCTTGACTATGGCCATCATCATGAACTTGGCGATCCAGAGACCGCCAGGGCCACGGTGGCGGTCTCACCGCCGACAGGCTGGCGGTGAACACCATCAAATTAAGCCAAACCATTGATACTCCACCCATCCCTCTGCTTTTCTGCGGTCCACCGGGCTGGAGGTGAGCACCTCCGTCCGGCAGATGATGTAATACCAATGGCGGTATTACGACAGGGAAGACCACAAGCATTTTCTGGTGGTCCCACTGCCAGGAAAAGCTGGTGGTCTTGTATCCCAGTGACAGGAATCTGCATTCCTGTCGCTGGGATACACCTGCACACATGTACCCATACCCGCAAACATGCTCCCACATACTCCCACACACAAACAAAAATGCTCCCACTCACCCATGCACTCGCGTCATACATCCCCATTCTCACTAATATACATACACAAACACCACATTCACGCACACATTCACTCCGCCCTCCAGCGCATACATACATTCACTCCCCTTACCCCCTCCACCACATACATGCACTCACCCCTTCCATCCACTCAAACTTATTCATGCATTCAATCGCTCACACCTGCACACATGCACTTACCCCAATCCACTTACACACACCCCTCACCTCGTCCACAAACACTCACTCACACATGCAGATACGCACCCACAAATACACCCCCTCCCCCTGCATTCATGACATTCACACATGTACTCACACACACACACACACACACACACACCCCCCTCCCCTGTCGGATGATTCACTTACCTCGTCCATTGAGGAGGTCGTCCGGGAGGGGACAGGTCCCGGTGCTTCCACCACTGGCAGCGCCCCACCATCAGTACACCGCCACACCGTATTACGGGTTGAAATATGGCGTGCGGCATCCTTTTAGTGTGGTGGTGCCAGCGGTGGAACCACCTCTTCACTGCCGAACGTCAGCATGGCTGGTGTCGGAATTCCACCCGAATTCCGGTGGAATTCCGAAATTAGTCGTGATAGGGCGGTCTTAAGACCACCAGCATTGGTGGACTTTCGGCACCTGCAGCTTCGCCGGTCTCACGGAAAGTCGCCGAAGTCGTAATGAGGGCCAAAGTCTTTATCATACTCTTCTGCAGTAGATGCACAAAAATCAGAGTCTGTATTTCATGAGTAGAGCCAACAATCCTTCATATCATAAAGTCACTCTCTCAAGGTGACCAATATCCCAGAAGGTATTTCAGCAAACTCAGTGAAAAAAAGCACAAAGTTGCATAGCTCCTTGTCCACATAGCAGTACTCTCATGCACAGTATCAGTGACACTACAAGTAAGGTGATATGTAGGGTGGTGCTCCTCAAAATTATTTTTGTGTCATCTCTGCTATCCCTTCTTTCATGCCTCCTTGTAATTTGTTCTTCTTATACCCTGGGAATCACAGAAGTTGTTTGTAATAATTTAGGCGTATATGAACTAAAGAAATGTTTTGATTTGCCTTTTCAAATGTAGATTCATCACATGTACCAGTATTGTACACAGTGGCATTATTATTCCAGATTGTTAACGAGTAAGCCAATGAGGTAACTGAGCAGACATTATTGTGCAACTGAGTAACATGTATTATCACCATTTCGATCGTCCAAAGCCCTTACTTGATTCTCAGACAAAATGGTATATTTGTGATCCTGCAGAATCTGACATTTTTAATTTTCAATGTAGGTAAAATAGAACATTTTTCTATCTCTATTGATAGATGACCACTTTCTTTCTAGAATTCTGAACATTCAGTTGACTTCTCTCACGCTTGTGGAATCCAGAACTGGGGTATTTTGGGGGTGTTATGGGAATGAAAGCAAGCACAGGCCATTTCAAAGTTTTTTTCTTTTTCGTGTATTTTTGTATAGCGCAATTGGAACCATGTACATAACCACCTCATTATGTTAAACATTGTCATTTTTTTTTTTTTTTTTTAAGCACGGAGAGATTAGGTTTATTTGCCCTATTTAGATAGAGAGAGAAAATCCAAGTCCACTGCACAGGGACTGGTATAAATATCTTTAGAAACACCTACAATTTGTTGCTTGCTTTTTTAAATTGATGATCATTTCCTTACCATGCCAAGAAGACTAGGCAGTAAAAAAGTGAACAAAATAAATTACCATCAGCCTATCCATTGAAGAAGTGCTATTCAAACAGACTGTAGCCATGTGGGTGATGCTGGCACTGTACTGTGTCAATGGACAATGAGTAAAAATTGACCCAAAACAGATCCTTTGGAGACCCATCTTTTCATCAGAGACTTTTTGTATTTCTTTACCATGATTGAATATAATCAAGGCAAAGCTTCTCCGCACGACCATTTCCACCCAATCAACTTAAAGCCAATTTGGAGGTTCTAGTAATGTGGCAGCCGAGAGCGAATATTCCAATCAATAAACGTTGTTCTTCTGTAGGGCGCCTCTCTGATGTCTAATCCCCTGAAACAGAAGCAGAATAGGGTCAATCAATGCATTATGCTGCATTCAGGCTCGAATCACTGCTTAGAAATTCACTTCCGAGCAAATTGTGAGCAAAACATAAGAAATGGAAATAGGTCAGTAATTATTTAAATGAGTTTAACAGCCTTTGTAGCTCTGTAGTCTAATTCTAGCGTGTGCACAAATGAATGGTAATTTTTTTTGGCAAAGAGCAAGTCAGTTGAAAGATTTTAGCAGCAGTTTTAGGAATAATTGACGCAGTCGCTTAAAGAAATCAATGTTATGTTGCATGAACACTGGCTTTTTTCCACACTTTAACCCATCCCTGGGGATTAGCGACATTCTCAGTGCACAAAAGCAGAGCTAATACTATTATTATCCTGTGCAGATGAGGTAAATGAGGGATCTTTTCATGTGTTCCATTAGTAAACATTATAGACATATTTTCAAAAGATTCGTTGTTTCAATACAGAATGTTTTGGGAGTAAGGCTATTGGTAATTTTCCTTTGTATGGTCATAGGCTTTTGCTAAGACTGTATTTGCGATAGTTCTATTTATCTTCAAAAATTGTGTGACTCTTTACACTACATAATAACCCTGATATTTCCCAAAACCCTATAGCCTACAAGAGGAATTAAAAAATGCAACTCTGGAGCACCTGCCACAGCTCCAATTTTATATTATGGTCAGTAGGCTGGGAAGTTTCAATTTTGAGAGGCTTGTGCAGGTATCATCTTTGAATCCCAAGCAATATTGAGTCTCCAGTCCCCTCACCATGGATGAAAAATTATTGCGTAGTGGACATATTGGGAATCAGGACAAAATCTGTAAGGATTTGTATGAGACAATATATACTACAAGCTACCTCTGCATGTAATGTAGCGCATGACCACAGTCCTTGAGAATGTTGTCCATTCTGTTAGATGTCTTGAGATCATATGGCTAACGAGATGAAACAATTAGTCAACACACTCTGATAGACACTGCTTTCAATGAGATCTATGTACCTGGTGGAAAATCTGTGGTGTAGCAAGGGCATAATGGGCCTTAATGCAGATAGGGAATATCCCCACCCCGTGTCCTGATTGTGTTGGGAAAAGTCATAAATGAAGCACAGTGGGCCGCTACCTTCCGGAAACTCAGTTCCAAAGCGCCTAATTTACAAATGCTCCTGTGGAAATTCCTTTAACGATACAGAAAATAGCTTAGGCTTCTAAGCGCCACAATTTCAGTTGTGTATTTTAAATACATTTTAGTACTTTGGTACCTTCCAAAAATGCAACTTAGTACCTGATTTTAATGAATCTGTGGTTTGCAAATACTTTTCTTATGTGCTGGGCTATTGAGGCTGTTGTGCTCTACCCACTGTATATCACACAATATAAAGTGCGGTATGTGGCCCATTAGTGACATGGATATTCTTCTCGATTTTATGAGTAGTTAGTGATGTGTGAAATGGATAGGCTAATATTGTAAAAGACGCAAAGGGGCTCTTGCACAGCAGCAGTAGGAAAAAAATAGTTTATAGATAACATGTATCTCAATGAATCCAAAAGTATGCCTTTTCATAAAGAGTAACGTCAATAGCAGGCTTTGTAAATACAAACAAAAGTTTGTTTAGAGACAACATTTTGTTTTCAAAAAAGGTGTAAGCACAAATTATTGAGTGAAGGCGACTGCAAGGGCAACTGTTTGTGGACTGGGCTGTTGCCATGAAGCACATATTCTATCCTTAGAGACACCTACCCTTTGAGCACAGGAGCAGAGGCATGGCTACCAACCGTGCACCAGGAGCAGCTACACCATGCCCACAGATGTGAGGGCCCACACCATTCAGCTAGCGGCTGTTCTTCAATACTAACCAGGAGATGGTGGCTCAGTTTCCTTCCTTGAATTAAATTACGGGCCATGGAGCACTTGCCACTCTGCCACACACAACCCACAGTCTGAATCTTAAAGCCAAATATTTAGGAGCCAAGCTCAATCCAGCCTCTAGATAGTGACTAAACTGATTATTTGTATTGGATATATTGAAACAGCGACAATCCATCAATTTGACAGATGAGAAAGGAGAGGCGGAAAACTAAGGGGCAAGGAAGATGAACACCCAAAAGTCTAATGGTAGAGGGAAAAAAAATTACTAACAGAATAAAGACAAATAAAAACCATTGCCTAGGAAATTCCTTATGTCTAGTTTATAACTCCGTTTACCAATAGAAACATTTGTAAATTTAAAAAATCGAATATTATTTTAATGATGTTCGTTTTATGTGCGTCCCTTTTCGACACAAAAGCGCATAGGAGTAAATGTGGAAAATACTGCCTTGAAAATCTATTGTAACGACTTATCCTTTTTTGATCTGGAAGAATACTCTTAATTTCCCAAAAGGCCAAACAATAGCTTCCTATAAACAAGTAGTGCTGTTATCAAACTATTCACAAAGCAATCCCTTTCATCCAACGTTAGTTAAAAATAACGTCAAAACTTTCGTTGACACACAGATTTGCTAATTTACGTAAATTACATCTGCACTGGACAGTGTTTACTAGTGGCAGGGAATCTTGCAGTGTTGTGGTGAAATTTTCCACCGTTTTGAGGTTACGTAAATTGCACAGGTGCAGAAGAGACATATATGGTGCTGGCGCAGATTCAATTTTGCATCGTTCTTTGGAGAAACCGACAGGCTCGTATGGTCATTTTTCAAAGATTTGCATATTGGTTTTTAGACATGCTGTGCAGTCTAAATATTTGTGCAAAATTTCACAGTTGCGACTGTGATGTATGAATTAAAAAAATTAAGCTCCGTAATTGCCCAGTTCATATTATCCAGCCACTCCACATACCTCTATTTGAGCCTTTGTTTGAGCTCACCTAGCTCTGTTTACGCTGCCCTACCTCTGTCTGAGCCCATCTACATCTATTTGAGCCACCTACCTCTGTTTGAGCCCACCCGGATCTGTTTGAGATCACTAGCTCGGTTTGACCCCACCTACCTCTGCCTGAGCCCATCTACATCTGTTTGAGCTCACCCCACCCTGCTCTGCTTGAACCCACCTACCACTGTCTGAGGTCGCCTATCTCTGTTGGAGTCCATCTGCCTCTGTTTTGGCCACCTACCTAGCTCTGCTTGAACTCACCTGCCTCTGGCTTGAGGTTGCCTACCTCTGAGCTTTCCCTAACTAGCTGTGCTTGAGTTCGTCATCTAACACTTTGATGAAGCAAATCTTCACCCACAGAAAAAGCATTGCGCTTTAAATTAAAGTTTGGCCTTTAGACATTTTGGAACATTCGTATGCTTGTTTTCATTTATTATGTATTATTAAGTTATTAATTCCATCTTGCCAGCTTACACAGCAGAAAAACAGAACATTAACTATTAATGGTAAACATGTTAGGGATTGCTTAACTATATAACTGAAACCAGAAAATAAGTTCCAGATTGTACATTACTAAAAAGCGCTGATTACATTTATTCAGTGTCTGTACCCTGCAGCTTCTTTATGTGACAGGGAAATGTCAACATGGCTTGCTGGATGGATGCAATACTCAGTGTCACCTTACTGTTCATTATGGCAAGTAGTGTTGGGGTCATCCTTTCTGCCTCACATTCGTTTGGTGACACCGAGACACACAGCATGCGCACCTTGGAAGAGGCACAGGCAATACTACCCATCACCAATAGACAGAATGACGAAGAGTCACTCCTGCCTTAGTTGAGCCACTCGCGCTCGTCTGCATTCTTCAGGCACTCAGCGAGGAAGAAGCTGAAAATGGTCAGGCCAACTTAAATGGAGAGCCGGACTGAAAGGGCAGCCATTCTTCATCAGCTGAATCCCGGGATCATGCCTCTGACGTAGAAAGTGACTGAGAGATAATTACTTGACCATGACCACACAGAGGACCCTAACGCTGGAACAACCTACTATCCTCCAGGCTCAAAACAAAGATTCCATTGTTTGAGAAGGACAGGTACCAACGGAGAGTCTTCTTACCTCGTGGAGGGGATTTGCGCCCTGACTGTGATGCCTCAACATGGACCCGAACCTGTTGGTATGACACAGTGTTGGGAAAAACTGCATTGGTTCTACTTTCTCTTTCTCAGTTTGGCAATCTATGCTACCTCTTTCCTCCATTTATTTATTTGACCTATTATGCAAGCAAGACTCAGTTGGTATCTTATATCTTTCCATGGGATGCTAGTTGGCTACTTCCAGACAGCCTGCGGTCTACCCCACAAACATACATTTCCACATTGATTACACAATTTATTATAATATCCGGAGACTAAATGCGCCTGCAAAACATTTAGCAGTTCTGTCCTTGATCTGGGACTCCAAATGTGATATTTGTTCAGGAATTTCAACCTGATGCAAACAGATTGGAAGTGCTTGCGGTCCAAGTGGTTTAATCAACAAAACATTTCTTCTGGCACAGAGAAAAAGGCTGAAGTAGCTATTCTTTTGGCCTCCCACTTCCCACACAAAGTAGTTCAGACACAGGCTGATATCCCTAGCACGCCGCATCACATCACATGAGCACACCTTTACTGTTGCTACACTCTATGCACCCAATGAACATCAGGAGGCTTTTATTATAGAAGCCTTAGGTAGGGTGATAGCTACTACAGATAAGGATGTATTAAATGGAGAGGACTTCAATTGAATATCTGATTCTGATACAGGACTGGACAGATCCGCACAGTGGGTAAGATAGACGGGGGCATTTCCCACCCAAGGTTTGGAACAATTGACTAACTATGGGCTCACAGATGTCTGGCTCAGTCACCATCCCACAGAGAGGGATTACACCTTCCACTTGGTGGCCCATCAGACGTATGAATGAATTGATCTCTATATAACCACACCACACCTTTTGCAGTCCACCACACAGAAAGATATAGGAACAGCAGCACTCTTGGACCATACACCTCTCCAAACCACTATATCCCTCCCAGGCGTAGCCCCTCAGCAACGTACCAGGTGCCTCAATCACTGACTCCTCACTAGCGAATCACATATCACAGAATTGTCGGGTGACATCACTGCATTTTTGGGACACAATGACCTCCCTGACACACCTATTGTAATGCTTTGGGATACGTTGAAATCTGTCCTTTGTGGCCATTTGATTACCCTGGTGAACCACCTTAATAGAGATCAGAGGGATAAAAGGGCTACACTTGAAAGATGGATAACGGATCTAGAAGTGGATCACAAATGGACAGGGTCTCAAAAGATATGTCAACAATTAAATACAGCTTGTAAACAACTTTGGGTTCTGGATATGGACACAGCAACGTATGCTCTGGTCAGCACCAAACAAAAGTTTTATGTGGGGAGCAATTAAGCCGGATGTCTCCTGGCGCACTGCCTGCGGGCTCAAGTAGTCCAACAGCGATTAGTGGCATTATAGGAACCCCAGGGCGAGCGCCTAGACCAGGATGGACAAATCGCCCACGCCTTCGAGGAATTTTATGCAGATCTCTGTTCTGCAATTCCTTAACAGAAGGAGATCCGCTATCATATTTAGCACACACTGCTAGATTATTTACCCACTTCAGCTTTGCGTCTAGAACAAGACATCAGGATAGATGAAGTGCTATCTCCGATCTCCTGCTTACAACCGGGTAAGGCTCCCAGGCATGATGGTTGTTCCTCAGAATTCTATCAATTATTTGCTAGCCAATTGGCCCCTGTACTCACTCGTCTGTATTTTTCCTTCAGCTTCACGGGCTCCCTTACAGAATCCATGAAACTTGCCACTATCACAGTTTTACCCATACCGGGTAAGGATCCACTATACTGCTCCTCTTATCAACTGATTTCATTAATAAATGTGGATGCCAAGATATTTAATTCTATCCTGGCGAATCAATTAGCCCCCTATATGCAAGACATTGTCGATCCGGACCAAGCCCGATTTATCGCTGAGTGCAACTGTGACGACATTACAAAACGCATATATCATCTGTTAGATTAGACTCAATGATATTGAATACCAGCACTGATGTTATTAATCGATGCCAACTAGGCATTTGTTCGGGTTCATTGGCCCTATTTGTTTGCAGTGCTGCAGAGAGTAGGTATGAGCGGGTGATTCATCAGATGGATACAGTGCAGTTACAATGGCCCTAAGGCGGTGCTCCGGGTTAACGGACTAGCGTCCTCCTCTTTGCCGGTTGCTTGGGGCACTAGACAAGGATGCCAACTATCTCCACTAATTTTTGCACTGTACATGGAGCCCTCTGCTGAGTGTATTCGGCAAAATCCCCTAATAACTGACATCCATATGGGGGAACAAGAACATAAGCTAGCACTCTGTGCAGACGACGTCAGGTGCCCCTGGTGAATCCCCTTCAATCTTTGCCTCCGCTAATGGAGGAGTTGGAGGCTTTTGGTAAGACCTCTGGGTTTAAGGTGAACCTACAAAAATCTCAGATTCTGAACCTGACGGTCCCAGAGGCTCCGACAAATGCATACTCTTGGACATATATGCTCTTCTTAACATTATCCAAGCCTCATCTATATCCTCAGCACAGCACTGTTGGGGAAGGGAATGCAAATGTCCCTTCACACCTAGGGAGTGGTCAGATAGCCTTAAATGGGCTAGCGCATCGGCACAAAGCACCTCTCTACTTAATGTGGTACACTATTGGTACTACACTCCGGCACCAGTGGCCCAGTGGAAGAGGGATGGAGATGCTCGCTGCTGGCAGGAATGCACCCAGGAGGGGACCCAGACACATCTCTTTTGGGGATGTCCGAAGCTCCACTGCTCCTGGTCTGAAGTTTTAGACGCCATTGACAAAATGTAAAACATAACGATCCCTAGGTTTCCGAGCTATATTCTCCTAGGCCTTCTGGATGTTTAAACTACCCCTTGAAATCGCCAAATGCACAGGCCATCATACTGGCCATATGTGCAGCTAAGCAAGTTTTGTTAATATGGGGGGCACCAACACTATACTCACACACTTAGGTTGGCTATATAAACTTTGGGACTTAATAGGCATGGAGAAGAGGACGGCCACAGCTGAGCAAAGACTGCCCCAATTTGATAAAACATGGGGGTCTTGTTTGTCCTACCTCTCACAAGAATTTGTGGAACTTAACTGCCCTGCCTATTTACAGTTTTTCTGACTCACGCTCACAGACTCTGTATTGGCCTAACTTTATATATTAAAAAGGAGGCTGGATCTGCATTGCCCTTTACATACCAGCTACACCACTGTAGACATATAATCAGTGGAATAGGTACTCATCCTTTATCTTTATGTCTCCTTAACTATCTCTATTCCTATTCTCTGTTGCTCCTCACTGGCCAGTGGTTGTAGGTGAGAGTTTTGTATTGTTTTACAATTATTGACAAAAATCAATAAAAAGATTTCAAGTGAAGAAAATCTAGCAGAAAACTCTGACGCTCACGGTAAAACACCATAGTGCTTGTATTTTTGAACATCCAGCCTGTCACTTGAGCAAGAAGCAGAGGCACCGGTATGAAAAAATATTAATATACCAGCATTGCTTAATTTGTGTCAGTGTTTGCTAGTGCTCTGCACCAGCACTTAATTCTCAACACTGGCACTTTTTTTATGACAGGCACCCACATGGGGACCCTGTCTGCCTAGTTTAAGCCGAGCACATCAGTTTAGCACTGAAATTTGCACCGTAAAAAAAGTATAGGATTGCACCCAGAGGCCATTAGTACTGCCACAGTACTGGCAGGGCAATTAGTGGAGGAAGCTGCAATTGCATTGTTAGCAACACCTTGCACCCTGGCACTTTTTTTTAAAGTTAAGCACTAGATACCAGGCCAACATGCGCCCCTAAAGTGTCATGGAAATTGAGTTCCAATAACGCTTGAGTATTTTCAGATAGATGAGGCATGAGTTTGGCATTCACATGACGATTTGATAGAAGCATGAATACTACCAGAGTGCCAGAAACCAGACCAAAATGTCATGGACACTAATTCACCAAAATGCCTGGAGTAGGTGATGCGAGATAAAACACCCTTTGTCTCCTAGTGACATCTTAAGGTTGACACTTCATTCCAACCTTAGCACCTCAGCACACCCCTATTTGATGCTGAGAAATCAGTGAAACACTCAGACATGATAATTAGAGAAGGCAAATGTGGCTGTAGTGCTCAGATTTACTTTATCATCCTGCAGCGTCATTCATGAACTATGTCTTTGTTGAACTGTGGGTAGAAAAGGCATTGTCATGTGTACCACAGAATGAGCCACAGGTAGCAGCTTCTATCCCTGGCTAAATCTAAATTCCTGTCCATGACAAAAGTATACTAAGAAGATGACTGCAATCCATAGCATACTTAGATACGTTTGTGTCTAGAGCATTTTCTGAAATTTGCTTGCATTTTACCATAAAATATTCAAAGTGGTAATATCATAAATAAAAAACACCATGACAGACAACCTAAGACTAGCAGCTAAAATCGCAACCTTTCATTGAGAACAGATGTGAATGGTGATACACTGAATGCAGCAGGCATATTGAAGACTAGCAGATGTCCTGAGCTGAGAACTTTGGGTGGAATTGTGAAGTGCAGCATTTTCAGATAGCATTTCACTGTGGGCATTACCAACAACTGTATGAGACCACTTTGCATGGACTTTGTTTGCAGTGTATCTTGGCAAGTAATTGAAAAGGATCTAATACGGTTTGAAGCCAGTGGTCCACATTTACAGAAAGCTCTGTGACATTTTACAGAATTCTGTAAAGTCAATTCTGTTTCAATTATAGAAATACATTTTACACACATGTATACATGCACACAACTGTATATGTGATGGAAATATAGGCAGAAGCTTCTCTTAAGCATATATGTTTAGCAACAAGTTTGGGTAAGTAAGGGCATGACTCAGATAAAGCAATTAAACTATTACAAACTCTCAAACTAGACAATGTAGGTTCTGACGACGTCAGTAAAGGCTAGATGGGATGGAGTCTTTCATTCCAGAGGAAATCATTTCAGCCATGCAAGGTTAATCGTGCCTTAATCAATCATGGGGCACAATCCTCTTGCTTGGAGCAGGAAAAGGTCATACCACATACATACTCATGCCAACCAGATCTTTCACCTATTAACTGTTTTTTATTTCGCACAGCACAGGTGTCTAAAATATTCCATAGCACTAAATAATTAGATTTCACACTTAACAAGAAGGTTACCTTGAACCTGCAAATCAAGAACCCTCTGAAGAGTGGTGCTACTAACTGAGACTGCTAAGATGTACCCAACCCCACTTTTCTAAGGAATATCAAGAACAAGTTGTTCACACTCTAGGCATCTTATGCCTAGGTTATGGATATCTGTTCTAACAAGTCCGCCTTCCACTCACACTGCTAGCAACAGTTCCTGGAGGGTAAATCTGGCTCCCCTATGGATCCCTGCCCCCCGGCTATCCTCCAATTAGTACCAGAGCTAGTGGTTTCTATGCTGGCCCCTATTTTTCAGGAAGTGCTAGCATCGGGCTGTTACCCCAGGGTTTGGAAAGAAACTACCATTATTCCGCTAAAAAAGAAGGCAGGTGGTAAACCCGATGACTTGACGAATTTACGCCCAATAGCCCTTCTCCCCTTTGCGACGAAAATCTTAGAAAAACATCTTAATAAAGAATTGGTTGATTTCCTGTCTGCCTCTAAAGGCTTGGACAGCTCGCAACATGGTTTTCGGAAATCCCACAGCACTGAATCAGCTCTTATTGCATCATCGGACACCATACGCAGATTGGTGGATAAGGGGCAGGGGGTCTTTCTGGTGTTATTGGACCTGTCGGCAGCTTTTGACACCATTGCTCCCCATATCCTGCTTGACCGCTTATATCAGGCAGGCATTAGAGACCAGGCCCTTAAATTGATCGAATCTTTTCTATCTGACAGGTGGGCCACAGTTAGCAGTGGCGATTTTAGATCCTTTTCCTACCTTTTGCCGTGTGGGGTCCCTCAGGGCTCCTCTTTAAGCCCGACGCTATTTAACGTGTATGTGGCACCGCTGGCAGAGCTGGTTCGCTCCTTTGGCTTTATTCCCACTTCATATGCAGATGACACGCAAATTATTATCCCTATTGATAAAAATCTTGAAGAAGTGGCTATCCGTTTCAGCGCCTGCATGACAGCAGTCAATCACTGGATGAAGTCCAACTGGTTGAAACTCAACTGTGAAAAAACTGAGATTCTGTGCTTTGGAATTGAAAGGGTACATTGGTCTTCTAGCTGGTGGCCTGAGGAGTGTGGGACGCTTCCTGTTCCACGGTCTACCTCAAGAAATTTAGGAGTAGTATTTGATGTGCAACTGTCATTTAAACCTCAGGTCAATCTGACAGTTAAGTCCTGCCTGTGGATTATGAAGAAATTAAAAAAAATATTTCCTTTTATTCCACAGACCTGTAGAACCACTGTCATTTTGGCTTTAGTTATTTCCAGATTGGATTATGGAAATGCACTTTTTCTCAATCTGGATAAAGAATCTTTACACAAACTACAGTTGATGCAGAATACTGCTGCCAGGCTATTATTAAAATTGCCTCGTGGGGCCTCTGTTAAGAGCTGCCTTAAAGATCTACACCGGCTGCCGGTAATTCATCGGCTCTCTTTTAAGGCTCTCTGCATCACTCACAAGGCTGTCCATGGGATTGGGCCTATGACACTTACCACCAAGCTGCAATGGTACAGGCCGAATCGGCTGTTGCGCTCGGCCTATGCCTATCAAATTCAAATATCCCGCACTAAGAAAGTAAAGTGGGGAGACAGAGCATTTACCATTGCAGCTGCTAAAATCTGGAACTCTTTACCGCTGAATATAAGGCAAGAACATAACTATTTAACATTTAGGAAATTGGTCAAGACCTGGCTGTTTCCTCAATAAGTTTGGGAGATCTCCGATCTAGTTACCCCGCCTCACCGAGTTAGCGCTTCGATGCACTTGGGCCAGAATGCGCTTTATAAATACTCAATACAATACAATACAATACAACAGAGCAGTTCTACGTGCAGGAGCAAGATCGGTTCCAGAACCGGGAAATATGATTGAATATTCCCTGTGCTCATACACTTCAAAACTCCAGAAAGCTTTCTGCATTTTCAGGTTAGAATATATCGTTTTTAAAGCCATAAAACTTCACATGCCCTATTATCCACAATTTAAGCTCAAAATCTCACACTGTTACAGATACAACAGAATTGATGAGATGGTCCAACATCTCAAATTTAACATGCTCCTTTTTGGTATTTGGACCTACAATATGGAATAAGATCCCTAGCAAATTTTTACCAGACACATACTTTCCCTTTTTCCCTTTTTCAAAAGCAGGTAGAAGCAGCACATGCTTTTGAAATATTTAAAAATAGTATCCACTCTTTGATATTGTCATAGAATAGGCTTGCTAATGTCTATTTTAGGTTGAGCGCGCAAGTACTTTGGCCTGTTGTAATCTGTCTGTTGGCTTTTAACCACACCCACATCACTCCTATCACTATTACTCATTCATGTGTTTGCCTTTCAAAAATCCTTTGTTATCACTGGTAAATGCTTTAGGTTTGTCCCTCCTTGGGGCAGTTTTGTTTCCATCTTGGCCATCGACCTTGTTACATGGATAATTGCACGTTTGCTGATACTTTTGACTGCGAGCAAACTTCTTTTTCTTTTTGTGTCTCTCCTTTGCGCTCGTGCTCATGGCGGCCATGGCGCTTTGAATCAGCTTGCTTATGTCAACTATTTTACTTTTCATTTTCAATTTAAGTGCCAATAAAAGTCCGGTTAGGAATTTACAATGCTAAAAGCTCTAACTCATTTAAAACCTGCTGCTGTCTTCCTCTGTTCTTGAATGATGTAAAAGCCATCCCCTAAGCTAAAACACCTACTCCACTTCCCCACCTGCCCCCTCTTCAGTTCATATCTCCACCTCCCTGACCATATCTTAACTCTGAGAACTATGCTTCCCTGCAAAATAATCTGCAAAATGCCTGATCTGATTTTTTCTATACAGTTTCAGTCGGTTGCTCCCTCTGATCTGTTGCTCTAATTGTGTTGTTTAATTAGTTGAAAGTGTTATAGGGTATGTGGCAATAAAGCAGTGCGGAGCTTGAGGATTGTGAAATTGATTATAATCTGTCATCAGGGATAAGACAGAGGAAGAGAGTGGGACATTCTAATAAAGGCTTCAACTGCAATAGAGATTTCTGGTTTTATTCAAGCGAGATAGTCAATATGTTAAAAAAAATAATTTATTACGTTAAATGTAGAAAGTAAGAGGGCATTTGATATTTATTTTAGTTACAGGATTGAAGGAGCCTGGCACGATTTGAGCTGCTAAACATTGTGTTTCAGTTATCTGAGACGTCCCATATAAATGTATCAATGGATACAGATGTGTTACTTCAGGCAGAAACAGAAGGGGTGGCTCCATCACATGACACACAGCAGGACCTGCCAAGGGTATTGAACAGATGGACCAAATTATGTATTTCCTTAAAAAAAAAAAACATAGTTCATTTAAATGATTGCAATATAACTGTTGAGAAGAATGCTAATTTTCTTATTTAACTAAAGGGCCAAACATTGTTTTAACAATTGCTTTAGTATTCCAAAGAGCCAGAGCGGCATCTGAAACGTGCATATTCAATCCACCTTCTGGAGTAGTTCATTTAATATCTACTTCGTTGCTTTTACTTCGATTAATTCACTGGATATAATTGACAAAGCCCTCAACAGCTCTCAAAAGTAGCACAGCCTCCTGCAGAACTCATGTGACAGAACTCTGCAGCTAGCATCACAGCAAAGGCCAGTCATCAGTGTTTAATTTGAATGCTGTCAGTGCCAAGGGCTCTTGCTCCGAAGCCCGTCGCCAGTGCAATTGTATGTTGGTTCATCAAATACCAAGACCCATCATCTTAAACCATCTCATTCCTCTTCGGGTCCACTACTGGACACTCCCTGCTCCTTTACCACACTCTAGACTGTCCCTGTTTTCTTCCTTTGTGACGGTTTTTGCCTCCTTCTCATCCTCTGTCTTGCTATGTTATCTTTTTTTTTCTTCATCTCTGTAAATGTCTGATGCAGAAAAATAAGTGCAAGCACTCAAAAATGAGTGTTGGTGGCCCCCACCTGCAACCGCCAGCTCAAATTAAGCAGGGCCACTTATATGGATGGGTGTCACCATGCCGCCAATCAAGATATAACGCACCTCCTTAGAACAGCACACTTTAAGAATATACTCAAACATACTCTCAACACTTCCAAATTATGTAATCGAGTGGTTATTGAAGCATACAAGAGTACTTTCAGCCGCCAGCTGCGTATCACACGTATTCATTTGCCTGGCACTAGTACCCATACAAATTTAGAACCTACATAAGGAAGTTTCTAAAGCATTCTGGCCTCACCTAAATAACTTTTTTTCAAATTCAACTCCTGATCATATACCTCCACTGAACTAAATCACAAATCATAGAATTTTGTCCTCAGGAGTTTAATTTCAGATGTCTTTTTCATCCAGTTTTGCATTTGAGCCAAACTTATTTTTATTGTGAGTAGATGCCATGTTTGAAGCACTTTCATGAAAACAAACCCCTGAAGCTGGAGTTTGCTTTCACAATACAACATAGCAGTGACCTTGATGCAAAAGGAGGTTTCTCTAATCTTGGGTCCATCATACATTTGGGTTTGGTCCAGCCCTTGGCATTGGATGAGGGGCTGGCTGAAGGGCAAGCCCTAAACTATCACACATTGTGCACGCTTGAATAGCCTGAGGAGGTGGTGATTAGATGGCCTCTAGGGCAGTGGTTCCCAGACTGTTAACTTCTGTCTGTGGACCCCCACTTTATCAATACTGGAACCCAGCAACCTCCAATAAATCATTATTAGAAGCTGAGGACCCTTCACTGAGTCTTTATTGAAATCTGGGGACGTAATCAATTAATATTATTTAATTTTCTAAGCAGTCGCGGACCCCCTGCAGAGCCTTCGTGGTCCCCGAGAGAGTCCCCAGACCACACGTTGGGAACCACTGCTCTAGGGGGTTGGGCGTAAAGTCAGTCAGTGTGACAAACCTCCTCTGCGCATACCTGAAGTAGAAGTGTGAGTGGATGCTGTGTTAAGGCACTTGCTCTGCCAAATTTTTCATTATGTGGAAACAAACTCCTGAAGCTGAAGTTTGTTTTCAGAATACAGCATAGCAATGATCATGAAGCAAATGGAGTTTTCTCTTAGCTTTGATCCATTATACATTTTACTTTCATCTTCCATGCCTGGTCCCCATAAGGAAAATTACTGATGGTCGCCCACCCTAAATAGGATGGAATGATGTTCTCTAGACCCGACAACCAGGCAGCAAGCAAGCCATCAGCTATTCACTGGACAGAAGTATATTTATAGATAAGGAATTGGTTCTGTTTAGGGTTACCACCCGTCCGTAATTTTCACGGACTGCTAGTAATTTCGCCCTACTATCCTTTGTCCATGGTGACAGTATTTGTCGGTAATTTTGTCCGTAATTTTAGCCTTTTGCCTACAGGACAAAGTGTAATCAGTCTCCCCAGTTGGATTCAAAGGTAGGGAGTCTCCTGTGCTCTGAGGGAGGGAGGGGCAGACAGATAAGAAAAGGCCTTCTTGCCAGGGTGTCTCCTTCCCTAAAGAAACTCAAATGTGAGCAACTGGTCATTCTGCAAGTGCAAAGGGGCTTGGAAATATACATTGACTTTAATCAACTGAGTCACTTGAAGCTTTCTGATGACAAAGATATTTTCTTTTAGAGAGGTACTGTAAGGGTGTTCCAAGGTGAGCTGTTGAGTGTGTGGTTTTGTTGGACTGTTATAAATAATGTTAGTACTAGGTAAAAACTGTATATTATTAAAATCTGTATTTTAGGAAGGACTTTTTTTATTTAACCGAAATGTATTTGCCCATGTTTTTGAAGAAGCCTATATTATGATGTGTGTAATGCATGTTTAAAGTAAGGACTTCATTCACAGTTCTTTCAGGGACCACGGAACCTCATAGTATTAACAAACATTGGCAAAGTCAATAGGTCTTGTCTACCCAAGAGTTTTTGGCTTTGTCAATGTGTTTTATCTATGTTATAAACCAGGGTGGTATCTGTTTAGCATGGCTAAATGTTAGTGGCATAGTGGTGTAGAGTGGAGTAGAGTGGCATAGGAGCTGTGGTGTAGAGTACAATGGTGCAGAGTAGAGTGCAGTGGGGTACAGTGCAGTTATTTAGAGTGCATGGCATAGAGTGCAGTGGTTTAGAGTGCAATGGCATGGAGTGGGATGGGGCAGAGTAGAGTCACAAAGAGTGCAGTGGAATAGAGTGATATACAATAAAGTGGCATAGAGTGCAGTTGCGTTGAGTAGTGCTGAGTGGAGTAGTGTAGAGTGGTACAGTGCAAAGTAGAGTATAGTGTGGTAGAGTGCAGTGGCGTAGAATGCAGTAGTAGAGAGTAGAGTGGTGTAGACTACAGTGGTGGAGAGTGCAATGTTGCAGGGCAAAGTGTCAGTGCAGTGGTGTAGAGTGGCACAGAGAGCAGTGGTGTAGAGTACAGTGGTGCAGAGTAGAGGACAGGGGCTACAGTGCAGTTTAGAGTACATTCGCATAGATTGCAGTGGCACAGAGTGGCATGGGGCAGAGTAGAGTGGCATAGAGTGCATTGGAGTAGAGTGGCATATAACAGAGTGGCAGAGAGTGCAGTAGTGTAGAGTGGTGCAGTGGTATAGAGTTCAGAGCAGACTCGAGTGACATAGAGTGCAGTGGCATAGAGTGGTGCAGAGTGGAGTAGTGTGGGGTGGTGCAGAGTATAAGAGTATAGTGATGTAAAGTGCAGTGACGTAGAGTGGAGTTATACAGAGTAGAGTGGTACAGAGTGCAGTGGAATAGAGTGTATTGGTGCAGAATGCAGTAGTACAGAGTAGAGTGGTGTAGAGTATAGTGGCAGCCAGTGCAGTGTTGCAGAGTAGAGTGTCAGAGTGTAGTGGCATACAGTGCAGTTTTATAGAGTGCATTAGCGTAGAGTGCATTGAAGTAGAGTGCAGTGGTTTAGAGTCTAGTGGGGCAGACTGACGTAGAATAGATTGTTTCAAAGTAGAGTGCAGTGGCATAGAGTGGGGAGGTGTAGGGTAGAGTGCAGTGGCATAGAATGCAGTGGCACAGAATGCAGTGGCAGAAAGTAGATTGTTTCACAGCGGAGTGAAGTGGCGTATAGTAGAGAGATGCAGGGTAGAGTGGAGTTGCATAGAGTGGCATAGAGCGTGATGGCATAGAGTAAAGTGGTGTAGAGTGCCGTGGCATAGAGTAGATTAGAGTGACGTACAGTGTATTGATGTAGAGTGCAGGGGCATAGAGTTGAGTGTTATAGAGTAAAGTGCACTAGCATAGAGTGTATTACAATAGAGTGCAGTGGCGTACAGTGTAGTGTTGTAGAGTGGCATAGAGTGAAGTTGTGCGGACTAGATTGGTGTTGTCTAGACTGGAGTGGTATAGCTTGCAGAGGCGTAGGGCACAGTGGTGTAGAGAGGCATAAAGTGCATTGGCATAGAGTAGAGTGGTACAGAGAAGAGTAGAGAGGCGTAGCGTGAAGTATCATAGAGTGCAGTGGCATTGAGTAGAGTAGAGAAGAGTGCAGTGTCCCACAGTGCAGTGGCATGGAGTGATGTAAAGTGGAGTGATACAGAGTAGGGTGCAGTGGTATGGAGTGGTGCAGAGTGGAGTGGAGTATGCATGATGTGGTAACACACTGCCATTATAGACAACACGTTTTTGATTGAAATGACCATTACATTGACCAGACATACAGTTTTAAAAAAAAACTGAAAAGTGCACAGACGATGATGTGTGGAAATTGCATTACCTAATGCAATTATTTGTTTTAATCATATAAAGGTATTTGTTTCCAGCACAGTTCAGAATTACCAAAATTGTGCTTAATTTGTACTCCTAATTCTGATATGTTTTTAAGTTTATTTAAAGGTTCTCATGTGATAGAAAAAACTCTTTCCTAATGCCAGTATCCAGCAAGATTGTTGCATAAGTCCTCTCACTTTGAAGTAAGAGAAAGAAAAGTAAACACTAAGTTCCCACCGAAGACAGAGCCTGACATTTGACCTTGTTCTTTGAATGCACAGCAAATGTGATGAGATAAGAACAAGATTTACAGGCCTGTTTACAGAAAGGGAGCACTTGGAAGGATACTGTGAATAAGGTTTGGGCAAGGAAAGGGACGAACTCAGGCTGCATAGCCTAAAACAAATAAATCCAGCAAATTGAAAGCAACGAAATGTGAGTTCCAAACCCCAAAGCCAATGGCAACGGGCGGAATGCATTCCCAAGTAAGCTCTATGAATGTATTTAAAGTGACAGCCGTGGGATACTTTGTGGAAAAAGTCCAGTATTTTAGTCCAGTCTATATCTTGCAGAGGTTTGGCCACATCAATCACCCAGGTAGTATGAGGAGAAGACC
Source organism: Pleurodeles waltl (assembly GCF_031143425.1). Lineage (NCBI taxonomy): Eukaryota > Metazoa > Chordata > Amphibia > Caudata > Salamandridae > Pleurodeles > Pleurodeles waltl. The sequence goes on from NC_090449.1 coordinate 96,204,266, forward strand.
TGAAGTGGTCTCAATGTTGCAGGAAATGTCTGAACAACCAGTCTATCTGTTTGCCCTCAGGCCCTATGGTGTAGAGCTTCTGGCACACCTCATGTAGGGTTAGTGCTAGGTGGCAGACATGAAATAGGGCCCTTAATGATTGTTTAAGGTGGTTGCAAGTAAAGAGTTGACCGGGGTGAAGATGTTAGTCTGCAACATGGATTTGGAAATTTCATAGCTCGTCGTCCAGAAACAAATCCCCCAATTTATGACAACTGCAGCATGCCACTGATGGAGTTGCTCTGAGCACAGCCGTCCTCTGCGAGTGGGAAGGCTTAGCAGAGTTAGTGCAGGAGCACAGGGTTTCTTCCTGTCAGTGAGTTTACAGGTTCTAGCAAAGCAAACTTCCAGTGCCCCTGATGTGCAGAGCAGCCCTCTTTAAAAAGATGACTCTCCCGCGCCTGCTCTATGTCCTGCAGAATACTCCTTATAAAATCCCCATAGACCTTTTCAAGAAGATTGACCATGAGCTACGACAGTTACTGTGGGAAGGGGCAGACCGAGAATAGCCCTTCGTAAACTCAAAGACGTGTCTATGAGTGGGGGCTGGCAGTCCCTGACATAACCAAATATTATTTGCCTGTGCAGCTAGTGGCGGTGAATGACTAAGAGTTTGCTCACAGTTCAGAGCTTGAGTATTGCGTAGACAGGAAAGCAATGTGAATTAGAGGCTACCTGCTGGTCCTATACAGGAGGAGGCAGGAGCAAGACCAGCCGACACATACCCAGACTATTGTGAGGGTGTGGTGCAAGACTACCAAATATCTAGGATGGGAGGGCAGGTTGACGGAAAAGACCCCTGATGGCACAGCAACCGTTTGCAGGAACACTGATCAGTATCGAACATGTGGGCAACATAGGGAGAGGACAGGACCTGCAGCAAGAGTATGAGTTGGCAGAGTCAGAACGTTTCAGGCATCTGAAGCTGGGGCACGCTCTCAGATGGCATATACTACACGGAGACCAGCTTCCAGAGGCGGCGCCACTGGAAGACCGTCTGCTACTGGACCCCATGACAAACAAAGCCATTTATATGATTTACAAAACATTAACAAATAACTTCCCTGACCTACTAAAGGCCTTGAGATAAGTGTGGGAAGGAGATATTGGGCTGATTGAGGAGCATGATCGGGGCGAGGCAGTTCAGAGCCCTAGGGAAGTGGCAATAGAAGCCAGTTTTCTCTTAGTCCAATTAAGGAAACTACACAGATTGTACTACTCTAGAACTCTTCTGCATCAACTGGGGAGGAGTGACACTGTCCTATGTCTGAGTGGCTGCGGGCAGGTAGGTACCTTTTTACACATATGAAATTGCCCAGAAATTCAACAGAACTGTGTGGGAGTGGTACAGATAATGACCCAAGTCACTGGTCTGAATGTGCCCCTTGGGTTAAATGGCTCCTCCTGACAATTAACGGCGAGGAGGTATGGCCTATATACCATACGATTTGGCTGGGGGTGGCTGCAGTGGTAGCTAAGAGTAAAATAGAGCATGCCTAGGGTGTAGGCATGCATTCCCGTATTGAAGACTGGGAAACAGATATGGACTGCTGCCAACGGGTGGAGCAAGCAGTCTACCAAAGCAGGGGCTGCCCTAAGAAATGGGATAAGGTAGAGGGAAGTTTGCATAACCATAGGCGGCTATTAAACATAAGGAAAAAGTGTGGGAGTAGTGGATGGACCCGTGTCATTGCTTCAATCGCCCCGGGGGGTACTAACAGTTGTGTACATTGGAAAGCTTCTGCACATCACAACTATTGCTTTCATGTATGTAATTTGGTCTGTCCTTCTTCCTGTGTATACTGTACGATCGATCTAACAACTGTATCTGCTGTATGCTGGGCAATTTTTTATAAAGACTTTAAAAAAGAGAATGGTGAGCTCTGCTTGCCTTTGAGATTTCTGCCCTTACAATTTCTCTGTCTCGCAACAACCTTTGTGTTATCGATGCTTTGAAGCATGGCACTTACTAGACCTCTTTCTTCTCCTCTAATGTTTCCTCTTCCCAACATGCTGCTTTGTCTGGCCTAATTCCGGGTTTGACAGGCTAATTTGCTTCAGCCTTTCTTGGCACCTAAACATTGCATTTACCCCACCCAATTTCTATGTCCTGTTTACTCTGCTAAGCCATAGCTAGCTTTAATGTTCCAAGGTACTGTCTGTCCTCAGCACGTTTCTGTATCTGGAGATCCTGTTCGCATATTTTAACTTCTCTATTTGAAACAGCCTCCTTGAGTTCTATCACTTTGTTCAATCTACTTTTTGCCTCCTTGTTGTGTTGCACTGTTCTACTGTACTGTCCATCCTTGTGGTTGTACACATTAACAACAGTACCTACTGCCTCTATCCTACCCTACTCTTTAGCTGCCTTTTACCTTTCCTCTTATGATTTCTTTGAGTCCTAACTATACAATCCAAAATCCCTGATGATCCTATCTATTTGTCTGTAAGCTATGAAGTACAGAAAACATATTTATTCTATGATGTAACATAGACTTTTTTTTAGACATGTATTTATTAGTTTGAATAGTGAGAGAAAAATATACAACTCTCAACCCAACTATGAGGAACTTTGACATTGACATCATATTACAAAGCAGAACGTAGCAATACATTTTCCAATTGGAGCATCCATATATAGTAGTTGTGGATAATGCCTGTACCATGCATTCCATATGAAATACAGCAGTCCGTATCACACATACCACACAATCAGATAGATGGGGAATCAATGGAAGAGGGAGGGGGAGTGAAGGGTTGGTCAGATGACCTACATCGATTCGTCTAGGAAAACCACCATCTCTTCCCCTCTAGATCCTTCACATCCCGCCTCAGGTGCCACCCAACAGTAAATCCCTAATCTCATGACACTTGTGCCCTTCCAAGTGTGGGAACCCTAGCCTCCTGCAACTGTAACCAGCTCACAAGGGGGCCCAGCTGTCCGGGTGTTGCACGCCAGCAAGCATCTTGTCCCAAGATAGATGCAGCTGCTCCTGGCAATATGCTGCATCTCTAAGCCAGTCATATTTGCAATGGGAGTCCATGTGACCCCACCTCATTGCCACCCTGCGCTTCGCCAATAGTAGTAACATGCTGACCAGCTTCCTTACTCCACATGGTACGTCTTTCACATATCCCAGAAGAGCCACTAATGGGGTGTGCGGAACTGTGCTCTCCGTCACCGCGTCTATCACATTGAACACCTCTTGCCAGAAGCCCTGTATACCGGGCATCCCCAAGCCGAGTGCATAAAATCCGCCTCCTCAGTGGAACACCACTGGCAGTGTGAATCAGGGCAAAGCCCAATGTGTTGTAACTGTGTCTGAATATAATAAACCTGGCGCAAGAATTTAAAATGCATCAGGCATAGGCAGTAGTTTTGGGAAAGGGCACAAATATGCATGCAGCAGTAGCTCCAGCCAAAATCCAAGAGCAATGCTCCCAAGTCGCACTCCCAGAGCGTGCGGGTGCCCAGGGCAGCAGCCAGCGCCATCACCTGCATTGAAGTGTATAATCTGATGATCAGTCGACGTGGCTTCTGAGAGGAAAGAAGCATCTTTAAACCCTGAAATACTAGTGAGGAGGGCGTGAAGTCCACATTCGTGTGCGCAACTGAAGGTAGGTAAACCGATATAGTGGGGTATTCAGGAGCTCTCACAATGCCGCATCAGCGGTAATAAATCGTCCCTCGGGTATAAGGAGCCCATGGTGCTCAGCTGCATCTGCTGGTGCCTTGCCAGGGTCACACGTCATGGGCAGCATCGGTTGATCCAAGAGGGGCATGGAAGGTGCATAAAGAATGGTAAGTTAATGAACAGGTATAGAAATTTGGGGAGAACCACCATCTTAGCTATGACATCCTATCCGCCAACGAAGGTGGCAAGAACTTCCAGCAGTCTACCTTCTCCTCCAGCCAAACTGGGCATCTATCTCCCTGCTTCGCCAAATCCCCAGGTAACAGACAGGTTCTTCCACTCAGCACAGGGGGAATTCAGAAGCATCCGGATTATCCACATCTATTAAAGGAAAGACTATGGATTTAGCCCAGTTGATTTTGAAACCTGATCTCCAAAACATATAACCTCTCATATGAGGGGGGCTAAATTGGTCTGCGGGTCCTGCACATAAAGCGTGACATTGTCGCATACATTGACACTAGGATCAGACGCCGCCAAAAGGCAAGCCCACGGTGGTGGGGATGTTGCTGCAGATGCGCAGCCCACGGCTCCTTCACCACCACAAATAAAATTGGCAATGGAGGGCAACCCTGACGGGTGCCCCTATAGACAGAGAATGGTTCAGTAATGGAATCATGAACGTGTAGTATAGCTGAGGGTTGCGCATATAGCAGTTTTATAAGCCGAATAAAGTTGGGGCTAATGCCCAATCTGGCAAGAAGCACAAAGAGGTAGGACCATTCTGAGAAGTCAAATGCTTTAGTTGCGTCTAGGAATACCACAGCCACACTAGCCTCAGGATCCACTGATTGAGCCACAGAGAAGTAGGTCAGCAGGTTAAATGCAGATGACCTTCCCGGGATGAACCCAGACTGGTCTGGCAAGAGAATAGTAGGCAGGAGGGGCAACAGCCTTGAGGCGAGCCATTTCATGAGGATCTTATTGTTGATGTTAATCAATGTCAAAGGTCAGTAAGAGTTACATTTAACCAGATTTTTTACCAGGTTTAAGCACAGTTACTATCAGAGTTTCCCTTAGCGATGGGGTCAATATCCTGCTCTCGACAGACTCAGTTTTAAAGAAACACTAATGACATGTTAACATTTTTACATTTTGTTTGTGCAATTTACATCCCAAATATTTTGAAGATTCTATGTGTACTTGACACTTAGGGATAACCCAGACACCAGTTTGGCTTTTGCTCATTGTCAAAACCATTTTAAGACACAGACAAAGCAGGAAATTACCTTGCACAACTTTGCCAGGGGTCTGGCCCCTGCTAACCCTTCACAAGCACGAACAGCGGACAATTGCACTAGAAGAGTTTGCCAAGGTGGGTGGGGGCTGCTTGTTCAACCACTTGACAGTGCCTCTTCTGTTTCTCTCCTGTCTGCAGAGACAACTCCTCTGGTACCCAATACCTTTCGATAGTCTTGGTGGACCCATCTTGTCTGCTTATAAGAATTGTCCCACCTTGTTCTTCTCTTCCTTATTTATCCGGTTCATAGCAGCAACCTCCCACTTGATCTCGATTTCATCTTCCTCTCCTATTATCTTTGATTGGTAGTCCAGTCTCCCAGTTCTGAGATAAAAGTAGAGTCCCAGACATACGCTCTAGTGCTGTGAGACTACAGACAAGTTGTGGGTACCTCACAAGCTAACATTAGGTGTGAGACTGTCACCCACGCTATCTGCGCTACATCATTAAAACATATTTAGGTTGAAATTCCATGGGCAGTTGGGGTGAGTCAGATGTTTTTGTTCAATTTGTTTAAACTAGCATAAGGTTAATTGCCTTAATGTTTTCCATACTGTTTGCCCTGGGTTTTAAAATGTTCAGAAACATCATCAAAATGTTGTTGTTTCTTTCACTTTAAGAAAGATTAGGTAGATGTGGGTAGGGTTGATGGCCTTGACACAATGCTGAAGGGCATTAATTTACTACTGAACAAGGACCTAATGTGACACCTGAACGTAGCATACCAGAAGGCAATCACAAAAAGACCACAGTGAATTAATAGTGCAATGTTAAAAAAGACTAAATAAATGCACTAAAATAGTGGGTGTGTCTGTAAAACTGACATTTCTATTTAATTTGTGTCCTGAATTTTGTCCCTTTGTCCTGAATTTTGACCCTTTGTCCTGAATTTTTTACAGACCTGTCCAGAATTTGCCTCAGTGCCAGGTGGTCAACCTAGTTCTGTTAGCAACTAACCCTTAATCAATTTACCTTGAATCTTAAGTGTTTGTTTATTTACTAAATGGGTAGTTTATGTGCTAAACCCGAACATGTAATTTAGAAGATGTACTGTTTGGTTTCCTTCATTTTCTTCTCCCCCTTCCCCCCCACCTTCTTCTGTTTGTTGTTTTTTCTTTCTTTTAGATACTTACAGTTACTTTCTTATTCTCTTGAGTAAACAATCCAGTGTATCAGATGTGATTTGGAAACAATGTGTGTGAACACACATATTATGAATGAAAAAAAAAAGTGCAATTTTAAAAGTATACGAAACAAACTTGCGCGTGGCTGCAAGTTAATCCATGCACTGTTTTCTCTGAGCTTTGATGACAAATCGGGTATCATTCCCAGCTGCTTTCATTACTGAAATGAAATGCCGATGAAAGAGGCAAAGCAGAACAAATGAGAACTTCATACCTCCACACGAGGATAAAAATGGTTCAAACAGTTCAGCTTTCAATAGTTACAAGAAATGGTATCATTTTCTCTCCATCAACACGTTATTTGTGACACAATGCGTTATCCACGAGGCTCGCCAAGTAATAGACGGCTGGCATTGTTCTTGATTACTGAAGATAAAATGGCTGCCATTCCGAGCGCGCTCTGCACGTTATCTCATAATATTAATAAATGATCCTCGATGGCGCCATTTCAATAACAGAGCTTCGTGCGTCCCTGCACATCCGAACAACAAATGGGAAACTCCAGCAAACAATTCACTCCTTCGCAATCTTGAAAGGTTTGTCGTGCGTTTCTTTTGTCAGCCTATCTCGTTTTCGCCTCCCATATGTCTATGAGACGGTCTGTCAGGATTATGCTGTAGGAAATATGAAGGCGGTTTTTCTGAGATCGTATCCGAAGCACTTCTGATAAAATATAGCGCATTTGCGAGTCTTCGCTGGGTGTTAGAGTGAAAAATGCAACAATTAGGACGGGAAGAAATTTGAATCCGAGGCCGAAATGAACAGGCCAGCTCAGTTTTCAAGATTTCAGTATGCGGTTCAATATTTCAGAAGGCGGATGATACAAAGTGTGTCGCTGGAGCACATACTGCTGCGTAAGCTGTGACACTTTGTCAAAAGTACCCAATTTTACATAAGTAATCACAACTATGCATGGACAGTCAATCAAAGCATATGCCTCCCTTCTCACTCATTTAGTAGAACGTGTATTCATTTTGTAGATGAGCTGTCCAAGCTTCAAAGTAAGTGTTCAGAATTGCGTTCGCTAAACAAATCTTAACAAGTCAGCCCGATTTAAAAGTCTGCCAGAACTTCAGAATATTGTTATGGAATTCTAGGATGAAAAGCTCCTTCCAATACTGGGCTTCTCCTCTTCTTCGTAGTGGCTCACATATTTTAGACAAAGCAGGGTTCTGGGTTCTTTCATCATGTATCCAGCTATTGTGGACTTTTCTGGAGGAGAAATTCCTCAAGGACATCCCATATTCTTAGGTAAAGTTAGAGGTCTCCTTAGCACCATAATGAGTGAAACACCAAGGAAAAATATTACATTTAAACAAGAAAATGTTGGGGGATCATTTGCATGGTTCACCAGAAGCCCCAAAAGTTCTAGGACATTGGTTCTTCATCCGTGGTCCTTGACTCTGGGCGTCAGCAAAGCCTACTCAAGAAGCCCGGAGCATTTAAAAAATGCAATAATATAGGAAGATTAATACAGTACTCTGTGTGTTGTGTGTGTGGGTGTAAAATTGAGAATTTGAAAAGACTCTGTAAATGTGAAGGAGTTTGAAATTGTAGGCTAAAAACTAAGTTTGTGGGAGCAGTGCAAGAACAGTTGAAGTAGAGCTATGTGCCAAAAAGAGATGCGTACATTAGAAGCAAAAAGTAGAAAGTAATATAATGGGGTCCAGCATGTTGCTTCATCTTTTAGAAATAAAACCACATTTTTAAAAGCTCCAGGCCCATCCCTTCTAAATTGAAATTGGTGTGGGTTTCTAAACCCATTTTATGATTCAGAAAAAGTTTTCAAAGTCGCACAGCGGGGTTGGTAGGTCAGAAAAAGTGATTTATTGGTTCCTATGTAATTAATGAGTTGTGTCAGCTAAATCACTGTGTACAACAGGCCTCTAGTTTTCTTCATCCTATGAAAATACTGATGTTAACATTTTCTTTGCCATCATATCACTAGTAGCGGGTGAGAAGTCACAAGACATATGTACTATGGTAGTGTTTTACTTATCAAGATGAAGTAGCCGTTTTCCTGAAAAAATAGTGCCTATTGCAAACAAATTTATTTGATGTCAACCCTAAAGTGTATACATTCTGCTGTATAAAACCACACTGATTTTAAAAGGTAATGGATATTTTCTATTTACACTCATTCCCCAGTTGTTGCTCCCCACTGTTTTTACATTTGGTTTGATTTTGGGTTGTGTAAAAAAAGGATATGATTTTTTTGCTGCCCCCCCCCCCCCCCCCCCCCCCCCACACACACACACTTTTTGGTGTATAGTTTCCCTGGCTTTAGGATTCTGTGAGACATGCATCTACCAAACAGTGGTACAGCATGTGTGCTTGCCCCTAAAGTATGTATTGTGGCAACTCAATGGTTGGTTTCAACTAAATGGATTGTTTAATTTTCCAGTAAGACCGTGGTAGATGGTGGAACAAAGACACTGATGATTTGGAAGTTGAATGTCATGTGTAGGCTGCAGCTGTTTTTACACCGCCCACTTATATGACCAAAATATATGTCTGGAGGGAGCACATTTGTGCTCTGGCTGGGTTGCAGTTTGAAAGCACCGCAGTGTCACGTTGAATGGAGAAGTGTCCTCTGGGAGTAAAGGCTATTTTGCATATTAGTTAAGTCACAACTAAAGTGTGCATTTTATGCCCAGAAGCCTGGCTGCATAATATTTGTACAAATGGGGCTGTCTAGACATTGGTAAAAGTATTCCCTTATTGTGAACAGATACAAAAAGCTGTTTTCATTGTGTAGTTAAAGTTGTATTGTCCAGGAGCTGAACTAGATATGATTAAAATCACTCAAATTCCAAAAGGGAAAATAGTAGAGGGATCACTAAAAGTTATTTTGCTTTCAGTTTTAAAAATCAAATTGAAAACTGAAAATAGATTTTTTATTAACTTTAGCGCAAAAGTAGCTTTAGAAAAGTGGGTTTTGTTCTGCCTGAGAATAAACTGCTTTAGGACTGCTTTGCCTCTCAATCCTGCTCCAGAAACTGATTACATATCCTTTGGTGTACTTAATATCTACCTTCCTCCTGGAGGAAAATGCTGAGCCTCTGTGGTAGGATGGCTAGAGCGGTGTCAATACTGGCCACTTAACAAGGGTTTGTCATCTAGGAGGGGCCCATAAGCAGCAGGCATGGCAAAGGGATGTTTTCATGGTGTTTCTTTGAAGTGGAAGTGTTGAATCAGACTATCTGAAAATGTAACCATTGATCTAAAGAACTAATACTCAAACATAAACTAAGAATGATGTTGAGACTTATATGCTTAGGCTTGCTTCTGCCAATGTGCACATTGGCAAATTGAGTCATCTATGTGCTATCTAATTACAACTTACAACTGTAAAGTTAAATGCACACACACAAATATATATTCACTGAAAAAAGCAAAGGCTAAATTAACATTATAGTTAGGTGAAAATTTCAGTGATAACATAACTTTTTGACATTTTGAACTCAAAAAAATACTGAAGATCCCCAGTTATAGCTATCTCATGTAACTATAATTTGTGCCCTGAGGTAACTATACCTCGCACCCCCACCATACACAGTTTTCTCATTAATTATTTTATTGCAAACTTTGCAGTGATATTATCAATGATGTTATAGAAGATGCTATGAGGGATGTACAGTGGTGCCTAAACAGCCTTGGGGGGGGGAGGGGGGCAGTATGGCTCCTCTTCCCCTTTTTTATGAATTTTGTCACAGGGCTTGGTGTCCCTGGGTCCTAAAGAGGCTCAGGAGGGGGCCATCTCGCCCCTTCCATTAATGTAGCGTGCCACGGAGATTGGGTTCCCGGGCCTGCCATCGGTTAGGGGAGAGGGGGAGGGGCTTATGCCCCCTCCCCTTGATTAAGGTACCCACCAGTGGGGTATGGGCCTCACTCATGTCCCCTCCCCAATTATTTTATAAAAATGGCGAGTGGATTTTTATTTTTTTTGCTGAAAACCATCAGTAGTCCTTAGGAGACATGCAAAAACGGCTGCTTTAAAAAAAAATGTGGGCTTAGGGAGGTCCCTCGGGGATCTCCTGACAGGGCCTTATGTTATTTTTTTATTTAAAAAAATGCAGGACAGGGGTCTAAATTTGCAAGTCCTTTAATGGCTTCCAGCAACTTATTTGTTCATGTTGCTGGCACCCAATCAGAACCTTGCTCCCATGGGAGAAAGTTGGCCAAAGGGTAAAAAAGTCCCCTGGGCCAATCCAAAGGCTCTGCTTTGTAAAATTGGGTTTGAGGGCTTCTCACGAGAGTCCCTCAAACCCAAATGTCCAGACATGCAAATATGTTTGGAGCTCAATAACTCCAAAACATCCGAATTAGATGTCAAAAAGCTCAATTTTTGTACCAAGATGTAGCTTTCTCCCAAATTTGGTGTAGTTCCATTGAGCAGTTTTTGCAGTAGTGCTTCTTTAAAAAGTGTGAGAAAATGCATGGGGGCTTTGCATTTTGACCCCACCCCTTTTGTCTTATGGCACCCTTTTGATGAATCAGCCCAAAACATTCTGTGGACAAACTAGATAAAAGTAGCACGTTTAAAAAAAAAAGTTTTGTGAAGATTTGTCAAAAGTGCTAAAGTTATTAGCAAAACAAAAAAAGGCATTTTCTATGGAAAAACTGATCTAAATATAACCAGTGGAGTCTGCCATTGGGTAATATATATGTGTGAGTATATTCATATATATGAGATAAAAACTAATGTTTAAAAAACAAAAACCACTGAATTTCAACAATTATAGTTTACTGAGCTACCTATAAATTTTGCCCTCTTTATGCACTACTTATAACCACACATACTCATTTAGTACATCCAGCATGACATGTTAAATGACATCATCAATGACATCACTTCTTTTTTCAGTGTATTTTTAGATTTTTAACAAAAGTTAAGATCTTATTAACATAGCTAACTATAATGTAACTTTAACCTTTTTGTTTTTTTAGCAATTTTCTAGTTTTTTAATGTACGGGAAGATCATATTACCATTCCTAACTATAACATAATTTTATCTTTGTCTTCTTTCAGTGAATTTCCAGGGATTATTGATTGTATTCAACCAACTCCCCTGATGTGCATGGCCAGAGGCCATGCTCAGCATGGGGTTGTCCAAGCCCCCTCTATGTATGGAGTATGGAGAGGCCGTACGCCCAAAACTTGAAGGGCAGGCATTCCCCTTCTGTGCACGTCCCTCATGTATGCACAGTGGAGTGTTGGATGCATGACATTGCTTTCAGCCAGGCCCTGCCCCCTAACCCCTCAGACACCCTTCTACCCAGAGACACCAACTCACGTTCTGTTTTTATTTTCTATTTAAAAAAAAACCTGTACTGTACAAGCTTCCCCAGGTGAAGCTTGCACTGTTCTGCATTACCATGGAGGTGAAGATTGTAAGACAGGTCCCACAGAAGTACCATAGTAGTAGACAAGAGGGCAGCAGTAATATAGTGGTACCAGCGGCCGAAAAAATATATACATTTTTTGCCTGAGGTTGAGTGTCCCTCTGGTCACTACTCCACCACAATTGCTAGGGGGTCAGGCTGTCCCTACCGTGCCCCCTTGTACTTATTTTTTCAAACATTTCTATGCGAAGAGGACCTAGTCCCCAATTCCTGATGGCCACAACATTTTGTTAAGGGTTTCAAACAGTTAATCAGGTGGCCCAGTATTGCAGGGCCAGTCCCACAATACTGAAATAGTCAACAAGAGAAAAAGCTCCCTCAATCAATCGTGGGCCCTATGTTTTTAATTTAGGGTACTTCAGGAGTCCAACCACCCAGATGTACCTATGTTTTTCTGCTTCATGACCACTTCAAGCACATCTTTAAATGCAACTTACTCCATTCACCTTTAGGTTCAGCTGAAATGAGGAGTGGACATGGCTTGACTTGTGGTTTCATTATGAGACACCGAGTATTTGTCTTCGGATATTGAAAAGAATCAGTACATTTTTAAAGTGCCTGTTTTTTCACTGTGATGCCTATGTGTATTTCTCCTTGATGGTAACCTTGAGAAATCAGAGTTCAAAAGATTGTGTTTTCCTTGAGTCTAATCCAGCCTGTCCCTCATCTACACACATCATTGCACTACGTTTTACTCCAGAAGCCCATGGGAGCTCTTTACGAGTTGGAAAGCAGAATGGATTCTAAGTCAGCTTTGCCATTTTAGTCAGCAGGCAAATGGGCAAACAGAATAGGCCTTATCTCCCATCAAGTTCTATTTCTGTATTCCTGCAAAGTGTTGCACATTTATGTACTTTCTGTGCATTCCAGCTGCTAAAACCTTCTGTCGCTATATGCAATTGTACGCTTAAAAGGATACTGCTGCTAAAATACGTAAGTACATTTTACCCTCCTTCCATGCAGAGCAGAAATGTGCACAATTAACCCCTAAAAGCAAAGAAATCTCTATGCTTTAGATATAATTTGGAACTGCAATGCCTCTTTATAAGAGAGAGAGAATAGTCCATAAAAGATAATTGACATTCTCTGCAAATACATTAATGTAGTCAAAACATTCAAGAACAGATTTATTTCTAACCTTCAAGTAGGCAATCCTGGCCAAGTTTGCTAAAAGGTGGCCAGTGATTTTTCATGTTTTACATAAAATGTATTTGCAGATCATTTTGAGCTGCATATTCCTGCCATAACAGACAGGAACTAAGCTAAATTGAAGCATTTTATTATTTTTTAAGTCACGTGGGAATGGAACGCTCCTGCAGGACATCAAGCATCTTTTCTCATTATTTGAGATCTACTTGCCTGAAGGCAGAAGTGGCTCATCTGCTAGGGCGGAGGAGCATCACCCACCCCCAACCAGCAGCAGCAGCTATGTTTATTATTGCTTTGTATTCAAAGGGGCGGGGCCACAGACTGTTATGCGCACTGAGAGGAGTGCACTGTGCACGTCCCTTGGAGTGCATGTGTGTGTAGCTGGCCAGCTTGGGCCGGCCAAATACACATGCTCAGTGTGCTCTATCCAGCCCAGCACTGTGTTGCCGGGCTGGATAAAGCAGGCATAGACTCCCAGTCTCCCAGGGAGCACCCAGACTCGGCACTCCCAGCCAGTTCTAACGCTGCTCTAAGCAGCATCAGGATTGGCCACAGGACAGGCTGGGAGCCTGTTCCTGTAGTCAGCGGCCGAGGAGCGGAGCAGCGCAGCACGGAATTAAGGTAAGTTAAAAAAAATATATATATTATATTTTATTTTATTTCTTCCCCCACCACGCGCCGCGCCTCCCCACCCCTTTTCCCTGCCAAAAGCTGCCACTGCCCGAAGGGCCACATGGCTTGTGACTTCAGTTTTTTCCTGCTCTTTCTATGGTCAAAGGAGTACCCATACTACTGACGGGCGTAAGCTCTACAATACTTTACTTCCCTTGCAACAGGCATGAGAGAAAACTGCTGTGCTTACAGTAGGTACTTTGCCTCTATAATCATTTTACTCTTACCTTTATGTCTGGAATCAGTGGAGGACTGGAATAGTCAGGTGTTGTTACTTGTTTTTCATCTATTCCCACTCTAGGCACAATAATCTCTCTGTTATGCTGTCACTGGTGGGAGTTTTCAAGTAAATTCTGCACCCCTTTGTAACCAATTGCAATTCCCTAAAGTGCTTAAATGCAATGAATCTACCATCGCTTGTTTTTCCCAGGAGGGCTAAAAAAATAAACGTAATCTGCACTTCACTGCCAGGGGCACAAGCAAAGCATCACAAATTAAGAATATTACATTACCCTGTAGAATCCATCAGCTTCTCCTCATGGCTGTTAGTAAACGAAGAAAATCACATTGAATTGCTTTGGTAGATCCTCACCTCTTCAGCATGAGTTGTGTCCCTTGAACTCCCAGACCAACGTTTGTGCAGGTTTGGATGTTCCTCTGACTCTAAATCATCCACAATTTAGAGTGTTTCAGAACTAATCTGAACTAGTTTGCCTGACAGACGTGTATGGCATAATACATGGGTCAGTGATTCTAGTAGGATCCTCACCAGAAAAGTTTCAAGAAAATTGTGTGCATTGCAAAACATGAAAATATTTACAGTTCAGAAGTTAGAAAAATTTTGTATGTAATAGTTTTTCTTTGCATTTGAAAATATTTCCCTAAAAGGCCCCTAGTTTATGCAGGCCAGGGAAGAACATGGGTGACTGGGTCAGCTTTCATGTAGTCAGTAGCTCTCAACCCTGGCTTTTGTCCTTGTAACATTCATTAAAAAAGTTAGAGTTGTCATTGATCAAGTGATCACATTAAGTTTCTGATGTACCTAACTATGCTTTTTGCAGCTCTGTTTTCTTCAGAAGATCCTTTCTTTTCTGCCAGTAGACTGACATTCCACAGCAGTTAGAGCCACCACTCTCTTGTACCCAGGTTATGCGAATGCCCTGTGTCTTGGGCTGATAGAGTCTGCAGTACTGACTCGTGTAGAATATAAAACATCTGTACGACTTGCCTGCAGAGTATTCAGTTTGACCCCATCTCCAGGCATGCAGGAGGCCACTCTGGCTTTCACGGAATCAGGGTTAAGTTTATGGGGGAAACATCCTTTACCCCGCAGGCCGAACAACGACCTGCCTTTACAACGCAGTCACTACCACGGTTGCAACGTTGCCACTCATTACTTTACCATGCAAGTCGTTACAAAGAGTTGCCTTAGGGGGGATTTTGTTGCACTGGTTTGGGATTTTTAAGTCCGACACCTTCCCTACTGTTGCACAGACTGGAGCTGGAAAAGTAATTTATATTATTCCAAAGTCCAGCACCCCCTAAGGCATGTAATGACTTGCGTGGTAAAGGAATGCATGGTAACGCCAGGGGCGGCTCCTCCATAAGGGCAGAGGAGCATCCCCCCCACCAGCAGCAGAAGCTGCAAACCTTTCAGAACGAAAGGATAATAAATTATGTTTATTATTCTTTCGTTCTCAAAGGGGCGGAGCAACGGGGGTGACATGCACTGAGGGGGAGTGCTCAGCACTTCCCCTCAGAGCGCATGTGTGTTTGGTGGGCCGTCTTGGGCCAGCCAGACACACATGCGCAATAGGCTGTCTCCAGCCTGGCAACACAGTTGCTGGGCTGGAGAAAGCCTGCACAGGCTCCCAGTCTGCCTGAAAGCACCCTGGCTGGACACTCCCATCCAATCCTGATGCTGCTTTGAGAAGCGTCAGGATTGGCGAATGGCAGACAGGGAGCCTATACCTGCAGCGACGCTGGAAAGGAGAGTGATGCGGTTTC
This sequence comes from Pleurodeles waltl, assembly GCF_031143425.1. Lineage (NCBI taxonomy): Eukaryota > Metazoa > Chordata > Amphibia > Caudata > Salamandridae > Pleurodeles > Pleurodeles waltl. The sequence goes on from NC_090449.1 coordinate 96,219,658, forward strand.
GCGGATCAAGTTTTTCATAAAAAAAAATATATAATTGAATGTACCCCCCGGCTCCCACCTCCCCCTGTCCTCCCTTCTCTTCCCCGTCGAGCTGCACCTGCCCTACCCCTTTGAAGCCCTGTGAGCCACGACTGGGTAACGCCGCAGTCGTGGTAGTCACTGCATTGTAAAGGCATGAGGGGTAAATGCATGCGGGATTCTGTCATACAACCGTGAATCTAGATCAGTAAATCACTTGATGCCTTTGTGCCATGCATAAACATGAACTTTAAAGTTTTACTGAGAAGAGGGTGCCTGTACAACAGACCATGAGCCCTGTGCACTTTTGCATCTAATTTCTGAGCCTTATCGCCGTTTTCTCTCGCTGACGCACCTTTAGGTTGAGTTTTGGGTCGGTTGCCCCCACTAAACTGTGTGTTCACTTGTTTTTGTGAGAGCATTGTATTAAATTATGAGTCATCAGGATATTGTATCAACAACATCGACTATGGTGATGTGGTATGTTGTGCTTGCTTAGTTCATTTATTGAGTTTTGGTATAAATGACAACCGACTAGAATTAGCAGAATTGTTGCATTTTTAATTACACCTCGTTGGAACATAGTTGACTTAAAAGTTCGAGTGAAGGAAATACATTTCTTTAAATTTATTTGCATGGTACGTTGGGCTTTAGTGAAGGATAGACGCCAATTTCTTATCACATCTGGTGACCACTAAAGTTCCTGTTACGGTCCTGACTTCTGGTTGGCTATTTCCTGCTTTCAACTTGCCAACTATGGGCAAAGCCACAAAATTTTGAACGTACTTTCTTCCCATATTTAATCTATTTATGACCAAGAACTCTTCCGCGGAGCACAGAAGGCTATTCACTTCTGATAACAAGTTGCTCTTATGTTTTCTCTGTTTCGCTACTCTGGCGCCTTTGCAGGAGAGGTTATTCGAACGATTTCTTTTTCACTTTTCCCAGTGCCAATATGCCTTTGAGCGTATGTACTGTAGCATATAAATACACTAAAATGTATGAAATATACTGAAAGTGTGGAAAATTAATGTTTGAAAGTTTAAGCATCCCTACTAATCTACACGCGAGCTACTTTTGTATGCTATTTCCCAGACCACACATATGACACACTCATGGAAATGCCACTAAGTGTAATATATATATATATATATATATATATATATATATCGTTATACACAGACACACACACACACATATATATATATATATATATATATATATATATATATATATATACATATATAGCAACCCTTTCCTTCTGTAAACATATGTTTACAGTAGAAATGGCAGCATTTACCCTGCTTAGGATTGGAACTGGATATCTAGCAGTGATAAAACAGTTTATTCCTATGCAGTTTGACACTACCACTCCATACCGTCACACTAGACAATCCCATGCACATGGCTGGTAGCAGGTGGTACAGGCTATGGTTAGCCTATGAACACCCTAGTTTAGGAGCATTTATGAACTCCTTGCTGACTTTCTCTTTCTCGAAATAGAGATAAACCCTAGACTAGGCTGATGAATACCCCTTGCTAAAATTCTGAAACTCCAGATATTGGTTATTTTTATAGAAAACATATTGAAATAGTATCTTAGCAAGAGCAGAATATTGCATAAAGTAACTTCTGATGTTTAGCTGCAGTAGTGACATTAATAATGAATGTGTGCGTATGTTTTCTTTCAGCCAACAACATCTGTTTCTATGGAGAATGTTCCTACTACTGCTCAACTGAACATGCGCTATGTGGAAAGCCAGATGAAATTGAAGGTTCTCTTGCAGCATTCCTCCCGGATCTCTCCTTAGCTAAAAGAAAGACCTGGCGGAATCCATGGAGGCGCTCTTACCACAAACGCAAGAAAGCTGAGTAAGTGTCATTGGTGGCATCCTATCGTTAATAGAGGGATAGACATTAGGTAGCGCTCTAGTCAATATCCTGCTGTTGAGAAATAGCCCTTAGGAGACTTACATTTATGCGCCGAAATAAAATGTGCTAAGTCATGGCATGAACATGATTTCCTAAATCTGTGAATATAGTTTAATTATGTGAAGTTTGCTATTGTGTAATGGAAAGGTGCATGTTGTCACTTTCAGAGACCCGCTTTTTATGGGATGAATTTATAACTTTTTTTGGTCACTGAAATATTGTCTCGTGTTTCTTTCTTTTAAAAACGGACCACTTACAGTTTATAAACATTTTTGGATCTTACTAGATCTACATTTTGACTATAGGAAAAAAGTAGCTAATTAATGACTGTGGGGAAGTTCTATGGAGACGGGTTTATGAAGAGTTACAGAGGAAGGAGAGATGCCCGATGATAAAGCATCTTGTTGGGCAAATACTTGTCCAGACAACAGCTCCTGAGAATCAAGCACAAAAGAAATCTGAAAATGAGACATCACTCAATATTACTCAATGAAAACAACTACAGCCACAAATCTATTATAAATAATGTAATCAGCCATTTTAATGAACTAAAATAAAATCCAAACCAGCAAGATGCTTTCGGTGATTATATTTCGTACATGTGATGTACCTTGGAGTTTATTATTGGGCAGTTCCCTCATAGAGTAATTATGGCAAATGAAAATGTTATTTTGTCTGCCGTCTTTGACAACTGTTGACCACCGCTTTATTAAAACATAATCCACTTTAACATTTCTTGGCTTGTTGAAGGGCCCAAGCTAGATTGGAGAAGATTGGGAGCGGAGGAGAGAGCACGGTGGGTGGTTTGGGGGAGAGCATGCAAAGCAACTTGGGGAAATCTGCCATACTTGCCAAACAGTGACAACCATCAACTCCACTTGCGTTGGATTTATTTCCTCCTGCTCATATAAGCTTAGGAAAAACATACAAATGAACAAGGACAGCAGTCACATGGAAAAGCACAGAGTCTGTTTTTTTCTAATCCCACGACCAGACCACTGCTAGTGTTCTAAAGGAATATAATATATTGTTAATTATTTTGGGGTTATCCTCGTTTCTTTTAACTGCTACTCATTGTTTCCCACTACGTATTGCTTAGTGTTTGTAACGTTTAAAAACTGTCGGATATTACTGTGAACTTCATGTAAACATATTAATGCAGAGACAAGAAAGCAAGTCACATGTAGCTAGGGCCCAGATGCAAAAGGCAGCATTGTTTGGGCAGAAGACAGTTTATATTTTCAACGTGAATTGTTAATATCTGTAAAGTAAAATTTCACTCAGTGATCTTTTTAGGAATGTAGATATCCTAAAACCATGGCTAATTTCCACCCTTTAAGGAACTATGGGCCAGATGTAGGTAGCCGTTTGCGAGGCGCAAAAGGCCTCACACGATGCAGAATCACATTTTGCGAGTCGATACCGACTAGCAAAATGTGATTCAGACTCGCAAATAGGAAGGGGTGTTCCCTTCCTATTTGTGACCGCATCGCGATGTAGAGTTGATTTGTGACTGCGAAAGCGGTCGCAAACCAACTCGCAGTTACCATCCACTTGAAGTGGATGGTAACTCATTCGCAAACGGGAAGGGGTCCCCATGGGACCCCTTCCCCTTTGTGAATGCAAAAAAAAAAAAAAATTTCAGAGCATGGTCCCGAAACTAAATGGTAATTTTTCTTTTTGCAGCTCGTTTTCCTTTAAGGAAAACGGGCTGCAAAAAGAAAAAAAAAATGCTTTCTTTAAAAGCAGTCACAGGCATGGTGGTCTGCTGTCTCCAGCAGGCCACCATCCCTGTGAGTGCCTAGACTCGCTATGGGGTCGCAAACTGTGACCCACGTCATGAATATTCATGAGGTGGGTCTTTGCGACCCCATAGCGAGTCGCAGAAGGTGTCTGAGACACCTTTCTGCATCGCGAATTGCGAGTTGCAATTTGCGAGTCGCTATGATTCGCAAATTGCAAGTCGCAATTTGTAACTTACCTACATCTGGCCCTATGATTGATACATCTGCATTAAGTAGCTTGAAAAGAGACTTTTAATAAAATTTGGATGAGAAATAAAGAAATGTTATTGGAAAAGTAATATTCTATTTAGAAAGTAAGGAGGGGAAATGTTTCCCAATGAGGGAACATCTCATAAGAAGGATGTAAATACAAGTGAGTGGTGCATTGAAATCAAAGACAAATATCCTGCAGATGTTTGATATGCTCCCATAGTGGCTTAGGCATAGAGAGTGTAAAAAGCGTTGAGGTTGTTTGGTTTGGATGGGTGTGCCAAACTTGTGAGTTCCTCGTCTTGTTTAGAAATGCAGGAAGTACCTCAGATGACTTTGACGGTGTAAACTCTGGCCTGGTGACTCGTTTACCTCTTGGTCACCAGGTCATATTGATGGTTTTCCCACCCTATCTTGGATGAGTTGGCAATCCCTAGATTTCTCAGCCAGGAACCGCCGTGTGAGGCATCAAACGGTGACCTAGACTGCAGTCAGAAAGCAGCCTATAATCATCTTCACTGTCTCCTGCTTTTGAAGTTTGTTTCTTGGAAATAATTATTTGCTGAGTTGGAACACAACAAACATGGCAGGCACCAATGGCTCTACCACAGGCACAGATCTCCCCACCTGCCTGGCGGGGATAACTACATCTATTGCGATATCCATAGCCATAGGGAGTCACTGACTAGTTGACCAGGCTGATAAACAACTAGGGTTTAAATGAATGCTAAAATGTTGCAGCAGCCATTAAAGGATTTGGGGAGTCAGTCCATGAGTTCAGAAAATATGTTAAAAGGTATATAGATGGAGGCAAAGGAGGGATATCCTAACTCAGTAGGCCTTGTGGGGATGACACCATAGGCAGGAGGGAGGGGACTGGGGCATAGACTCGGAAAACAGAGGGTAGGGAGGAGGTGGATGGGGCAGTAATCTAACTGTTCAGGACAGGAGAGAAGGGAAGTGGCAGAACCACGGCCACACAGGACTGTAATGGGGGAGCATGGACTTTGACATTGGATGGCAAGGAAGAGGGGGGAAGGAGCAGTACAATGCGAGCCCAGGCCCTGCGCCCAACTCACCCCCACTGTACATTGTGATGGGCATCTTACTAAACGTAAAAAAACACCTAGAAATTAACTGTCATAAACATGGGTTACAGAGACGTTATAGCTAGGTTAACCTCCTAAGTGCGGGCGTCGGCCACTGGCCGACGCCCACACACCCTCCCTGGTGCGGGTCACGACCAGTGGCCGACACCAGGAAGGGCATTAATAAATCCTCGGGTGCGTCGCACCCGAGGATTTATTTTTATTTTTTTTCCCCCCCCGGGAGACACGGAAGCTACCCCCACCCGCCCCTTTGTGACGTCAGCGCGCCGCGAGGCGCGCTGACGTTGCAAAGGTGTTTTCCCCATGAAAGCAGGAAGCAGCCTTGCGGCCGCTTCCTGCTTTCATGGGGAAACGGCCTTTTACACGTTCGGGAAGGCCTCGTAAGAAAGGGGAGAGTCTCCCCTTTCTTACGAGGCCTTCCTGAAAGTGTTTCCTGGCCCCCGATCGCAGCACAGATCTTACGAGGCCTTCCTGAAAGTGTTTCCTGGCCCCCGGTCGCAGCTGTGCTGCGATCGGGGGCCAGGAAACACTTTCAGGTTTCCTGGCTCCCCCGATCGCAGCACAGCTGCGATCGGGGGGGTCAGGAAACATTTTGAAAAGGCCTCGTAAGAAAGGGGAGACTCTCCCCTTTCTTACGAGGCCTTCTGAAACTGTTTCTGCTTATGAGGCCTTCTGAAACGGTTTCCTGGCCCCCGATCGCAGCACAGCTGCGATCGGGGGCCAGGAAACCCCACTAGACACCAGGGATTTCACTTTTGGGGGGCGGCCCCCCCCAGAAAACGGGCCGCCCCCCCCGGCATAATTTTCTTAAAAAAAAAAAAGGTAGGTGCCCCCGGGGGTGGGGGGGGGTGGGGGGGGGGGGGGCGATCGCGCCCCCCCCAGGGGATTTTTTTTTTTCTCAAAAAAATAAAAAAAAATAAAAAAAATGAAATGACAGGGGGTCGCCCGTGGGCAGGGTGACCCCCTGTGGGGGCAATTTTTTTTTTAGATGTTGTAGGGTTTCCCTGGGGGCCATTTTGGCCCCCAAGGAAACCATACAACAACTAAAAAAAATATATGTATATATCTATATATATATATATCTATGTAGATAGATATATCTAGGTACATGGATATATCTATAGATATATCTATGTAGATATATATTTATATATATATATATATATATATATATATAGGTAGATCTGTATCAAAGAGATTTATAAAGCGCGCTACTCATCTGTGAGGGTCTCAAGGCGCTGGGGGGGGACGGGGGGGAGGGAAAGGGGCTAGGAGGTTCACTGTTCAAAAAGCCAGGTTTTGAGGCCCTTCCTGAAAAGAAGTAGGTTTTAGGTCTTGCGAATGTGGGTTGTGAGTGCGTTCCATGTTTTGGGTGCAATGTAGGAGAAGGATCTGCCCCCGGTGGTGGTGTGTTTGATGCGGGGGTCAGAGGCGAGAGAGAGGTCAGCTGAACGGACGTTTCGTGTGGGGGTGTGGAAGGTGACTCTCGTTGAGGTAGGCAGGGCCTGTGTTGTGGAGTGATTTGTGTGTGAGGATGAGGATCTTGAAGGTGATCCTTTTGTCAATGGGGAGCCAGTGGAGGGATTTGAGGTGTGGAGAGATGTGTTTGTGTCGGTGGAGGTCGAGGATGAGTCGTGCTGCTGAGTTCTGGATGCGTGTAGTTTGCACTTGAGTTTTAGAGTGGTGCCTGCGTAGAGGGCGTTTCTGTAATCAAGCCTGCTGCTGATGAGTGCGTGAGTGACAGTTTTTCTGGTCTCTGTGGGGATCCATTTGAATGTTTTTCAGTATACGGAGTTTGTTGAAGCATGAGGAGGTAAGAGCGTTGATTTGTTGGGTCATAGAGAGGGAGGAGTCTAGGATGATGCTGAGGTTGCGTGCGTAGTTGGCGGGGGTGGGTGCAGGGCTTAGCGTGGTGGGCCACCATGGGGGGTCCCAGGTTTTTTTGGTGAGGGCCAAAGAGGATTATTTCGGTTTTGCTTGAGTTGAGTTTCAGGTGGTTGGCTGTCATATATACATCACTTTTGTCAATATGTGTGTGGTTTCCCTGGGGGGAAAAGGGTCGGACTTGTCTAGTGGCAGTTTTAGTGCCATAAAGAAGCACAGAAGGTTTATATGCCTACTGCAAAGAGCACATCTGTATTTTATGCAAATAGCTGAGTACATTAGTAAAGTCTATGGAGAGATGAAGGGCACTTTTGCTGGGTGGTAATGAGGGAATCCGAGGAGGAGGGAGTGGGAGCACCAATAATGATTGTTGGACTGGGCGCAGGAGGTGCTAAAGACTGTGACGAATGGTATGTGACAAGGTGTTTTTTGAGTGTCTTGAAAGTACGTGCTGATTGAGGGAAGAAGCGCAGGTAAGGTGGCCTCTACTGTTGCACGTATCTCACACACACCATCGATTTTGTGACTGTCTACGTAGGCTAGTGTTTTAGAGCAACAGTTTAGCCAATAGCAGAGATGGCATCTTGATGGATGACTGCTGCCTGCACTCGGGTTATAGAGGACCGCTCTGACATAGGATCAGAGACTGAGACATCAGATACTGAGACAGCATCTGAGGGATAGGACAATGGCGCAGACTCTGGGAGTGATTTTTCAGTCAGAGGAGTCCCATTCGAAAACTCCTCTTCCAGTACATTATGAGGGAGGTGATGAGGACAGTCCTGCTGTCCCTTCGCAAGCTGTTCGTGCAACTGGGTAATAGTGGGTTAGGCCAACCCAGAGAGCAGGTGAATGCGGCGGCAAGCAGAGAGAGAGTGCTCTCTTGGGAGCTCACCAATTTAGTTCAGCCCCAAATTCCACCACCCAAATCATATTGTGGAAACATCAAAATTGTCTATGGCAAAACAAACTGGTTTTGTAAGGCAGGCACCTGTGTTTTTGGTCCTGGATTCGGCGGCCATATAGAGAAACACACTAAACCCAAACATTTCTGGAAACTAGACATTCGGGGGAGTCCACAGAGGTGTGACTTGTGTGGATTCCCCAAAGTTTTCTTACCCAGAATACCCTGCAAAGCTGAAATGTTGAAAAAAAACTCTATTTTTCTCGCATTTCTGTCACACAAACTACAGGAATATGCTGGGATCCACAACATTCCTACCACCCAGTGACTCCTCACCTGTCCTGATAAAAACACTACCCCACTTGAGTGCCTACACCTAGTGCCTGTGTCAGGAATGGATCACCCCAGGGTCAACAGCTGCCTCACGTAAGGACCAACATTGACCGTTGTGTGACCTATTCCTGTCGCAGGCACCAGGCCTAACCACACAAGTGAGGTATCATATTTATCGGGAGACCTGGGGGAACGCTGGGTGGAAGGAAATTTGTGGCTCCCCTCAGATTCCAGAACTTTCTGTCACCGAAATGTGTGGAAAACGTGGTATTTTAGCCACATTTTGAGGTTTGCAAAGGATTCTGGGTAACAGAACCTGGTCCGAGCCCCACAAGTCACCTCATCTTGGATTCCCCTGGGTTTCTAGTTTTCAAAAATGTGCTGGTTTGCTAGGTTTCCCCAGGTGCCGGCTGAGCGAGAGGCCAAAATCCACAGGTAGGCACTGTTTTCTATGAAAAAATGTGATGTGTCCACGTTCTGTTTTGGGGTATTTCCTGTCGCGGGCGCTAGGCCTACCCACAGAAGTGAGGTATCATTTTTATCGGGAGACTTAGTGGAACGCCGGGTGGAAGGAAATTTGTGGCTCCTCTCAGATTCCAGAACTTTCTGTCACCGAAATGTGAGGAAAACTTGTTTTTTTAGCCACTTTTTGAGGTTTGCAAAGGATTCTGGGTAACAGAACCTGGTCCGAGCCCCGCAAGTCACCCCTCCTTGGATTCCCCTAGGTCTCTAGTTTTCAGAAATGCACAGGTTTGGTAGGTTTCCCTATGTGCCGGCTGAGCTAGAGGCCAAAATCTACAGGTAGGCACTTCTCAAAAAACACCTCTGTTTTCTTCCAAAAATTTGGATGTGTCCACGTTGCGCTTTGGGGCGTTTCCTGTCGCGGGCGCTAGGCCTACCCACACAAGTGAGGTATCATTTTTATCGGGAGACTTGGGGGAACGCCGGGTGGAAGAAAATTTGTGGCTCCTCTCAGATTCCAGAACTTTCTGTCACCGAAATATGAGGAAAACTTGTTTTTTTAGCCACTTTTTGAGGTTTGCAAAGGATTCTGGGTAACAGAACCTGGTCCGAGCCCCGCGAGTCACCCCTCCTTGGATTGCCCTAGGTCTCTAGTTTTCAGAAATGCACAGGTTTGGTAGGTTTCCCTAGGTGCCGGCTGAGCTAGAGGCCAAAATCTACAGGTAGGCTCTTCTCAAAAAACACCTCTGTTTTCTTCCAAAAATTTTGATGTGTCCACGTTGCGCTTTGGGGCGTTTCCTGTCGCGGGCGCTAGGCCTACCCACACAAATGAGGTATCATTTTTATCGGGAGACGTAGGGGAACGCCAGGTGGAAGGAAATTTGTGGCTCCTCTCAGATTCCAGAACTTTCTGTCACCGAAATGTGAGGAAAACTTGTTTTTTAGCCACTTTTTGAGGTTTGCAAAGGATTCTGGGTAACAGAACCTGGTCCGAGCCCCGCGAGTCACCCCTCCTTGGATTGCCCTAGGTCTCTAGTTTTCAGAAATGCACAGGTTTGGTAGGTTTCCCTAGGTGCCGGCTGAGCTAGAGGCCAAAATCTACAGGTAGGCACTTCTCAAAAAACACCTCTATTTTCTTCCAAAAATTTTGATGTGTCCACGTTGCGCTTTGGGGCGTTTCCTGTTGCGGGCGCTAGGCCTACCCACACAAGAGAGGTATCATTTTTATCAGGAGACTTGGGGGAACGCCGGGTGTAAGGAAATTTGTGGCTCCTCTCAGATTCCAGAACTTTCTGTCACCGAAATGTGAGGAAAACTTGTTTTTTTAGCCACTTTTTGAGGTTTGCAAAGGATTCTGGGTAACAGAACCTGGTCCGAGCCCCGCAAGTCACCCCTCCTTGGATTGCCCTAGGTCTCTAGTTTTCAGAAATGCACAGGTTTGGTAGGTTTCCCTAGGTGCCGGCTGAGCTAGAGGCCAAAATCTACAGGTAGGCACTTCTCAAAAAACACCTCTGTTTTCTTCCAAAAATTTGGAAGTGTCCACGTTGCGCTTTGGGGCGTTTCCTGTCGCGGGCGCTAGGCCTACCCACACAAGTGAGGTATCATTTTTATCGGGAGACTTGGGGGAACGCCAGGTGGAAGGAAATGTGTGGCTCCTCTCAGATTCCAGAACTTTCTGGCACCGAAATGTGAGGAAAACTTGTTTTTTTAGCCACTTTTTGAGGTTTGCAAAGGATTCTGGGTAACAGAACCTGGTCCGAGCCCCGCAAGTCACCCCTCCTTGGATTCCCCTAGGTCTCTAGTTTTCAGAAATGCACAGGTTTGGTAGGTTTCCCTATGTGCCGGCTGAGCTAGAGGCCAAAATCTACAGGTAGGCAGTTTGGAAAAAACAGCTGTGTTTTCTATAAAAAAAATAGGATGTGTCCATGTTGTGTTTTGGGGCATTTCCTGTCGCGGGCACTAGGCCTACCCACACAAGTGAGGTATCATTTTTATCGGGAGACTTGGGGGAACACAGAATATCAAAACAAGTGTTATTGCCCCTTATCTTTCTCTACATTTTTTCCTTCCAAATATAAGAGAGTGTGTAAAAAAGACGTCTATTTGAGAAATGCCCTGCAATTCACATGCTAGTATGGGCACCTCGGAATTCAGCGATGTGCAAATAACCACTGCTCCTCAAAACCTTATCTTGATCCCATTTTGGAAATGCAAAGGTTTTCTTGATACCTCTTTTTCACTCTTCATATTTCAGCAAATGAATTGCTGTACACCCAGTATAGAATGAAAACCAACTGCAGGGTGCAGCTCATTTATTGGCTCTGGGTACCTAGGGTTCTTGATGAACCTACAAGCCCTTTATATCCCCGCAACCAGAAGAGTCCAGCAGACAAAACGGTATATTGCTTTCAGAAATCTGACATCGCAGGAAAAAGTTACAGAGTAAAACATAAAGAAAAATGGCTGTTGTTTTCAGCTCAATTTCAATATTTTTTTATTTCAGCTGTTATTTTCTGTAGGAAAACCTTGTAGGATCTACACAAATGACCCCTTGCTGAATTCATTTTGTCTAGTTTTCAGAAATGTTTAGCATTCCGGGATCCAGCATTGGTTTCACACCCATTCCTGTCACTAACTGGAAGGAGGCTGAAAGCACCAAATATAGTAGAAATGGGGTATGTCCCAGTAAAATGCCAAATTTGTGTTGAAAAATTTGGTTTTCTGATTCAAGTCTGCCCGTTCCTGAAAGGTGGGAAGATAGTGATTTCAGCACCAGAAACCCTTTGTTGATGGCATTTTAAGGGAAAAAACCACAAGCCTTCTTCGGCAGCCCTTTTTTCCCATTTTTTTGGAAAAAACTAAATTTTCACTGTATTTTGGCTATTTTCTTGGTCTCCTCCAGGGGAAACCACCAACTCTGGGTACCATTAGAATCCCTAGATTGTTGGAAAAAAAGGACGCAAATTTGGCGTGGTTAGCTTATGTGGACAAAAAGTTATGAAGCCCTAAGCGCGAACTACCCCAAATAGCCAAAAAAGGGATCAGCACTGGGGGGGGGGAAAGGCCCAGCAGCTAAGGGGTTAAGTTCAGATTTGACACTCACAAAACCATAGAAATTTAGCTGTTGGAATTATTTTAAGTAACTTTCACTCATGCCCTTAGGTAACTATAACTTCCCCCCTCACCATGCACTGCTAGTTACCCCAGATATGACATCATTCATGACATCTTCCATGACAAGAAAATATATATATATATATATCTGTGTGTGCATGTATATATATATAGATATATATATATATATATATATATATATATCTATATATATATACATCTGTGTGTGTGCGTATATATGTGTGTGTGTGTGCGTGTGTGTGTATATACATATATATATATAATATATATATATATACATACATATATATATATTTGTGGTCACCACTGCACAGAAAGTTAAGTTAGAGTTTCCATAGGAAAATCAGTTGTTTTTGGCAAATACATCTGGCACCGTTTGCCGAATCTTCACAAAATCTTTAAAAAAAAAATAGTTCAGCCTCAGCTCCTTCCTGTAAAGTTTCTTGTTGTTAATCCATTCAGCCATTTTTGCTTTTATAGAAGTACTAGGGGTGGTCTTGAAAGAGTTAAAATAGGTATATCAGGACTGTTAGTGTCCAGATATGCTCTGATTGACCACTTTAAAGGGGAGTAATCCATCCTGATTGGCTGTACACAACCTGAACAATGTGTTGTGCAGCCATTAGAGGACTCATTACATGGTCCCTGCATCAGTAAAGTTAGTTTAGAAAGTATATAAATGGCCAGGGTAAGCACAGTCAAACCCCAAGGGACATGTGGCTGTTGCCCCACTGTAATCCCTTCTTAATCAGCTGGCCACAACATTAACAGTAGCTACCATTACAAGATTTTAGTCTCAATATAAATCATTAGTTGGTGGTTCCATAGTAAGTTTAGGAATTGTAGTGTGTCCTATCGGGATTTTACCCAGGGAAAGATGCTCATTTGCTGCTATTTGATGAGTCATCTTAGAAGAAAAACTGTTTTCTCTCATGATTTTCTGATAGAGGTTACTGTCTTCCTCAGCCATGTGAGAATGAAGTATAACATTCTAAGTAAACCATGCTTTTCAGCTCAGCAGTCAGTTAACTCCCCAGTGTTGTTCTTCAGCTTCCCATAATGTTCTAACGAACAACTATGGCGCTAACTATAGCTGTATTTATGATAGAAGTGTGGCTTACCTGAAGGCATCATAATGCATTAAAAGCTGTAAAACTTAGAGCATTTCCTTCTGAAGTAAGAAAAATGAGGGGGTTTATTTTGTCATGGAAATTATGGTCAGTGTTATGGTCAGTGCTCTAGCAAGGTAAAATAATGGCACATTTTCGCTGAGTTCTCAGGTATATTTGGTGTATTTGTCATTCATGTCAATAATACATTCTGATATGCAGCCTGAAATATGTACTTTCACCACCAGCAACAGTCTATGAATTAACTTCCCAGTGTGCTACTGTGGCTTTCCAGAGTGCTCTAACCAAAACTACAGCACTAACATTTGTGTTCGTGACAAAAATGTAGAACACCTGAAACCATATTTATGGGATAAAAACTGTAAAACCTAAAGCATTTTCTTTCAAAATCAACAAAATGAAGGGGTTCTTTTTGACATCGAAAATATGGGTAGTCATCTATAAATCTAAAACAAGGATAAGCAGTTGGCAGGAGCAGTGTCAGCAAGCTGACTACATCGGGTGGCTGGCATGAGTTGTGGAAGCAGAACAGATCACACACGGGCTGCAAAGAGGGGGCAGAGGCATACACATAGCAAATGGAAGGCAGTGGGGAGGGTTCCAGGGGCAACAAGCTTGCCATGAAGGACTGGCTGACATGGGCAATGGCAGCAGGCTGGCCATGAAGGGTAGTTAGGAGGAGGAAAGGGCACGCAGATGGTGAACAGAGGAAAGGAGAGTGTGCTAGGCGCAGAAAGCTAACCACAGGCTGGCTTGGAAATGGGCAGTTAGCTGACTATGGAAGAAAGAAGGGAGGCAGCAGGGGCAACAAGATAGCCATGCAGCACAGTAGACTGCTAGGGCATTCACATGGAAAACAGAGGTCACTGAGAGGGAGGCTTGGGCAGAAATCTGAACATGGGGGGCAGGCCAGCACAGGGAGAAGAAGCACAACAAACTATGGAGGACAAGAGGGCAGGGGCACACAACAGAGATCTGAGGCCAGGATGGAGGAGTGAGGAGCAGGGGCAACGCAACAGGCTGACCATAAATGGTAGGTGGGAATGGGCAGGGGCAGCACAATATACTACTGGGGGCAAGAGAGAGGGGCAGGGGCATACATAGAGAACATAGGGAAGGTGGTAAGGAGTGCTGAAGCATTAAGGTGTCTATTCAGGGCAAGCCCGCATAGGCAAGAGCAGCAAGCTGACCACGGGAGACAGGGGAGAGTTGGCAGGGTCACACAGATGAAGAATGAATGGCAGGTAGGAGGGGGCAGGACAGCAAACTGACCACAAAAGCCAGGCTGCTGTGGATTCCCCACCTGGGTCTGCGATAACTTTACTGTGCGTAGCAAAACTGTGTGCAGTTGGAGGGCTGGTTAATTATGATCATAAATCCCCAAACATTAACTTAAAAAAACAACAGCTTAAGAACTGTTTAATTAGGTATTGTTGTATGATAACCCCTTTCGTTAAAAAATTCTGGAAATTCACTGAAAAAACAAAGGGTAAAGTGACGTCATTATTAGGTGTTGTAATAGGTTAAAAACTAACATTTATAAATCCAAAAGAACTCTGAAATTCACCAGTTATACTTCAGTGAACGAACTTAAACTTGCGCCTCTGCTGTGCACTACTTATGATGTCACATATTACAACGCTCATGACATGTTAGATGATATGGATGATGACATCATTGATGACATCTCACATGACATCATGGATGAAATCACTGAGGACATCACTGATGAGATCATTCTCTGAGTGTGACGGTTTGATGTACATTTTTCATACTGGAAGGTATTCAGTGAGGTACATCTGTTCCCAATTTGCGATACTCTCTGTAGTGCTAAAAGCTGTAACCTTTCGCAACATGCAGAACATGAAACAAATCTATGAAATCACCCACATTTAGTACGTATTATGCTCCTTTTTTACTTTTATTCAGGTGTGTAAGAAACATAGGCCCTCATTACGACCCTGGCGGTTTGTAACCGCCAGGGCCGCGGCACGCGGGAGCACCGCCGACAGGCCGGCGGTGCCCCGCGGGGCATTCTGACCGCAGCGGCTTAGCCGCGGTCAGAGAAGGGAAACCGGCGGTCTCCCGCCGGTTTCCCGCTGCCCCCAAGGAATCCTCCAAGCCGGCGCAGCTTGCTGCGCCGGCTTGGGGATTCCGACTCCCGCCATCCAGTTCCTGGCGGTTCTCCCGCCGGGAACCGGATGGCGGGAGGGGGAGTCGCGGGGCCCCCGTAAGAGGGCCCCAAAGTGTATTTCACTGTCTGCCTTGCAGACAGTGAAATACGCGACGGGTGCAGTAGCACCCGTCGCACCTTCCCACTCCGCCGGCTCGATTACGAGCCGGCATCCTCGTGGGAAGGGAGTTTTTCCCTGGGCTGGCGGGCGGTCTTTTGGAGACCGCCCGCCAGCCCAGGGAAAAACTCATAATACCCTCCGCGGTCTTCTGACCGTGGAGCGGTATTATGGAGGGCGGAATCCGCCGCCCGCCAGGGTCGTAATGAGGGCCATAGTGCCTAATTGATATGTTGGCGATATGCATGTTCTGTTCCAAAGGTGATGAATTGGACATACTGCCAACATAATGGTCCGCCCGCCCGATTGAGATGTGGGCTGACCATAGGGTTGGCTATTGCTGTGGCTTCTCTGTCACCACCATAGCTAAGCCTCTCCAGTGGCCTGATGGAGAAGAGCCGTAGAAGAAATGGCTTTATGTCCACCCACCCAATTAGGATGGGTGAATATATAGCTATTTCTTTTACTGTCCATCACTGTCAGGCAAACCCTGATGGTGAGGGAGAGTAAAATAGTAACAATGCTCCCCTGGCTAAGGAGAATGACTCTTATGGCCATGAGAGCATTACATTTATTTTTTCGAGAAGAAAAAACAGTTTGGGGATTTTCGTTTTAAAAATAAAAAAGTAAACTGTTTGGTGCGTGGCTGCTTGTGCATGATGCAACCCTGCACCAAACAACAAAATGCCTTCAATGGGAATTCCTTCCAGTGCATTAAATGACCACCTGTTTGATGGTCATTTATAAATGTAGAGGGCGGTCCCTCGACTACAGGGATGGAGTAATTTACTCTTTTCCCTGACAGAACAATCGGCTGTCTGTCCACAAATAAATCAGGCCCATACTGTCTCTGTCCTGTGCACAACCCTCTGTAGTGTGTAAAACGACCTTAAACAGATTCCTCAAATTAGCAGAATGATTAACACCATTAGGAGAATGCTTACATTACAGGGAGTGCAGAATTATTAGGCAAATGAGTATTATGACCACATCATCCTCTTTATGCATGTTGTCTTACTCCAAGCTGTATAGGCTCGAAAGCCTACTACCAATTAAGCATATTAGGTGATGTGCATCTCTGTAATGAGAAGGGGTGTGGTCTAATGACATCAACACCCTATATCAGGTGTGCATAATTATTAGGCAACTTCCTTTCCTTTGGCAAAATGGGTCAAAAGAAGGACTTGACAGGCTCCGAAAAGTCAAAAATAGTGAGATATCTTGCAGAGGGATGCAGCACTCTTAAAATTGCAAAGCTTCTGAAGCGTGATCATCGAACAATCAAGCGTTTCATTCAAAATAGTCAACAGGGTCGCAAGAAGCGTGTGGAAAAACCAAGGCGCAAAATAACTGCCCATGAACTGAGAAAAGTCAAGCGTGCAGCTGCCACGATGCCACTTGCCACCAGTTTGGCCATATTTCAGAGCTGCAACATCACTGGAGTGCCCAAAAGCACAAGGTGTGCAATACTCAGAGACATGGCCAAGGTAAGAAAGGCTGAAAGACGACCACCACTGAACAAGACACACAAGCTGAAACGTCAAGACTGGGCCAATAAATATCTCAAGACTGATTTTTCTAAGGTTTTATGGACTGATGAAATGAGAGTGAGTCTTGATGGGCCAGATGGATGGGCCCGTGGCTGGATTGGTAAAGGGCAGAGAGCTCCAGTCCGACTCAGACGCCAGCAAGGTGGAGGTGGAGTACTGGTTTGGGCTGGTATCATCAAAGATGAGCTTGTGGGGCCTTTTCGGGTTGAGGATGGAGTCAAGCTCAACTTCCAGTCCTACTGCCAGTTCCTGGAAGACACCTTCTTCAAGCAGTGGTACAGGAAGAAGTCTGCATCCTTCAAGAAAAACATGGTTTTCATGCAGGACAATGCTCCATCACACGCGTCCAAGTACTCCACAGCGTGGCTGGCAAGAAAGGGTATAAAAGAAGGAAATCTAATGACATGGCCTCCTTGTTCACCTGATCTGAACCCCATTGAGAACCTGTGGTCCATCATCAAATGTGAGATTTACAAGGAGGGAAAACAGTACACCTCTCTGAACAGTGTCTGGGAGGCTGTGGTTGCTGCTGCACGCAATGTTGATGGTGAACAGATCAAAACACTGACAGAATCCATGGATGGCAGGCTTTTGAGTGTCCTTGCAAAGAAAGGTGGCTATATTGGTCACTGATTTGTTTTTGTTTTGTTTTTGAATGTCAGAAATGTATATTTGTGAATGTTGAGATGTTATATTGGTTTCACTGGTAATAATAAATAATTGAAATGGGTATATATATTTTTCTTGTTAAGTTGCCTAATAATTATGCACAGTAATAGTCACCTGCACATACAGATATCCCCCTAACATAGCTAAAACTAAAAACAAACTAAAAACTACTTCCAAAAATATTCAGCTTTGATATTAATGAGTTTTTGGGTTCATTGAGAACATGGTTGTTGTTCAATAATAAAATTAATCCTCAAAAATACAACTTGCCTAATAATTCTGCACTCCCTGTAATCCTGTGACTTGAGCTGTTTGTGAGTCACCCACACATTATAGAGTCTTTAACAATACATGTCTCAGGATATTCCCTGAACTGCTGGAAATAAATACCTGCACCATGTAAATCTCCGGTTTATATGGAAATTGTCAATGGCACTACATGACAACTCCTTAACATCAGCCTGTGCACTGAATAGGTGAATAATGTATTGTAAAGATATGGCTACCTTTTTCTCACATATTTTGGCAACAGGACTTTGATTTGATCAGTAACCTGTTATTGGGATATTGAGAATAGATTACTCCATGAGAAACATTTGTTTCAATAGGAGATTGAAGTAGAAATAGTGATGTTTCATAGGTGAGATGACATTTCCTGTGTGTAATTGTACGCCTTAGGAAGGTCACATTTCCATATCACACAAATATTTTTATGATTATGCCTGGAAACCTGAAACGATCATAATATTCCAGGCGTATTCCCAGAAATCTTTGCAAATTCCTGTAAATCAGAAGTATCCACCCATTTGAGGCTGTAAACCTGCTGCTGAAGATACCTGGTATTTTTGGCAATCGGATTGTAGGTCTCCCTGTTTCATGGAGCGAGATAGCTCCCACTAATCCAGTCCCTTAGTTATTTTGTTCAGAAAGCAGCTAAAATGTGAAAGTTAGGAGGTATTTCAAACAATGTTCATTTGCAGGCAATAAGTTCTAGATGGTAAAATCAATGACTGAATGCTGTTATTTTTGCAGATGGGAAGTAGACCTGGATTACTGTGAAGAGGTTAAGCAAACGCCTCCCTATGACACCGGTACCAGGCTACTGGATATAATGGACATGACAGTTTTTGACTTCCTGATGGGTAAGTTTGCTTCTGGCTCTATTAGATGAATTATACAGTGTAGAGCTAGACATACAATTTGCAGTAAATATTTGCAGGTTATGTACATTTAAATAATTGTTTGTACACATGCGTCTCGCAATTTATGAAATAGGGTGTAATGATTTGCATGAGCATTGGCATTAGGACAGGAGAAAGCAGCCGAAGGCAAAAGTCAATCTTTGATCTTTCTAAATAGGATCCTGTATTTTAAACATGTATTTACTGAAAGCACCGCTAACGTTACAGGAATTGCCATGTTAAGTGTATGTGCTGCCTGAAAGATGTCTGGAGGTGGCACGCTTTGAGAATAATGCAATGGGACAGTTGCCATGACAACAATCCTTTCATGGCAGAGATAAAGTAATTGTGTGGACCATGCACAAATTCTCAGCGCATACGTTTCTGCTGGCTTGGCGCGGTCAGTGCTGTAAATTGTGAAATGGTGGACTTTTCTGATGTGCTTAACTCAGTTTTCAATGTAACTATTGTTGAAGACCCCTTCCTGTTGATCCGAGAGAGTGCCACATTGGGATATTGATGGAGCTTCATCAGTCGCTTGACAATTACAACAACCACAATGTATTTTCGTTTTTTTTTTCTGGTGGCATAAACACATTAATTCAGTTTCAACATTGAAAATTACAACCATTGTTGTGTTAATAATGTCGGTATGGATGTGATTGTTCTTAAAAGTAATATGTTCTCTGCTTGTGTGTTACATAATCGTAGATAAAATAATGCCAATTAATTTCCAACATTTTGTAGGAATGCACCTGCCTTTAATTCCTGCTCACTGCTGTGTGTAATGATATTTAGAGTGTGATCTGATTTTAATGCTTCAGTTGTATCAAGCTATAGCAATAGACCATTCGTGATTTATAGAATGCACCACGCTAAAATGAGTATATCTACACCTGCCGTGGGTGCCAGCATCTGATTTCCTCTGTAAATGAATCTGCACTAAATAGAATCCACACTCTGAAGCCTGGACAATCGGTGTTACAAAAGTATCTAAATATTGCTTAGAGTTACGTCAATTTGCCTTTGTTCTGTTTAAAATGTTAGTATATATTCCCCCAAATGTTGCTGCACTTTATCACTCGTCAGTTAGAATAAAAAAATATATACTATTCCTTGTTCTATCTAAAATTCAATTTGCTCAAGGACATCACAGGTGTGCTTTAGTGATTTCCATATTTTCTTTAGAGTAAAACTTTGTGAATGGAACACAGGTTAACTCGTGGAACTCTGAGACGATAAACCGAATTTCCTCATTTTCTGAAAAGCAAATCTTTATGAATCTGTGCTTGCGTTTGCAGTGCATGGTGTTATTGTCAAGGAATTGCCAGAGAAACCACTGCCTTCTCATTCAATGAATTGTCTCTCCTGAAAAATATTAAATTACATACATGCTGTCAATAGGTTAAAAGATATGTAAGATATAGATTATTTTCTGCACAGTCAAAGGAAACAACACGATCTGATAATGATGTTATTTGAAGTATTCAATATTATAATAGTATAGTATTTAAGAACTTTAACTGCTATTTTTGATGGATGATCTCCTCTCAAAAAGTACCGGAGAAGCCCGTTGTGGTGAAGAATTGTGGAACAATTTGACAGGTCTCAGGAGCAGTGGCAAGCAGGATATAGCACCAGGGGAGAACTCACAGTATCTTGATGTTATCATTTATTTTCCTAGATTCATCTCATATTCTTCTTAACATCTAAGTTAATTCTTCAATTAAGCAATGAATCAATTATTGCATTTGGTGAGCTAACGCCATTTCATGCACCCCGGTTTGTGCATACTCCGACGATTTAAATGCCCTTTGTAATTTTAATTGTAAGGTATTTCCCTTTTTGTAAGTTATTTTTTGTTCACAGCTTCAAGATATTTTATCGTTAATGTAAAGTATTATATTATCACTCTTGAAAGTCAGCAGACTTGCATACACCATCCATTTGGTGCAAAATAAGCTCCTTTCTTGAATGCAGAGTAAATGCTGCTTTTCATGAAAATTATTAGAGTGACTCAATATTAACGACTGATTATATGCAATGCTGTGGGGTTTGTGCTTCGGGGTTGCAAAGCGCACTTCCAAAAATGTGTTTAAGGCAAATCTGTGAAGTTTGAAGCAAAACGAAAAATCAATGCCTTGTGCTTGAAATCAAAATACCAATGCCTTAAGTTTGTCGCCCGAGGCTGGAGCCTCTTTTTAATTAGAAGCTCCTGTCTGCAGAATCTGTCGTCAATCACCCCAGCACCTACACAGCTGTTAGTGTCAGAAAAGTGTGGGCGACCTTAGTCCATCTACAGGAGTGCTCAAAGTCAAAATCATCCTAAGAGTGCATTTGCTTTGTTCAGTTCAGCCAAGGAAAATAGTGAAGGCCTAGACACAAGTACCAGATTATGTTGCTCACTCCCCTCATCGGCCAAATCATGAATCCTATATGAAGGTTGTAAAACCGAATATACTAATTTCACATGTGATATTGTATGTGATATTATCTCAGGATTTTCCAGGGACACATTTGCCTGGTGTATTTTGTCCCTGGATAAAAGGCCGAAGTAGGGGAATTGCCACAGAAATCAATGGAGTAACCCCAATTCCATAGCGGACTGCTTGAAATCTAGGGGTGATTTCACATTTTAGTATTGCTGACCTCTGCTGTATCTGTAGTTTCATGTGCATTATTGCTTCCTCAGAATTACAGATGTAATTCTTGTGTGGCCTGAGAGACTAACCACAAATCATACATATATTTGAAAAATAATCATATATAGGGATGACACTCATTTCGACTTCAGAGTGTGGAGACATAAAAATTGACAACCCCATAATAAGAAATAGGTGGTCTTACAACAATTCCTAAATGAGGAAAAATTAGATAAACTCCTTATTGGTTGGCTATATAAGAGTAAGATCGTGTATGCAGGGTATTAGAAATTGGGTCTCTAGTTGGCAAAGGTATGCCCCCTGTCCAACTAGAGTCCACAATCCTAGTCAGGGTAAATCAGTTACACACCCTAAATTAGCCTGTGCTCACCCTCTGGTAGCTTGGTACAGAGCAGGCAGGCATAACTTAAGATGCAATGTGTAAAGCATTTGTGCAATTCACACACACACAGTAACAAAATAAAAACACCACAAAAAGACTCCACCTCAGTTTAGAAAAATAGAGAATATTTATCAGAGTAAAACAAGAATAAAACGACAAAAATTCAATAAGTTGAAGTTGAGCTATGATTTTTTAAAGATTAAGGGGGTCATTCTGACCCCGGCGGTCAGGGTCGGCGGGAGCACCGCCGACAGACCGGCGGTGCCCCGCAGGGCATTCTGACCGCGGCGGTTCGGCCGCGGTCAGACAAGGAAAACCGGCGGTCTCCTGCCGGTTTTCCGCTGCCCTACAGAATCCTCCATGGCTGCGGAGCGCGCTCCGCAGCCATGGGGATTCTGACATCCCCTACCGCCATCCTGTTCCTGGCGGGTCTCCCTCCAGGAACAGGATGGCGGTAGGGGGTGCCGCGAGGCCCCTGGGGGCCCCACAAAGTATTTCAGTGTCTGCTATGCAGACACTGAAATACGCGACGGGTGCCACTGCACCCGTCGCACCTTCCCACTACGCCGGCTCAATTCTGAGCCGGCGTCCTCGTGGGAAGGTTTGGCGGCCGCCCGCCAGCCCAGGGCAAATCCCAAAATACCCTCAGCGGTCTTTAGACCGCGGAGCGGTATTTTGGTGGGGGAACTTTGGCGGGCGGCCTCCGCCGCCCGCCGAAATTAGAATCAGGCCCTAAATGTAAAACAAAGCTTAAAAGTTACTTGCTGTCAAAAGATCACTTCAAGTCACTCAACCTTAATGGAAAGTAGACCCAGATAAGTTCAGCAGTTGAAATTCCTCGGATGGATCATTTGTCAATGTCAAGAGTCCCCTGCGTCGTCGTTGAGCTGCGCAAAATAGGTCCGTCGTCGTCATTGAGCTCCATTGAAGTGAATGCAGTGCACCGTCATCAAGCTGCGCCACGTGTCATCGCCGGACCATGAAAACTGTGAATCTGCTGTTGTCGATGTCAAGTCTCGCTGTCTGTCGGAGTCAATCTGCACTTAGCATTGAGGCGATGTCACCGAGCATCGGCTGCATCAAACATAAGATGCGTCAGCTCTGTTCATTGCAAAGTCCCCTATACTTTGAGGGTTGTAGGCAGCTGTTGATGTCCCTGAGATTGCAGAAGAACAGGGGGAAAGCCTGCAACCCCTTGGATTCACTCTGGATTCAGTAGGATGTATCCAGTCCTTGTCCTCAGCAAGACAGAGATCAGCAGCTGGGCAGCTCATCAAAGCAGTTCCTTGGGACAGTCAGTCCACACAAAGTGGTAATCCTTACAGCACAACAGTCTTCAATCTAGCAGAGTTCTTCCCAACCCGAGAGGTGTACTGATTTGGTAGGGTCAGAGAACCAATACTTATACCCAAATGTGCCTTGGAAGTGGGGGTGACTTCAAAGCAGCTTCTTGAAGTGCACAGAGATTCTTTTTTCCAGGCCCTGGCTCCAGACTACTAGTAGGGGGGTAATTGGCCCTTTGTTTGGGGACAGGCAATTCCCTATTGAAGTGTGTTAGCTCCTCTCATGCTTCAGAGCCTTTTGCCACACCCACCCTTCCTGTGTTTGTGGCTGTCTAGAGGGAATGCACAAAGTGTAGCTGTCACCTTTCCCAGACGTGTATTAGAGACAGGCTGCAAGGCATACAGAGCAGTAAGAGCAGAGAAATGCCCACTTTCTAAAAGTGTCATTTTTTAAATAGTAATGTTAAATCCAACCTTTCCAGTACAGAGGATTTATCATTATCACTCCTGTTAGACCTGACAGCCTTAGGGTAGTCACCCCTAACTTTTTGCCTGCCTCCCTCCACTTTTGAGACACTGTTTTTGCTGGTTTATAGACTCTGCGCACTTTACCCCTGCTAACCAGGGCTAAAGTGCATATGCTCTCTCCCCTAAAACATGGTAACCTGGAATCATACCTGATTGGACTATTAATTTACTTATAAGTCCCTAGTAAGGTGCACTCTATGTGCATAGGGCTGGTAAATTAAATGCTACTAGTGGGCCAGCAGCACTGGTTGTGCCACCCACCTAAGTAGCCCCTTCTCCTTGTCTCAGGCCTGCCATTGCAAGGCCTGTGTGTGCAGTTTCACTGCCACATCGACTTGGCATTTAAAAGTTCTTGCCAAGCCTAGAACTCCCCTTTTTCTACATATAAGTCACCCTTAATGAGTGCCCTAGGTAACCCCTAGGGCAGGGTGCTGTGTAAGTAAAAGGCAGGACATGTACCTATGTAGTTATATGTCCTGGTAGTGTAAAAACTCCTAAATTCATTTTTCACACTACTGTGAGGCCTGCTCCCTTCATAGGCTAACATTGGGGCTGCCCTCATACACTGTTGAAGTGGCAACTGCTGATCTGAAAGGAGCAGGAAGGTCATATTTAGTATGGCCAGAATGGTAATACAAAATCCTACTGACTGGTGAAGTCGGATTTAATATTACTATTCTAGAAATGCCACTTTTAGAAAGTGAGCATTTCTTTGCACTTAAATCCTTCTGTGCCTTACAATCCACGTCTGGCTGGGCTTGGTTGTCAGCTCCTTGTGCATTCACTCAGACACACCCCAAACACAGGGTACTCAGCCTCACTTGCATACATCTGCATTTTGAATGGGTCTTCCTGGGCTGGGAGGGTGGAGGGCCTGCTCTCACACAAAGGACTGCCACACCCCCTACTGGGACCCTGGCAGACAGGATTGAACTGAAAGGGGACCTGGTGCACTTCTTAGCCACTCTTTGAAGTCTCCCCCACTTCAAAGGCACATTTGGGTATAAAACAGGGCCTCTGCCCTACCTCATCAGACACTTGCTGGAGAAGAAACTGAACCAGAAACTACATCCTGCCAAGAAGAACTGCCTGGCTGCTCAAAGGACTCACCTGTCTGCTTTCTACAAAGGACTGCTGCCTTGCTGTTGCCCTGCTGCCTTGCTGAACTCTTGTCTGGCTGTGAAAGTGCTCTCCAAGGGCTTGGATAGAGCTTGCCTCCTGTTCCTTGAAGTCTCAGGACCAAAAAGACTTCTCTCTTTTACTTGGACGCTCCGTGCGCTGAAAATTTCGACGCACAGCTTGTTTCGTGGCGAGAAAAACACCGCACTCCAACGCTGATCGACGCGACGCTCTTGGGACGATCGAAGATCCGACGCACGGCCTCGCAAGGACAACGCCGCCCGACCTCTAGAGGAGAAATCGACGCGACGCCTGCCGTGAGATCGTAATTTCAACGCGCAGCCCCGCAGATCGAAGTCTAGAGGAGAAATCGACGCGACGCCTGCCGTGAGATCGTAATTTCAACGCGCAGCCCCGCAGACCGACGCGCAGCCGGAGAACAAGCAGGAAAATCCACGCCCAGACCCGGGACATCTGGTAATCCCCGCGATCCACAGAAAGAGACTGTCCGCGTGCCGGAAAACGATGCCGACTTCCCTGCGTGGAAAATAACGACGCAAGTCCGTGTGTGCTGGGGAGAAATCGACGCACACACCCTTTTTCCACGCACCTCTTCTCTTGTGGCCCTCTGAGGAGATTTTTCCACTCCCAACCAGGTACTTGTGCTTGAAAGAGACTTTGTTTATATTCTAAAGACTTAAGACACTTTATATCACTTCTCTGTGATATTCCTACATTTTTTTCAATTGCAACTTTATTAGTTTTGACCTACAATTATCATATATTTTTCTAAACACTGTGTGGTGTATTTCTGTGGTGCTATATGGTGGTATTGTATGAGTTAAGCCTGACTGCTCGTGCCAAGCTACCAGAGGGTGGGCACAGGATAATCTTGGATAGTGTGTGACTTACCCTGACTAGAGTGAGGGCTTTTGCTTGAACAGAGGGTAACCTGACTGCCAACCAAAAACCCCATTTCTAACATTGGTGATCAGCGGTGAGGATAGGACTTGTATTTGTGCAGTGACATACAGTAGCTAAGTATATCACTACCTACCCACAGTTGAAGGTCAACTTGGTTTTTATCTCTTTTTTGAAAATCCGATTTTTTCCTGACAATTTTCAAAAACTAAATCCTCACTCAACATGTCTCTGACTGGGTCTCAGACAGGGGACTTTGACCTAGTCCAGTTGGATTCATATACGGTCAAACAACTAAGAGGATTCTGCAGGGCATTGAGGGTACCCACCCAAGGGGCCTCCAGAAAGGAGGACTTTCAAGTGGCGCTGAGGGCCTGGGCAGAAGCCCATTTAGAGGATGATGAGGAAGAGGAGCCAGAACATGGCCCCTCAGAGGAATTTTCACTATCTGTGGATGGTGTTACCACTGCAATTGTGCCCCCTTCCAGACCAGGGAGCAGTGTCTCTATGCAAAGCCTGACCGCAGAGGAAAGGAGAGAGGAAAGGGAGTTCCAATTGCAAATGGCAAAACTGAAAATTGAGGCTCAACAGGAGGAGAGGAGGGCAGAAAGAGAAGCCAAACAAGCTGAGGCTGAAAGAACAGCCAAGCAGATTCAAGAGGAAGCTGAAAGAGCAGCCAAACAGGTGGAAGCTGAAAGAGCTTTGGCTGAAAATAAACTATTGTTGGCTCATGAACTGAGTCTCAAAGAACTGGAGATCAAGGCGAGACAGTCTGAATCCAGCAATAATGGTGGCAGCATACAGACAGGACCTGCTGGAGAAAAAAAGGTTTGTATACCCAAAAATGTGGTGCCCAGTTTTGTGGTGAGAGATGACATAGATAAATGGTTAGCTGCTTATGAAGTTGCACTAAGGGCTCATGAGGTTCCTGAAGGGCAATGGGGGGTAGCTATGTGGGGTTATGTGCCGCCATTGGGGAGGGACACACTTCTCACATTGGATCAACCTGATCAAAACACATACCCACTTCAGAAAGCCACTTTACTTGCCAAGTTTGGGCTGACCCCTGAGGGATACCGTCAGAGGTTCAGGGACAGCACCAAACAAACCACACAAACATGGGTAGATTTCTTTGATTTCTCCAGTAAGGCACTGAATGGATGGGTGCGGGCAACAAATTAGCAGATTATAAAGGTTTATATAACTTGATTCTGAGAGAGCATATGCTTAATACTACTTATACAGATTTGCACCAGCACCTAGTGGATAGTAAGCTGACTGATCCCAGGAAGCTTGCTAAGGAGGCGGACCTCTGGGTTAGCACCAGAGTGTCCAAGAAGGTACCTGGGGGGGACTCCCACAAAGGTGGTCAGGGTTCCCAACAGAAGAAAGAGGGGGGAGATAAACTTGCAGATAAGGAACTCTCCAAAGGCCCCCAAAAGAATTCCCAGGGAGGGGGTGGCAACCCTTCCTTTTCCAAATTTGGGAAAAAGCCAGGGACATATGACAAGTCAGGGAAATCTAGCCCCAAATGCATGGAGTGTTACCAGTATGGTCACTACAAAGGCGATCCACAGTGCCCCAAGAGGGCACCGTCCACTACCGGACAGGCACCTGGGTTGACTAGTGTAGCGCTCGGGGGGGAGATGGACCCAAATAGCTTTGGGGAGCAGGTAGAGATTTCCCTAGTGTCCCTGGGAGAAGGAGAAATGGTGCCCAAGGCCCACATGCCCAGAAATACTTCTAAGTACCGGCAGTGGGTCACCATTGATGGGCAGAAGGTGGAGGCTCTGCATGACACAGGAGCCAGTATGACTACTATCAAGAGTCAGCTGGTGTCAACAGAACAGATAGTACCTAATACATTCCACCAGGTCAGAGTCGCTGACAATCGCGAGAGTCACCTACCGGTGGCTCTGGTTCCCTTTGAGTGGGGGGGGGGTCTCTGGTACTCTGAAAGTAGCTGTGAGTCCTGTCATGCCTGTAGATTGTCTGTTAGGCAATGATCTTGAGCACACTGCTTGGAAAGAAGTGGAGCTCAGGTCTCACCTGGAGATGTTAGGGTTACCTGAGTGGGTCTGCATGACCACACGGTCCATGGCTGACCAAGAGGGAAGTCAAGGGCATCTGGAGCCTGGAACGATGGCCCAGAGAGCTGCCAAGAGGAGGGACCAGGGGCGCGGGAAACCGGCCCCAGAAGTTCCCACAGTGGCTGACGGGGCTCCTGAGGAGGAGGCTCCCGAGCCAACTGGGGAAGACATTGCCGCCCTAGGTGACTTACCTGAGCTTGCTGGCTGGCAAGTTGAGGGTGGACCCACCAGGGAGGAATTCTGCAAGGCGCAGAAAGAATGTCCCACTCTGGAAGGTTTGAGGAAACAAGCCTCAAACCAGGCAGCAGGCGACGCCTCTGGCAATCACCACCTATATTGGGAGAATGATCTCCTCTACAGTGAGCCTAAGGTTCCGGCCTTTGGGGCAGCACGGATGCTGGTGGTCCCCCAATGTTACCGAACCTTCCTACTGGGTCTGGCTCTCGACATTCCCCTGGCAGGACATTTGGGGCAGGGCAAGACCTTTAACAGGCTTGTCACCCACTTTTATTGGCCCAAAATCAGGACACACTCAGATAAGTTCTGCAGATCTTGTCCTACCTGCCAGGCCAGTGGTAAAGCAGGAAAAAGGGTTAAAACCCCCCTGATTCCACTTCCTGTCGTTGGCACCCCCTTTGAAAGGGTGGGCATCGACATTGTTGGTCCCTTGGACCCCAAAACTGCCTTAGGCAACAGGTTCATCCTGGTTTTGGTGGACCATGCCACCCGTTACCCAGAGGCCATCCCTCTGAGGACCGTAACTGCACCGGTGGTGGCCAGAACCCTGATGGGGATATTTACCCGTGTGGGATTCCCCAAGGAAATAGTGTCTGACAGAGGCACTAACTTCATGTCTGCATACATGAAGTCTCTGTGGGATGCGTGTGGTGTAACTTACAAGTTCACCACACCCTATCACCCCCAGGCTAATGGTCTTGTGGAGAGATTCAACAAGACCCTGAAAGGCATGATTGGTGGCCTCCCTGAGGCCATGAGGCGTAAGTGGGACGTCCTCTTACCATGCCTTCTCTTTGCTTACAGAGAGGTCCCCCAGAGGGGGGTAGGGTTCAGTCCCTTTGAGCCTCTCTACGGGTACCCTGTCAGAGGACCCTTAAGCATTGTCCAGGAGGGGTTGGAGAAAGCTCCAAAGACACCCCCTCAGGATGTGGTCAGCTATATGTTGGCCCTCCGCAACCAGATGACCTGCTTCTGGAAAGAGGCCCAAAGTAACCTTGAGGCCAGTCAAGAGGTAATGAAACACTGGTATGACCAGAAGGCCACCCTGGTAGAGTTTCAACCTGGAGACAAAGTGTGGGTAATGGAGCCAGTAGAGCCCAGAGCTCTCCAGGACCGCTGGTCTGGCCCATTTGAAATAAAGGAGCGGAAAGGGGAGGCCACTTACCTAGTGGACCTCCAAACCCCTAGGAATCCCATAAGGGTGCTCCATGTGAACCGACTAAAAGCTCATTTTGAGAGGTCGGAGATCAACATGCTTCTGGTCACGGATGAGGGAACGGAAGAGGAGAGTGAACCTCTCCCCGACCTCCTCTCTGCCCAAGAAGGTGATGGGTCAGTAAGCTGGGTCATTCTGTCTGACTCCCTGACTCTAAACCAGAAAGGAGACTGCTATGAGCTGTTGGAGCAGTTCTCCCCCCTGTTCTCCCTTACTCCTGGACTGACCCACCTCTGTGTTCATGATATTGACACTGGTGACAGTCTCCCTGTGAAGAACAAAATTTACAGGTTGTCGGATAAGGTGAAGGCCAGCATCAAGGAGGAGGTCTCCAAGATGTTGACTCTAGGGGTTATCGAGAAATCCAGTAGTCCCTGGGCCAGCCCAGTGGTGTTGGTCCCTAAGGCTACTGCCCCAGGTGCGAAGCCAGAACTCCGGTTCTGTGTGGACTACCGGGGTCTCAACTCAGTCACACGGACTGATGCTCACCCCATCCCCCGAGCTGATGAGCTCGTGGACAGGCTAGGCGCTGCCAAGTTCCTGAGTAGGTTTGATCTTACTTCAGAGTACTGGCAGATCGCCCTGACTGAGGGGGCCAAGGAAAGATCCGCATTCTCAACCCCTGATGGCCATTACCAGTTCCGGGTGATGCCGCTTGGGTTGAAAAATGCTCCCGCTACCTTCCAACGGTTGGTTAACGGGGTCCTAGCTGGCAAGGATGCCTTCTGTGCAGCCTACCTGGATGACATAGCTGTCTACAGTCCAGCTGGGAGGAACACCTGCTTCACCTCAAGGAGGTGCTTCAGGCCCTGCAACAGGCAGGCCTGACCATCGAGGCCAGTAAGTGCCAGATTGGGCAGGGTTCCGTGGTGTACTTGGGACACCTAGTGGGTGGTGGCAAGGTGCAGCCACTCCAGGCCAAGATTGAAACTATCAAGGCCTGGCAACCACCACGAACGCAGACTGAGGTGAGAGCCTTTCTAGGCCTCACCGGATACTACCGCAGATTTGTCAAGGGCTATGGTACCATTGTAACACCGTTGACAGAACTCACTTCCAAGAAACAACCTAGGTTGGTGAATTGGACAGAGGCTTGTCAGAAAGCCTTTGACGCCCTGAAGGAAGCCATGTGCACGGCCCCCGTACTCATGGCCCCTGACTACTCCCAGGAATTTATCGTGCAGACAGACGCTTCAGAGCATGGCATAGGGGCAGTCCTAGCACAGCTGAATGAGGAGGGCAGAGATCAACTGGTAGTCTTTATTAGCAGAAGGCTATTACCACGGGAACAGAGGTGGAGTGCTATTGAGAGAGAAGCTTTTGCTGTGGTCTGGGCACTGAAGAAGCTAAGACCCTACCTGTTTGGGACTCACTTCCGGGTTCAGACAGACCACAGGCCCCTCAGATGGCTCATGCAGATGAGGGGTGAGAATCCAAAACTCTTGAGGTGGTCCATTTCCCTACAGGGGATGGACTTTACGGTGGAACATCGCCCAGGGGTTGACCACGCCAATGCTGATGGTCTCTCCAGGTACTTCCGCCTTAGCGATGAGAGCTCCCAGGAGGTCGGGGAGCTCTCCCCACTTTCAGCTGGGGGGGACACATGTTAGACCTGACAGCCTTAGGGTAGTCACCCCTAACTTTTTGCCTGCCTCCCTCCACTTTTGGGACACTGTTTTTGCTGGTTTATGGACTCTGCGCACTTTACCCCTGCTAACCAGGGCTAAAGTGCATATGCTCTCTCCCCTAAAACATGGTAACCTGGAATCATACCTGATTGGACTATTAATTTACTTATAAGTCCCTAGTAAGGTGCACTCTATGAGCATAGGGCTGGTAAATTAAATGCTACTAGTGGGCCAGCAGCACTGGTTGTGCCACCCACCTAAGTAGCCCCTTCTCCTTGTCTCAGGCCTGCCATTGCAAGGCCTGTGTGTGCAGTTTCACTGCCACATCAACTTGGCATTTAAAAGTTCTTGCCAAGCCTAGAACTCCCCTTTTTCTACATATAAGTCACCCTTAATGTGTGCCCTAGGTAACCCCTAGGGCAGCGTGCTGTGTAAGTAAAAGGCAGGACATGTACCTAT
Organism: Pleurodeles waltl; assembly: GCF_031143425.1. Classification (NCBI taxonomy): domain Eukaryota; kingdom Metazoa; phylum Chordata; class Amphibia; order Caudata; family Salamandridae; genus Pleurodeles; species Pleurodeles waltl. The sequence goes on from NC_090449.1 coordinate 96,250,776, forward strand.
GTAGTTATATGTCCTGGTAGTGTAAAAACTCCTAAATTCATTTTTCACACTACTGTGAGGCCTGCTCCCTTCATAGGCTAACATTGGGGCTGCCCTCATACACTGTTGAAGTGGCAACTGCTGATCTGAAAGGAGCAGGAAGGTCATATTTAGTATGGCCAGAATGGTAATACAAAATCCTACTGACTGGTGAAGTCGGATTTAATATTACTATTCTAGAAATGCCACTTTTAGAAAGTGAGCATTTCTTTGCACTTAAATCCTTCTGTGCCTTACAATCCACGTCTGGCTGGGCTTGGTTGACAGCTCCTTGTGCATTCACTCAGACACACCCCAAACACAGGGTACTCAGCCTCACTTGCATACATCTGCATTTTGAATGGGTCTTCCTGGGCTGGGAGGGTGGAGGGCCTGCTCTCACACAAAGGACTGCCACACCCCCTACTGGGACCCTGGCAGACAGGATTGAACTGAAAGGGGACCTGGTGCACTTCTTAGCCACTCTTTGAAGTCTCCCCCACTTCAAAGGCACATTTGGGTATAAAACAGGGCCTCTGACCTACCTCATCAGACACTTCCTGGAGAAGAAACCTGAACCAGAAACTACATCCTGCCAAGAAGAACTGCCTGGCTGCTCAAAGGACTCACCTGTCTGCTTTCTACAAAGGACTGCTGCCTTGCTGTTGCCCTGCTGCCTTGCTGAACTCTTGTCTGGCTGTGAAAGTGCTCTCCAAGGGCTTGGATAGAGCTTGCCTCCTGTTCCTTGAAGTCTCAGGACCAAAAAGACTTCTCTCTTTTACTTGGACGCTCCGTGCGCCGAAAATTTAGACGCACAGCTTGTTTCGCGGCGAGAAAAACGCCGCACTCCGACGCTGATCGACGCGACGCTCTTGGGACGATCGAAGATCCGACGCACGGCCTCGCAAGGACAACGCCGCCCGACCTCTAGAGGAGAAATCGACGCGACGCCTGCCGTGAGATCGTAATTTCAACGTGCAGCCCCGCAGATCGAAGTCTAGAGGAGAAATCGACGCAACGCCTGCCGTGAGATCGTATTTTCGACACGCAGCCCCGCAGACCGACGCGCAGCCGGAGAACAAGCAGGAAAATCCATGCCCAGACCCGGGACATCTGGTAATCCCCGCGATCCACAGAAAGAGACTGTCCACGTGCCGGAAAACGACGCCGACTTCCCCGCGTGGAAAATAACGACGCAAGTCCGTGTGTGCTGGGGAGAAATCGACGCACACACCCTTTTTCCACGCACCTCTTCTCTTGTGGCCCTCTGAGGAGATTTTTCCACTCCCAACCAGGTACTTGTGCTTGAAAGAGACTTTGTTTATATTCTAAAGACTTAAGACACTTTATATCACTTCTCTGTGATATTCCTACATTTTTTTTCAATTGCAACTTTATTCGTTTTGACCTACAATTATCCTGATAAATATTATATATTTTTCTAAACACTGTGTGGTGTATTTTTGTGGTGCTATATGGTGGTATTGTATGATTTATTGCACAAATACTTTACACATTGCCTTCTAAGTTAAGCCTGACTGCTCGTGCCAAGCTACCAGAGGGTGGGCACAGGATAATCTTGGATAGTGTGTGACTTACCCTGACTAGAGTGAGGGCTTTTGCTTGAACAGAGGGTAACATGACTGCCAACCAAAAACCCCATTTCTAACAACTCCAATAATATGAAACATCATGTAGCTACTCCTCTCTGATCAAGAATTACAGCTTAAAGGTATACTAAGGAATTTCCAGTGCTGGGGTGTGAGAGAGAAGAGTATGCCTCATATTAACGAAAAACAACTTTGGGAGTATTTCACTACCAGAACATGTAAAACGTATAAGTACATGTCCTGCCTTTTACTTACATAACACCCTTCCCTATGGGTCACCTAGGGTATACCTTAGGGGTAGGTTATATGTGATAAAAGGGGATTTTAAGGCTAGGCTAGGTGTTTTAAATGCCAAGTCGAAGTGGCAGTGAAACTGCAATAGTAGGCCTGAGACAGGTTTGAAATGCTTCTTGTGTGGGTGGCACAATCAATGCTGCAGGCCCAATAGTAACATTCCATTTACAGGCCCTGGGGATATGGTTTACCAATTTAAAATGGACTTACAAATAAATTAAATATGCCAATTGTGGATAAACCAATGTTACCATGTTTAGGGGAGAAGCACGTGCACTTTAGCACTGGCCCGTAGTGGTAAGGTGCTCAGAATCCTAAGGCCAACAAAAAGATGTAGCACAAACAGAAGATAAAAGGCAAAAGTCAGCGGGAAGACCACCCTTAGACTCTCAGGGCTAACACACGGCCACAAAGATCTTCAATGCCATTAAGGAGTCCTACCTCAAGATATAAGAATCGGTCTAAAGTTTGTCCCTGCCCACAAACTGCCAATGAGAAAATTAAGCCACTTTAATGACTCATATTCAGCCTCCCAAGGAAAGAAACCAGACAGCATCAAGATCAACTAAGTAAAGGATGAAGCTGAGGTTAAATAGAATCCAGGGCGCAGAATATTGCTCTCTCACTTGTCTCCCAATTAGTCATTTAAACACATTCAATTAAATCAGCCTTACCAGCAAAAAATGTGGATACAGGTTTCTGTAGCCACCTAAAACCACCCTGAAACACACTGAAGGGAACCAAAAGGGCTCTTAATCACCAAAGGAGACTTACTATGTAGTTACAACCCAGAATAAGAGAGAGGCATCTTCACGAAGAAGCTACAATTTCCTAGGCCATTGTAACCCCGCACAAACTTCCACAGGGACATCTTATGTTGGTATATGCGTGAAAGACAGTAAGGATTTGGTAAGCATTCTGCTGCATACATGGACCACCTAGTCCACAGAATTTAATTAATGTTGTTTTTCATACCACTGCTTCATCTTGCAAATACCTTCGAGGACACTGTTCCATATATTCTTTAAAAGTTAAAAACAATTTCCGTGCATTGAGGAGCCTCAAGATACTTTTAACACTGTGTAGATCACCTCCAATATATTAAAATATTTAGAACAATAGGTAATAACACCACACACTGTTCTTTAGCCACTTTCTGAATTGAGTAGTGCCAAAATGTTGGTGCTACTCTTGCATAGTAAATCAATAGCATTAAAAAAAATGGCGCAATTGCCCCTACCCTGCGCCATGTGCACCGTTTTTTAAATACGACACACACATGGTCACGGTAGGTGGTCGCTAAGGGGCGCAAGGAAAGTGGGTAGCACCACTTTTCTTTTATCTGCCCCTAAGTGTTTGTTAAATTACCCAAAGAACACTTCTGCCAAATTTGTATTTTTTTAAAACTATGCTAACTTTGTGAACTTGTGACAGGAAAATAGCGGGGGAAAAGTCCACCAAATGGTTTTGCTGGAATATCTCACGCAATTTGCTACCCTGATAAAACAGATTAACCCAAGATCATTTGGAAATAATTAACCTAGATTTACTTTTTCCACAGGGATGAGTGCCATTATAAGTCCATTTAGTCATTTTCATTTAAAAAAGTCACAGATGATATCAAATGCTAATGCGACAGCTACCTCTCAACTGGGACCATTGCAGCTTTTTGTATGGTGCACGTATGGCAAAGTCATACATTATACCATATGTGTACAAGTGTTTCAAAACGGAAAAATAGATTACCGGATATATGAGATGATGCTGCGAAATATCTTATTCTTTGAAACAGGATAACACAAGTTAAACTCTATTCAAATTCATTGAAAGAGCTGCGCCTTTAATCGGTTATTCAAATGTTTCACACTGTGCTTATCACTGTGAACACAGGCCTACATTTTATTGACCAGAAAACACAGTGTAGTTTGCCAACACAGATAGATAAGGAGAACACATCTACGGGGAACACAGCGGGTTCGTTTCTCCCTGTTGCAGATGTGTTTGTTTAGAGTTTAAAAGGGAACTATAGGGGCATGTTTAGACTGTATCTAAATCTTTTAAAGGATTCCCTTAAGATAAAGCTTTTATTTCCACCCCCTTTATCTAAAATGTTCCAAATGCGGTGCTTGTCACAACTTCCTTCTCACATTCTGCACGTGGTCTCTAATGAGGGGTTTTACTGAATAGGCCATTGCTTTTCGATCAAATCATTGTTCAACTTCGGATACCAAACTGCAAAGATAATTGGTGGATTTGTAGCAGAGCAAAGCTGGTCCAGGCAGACCGGTTTGTTTTGCAATTTACAGTGGCTTTCTGTAGTTTCAAAAATCATAAAATTCAGCAGCAATTCCGTGCATACAGATTGCCCACTTTTTGCACCAGTACATGGGTGTAACAAATACTCTTGTACACTGTTGGCATACAGATATATTACGTTATGCACTAGTGCATAACAGTAACAAATTATCCTGTACACTTTTTTCATTATAATATTTTCATATTACACACGTATGCACTAGTGCATACTTTTCCTACTGCTATACCCTGCACATTAGGCACTGATGCATAAGTGTTACAAATGCTCTTAGCATTGTTTGCATACAGATAGATTATGTTCTGCATTAGTGCATAAGTGTAACAAATGCTCTTGTACATTGCTTTCATAAGGCCAGATTACCTATGTATGCACTAGTGCATAGTTGTCATACGGATATTCTACACATGTTAGGCACTGATGCATAAGTGTAACAAATGCTCTTGTACATTGTTTGCATACAGTTAGAGTACGTTCTGCACTAGTGTGTAAGTGTAACAAATGCTCTTTTACATTGCTTTCATAAGGCCAGATTACCTATGTATGCACTAGTGCATAGTTGTCATACGGATATTCTACACATGTTAGGCACTGATGCATAAGTGTAACAAATGCTCTTGTACATTGTTTGCATACAGTTAGAGTACGTTCTGCACTAGTGTGTAAGTGTAACAAATGCTCTTTTACATTGCTTTCATACGGACAGATTACCTACGCATGCACTAGTGCAAAGTTGTCATAGGGGTATACTACACACATTAGGCACTCTTGCATACGTTTAACAAATGCTATTGTACACTGTTTTCATATGTGTAGATTACACACATTTTGCTGCAGTACATAAGTGTAATCAATGCCCTTGTACAATGTTTAACGTCTCTTACCGTTTTATACGAAGACAAAAGCTGATCCATGAGCACCCTTACTAGAATTATGTCACAATATATGCTTTTTTAATAATCAGTCCACATTGCTCGTGTGATAAGAAGCCCAGCGATATTATCAAAAACCTAGTTTGCACTTTCATGGTTTAAAAAAGGCAACATTATGTTTTTTATTATTTGCTTCTGCAACACAGTAAAAATATTATAGAGTGTGCTCCATACCTTGTCCGTACATCTGTATGCACTTTATACTAGAGCTGCCCCATTTGCATTAACAGCAATAACAATGCAAACATGTTTTTTTGTTCGTGTTTGCGCCAGTGCAAATGTATCTAACCTGGCCCATGTCCTCGCAGGGTGGAGATGCACTTAAATGCACTTCCTTGTAGGAGGCCGCAATGTGAAATAAACAGCTGGGCAGAGAGGACTAGGGATTCGGCCTGGTGCAAAAAGGGGACTTAGTATTGCAAGGGACTTGTAGGGTGCGTGGAATACGGAAATCACGAAAAGGGTCAAAATTCTCGAGAAGGAATAAAAATCTCACTCAAGCGCATATTATTTTTTCCCGTTTTTCTAGATCCTACCCTCGCCTCAGGGTTTCCTTATACTTTGTTGTGGTCAGTGTGTGTCCCTTCAGTTCCTAGGTGTTTATATGCACCTGAATAGTCCCTGTCCTTTCTTGCTGAAGGCGCAGGTGGGGGTGAGGGGGCGTGGGGATGGAAGTGTCCTATTGATGGACGTGTGGATGCTGGACTTTGTATTGGACAACAGCATCTTCAGAGCTCACGCGAGCGATGCATGGCCATATTGCACGTGTCAGCACAGGGAGTGGGGATTCAAGACACGGTCTCGGCCACAGTTGGCCTAACCAGTGGAATATCTTTAGCAGAAGCATTTTAGGAACTTAAGTGGTAAATGCTTTTTGAGCCACAGCACTTTTAAGAAGTTTGCACGTTTTTGGCTGAAAACGTTGTATTTGTTGACAGCGCTAAAGTAATTACAGAGACAACATAACACAACACAGCACCACACTGCAAAGTAAAATAACACAACAAATACATAGGACACTACAAAAGTGTCAAACTAGTTTGCAACATCAACATCACCACCACTGTAAAACACAAAAGTAACACACTGCAATAATGCAGCACAAAAAGAACACATCCCCACAACAAGAAAATGCAACACAACAAATATACAGAAATAATATTGTCACACATCACCTCCATAAGTCTGCTTTTATAATGCTGATCTAATATGTGTTTGCAAAAAGCACTGCCTGAGTTACCACCAAGCTCATATTATAGCTCCCCTCAAAAGTCCATGAGGTATAGTAGTGTGATGCCAAGGCATTTAATCACCAGAAACCTGGAACTTTGTTTCTTTCCCCAATAAGCTTTCATGTCTTTTTTTAATGGGGATTCTACTGGACTGTAAATGGTGAATATTTTTTTTTTACCTTCATTACTAGCGCAATGAATATTCAGGCCTCTAAAACTGTTAGAACCAGAGGGTGCCAATGTTCCTCAAATATAACAAGTGTGAAATCACCCTTTGACCTTGTAGTGAAGTAGATAGGAGCTGTGAAGTTGGGTAGGAGAATAACCTCTGTTAGATTTAGATACGATCCTCACTCTGGGGCATATGACATGTAATAGCTATAATGTCAACGCAATTATAATGTTGCTAATGTGGTACCTACAATGATTTTCATGTGTTGAGATTGAAAAATGTAAATACAAGGAAGAATTTATCGTATGTGCTTTGGTGCGCGTGAAATTAACTAGGGTTGCGTAACTGTAGTATGCTTGGCAAATTTAGGTGAGATTTCGGGAAAATTATGCGAAGTTATGAGTAATTTCAATAAAGGCACATCTGCCAGTTAGTACTATATTTTGCTGTGAAATGAGATTTCATGTGAATTTTTGACTCGTTTCACACAAAAATATAGTGTGAAAAACATGTGTTGCAAACAAGAGGTGCTCACATTCTAGCTGTTGCCAATATTCCCACACTCAGCGCTATAATTTTGCCATGAACTAAGTGTTATGTGAAGTCATCAAATTTTACAATTTACACTAGTGGATTTTCAGTGTTAGCAGGGTTAAAATATACTTTGATATTCAAGCTGTGTGTAAATGGTGTGATGCTCGTGGGTTTATACATTCCCCTCAAAATCAGGCAATAACTTTCTTATAAGAGGCACGTGCAGAATTCGGAAACACATGTATTAAAGAGGCGCCCGTTACTTGGTATCTGTGAAGATTACAGGTGATTAAAGATGTCACTGACCTGAGTGACGTGATGTCCAGAAGTGTGAGGACTGCATTGAGATGGTCTGGTATCTAGCAGCAATGCTTGTAGCCCACCTGCCTCAGTCCTACTGGGAGGAGATGAGGAAAATTAGGAAGTTTGTATTGGGCGGGTTGAGGCCTGTTGCCTACTCCCATCATGCTTCCTTGGCGGAATAAGCTTGTAATGCCGAGTTGGTTTATGTAAGCCCTGATGCTTCCTCTTCTCAGACCAGGCTCAACATGACCCTTTCTTGTCCTCATCGTCTGGATCTGTAAGGAGGGTTGCATATACTGACCAGCTGGTGGCAGGTCACACACACTACCACTCTTGATTAATATATAAAATTAACATTGTACTCCATCTTGGAGTGAGAAGTGATTCTTTATTGTCATTCTGCATTATCCAGGATAGTTCTTCATTTTATTGAAAAGAGCCCACATGTTTTGATTAGTCCAGTTGACCATTGAGTATTCTCATGGCATAAAGTGTTTCTTTCAAGGTCACAGATGAAATTACATTGAGAGCTGCAAGCCCCACATTTTGGTGAATTACAACTCGTGCACACAGACTTATAACAGTGTCCAATATGACAATATGGTTTAACTGTATGTAGGTCAGTTCCATCTATGTTCCATCTGTGACCTTCCAAGAAACGGATCCTTTGAGACAGCTTAGTGGCCAAAAGACCTGAACAAAATACATGTTGGCTTTTTCAAACCTAATATACTATTATCCTGGATAATCCAAAGCCACAATAAAGAATCAGTTTCCACACCAGTGCGGAGTACCTTCATGGGTTATGCTAATTGCAATTACTTGCTGGACTCCTGTCACCTACCACAGTGGCTTAAACTGGTCATTTGGGCCATACCCAATGAAATCCATTTGCTGCACGTTCCAGACCTTTTCAGTCTACTACTGAAGAAGGATCAGTCTCTAAGATCAGTTTCTTGACCCTTTCATCATGATAATAGAGCTCCACTCTCACCTGCTCACTCTGAGTCTGTGCATATTTAACAGGCTCTACACATTGGTGTTTGTTCTTCATGATACTCACTGCGGCCCAGTGTGGCTTTGAGGTGTACGCAGATTGAACAAAGACTGTAGCTTTTGCATGGTACACAAACACATTCATCTGTGATTTAGTCTTCTGCTTTGTTCTGAAATCCACTCAAAGACATATTATAAGAAAATAAAGATTGCCTAATTGCAAATAAATGGGAACTTTAAATGGTCGTGAAACAAATCAGTGACATGTAGTATCGTTATTACTTACACTTTGTGCAACTGGGAGTACTTTATCAAATATTTGTTAGCCAACCAAACTTTTATTCTGAATATTTACTGTTCTTTTAGTTGTTTTTAGTAGACATTTAAAAAAAAAAAATGTTTTCTATAAAAAGCTAAATATTCGTTTTAATTAAATATGTTTTATTGTTTTAGGAAATATGGATCGTCATCACTATGAAACATTTGAAAAATTTGGCAATGAAACCTTCATTATTCATTTAGATAACGGAAGAGGGTAAATATCAATATTAATATGTGTTGTCAGTTTTGAAGAATGTTCATTACAACAGGTCTCGCACTTCGATGAACTGAGGCCGACACCCAGGAGATTGTCGTTATTAGGCTGATCATCGGGATTTGTGACAAAATGCTACCATTACATGTACTTGTCTAAAAACATGGCGGAGATGCACACTTATTGACACAGACACGGCCACACAGTGGCGCTGTAGAGCACAGACAGTTCAAGCACGTGTAGAGCATGTGCACTAACAGCCCAGTAATACTGGATTTGGCGGCATGAAAAGGATGAACTTATCATCACTGAAAATATACTTCTGTTAGGTCAAACTACAATTAGATTCACTCTATTTTTAGGTTATGTTTTAAAATGCCCTGTAATAATTTCATAAATGTGTACTGAGGAATATATACCTTCAGGTTTACAAAGGTGCTCTCTGCAGCATCATAGAAAGGCCCCAGTTTGCCATAAGGGTTTGCAAGAGAACATTTGTTTTTATCTTAATCACTTGCAGAGAGGAAATCCAATTGAAGGAGAACAGAAAGGTCTAGGATGATAGGTCATGAGCCATCCAGTTGATGGCCAACAATCCCAGCATTTGCAATAACACTGAGAAGAGAGGAGGGGCCTGTTATTTTTCTTAATTTTAGAAGTGGTATTACCAAGGCAGACATTAAATTATATAATGTGGAAAAACTCAACTGAAGAGGAGATGTTGAACAATTTTTGTAAAACAAACAAGGTGGGGATACTGGAGGAGCAGCCAAGTGTCCTAAGAAAACGTGGTTGTCAGAATGGACAGGGACGAGAGCGACACGAGTACAACACTTCGACGAAGCCTGTTAGGCGAGAGTTCAGATTGGTACTGCTGTTTATGGGCGAGCACAAAGTGCTCCGTCAATTCTGTAATCTCTCTTTGGGCTTTAAACCACGCCCATGCCAAGTCAGGCACTTACAGTGGTTCGTGGGCTTGCCTTTTAAAATCCACTTGCTTTCATTTGTGAAAGGCATGCGTATGTCATGCCCTTTCCTGGTGTTTAGCCCACCTACACAGCACCGGTAAAGTACCAAAAACATACGAGGCTCGATGTTTTCAGCCTGGAGTCCGGACTATGTTATCTGTTTATTTTACACGCAGCGCGATCGCGCTGCATTTTACATAGCGCGATCGCGCTGCGTTTTTTTTTTTTGCTTTACAACGCTAATAGCTCTAACTCAAACAAATGCGAGACCCGTTGCATTGAAAATGCTTGTTTTGAATTTGGAATGGAAGTATGTGGAGAAATCCCTGACTGGGGTGAGGTTTTATTTATATTTATATATATATATATATATATAGAGAGAGAGAGAGAGAGAGATACAAATCATGGCCTAAAACACATTTTGCAATATTTATACTATGTTTATGTAATGGGAAATTAAACCTATATACACGCTTTCCTTTTTACTGCATTTGTTAGAAAAAACGCAAAAACACTGGTTTATTTTGAAAGAAAGGTTATGAAAGGGCTTTAGTGGCAACATCTCTGCTCCTGTGTGTAAAATGTAAAATGATCTTTAGGCAAAGAAGCCCTTTTCGTGGAATATGGCCTTTTGTTACCTGTATGCTCTTGCTGTATTGTTCAAGCAGAAGAACGCGTTACAACCGATTTGACCTTTTTTTGCCCCGATGCAAAGTTTGCTTAGTATGGCCCTAGTCGCTCCTCTGAATATTAGTCAGGTTTTTATTTTTTCTGCCCACGGAACTTCCTTTCTCATGCTCTTTGCAAAACTAGTTTATAAAAAGTCTTAAAGGTCTTATGCCCCCAATCCCTGCATACTTTGTAATGGTTCAAAAGGAGGCTTAGCCGGAAAAACCTATTGCAAGTCATCGCTGTGTACGAGCTATTCCCGGAACTTTCAGTTTAATGTGTTCAAACTCAGTCCAAAGTGCAAGCAAAACCTTCTCTCGTTTCCTCACCTTCTCAGTGCTTGTAGGAAGATAACAGGGACACATTTTCTTTTTTCAGTCTGTGAAATTACAGTTGAATTTTTTAAGAGACTTTGCATCTCTGTCCCTGCTTATCTGTATATGTGCGGCCTGAGGCTGAAATAATGAGAAATCCCAAAGTCAAGAGTGCATCCTCCACAGCTTCCCCCCCGTGTGTTCTCTGAGCTCGGATTTAATTTCCCTCTGTTGGTATCACCGAGCCCCACACACCATTTTATGTCAATTGAATATATGTCTCCGTATCTATTGCTGCGATGTGGTCGTCGCCTGTGTATGCGCTGCAGGGGGCATATCGAACCAACTGTCCTCATATGTGGTGACTGTTTTTCTTTCCACAGGTATGGAAAGTATTCACACGACGAGCTGTCCATCTTGGTGCCTTTGAATCAATGCTGCAGGTACGTTTTCGGGTGGTAATGTTTATTTAACACACCATCTTTTAAAAGTCATTGGTGACGGTGTGCATCATTTTCAGTGATTTAGGAGGCAATATTTGTCTTTAATGGCAAACACTCTAACAAAAAAACATGCATTTCACATGTGATAAAAGAATGAGAAGATAATTACAGTTTTCACACAATCTATAGTGGACTTTATGGTCCAGGTCCCTAAAAGTATAAGGTTCTTAGTTGGTGCACGAGTCGTATCAGAGAGGTGGCATAGTACACCATTGTGGGATGACAACAGCTTATCACGAACTTTATTAAACAACAAATAATTAGAAATAAGTACACAAATAATCACATAACCACTCTACATACCGGTTTAAAAACATAAAACAATATACTCATGAGCAAATATTCGAGAAAAAACTAATGCATCCCATGCCTTTTAGGGGTGCAGACACCCTTTGCCCATACCCACCAGATTTATTCTCCCTATTACATACATGGTGAGCAAACCTGAGGAGCGGTCCACAAGGAAAGATTCATCGAGCAGTAACATTGACATTTCAACACCAAACCCACATTGTATGAAGTATCTAAAATTATTGTGTTTATAACAGAAATGGTGTGGTATTGAAGATGCTGCTGCTTTGCGTTATTCTGCTTCCTACTCAATGGCACTAAGCAGTATTTCAAAGGTAAAGACAATAAATGAAAAAGTGGGGTGCTGTTTCCGAACATATGCATCGACAAGCAGAAACATGATGTAAGATGTTCCATAAGCCATTTAATACTCAGGGCACCAGTAAACATGTAATTTAATCATGGATGCATCCACTCCCTAGTTGCCCCACAAGAAAGTAGTTAAATTATGCTCCACCAGCAAAAGAAAAATCATTAGGCTCTTCTTGCCTAGTCTATAGAACAACTTGAGGTGGGAAATTTCTTTACTATGATGAATTCGGGAAAGTTCAGCATTTGTGAACATGGCAGACATTTCCCAATTTCACTCCATTCATGATGCTGAGTAAAACAACTACTGTCCTACTGCCCTCCTATGATTTCCTGCTCTAGGGTGTCCAATGGGCAAGATATTCCCGAACAGATCAGTGGAACCTGCAGCCCTGCCACAGCCAATAAGTAGGAGGTACTGTGGAAGGTCACAGGTGATTATTTTTGCTGTGAGTGAGTCAATTAGGGATTGGTTAAAATGGACTTATATAAGCAGACCATAGTGCAGTACAGGCAATCGTAGCAAAGTTTTGGGGCAGGAGGCAGGTCCTCAGTTTTTTCTACGTGGGCAGTGGGCTCAATGCCAAGCAGTGCCAGTCCACCTATCCCCTACATTACCATTAGCAGCAGTGAGATGTTTCCTTTTTCTGCAAAGGGCTGCTTATATTGGCACCCTTTTTGCAAAGCCCAAAACTTTCTACGCTTTTTATGTTAAAAGAAAAAATGTGTAAACTTGTAAGCATTTCACACTAATAAATTTGCACAATCCTAAACTAAAGTCCACTTACTAAAGCCCTGTAAGAGCTTAATGCAATAAGTAATGGTAAACATGAAAATAACGACTATGGGCCTCATTACGGGGTCGCAGTGGCGGTCAGACCCCCGCCAAAGCAGAGGTCCGACCGCTTTGGTGGCGGTCTGATCGCCACATTATGACCCTGGCGGTTGTGCCGCAGTCAGACCAGGAGTTTTCCTCCACAGGAGTTACTGGCGGTGCTAGCAGTCCTAATCCGCCTGGACAGCGATGTCCAGGGGATTACGACCCCCCTCTCTGCCACGGTAGCACGGGTAGAGACGGGGTGCAGAGAGCCCCAGGGGGTCCCCCTGCCGCTGCAGCTCCTCCAAGTTCCCGAGTTCCTGTGTTCCTGAGACCCACCTAACTGTAAGTACCCCCCCTCCTCCCAGCCCCTCGCCCTGCCCCGCGCCACTCACCTTCTCTCCTGCTCCTGCTTCTTTTCCTCCTCTCTGTCTCTTCCTCCTCGCTCCCCCTCTGCAATCTTCTTCTGTGTTCTTCTGTTCTTCTCTTCTGTTCTTCTGTTCTTCCCTTCTGTTCTTCTGTGTTCTTCCGGTCTTCTGTGTTCTTCTTCTCTGTTCTTCTCGGTGCTTCTGTGTTGTTCTTCTCTGTTCTTCTCTGTTCTTCTCTGTTCTTCTCTGTTCTTCTCCTCTTCCGATCTTCTGTTCTTCTGTTCTTCTGTTCTTCTGTCTTCTGTTCTTCTGGTCTTCTGTCTTCTGCTCTTCCGTCTTCTGTTCTTCTGTCTTCTGTTCTTCTGTCTTCTGTTCTCCTGTCTTCGGCTCTTCTACCTCCTCCGTCTTCTTCCCCCGAGCCTGCCCTCCTGCTCCTTCCTCATCCCCCTCCCTCACTCGCCTCCCCCTCTCTCACCCCTAGCTAACCCGTTCGCTATCTACCTCCCTCACTCCTCCTATCTTCCTATCTCTCTAGCTCCCTATCTCACTATCTAACTCCCCCACTCTCCACCTCCTCCTACCTACCTATCTGTCTATCTATCTATTTCCCTATCTATCGACTTCTCTATCTATTTTCTCTATCTATTTCTCTATCTCTCCCCCCTCCCGCCACCCCCTCTACTACCTATCTCCCTATCCTCTCACTCTACCTCTCTCCCTCACCCACCTCTACAACCCCCCCTCCCCTATCTTCACAACCCTACTCCTATCTCTCTCCCTAATCTCCAAACCTCCTAACACTCACCCTCCTCCACCCTAAACCCCCTCCCCCAGCTCCTCTCACTCTACCTGTCCCCCCCCCCTCCCTCGCGCTTTCCCGCCGCGACCTCCTGCACGCCCCCGCCCCCCAGCTCCCATTCGCCCCCAGCTGACCCCTCCCCCCCCCTCCTACCTCTTATGGCGGCCGCTGCGCGACAGTGGTAGCGACCCTTGACCCAAGGGTAGGTCGCTCCCCCTGCCGCTGCAGCTCCTCCAAGTTCCCGAGTTCCTGTGTTCCTGAGACCCACCTAACTGTAAGTACCCCCCTCCTCCCAGCCCCTCGCCCTGCCCCGCGCCACTCACCTTCTCTCCTGCTTCTTTTCCTCCTCTCTGTCTCTTCCTCCTCGCTCCCCCTCTGCAATCTTCTTCTGTGTTCTTCTGTTCTTCTCTTCTGTTCTTCTGTTCTTCCCTTCTGTTCTTCTGTGTTCTTCCGGTCTTCTGTGTTCTTCTTCTCTGTTCTTCTCGGTGCTTCTGTGTTGTTCTTCTCTGTTCTTCTCTGTTCTTCTCTGTTCTTCTCCTCTTCCGATCTTCTGTTCTTCTGTTCTTCTGTTCTTCTGTTCTTCTGTCTTCTGTTCTTCTGGTCTTCTGTCTTCTGCTCTTCCGTCTTCTGTTCTTCTGTCTTCTGTTCTTCTGTCTTCTGTTCTCCTGTCTTCGGCTCTTCTACCTCCTCCGTCTTCTTCCCCCGAGCCTGCCCTCCTGCTCCTTCCTCATCCCCCTCCCTCACTCGCCTCTCCCTCTCTCACCCCTAGCTAACCCGTTCGCTATCTACCTCCCTCACTCCTCCTATCTTCCTATCTCTCTAGCTCCCTATCTCACTATCTAACTCCCCCACTCTCCACCTCCTCCTACCTACCTATCTGTCTATCTATCTATTTCCCTATCTATCGACTTCTCTATCTATTTTCTCTATCTATTTCTCTATCTCTCCCCCCCTCCCGCCACCCCCCTCTACTACCTATCTCCCTATCCTCTCACTCTACCTCTCTCCCTCACCCACCTCTACAACCCCCCCTCCCCTATCTTCACAACCCTACTCCTATCTCTCTCCCTAATCTCCAAACCTCCTAACACTCACCCTCCTCCACCCTAAACCCCCTCCCCCAGCTCCTCTCACTCTACCTGTCCCCCCCCCCCTCGCGCTTTCCCGCCGCGACCTCCTGCACGCCCCCGCCCCCCAGCTCCCATTCGCCCCCAGCTGACCCCTCCCCCCCCTCCTACCTCTTATGGCGGCCGCTGCGCGACTGCGCAGCGGGCACGCCGCTGGCGCGCCGGAGGCGCGCCAGAGGCAAGCCCGTCTGCGCCCGTCCGCGCCTGGCCCGCGCCCAGCGCCACGACCCCTGGTCCCCAGCTCCCCCAAGCCCCGCTGATCCGCTACGACCCCACCACCCTCCACGCCCTCAACCCAGGGCGCTCCAAAACCTGCTTCCTAGCTCACCCCAAACGCACCCATGGACCCTTCGCCTGCAACTCCTGCAAACGCATCTTCCACCACGCAACTACCACGACCACAAGCCCACGCGCCATCAACCACCTCAAGTGCATCCTGATCAACGCTCGTTCCGTCCACAAGCACGCCGTTGAACTTTGGGACCTCCTGGACTCCACAGCCCCGGACGTCGCCTTCATCACGGAGACATGGATGAACGCCTCCTCTGCTCCAGACATCGCTACCCGCCATCCCCGAAGGCTACAAGATCTCCAGAAAAGACCGCACCAACCAAGTAGGAGGAGGTGTCGCCATCATCTTCAAAGACTCCATCAGCGTCACCACCTCCACCGAAGACCCCCCCCTCGCCGCTGAACACCTGCATTTTCAGATTCGCACCGACCCAAGGACCACCCTCAGAGGATCCCTCGTCTACCGTCCTCCCGGACCTCGCGCCTCTTTCAGCGACGCCATCGCCGACTTCATCTCCCCGCACGCCCTCGCCTCACCGGACTACATCCTCCTAGGCGACCTCAACTTCCATCTGGAACAAAACAACGACCCCAACACCACCACCCTGCTCGACAACCTCGCCAACCTCGGCCTCAAACAACTGGTGAACACCGCCACCCACATCGCCGGACACACGCTCGACCCTATCTTCTCCGCCAGCAAACACATCTTCTTCAGCCACACCTCTGCCCTACACTGGACCGACCACAGCTGCGTCCACTTCACATTCCGACGCGAGACCTCCCACCTCCGCACTCAACCCACCCCTCGTCGACAGTGGAACAAGATCCCTGAAGAGCAACTCTTCTCCGCTCTCGCCGCCAACCAACCCACCCTCACCACCGACCCCAACGACGCAGCTCTCAACCTCACAAACTGGATCTCCAACTGCGCTGACAACCTTGCTCCCCTCAAACGCACGCATCGACAGACCAACACCAAAAACCTCTCTGGTTCTCTGACACCCTCAAAGAATCAAAGAAAACTTGTCGTGCCCTTGAGAAGGCCTGGCGCAAGGACCACACCGCGGACAACATGACCGCCCTCAAGAACGCTACACGCGAACACCACCACCTGATCCGCACTGCCAAAAGGAACTTTTTCACCGACAGACTAGACAAAAACAGCCACAACAGCAGAGAACTCTTCAGCATCGTCAAAGAGTTCTCCAACCCCAGCGCCAGCGCCAACGCCGTCACGCCCTCACAGGATTTGTGCGAATCCCTCACCACTTTCTTCCATCGCAAGATCAGCGACCTCCGCGACAGCTTCGGACACCAGACCCAACCATACACCACTGAACCCGCTTCCCCGGACATCACCCTCAACAACTGGACCCACATCAACACGGAAGAAACCAAATCCATCATGAACTCTATCCACTCCGGCGCACCTTCGGACCCCTGCCCGCACTTCATCTTTAACAAAGCCGACGACATCATCGCCCCGCACCTCCAGACCGTCATCAACTCTTCTTTTTCTTCTGCTACCTTCCCCGAATGCTGGAAGCACGCTGAAGTCAACGCCCTACTAAAGAAACCTACGGCTGACCCAAGCGACCTGAAAAACTTCCGCCCCATCTCTCTTCTACCTTTCCCAGCCAAGGTAATAGAAAAGACCGTCAACAAACAGCTGACCACCTTCCTGGAAGACAACAACCTGCTCGACCCTTCACAAACCGGATTCCGAACCAACCACAGCACGGAAACCGCCCTCATCTCAGTCACAGACGACATCAGAACCCTGATGGACAACGGTGAAACAGTCGCCCTCATTCTCCTCGACCTCTCGGCTGCCTTTGACACCGTCTGTCACCGCACCCTAATCACCCGCCTACGCTCCACCGGGATCCAAGGCCAGGCCCTGGACTGGATCGCCTCCTTCCTCGCTAACCGCTCCCAAAGAGTTTACCTCCCTCCGTTTCGCTCAGAACCCACCAAGATCATCTGCGGCGTACCTCAAGGCTCATCACTCAGCCCGACACTCTTCAATGTCTACATGAGCCCCCTCGCCGACATCGTACGCAAGCACGACATCATCATCACCTCCTACGCCGACGACACCCAACTTGTACTCTCCCTCACCAAGGACCCCGCCAGCGCCAAGACCAACCTACAAGAGGGTATGAAGGACGTCGCAGATTGGATGAGGCTCAGCTGCCTAAAGCTGAACTCTGAAAAAACGGAAGTCCTCATCCTCGGCAACACCCCGTCCGCCTGGGACGACTCCTGGTGGCCCACGGCCCTCGGCACCGCACCGACCCCCGCAGACCACGCCCGCAACCTCGGCTTCATCTTGGACCCTCTTCTCACCATGACCAAGCAAGTCAACGCCGTGTCCTCCGCCTGCTTCCTCACTCTCCGCATGCTCCGCAAGATCTTCCGCTGGATCCCCGCCGACACCAGAAAAACCGTGACCCACGCCCTTGTCACGAGTCGCCTGGACTACGGCAACACCCTCTACGCCGGGACCACCGCCAAACTCCAAAACCGCCTGCAACGCATCCAAAACGCCTCGGCCCGCCTCATCCTCGACGTACCCCGCAACAGCCACATCTCCGCACACCTGAGACACCTGCATTGGCTCCCAGTCAGCAAAAGGATCACCTTCCGTCTTCTCACCCACGCACACAAAGCCCTCCACAACAAGGGACCGGAATACCTCAACAGACGCCTCAGCTTCTACGTCCCCACCCGCCCCCTCCGCTCCGCTGGCCTCGCACTTGCTGCCGTCCCTCGCACCCGCCGCTCCACGGCGGGTGGGAGATCTTTCTCCTTCCTGGCGGCCAAGACCTGGAACTCCCTCCCCACCAGCCTCAGGACCACCCAGGACCACTCCGCTTTCCGGAGACTCCTAAAGACTTGGCTGTTCGAGCAGCGATAACCCCCCCTTTCCCCCCTAGCGCCTTGAGACCCGCACGGGTGAGTAGCGCGCTTTATAAATGTTAATGATTAGATTTGATTTGATTTGCCAATGCACTTGGAATGGGCAGTGCAGGGGCCGACATGGCCAGCCCATGCCAATGCTGCAGTATATAGGAGACAGTGAACAGCGCAACTGCGCTGTTCACTGTCTCCTACATACTGCAGCATTGCCGCCGGCTGAATTATGAGCCGGCATCAATGTTGTAGGCTGTTTCCCACCGGGCCAGTGGGTAGACCCACCGTTTCCACCCACCGACGCAGCAGGAAACTCCTAATGGGTTCCCCCAGGAAGGTAGCCACATTGGCGGCAACCTCTCGGCGGGAGTTTGGGGGACAGCCTTTTCCATCCGCCAAACTCATAATGACCCCCTGTATGTTTGTAAGATATAAATGCATTATAATAACTTCTAACTACTACTACTACTACTAATAACGTCACTGTTAGTGATCCTTACCATATAAGATTCAATACATTTGCTGAAGTTGACCAGTTTTATTTTACTGCAAGCTTAAACAAGGCAAAAAATAAGAGACAAATCAAACAATAAGAGATAAATCACACTTTATTCATATGGTTTCCACATGTTTACAAATAATCCACACAGAACAAATTCAATTGGATGTAGTATTTGCGTGCAATCAGGGTGTAAATGTTTCACTACCACTGTCTCCAAAGAATAACAAAAGGCGATATGCACCCTAATTATCTATGTCTACGGATAAAGAGAAAATTGCCATTTTTGTCACATAGACTAAAAATAATTGGCACAGGGGATCAAAGTGAAAATCCATGGTATACTTACAGTAGAACCCTCGTTGCCACATAATAGTTTTACTAAAATAAGGGTTAGCAAGCACTTTAAGCTTGCCAAAAAAATGCAAGTATCTATAGCAGTTATTATGCTCCTATTATTCATTACATAGAAAAGTATAAGCTGACGGAGTTGTCACAAAAAATCACATCACCTAATTGAAGCAGATTTAAAGTATAGTTATCCAAAGGTAAATAAATGGCAGTCAGTGTCGCAATTCTTTTCTGCGCTGATACGTAGGGCCAGATGTAGCAAATAAAATATTTGCGAGTTGCAAAGTGCGAGTCCATGCGACTTGCAATTTGCAACTCGCAAATTGGTATGCAGTACGGTGTCTCAGACACCGACTGCGACTCGCTATGGGGTCGCAATGACCCACCTCATGAATATTCATGAGGTGGGGCGCAAATTGCGGCCCCATAGCGAGTCAAGGCACTCGCAAACATGGAGGCCTGCTGTAGTCAGCAGACCTCCGTGTTCGTGACTGCTTTAAATAAAGCAGTTTTTTTTTTTTTAAGTGTAGCCCGTTTTCCTTAAAGGAAAACGAGCTGCACTTAAAAAAAAAACCCGAAACCTTTAGTTTCGGTATTTTTTCAGGGCAGGGAGTGGTCCCTTGGACCACTACCTGCCCTGAAAAAATAATATGGGGTCCAGTCACAAAGGGGAAGGGGTCCCATGGGGACCCCTTCCCGTTTGCGAGTGGGTTACCATCCACTTCAAGTGGATGGTAACTGCGACTCCATTTGCGACCGCGTACGCGGTCGCAAATGGAATTGCATCCCACTGCGAGTCGCAAATAGGAAGGGAACACCCCTTCCTATTTGCGAGTCGGAAATGCATTTTGCGAGTCGGTCCCGACTCGCAAAATGCATTTCTGCATAGGAAACTCACATTTGCGACTCGAAAACGGCCATTTTTGCCGTTTGCGAGTCGCAAATCGTTTCCTACATCTGGCCCGTAGTTCGGTACTTTGTAGACAGAACCATAAATGTGCCATTTTAGATGTGCGTAAAGGGCTTTGGTCATGTAGGTAGACACTGGAAATGGTCTTCTTCAGGACAGTGGCATCCTCATGATGTAATAAACTGCTGGATGAATAGCAAATTAACTTGATCGGATGTTTGTCAACAGGTTGCATTAAAGCTGAAGCAGAAATGAGTGGCCAAAGACAAGCTGCAGATAGATGAGGTGCAGCAATCATCATTCATTTTAAATACTTGATGGTGTAATGGGTTTGATAATTTATTGCTCATATTGCATACAATAATCCACGAGGAAGCATCATTTGTCTATCACATTGCAGACAGCATGCAATAAGCTTAAACTCCTGTGCCTTCATTCTTTATCCTATAGACAATCTTCTGTTACTCTCTCATCTAAGGAACACAGTGCCTTTATTTTCTCACCTATCCGCCTGCAATCTGTTAGCACAACTCATTTCTGTAACTTGTGGAATCACCCTCAGAGATCTAATGTTGTTTTCAGGGGATGCTGACTTTCAACATAGCATCCTTTCAATAAATTTAACTTTAATACAATCTCCAGTAAAATTGAGGATTCCATCCAATTGTTGACATTACAAGTGTAAAAATACACCACGATTGCTGCTTACATTACTCCAACCTTAGGACATTCTTTTGGATTCTATGTATAGTATGGGATAAAATAATTCCGGGTATGGTAGTGGTGGGACCTGCTCCATCTTGCTGCATGTTTTGTACACCTGGAGAAGTCTCTTTGGCAAGCATGGGGCAGAGGTAATCACTTTCTCCCTTAGCCACAGTGGAGGTTTCTGACCTTTGAGCTTCTCATAAAGCAGTAAACATAGCTTTAGAAGAGCAGGGTCACTGTGTCATGGGATGCACTGGAGAAAACTGAGGAAGGAAGAGGAACCAGGATACAAATCATGCAGTAATGGTGCAGCCACTTCAATTGTACAAGACATCCCACATATATATATTTATATCTATTTAGCTATATCTATCTATCTATCTATCTATCTATCTATCTATCTATCTATCTATATATATATATACATATATATATGTATATAGATAGATAGATAGATAGATAGATAGATAGATAGATAGATAGATATGTATCAATTTCTCCGAATCCCTATCACAATATCTCAGACGAAGCTCACGCTCCCTATACTCATGCATGTATACAAGTGTTTAAACTTTTACATTTGTTGTTCCTCGGTGAGTACGATGTAAAGATCACCGTTCATGGTAAGGGCTTTCACATTTGGCAGCGTTTAGTAAATTACGTCTGCCCTATCTTTCATATGAAAACGAATCTCAGAAAATAAAGCTATATTGTTAGACTAAGGTGACGTTATAATTCAGCTCTTCAAAACGTCAGTCATTTTTGTCATTGTGATTGAGTGTCCACAAGCAGGAAGATAGCTATCTACGTTTGTTAATGGAGGCAGTGACACATTTGTTCCATTCTTCACCTACATTCTCCATCTGTGACTTCGCCCTCAGTCTTACAGGTTTGCTCAGGCAACGCTTCAGTCTTTCATTTCTCAGGTAGTAGCCTTCTTAAGTGATTACCATTTAGACAATAGGTACCATCTGCTCTAGCTCTGGTGTGTGTCTCTACATAATTTAACCACAGTGATCTTCGTAGGATTTGTATCAGTACCAGGTTACATCAGCTCTCTTTTTCACTATTACCGGATCAAACTGAGAGGATTGACCCTAAAAACTCACTCAGTCCAGAAGTATTACTCAGAAAAAAAGGTTGAAACCAGTCCCCCCAAATCACTACAGGCTGCCAAATCCTGATATGTTTCTAACCTTCCACCTCTCAGTTTGGTGCTTTATTGTCTGGTGCGCCACAGAGGCATACAGAGGTACATTTACTACTACGTCACACAACGCAGCTCAGCAACCAGAGTTGCTGCACTGCCGCGCAAGAGAGGGGGAGAGCAGGATGTGTCATATATACTAAGGTCTGCTAGGGCTCTCATACCAAGCACGGGCAGATAATTTGACTGCATTGGTGTGTGCTTGATGCCTGGTGTATGTTTTGTGTTGGAAGGGTATCCTTCCAGAACAAATATTATGCTTCACATCAAAACCATAGGAGGTTGCACAGGAACCACCCATGGGACACTCCTTTGATGCAAAGTAGCACACATCGTTAATTTGAATCACTTTTAGTTAACTTTCCAGTGCAAATATTGTTTTGTGCTGGAAAGCAAATAATGAATCAACATACTCACGCAAGATAACAATTTCAGACTACAACCTCCACCCAGTGCATCACATCCTGTTCATCGTAACATTTCTTCAGAAAGTTTAAGATGTGTATATTAGTAAAATACACTGCGGTGACACTGCCTTCTGTCCACCAAGCAAACCTCTTTTTTCACTGTTCTGGTGGACACCACTATGTGTTTTAATTGCTTATCAGTAACCAATGTATCTGAAGTTAGCAACAAAGGTCCAGCATAATATTTTGTGTGCTAGCCTAAGAAAAAATCAACAAGCAACCCAAACCTGACCCTAAAAGGTTAGGTGTGATTGTGAGATGTGTGCACTGGCAAACAACATTCGAAAAAAAAGTTGACTTTGAGAGTTATTAAAACAAATGTGCAAATCAGATGAAATAGTAGCACGGTAAAGTCATCATGTGCTGGCAGACAACTGTTGCTGTCTTACCAACCTTCGGAAAAAAAACTTACTTGTTAGGTCAAAATGTAAATGTTGCAAATGTGGCAAAATATGGCATGCATAGGACTGTAGTAATGCAGATGAAATTAGTACAGGACTGTGATGTCTCTTTTCCCACCTGTGCTAGTGATTACTTAAATGTAACTTTAGAGTATTAAACTGTTTATTGAGAGCTATCCGAACTCCGATCCCCATGGACATACTGCCTAACTCTCCCTGGAAGAATGCATGATCCTCAACTATACAGGATTACCACTGTTATCTGTTATTGCCAGGGAAGCTATACACATACTGACTCCACACTCAATCCTTAGGTTGCATGCATATCCTATGGGAACATTCAAGACGGCCTTTTTCATCTCACTTATGTGCAGGACCCCTCACCTTTCTTGAAAGAAAGTACCTAAAATCTGAATTAGATCTGGGATCCTATAACTATCAGCCTCCTGACCTTATAATACCCTACAGATCTGGGGGTGAGCAGTCCTTGATTGACAATTGGCCTGTTGTGTAGACTCTGCCTAGCACTTAGTAAAATGAATGTGCATGTTACTGAGTTTCATATTTTATCTGCTAGTGGTAAACAGACAAACCATTAAGGCTTGGGTACCAAGGCTCTACAGAGTCTTGGGAATTAGTAGGTGAAGTTTGGTCTGTTAGAGCTGCTTGTATTCTGCCCAGTTTCTCAAACAAGTTGATGATGTTATGGGCAAACTACCAGCTCAATGGAATGGATCCTGTCCACATTTGTAGCCTGAAAACTTTACACCACGCAAGAGTGTGTGTGGAGGGGGTGCAAGCCTGTGGATTTGATTTCCCTGGACGTTAAGTGCTGTCTTCTTGCGTTGTCTAGTGGCAGCTCATGTGGTAGAGAAGGCATGGACATTGCTTAGCTTTGATGGGAAAGTACATAACAATTGAAAATATTAGGAGAACAAGTTTTGTTTTGTTTTTGTATTGAAATTGAAATATTGAATATTTTCTGAGGTCCTCTTCAAAACTGTCTGTAATTTCTATGGCTTTCAAGTCAATTTCTGTCTATTGTGGTTAAATTAAAATCAGAAAAATGACGCAATATACTGATGGAGGTGTTTAGAGATTGAACCAGTATGTTGAAATTGCACTGAAAATCTTTAGTAATATTCCAACAATCCATTCTTGGAAAACAGTTCGCTATATGCTGTGGTCTGCGGAAGTTTCTTAGAAAGAATGAAGACGTTTACTTCTGAACTGTTGTTAGAGTTTCTTCTTCCTCTTTCTGGAAGATGCTTGATCTCTGTATCTTTCTTCCCCTTTCCAGAATAAGGAAGTCGACTTATTTGCGATTACAGTTGCTAGCTAAGGAAGAATACAAACTAAGTGACCTAATGGCAGAATCGCTGCTGACGGATAAAGTGGCACCCATCCTGTACCAACCGCATCTAGAGGCCATGGACAGGCGACTACGGATAATCCTCAAAGCTATCAATGACTGTGTGGAAAAAGATAGCTTTGACAATGTGGTCGAAAATGACTTGGACCCTCATGTTAACACGGTTACGGCTCAGAGGTAGTAGCACAGAAGAACCACATTGATGTGTGCTTTGAAGACAATGCAGTCTTGCAAAGGACTATGTCTGCTACTATGTGAATTCAATGAATTCAGAATTAAGATATAACTGTTCCCAAAGTAGGTAATGTTTAGGCTACACGAAGGATTAGATTATTAAAGACTTTACATCTAGTATGATGCACCATCTTTCTCACTAGACTATAAGGAAGTTTTCAAAAGTTGAAATCACTGAAATTCAATCTTAGTTGGGTGGCAAGCATACCCTGTCCTTTTTGTATAGCAAGGAGGCCTTTATTTAAATATTTTGTATTTATATATGGTATATATATGTAAAAAAATGATCACAGACCTGCCTACCAAAATGTCGGAAAAGGACAGCATAGTTTTGTGGCTCACAAGTTATTGTTGATGATAGTCTACTCGTTATTGTGTTAACCCTCTCTCTGATTTCATTCACTGTCCACAGTTTTAAAGCGAATGCTTTGTCAGAAAGTCAGTATTGAAAGGGTTAAGACATGACAAAAATAATAAAAGTTTGAAGGGGCAATATTTAATCAAAATTGAATTTTGATAATTGTGCAATGAGAGAAATACTTGAATGTTGGTTTCACAAAGTGATGTAAAATGAAAAGTTGTACTATTTATCCATGATAGAGCGGCGGCCCTGTAACTTTCTAGACAGTCGTAGCACAGCTGCTGCTTTTTTCCAAATTTGCTTTTGATAGTTTTTGTGTAAATATTTACATATCTTGGGGGAAAAAGGCTGTTTCCGCAGCTCTAGGCTTACTTTTGCAGCGTTTTTGTGAAATTGTTTGCAACGTGGTAACAAAGTGCAATAAAGATATGGAAAAATGTGTCAGCAACGTTTCTTTAGAATAACTTTATTTTCGGCGCCACAAAATGAAGCGACCAATCGAGGTAGTTTTCTTTTAGCTTCGTTGTGAGGTTAGCTCAAAGAAAGATGAGAATAGGACCTTCCTTTAGAGGTGTCACTCATTTAAAGCACCAGTACACAGCAAAAGAGTCTCTCGGTGTTGCTGCGCGTCATTACAGCGCTCCAGAGGGATGGAACCATTGTCCCTTCTAGATAAAAGTACCGGCTACAGCAAGAACATCAATAATGAAGCTCTTCTGGAACCTTGGTTCTTCACATCCTAAATTATGAAACTCTTGGTGACAAAACCAGCGATCACCCCAAACATCTGTAGGAGATTATTTCAAAGTAAGTATGTGTCCAGGAAAATGCTGGCCTCCTCCTCCTCAGCACTGCTTTCTTCCACTGGTAATCCTGTTTTCTTCTGTCTTGTTCATTTTAAGGGATTCTTTTCATTTGAACAAGTTTTACGTCTATGTAATCGGAAGGCTTTTTTGGTACTCGCTTCCAGTGGAGGACTTCAGAGTATCTTCATTTTGTTGGCATTTGCTCTTCTGTCCCACCCTTCTCCCCCAATGAAGCACAATTAAGCCCCTAGCCAGCTCTGGCATAATTGGTTTCCAAACAGTGAGTTATATATATCCGTAGAACCGAAGGGCTGAGCATTTGTAAAGGAGAAAATGTGTTGGCCAAAGATCATAGATCACATACATGAGTTAAAAAGTCTGTGACCTTGCCAGTCACCCAAGGTTGATAGTGGAGGCCACAATATCCTCTTAAAGTCTTGGCTGATATCTTTTAGCGTATTGGTGGTATAAAGAGAGTGAAAATACCAGAGTTGGAGTGCCACTATCCTTATATTCATTGACTTGCTTAGACATTTTAATTTGACATGTCAGATGTAGTGGGTTGGTTAGTGCTCAACTGATCTGGCTTTTGTGTGTCGCGGCAGTGACACAGTTAGTAACAAAGGGGATTTCTATGCTACAAACTTTCCTGTTCAGCTCCCAGGTCTCTCTTTCCAGTTACTGTTAGAGATCCCTCAGAGTTTGATAATGCTTGCTTTCCCCATTTTTGTAATAATACTACTCAAATGATGTTCAGTCTGATTAAACCAGGTATTCAGTCTATTATGTTAATTGTCGTTCAACACATGAGATCAGTGTTGCCAGTTGCTTTGCAGATTCCGTATTCAGGGGAGGGCTGAAGTACTTTAGCTATATTAAACTGTTGTCATAGTTTTAAAAAAGAACATTGAATGCTGCTTCATAATCTTGAAGGTGCAAGTGTATGGGTCATTTGAATGATCAGCATTGTATTCAGCTAAGTGAGAGGGTGTTGTACTTACCACCAAATAATACACATTTGAGAGGTGTTTAAATGAATATATATATATATATATATTTAGCAGCTCCCTCTCTGTGACAGCAATGTCGGCTCCTGCAGGAGGCAGGAAGCCTGCTGGGATTGTGAGGGCCTTCAGGCTCCCCACGTGGTCCCCAACCATTTTGACTGGGTGCCCTTGGGGGACCCAGGGAAGGGTGTTGCCGAGGTTGGTCTGTGGAAGGGGGCCATGTAGCCCCCTCCCCCACCAAAATTTTTTTAGAAGGCTGGAGGATGGGTTCCCCGGGGCCGAAATCAGCCTGGGGATGCGGGGGTCACACGGCCCCCTTCTCCAAAAAAATATTTTAGAAGGCTGGGCCCCAGGGGATTGGGTCCCTGGGGCTGAAATCGGCCAGGGGACCCGCTGCCCATGGCCAAAGGGTGTTTGCACCGCAAGGTTGGGTGGTTTAAGGGGATTGCCCTAAGGTAACTATAACTCACACCCTCGCCATGCACTGCTAATTACCACACAAATTATAGCTTGATAACATCATTGATAATATCAATATAATATTTGCAGTACATTTTTTGATGAAAAAACTGTGCATGTGGGGGGCGTGATTTATAATTACCTTAGGACATGAGTTATAGTTACTTGAGATAACTCTAACTATAACATGTGAATTTCTATGGTTTTCTACCTATGAAATGTGAGCCTAAATATAGTGTCCCTGTAGCCTTTCTTTTTTTAAGTGACTTTCTTTGTTTTTTTAATTCTTTTTCCTAACTATAACATCCCTGTAACCTTTGTTTTTTCAGTGAATATATATATATATATATATATATATATATATATATATATATATACAAACACACACACACACCCTTCTCCGTCACGTTTTTAATTGCTGTATGCCTCCACAAAACCCTAGCTAAGGTCCTATGTATAAGCCTAAGGTCTGAACGAAATCTGACAAATGGCAAATATGTTGACTTGCAGGTTTTTCACCTGCTGCTTATAGTCTGATAGTTTCACCCAAGCAAATTCCAACTATGAAAAAGAATGCAGCTCACACAGATACACGTCAGTTGTGAATTTTGTCAGACACTGTATGCCAGAACTCTTCTAAATTAGGAAATGATTAATAAATCGTATATGTAAATTAAGAGAATTAAGTAATTTTAAACTTGTAACAAATTTACGTGTTTTTTTATTTTTATTTTACATTTTTCTAAAAAAAGAGCACAAGAGTTAGGAGCAGCTAGTGCTGCCTTAGCATAATTTTTTTACGCTAAGGCGACGCTAAGTTGGCCTTTTCCCAGTGCCATATTTATAAAGTGGCGCAATGCATGCATTGCACCACTTTGTAACCCTTTGAGCCACATTATGCACGCGCCATGCATAATGTATGCAAAGGGGTTGTTCCAGCACAAGGAAGAACAGAAAAATGGCGCAATTAAATCTACAAGATTTCATTGCACCATTTTTGGTGGCATTGTTAACACCTTCTGAAAGCAGGCGTTAAAAGGATGCCCCCATTGTAATCAATGGGCCTGCTTGCACTTTTCTCCACTAGCGTCAACATTTTTGACGCTAGTGGAGCAAAGCGCCACCATAGCATAAAAAATGTTGACGCTATTGTTCCAAATACCACAATGGTGCACCATATCATAACTGCGGTGAACACATGGTGGAGCTAGTGGGGCGCAGGGGGGAGCAAGAAAAGTGGCACTGCATTAGATGCAGCACCCTCTTTTCTTAAATTCTGCCCTTAGTTTACAGATATATTGCTCACTGCTCAAAAAGTACAAATATGTGTGAACACCTAAGGAGGAAGATAACTTTAGAGCCATCTTAAATCAACAACTTTAGTTTTTTCTATAATCCTATATGGTACATCATTGCTTTAATACCACATTCGGCTAACACAAATGTCGCCAGCGGCTGCATGTACCAAGTGAGGTGTTACCTCCGCATTCTAAAGTCCACACCTTGGAATGGGGGATACTCCTGTAATGCTGAACAGTTTCCCTCACTCAGAGGCATGATTTGGAATGTTGTAGAGTTTTCCTGCAGAAATTCTGCCAGATTTTACTTGGTAACATTTACATGAAGAAAAAGTGTATTATTGCACCGTCTTCTATTCCCAAAATGGGCACAGTTTTGTTTACACCTCTACTCGCAATGTTAGCATAAATGCTTTACATGTAAAATATTCATATACAAACAAGAAATCAAGAGAAAGAGGGGCCTGTTTACAAGCCCCTGTCAGTTGCCGCAACAACACTTTTATTGACGGTCCGGCATTGCATACTGCAGAGTCATATCTACAAAGCCCTGTAAAGCCACCCTGTGTGGCTTTTTATGGCCTTGTAGATACAGAGTGAGGCAACGCAGCACAAGTCGCTGCATTGCTTCACACTGTAATAGGGAGGTGTGCCATGGGTGTTCCAATGTAACTCACATGGCATTTGACACATTCTCAGATTTACATCATGCTTGAAACCTGGCAATGTGTCAAAAGCCTACGCCTTCCCAGGAGAGGCATAAGGCAGGCGCAACGAGGAGAAATACATTTCTCCTCATTTTTATCTCTTTCTATGTGTGCTGTGTGCTGCAGAATACACACACAGTAAGAGGAAATCACCTCCCTTGATTCTTTTTGTGCAGGAAGGTGTCCCTTCTTATACAAAAACAATCATCCCTACAACGCAGACACCCTTGCACCATGGTGCAAGGATGCCTGCATTGGTGCATGGCAGCCAGTGGAGCGCCAGAGCTGTGGAAGAAGACATGAATGCGCTGTACCTTATAGATAAGACACATCCCTGCCCTTTTCTTTTTTAAGGCAGGGCAGAGCAGCAAGAACGCTTGTGGCGCTGCCCTTCACCAAAACATTGTAAATGAGGCCTTCATTTACTAACATTTTGTGTCATGATGCACCACTTTTTTTTATTTATGCTTTACAAAGCCACATAAATCAGATTCCGTATGGGATTTTTCTCAAAATGTAAGGCAAGGCCTTGCGTCACCTTGCATTAGGGAGGTGTTCTATGGATGGCGCATGGGCATTCCCATGCATCTATCATGGAAGTTGCCGCATTCCTAGATTTACTACAGCTAGTAAATCTGAGGTGTCAACATATTGTGCCTCTTTGAATCAGGCATAATGGGGAGAAATATGTTTATTTCTCTTTGTTATTTCCTCTTTCTATGCATGCTGCATTGTGCGGCACACATAGAAAAAGGAAGATACCTTTAAGAATTATTTTTGTGCACAAAACTAATCCTGCTTGCCTGTAGCTCAGGCATCCTTGCATCATGGTGTAAGGGTGCCTGTAATGGAAATAAGCATCACACAATGCACCGTCACAAGGGGACAACAGAAATGTGCCATATATTGAAGGTGTACATTTCTGCTGTCTCTCGTTAACGCAAATTAGTGCACCATCTATCCTTGCTGCCCTGTGTTGCATAAAATGTGGGCAAATCTGCCCCCAAGTATGTTTTTTTTAATCTAGATGACTTGGAAGGTCAGGCAAATCAAACAAAAAATAATATTTCCACTAGGCATTTTTGTTTTGAAAGTAGAGAGAGCTTTTTGCTAACTTTGTTCTCTATCAAAAAACCCCGGGGGTTTACCACTGCCGGCTCTGCCGCTCACAGCACAGCAGAGCACCGTTTTTTATACGTCTGCAGTGTGTTATGACTTCATTCAAACCAGCATTTCTCCAACTTAATACATTATTTTAGACAGCACAGCTCAGAAACAGAGGGGTTAACCTTGCTCATCATTGCTGAGCGTTATTCTTTTAAAATTAAGCTTTAACTCGGCCAAGTATTGGGTTAAGTGAATTGACTTTACACACTGCAGGTGCATAAAAACAGGCCCTTGGCTCTGAACAAGGCAATGGAGTCTATTATGACACGTCCACGGGACTGACCACACAAACATAACAGGATAGCATTCCGCTAACATGCGCCTGCAACCACAGGGAGGAGTGGTGAGCAAGCAAATATTGCATCTGTGTTTATTTTACCTAAGACTTCAAGCCAGTGGACAGAAAGACCTTTATTTTCTTATTGAATTCCTAGGGCTCCTACGTCTAAGCACAACAGACACAAAACAAACCAGAGTACTCAACTTATAATAAATAAGTACAAATATAAAGGTAACAATGTGATGCAGCAACACATTAGATAGGTGGATTTATGTTGGGTTTTCCAAGGGCACGTGAAAAAAATATGGACTGATGTAGCTGAGACAGTGAAAAAGTCCCTCGTGGAAAATCTGATACTGAAAATATATTGAATTATTGTAGTATACAAATGAGCATTGCTACAGATAGAGTGAAACATATTTCAAGAATTGGTTTCAGGCAAAATGCATGAATATCTATCAACAGCTGAACAACTACAGAGACCACAATGCTTTGCGATTTGGATATCAAGGCTACTAATCCAGTGACTGGATACTAGTGCGATGTAGCAAATTAACCGTAAAATATTAAACCCAATTCAAGGGAGAACAAAGTAAAAAAAAGGGGGTATTAAAGCCTATAAAATATGAACTAAAAGTTATTACGACTGCTTTGTTGGAGTACGCCAATATTTTGTATTTTGGATGAGACAGAAGGGAACTGGTGCCATACTATAATGTGCTCGACTTGCAAAACGACTTAAAAAAGAGTAGATACATCGGAGGTGGGCGAGTACTAAAAAAGAAGCATTTATGAGGCCGCCGAGAGAAGCATTTTGGAATATAAAGCTCCATAAATCAGGAAGGGTAAGCTAGAGACTAATAATAAATACTGTTAAACGCGACTCAATAGAAATGGAGAAAAGAGCCCAATCGAACTGTTAACCTTTGACTGAATGGTGTGCTCTGATGCCTCCTCCTTTAAACTAAAACTAGTTTTACCTGACAGCTTTGCAGATTCTCCGCTCTAAGATAAACTGAGAGAGAAAGCAAGGCTTAAACACAGAATGTTGCTAAAGTGGTAGTAAGCACGCCTTGCGTACAGGCGACTTCTATGGTTGCAAACAGATAAATATCTTGGAAATTCCAACGAAGAAGCATTTGAACCGCCCATCTTGTTTGCCAAAATGGTAAGAATCAAAGAGCATTATTACAAATCCTTAAAGCAACAGTTAGGATTAAACGTACTCAAAGTAGAGGAAAAGAACTCTGAAAAATTGTCCTAGAACAAATAATAAAGAAAGAAGGCCCTGATTTAAGAGGGCCTAGCGCCATATATCGCCACCTTAGGGTTATTTTTTTACTCTAATGTGGCAATATAGTGGCAAAAACGCTGCACCACTTTTATAAAGTGGTGCAATGCATGCATTGGGCCACTTCGTAACCCCTTGTGCCACATTATGCCTACGCCAGGCATAATGTATGCAAGGGGGGGGCGTTCCCCTGTTAGAGGGGGCAAATAAATTGCACAAAGAAATCTAAAATATTTCTTTGCACCATTTTTAATGCCTACACAGAGCAGCCGTTAAAAGGAGGCACATCATTATTTACAATGGGCCTCAATGTGCTTTGCAGGATTAGCATCAAAATGTTTGATGCTAACCCTGTAAAGTGCCAAGCTAGCTTTAAAAAGTTTGATGCTAGTTCCCTAACTACCGCCATGGTGCGCTGTATCTTAAATACTGCGCCCACATGGTGGTGCTAAGGGGAGCAAGAAAGGTGGCACCACATTGGATGCAGCGCCACTTTTCTCAAACGTGCCCCAAATTATCTAAATGTACCAAAAATGTAACATCACATAAATGGATAAACAGTTGATTTTAATAAACTCAAAAGCATTTACCCAGCGCCTCCAGTCTTTTTAGGGTGTCATAATTCTGTACAACTGTATGAAAGATAAAACATAAATTCCTTACTATCTTCCCTCGCCTGAAGAAAAGGAATCTTGTCAGAGAGAGAAGAAACATATCTCTCAGCGCATGATAAAACCAAGTAAAGACCACTAATTACACCTCAGGGCCAATTGTAAGCTAAGTGTATGGTACCAAGAGATATCACCTTGCCCAACTACACCTTGTGCAGATCTGCGTCTATTGTGTTCTCATTTACCACACAGGAAATCCTCCTGCTCAAAATAGGAGGAATTCCTGTGCAGAAACAGGTCTGTCTTTCTTTTCATGAGATTATCATAAAATACACTGCACTAATAATCAGTTCAGAACCATAACGAAGCTATCAACACTTAACAGTGAATTCACAGTAGACACCGACAGTGCTCCTGGAGATATCTTATCTTCTTGAATATCTGCCCACCATAATGAAAAACTCCCTTTGACAATGCAACTTTGCACACAAGCGCACTACATTATCTGCACAAATGGCTGACTATTTAAAATTACCCATTGTTTGTCAAACAAGATTGAATTCCAGCATATTAGATTCAAATGCAGACTACTCAATACACCCAAAAACCTTGTAATGATGAATATACCATAAGCACCAAACTTCACCAGGGATGCCGAACACTGGACTAATACCCAGCTAACAGAAACCCACTGTTAGGCCTATCAGCCTTAGGGTGGTCTTCACCCAAACATTTTGCCGTACTCTGTGTTTTTTTAATCTTGTTTTTGTTGGCCTTATGACTCTGTGCACTTTACCTCTGCTAATCAGTGCTAAGGTTCATGTGTTCACTCCTTTTTTTTAAACGTTTATTTCATTGGCATTTCATCTGGGATTCAAGCAGGTGTAACATAGCACTTATTATACTGTACATCATACTACATAACAGTCGTATATATGATACCCATACATTGCACAGGCAAATCGTACTTTCACCTTAGCGTGTTAGTACCTTTTAATCGTTAAAGTTATCACCCCATCGTTGATGTGATTATCATAGCAAAGTGTTCAATGTTTCTTAGTAGCCCACGTCGGTAGTGGGGGGTAGTGGGCGGGAATGTTCGTATCTCTGTAATCTATTGGTTGATGCCTGCAAAAGAGCATTGATATGTATTCTAGAGATTTCCCAACCCAGTCGAGGCCTGCAGTGCGCCTCAAGCGAGATATATAGGAATGAAGCCAAGAATATAACAGAACTAGGAGAACCAAAACAATCTGCCCATGATCCCTACACGTACATACTCAGGTTGTGCGGGGACACTAAACCTAAACATCAGCGTTCAAAGACTGTCCCGTACTCAATGCTTGGGCTGGCTGTGCAGGGGGGCTGATCCGCCCACCCATTTGCCCCATCTCTGGTACTCTTGGGGACAACACAGATCTACCTTCCTTACATTCCCTCCTATAAACTCGACATTGCCCTTTCGGTATCACTCTCATGGTCAGATTCCAGTCCCATGGCACCATTCTCCCAGCTGTCCATCACCTCTGCCCACAGTGGAGCCAGTGGCCTATGCCTCAGCCCTCTGCTCTACTCTCTCTTCAAGGCACTCATCTCCGTTCTTCCCCACCTTGTGACATCCTGTGTCCAAATCTGAAGGTTAGGACCTTCAGCGTTTTTCCATGTCATGGATATTCAGCGCTTGGCCAACACCAGAGCCATATCCACAAATCTATTGCCCAGTTTCTTGGGGTGTGGTCGATTGAAGAGCCCCAGGAGGCATACTTCCCTTGTGGGTTCTAGTCGTCTATGTAGTGTATTGTTAATTTTATGAATAACCTCCCTCCAAAATTGTTGCAGTTGTGGACATTCCCATGTCATGTGCCCAAATCCTGCATCTAAAAACTGCACTGTGGGCATCCCAACCCAGCTCCCTTGTATATGAGCGTCAGTCACCGTGGGGTTAAGTAAGTCCTATGAGTGTAGTTGTATTGTATATATTTCAGTTGGGTGTTTCGAGATACCAAGAGAGCATATGCAAGAATTCTATCCCACTCGCCATCTGAGAGGTGCCTACCTAGGTCCGTCTCCCACTTAGTCCGCAGAGCACCCATTGGGTTCTGTACCAAAGCTAGCAGTGACCTGTATAACCAGGAGACCAAATGTGAGCCCCCCCAATGGAGAGCATAGTCTGTAATATCCTGTGTGTGGGAAGTTCACCCTCTACCCCTTTCCAGAGGGCTCGGATAGTTCCTCTTATTGCCTAATGGGTCAAGAACCGCCCACGAGGCAGGCCACTCAGTTCCACAAGGTCATCAAATGGTATCAGTGATCCCTGACTGTATAGTGCGCCCAATGTGTTCAAGTCTGCGGCCGTCCAGCAGCGTAATTGACGCTGTGTAAAGCTAGAGAGGGGGTGTCTACAAGGCATTCCCACAGGTGGGATAGCTGGCGCGTAAGGCACTGCTGTGTGTGTTCTTCTCAGGACTCTCCGCCAGTTGGCAAGGGCTGTCTTCAGCAACACTCCCCTCTGAATGCCACGTATGGTAGGTAAGAGCAATCCTGTCTCCTCCGTCCACCGTCAGCTCTTCCAGTCTCACTCCGCTGAGCCACCGCGGCAGCCGCTGTAACTGAGCCGCTAGGAAATAAAACTCGAAGTAAGGAACTCCAGTTCATGTGCTCACTCCTTAAAACATTATCACATTGGTGTTTCCTCAGTTTGCATATTTATTTACTTGTAAGTGCCCAGTAAACTGGAACTAGTTGTACCCAGGAGCCTGTAAATTAAATGCTACTAGTGGGCCTGCAGCACTTGTTGTGTCACCTACTTATGCAGCCTTGCACAATTGTCTCAGGCCTGTCATTGCAGTGTGTGTGTGTGCAGTTTGTAAACTCTCATGTCGATTTGGCAAAACTAAACCTCCTGCCAGGCACAAATCTTCCTTTTTAATATGTATTTGACACCCCTTGGGTAGGCCCTAAACAGCCCAATGGACAAGTTGCAGTGCATTTAAAAAGTTTGAAATGCACTTGCAAGTTTTACATCTCCTGGTAGATAAATTCTGAAATTCGTTTTTCACTACTGCAATGACTGTTTGTCCCATAGGATAGCATTGGTGTTACCTTATTACAGTTAATAATCTGTAACTTTACTCTGGCAATAGGTAACAGATCATTTTTTGTATCTTGGTGATTTCAGATTTTTGGTTACAATTTTAAAAATGGCACTTTTACAAAGTTGCCATTTTCCTGCCTTAGACCTGTAGTGGCTGCTGCCTGTCTCTCCTAGACAGCCACACGCAATAGAGAGACTAGGTGTACCCAAATTGGCTGACACTGGCAGGATGGGAGGACACAGCTAGGCACAGCCCCACTTACACCTGAATAGGCAATGTCCAGTGTTCACACGAGGGATTGAATATGCCCTGTCATTAGCCTGGAGCCAGGGCAGGCAGGGAAAATATGCACTCTAGAAGCTTCTCCCACTTCAAATGAGGCACAGGGTATAAATTTCAGATTTCAGACACCAATACTTCAGTACACTTCTGTACCTGTGAAGGACTGCTGTGCTGCTGAAAGGACTGCCACTCTGCCGGACTGCTGCCTTGAAAGACTGCTCCCTTGCTGTGATGACTGTCTTGCCAGAGTAAGAAGGGCTGGACCTGCAACCTATACCCAGGACCACCAGAGTGACTACAAGGGCTAGACTCTTGTAACCAGCACCTAGAATCTGCAACTGTGAGTCCTACCCAGCTAACCGGTGCCATCCCAGGCCTGACCGTTGGGTGTACTGCACAATCCCCACTGGAGGCAGAATCATTGAAAGCTGCTGATGCCCAATTGACTCAAAAGATTCTGAAGCACCACTCCAGGAGTATTTTTTCATAAAAGGATGGCTTTCAAAACACTAGATGGATACAGTTGCAATGTATGTACATCTCATTCACGCCATTTTCAAGAAGCTGTCTGAGCATATATGCAAGGTGAAAAACAAAGCAATACAAACAACAGAAGAATTGAAAACTGCCAAGGATGACTCCAGGAGAATTTGGATTATTGGTTCAGAACACTGAATGCTACTATCAGAATAACAATATGTGCATAATGAGTGTCCTTGAGGGGTTCGAGGGCACACGCAGGGAACTATTTGCTGATGACTTAATACTAAACTCCCTTTGAGCCAAAGACCTACCTGCCCTCATTTAAGTGAAAGGGCCTGAGTGTTGGCTGTTCTTCTGAATCCTGGTGCCCTCCCACGATGATAATAAGGGGTGTGTTGGATCTAGTTGTTTATAAGATATGCCAATGAGATTGTAAAGCAGCATGAAACTCCTTTAACAGGGATACAACGTCCACAGAATGGGCTGGTATTATGTGCTTGTACAAGCTGGGATATGTTTCAGATTCCCAGAGTGTTGCAAATCTTCTTACACAGTGTAGTGCATCCATCCTGAGCAGTATGTCAGATGTCCAGCAATGTTACAGTTCTATGAAGGAGAGCTGGCATGGTGAGTCCATTACTTCTGTTAGTATATTTACAACCAAATTACAAATGATAATACCAGAAAATTTAGCATCATTCTATTCTAGGCTAAAAATATAGTTATCATGGGAGGGATTTCAATTTAGTTTTGGACAAGTGGACGAATACCCATGCACCCACTGTTTCATATAGGCCAGAGGCTCACACACAAATAGGTTTTGTCAGGATTCTTACAAGAGTTGAGCAAGAGTTGAGCTTTCACTCTAAGGAGTTACATAGCACATAGGAACAGCACTCCTTATCTTTGATACTTTTTGCCCTGAGATCATGTCTAATGGCGCACTGTATAATAAAGGGAGTATTATTGAGTGGCTTCAGATGGATTGACTGATCACATACCTTTGTTTGCTGAGGACATTCCTCCTATAAGTTGCTGAGCCAGATACCACAATGAATAGACTACTATAGATAATTAAGCTCCACAGAGAATACTCTGAATTCCATCTAACCAGGAAAAAATAGATCCTGTTCCCTATGACGTAATAGGCAATTAGTTAATTTGTCATCTTGCACGGTCAGTTCAATCAGAAGGATTTAAATACCTGGGAATGTATACTACAAAGAAAAAAGATGGCTTCATGGATAGGAACCTGAGAAGGTTAGTTGTGAACACCAGAGGCATAAGAAACACTGGCAAATAAAGTACTCCTCTATCTGTTCAGTAGAGCCACCCTGTACAAATGATCTCTTTGCCAAACTACTGTATAAACATCAGAAAACCTATTCTGGATTAAATATTCTTTTTTCCAGCAAATAGAAACCGCAGTGAATACGCTTGCTTGGGATGATGGGCTCCTTTGTATAGGGCTGGCTATTTTGCAGAAAGGCATACATGATTGAGGTTTAGTGCTATTATGCATTAAGAGATACTACTGGGACTGGGACAGTTAGCAAGGAATGTCCATTTACTTATCTTCAAGAATTATGAGCACAAAATGATATATACGGGTGCTCCATATTAAAGACCAGCAGTATGAAAGACCCATAGTGTGATGATGTAACGAGGACTGCAATACAGATTTGGGATATCTACAAAGACAACTCTGCTGTGGTGTAGTGAACTCACATTGGACCTTGAAGCCCTTAAGTGCTTCATTTGTTGGGATAGGATGACATTTGGGGCCAGATTTACTAAATTTGTATGCACTGGAAGGCAGCAAAGGAACTTGCTGCACCATGTTGCGTAAAACAGAGAGACCAGAAGTGCACAATATCTTCTAAGATATGGAGCACTTCTGCTCCATCCTTGCGCTGGCCCATTGTGTGAAGTTTAGCATGAACACAGGCACCCTTGCACCATAGTAAGATTGTTTTTGTTCAGGAAGGTGTACCTTCTGGTAAGGCCCAACTGATGCTTACTCATTTTGTCTTTTGGCATTTGAAATGTAATAAAATATATTTTTTAAAGATATATGTCCCACACAACCCTATATGTCATATACTCGGTAATTACACAGTTCCCATTAACACTCATCACAAACATACGCTGCCAACAAATGGTTCAAATGGCATATAGTTGATAGAACACTTCACACTGACTCAAAAGAGCACAGAAATACCTTACAGTTTTGTATCACAACAGCACTCCCCAATATAACAATACGCATTCTACCGCTCAGAAAACACAATCAAACGTCAGACAGGCCTTCACATGTCTCTGATTATACTCAGCAACACACAGTGTCGACAATTGCCTTCCAGTTTGTGGTGCCTTGGCCCAGATTTAAAAGGCCTTGCACCTCCTTGCGCCACATTAGCGTCATTTTGTATGATGCTAATGTGACTCAACTAGGTCAGATTCGCAGTGCCAGATTTACAAAGTGGTGTAATGCAAGCATTGGACCACTTTCTAACACCTTGCGCCACATTATGCCTGCGCCAGGCATAATATATGCAAGGGAAGCATTCCCCCTTTAGTGGAACTGCAAAAATGGTGCAGTGGAATCTATGACATTCCACTGCAGCATTTTTAGCAGCTATTTTTAACGTCTGCACAGACCACATGTTAAAAGGGGGCACACTATTATTCTTAATGGCCTTCTATGTACCTTGCAGGATTAGCACCAAAATGTGTACTACAATAGCGTAAAAAATGTTGATACTATTGTCCCTCACCTGTGCCATGGTGCGCTGTATGTTTAATAAGGCGCACACATGATGGCATTAAGTGGGTGCTGATGGGTGCAAGAAAAGTGGTGCTGCATAGAATGCAGCACCACTTTTCCTAAATTTGGGCCCTTGTTTGTCTGTCAATGGAAAATTGAATCACCCTCATCTTACCTGTGTACCTGATTACACCCCTATCAAACATCGTCTCTAAATACTATGATGGATGGAGGACCACAGGGAGGCTGACTCACCAGGAGGATCAATGTGATTTTTTGGCAGAATAGTCATCTGGTGGTCCAAGACATTATAGGGTCTCCGTTATCTCAACACTGCCATATTTCATGAGAGAAAACTGACACCACATTTCTCCAGTGCTGCACAGAACGACAAATAGCAATACACGTGCAATACAAATGCCTAAACCAGATCATAACATAAACTTGTGAATACAAATCAAGGTCCACATGTACATAGCTTTTTAGGAGGTAGAAAATGGCACAGCTCGCTTTATCGGGCCCTTTGAGACTGCAAAAAAGCTTTTTCAAATGTACAGATTGTGATTTGGGGACACATGTACAAAGCATTTTCTAGTCGCAAATGAGACGATTTGCAGAATCGGTCCGTTTGGGACTAGAAAAATGATTTTTGGGATGTGCAAAGCCTCAACTGTAATTTGGTAACTTGTTACCGAATCACAATTTGGGTTTTGCGATTCGGTATTAGGAAGGGGCGTGTCCAGGGCGTCCCATCCTAATACCGAATCTAAATGGTATGTATGATTGTTTTCTAACCGTGAATGCGGTCGCAAAACAATCGCAGTTAGCACCAGTTTCAAATTGGTGGTAACCCATTCGAAAGGGGGAAAGGGGCCCTAAGGGACCCCTTCTCCTTCGTGAATGCATGAAAAAATGTTTTTTAGGAGCAGGCAGTTGTCACACGGACCACTGCCTACTCTTAAAAAATGAAACTGAAACTTTTCTTTTCTTTCTTTTTAAACGCACCCTGTTTGCCTTTAAGGAAAATGGGCTGTGTTTAAAAATAAAGATTGCTTTCTTTAAATGCAATCACGGACATGGTGATTTGCTGACTCCAGCAGGCCACCATCCCTGTGATATTTGCATTTCTCTGTGGGTGACAAATTTTCTGTTTCTTACATTTGGAATTGCGATTCGCATGGAATCGCAATTAGGGAATCGCAATTCCAAATATACGTACATGTGGCCCTTGGTAACTTGTTACCAAATCATAATTTGGGGTTACATTTGGTATTTGGAAAGGGTTTGTTGATTTGCAGTGCTATGCATTAATGTTCTGTG
This sequence comes from Pleurodeles waltl, assembly GCF_031143425.1. Taxonomy (NCBI): domain Eukaryota; kingdom Metazoa; phylum Chordata; class Amphibia; order Caudata; family Salamandridae; genus Pleurodeles; species Pleurodeles waltl. The sequence continues at coordinate 96,291,234 of NC_090449.1, forward strand.
ACGTAATCATGTTTGGAAAACATTACTGTTTTTACTTGCAGCAGAAGGTTAGGGGTAACTGTAGGAAAGTACCATCTTTCTTGTCATGTTACCCCCAATTTCTGCCTGTTTGTCAGTGTGTTTTTACTGTCTCACTAGGATCCTACTAGTCAGGACTCCAGTGCTCATAGTTTGTGGCCTATATGTCAGTATGTTTTGCTGTGATGTCAGTATGCTTGACTGTGTCAGTGGAGTTCTGCTAACCAGAACTCCAGTGCTTATGCTCTCTCTGTTTACCAAACTTGTCGCTATAATTTAGTGACTCCATATTCCAATTCAGATTGGCATACTGGAACCTCCTTATAAGTCCCTAGTATATGGCACCTCGGTACCCAGGGCATTGGGGTTCCAGGAGATCCTTGTGGGCTGCAGAATTTCCTTTGCTACCCATAAGGAACTCATACAAACACTGCTCAGGACTGCCACTGCAGCATGAGTGAAATAGTGCACACACTATTTCACAGCCATTTTCACTGCACCAGATAACTTATAAATCACCCATATTTCTAACCTTCAGTTACTGAAGGCTCGGTGCAAACTTACTGTGTGCGAGGGCACCCTTGCACTAGCAAAGGTGCCCCTAAGTTGTCCAGGACCAATTTCCCGGACTTCATAAGTGCGGGGACATCATTATAAGCGTGCACTACATATATGTCAATACATATATATAGCTTCACAATGGTAACTCCGAATATGGCCATGTGAGGTGTGTAAGATTGAGAAACTTTACCTCCAATCCAAATCTGGTATTGGGGGCCAATTCCATGCACCCTGGGGGCTCCAACATCGACCCCCAATACTGCCAAACCAGCTCTCTGAGGTTACCACTGCAGCCCTAGCTACTGCCACCTCACAGACAGGTTTCTGCCCTCTTGGGGATTGAGCAGCTCAATCCCATGAAGGCAGAACAATGCATTTTCTTTAGAAGAGGGGTGTTACACACCCTCCCATTGGAAATAGGTGTTACAGGCATGGGAGGGGTATCCTCCCAGAGCCTCTGCAAATGCTTTGAAGGGCACAAACGGTGCTCTCCTTGCATAATCCAGTCTACACCGGTTCAGGGACCCCCAGTCCCTGCTCTGGTGCGAAACAGGACAAAGGAAAGGGGAGTGACCACTCCCCTGTCCATCACTAGCCCAGGGATGGTGCCCAGATCTCCTCCAGAGTGTGCCTGGCGTTAGCCATCTTGGATTCCAAGATGTGGGGACCTTCTAGGAGCATCTGAGTGTCCAGTGCCAGCAGGTGACGTCAGAGACCCCCCCTTAAAGGTGCATACCTTGGTAGGTAGCCAATCCCGCTCTCAGGGCTACTTAGGGACTCTCCTCTGGGCGTTTCCTCAGATTCGGTTTGCAAGACTCCTCCAGATCCTCTGCTTCAGCTTCTGACCGTCGGATCAACTGCAGACTGCTCCCGGAACCGCTGTAACTCAACAAAGTATCCAGGGAGGCTACTGTGACCAGCAAATTCAACTCGAGCCAGCAACTGCAACAGTTTCCAGGTTGTGCATGCTCTGAGGACTGCCTGTCTTCACCCTGCACCAGAAGAACCAAAGGAATCTCCCATGGAGTGACTGAGTCAAGTCCTTGCATGAGCAGGCACCTCTCTGCAACGACGTCTGGTGTTCTGGGACTCCTCTCCTGTCGACGAGCATGATCCCTGGAACACAGGTGGTGGACTAAAGTGATCCTGACTGTCCAAAGGTCCAGCTGTCCAAATTTGGTGGCGGTAAGGGCTTGCCCCCATGCCAGACAATGCCCTTGTGCATCACGTCTTCTTAAGCTCTATGGGCTTCTGTGCACTTCTTCCAAATATTCTTCATGCACAGCGTAGCTCACATCCCCAGCACTCTATCCTGCGACACTCAGCTCCCTGAGTTGTTCTCTGGCTGCGTGAGATCCTTCTGTGTAGTGCTGCAGTGACCGCACTTTGCAACTCCTTTGTCCCTGTGTCCTGGGACACCTGGGAGTGCTGCCTGGTCTTCTGAGGGCTCTCTGAAGTTCTAAGAGCCCCCTCTGTCTCTTCAGTCCACGTTGAGGCCCCCAGGTCCCTCCTGGGTCCGGGTAGCTCCTCTTTGATGCAAACATGTTCTTGCGTGAACCAAGGCTTGTTGGCAGAATCCAGTGACACAAACAGTCTGCATCCAACGACTCAGCGTGGGACATCGCCTGCACCAAGCAGGATCCCGCAGCTATCTTCTTTGGTGCATTTCTGTACTTTTCTTCCAAGCGGAGACTCCACTTTTGAACCTTCTTCCAGGTGGGCAGGGGCTCCTGTTCTTCCTGGACTCTTCATCAAATTCTGGACTTGGTCTCCTCTCTCCACAGGTCTTCACTAATAAGGGCTAACTGGACCTGGTATATGGAGTATGTAGCTTAGGTACACACTACAAACCAGGCCAGCCACCTACAGTAACCAGTCACAAATGGGGAGGGATCCCCGTGGGACCCCTTCCCCTTTGAGAATTATAATAAAGCAGTTTTAAAAGCAGACAGGGGTCCCCGGACCAATGATTTAACTTTAAGGCTTCATTTTTCTTTTGAATGCATCACATTTTCTTTAAAAAAAATTAGCTGCACCTCAAAGAAAAAAAGTTTGTCTTTTTTAAAAGGCGTAGACAGACACAATGGTATGGTGACCCCTGCAGTCCACCATTCCTGTGATTGCAGTGATTCGTAATGTTGCACAAATTGCAATCATCTTCACTAAAATTCATGAGATAGGTTGATTTGCGACCACACTACAAATCACTATTTTGAAATATATGCTTTAGTACATTAGGAATTGCCATTTCCAAACCGTGATTCGTAAGAATCACAATTTGCAAATTGCTATTCCTAATTTTTGTACATATGGCCTTAAATGCGCTACTATTTAATTCTTCAAGCAGAATGCAAGGTACAAAAGACGCCCCTTTGTTTCTTAGCTGGAACACTCACAGGTGCTTTCCAAGTGAGCGGACACATGGTAACCACTCTTGAAAAGATTTTCACCGGGTGCGCATATTTGCCACTATTCCAAGACACCAATTTACTCTGTTCACTCAGTTGCTCAGATTTATGGACTTTTATCACTGAAGCTTTACCAACACTAGCCTTATGTCAATGAAAATGTGAACATCTCATGCATACATCTAAGAAGGCCCTGTGTTTAGCACACACTGACAACTAGTCCTTTCTAGTAGTCGCTATCCCTTCCTGTGTGCACACACCTCATACCACCTGACGGCACTGTGACCATGGTATATGAAGCTAACTTTTTTAGCAAAAAACTTTGATCCAATAGGTTTTATGTGCAAGAACATCATCAGTTGCCAAGTGTCTTGGTACTGCCACATATCCATTCTGTACACACCAAGCTCCCATGACCTTTTGACCAAAACGCATACATGTTGTGAAAATGTAATTACAGTGCAATAGAAGGTTTATATCTATCAAAGGCGCAGTGATTACAGCAGCTAAAAAAGGGAATACCTTGTTCTGCAAAACAGAATCCATTATCCTTGGCCATCAATGTTCCTTGGGCTGCACAGGTAAATTCCAGCTGCTGATTTCAATAAAAAATAAATACCCACAGTCGTATCTGTAGGAGGAAAGGATATTCAAGATTAGCCGCAATCCATGAACCATAATTAACAGATAAAGAAACTGACAATGGCACAAGGTCCTTCTTCAAGAGTAGCTTCACTACCATCAACAGGGTCAGGCCTGAGAATGCAGTAATAACCAGTCAGAGCAGCCCTGACACAAGATGGCTGCAAGAGCCCATGTATAATTGCAGGAAATGGACAGTAAGAGACAGAATACATTATAGGGTGAGAAGTCTCTGTTTGTCTGGGAGGGCTGTGGTATAGAAATACAAACCCTGGGACAAAGAAGCACAGAAAAGAGTAGCTGATTTGCATGAATATCTCTATGGCCTCTTTACTCACCAGCCTCTAACACAGTCTGTGTTCTGATTTCCCTTCAACAGCCGACCAAGTTCACTCTCACTATGCATCACGTAGTTCCATTGAAGTGTTTTAAAGATATGTACAATGTTTTTCACAGTAATCGGCCTGCAGTTTAAGCATACAAATGGTATAAATCAACATAAATTAATACATTATATTCAAATCGGACTTTCTGCACTTATTTTCTGAGATATTTTTAGAATCATTATTACATTAGCAAAACATGCTTTGTAAGTGGATCAGGAAGCAAAACAAGTGCACATTACTCCACATGTATCTTAACTAGTGGAAGTTTTTAATGCAACAAACACAGGCCAACCTTGGAATCCACAAACGAGAGACAAATGATGTTTTGAAGACTATATGGAACAGAGAGGAGCTCTTGTCTACTTGTCTCTCTTCCACAGCTCTTCCACCAACATACAGAATGCCATCACCTTACTATATCACTTACTGTACTGAGTAGGTTCAGGAAATCTGGATGCAGGACAATATGTTTGAATAAGCATAAATAAAAAAATGTGAATGATCAGAAATTCTCATATAAATTGTCCTTTGCATACTTTCTGGTGGACATCATGCAATTAAAGACCTCAGCTCCGAAGTTGCAAAGAAAGTATAAATTGATTCATCCAGGGTGCTCTTGTGATCCCAATTTGCATACAAATGGAAGTGTGTCCTGAAATGGGGCTTGCAAGTGGCATCAAAATACTCCAATGTTTTCCCCAAACAACGTTTGCTAGGTAATACCTGACAGAATTTGTACTGAGGAACACTGCAACATTGCTAGACTCAAAATCGGTTTAACATGTAATATGACTGCATCCTTCTCCAATCTGGGTTGCAAAACAGTGTCACCAACTACTTTCCTGCCAATTGAAATATACTGGGTAAGAAGTAGGTGTGGGCAGTAAACTCTGCTCTGCTGGTGGAGCTCACAGAGTTTTGCAACTCCACGCTCTACTTGGAGTGCGGCGTTCGGTGAAAAAATCCACACTCCACCATGTGGCGGAGTTTACCAGTGCCAACGGCCCACCCCCTTTCAAAGCCCTGGTTGGGTGCTCCCTACCAGGTCCTGCTTTTAAAACTTGTCAGCACACAGCAAAATACAGACAAAAATGTTGCTCCAACAAACAGGTAGTTTCCGATGTGTCAGTGGCGCGTGTGCTATCTGCACCCAGTCTTAAAAGCACTTTGCAGTCTGAGAGAAAGAGAGAGAAAATAAAACTTGAGGGTGAAAAACTGATGCGGGAGACACTTAGGGGCTGATTCAACAAAAGTGGTGCTGCACCCAGGCCAGCACCACTTCCCTTGCCCCCCCCTTAGTGCCCCCACTCTACCGCTACCATGTGTGCGCCGTAAATAAAATGCAGCTCACCATGGCGCAGGGCAGGGGCAGTAGCATCAGAATTCCTGGGGTTATTCAGGTACTCTGCAGGAGTAGTGCCAAAGTGTTGGTGCTACTCCTGCAGAGTACGTAGGGGCCCATTGTATTCAATGACATGCCCCCATGTCAAAACTGCTCAAAAAAATGGCGCAAGTAAAATCTTAGCTTTCCTTGCACCATTTTTTCACCCCCCCCCCTTACTTACAATATGCCTGGTGCCACGTTAGCGTCACCTTATTGTAAAAAAATTAAGCTATGGCGGTGCTAAGGTGGCCCTAGGGCCTCTTAAATCTGGCCCTTAGATGGGAGATGGAAAGAAAGAGAAGAAGAGAAAGTGAGGGGCAAAAGAGAGAGTGACTGTGAAAAGAGAGACAGCAAAAAGAGAGAAAGAAGCGGATAAGGCAAAAAGGGGTTGCAGAGAGTGAGGGTGGTAGAGAAGGGGAGAAAGAAGCAAACGGGAGAAAGAAGCGAGCAAGTGTGGAAAAAGGGAGACAAGTGCTTGGGAGAAGGAGGTGAGGGGGGGTTTGGAGGGGTAATGATTCCTGTACATTTCAAGCCGTGAGTTAACAGGAAAGTGATGGATCTACCCACGAGTCCCAGAACATATTTGGAAATAACCTGTACTTGAGGAAGCAGCTGTAGGGCAGCAGAATGCTCAATGGCTCCATAATATGGCACGGTAATACCACACGGTAATTCCACACCTGACATTACTACTCCTTTACGCCATTTCGAGTTTGACAGCTGGTATGGAGTAACATATGGCAATCAATGTTTTCTCCTTCATTCCTAGATGTATTTCTACATGCTACATTTTTCAGTGGAACAGTTTGCCTTTTCTGAGCAGGGGAAATGTTGGGCGAAAGCCTGTGAACGATGGCATTCCTGCATCACTTAATCCGGATGTGTCCAGTGCCTGTAGTTACCAGGTACAATGGGAATTATTACAAATCCACTCATCATAATGCAGAACTAACCATCTAGAACAGAAGATGTTTATTTTTTGTCTACCTTTGAAGCTGAAGAAGCCTGGCTCTTCCCGCACAGCTTGAGGAGGAACATTGTCCAGATGGCACTCAAGGGTACTGAGCTGATACTGCACCATTGAGCATGTGCTCTTGCTGACACCTAAAAGTCAAGGAATTCCACAGCCAATCCTGCAATGCAGTGAAAGTCTCTTTTGCTCAATACTGTGCGCACCAGGGAAAAGTACCCAGCTTTTGCCAGACACTGTCCGTAAACAGATGTCAAAGGTAAAAAGGACTATTCACTGTAGTTCAGTGGTCTTCAAATGTTTTAATGCCGAGCCCTCCCCCAGTTGAAAAATAGAAATCACCGAGCCCCCCTTCAGAATTTTTCACAATTATTTTATAAAGATGGCCATGTTTAACTATGTCTAGACCTATTTAAACATTGCAGTTAAGTACTGTTATATTTTTTTGAATGCAATAACATGCTTCTGCTTAAAACAAAGGCCTGTTATCTGTATAATGCTTCTTTTGGCCGAGTCTGGCTACCCCCTGTGAACACTTGGGGCCCCCCTAGGGGGGCCCACCCCCTAGTTTGAAGACCTCTGCTGTAGTCTTTTGTCTATGTTGACGAATGGTTCGCTGCTGATCTCTGCTGCAGGACCAACCCAATGGGGGAGAACTGAGAAGGTAACACTTCCGACAAACGGAGCGGAGGAGTTTAGGTCGGCGGAGTTTAGTAGCTGCGCATTGCTTCGGCATCATCAGCAACATGTGGTAAGCAATTTGGCAATAGAACACTGTGAGGAGGTAACAGAGCAACTTTTTACTTTTAGTATCGGGGGTTCAGTGAAGCACATATGTATCTGCAGTGCCATATAGTAGAGCAGAGGTATGAGCATGACTCTTTTCTGGTGTACACAGTACAGTGCCTCCGCCAGGCCTGGGGCAGAGGTGTGCACGGAGGGCCGGTGTACAGCAGCGTGTGCAGCAGCACGTGATCAGACACCAAAATATTCTACTCCGCCCACTCGCTGAACTCCACTGAATGTGCAGAGATTTCCTCAACGTTGCGGAGTTCTTCATAGTAAAACTCCGCAAGCTCGGCCCAGGCCTAGTAAGAAGTATGCCAATCTGCGAAAACGATAATTAATACATTTAATAAAGGCCTCCATTCCCATCTAACAAATACCACATCATTACTGAAACATTGTACGGAGTAAGCAACGATCAATTAGACTAAACAGAGTGATACATGTGACTGGTAACAGTCCTTTCAGGTGGTGAAGAAGAATCCAAATGATCTTATTGTGACAGGCACCCAGACTCATCTAGGACTACAAAGATCAACTAATAGAACAAGCACTGGCAAAGACAATAGGTCTCGCCAACTGTAGAAACTGGCATTGTCAAGTGTTTTAGCATTGTTGTACAGCATGGAGGCTTTTATGTAATATGCCTGAAAGCTAAAAAAAAATCTCTAACGCAACAGTGCATGAGCTGTTTTAGGTGAGATTTAAAAAAGCCCAACTTACTAAATGTCTGTGGAAGAACATAACATAACTTGTGAATACCTATTGCGAGTGGTGTTAGCATAGTTTTGGAACAGTGTTCAAAGTAGCAAATAAACTTTTTTACGGTGTTTAAAGTAGCAAAGAAACTTTTTGTTAGCTGGAACATTAACAGGATTCTACAAAATGTTCGAAAATGTGGAACAAAATCTTGAAAAAAATCTTTGCTAATTGAAGCACTCAGACATTGTTCCAGTGGCTAAAATCCGATCTGCTCACTCAACTGCTGAGCTTTCATCACTGACGCATTAGCCCTATTAACCACATGCCGATGGCAAATCGGATCCCGTCATAAGAATATTTAAGAAGACACAGATTAAAGTGAATGATGCCAACTAGCCTTTCTTAAAGGTCTCCACCAACTTCCTGTGTGGACGTCACCACACAGCACTTTGTCCATGTGCAGGGAGCACATCGTCTTAGCAAACAATCGTGATCCAATATCTACAATGGGCAGGAATTTCAGCAGTCATGAGAGATCCAATATAGAGATGAAAGAAAGCTTTACTCGCCCTAAGAAGGTGGTATTCAACAGATTAGGACTGGGTGGCTTGTTACTACCACATACACACTATGGCCGATATTTATACTCGCTTTGCACTGAATTAGCATAATTTTTTTTTAACGTTAATTCAGCGCAAACCTAACTCCATATTTCTACTTTGGCACTAGACACATCTAGCGCCAAAGTTATGGACTTAACATCATTTTCTGGACGTGAACACCTACCTTGCGTCAATGAGATGCAAGGTAGGCGTTCCCATCCAGAAAAGGACGATATGGCCTTTGCGCCATATTTATCCCCTGTGCTAAAATCCAGCACAGGGGATGAGGGCCTTAAATAATGGCGCAAAGCTTGCTTAGGGCCATTATTTAACGCCTTGGTATGGGCAGGCGTAAGGGGACCTGTAGGCATATTTCCATGTTCAGAGACCATGGAAAGTGCCCACAGGTGCCCTTCTCTGGCCCCAGGGACACCCCCACCCACACCAGGAGGACACCTAAAGATGGGGGACCTATCCCAGGTAAGTCCTGGTAAGTAAATATATTTTTTTATCTCATCCCACTTGGGGGCCTTGATGTGGGGCTCCCTGCATGGCTATGGCCCCAGTGGCCAATGCCCAGGGGACATTTGTTCCCTGGGCATGGCCATTAGTGTGGTGGGCATGGCTCCTGTCTTTACTAAGACAGGAGCCATGTCCATGGGGGTTGTGCGCCAGAAAATGGCGCTACACTGCTTAGAGGAAATTTTTCTGCCTCTGAACAGTGTAGTGCCATAATTTGGCACACAAGCCCTGGGTTCCCCTATGCCTCCCGCCCTTTTATCGTCCTTTCCAAGGACGATGACAGGGCATTAGCGCCAGGTAGTGCCATTAAATAAATATGGCGCCCGGCCGGCGTCTTGGAATGCCACTAGCCGGCGCCATACTTTTTCACGCAAAACTGCACTGATGCAGTTTTGCGTTAAAAAGTATTAATCTGCCCCAAAGTACCCTCAAACTGAAATAACTTTGAACAAAGACAAAACATAATTGCATATCTCAAAGAACACAAAAACAGAATCCAACGTCCTACGACATCAATGTCCACTGTGGTGTACAGGCTGGTTCCACCTGTAATTGTTAGTAAGCAAGGACCTTAGGCCTGGGTTTATTAATACTTGACACAAAGCAGCCCAGCAACCAGAGTAGCTGCACTGTTTTGCGTCAAAGAGAGAGAGAAAAAAATCTATCTTCTAAGATATGACACATTTTTTCTCTCCCTTAGCCCTGTAAACGTTTAGCTGTCATGTGCCAACACACAACCTTGCACCATAGTGCAAGCGTTTATGCTTTCTCTGAAGCATAGGTTTTGTACTGTAAGGCAACCCTTCTAGTGCAAAAAACTATCCCTTTAACCCTTTCACTGCCAGGCCTTTCCCCCATCCTGTGCCAAGCCTTTTTTGGGCTATTTGAGGTAGTTTGCTCTTAGGCCCTCATACCTTTTTTTCCACATTAGCTATCCATGCCAAATTTTCTCCCTTTTCTTCTAACATCCTAGGGTACCAATAGTTTGTGGGTTCCCCGGTAGAAGACCAAGATATTAGCCAAAATACAGCTAAAATTTGTTTTTTTGGGGAAAAATAGGAAAAATGTGCTGTAGAAGAAAGCACGTGTTTTTTCCCTGCAAATGGCAACAACAAAGGGTTTGCGGTGCTAAAATCACCACCTTCCCAGCTGTCAGGAACAGGCAGACTTGAATCAGATTTTTCAAAACAGTGTTGGTATTTTAATGGGACATACCCCATTTTTACTTTTTTTGAGCTTTCAACCTCCTTCCAGTTAGTGACAGAAATTAGTGTGAAACCAATGGTAGATCCCGGACATCTAAACATTTCTGAAAAGTCGACAACATTCTGAATTCAGCAATGGGTCATTTGTGTAAATCATTTAAGGTTTTCCTATAGAAAATAACACTTACAATTTTAAAATACTGAAATTGAGTTTAGAAAAACAGCCTTTTCTGTCTACGTTTTCTTCTATAACTTTTTCCAGATATGGCAGATTTATAAAAGCAATATACCGTTATGTGTGCTGCACCCTTCTGGTTGTGGGGATGTATAGGGCTTGTAGGTTCATCAAGACCCATGGTACCCAGAGCCAATAAATGAGCTGCAGCTTGCAATGGGTTTTCATTGTACACCGGATATACAACAATTCATTTCATTTGGTAAAATATAAAGAGTGAAAAATAGGTATCAAGGAAACCTTTGGTATTTCCAAAATAGGCAGAAGAAAAGGAGTTTGGAAGCAGTGGTTTGTTGCACATCTCTGAATTCACGGGTCCCCATGCTAGCATGTGAATTACAGGGCATTTCTCAAAATGACTTTTTTCTTACACAGTGTCTTACATTTGGAAGGAAAAAATGTAAAGAAAGATAATTGGCAATAACACATGTTCTTCTATTCTGTGTTTCTCGAAGTCTCCAGATAAAAATGGTAACTAACTTATGTGGGTAGGCCTAATGCCCGCAATAGGAAATGCCCCAAAACGCAACATGGACACATCACATTTTTACATTGAAAACTGACATGTTTTTCTGGAAAGTGCCTAGCTGTGGATTTTGGGCTGTAGTTCAACCGGTACTTAGGGAAATCTACCAAACCTGTACATTTTTTAAAACTAGATACCTAGGGCAACCCAGGATGGGGTGACTTGTAGGTCCCTCACCAGGGTCTGCTACCCAGAATCCTTTGCAAACCTCACAAATTGGCAACAAATGCTTTTTTCTCATATTTTGGTGATGGAAAGCTCTGAAATCTGAGGGGAGCCACAAAATTCCTTCCACCCAGCATTCCCCCAAGTCTCCCAATAAAAATGGTACCTCACTTGAAATGCCCCAAAACACAACGTGGACACATCACATTCTTCCAATGAAAACAGATGTGTTTTTTGCAAGGTGCCTAGCTGTGAATTTTGGCCTCTAGCTCAGCCGGCACCTAGGGAAACCTACCAAACCTGTGCATTTTTGAAAATTAGACCCCTAGGGGAATCCAGGATGAGGTGACTTGTGGGGCTCTCACTGGGCTCTGCTGCCCAGAATCATTTGCAAACCTCAAAACGTGGCTAAAAGACACGTTTTCCTCATATTTCGGTGCTGAAAAGTTCTGGAATCTGAGGGGAGCCACAAACTTCCTTCCACCCATCATTCCCGCACATCTCCTGATGAAAATGGTACTTCACTTGTGTGGGTAGGCCTAGTGCCTGTGACAGGGAGGGGTCCAAAACACAACATGGACACATCAAAATTATCTATTACGAAACTGCCTGTTTTTGCAAGGGGGCACCTGCATTTGTGGTCCTGGGCTTGGCAACCATCTAGGGAAATATACCAAACTCAGACATTTCTGAAAACTAGACACCCGAGGAAGTCCAGGGAAGTGTGACTTGCATGGATCCCCCTGTGTTTTCTTACCAGGGATCCCCTTTAAACCTCAATTTTAGCTAAAAAATATATTTTTCCTCACAGTTTTGTCTGAGATTACTGCACTGGCATAAATTTCCTACCACCCAGCATTCCCCTCAGTCTCCAGATAAAAATGATGCCTCACTTGTGTAGGTGGGCTAAGTGCTTGTGATAGGGAAGGGCCAAAAACATGTAGAAATTAAGGGGGAACACAAGCAGGTCTAAAAGAGCAGTTTGAAAGTAAACGTTTTTAGGCTGATAAGAGGGGCAGAATTTTTATTGGTAGATGTGACAATGCTGGATGGTAGGAATTTTGTGGATTCTTGCAGATTCCAGAAGGTTCCATCACAAAAATGTGGGGAAATGCGTGATTTCAAGCAAAGTTGGATCAGGGCATTGTGGGTAAGAAAATGGTGTGGGGATGCATGGAAAGCACACCAGCCTGGATTCACCCAGATGTTTTGTTTTCAGATGTGTCTAGGTGTGGTAGATTTTTCTAGCTAGTAGCGTGCCAAAGTTCAAAAAGTGCAGTCGCTCACCATTCTAAGTGGGACAATATTAGGAGTTAGCCAAGCTTTCTTGCCCCAAATGTAAAATCAAAACCCAAAAGAATCAAATGTCATCTTGCTTTCTATTAGACTTGGCAGCCTAGGCGTGGTCTCCCTTAACTATTTGCCTCTGTTGCCCAGGTTGTTAATGTGTGCTGGACTCAGTTTTTTCTGTTTTTGTTACTCTCGGCACTTTACCACTGCTATCCAGTGCTAAAGTGCAAGTGCTCCTCTGTAAAATGTATGTGTAATTGGCTTTCCATGATTGGCATATTTGATTTACTAGTAAGTCCCTAGTACAGTGCACGAGAGGTGCCCAGGTGAATCAAGTGCTACTAGGTGGTCCACAGCACTGATTCTGCCACCCATATGAGTAGCCCTGTAAACATGTCTCAGACCTGCCACTGCAGTGTCTGTGTGTGCAGTCTTGCACTGCCAATTCGACTTGGCAAGTGTACCCAGTTGTCAGGCCTAAACCTTCCCTTTTAATGCATGTAAGGCACCTGAAGGTAGGCCCATGGTAGCCCCATGGGCAGGGTGCAGTGTATGTTAAAGGTGGGACATGTACTTATGTGTTTCACGTCATGACAGTGAAATACTGCCAAATTCGTTTTTCACTGTTGCAAGGCCTATCTCTCTCATAGGCTAATATGGGGGCTGCCTTTAAATGTTATTAAAGCACAGATTCCCTTTGGGAGAAAATAGAAATATGGAGTTTAGGGTCTCAGAGCTCACAATTTAAAAATTCATCTTTTAGTGAAGTTGTTTTTTAGATAGTCTGTTTGAAAATTCCACTTTTAGAAAGTAGCCATTTTCTTGCTTAAACCATTCTGTGACTCTGTCTGTTTCTGGATTCCCTTTCTGGGTCAGTTTGACAGTTGGGCTGTTTGCATCTCTCTCTAGACAGTGAAACAAAGGGGGCTGGGGTATAGCCCGCACAGCCTGATGAGCCATCTGTGCTGGAAGGGAGGGGAGGAGTGGTCACTCACACCCGAATGGGCTGTGCCTGCCCTCAAACAATGCAGTCTTCAACCTCCTGGTGTGTGGCTGGGGCCTGGACTGGACAAGAAAGGATCTTACAAACACTTGAGACTTTACTTTGAAGTTTGCCAATTTCAAAGGCAGAAGGGGGTTTAAGTATTGGACCCAATACCCCAGACTTTAGATTACTTCAAGGATTCAAGAGGAACCTGTGCCTGGAGAAGAGCTGAGGAGAAGTGCTGCTCTGGCCTGTGAATGTGCTGTGTTGGGCTATCCTGCAGTTGCTGCTTCTGCCTGTGCAAGGGGACAGAGACAGAACTGTGTTGCATTCCTGCTTGAGAAGTGACTTCAAGGGCATGGAGTAGAGCTTGCCTTCTGTTTTGAAGCCTCCGGGACTGCAAAGGCTTCACCAACCAGACCTGAGTCTACTTGCTGTGGACTCTACCTTGCATGAGGGTGCCATCCCAGTTCCTGGACCCCTGGAAGTGAATTCCTGGAAAAAAAACCAGTCTAAAACACCAGACGATACCGTGCGACTTTGCAAAGGACACCACTGCCCGGAACCATGATGCCGCTTGCCACGAGGCTGTGAACATTGCTGAGTGTGACGAATCCAACGACCCTGTGAGCTGACACTGCTACCCCGGAACCGCGATGCTACCTGCCCGTGGCCGTGGACCTGGTAGAAGTCCAATGACCCTGTAGGCCTCGCGTCACTTCAGCCCCTGATCCCGCCCGACTTCGCTGACAGCGGAGTGTCATAAGTCCAATGTCAGTGATGACCCAATGCCATTGCAACGCCTGTGGCCCAGTGATGTCTTCGTGACCCGGTGAGGTTGCCTCGCAGCATTGTGACTCCGCCGAACTTCACCTCTGCCGGAACCAAGGGACCGACTTCGCATCTGACGCCGCTGCGCCTCCACCGCCCTCTAGTGAGGACCTGACGCTGCTGCGCGATGCCGCAGTCCTTCTGCCCCATGGCACCGTAACCAAAGCCACATCGGACCCAGAGAAGCCGCTCTCCACGATTCTGTGCACCAGCCTGTTTTCTACTTGTTTTTTAAGGTACTGAACCTGGGGGTCGAACGACGCAGTAAATGGCGTCAATGGCATTGCATTGTAGGATACGACTCCGTCACAACACTGCATAATACCAACTTGCAGTGTTTGTGCCTGAAGGCACTGTTTTATTCCTTTTAAGTGCTAAATTCGTATTTTTAACTGTATATTGTGGATTTGTATTGTTTATTTCGATAAAATATTTACTATTTTTCTAAACCTGTTGTTGTGGTGTGACTTGGAATTCCTGTGTGTCATGTGGAATCCTCTGACGGAGCTTGCTGATGTCTTGGCATTCCACATGACACTTACGGATAGAGGCACACGTCTTTTCTTCCTCTGTGCCCCTTTTACCTTCTTTGCCTAAATTGGATTATATTACAATAAAGATCAACTTACCTTTACCACTCTCGTTGGAGTCATCACTTCAAGTTTGGCGATGAGGATGGAGCAGAGATTTCTTTCGTGAAGTTTCCTCAGTTGCTGATTCTGGTCTTTGGTTCCTGCATTTTACGTTTTGGCAACCGTTTGGCAGCTTTCAGCAATTTTTCTATTCCATGCTTTGGCAGCCGTGCCCTCGACCCGAAGCTTTAGGTATTTGGGGCACAGAGTGATTATTGAACACACCGTTAATCCTAACGGTGTGTTCAGCGTGAGCATAGCGCGCGCGACCAGCTTACCTCTGGGCGCGTGTGTACTTTTGCTTGCCCCAGCTCGCATGTGCTGCATCGCGCGCACACGCGTCGGCGTTTCTAGTGCTGGATTTACTGCCTCCAACTCGTTTTTTCGTGTTTGCCTCTCATTATATTAAGTAAACGCTGGACTTTGCTGGACGCTCCAGTCTTTGTCTTCCGTGGTGTTGGCACCTGCAGGAAGTGTTTTTTTTTTTTAATTAAAAAAAAAAAGAGAACAGAAGAAGGACACAGTGTTGGGTCTGCCTTGTCATCAAAATAGAAGACGGACTTCTGGAAAGGGAAACAATCGGACATCTTTCTTTGGACTTTCGTAGATATATATATATATATATATATATTTTTTCTTGTTGTTAAGAAAGTTGTGAAGAGAGAATGCAGAACGTGTTACCACTTTCACCTTTTTTACAAGATCCTGGTGATCCTCCTTTGGAATGGAGATTATGACTGCGCTCATTCAAGGCTTATTTAGGAGCTATAGACGGCCACAAATTTAAGCCTGAAAGAAAAAAAAGTTTAATGTACTACTATTTGGGTGTGGAAGGACAGAATATTTTTGACCATCTACCAGTTTACGAATTACTTGAGGAATAGGAGTTAGATGAGTTTGAGATGGCTGTTGCGCAGTTGGACAAGCATTTCACTAAGACCAAGAATGTTGTTGTACATAGGTACACATTTTTTACAAGGGCGCAAAATCCTAATGAAAGTGTGGATTAATTCATTACAGCATTAAAAGTGTTAGCTGCTAAGTGTGAATTTGAAAATTTTACTTCGCAGCTTATACGTGATCAACTTGTAGCGAGATGCTACTCTAAAAGAATCCAATAAAAATTGTTAATGTGTAAGGATCTGTCTTTGGACAAAGCCATAGACATAGCAAAGAGCATTGATTGTTCTTTGGAGGATGCTAAACAGTTGGAATTGTCTTTGTCTAATGTTTCTATTTCAGGTGCGGTGATGAATACACAGAACAATGATTACAAGAAACAGGTTCGTGCTGAGAGAAAACAAGAATTAATTCCACCTTCAAGGAATACCTTACCTTCCAAAGTCAACCAAAAAACTATGTGTTACAGATGTGGTTCTTCGAACCATGTTTCATCTTTCAGGAATTGTCCTGCAGTCAATCAACAGTGCAGGACCTGCAATAAACTAGAACATTTCTCACGCGTATGTAGAGGTGGAAAGAGGGGCAGTGTTCGTTGTGTACTTGATGCAGATAAGGAAAGTGTACAACAGGATGATAATGAGTTTGTATTAGTTGTTAAGGACAATATTTCCACTATTTGCAAAATGGTAATAGA
Organism: Pleurodeles waltl; assembly: GCF_031143425.1. Classification (NCBI taxonomy): domain Eukaryota; kingdom Metazoa; phylum Chordata; class Amphibia; order Caudata; family Salamandridae; genus Pleurodeles; species Pleurodeles waltl. The sequence goes on from NC_090449.1 coordinate 96,307,681, forward strand.
TCCTGACATTGAGGTGCTAGTGGGTGGTGTTGCTGTCAAATTATTAGTGGATACTGGAGCACGAATTACAATTGTCTCATTAGAGAAGTTCAATGAGTTTTGGAGTGAAAAAACTATTTTCCTTCCTGATGTTACTACATTAGCTTTTGAGGGGAGCAAAATTTATTTAATTGGGTATTTTTGGACTTCATTGTCCATCTTTGGTGAGACTGTCCATGGCAAAGTGTATGTGGCAAGAAAAGGTAATAATGTTTTGGGCTTAATTCATCAAGCTGATTTTAAATTAATCATTAAGCCAGGAAGGGATAAACCTGTGTCTATTGACAGGGACAATACCAATTGTATTAAAACATCTTCTGATATGGCTTGTCCTTGGCAACGAAAATTTAAGGGATTTTTCCAGGACAAGTCAGGAAAAATAACAAATTTCACACACACAATCAAATTGAAACAAGGAGTAGTCCCTGTTAAACATAAACTGAGAAATGTTCCCTTTAGTGTGAGGGCAGAATTGTCCAATTTATTGAGGGACATGTGTGAACAGGGCATAATACAAAAGGTGGAGGCAACTCTGTGGTTATCTCCTATTGTTTTAGCAAAGAAAAGCTCTGGAGACCTGAGGATGTGTGTGGACTTAAGAAGCTTGAATGAGGCAATTTGGGTCGATAGTTTTCTGTTGCCTAGAATTGATGATCTGATTGCAAAAGTGGGTTCTGCTAGTTGGTTTACGAAGTTGGATCTTAGATCTGCATACCATCAAGTAGAACTTGATGTTAATTCTCGTTATCTTACAGCCTTTATGACACCTGATGGGACTTTCCAGTTTTATAGATTACCTTTCGGTTTGGCATCTGCTGCCGCTGTTTTTCAAAGATTAATGACTGACATGTTCCCCAACAATCCCACTGTAGTTATATTTCAGGATGATATCCTGATTTTTGCTGACACTGATGCAGCACATGATAGAGTTTTAGAGGAGGTCTTGAAAACTTTAGAAGAAAGAGGGGTCACTTTGAGAAGAGACAAATGTCTCTTTAAGACTCAGGAAATTGAATACTTGGGGCATGTTTTATCCGGGCAGGGTGTCAAACCTAGATCTAAATTAGTGAAAAGCATTCTTGAAGCTCCTGCACCTAAAACCAAAGAGCAGCTGCTTTCTTTCTTGGGGTTATGTGAATTTTATGCAAAGTTTTTAAAGGACTTTGCTAAGACTTCTGAGTGCCTTAGAGCAATCCTTAAAAAGAAACAAGCATTTCATTGGTCTAAAGAGTGTAATGAGGCTTTTGAGCAGATAAAACAACATATTATTAATTCTCCGGTATTACAACCTTTTTCGGATAGTAAAAAGACCATAGTAACAGTGGATGCATACGAATATGGGTTGGGTGCAGTATTGACATAGGTTTCTAATGAAGGCAAGGAAAGCACCATCAGGTTTGCTTCAAGGACATTGCGAGTGGTTGAGCAAGGGTATCTCTGTAATTGAAAAAGAACTCCTAGCTTGTGTATGGAGTGCGGAAAAGTTTAAACAATACCTCTGGGGTAGACATTTTATTTTAAAAACTGATCACCATCCCCTGGTGGAAATGTTATCAGGAAAAAAAATTAAACGCTTGACTGCTCGCATAGCTCGGTTATCTGCCAAATTATTAGAGTTCAACTTTTCGGTTCAGTATATTCCAGGGGGGAAAAACTGTAGGGCAGATTGTTTATCCCGTCTACCTATCTTAGATGAGGAAGAACAGGAATGGGAAACTGAAATAGAGGAGTGTTTTATAGCGTGCATTGATGAAACATTGTTGGATTAAGTCATTACAAAACAACAAATTGTTGTGTGATGTTATGCATTATGTTAAGGCTGGGTGGCAGGGAGAGAAAACTCTCTCACCTGAATTACAACCTTTTTGGAAAATTTCAGAGGAATTATCTGTTGAAGGTGACAAACTCATTAGATATGACAAACTTATTCCACCAGAATGTCTCAGGAGGGATTTTATTCTCAAAGCACACATTGGACATCTAGGTTCTATTATTACCAAAAGGAAGCTAAGATCAGATTTCTGGTGGCCTAGGATGGATAAGGAAATTGAAGAATTGGTGAAGAATTGTCCTAGGTGTTGCATAAGTGACAAAGTTCTGGTTACTCAGGGAGTGAGTGATTCTTTTGTTCCATCCCCAGCTAGAGCATGGCAGAAAATTGGTCTGGATTTTCTTGGTCCTTATCATGTGTTGCCACCAGACATGAGGTATTTCATGGTGATACTAGATCATCTCTCTAGATTGGTTGAGGTCCTACCTATAAGACTTCCCACCACACAAAGTGTCATTAAATGTTTGAAAGATGTCTTCAGAAGGGAAGGGTTGCCTGAACAAATAATGACTGATAATGGGGTACAATTTGTATCCACAGAGATGTGTCATTTCCTGCGCAGGTGAGATATCAAACACATAAGAACTCCTCTTTATCATCCCCAGAGTAATGGTGTTGTCGAACGTTTCAATCGTGTGCTTGTTGAGTGTATCCAAGCAGCTCTTAGGAGTAACATGTCTGTGAGACAAGCTATTAAAGAACTGATTTGGTCTCATCGTACTACACCTCATGTTGCCACTGGTAAGACCCCTTTTGAATTAATGAGAGGAAGGATTGCGACGACAGAATTATGTCCTTTTTGGATGATTGAGTTATTTCATGAAGGGAGTGATCTTAAGGAGGCTTGGCAGGCAGCAAAGGATAATTCTGATGTTATGGGAAGGAAAAGGTTGAAGGTGAGACTGAAGAAAAATAATGATCTCCAGGATGGTGATTGGGTGAGAGTTAAAGATCCCTTACTAGTCAGAAAAGGCTTGTCGAAGTTTATAGAATCTCAACAAATTCAAGAGGTGTGTAGAAATGCTGCTAGATTGACTGATGAGAGTTGGTGGGGTGTCATACGCTTGGCTTTAGATCCCAGTGTTCAAACAAGGTGTGAGCATGATGGTAGTCACAAGTTGTCTAATCAAACCAGTGGAAATGAAGTTGAAGTTCGCAATTCTTCTGAATGTGCAAGGAAGGATTTGCATAGAACTATTGGGAAAAGGACTAAGCGGGAATCCCGCAGACCTGCTAAGTTTCGTGATTATGTATTGTCGTGAAAACAACATAAATGTTAATCACTTATTTAGTAAGTCATTATTTTGTGTTTAGAGTTTGCATTGTATATTGTGCATTGTATTATTGTTGCATTCGTTTTGATCTTGGAAGTGTATTGTTTATTCAGGTTAATGTTATTGTTTTTATTTATTGAAAAGAAAAAAGAAATGTTTAATTAAAGAAAGAGGGGAGATGTTGTGATGTGGCTTGGAATTCCTGTGTCTCTTGTGGAATCCTCTGACGGAGCTTGCTGATGTCTAGGCATTCCACGACACTTACGGATCGAGGCAGACGTCTTGTCTTCCTCTGTGCCCCTTTTACCTTCTTTGCCTAAATTGGATTATATTACAATAAAGATCAACTTACCTTTACCACTCTCGTTGGCGTCATCACTTCACCTGTGTTGTGCCATTTTGTAGTGGTTCACTGTATTACTTTGTGTGTTTGTACAAATACTTAACACATTGTCTCTGAGTTAAGCCTGCCTGCTCGTGCCAAGCTACCAAGGGGGTGAGCGGGGATTACCTGAGTGTGATTCTTCCTTACCCTGACTAAAGTGAGGGTCCTTGCTTGGACAAGGGGTAACCTGACTGGCAACCAAAGACCCCATTTCTAACACTTGCCATTGGGATGAGATGCTTTAGTTTGTGGCAGAGGCTGAAGGGTGGGAAGAATAACCATGCCCATAGTGGTTGGCAACCCCCACCCCTCTGTTTGTTTTAATTCCTTGGCATCTAGTGGACTTTCTGCCTTTCTTGGGAGCCGGATCGGGGGTAATTACCCCATCTGTCCCCAAATGGCAGAACAACTTTGTGTCCATTTGTTTGGGGTGGGGGTATGGCCATACCCCACCCTCTTTAAAAAAAAAAAAAAACTTTCCTGCTGTCTAGTGGGCTTTCTGCCCTCCTTGGGGGAAGATGGGCCTTACATAAATACGCTGATCTTCCCCCGGTTGGGGGAGGGGGCAGAAATGGCCATCGGTAATGTCCCCCCCCAGACAAAACACACACATTGATCCCTGGTGGCAGATGGGCCTAATAAAAATAGGCTGATCTGCCCCTAAAGGAGGCAGAAATGTCTTACAGTAATATGCGCCATGGGGAGTGGCCCTTGCCCAAGGGGCTGCCCCACAAAACAAAACACACACAACGATCCCTGGTGCCTAAGTGGTTTCTGCCCCCTTAGGGTGAGATGGACCTATCAAAAATAAGCTGATGTGCCCCCCTAGGCAGGCAGAAATGGCCATCAGTAATGTGCCTCCATGAGGAGTGACCCATGCCCAAGGGGCTGCACCTCCAAACAAAACACACACACACACACACAACAATCCCTGGTGCCTAAGTGGTTCCTGCCCCCCTGGGTGGCAGATGGGCCTAATAAAAATAGGCCAATCTGCCCCCAAGGGAGACAGAAATGGCCTAAACTAATAAGCGCCCATGGGGAACCACCCTTGCCCAAGGGGCCGCTCCTCTTCTGCAAACTAAAATAAAAAAAAAATCACTGGTGTCTTGTGGTTTCAGCCCCTCTTGGGGTCAGATTGGTCTAATACAAATAGGCCAATCTGCTCCCAAGGGGGCAGAAAAGGCCAAATATACTATGCACCCCTGGGGAGCAACCTTTGCCTAAGGGATCGTTCCCCTTATGTAATATATATATTTTTTTAATCCCTAATGTCTAGTGGTTTCTGCCTCTCTTGGGTGCAGTTTTGCCTAATAGAAATAGGCCAATCTGCCCACAAGGGGGGCAGAAATTGCCTAAAATAATATTCCCCACCCTTGCCTAAGGAGCCGCTCCCTTTATGTAAAAAAATAAAAAAATAATCCTTGGTGTCTAGCCGCTTCTGCTTCTCTTGGGGGAAGATGGGCCTAATTAAAATAGACTCATCTGCCCCTCTGGGGCTGAAATGGCCTAAATTATAATGCCCCCCTGGTGAGTGACCCTTGCCTAAGGGGCTGCTCCTCTTATTATATTTTTTTATATAAACAAACTTCCTAGTGTCTTGTGGGCATTCTTGCAGCACAATTGCTATTAGATTGTGCTGCAGGAATGCTCAAAGAGACAAGAAAGGAAATGAAAAGCCTTTCCTGTCCTTTCATGCCTCTCCGAGCCCCCCTTCCTCCTTCTAGAGAAGAAAGTAATCAGTTTCTTCTCGGGACGCACTGGAAGCATAGCTTCTAGCACATCTGGGCAACCTCTGATGACACCAGCATGTGGTGCGGGCGGATGCCATAAGATGTTGCGGGGGTCGGGTGCACTTTCGCTGCCATCCCTGCCCGGGTGGGTGGTTTGGTTGCCCCCAGGGGAAGCGTTAGCGCTCCCCCCATGGGTGACAGCCAGGATGTAACATTTATGTCTGTGGCACAGCAGTGATGTGCCACTGGACGTAAACATTATGGGGGTCATTACAACCCTGGCAGTCTTTGACCGCCAGGGCTGTTTTGTCGGAAGCACCGCCAACAGGCTGGCGGTGCTTCCTTGGGAATTACGACCACTTATGTCCACTTATGTCCCGGTGGTTTAAATCCCCCAGAGCAGTGCTGCTTGCAGCGCTGGCCAGAGGATTACGAGTCCCCCTCCCGCCAGCCTTTTCATGGTGGTTTGAACCGCCATGAAAAGGCTGGCGGAAAGGGGAGTCGCGAGGCCCCTGGGGGCCCCTGCACTGCCCTGCCACGGCCCCATTGGGCTTTTCACTGTCTTTCACGCGTGTCCCCCAAGTGTGGCAAACATGTACGTGGCAAGCTTGAGGAAAACCATATTTACAATGAAGTGGCTCCTTTCTATGAAAATGTTATGAACTGGTCAAGGTACATTGATGACATTTTCTTCATATGCAGGGAGGAAGAAACTATGTTAGAAGAAGTCATGCTTTTGTGGAACTCATTTGATGAAATTTTTAAATTGTGCTTATTTTTGTGGTTACCCTGCACAGCGCTTGTGCTGTGCTTGTTTACTGAATCTCCCTGTGGCTGCATGTGTTTCAAGATTCCCTTTAACATGCACGCTTGAAATGTGTGCAGCCATGAGGAGATTAGGTAAACAAGCACAGTGCTTGCGCTGTTTACCTAATCTACCTGTGGCTGCATGCATTTCAGGCGTGCGTGTTAAAGGCAATCTTGAAATGTGTGCAGCCATGGGCATATTTAGTAAACAGGCACCTTGCAGGGTAAACATAAAAATAAGCACAGTGCAAGCGCTGTGCAAGGGATGTGTTGAGCCACAGCACATTAAACAAGCAGAGTGTAAGTGCTGTGCAGACAACAGCATAAAAAAGGCCCACAAAGTGGATGAAACCAGTACTTGGGCCTTGGGACACTGATAAGAGCAAACACACAAGGAACAAGCATTGGTAAAGGCAGGAAATGTGCTACATACAATAGAAACAGAGGGAAATTAAGTGGCAAGCACAGGAACCAATGAAAAGCACGGGAAAAGCAAGGGCAGGATGTAAGCCCCTTTTAAGATATATTTAATACAATAGGTTTCACAGGCACAATGCAAGTGCTGTGCAGGCAAAATCTAAAAATAAGTCTTCCAGTAGGTACGACAAACATCCCCAGATGAGTATGTCTTGGCCTTTGATTCCTTCCAGATGTTACACAAACCTTTCAAGACAGAGAGAAGGTCCTTTACAGTACTCACCCTATTTTGGTTAAGTAAATATCTCAAATAAACATCTTTGCTCTAAGTATTTTTCCTGCTACGACCGTCTTGTCCCCTGCCTGCCTGAAATATAAAATAAAAATAAATTATAAAGGGCAAATGTTGCATCTACTAAATGCATTACAGTACTTAAAAAGCTAGACATATTATCATCCACCTTCAGTTTTCTTCAGGCTTAAATAGTTGCAAGAATATCCCATACTATAAGAGGAATGCTAGAAATTCACAATTTTAGCAGCTTCTTGAAAATTGCTAATTTTTTATTTAATGGTACATTTCAGAATACATATAGGCCCTCTACATAACATTGGCAGTTAGTGATAAATTGGCGAAAATACCGCCAACAGCCTGGAGGTAATTACCGCCAAATTTTGACCGCTGCGGTGAGAACTCCCTTAGACAGCCAATGTAACACACCATCCGCCAGAGAGTTCACACCACGCACGCCGGCGGTGGCCATCAACAGCCAGGTGGGAGACAAAGTACCGCCCACCATATCACAACACAGTACACAACCATGATTTTCGGGGCAGAACCAACGCTATCAAAAGCCTGGCAGACACAGAACACAGAAGACGAAAGACTCACCTACAGAGATACAGAGAAGACCAACGCCGCCATAGAACCAGAACTGCAAATCTTCCTGATGCTCTTCTATGCCATGCTCCACCTGGAACACCAACGCTAACGAATACGACGACGGTGACTACAGCAGCCTAGCACACAAGGGAGGGAGAGAGGAAAAGGAGAGTGACACACACACGCACCACACACACCAGACACACACACCATACACACAACCAGCTGCAGACGAAAAAACAATGGTATACGACACACAGCATAATAATACAAGGACAAGAAGGCAGTAATGAGAATGTGTTGAATGGGAAGAGCCACCAAATGAAACAATTGGATAAAAAAGAGAGATGTACAAATGTCCACAAAGGGCCAATGCCCAGTCCAAAGTACAAAGGGCCCACGTGGCCACAGGGCACAGTCCAAGGCCCAACTTGTCTCCTGACATCACCCGCACAGAACTCTGCAGGGGCATCATTTTGCAAGTGGGCAGGCAACTCAGGGGGATGGGGGTGGGGGGCACCCCAGCCAAAGTTTGGAACTTGCCCACTGGTTATGGAGTGGGCTCCGTGCCCATTTCTCTGTGCTGGGGAGTGCAAGGTCACAGTCTCTCAGGTGGGTGACTTGCCCACTGGTTCTGGAGGGCGTTCCATGCCCATTTCTCATTGCTGGGGAGTGCAAGGTCACAGACTCTCAGGTGGGTGACTTGCCCACTGGTTCTGGATGAGGCTCCATGCCCATTTCTCTGTGCTGGGGATTGCAAGGTCACAGTCTCTCAGGTGGGTGACTTGCCCACTGGTTCCGGAGGGCCTCCATGCCCATTTGTCTGTGCTGGGGATTGAAGGTCACAGTCTCTTAGGTGGGTGACTTTCCCACTGGTTCTGGAGGGGGCTCCATTACCATTTCTCTGTGCTGGGGAGTGCAAGGTCACAGTCTCTCAGGTGGGTGACTTGCCCACTGGTTCTGGAGGGGGCTCCTTGTACAGCAATCCCAGGAGGGTGTCCTACATGCCCTCTGCTGGAGGTGAGGGCTGCACTGTCTCATCTGGAGGTGAAGGCTGCACTCTGTGAGCAGGTGAAGGTGCCTCCTGGGCAGCCTCTGCTGGAGGTGAGGGCTGCAGTGTCTCAGCTGGTGAAAGTGCAGCTTCTGCAGGAGCAGTGGGCTTCACTGCCTCAGCTGGAGGTGAGGGCTCCGTGAACACTGGTGGTGGTGGTGTCACCCTGCCAGCCTCTGCTGGAGGTGAGGGATGCACTGTCTCAGCAGCTGAAGGTGGTGCCTCTACAGGAGGAGTGGGCTACACTGCCTCAGCTGGAGGTGAGGGCTCCGTGACCACTGGTGGTGGTGGTAGTTGTGTCACCCTGCCAGCCTCTGCTGGAGGTGAGGTCGGCACTGTGTCAGCAAGTGAAGGTGCCTCCTGGGCAGCCTCAGCTGGAGGTGAGGGCTCCTTGACCACTGGTGGTGGTGTCACCCTGCCAGCCTCTGCTGGAGTCAAGGGCTTCTTCCCCTTCATGTCAGGAGTTGCGGCCTCCTTCCCCTTCATGGCAGGAGTTGAGGGCTTCTTCCGGCATACAATCCAGCCTGTCACACCTATGGCCCACCAATCCTGTTTCCATCACCATTGGCACACATATCGCCTGGCACACACCATGTACACCACCACATGACATCCACCCCGATGACACGATGTTTACACATACATCTCCATGCATCCTTCCCACATAGATCATGCCCAAGGTGTATTCACCTGTTGGTCTGTACTGGGGTAGGAACCATCCACCAATCGCTCCAACTCTTCCGCAGTGAAGGCAGAGGCCCTTTACCCAGTGTCACAGGCCATGGTAGGTTCTAGACACAGGTCACAGCAGCACACGCAGTGTAGGTGTTCTCCTGTTGAAGGTCAGGAAACAAGTGAGGAATCAGATAGAAAATGACGGTCATATCCGCAGCAGTGTCCACCGTCACCGCCGGCGCAGATCCCCATTGGCCACTGTACCCCATAGAGCCCCACATTATCCAATGAGGAATTGCACGGCGGTGCAAGATCGCCTTCCGCCACAATGCCCAACATCGGCAGAGTTACCACAGTTCAACCAGTCCCTATATACAGGATAGTCGGTCGCCATTTTATGGTGGTGGACAGCGATCAGACTAACCTTGACTGTGTCACTGCCTAGATTTGCACATACGTTGTCATTCCCACTGTCCCATCACAAAAATGCACTATGTTGGACTTTTTTGCTTATGCGGGGTCATCCCAAATATTTTTCCTTCTGCCTCCTATTTTTTCTGACCTGTTGCTGTTGGCTTTTGAACTCTGAGCACTTTACCACTGCCAACCGGTGCTAAAGTGCATATGCTCTCTGTGTAAATTGTATGTAACTGGTGTATCCATGATTGGCATATTTGATTTACTAGTAAGTCCATAGTAAAGTGCACTAGAGGTGCCGGGCCTGTAAATCAAATGCTACTAGTGGGCCTGCAGCACTGAGAGTGCCACCACCATAAGTAGCTCTGTAATCATGTCTCAGACCTGCCACTGCAGTGTCTGTATGTGCAGTTTTAACTGTAACTTGTACTTGGCAAGTGTACCCACTTGCCAGGCCTAAACCTTCCCTTTTCTTACATATAAGGCACCCCTAAGGTAGACCTTAGGTAGCCCCAAGGGCAGGGTGCAGTGTATGGTTAAGGTAGGACATATAGTAATGTGTTTTATATGTACTGACAGTGAAATATTGCTAAATTTGTTTTTCACTGTTGCAAGGCTTGTCCCTCTCATAGGTTAACATGGGGGCTACCTTTAAAAATGATTAAAATGTGCAGATTCCCTATGGGAGCGGATGGACATGTGGAGTTTGGGGTCTCTGAGCTCACAATTTAAAAAAACATCTTTTAGTAAAGTTGATTTTAAGATTGTGTGTTTGAAAATGTCACTTTTAGAAAGTAAGCATTTTCTTGCTTATACCATTTCTGTGACTCTGCCTGTTCCTGTTAGTGGATTCCCTATCTGGGTCAGTTTGACAGTTGGGCTGGTTGCACCTCACACTAGACAGTGACACAAAGGGAGCTGGGGTGTAGTCTGCATTTCGTGATGAGCCATCTGTGCTAGGAGGGAGGGGAGGAGTGGTGACTCAGACCTGAAAGGGCTGTGCCTGCACTCACACAATGAAGGCTCCAACCCCCTGGTGAGTGTCTGTGGCCTGGCCTGGGCAAGGCAGGATTTCACATTCAAAAGAGACTTTACTTTGAAGTCGGCCTAGTTCAAAGGAGAAATTGGGTAGAAGAAGGGCACCCGAAACCACAGAATTTAGAAACCCTTCTGGAACCAAGAGGAACCTCTGCCTGGAGAAGAGCTGAAGAGCTGAGGAAGAAGAGCTGCCCTGCCTGTGACTGTGCTTTGGGGAGCTATCCTGCAGTTGCTACTTCTGCCAGAGTGAGAGGGCAAAGACTGGACTTTGTGTCCCCTCCATCTTGAGAAGAAATCTCCGAGGGGTTGACCTAGAGCTTGCCTCCTGTTGTTTGAAGTCTCAGGGACAGCAAAGACTTCTCTCTGCCAGCACCTGGAGTCTCTGGAGAGACTCCAACTCTGCCCTGTGGTGCCCATCCAGTTCCTGGAACCCTGAAAGGAGAAGCTAGCAGCCTAAAGACAAGGAAATCCACGCACAGAGCATCGTGCGGGGAAAAGATTGACGCGACTCCGATCTGCGGCTGAAGAAGCGATGCGGTGCCAGCTCCGCAGCTGAGAAACGACTCTTGCAGGAAACGCAACCGAAGAATCGATGCAGAGAGCAGGAGAAACGACGCTCAGCATCGCTGATGGAGGGTGGGAGATCACAACCTGCGCTGCGGGGTTTTCGGATTATCGTGCAGCTGGATTTCTGACCCAAGTAACGCTGTGCGTGGAAAAACAACGCAAGGTCTGCCCGGACCCAAGAGTGCTGACCGGATCGACGCATCGCTCTCCTGCGGAGAGAAGAAATCATGCGTCATGACCCGGAGAAAGGAGAAACGATGCACGGTCCCGCCCGTGTGTGGACTCAACTCATCACAAGCCCTTTTTGACGCACACTCGCCCGTCTGGGGTTATTTTTTACGTGCCCACCTTACTTTTTCATGCTGACAGCATTAGTGTGTTTTTAAAACTACTTAAAGACTCTTTTTGCATTTTTATTGATAACTTGACTTGTGTAGTGTGGATTTTTGTAGTTTTGGTCTTATTTTGTTTAGATAAATATTTCCTATTTTTCTAAACTGGTGTTGTGTCTTTTTGTAGTGTTTTCATTAAGTTACTGTGTGTGTTGTTACAAATACTTTACTCCTAGCCCTCTGAAGTTAAGCCTACTGCTCAGCCAAGCTACCAAGAGGGAAAGCAGGGGTTAGCTGAGGGTGATTCTCTTTTACCCTGACTAGAGTGAGGGTCCTTGTTTGAACAGGGGGTAACCTGACTGTCAACCAAAGACCCCATTTCTAACACACTATATACACTGAGATGGTGGTTCCATTGTTCAAATTGTGACGGCCTATTCACTCCTGTGTCCCTTAGATACCTACCGCTGCGGATGAATGGGAGGAGAAGACCAACCCCCGTGTACAGACCCCTTGTGGACTTGGCTACACTGGAGGACAGGCACATTATACTGACTTCTAGACAGGACAGGGTCACAATCATAGAGCTGTGTGCCCAATTGGAGCCTGACCTAATAACAACTATCGTCATCCCACTGGGATCCCCCCCCTCTTGTGCAAGTGTTATCAGTGCTCCATTTCTTAACAACTGGTTCTTTCCAAGTGACAGTGGGCTTGGAGCTGGAATGTCACAGCCAACGTTTTTAATCGTGCGGGCAAGGGTTTTGTCTGCCCAGGTGAAACACATGTGCAGCTACATTGTTTTTCCCCAGGTGGAAGATTTGGCCACTGTAACGGCAGGATTCTATGCAATGGGGCATATCCCCAATATTATTGGGCGATTGACGGTACACATTTTGCGCTTGCCCCCCCCCCACCAGAATGAACAGGTGTTCAGGAATCGGAAGAGTTTCCACTCACTGAATGTGCAAATCGTGTGCTTGGCGGACCAGTACGTCTCCCACATCACTGCCAAGTATCCTGGGTCGGTGTGTGATGCTTTCTTCCTCAGGAATAGCAGCATCCCAAATGTGATGGCCCAACTACAGAGGCACAGGGTGTGGCTAATAGGGGAGCCAAAGCCCCCACCCACTGTATGTCAGTGTATGACTTCAGGTGTTATCCCCATAGGATTGTGTAAGGCTAAATGTTGTCCCTCAATACTTGCAGGTGACTCTGGCTACCCAAACCTGTTGTGGTTCCTGACCCCTGTGAAGATTGCCAGGACAGGGGCTGAGGACCGTTATAATGAGGCACATGGGTGAACCAGAAGAATAATTGAGTGGACCTTTGGCCTCCTGAAGGCCAGGTTCAGGTGACTCCATCTGACAGGTGGATCCCTGTGCTACTCACCCAGAAAGGTCTGCCGGATAGTAGTGGCGTGCTGCATGTTGCACAACCTGGCCCTCAGATGACATGTGCCTTTTCTGCAGGAGGAGGGGACTGGAGATAACCCTGTGGCAGCAGTGGACCATGAGGACTGTGAGGATGAGGAGACAGAGGATGAGGATGAGAACAACAGAACATCAGTTATAAGCCAATGACACACAGGGGAGACAGTCGAACTGACCATTACTCTGACTATTGATTTATCTGTGTGGCTGTAGCATGATGGCATTCACTTCCTTTGTATCTCAAATTACTGTCACCTATGGCTTCTCATTTTCCAGATGTTGGTGATATGACAACAATGTCCTGATGTGATCACTACAGACAGTTGCAGTTCATTATTTTTATGCTATTGCAGTGTTCAGATCATTTGCACTAGATGTGACTGTTGCCACAAATGCACATTTTCAAAACATAAAACAGAGTCACTCAAATTGTGTTCAAGGGTGCTTATGGTACTGCAAATAAGTGACTGAAAAGTGCAATGGAATGGGATGATGGTGGAGGAAAGGCCAGGGTATTGTTCCAGTCTGTTTGTAGCACACGTCCATTGTCCAAGGGGCCATAGGAAGGGGAACAAAGGCAGTTCAAAGTGGACAAGGTGACAGGGTGGGACACAAAGGGAACAATCAGGAGAGTCTCATTTCCTGGCAGTTGTCTTGGTATTGGCAAGTGTCTCTCGCTTCTGTCTGGTTCGCAGGGAACATTTGCGGGGTGGTTCACCTTCTGAAGGGGGAGGGGTGCTGGTGGCCTGTGGGTCCTGTGGCGAGGCCTCCTGTCCACTAGCTGCAGCAGATGTGATGGGCTGGTCAATAGACTGGCTATTGGTAGGGGCCGGCTGCTGTGCAGTCCATTCCCTCATGACGTTGTCCACGTGTGCCAGCACCCCTGCCTATGGAGATCATGGTGGTGTTGAGGGCCTGCTAGTCCTCCCTGATCTCCTGATGGTGTTCCTCCTGCAGCCGCTTGTTCTCCTGCATGTTGTTCAGGATCGGTCCCTTCGTGTCCTGGGATTGTTGGTAGGCACCAGGACATTAGTGAGTGCCTCCTGGAGAGTCGGTTCCCTGGTCCTGCCCCCCCTCGGCGCACAGCAGTCCTCCCAGTGTCCTGTTGCCCTGTGCCCCTGTCCCCTGAACAGTGTGCCTACTGCCACTGAATCCAGGTTCCTGATTGCCTTGGGTGTGAGTTGTCGACTGGGGTCCCTGTACAGGTGGGCACACTGCTGATTGATGTGTCCTGGGGACAGAGGTGTGTGGATGCTGGGTGGGTGCTGTGGTGTTGGATACTGATGGGGGAGGCTCTGTGGTGGACTGTGTGTGGGCTGGGGTGACCGACTGACCAGTGGTCCCTGATGGGCCAGGTTGTTGATCCAGATCCTGAAGTCCAGAGTTACTGTCATCACTGGGGGCATCTTCTGTTGGGGGACTAGATAGTCATGGCACCTCCACTCAACTGAGATTAGCTGGGGCACCTGTGGGGATGTAAGTGATGTATTATGCTTCATGCCTGTGACATACTGTACATCTCTATGTTCCCCTCTATTGTTGCTGTTGCCCTGCCACCTTTGAATGTGTATGTTGATGTATTGTGGGATTGTTAGTACCCCTAAGCTGTGCATGCTTTGGTGATGGGTGTCCATGCAGGGCTGGGAGGGCTGTCCATGCATTGGTATGGCATGCAGGGCTTGGCATTGGGGTTAGTTGTCTGCTTTGGTGCAGTGTGTGGGATGGAGTGGAGTGATGGGAGTGAGGGTGTGAGATGGCATGCAGGTATGAGGGTGATAAGTGGTAAATGTTGACTTATCAGTGTCCAGTCCTCCGGCAACTCCAGTGAGTCCCTCAGGATGCGGTAATGAAAAAACTTGCTCCTCCCATGCTGTGAGCTGTGGGGGAGGAGGTGGAGGTCCACCGCCAGTCCTCTGTATGACGAGCTGGTGCCTTGCAGCCATAGAACATACCTTTCCCCGTAGGTCATTCCACCTCTTCCTGATGTCATCTCTTGTTCTTTGATGCTGCCCCACGACGTTCACCTGTCCACGATTCTCCGCCATAGCTCCATCTTCCTTGCAATGGATATCTGCTGCACCTGTGCTCCAAACAGCTGTGACTCTACCCTGACTATTTCCTCCACCATGACCGGCAACTCCTCATCTATGAAACGGGGGTGCCTTTGTGTGGCCATGTGTGATGTGTGGTGTGTGTAAGTGTTGGATAGTATTATTGGGTGTGCATAGTTGAGTGTGTGAGGGATGTATGGGTGTGTGTGTAGTTGTCGCAGTGGTCTTGATGTCTATCTGGTGGCAATGATTTGTATTTGTAAGGGGTTGTGGGTAATGTGAGTGTGTGTTTTATAGTGGCGTGGGTGGGTATGTGTGGTGGGTGTATGGGTGTCAGGTGCGTGTTGTTTGAATTGGCAAATGTTGTGTAGTTTAGTATTTGGGTGTCCATTCTGAGAGCAGCGGTGTGTACCGCCAATGGTTTACCGCTGTTGAATGTCTGCCATGGTGATTCGTGGGTCATGATGTGGTGGGCGTTGTTTTGTTGGCATAACGGTATGGGTGTTGGTTCTGACAGTTTACCACTGACCTTTGGGCTGGCGGATTTGTGTATGTGGCTGTATTCTGTTGTTTTGGTGTGTGTGTGTCATAATATGGCGAACAGATATCCACCACTGTGGTGGTATGTTGGCGGCCGTCAGCGTGGCGGTAAGTGGGATTTACCGCCAAGGTCATGATGAGGGCCATAATCTTGCAGGGAGCAACAGTATGTGTATGACACCGATCAGGTTAAATTGTGTTTGAACCACCTAGCTCACATTTGCTCATTACTTTCAGGCATTCAACCTGGTGCGTGCGATTGCAGGGACAGCTAAACTGTCTCAAATGTGAGCACCCTGGTGTTCCCTGCTTACTAGGACCGTAGCTATTATTGAAATAAAATCTGTTTTTGCAAGCATTCTTGAGCCTTCAGATAGATGTGGGCATGATGTGGACATGCATTCTAGGCAGAGCTCAAGGGAGGGGGTATAGGATAATTGTAAGTGTAGAACAACACAATACAAAAACGATGTCAATGTTCAGCCAAAGTTGTGAGTACCCACACATTTAATAATAACTAATTACATGTAAATATTTCACAGCACAAATGGCAGTTAAAATACCAGCACTTACATAACACAATACATAACAAAATGGTGTTGCAACACAATACAGAAGTGAAAGTAGGGCCTCTTGCAAAACACATTGTACACTATTTGGGATTATTAAGTGATCACGAACATTGGCACAGCGGCAAGCAAAAACACAATTCCACAACAATTCATACACAAGAAGATTTCCTGGATTGGACAATGTTTACTCATCCTGATTGCTACCCATCAGATACCCATCATTCCCATAAAAACGAGTACTCTTGTAACACGTTGTTACACTTATTGCTCATAACTCTGATGTTTACAAAAAATAAGATGAAACAAAACAAACAGTAAGTCATTCGACAATAAAGTGGATCTTATAACCTTCAAATAAAAGAGATAGGGGCATATTTAAGAAAAGTGGTGTTGTACCCAGTGCAGCCCCACTTTCCTTGCGCCCCTCAGCTCCCCCCTACTGCCACCATGTGTGCACCGTATTTACAATACAGCCTACCATGGCGCAGAGTAGGAGGCAATAGCATCAGAATTTTTTACACTATTGATGTACTGTTCAGGGCTAGGCCAAAATGTTGGTGCTAACCCTGAAGAGTACTTAGGGGCCCATTGTAACCAATGGCGTGCCCCCTTTTAACACCTGCTCTGAGCTGGCATTAAAAATGCTGAAAAATTGGCCCAAAGAAATCTTTTAGATTTCTTTGCCCCATTTTTTCGTTCCCTTCTAACAGGGGAACACCCCCTCTTACCTACATTATGCCCCGTGCAGGCATAATGTGGTGCAAGGGGTTACAAAGTGGCACAATGCATGAATCACATGCTGATTTTGCCATAATATCACTACATTGGCATAAACAAATGACACTAATGTGGTGATATAAGGCACAAGGGTGTCTTAAATCTTCCCCATAGTGTCCTAGACTTCATAAAGTGAGTTAGGGAGCAGTGGTAATTCTACCTTCTGAGTTTAGAGTTAATATTTAGATGTAGGGATATCATTATAAGGGAAATAGGGATATTTAATGACATGTAGGAGGTGGAGGCCGACAGTCAATGACTCTCACCTAGAGGGACAAAGTTTGATGATGCAGTTCACCCACAGGAACTGAAGCACAGGCACATGCCCACTGCCTTAGACCAGGCAGGCTGGCAAGCAAGCCAACCAGGCGCTGAACTTTCGGCACAGTGCTCAACTGAAAAGAAAATACCAAAAGGTCATGCTTTGACAGAGTGTTTTCCAGCCAGCCCACCACTAAATTCTGCCAGCCCACCACTAAATTCACCTTTAGTAGCAGTAGTGGTGTTTTTGGGCAGCCTACTTCAATCTCCAATGGGAGGTACGGGGCGCTTTAAGGCCCCATACCCGCATCTCTGGAATATTTGTGCCAGGTAGGACAATCCACAGGCGGCAATGGTGGCAGAAGCAGGAGCAGTGCAGGAGCCCAGCGCTTCACCAGGGGCCTTTAGACCTGTTCCTGGAAAGAATAATATGGGAAACTCTCAGATTCATGATGTGGAAAACACAATAGCAGCAGGATTCATACATATCAGTGTCTTAAACTGAAGGGAAGCTACTGCTCACATGCGGTAAAGTTTCTGGGGACATGACCTACAGCCAGTGTCAGTGCAACCTCCGAGTACAAAAGGTCCAGGCACTCAGCCAGGAGCGGAGTTGGTTTCGCTGCCGAGACTTTCTGAATGACATTTACTGCATTTTAAACCTCGTCCTACTGTGGAGCCAGCGTTAAATAAACGTTCATCCATTGACTGTAATTATTCTGACATGTATTGATTCCTTCCTCACCGTTTCTCCTCCTCCTTAAGCATGGATAATTCAGCGGAAGGGAATCCGCACTTTCTTTCTTCACAAATTCCCTCAGAAGCAAGACACGTTCTTTGTACATTCATCAATGAAACTTCGCTGAAAGGGATGGGAGCATGTCTTTTATGTACTATGTTTTACAGGCTCACACTCATTTGTAGGCATTTGTTTTCTATTTGATTGTAAGGTAACATCTACCTTGCCGGCTTTTTTGTGTTCAGTGTATCACCGCTCCTTGTAATAAAACTAAGTATGATGTTTCGTGGGAACACGAGTCTGCTACACTGACACCTTTCCTTAATCTCAATCCTGTGTGCTGTGTTATGTGTGGCCTCTTTTATTGTACTG
Source organism: Pleurodeles waltl (assembly GCF_031143425.1). Classification (NCBI taxonomy): domain Eukaryota; kingdom Metazoa; phylum Chordata; class Amphibia; order Caudata; family Salamandridae; genus Pleurodeles; species Pleurodeles waltl. The sequence continues at coordinate 96,325,875 of NC_090449.1, forward strand.
ATCTACTTATTATGAATCAAACACGCAAGTGTCCCACATAGCTTCCAAACAAAAGGTTTTATGACATCATTATATTTTCATAATCAATAAAAAGAAATTACTCTTAAAAACGAACTGATGTCAAGTTAGTATCTTGCTGAAACAGAAAAAAAGTTCTAGTTGGAGTAGTGTTTCTATGTAATGAAAAGTGTGTAAATTGAAAATATTGATCAGGCAAAAAATGTGCAAACCTGACAAATACACATTTCACAAAGTAATAGTAATTGTTCAGTGCACACGTGGATTGCCTTGCAGAAGCATCATTTGTTCAAATTAAATATTAGTATGCACATATGCATGAATGCAACAACGCTAAAACAAGGCAAGGAAACAGTTCCTGTAATAGAAACAGACTTCCTTAAACAAGCATCAGCAACTTCAAGAGGTTTGTAGTGTATCTCCAGTCCGTTTCGGCGGTAGTGGTGCCTGTCCAAGCTTACCTTAATGAATCAGCTTTAGGAAATATTTGTGGATATTTGTTCAGGGGCAGGAAGAGCCATTCACTCTTTATTAGGAGCGGAAGAAGGAGCCCAGCAGTTGGCCAGAAAACCTAAGAGAGGTATAGCAAGGCCGACCCACAGAATTTCACTAAAGTGCTGTAGATCAGAGCCTAGGCTAATGCTTCATTCATACCATCCTGATCTATTCCATCAGCACCTGCGTAGTACCCACAATGGAAGCGGACTGTTGGCACCAGCATGCACTCTTGGGAGAATGGAGAGGAGAGAGTGGACTTCTACGATGCTGGGGGAGGGCAGGTAAAAGCCGTAGGACCTGGGAGCACAAGGGCAGCCACAGTGGTAGATTTGAGGCTCGGTGTTCCCAGACCTCAGGGAAGGATACTTGTGAAGTGGCATGTCTGTGGCTAAAGTTCTTCAGACATTTGTTTGAACAGGTGCTAAATAAATGCAGGTGTATATATGTACCAGGTGTCAGTCAAGCTGGGTGGGAAAGTGTTAGAGCTGCGGATTAGGGGACATATTTACTAACATTTCACAGAAAGCAGCGTAGCTAGTGAAGTTGCTGTGCTGCTTTGCATGAAAGGGAGAGAGCATAACTGTGCCTTATGTTCAAAGATGAGGCACATTTCTGCTCTTTTCTAGCGTGTCAGTCACCAACGCAGGCACCCTGGCATCATAGTGCAAAGATGCCTGTGTTGTGGTCAGGATAGCTTTTGTGAAGGAAGAGATGTGTTCCTGCACATAAACCACCCCTTGTGATTATTCCTCTTTGTATGTGCACTTCAGGATGCAGCACAAGTGCAAAAATAAAACAATTAGGAGAAATAAAGATATTTCTCCCCATTACACCATCCTCAGGTATCGTACTATTTTAGAGCAAACCTAGGTTTACAGGTCTTTGTAGATTTGATACTAAGTACATGAGTAGATGCACAGGAATACCCGTGCACCACTCATGTAACGCCTACCTGATGTTTTGTTTTACTCTTTCTTTATTAACATTTAACAGTGATGAAGAGTAAGGCATGGATACATGTAAGTGTTATGGTCATCTCCTCTAAATAATACAATACCGTTGCATAGTGAGAACTTCAGAAGGCACCCATATAGTACGTGTTACAGTAACACTTGGCACCTGTTTGCGACCAGGTAACAGAGAAGAAATCAATTAGCAAGCAGAGCCATAGATAAATTAAAAAATCAGAGTTACTGACTGTATCGCCTTGATGTCCATGTAGTGAGAGAACAAACAATATCATGAAAAGAACTACAATATAAAACAAACTCTTGTTGGAAGGCTGAGGCGAGAACGAATGTAGGGAAGTATGCATGTTGATCATCAACAATGTCATGAGCATGAAGGGCAGTGCTTAATTTGTGCTTGTTGTTTCCGGTGCTGAGCACCTGCACTTATTTTTGAGGGCCGGGGCTTATTATTATGCCTCAAGAATTTGCTGCGAGCAAAAGACACATATGGGAAAGATGGAGGAAGAGAAAATCGAAAAAGCGTCATGAATGGTGAAAGTAGAAAGCTGCAGGATGAGCTGAAGGGGAAGGGGGTGGCCGTAAATGGATTGAAGAGGCCCGCGATGGCTTCAGGATTACGCTACCTCGGTATTCAGTGCTGGCAGATTTAATTACAGCAGCCTCGTGTTTAAGAGGAGGGCTTTGAGCACCGGCACCTTCTTATTTACAAATTAAGCACTGATGAAGGGTGAGGTGGTGAGGCCACATGAAAGACATTACAGGGCACTCTTTATGATAGTAGGTGGAACGAGGGGCAAACCAAGAAGGGACCACGATCCCGGTCGCAGTAGCCTAGTGAAATTACTTCCATAAACACTATGGGCTTGGAGCAGTGATGGCATCTGGATCAAGCTATCAGGCATTACGTAGGGGCGTCCTGTTTTCCCTGTACCCTGAGAACATAAACATCTCATAATGTGGCCACTCCAGTCTTCCCAATGTGTTGAACATCGCAAGCCATAGCTTCTGCTTCTGCTTCTGCGGCAGCCCATTTATATGTTACCCGTAATCAGCAGGTAATTTAGGGAGGTTGTGTGGCCTACCAGGACATCGCAATGAGGTGCTTATAGGGCACCCTTGCGAGGTTCACAAATTTCAAATAACCTCTGGTCTACTTCAATCTCTTAGTAATTCCCAATATGCATAACATGGGATCTGGATGAATCTGTACAAAAATCACATCTGAAAAGTCACCCATAACTTGCACCCACTCCGGCGGTAGTACTGTGCAGTCCCACATCATATGCCAGAAGGTAACGTCGGGGTGGGTATAACACGGACACACCGGGGTCACTGCTGGGAACATCCTATGTAATCTATGGGGGGTGAGTTATGTGTGGTGTAAATAATTAAACTGTGTGAACTTGAGATGGCCATTTTTCGACATGTTATACCTGTTCCAGTGCCATATCCCATTGGTTAGACGTTATCACTTGTCCCTGGCAGTCTTTCCATCTGCGTCTACTGGGGCCAGCACGCCCAGGACCTGCCCTCTGGAGGGCTGTGTATAAAGGAGTAATTGCCTTGCTCCCCATACTGTGTGTCAGGATACATATCAAACCGTGATGGAGGGGTGGCTCCAGTTGTGCTAAATTCCAAGTGCGCCTGAGCTCTAAGAGAAGTGCACTGTAAGTCGGAAAGGCTCTGGCTCTTAAACCATAAGTGCCACGCAGAGTTCAGAAAGAACGTAGGACCCCCTCTTCGTAGAGGTCACCCAATGTAAGTATAGCCGCAACACATCAAGGTGTCTGGTCATGAGTTCTCTCCAGGGCTCTCATCCCTAGCACACTCCATATAGGCAGTTGTGGTGTGGACCCCTAGCCCCCCTCTAGTATCGAATGCTGTTGTGTCTGAATGGAAACCCTCTTGCGAGCTCCACCCCATACCAAGTCACACACCAGCCTGCGGAGGTCACGAAAGAACGCCCAGATGGCACCACTGGCATTACTGTAAAAATATATAAGAAACATGGGAGTTTGATCACCTTGGCAACAGAAGCTCTTCCAATCAGGGAAAGGGGCAAGCGCGTCCAAAAGTCCAGAGACTGATGTGCCGAGGTCAGGATCCTCTTATGATTCCGGTCAAGTAGGTCCTCATCGCTAAGGTATACATTAATACCCAGATATCGGAATGTTTCCCAGTACCATCACCCATCAGTAACTCCTACTTCCCTTGTTGTGGCCTACGCAGGGGAAAAATGCAGGATTTATCCCAGTTTACCCAGAGTCCCGACATCTCACCAAAGAGATCAAAGAGCCGAAATAATTCTGGCATAACTCGCCTAGGGTCCTGTAAATATATCAGGATGTTGCTCGCATACAGGGATATTGTATGCCATGTCGGCCTCGTCACAATGCCCGAGTCCAGGCCTCTCGTGCATAAGAGGGCAGCAAGAGGCTCCATGGCCAGTGCAAACATTATGGGTGATAAGGAACAACCCTGGCAGGTGCCCCTATGAATACTTATTAGGTGAGATATTTGGTGTCCCATCCAGACTCTAGCTCTACGCATAGTGTACAATAGTGTAAACCATCGTAGGAAAGCCGGTCTCATCCCAATGGCCTCAAGCACCTGAAGCAGAAACGATCGCCCCAGGGTATTGAGGGCCTTCTTAAAGCCCAAGGAGACTGCAACACGTAGGTCTGCAGCCTCCTTAATTGTACTCATAATGTGGTATAAACGTTGTGTGTTATAAAAAGTTGCTCTGAGGGGGATGAACCCACACTGATCAGAGTGTACTAATGTCGGGAGCAGGGGGAGCAGCCTATTAGCCAAAACATTGCTCAATATCTTGTATTCAATGGTGAGGATCAATAAACGCTCACCATTGAGGGATCTTTGCCTGGCTTAAGTAAGACTACAATAAGAGCTTCCCGCAGGGATTCCAGTAATAACTGCCTTGGGTGGGCTTCCTGATAAACCCTCAACAGTCTAGGCGCCAAAGTCGCCCTGTATGAGGCATAGAATTCCATAGGGAATCTGTCTGTGTTGGGAACCTTATTATGAGCCATTTGACGAATCGCTAGCTGCATCTCTTGAAGCGGCAAAGGGGTTAACTGTGGGAGTGTAGCACCCCAAATGTAGTCTCTCAACTGATCCAGGGGTGGCCCGATGGGTGCGAGTAAAGCGCCTTGTAGTATTGAGCAAACACTTTGTTTATTTCAGACTGCATATTAAGAATGTCCCCAGTAGGAGTACGAATCGCACCTATCAATATACTAGGCTGTAACGAGCACAATAGCCAATCCAGCATACAACCCGGCTTATCACCATCTGCATGTTGGCGTGCAATTGAGGCTTGGTAGTCTATTTTACTGAGGCGGCTCACTTCTTCCCTATGCCATGTATGCAGCTCTGTTAGTCGTGGATGGGCAGCCTGTATGGTTACTGGTTCATTTTCGGTCCCAGAAAACTGCGCCTCAAGGTCTGACACACTGATCACTAATGTAATTTGTGTTCCCCATGTGGTCTTGATATATTTTCCTCTCATAACAGCCTTAATCGCATCCCACTCTATTCCCCTGAAGCCAGCCGAAAGCAAGTTCAATGTAAATGTGTGCCTATACAATCACAAAATGATGCATCATGCAGCACCTCCAGGTGGGGATTGGCGAACGGTCGACACCCCACCAGAAAGTGACCTTGAGAGGCCTATGACCAGACAAGGTTCTACTTAGGTACTTAAAAGCTCATCACTCAAGCCCAAAATTCTGTATTGCATAGGAAATAGTCACGCCTCGTATGATTCTGGTGATCTGAGGCATAATCAGAGTATTCTGTGTCTCCCGGATTGCCTAACTGCCAAACATCATTCAGCCGTGTTTCGGACATCCATGATAAAGTGTGTGGCAGCCTGAATCCCCACAGTACCTGGGAGTGGGGGCACTAAGTGATCCATATATGAATCATATACACAATTAAAATCACCCCACCAGATGGATGGCGAGTGAGGGTATAGAAGTAGGGTAGGTGATAACGTGCAAAGCATGTCACCCTAGCATTTGTTAAGTGCGTAAAGAGACACATTTGACAAATTTCTAACATCTAAAGTCCCCTCCAGAATCGTATACCGCCCCTCAGGATCCACTATGTCTTAATTGGCACATACGGTATCCATTATCCACACCATGATCCCTTGGCGTAGGCTGAATAACTGGTACCAAACACCTGCCGACTTCATTGTTTAGTAACCTTCTCTGCTTCGAGGCAACCAAATGTGTATCTTGGAGACATGTAATGTGTATATGTCTGCGACAAAGATAGGCGCATATCCCATGTCACTGCACTGGTTTCACCATGCCCCTGATGTTCCAGGTCAAGATATTATGAGAACCATGGTTGAATCAGGGTCACATGGGTCTTATCACCTAATCCCCACTGCCCCTGCCACACATCTAAGCCACCTAGTAAGGCATTAATGCCATCTTACTCAGCCATAACAAGAAATAAACATAATAAGCAACCAGTAACTTCCACACCCCAGGCTTGGACACTAAGAGGCATAGTTCCACAACAGACCTCTGCAACACTATGCGTAACACTTATGTATAAAATCCTTAGGGTAGTCCGTTGGAGGGCTAGGCCAAGTGTTGCTTACCTAGGGCCGAGGTACAAGGTCAGCCGTCCTTCCTGTCCAGGCCCATGCAATAAAGAACAGTTACGAGGGGAAATTAGTGATAGGGCCAAAGGCCCCATCTGACCAAACCCTCCCCACCCTCTAACCAACACCACCCTCAGTGTGTAAATTATATAGAGTCACGAGGCCCAAGCTACCTCTCTGAGCGATCTAACCGAACCAGTCCCAGACTCGCCCTCCGACAGTGCTGAATCAGGGGTGCCTGACCTGGAGTCATGAGTGTCATCCTGAGTGAGGGCCTGAAATCTATTGGTGCTGTGCAGTGATACCTCTGCCACCACCTGCGCCCTTTCCCTCATGACCTGTTCCTCAGAGGGGCAAGAGCGGGGCCGGCAACAACAACGGTTGCACCTGGATCCACCTGTGGTCAAAGGAGATGATCTACCACCCACTGCGTCTGCTGTAGGTTGTACTCCCTTAGTGTGCAACCATTCCAAAGCGTCCTCTGGAGTCATAAAGAAGTGTGTTACATCAGAGTCAACAACTCTCAGCTTTGCTGGGAAAAGGAGGGCATATTTCAGTCCCAAAAGGCATAGCTATGCTTTGACTACCCCCATATGTTACAGAGCCTCTGGACTTCTGCAGTGTAATCGGGGTAGGCTGTAATTGGATTCCCATTATATAGCCAAGAACCTTTCGCTCAAAAGACTTGTAGCAAGATATCTCAATCTCTATAATTAAGACGGTGTGCGATATGTGGCCAGGTCAGCGCTCTAGGTTCAGGTGGTCGGCCCAGAACCCTGTGTGCTGTTTCAACAGAGATAAGGCATACGGTTGACCAGGCTTGTGGTGGTCAGCCAGTCTTCAATGAATAGTTCTGCAGTGGGACCCTCCACCCCCTCAGGGAAACCCAGGAGTTGACATTATTGTACCTGGAGGGCCTTCAGCGTCTTCTGCTCTCATCTTAAGATCTCGCAATTCAGTTTGTAGTGCGGTCATTTGTTCCTGTAGGGTGATCACCCAGGGGCGGAGTGATGTCAGTGAGGACTCCTCCTCATCCACTAACTCCTAGGGTTTGCTCTGGTCAGCCCTCAGTAGGCCAGTTTCAATTTGAATGGCCCCCCAATAGAGCCTCCATAGCCGCTTTACAGTCCTGTATAGTTTGCAATACTTTATCGAACATTACCATGTGTTTTTCTAAGGTACTTTCGAGTTGCTGAATCAGGTCCAGTAGCCATCATGTCCAGAATATTTTTTTGCGGAGGTGATTTAGATATCTTGGGTTTCACCATGCTCCATCCATCACGACAAACAGCAGACAATCTTATTATGAAAAACAGAAAATCCTCGTGTAGATGGGACAAGCGGGTAGCGCCAGGGGGTGCGGAAGCTATCCTGCGGTGCTGGTGGGATGAATCACTTCATCGAAAGTCCCGCAGTGTATTACCAGTTGTGTCAGGCACCCAGGAGGTACTCCAAAGCCACAATCAGGGCAACACAAGACAGTTATCGTCAGATGATCAACCAAGCGGGGAGGAGGAAGGAAGCCCAGCTCAGGCGGTCAGTAGTAGCCAGATGAATCAGGCACATCAAGGACCAGACACGAGCCAAGGACCACGAGCCACACAGCGCATCCTCCATAAACCACAGTTGAGCAGTCTAGGGGCAGAAGGTCAGGCCCACCCAGACTCAGTCTGGATAGACATATAGGGGACATTATTTCACTGGGGATTAAATTTAGCTTGTGACCACTTCTTATATAGTCTCTAGCCATCTGGCCTGTCCAGCACTTAGTGATCTCAGCTGCAGCAGCCTGATGCAGGTAATCCTGAAGAGAAAGTGTCTGTGCACTCACTGCATAGGAGGCTCCATACACCTCATCTCCACATGGAGGTCTCAGAAGCATTTCAAGGCCACAAGGCTATTGAGCCACAGGCGCAGTACCACACCCTCTGTGGCCCATCCATCTCTGGCCACCACCACAGGAGATCTGATCCAGCACGAGGGAGGGGCAGTGTGCATCCTGACGCGCTGTTCAGGTGCAATGCCAGCTTTGAAGCCCACCAATCGCCCACATGGCAGCTGTAACAGCTGATCACAGGCCCTTCAGGCCGCAGCAACCAATGCTGTCCCAATTCAACCAAATGCCATAGCGGTCCAACCAGCTCTCCTGCCAGAGGACAGGCGAGTCTAGCCAGTAGCGCCAGAGAGTCTGCCCACCCCCATAAGAATGCAGGATACCGCTCGATGGGCCTGTATGAAAGCTGAGCCTCACTGAAAAGCGTCCACTCCCATCGCCATCTTGGCCCCGCCCCTTTGAAACACCTACCTGATAAATGGTAACGAAAAGCAGCGCTGTATTTATCATGCAGCAACACAAAATGGTGAAAGAAAAAAAAGCATATGTTCCAAACAACATGTAGATTTCAAGGCAATCAGAAAACTGTGAATTTCATGTTTTCAATGTGACTCCCTTTGAACAATCTGTACAAAACCCCTAAGACTCAAACAATTTTGAATTGCATTTTTGCATGTAAAGATGTGTGCAGATTCACAGAGTTAAATGTATGAGCAAAACATGTTTTTTCTATTGACTTACTAATACGACCTTAAGTTCAAAGGCCCATATTTATACTTTCTTAGCGCCGCGTTTGCGCCGTTTTTTTACGCAAAAACGGCGCAAACGTATAAAATACAATTGTATATTGCAAGTTTGCGCCACTTTTGCGTCACAAAATGACGCAAAAGCGGCGCAAAAAAAGTATAAATATGGGCTAAAGTACCTATAGTTTTTGTGCACTAACATTGCAGGGCAATTGATGATTTATGAAAGTCCATAAGATAGACGAGATAAAGAAAGGAAAAGGCTTCATGAAATTCAGGTCTATCTTATGATGGAAAGTGGATTGCATTACAGTGACTGCCACCAAGCTGCAGGAGTGGTTGCCAACATGAAAAGAAAATGTCACTCCAGCCGAACAAGCCTGAATCAATCAACTAATCCTACATCTGGTCCGTTTGTCCACTGTGTTACTTTATTGTCTAACCCATGATGATAGCAGTGTAACCAAGTAACAATGTCCACATCAAGTGATCGTCATAAAACTCAAAAATCTTAATTCCTATGAACAGGACATTCTGCCCCATGAGATACATTCACAATAACTTTAGAAAACTCAGTATCTGGTGTTGATGGAAATGCATCTGCTGATTTAACCAACATTAGCACTGGGGTGACAGTGCTGACTGCAGGATGGAACTATCACTCCAACAATGATTGTTAGGGACGTTTCATGTTTCGAGCCCAGTGCTGACGAAACACACTAACCATTTAGACCCTCATTATGGGTAACCTAATACGTCTGACTTAGACAGAAACTGCTGTGCCTCAACATTGGCTAAGGGCCTGATTATGAGTGTGGCAGTCTGAGGACCGCCACACTCATGCTGACTGTTGGACCGCTGCAACTTTGGCAGTCCGACCAGCCAATCACAAGCCTGATGGGCAGACCCGCCAGGGGACCGCTGCCCACTACGGGAGCATTGTTCCTGGCACAATGGCTGCGGTAGGGCTTGTAACCAGCCAGGGCGGTGCTAAACTCAACGCTGCCTGACTAATTACAACCCCTCTTTCTGCCAGCCTTTTCATGGCAGGGACTGCACCATGAAAAGGCTGGCCGAAAGGCAGTGCGGGGCCAAAGGCGGCAGTGCAGGTGCCCCCTGCCCAGCACCCTCTGTGCGCATTCCAAGGGGGCTGGAGTGTTAGGAAATTGGCCTTCGGTCCCTTAGAGGAGCCGAGACCAAAATCCTAAGGAAAGCGTATTACAATGTTCCTGCTGGTCTGCCTGGCGGGAATATTTTAATACGATTATGGGGAACATCACCGCTATGGAGGTTGGGTCCTCCCTGTGAGTTTGGCGGTCCCCTGCTTGACTGCTAAATTCATAATGAGGCCCTAAGTACTGTAATTATTTAAGTTTGCACCATATTTGTTTATGCTAAATGAGTGGAAAAGTCAAGCACTTTGGGAAATTCTCTATATGTTATTGCTGCCTAATGGGGCCGGCTGTGACTGTCAATATCTATAATAGAAAGTTGGAGGACAAAACTGAGTATCTGTATCATGTGTTGTTTTCTTAATTCATACGTGTTCATAGGATCAACAGTTTTGAATTTGTGCAGAATTGTTTTTATTCATTATAGCTGAACAAGGTTCCAAAATGTGAACCAAAATGTATACAGAACATATAGCACTTGTTTCACCCCTTCCCCGTGCCCAGGCCTGGGGCTTTCTCAAGGCAGAGATTCAGCAGAAAACGAATAAAATCATATAAAGCAATAGCTCACAAAGCTCCCTAGAAGGGTAATCAACAATCAAATGTGGTTTGCCGCCACAAAGTTACAAAGTGGTCCCAAAAGAAGTCTATGTATTCGTTTTGGTTAACGTTTTGGAACCTTGCTCAACTATAAGGAATACAATGTATTCCACACAAATTCAGAATTATTGATCCAATGAACATGTATGAATTGCAAAAACAACGCATGATGTAGCTACTGTATTGTCCTTTAACTTTCTATGGACTAAATTTTAATGGGTAAGGGGTTTCCCATTTCTGAGGATAACTGAGCACTCTGATTCAACCCATTCATCCAGGACGGCCAACTTCTGGGACATTCACCCCCTCTTTCCTTCACACTATCTATAATATTGGCATACCTTACCCGTGATACACAAATGGTTCCATGGGTTCATAATCTTCCTCTGTTTTTTTTTTAACAGTTACTTATAATTGAGCAATAAATATCTTGAATAAGGGACAAATGTAACTCTGTAAAATAGACTGATTGATTTATTAAATAATCTCTTGAATAATTCACTGATAACTTGTGATTGTCTGCACAGTTATCCACAGCTATTTAAATATTGTGCTATCTGCTGGTGTGCTTCACAAATGATTAGCTGAGTAAGAGGTAACTGAGAATATATGTATGCGCTTTTAAAGGTAGACCCCTCTGCTGTGATGCTATGCAGAGGTTAGGGGAGTGACTAACGTGTTCACTTATGTGAAATGGGGTGATGGAGTTTTGTGACATGTCACTGTCAACTTGCACACAGGAATACACAGGGTATTTGTTTAACATGGATATAACAAGAAAGCCAAAAGGATTGTAGAGGGCTAAACGCAAAGATACTGTCATGAGCAATTGGAAGGTCGCTGCTTCTGAGAGAGGAAGTAAATTTACTAATTTGTGATGTAGTTTTCTATAAAGAGTCTTTTTCCGCTCTTGCCTACATTATATAGGTACTGTTACTCCAAGGCTTGGCTGGGGTAGATTTTTTAGCCTGTTATGTCAGCAGTACTACTTTGCAGACAGACATCTCCAGCTGATTGTACACAGTAAACTGAACAAACCTTGTGTATGGTGATGCAGTTTGATTGCAACAGACCTGCGGTGGATAAGAAGCCGGCGTGTAGAGGTAAAATGGTTGGACGAACGCCTGTCACAATATTGTGCAGCACTGATATCACTGTAGGAGCAGCATCCAGCGATAGTGACAACAATGACGCCAGTATACCTCCTTACTCACAGAGACACTGCAGGGACCGGAGTCCCCAGTGAGAATTTGTTTACAGGTGAGTTGGTTACTAGGATGAAAGAAACGGAAGACAGATTGCAGCAATGAGGAAATGGAAAAATACATTTTATCTTTACAAAGAAATGGCAGTTGTTAAAACAAATGGCATAGAGGCGGGGAACTCAAAAGATGCCAGCTTTATGGTTCAGAGATTTCCAATTTGAGGTCAGATGATGTTTACGAGTCAGTGTGGTTCAAATGTAAGTTTGTCCGGCATTTGTTGAAACGAAAGAAATATGTAGAAATTAAAATATTTAAATTTGAAAGCAAGCATGATACAAACAGGCTGGCAAAAACACTAGCAGATATGCTTAAATGTTTTTGAATATTTGCTGTCATCAATTGCATAGTTGTTTACATAGGTGTACAATTCCTAAGCAAGTCAAGAACTCAAGTGTGTGCGTAATTCAAACATTTACACGATTTCTCTTGTTTCACTTGTGAATATTCCCAGGTGTGTATCAGGGGCGTGGTCAGGTAATTGCCATTCAAATGAAGCTTTGTGGGAGTTTATGGACGTCCATTTGAGCTTTTCCGCAATTACATACTTCTTTAAGTTATAGCTGTAAGGTCCATAAGTTACTGATTTAGAAAATACTCGTCAGTTACTCCACGTTTCATGTATTAATTAAGAAGGAAAACACATTTCTGAAGATTGTTAAAAAAAAATATGTCAAAGTCCTAAATCAGAACAGGAGTATTTTACTTTATTCTTAGCAAATGCAAACTTACGGCTAGGAAAACCGACAAAGACTTTTTTTTCAGTAAGTCCGCTACAATTAAGACTTTTCCTCATGAAAAAGTAAAGTTGCCTCGTTTATGAAGAGAAATTTTAGATAAATGCCAATCCGTCACCAACGCAAAAAAATAGCAAACTGTTGATCATATTCACCAAAACAATTTTGAGCACATCAAGTAGTACTCCACTAATACTACTCTACGTTCTCACAAATACTATTGAGTAACCTCTAGGTGGAGATCTCCGCTTATGCCTGTCGGATCTCGTATTTGGGGAGTTCACTGGCATTAGTCTGAAGAGTAGCCCTGGGTGGAGTGAACGGAGTCTGGCTTTGCGGAATTCCGCAGAGTTGCGAAAAAAAACTCTGCAGAGTTCTGCAAAGCTGGCTAGCTCTGCGGAGTCCTCCTGAATGCGCCCATCTCCGAAGCCCTAAGCACGGTCTGGCTTGGTCAGCCAGGCTTGACCCTGCTTACCACTTCTGAGATGGGCGCATTCAGGAGGGCCATAGGCAGAGAAAGCTGCTGTTTCAGGCCTGTTGTGCACCAGCCTGCCCCGTGTGCACACGGGACAGGCCGGTGCACAAGAGGCCTGAAACATCAGCTTTGTTTCGCTGCCTACAGCCCTGGCCTGAATTCAGGCCAAGGCGATAGGCAGCTAAAGCTGCCAGGGGTGTTGTGCACCAGCCTGCCCCTTGTGTACTGCGCAAGGGGCAGGCTGGTGCACAAGAGGCCCCAAACTGTAGTTTTTACTGCATTCGGCATCAAACCTGAGTTCAGGCCAGTGACGTAGGTAGCGAAAGCTCAGTTTCAGTCCTTGTTTGGACACCAGTGTGCACAAAAAACTACAAAACAAAGAAAGAGACAAGGACAATAAGGAGAGGAGGACCCCAGGGAAGACCCAGGGAAGAGGGGTCCTCCTCTCCTTATTGTCTGACGGCGACGACAGGTCCCCACCAGCGGCTGCCTCCTCCTCTGCTCCGATGTGCGCTGCAGCCCAGTTATGGGCTGCAAAGCGCAAGTGCAGACTGTCTGCGCTTGCACTGTGCAGCCCATACTGGGCTGCAATATGCACACGGTGAGCTCTGCTCTGCTGGCGGGACTAGTGGAATTGTTTGGATAACTCAGTGCTGAAAACAGAGCTCAGAGTTCCAAAAACTCAGTTAGCTCTGCCAGCAGAGCGGAGCTCCCTGCACACCCCTAGTGAAGAGCACTCCATGAAGATGCATACATTTCATGTGTAAAGGTTGGTAGGGCAAAGGGGTAGGTAAAAAAATAGGAAATATAGATTACTAAATGGTAGGATCTAAGGGAAATCCAACGAGTTGTTGGACTCCCCTAAACATGGGGAAATTGTCTTACCCTTGATTGGCATATTTAATTTACTGATAAGTTCCTTGTAGAGTGACATACCATGTACCCAGGGCCTGTAAATTAAATGCTACTGGTGGGCTTGCAACATTTATTGTTACACCCACTTAAAAACCCCTTAAAACATGCCCTAGACCTGTCATTGCAGGCTGAATGCAGTTTTAAACTGCCAATTAGATGCGGAAATATAACCCCTTGCCAAGCCTTAAACTCTCCTTTTATTACATATAAGCCAACACTAAGTTAGGCATTAGGTAGCTCATAGAGTGTATTGTAATTCAAAGGATGGGCATGTAATTTTAAGTTTTACATGTCCTGGTATTGAAAAACTGAAAAACTCCAAAATGTGTTTTTCACTACTGTTCGGCCTACCTGTCCCATTGGCTAACACTGGGTTGCCTTATCACATTTAATAAGTGCTAACTATTGATTGCAAACAGGTGTGTCTTTCATATTTGATGTCTATGAAATTTTAATTAAAATCTTCTTTAATTAGTACATTTAGATTTTAAATTACAGTTTTTAAAATGCCACTTTTAGAAAGTTGACATTTACCTTTCTGTGCTTTTTGGTGCCTGCAGCCTGTCCTAGATCACATGAGTGGGTGTAGTTGGCATTTGGACTTTGTTAATTCCTTTCAGACAGTCACACAACAGAGGGATTAGGCACGCCTGAATGGGCAATCAACTGGTAGGATGGGGGCAGAGATGGGCACAGCCCCACTTGCAACTCAATAGGCTATGCTCTGCCTTTACGCAAGGGACCTCTCATCGCTGCTTTGTTCCTGCAGATAGCTTGGAGCCAGGACAGTGCAGTCAGGAAACATCAAGCACTTCAAAGTGATTTTTCCCGAAAAAACATCTCCTCCACAAGAGTAGGTTTGACTGTCCCGTAAAAAAAGGGGACACTCAGACCCACTCTTCAGTTACCTTTCTGGACCTGTGGAAGGATTCTAAGAGGACTGCCTTCTCTTTGGCTTGTTGTGTACTCCATAAGATTGCTTTGCTACACATGGAAGGAGGCCTTTGGTCCATAGAGCATGCTTTGAACGCTCAGAGGCCTGCCCTACTGTTGAGCTCTGCATCATCATTTGAACCCAGGACTACACGAGTGACTCCAAGGGAAAGTTGGCTGGCCTCCTGTTCAGGCCCACTGGGGAAGAAAAGGCTCCAACCATCTTGAACCATCACCTGGACCCAGCCTGAGTGAGTCCTAATCCCCTAAGGAGTGCCCCTCCAGTCTTGGACTGTTGGTGGTCATGCTAGGTGGGCCCAGATAGCTGAAATCAAAAACATCATAGAAATGTTTTGGCAAACGACTGCTCTGAGAAATGAGAGAAGACCAGGACCACCCTGATCGTCTATCTGCTCAAGGTGCAACACAAGTCGGCCTACATTTGCCGCAGCTCTCACTGTGTTCATCTCCGCGGTAGCAAGTCCTGTTCAGCATCTTTCGCATATCCATGGAAGCATTCATTTCCAGATACTGCTTCTCGTCTGAGGTTACCTCTGACATTATAGCAGACTGGAAGTAGTAGCTGGCTTCACCTACAAGTACACTTCAAGGCCATCTCTGCCTCTTTAAAAATAGTGGCTACACTCTATTTCCTACCACCGGATCTTTCAAAATGGTCAGTGGTGACAGTGTTGCATCTTACGGACAAGCCACTTCTGCTGCTTGCACCAGGTGTTGAAATTCATCATTAGCCAAGTGCAACAGTTTATTTCCCTGCCGCACTAGATGGTATCCAGCTTCTGCTTTTGCTCCCAATTCAGGGAAACGTCTCTTGTAGCTTGGTGTACCTCTGTAGCTTTAATAGAAGATCATCTTTATGATCCATGGAGTTCACTTTTTTTCCTTGGTACAATAGAGAGTAGGTCCAATACTTTCAGGCTCTTTTCATGTCACAGACAGCGGGATCAGTCCTCATTTGATCTTCCTTAGGCCCTGGAGTGTCCTAAAATGGGGGTGACTGGAGGTACTACAGTTATGGCTTACACTAACTAGTAGGTGGGAATGGCTCCTAGACACAGCTTAACCAATACCCTAATCACCTTGGGCATTTTCAAGATGGCTGAAGTCTTCAACCGCACTAAACCGGCGCTCAGAGGACTGAAGGTGTGTGTGGGAAGTGTGCTATGGTAATCGTAGTGTCATCCCACATTAAACACTAAAATCTAGTTTGGTGCAGCCACTGCATCAACAATAAATTCACAGCAGACATTTGATAGAATATAGTAGGGTTTCCAACAACCAAGTGGATACACAAGAATATTATGGCTCCCTGTCTTGACCTTTGAAGTGTACCCCAAATGTTATCTTTAAAAACCCAGCAGATTTTTTGAGCAGGATTTGACACTGTAATGTCAAAATGAGTGCCACTGTGATTGGAGCATGCCTGGTTGGGAGGAAAAATGATGGGCCCTGACCACAGTTCAGCTAAAATTTGCCTGTGATACAGAAAGCCACTTTGAAGTGTTATATTTAAAATCTAACCAGGCCTATCAAACAGGGCTTGACATTCAAGCAGGATTTGACACTGGACTGTGCAAAAATGATGCTCACATTGGCATGGCCTAACTAGAAATTTCGTAGGACGTTCTTCGCTAGCTTTCTGTGTCCTTGTGGCTGTTCCAGTGAAACCCATAGCACCTGAGCTGAAGCTAGCACTCGAACGCTGCAGGGGGTCTTCACTATGATCCCCTGAGCATTTGGGTGGATCCATTTTAGCATGCCACTGTGGCCCTGGCAGTCAAACAGCGGGTGCTTTCTTCTGCCTAGTCTCTATTGTGCTGCCATCTTGAAGAGACTGGGATGCACTCCACAACCCACAGCAGCATGAACCCAGGGCTATCCTGTGACAAGAGGTCAGAGCAACTCTGGGATGAGCCTCCTGCCTGGTAGGGAGACCTGCGCAATCACAATCTGGTGTTTTCACCACAGAACATGGGACCCGGCAGCACTGCTGACATTGAGTGTATAGTAGGGAACTATAAAATAGAAGAACGCAGTGCTGATACCCACAGGGACAGCGCGTCTCAGTGCTACTTCTGCAAACTGATGTGGGCCCTAATCACTCTCCCCATATGCCCTGCTTCGCTGCTTCACTGGGGGCATTTGGAGAGCTGCTAGCCCATGACCTTCCCCACTTCCACGGACTGAATAAGAAGTCTGGAGCACCCAGTGACATCCCAAGAACTACTGAAACGGCCCACAGCGTGTTTGAATTTAGCATTGGGTGCAGGGACTGAATCAGTGCTTCCTGAAATTGTAACCTGCACATTTTGCCATTCCAGAGTAGCATACTGTGGGTTGTGGGTCGGGAGGCAGGAGAGGCCCTACTGCTGACATCAAATACGTCCAGATGGACTGTCCCTGACACAGTCTCATCAGGCTCCCCTGAGGCCTACCACTTAAAAGTGCACACTACTCCAGACGATTAAGGGGGATGACGATGCTCCCCCGCTAGTCCTTGATAGAGCATATCAGGTCGCCTCCACCCCAGGTCCTCAGACATTTTGACACATGTCCGCTTCTTTACTGAAAGGAAGCTATCCTATGAACCTCAAGGAAACAAGCAGATCTGGTGTATAGAGGTCACAGTATCCCTCTATATTAAGACCTCTCTCCCTTCACCCTATGCTATAGGTGGCAGTTTAAACCTTTCCTAGACAAACTGCAGGAACAGGAAACCTGCTACCAATGGGGACACCTGTTTGCGGTGCTCTTCCCCTGGAAAGGCAAGAGGCATTATCTGCACTCTCTGGTGGAAGCAAAACAGCTGCTGGGGCTCCATGCAGATCTCAGAGAAAGAGATACTTCCCCAGCTCGCAGACCCTTCAGGGATGAACTGAAACCAGTATGCACAGTTAAAACCCTCCACCCAGATAAATGTCAGGCCGAGCCATCATCACTGGAGACAAAGTGGGATATTATTCACCATCTTCAAAACATGGGGAAGGTTGTCTCCCCAGGCCCTTCCTGTAACTGTGATGGCACTCTTGCATCTGGGTGCACCTGTCTTTCACTGATGGTGCTACTGTCTTGTCCACTCTTCTGGCACCTACAGGGACCTCCCACAATTGAATTTGGATCATGCCTGATGGGCAACCCCCATGCTACACAGCTCAGGAGAGTAGCTCTTCTAGCGGGATACAGGCATGGTCGTGCCAGTTTCTGCAGGAAGTAGACAAACTTGAAACGTCAGAGATCTCTGATAGCTCTATCTCTGACCAGGCTCACATCATGCTAACATAGTCTTACACTCTTTCTCCTTTTTGAGGTTTCCTGCACTGGTGCCTACCCCTCCACGATTTCTCTGGGATCCAGTAGATGTTGAAGAGGTCCGTAAAGGGATCACAGAATATTTCACTCCTTGCCAGATACACCACTCCATATGCTGTGGGATGGGATTAAGGCAACTATTCAAGGGTTGATCTCTTCTATAGTGATAGCAAGAGTGATGGAGATCTGGCTGATGGAATCAAACTTGAAAGCGGAGATCAAGTCCCTGGAACAACAGAATAAGGCAAGACCCACCCACTGTAATAAGAGACAACTGCACATTTTGCATGGCCAATTATGGGCTCATAGAACAAATAGGGATGAACACTTCCTCCTGGCACTTTAACAGAGATATTACGAGGGCAGTAACAAAGTGGGTGCATTACTGGTTCTTAGAATGTGCCAGGCACAGGCGAAGGCACACATCGCAAATCTACGAACCTGAACTGAGGGATGGGCAATCATGGAACAAGATAAATAGCTGGCATTCCAAGAATCTTACCAGACCCTACATAACAGTGAAGATGTCCCAACAACTCTAGAAGAGAGTTATCTGGCTGCTTGCGAATGGGAACTCCTCACTCAACAGCACACTGAGAACCTCGACATGCTGATCAAGGAGATCAGCAGCGGAATTCGGTACCTCCCCATCTGCAAAATGCCAGGGCCGGATGGACTTCCAGTCAACTTTTATAGGTTGCTCCTTCCTAAATTACAAGACCACTTGGTGCTCCTGTTTTACTCTTTCATATCAGACACAGGACTCACGCCCTCCATGGAAGAGGCGGAGATAACCCTCATACCCAAACCAGGTAAAGACCTGATGCTTTGTGCATCTTATCCTCTATCACCCTCTTGAATACGTATGCTAAGGTATTGGCTACCAGAATCGTATGCTACCTCCTGAGCCTTGTTGATCCTGATCAAGTGGGCTTCATTCGTAAAAGACAGGAAGTGAACAACGTCCATCGCATATCTCTCCTCGTTTTGATATATCACCAATATAATATTCTGACAGGCCTTCTTTCACTTGATGCGGAAAAGGCCTTTGATAGTCTGAACTGGTCTTTTCTCCAAGTGTTCTTATGTGAAATAGGCATAGAACCAGGCATTATCACTAAAATCAGGGCTTCATATGTTACTCCTATGGCTGCAATCAATACAATGGGGAAAAACACTCCCTCTAGCAATCGACAGATTCAGTTTGTTGATCCACTAGCTATTACAGTCTGTCAAACAGCTGAAATAGTGGACATCTTCTTTGGAAGCAGGTCACATAAAATCAGTATGTTCGAAGATGACCTCTTTCACAGCCTGATGTCTCCCTTCCAGCAGTGGTCACTTGCTTGAACGCTATTGGGACTGTTTCAGGTTTTAAGATTAATATGTCCAAATTGAGAACACTGAATCTGACCACCCCTAAACATGATTTCCCTGCCTTACAAAAGCAGGCATCATTTTCATGGTCTTCAGACATGATCAGGTATCTGACATTTCCATGGTCTTCAGGCACAATCAGGTATCTGGGCCTTAATCTTACTCCCACACTCACTTCCTAGACACATGCAAATCAGCCTTCCCTTCGCTG
Organism: Pleurodeles waltl; assembly: GCF_031143425.1. Classification (NCBI taxonomy): domain Eukaryota; kingdom Metazoa; phylum Chordata; class Amphibia; order Caudata; family Salamandridae; genus Pleurodeles; species Pleurodeles waltl. The sequence continues at coordinate 96,345,593 of NC_090449.1, forward strand.
CTCTATCCTGGATGACCTCCGGAGATGGAAACCCCTTAAAATCTCATGGTCAGGTGGGGTCAACGTTCTAAAGATGAAGGTCCTTCCGTGAGCCCTCTACCTCTTCCAAACTACCTACCATAATCCCACAAGAAGTCATCACCCATTTACAACACAATATCCACACTTTCACCTGAAAAGAGAAAAAGCCCAGGATATTCAACGCTCTAAAGATGCTATCTTGAGAAAGGGTCGGCCTGGCCTGCACCAACCTTCTCTGATTACTACTGGACTGCCCATCTGCATTACATCTCTGACTGGTTAGTGAGAGAAAGCGAGAAACACTGGTTTTATCTGGATAGAGCAGCAGCATCTAGGTCACTGTGGGACTTAGTCTGGTTACCCAAGTATGCCTGACTCATAGCACATACATCACTACCCCCACCAAAACAGTGCTTGACATATGGGACAAATTGGCACTTAAGAGGCTACTTACTACCTGCTCTTCTCTCAATACCACTATTGCAAACAACCTTGACTGTACCCCAGTGCCAGCACTCTACTCTGTCCACAGCTGGTGAGACAGGGACTGTAGGATTGTACAAGATCCTTTTACTGGGACCTCCATAAAAATGAACAGGGTAAAAAAATAATACATCTCCTGGAGACAGCCAGATTACAATATTGTCAGCTGCGACATTGGACACTGCACCCTTCTGTTTACCCAAACATTGTTCGACCATATACCCCTTTTGAGAAACTAGTGAGGGAGTATGATGGCTCAGAAGGGTTCATCTCCCACACATATAGAACCCTCCAGTGCTCAACAACCCCCCCACACCCACTTATACCAGAACCTCTGGCATAGAGAGCATATCACCTAAACAATGGGAGACACTGTGGCTGAACATACTCAAAACATATCACAGCTTCTCACTCAGGGAAACAGCATACAAACTTATATTTCATTGGCACTATTCGTCGCCAAGTCTCTCCACCATATACCCTGGTGCATCCTCTCTTTGTTGGCGTTGTGGACTGGAAAAAGGAAATGCCTATCATATATGGTTGTCCTACAGCCTCATCACCACCTACAGGAAAGAGATTCTGAGTCACATTTAGGCCACTGTAGGGTTCCCACTCCCTGCAACATGCGTTACTGTCATTCTTGGTGTCTGCCCATTAGCCCTAGAAGCAGTGACCACTGTTGACTGGAAGCTTATTAATTACATGCTTCTGGCTGCACAGCAGCTTGTGACACTGACATGGAAGAAGCCAACCACCCCTCCATGGCCCAAAGGGAAGCCACATTTTAGTCGGTATGGTGCCCCCATGGACAATACCTCACCCATAAAAAATTAATTTGGTCTAACCCACCACCTATAGATCACTCCAACTTTTCACCTGACCCATCCATTGGAGCCTGCCTTGCCACACAGGATCCTATTTCCTCACAATAAAGAAGCTTGTGCTATACTTCATCACATCATTGACCCAATAGCCTCTTATGTTTATACTTACCTTGACCTGTATTTCATATCATATGTTTTGTTTGTACTTTCTAGCATTCCTAATCCCTCCCTCTTTTGTTTTTTTTGTTCATCTTCTTCTTTCTTCTGCTTTGTATAGTAATTTGTTGCATCATGGTTGATCGTGTACCATTTCACGTTAACACTGGCCATTGGTAACTTGCTGTACCTTGCTCATACAGTCAATTTAGCCCACCACAGGTTTATGGTAATTCCTATGGACTTCCTCGATAGCCAGGCATAATGTGAGGGGGCCTGAATCTCCCGCATGCCTACTGCACACAGTACAGTAGCTTCTCCCCTGCAGGGCGAGCCTAATGCAGCACCGCCGAAGGAGATTGCGAAGCAGTGAATCCCTTCTATGCAGGTCTACAATCATACCCCTCAGGTCATTTCCAAGTCTCTGGGTCCAGCAGTAAGTCCAGCCGCCTGCAATGCACAGGCCAGCTATAAGGATCATATAGGTCCAATACCCCAGAAACGCTACATTCATTACTTAGGGCCCGCACTGGTGATTATGGTATGCCTGGGGCAAGCTTGGCAGGCTCTGTGGTCTCCCAAGAACATATGTTGTCTGTAGCAGCAGCTCTGATCTCAGGAAGTCTCCTCCCACCTAGATTCATGAATCGACAATTGCAGCTACATCACAAGATTTCAGCTTCTTACGGGAGGTGGAGCTGACGTTGTCTGGGGCCTCCTTGTTACCTTGGGTGCCTTTGGTTACCTGGCAATGTCACTATGCCGCAGGGCCTCTCTCTGCGCTGCAGTGGCCCTTCTGCTTGCAGACTGCAGTGCAGGGGAGGTAAGCACAAAGCACAAAGTGCTGTAGGCACGTGGTATGACAATTACTGGGGAAAGCGCTCAGGTCATGCTGATCCCCTCTTGAGCAGTTGAGATACTCAACATGCGCTATCAGGTAATAAGGCACCCTTCCATGTACTAGCGTGCTAGAAGGTGACAAATGGAGCGCTCTCCATGTGCAGGGTGCAAAAGAGGTCAGGAGTAGTAGATAATGTTCACCCAGATCTGGGGCTCCTGAGAGGACACTTGGGAGTCATGAAGTAGCAGGCAGGTCAGCACAATGAAGCAATTTGGCTATATGGTGGTTCCCCTGGAGGCCCAGCAGTGCCTAGCACAACCAAAGTCATGGAGTAGATGGCAGCAGGGCAAAAATCAGAAAGGCAATCTATTGAGTCCTTTATGCTACCCAGCAGGTAGCAAGCAGCCGGACAACAGCAGAAGATCAGTCCCGATGAGCACTTTGTCCAGTGCAGCAGTCCTTCTGATAGAGGTTAAGTCCCAGTTCCAAAAGTGCTCTGAAAATAAGGGGTCAGAGCCCCTGTACCTTTACTCAAAATGCTTTTGATGTAAGGGGTGATGGCAAAGGTACCCTTTCAAGTGTAACACAACCCCTTTCAACCCAGCCCTGGCTCCAGACATTAGTGAGGGGTAAATCAGCCCTTTGTGTGAGAGCAGTACACAGCCTATTGACATGTAAGGTGTGAACAAAGCTCCCTCTCCCAGCCCAGGAAGATTATCGGTATGCAGATAGATGCAGATGCCGCTCATGTCACACCCAGCCCTTCCTATGTTGTGGCTTTCTAGAAAGCATGTGCAAAGTCACTCTGCACTAGACATGGATTGGAGTCAGGATGCAAAACACTAAAGTTATAAGCACAGAGAAACGCCTACTTTCTTAAAGTGTCATTTCTAAAATAGTAAGTTAAATTCCAGCTACACCAGTAAGAATGATTTTTCACTACCACTCCAAACATACCAAACATGCCCACCCTAATCCTTTCAGTTCAGAAATTACCACTTAAAATATATAAGGGAATTCCCAATGCTAACCTATGAGAGAAGCAACCCTTACAGTAGTGAAAAATGAAATAGGCTGTTCTTCAAAACCAGGACATGTAAAACATAGAAGTACTACCTTTTACAAACACTGCCCCTGCCCACAGTGCTATCAAGGGCCTACCTTAAGGGTGACTTAGGTGTACTAAAAGGGGAGTCTGTATGATGGTTGGCCTTTTGTGACCAGTCAATAATTGCTTTGATGTGGTCCACTCAGGCCCAAACACTGTGGTACAGCTAAAGACATCAATCTGTTATAGGAACTTTAGCTTTCACACAGTCTACAACAATGTAAACTCCTAACATGAATCAATCACTCCATCTAGATGATGGTAGACACCCATGCAACTTCAAAATGCTGAAGAATCTGACGGTAGCGTCTTCCTAAGGTAAAGTATGGCAAAAAGTAAAAAAGTTAATTTAACAAAAAACAAATGTAAACATATTTTTATGTTAAATATTATTATAAATTAACTTTATATATTTATTTTAAGTATAGAATAAAAGGGAATATGCTACAGCACAATTAACTTAAGCTTGAATTAAATCTTTAATTAATTTAAATTAATTAAGTTTGATTAAAATAATTTTTTAAAGTTTCAAATTAAGAAATAATTTCACAATTAAAGTAAAAAAAGTTATTTTATTATGTGCTACTAATTATTAAAAAATTATGTGTATATATATATATATTTGCAAGTTAATTATATTTATTAAAATATAGGTGGTCATTACAACCCTGGCGGACGGTGTTAAAGCTGCGGAAATACCGCAAACAGGCCGGCGGACATAAAAAGGGAATCACGACCCTGGCGGAAACCGCCAACAAAGACAGCCACTTTAACACATCGCCCGCCACGGCGGTACAGACAAACAGCGCGGCGGTCACCGCCAAAAGACAGGCGGGAGACAATGTACCGCCCACACTATTATGACAGGCCAATCCGCCACCTTTTCCGGGGCGGATTCTCCGTGTATAAAAACACAGCGGAAACAGCTTTTGCTATGGGAAAACGCTCACCTTAACACACTCCACGAGGAACGACGACTCCATGGAGCCGGAACTCCAAATCCTACCTGCCTTTGTCTTTCTGCTCCTCTACGACCAACAGCGACGTAGGCACAGAAGATACCGGTGAGTACTGCATCTACGACACGGGGGATGCAAAAGTTAGGGGGACACCCACCAAACACCCCCACCCGCGCATATCACAACATACACACCAATGCAGTCAAAAATATCACATTAACAACCCACAATCCCCCAGGAAGAATGCTAAGACAAAGCGAATTGCGGTCAAACATTGTAATGTGCCAATATACATGTCATACAAAAAAATACTGATATATCTCGAAATCTGTCATATTTAAATATACAATACAAGAAGTAGTGCAGATATGTACACAACAACGTCCGTGCACCAACAGTCCAAAAATGCATGGGCGAAGCCCACAACAGATACCTGACCAAAATCCGAGAGAACACTGCTGGGGCATCAGATAGAAACACTACAGGCACCTCAGGGGGAAGGGAAGGGGGGACACCTCAGCCAGATGAATGCGAAGCCAGATCCACGACGGGGCTCCATGCCCATTGATGTATCCTGGGGAGTGCAAAGCCACAGTCTCACAAGTCTTTACAGTGGGTGGCTTGCCCACTGTTACATCCTGGGGAGTGCAAAGCCACAGTCTCTCAAGTCTTTACAGTGGGTGGGGTGCCCACTAGACCATCCTGGGGAAAGCAAAGCTACATTTTCACAAGTATTTGCAGTTCTCTACTGGTACTGGGTGGGACTGGTGCCCAGACAGGATGAGTCTCCCCGTGAAAGTTCATGTCCTGTCACTGTCCCAGCTGCACATGGGATAAGGATGCCTGATGTGGCGGACTATTCATAGCCACACGGTGTTTGCCTTGTTCAGCGGTCTTCAACATGGCAGTCTTTGCCCTGTTCAGCGGTCTTCACCATGGCGGTCTTGGCCCTGTTCAGCGGTGCTTTGACATGGCGGTCTTTGCCCTGTACAGCGATGCTTAGCCATGGCAGTCTTTGTCCTGTTCAGCGGTGCTTTGACATGGCGGTCTTTGCCCTGTTCAGCGATGCTTAGCCATGGCAGTCTTTGCCCTGTTCAGCGGTGCTCTGACATGGCGGTTCGGATACTGACATTGGTGTGTGGCATGACGATCTCCACACTGGACATTGGTGTGTGGCTTAAAGTTCCATCATTGCCCAGCGGGGCTGTGGGATCCTGGTCCCTCCTGGGCTGTGACTCCGGCGGTGGCGGTGGTCTCCTGACCAGTAACGATACTTGAGCCCTCCTCGGCTGTGACTCCGGCGGTGGCGGTGGTCTCCTGACCAGTAACGATACTTGAGCCCTCCTGGGCTGTGACTCTGGCGGTGGTCTCCTGACCAGTAACGATACTTGAGCCCTCCTGGGCTGTGACTCTGGCGGTGGTCTCCTGACCAGTAACGATACTTGAGCCCTCCTGGGCTGTGACTCTGGCGGTGGTCTCTGGACCAGTAACAATACTTGAGCCCTCCTGGGCTGTGACTCTGGCGGGGGTCTCCTGACCAGTAACGATACTTGAGCCCTCCTGGGCTGTGACTCTGGCGGTGGTCTCCTGACCAGTAACGACGGGGCTGGCGGTTGTGTCTCGACCGCCGGAAATGATGGCGCACTTCTCTGCCGTGACACTCACAACAGGCTGGGCAGACATCCTCGGGACCTTCCCCACCTTCTTTAGAGTTACAGCTGACTCACCAATCGCCTTCGATCCCATTTCAGTTGTTGTCCCACCAGGAGTCTTGACACGGTCCCGTCGTCCACTCTCCAATTTTGGAGCCTTTACAGGGGGTGGGCTGCCAGTGCCTTGGCTCCGGGTCCTACTGCCTGCCCTGGTGGACGTTGCACTCCAAAAACCTGGAACACGCACCACTGGCACTGGAGGCTTTTTGGCTGAGGCGCTACGACGGGACTGATGAACTGGAGGGAGGGGGGGTGGGGGCAAACAGGTCAATTTGACATAGGGACAGTTTCTGACGGACACTGGGATGGGTAGCTGGAGGGGGTCTGGGAGTGGAGGTAGAGGAGGTGGTTGTAGGAGGTGTCACTTTAGGTGTTTTGGGTGCAGGTGCAGGTACTGGAGGCTGTTGTGAGGTGGATGGATGTTGGGTGAGTGATTGCCGGTGTTTGTGTACTTTGGGAGGGGGAGTCACAGACACACTGGGAGAGGACACAGGGGACGTGTAAATGGCAGTGGAGGTGGTGAGTGCAGGTGAGCGGCATGGGGTGCTGGGTATCCTGGTGCGAGTCCTACTGCCTGTAGATGTGGTGCATGCAGGTGTGTGTGTAGACGAGGGAGGAGGGAGAAGAGGAGGAGGGGGACACAGTGGAGACAGAGGATGTTGCTGTGTCTGTATGGGTGTGATGCTTGTGTGAGTGCCTGTGGTGTGTGTGGTGCCTATGTTTGCTTGAGCTACTTTTGGGTGTTGACTTGTGTGCCTGCTGGTCTGTAGGTGTGCTTGGGATGGGCTGGGGTACAGGGGATTGGGTCTGGGTGGAGGAAGTTGGAGGGGGAGGCTGGACACAGGGACAATGGCTGCCATCAGTGCTGAGGCCAGAGATTGCAGGGTTCGCTGAAGGACAGCCTGACCAGAATGAATGCCTTCCAGGAATGCATTACCGTGTTGCAACTCTCGTTCTACACCCTGGATAGCATTCACAATGGTAGACTGCCCAACAGTGAGTGACCTGAGGAGGTCAATGGCCTCCTCACTGAGGGCAGCAGGGGTGACAGGGGCAGGGCCTGAGGTGCCTGGGGCGAAGGTGATGCCCACCCTCCTGGGTGAGCGGGCACGGGGCGAAGGCTGAGGGGCTGCTGGGAGCGCGGTGCTGGTAGGGGAGGTGGCGGCTGTACCTGTAGAAGTGGGGCGCACAGGTGGTGCCGCCACCACAGGGGAGCTCACATCGGCGGACGAGTCCGTGTCGCTGGTTGGTGATCCTGTGGCCGACGTGAAGCTCCCCTCGCCCTCCGTCCCACTGGTGCATTCAGAGTCTGTGGTGTGGCCCTCCATGGCCATGTGGTATGCAGCTCCCTCGTGCTCCGGTGCCACTGTACCTCCGCCTGATGATGCTGATGTACAAAAGGACAGGGAGAGCAGGAAAAGGGGGGGAGACAGAAGAAAGAGAGTTTTAGTGCATGGCATACCGCTACCGTTGGCGGACAAGACAGACGCAACAGCCCCATGCATTACGCCGTGCTCCTGACCTCTGCACATGCAATTTCTGGGATATGACCTACATGGCAATGGTAGAAATCTGCGCACATGGATGGCAAAGGGACAACTATACATCAACTTGCCTCTGTTCTGAGCTGGGGTAGAGTCCCACATGGCCTACATTACGAAGGGGCCTTGCCTACCTTACTCGCCCTGGCCTAGGGATACCCACAGCCCACCTCCCCCACCCAGACACCTCCACTGCACGCAAAGTCCACAGAATGAGGTTGTACTCACCCCCTTGTGTCTGCTGTGATGTCCTTAAGCGCCCATCCAACTCCGGGTAGGCCACCGCCAGGATCCGGAACATCAGGGGGGTCATGGTGCGTCGGGCACCCCTCCCACGTTGGGAGGCCATCCCCAGCTGAGCCTCTGCCGTCTTCTTGCTGCAGCGGCGAATGTCCTCCCATCTCTTACGGCAGTGGGTGCCCCGTCTCTGGTGGGCCCCCAGGGTCCGGACTTCCTTGGCGATGGCACGCCAAATGTCCCTCTTCTCGTGGGCGCTGACCTACATGACATGCACAAGGAAAGAGGAACAGTCATTACCTACTGCACCGTCAATGTGAGTGGGCCCCTCCCAACTCTGTCCATGTGGCCCATTCATCCCCATGCTTTTCTGTTGTAAGAACTGTGCCCCCTTCGCTCTCCCACCCAGCCCTGTCCACCCAGGCCTAGCCCATCCAACGTGCTCCCTGTGTACTAACCTGTTGGTCTGGAGGACCGTAGAGTAGCGTGTACTGGGGGAGGACCCCATCCACAAGTTTCTCCAACTCCTGTGCAGTGAAGGCAGGGGCCCTTTCCCCAGACGCAGCAGCCATCGTCGCTTCCAGACCGAGGTCACAGCAGCACTAGTAGTGTAGGTCCTCTCCTGTCAAAGGTCAGGTATCTAGTGAGTGAACAGATAGAAAATGGTGGTGACGTCCGCGGCGGTGACGTCCGCGGCGGGGCGCATCATCACCGCCAGCGCACCTGTTCATTGGCTCCTGGGACCCATAGGGTCCAATGTTAACCAATGCAGCATTGCGCCGCGGTCTACGAACGCCTACCGCGACGGTGTCCAACGCCAGCGCAGTTACCCCACCATTCCATTGTCCCAGTTTAGAGGTCAAGCAGCCACCATTTCAGGGGCCCACATGGCTTCATTTACTACTGCGTCACACATACCGAGGCCTACACTCAAAACTTTTCCCGGATGGGTTAATTGTCTGTTGTAGTCTTGTGTGTGACTGTGGGTACATACCTGAAGGAATGGTGACAGTTTCTTCGCTGTTGTCCTTCTTAGGCACCGTCAGTTGAGACATATTGGAAGATGGCGGAATCCGCCGGTGAACCGACCGCTGGTGGACCTGTTGACAATGGAAGAGAGACATTTGATCGAGACCTACCGGTTCGACCGTGCCACAATCCAGGAACTATGTACCCAGTTGGAGCCAGAGCTGATGTCACCAATCCGTCATCCGACAGGAATCCCCCCTGATGTGCAGGTGCTGTCAGTGCTCCATTTCCTTGCAAGTGGGTCATTTCAGACAACAGTGGCCATGGCATCAGGGATGTCCCAGCCTATGTTTTCCAACGTGTTGTCCAGAGTGTTGTCTGCCCTGCTGAAAAACGTAAGGAGATACATCATTTTCCCTGAGGTGGAGGATTTGCCTACAGTGAAAGGTGACTTCTATGCCCTTGGACATATCCCGAACGTCATAGGTGCCATTGATGGGACCCATGTAGCTCTGGTCCCCCCTCAGGAGTGAACAGGTGTACAGGAACAGGAAGAGTTATCATTCGATGAATGTCCAGATGGTCTGTTTGGCAGACCGGTACATCTTGCAGGTAAATGCAATGTTCCCTGGCTCTGTGCATGACGCCTACATCCTGCGGAATAGCAGCATCCCTGATATGATGGGTCAACTCCAGAGGCACAGTGTATGGCTATTAGGGGACTCCGGTTACCCCAAACTGTCATGGCTATTGACCCCAGTGAGGAATCCCAGGACCAGGGCAGAGGAACGCTACAATGAGGCACATGGGCGGACTAGGAGAGTTATCGAACGCACCTTCGGCCTCCTTAAGGCCAGGTTCAGGTGCCTCCATATGACAGGTGGGTCCCTATTCTACTCACCGAAGAAGGTGTGCGACATCATCATGGCCTGCTCCATGCTCCATAACTTGGCATTGCGACGCCAGGTGCCTTTTCTGCAGGAGGATGATCCAGATGACGGTGTTGTAGCAGCGGTGGAGCCTGTGGAGCCTGTGGACAGTGATGAGAAGGAAGCTGATGAAGAAGAAAACGACAACAGGGAGTCAGTCATACAGCAATTTTTCCAGTGAGACACAGGTGAGAACGTTTTCTGGTTTAACATTACATTAACTTTCACACGTCTACCTCTATCCTGTACCTACATTTCACTCACTATTTGTTAACTGAGTTGTCCCCTTCCATTTCAGTTTCACAAATGTGGTAACCTACGTGTCAACAGCTTGCACCCTTGAAAGGCTTGTGATGTGTGACATTGGTATGTTGGCCTTCCAATGGGTAACCATTTTTGACACTGTGATTGACAATACAAAGTTCAAATTCATTGACTGACTCCAGTTTTATCAGTGTTTTATTTAAGTGCATAAACATGAAGGGGGGTTGTGAAATGGGGATGGGTTATGGTGGAAGAATGTCCATGGCAGAGTCCAGTCTATTAGTCTCACAAGGACATTGCACATCTGGCCATTGGAAGTGGAGCTGGGGCAGTTCCGATTTAGACAGGGTAACAAAGTGGGACAGTGGGGGGACAATCAGGGTGCTCTTATTTCCTGGCGGGGGTCTTGCCATCTTGCTCTGTCCTGTTCCTGGATCTCAGGGACCGCTTTTGTGGTGGTTGTCCGTCTGCAGGGGGTGGGGTGCTGATGTGTTGGTCCTGTGGCGGGGCGTCCTGTCCACTAGCGCCGGCGGAGGTGGTGGGCATTTCATCGTCGTGGCTAGTGTCAGGGGCCCCTTGGAGTGCCACGGTGTCCCTCAAGGTCTTTGAAATGTCCGTCAGCACCCCTACGATGGTGCCCAGGGCGGAGCCGATGGGCCTGAGCTCCTCCCTGAACCCCAAATACTGCTCCTCCTGCAGACGCAGGGTCTCCTGCAACTTGTCCAGGACCGTTGCCATCGTCTCCTGGGAGTGGTGGTATGCTCCCATGATGGAGGAGAGGGCCTCGTTGAGAGTAGGTTCCCTTGGCCTGTCCTCCCTCTGTCGCACAGCAGCCCTCCCAGTTCCCCTGTGTTCCTGTGCCTCCATCCCCTGGACCGTGTGCCCACTACCACTGCCCCCAGGTCCCTGTTGTTGTTGGGGTGGTGGGTTAGCCTGGGTGCCCTGTAGTGGTGGACACACCGCTGATTGACCTGTCCTGGGTAGGGAGGTATGGGCCCGCTGGGTGGGTGCTGTGCTGGTGTTACCAGAGGTTGGAAGGTCAGTGTTGGGCTGTGGCTGGGCAAGGGGAACCGACTGTCCTGAGGCCCACGATGGTCTGGGCTGGTCATCAAGATCCAGTAGGGCAGAGCTGCTGTCGTCACTGTGGGCCTCTTCTGGGGGTGGAGTGGTGTTGTCTGGACCCTCTGGTGTGGTGACGGTCCTTCGGGTTCCTGCGGGGGTATAAGTACATGATTATTGCATGTGTGTGTTTCATGGTGTGCAATGGTTGGGTGTGCGTGTACACCAGGGCAGGCATTCCTGTGTGGGGGCTTGTGTGGTGATGGTTGGGGGGTGTTCTGGGTATGTGCAGTGGGCATGCTTTAGTGATGGGTATCCATGCGTCGTTGTGTCATGCAGGTCTTGGTGTTGGGATGGGTGGTTGGTGTTATGGGTACATTAGTGAGGAGTTAGGGTAATAGGGGAGGGTGTGAGGGTGGGGGTGTGTGATAGCCCCCAAGGCTCCTCACTAAGCCCAACGCTATTCAACGTCTACATGGCCCCCCTCGCACAACTGGCCCGCCAACCCACCCCAGCCAACCACGCACGAAATCTCGGCTTCATCCTCGACTCCGCCCTCACCATGTCCAAACAGGTCAACGCAGTCTCATCCTCCTGTTTTAACACCCTCCGTATGCTCCGCAGGATCTTCAAGTGGATTCCAACAGGAACCAGAAAGACGGTAACACAAGCCCTCGTCAGTAGCAGACTCGACTACGGCAACGCACTCTAAACAGGCATCCCAACAAAAGACATCAAACGACTCCAACGCATCCAGAACGCATCCGCCCGCCTGATCCTCAACATACCCCGCCGATGTCACATCTCCCCTCACCTGAGGGACCTCCACTGGCTCCCCGTGGACAAGAGAATCACCTTTAAACTCCTCACCCACGCACACAAGGCTCTACACGACACCGGACCCACCTACCTGAACACCAGACTCAACTTCTAAGTTCCCTCACGTCAACTACGCTCTGCCAACCTTGCCCTCGCCCCCCGAATCCAGCGCAAGACCTCTGGCGGCAGATCCTTCTCCTACCTCGCCGCCAAGACCTGGAACGCACTCCCAACCTCACTACGCCAAACCCAGGACCTCCTCACCTTCAGGAGACTCCTCAAGACATGGCCCTTTGAATGATAGCAGCACCACCCCCCCCCCCTAGCGCCTCGAAACCCTAACGGGTACATAGCACGCTTTATAAATTATTGATTGATTGATTGATTGATAGCATGCAGGTAAGGTGGGGGATATGATAGTTAAGATTTGACTTACCAGTGTCCGTTCCTCCAACGACTCCTGCGAGGCCCTCAGGATGCAAGATGGACAAGACTTGCTCCTACCATGTTGTTAGTTGTGGGGGAGGAGGTGGGGGTCCGCCGCCAGTCCGCTGAACCGCGATGTGGTGCCTGGATACTGTGGAACGCACCTTCCCCCGTAGGTCGTTCCACCTCTTCCTGATGTCCTCCCTATTTCTTGGATGCTGTCCCACAGCGTTGACCCTGTCGACTATTCTTTGCCATAGCTCCATCTTCCTGGCTATGGATGTGTGCTGTACCTGTGAGCCAAATAGCTGTGGCTCTACCCGTAGGATTTCCTCCACCATGACCCTGAGCTCCTCTTCGGAAAAGCGGGGGTGTCTTTGGCGTGCCATGGGGTGGTGTGTGTGATGTGTGCGGTGGTGTATGTGTTGATGGTTGTGGTGAGTGTAGTGGTATGTGGTGTTTTGTGCGTGGATGTTGTGTGGGTGATGGTGTAGTGTGCCTCTGTGTGATGGGGTTCTCTATTCTGTGCTGTCTCTCTCTGGCCTTCTCTCTAATTTCGGGTCATAGGGGTTTGTGGGTGATGTGGGTGTGTGTTTTATATTGAGTTGGGTGTGTGGGAGTGGTATGTGTATGTGTGTCAGGTGTGTGTATTTTGAATTGTCCAATGTGGCTGTGTTTTGTAAGAGTGTGTGTATTTTGAGCACGGCGGTGTGTACCGCCAATGGAATACCGCGGTTGCAAGACCGCCGCGTGGATTCGTGTGTCGTAATAGCATGGGCGTGTTTCTGTTGGCGTGGAGGTGGAGGATTTGTTTCCGCATGTTTATCGCTGACCTTTGGTGTGGCGGGATTGTGTTGGTGTCTGAATTTCGGCGGATTCCATGGTGTGTGTCATAATAGCTGTGGCGGTATTCCGTGGCCGCGGCGGTGTGTTGGCGGTCTTCTGCACGGCGGTAAGCGCCTTGTACCGCCAATGTTGTAATGACCCCCATAGCCTTGCAATATTTTTAAGTTCAAAAACATTGATAAATATTTTTTAAATTAAATAATGAAGGTTTTATTTTTACATTTTTTGTATTAAAAATAGTATTTATTTCTAGTAATATCAATTAAAAAACAATTTAATATTATTTCTTATGGGTTTCATTTTAAGTCCCTGCTTTTATTATTTTCTGTGGGAAGGAGTTGCAGGATAAGTGGTTAGCCATCTGTGATGCTGGACTTACTTCAGATCTGAGCTGAAGTAATTTACTACTGTTTTGGGCCACTTTTTGGCTGTAGTAAATATAGACATGCAGTTTTGTGACTAGCAATTAATTTTCTCTTTTGCAGGAGTGTGCATGCCTGTCTCCAAGTCTCCTTTCTTAACCATCTCAAAACCTCTCCTACAATTTCCTAATCCCTTTCCCTTTAGAAGTAAGTATCCCCTATTTTCCAGCCACTCCTGTCTGTCATTCGCACATTTACTACTAAACTATGTAGCTTTGTATGTGGAGACTCTTCAGTCAGGGTGGTGATCGCCACACAGAAAAAGATAGGAAAAACAGAGATGGATCCTCTACACATAAGTTTGTAAACAGCTTTTTGTAGTACGTTTTATAGTGCTTTTATAGTATAAAATTCAGTTTGTGTAAATCTGCCCGTAAGTGTTCTAGAACAAAAGTACATTCCAATTGGTGAAGGTGAATACTTTTATTTCAATGCTACTACCAACAAATACATTTTGTTCCACTACGGAAGTTCTTAAGGGATATTTAAATTATATAATTATCCATTGTATTCTATGCATTCTCTTTAGATTTAATTAAATGTACACTTATATGTTAAACAATTATATTCTAATACACACCTAGGTCCAGAATTACAAACACTTTGCATTTGATTTGTATTACTTTTCTAATGCAAACACGAAACAAAGAATGCTAAATTGTACAATACGTAGCCATGCATTATTTTGCATCAAAGGGATGTTTCATGGCTGGTGCATGGGGCTCCCACTCGACCACATAGGATTTTGACACAAATCCCTATCTACAAAGAATTGTATGCAGGAATTTGCACTAAAATTCTACGCCTCCTTAAGGCAAACACAACAAAGAGAATTATTTACATTTCTCCTCATTTTCATTCTTTGCGTATGTGCTGCATTGTGCAGCACAAATAGAAAGTGATACAAGTGTTGAAGCATAGGATTTCTACTCGGAGGAGTTCCTTCCGGTACCAAACCTATGTTATAAGACAATGTGTTGTGCAAGGGTGTCTGTGTTGGTGCATGATAGCCTAAAGTGTGCCAGTACAATGAGCGGGCAGAAGGTATAGCCCTGTTCTGCTCTCTCCCTTTCATGAAATGCAGCACAGTAACTTTACTTTCTCGCTGTGTTACATGACTTCTTGATAAATCTAAATCCTGCTATACAATGATAGAATAGCTATATCTCCCTTGTGAATTTTGCAAAAATACAAAAATTACCATAGTGCATGTTTGGAATAAAATAAATAAATGTAGAAGTGCACACAAAAAAGAATACTGGTAGAAACCATTGCTGTTGTATGTATGTTAAATAAAATAAGAGAATATTGTGAGTTGGATAGTTTTACCCATTTTAACACAATAAATATTTCTAAAATGTTAATTAGATTTGAAGAAATTCCTTAGTGGAAGAATATGGTTTCTTAAAATAAAATAATTCACAGCCACCTATTTGGAGTCTTGACTCATCAATAATGAAAGAGAAAAACAAAAGGATAGACATATGTTGTAGAATTATTGATGTTAAGAGTACACTTCCAGTAAAGAAGAAGCTGTTTTGTATTTCTGCATCCTGATTCTCAGACACCCACTTGTATCAAGGAGTATTGCAACTAATCCTTGCATGGGAACACATCAAAGTGGTCAATTTAGCCAAGGAAAACAATCAGCGAGTCTGATAAACTTGTGCCTCGGCTGCTCTTTCTTGCTTTATGTTGTAAATATGTCATAAGGGTGTCTTGTGCCAAAATTCATGATGTACATATGTGCCATTAGTGCGTGCAGTAAAAGGGATAACATCATATTGCTGATTTTGTCCTGTGTTGGGATATTGCAGAAACAAAAGTGCCTTAAAGGCATAATTTTCTGGTGATCAATGACTGTTTTATATGTTTATTAGTTACACCTTTCTATATATTGATATATACATGAGATTTGGTGATTTGGATAAAATATCAAATATATCAGAACATAAATTAGATGTCAGATGTCTTTTATTGGTTACAATAGTCACAGTTTGTGCAATAAAATAGGAGCAATATGTAATGCTTTAAACCAGTATTGGCAACAATTGGTTCCTGTAACAAATTGTGTTTCTGGTTGGCAGTGGTATGCACCCAGTCCAAGCAGGAACCACAGTCCTAGTCAGGGTAAGCCACAAACATAACCCTAGGGTCTCCTGTGCTCACCCTCTGGTAGCTTAAGAGGCAAAGTGTTAAGTATTTGTGCAACTTTTCAAACAGTAAAACTGTGATAACACCACACAAAAATATATCACACCTGGTTAGAAAAATTGAGCTTAACTTAATAAATAAAACAAGACCAAGTCATCAAAAATTCAACAAGTAGAACTTGAGACATTCATTTTTAAGGAATAACGAGCCATATGTATGAACACATTTTCCCATAGACACAAAATGGGTAAAACCCTTTGATACATTTGGTTCAAAATGTCAAGTAGTGCTTAGAAAATGGGAAGTGCTAAATGGGAATATCTGGTCATAATGGAGTGTGGGCCGGCTACAAGGACCTAGTGAGCTCCGCTGACCAAAAGTTCCTTAATACTAGTTGTGTGTACATCGAAGATACAGGCAGCAGACTGAAGACATGCATCTGTGTCCATCCCCGCAGTGTAGGCGATGCATTGATCCTTCTGATGCAGTAGCGAATATGCATTGATTTTCTTTTTGCAACAGTGGGTGATGTGTTGATCTGAGGTGGGGTGGGGTGGTTCCAAAGGCAATGCACAAATGATGATCCATGTTGAAGAGGTGATGTGTCTACTCCGATCCATGCAATGGAACAAGGCATAGGTTCCGATCCATGAAGCGGGCAATGTGTGGGATCTGATCTGCACAACGGTGGGGATGCGTTGGTTTGGACTGGAGCAGCAATTTATACCCACTTCCAAAGGCCCAGAACTAGATTGGCACCACTTGGCAGGGCACAATTCACAGTTGACAGAGCCCAGCTGCTGTAGCCGGTGAATTGGAAGTCTTTTGTGTCCCTAAGACTTCAAACAAATGGAGACACGCCAGCAAAGCCCTTGGAGTCACTTTGATTCTGGGTTGGAGAGATGCAGGTCCAGTCCTTCTCACTACCAGGCAAGGAGGGCAGCAGGCAGCGGATCAGAGGAGCAGGAGTCCAGCAGAGTAGCAGTCCAGCAGAGTGGTAGCCATTGTAGCAGCACAGCAGTCCTGTTTCCCGGCCGAGTATCTGTAGTGGATCCTATTTTGTTTTGATGGGGATCAGGAGTTTAGTTCAGCCTTCTGGCTTTCAGGCCTGTGCCTCCTCACCTGGTGACTTTTAACCTACTTAGCTTTCTCTGTCTTAGCCTATTTATTTAATTATTTCTTTCAAAATGGCTGCTATGTTTATAGTTAGTGAAATGCTTTGATTTTATGTTGTCAGTACCACTCTGTGAAGGTCTAACTATCAGCTTCAAAGTTAAGTGAGATACGTAAGTATTCACATCATGTCCCTGCCCCACTTACGTATGACAGGAACATAATGTACTTTTGAAGGGAATTGTTTAAATAATTGCCACCCCAAGCATGCCCCCTTCTCTATTGTTTGGAAACATACCTGCGTCAGGGGTCCTATAACATCGGTATAAAAACATCTCACGCAGACAAGGTTATCGGAGGGATTCCTACCAGATGCTATTGACGCCATCTATGCTGCATGTCACTTTGATGCAGACCCAGTCTTCGTGTCACCACATAGTCTGATCTAGAGACCTCATTCCAAGGTAACAAGGGCTGGGGGGTGCCTCCCATGGACCTGGTAATGGCAGATTAGGTTTAACACACCGAGCTCTCTTTAGGTCAGAGGTTAGGTTTTCCCTGCTAGGGTTTCAGGGTATTCTACATTCCATGTTGATTGCAAGATGGTGGGTGTCTTTGTATTCACAACTCTCATCTTCACAACTCTGTTTCTTCACAGTTGGCAGAGCCCAGCTGCTGTAGCAGGTGAATTGGACGTCTTCTGTGTCCCTAAGACTTCAGAGAAATGGAGACAAGCCAGCAGTCCCTTGGAGACACTTTGATCCTGGGTTGGAGAGATGCAGTTCCAGTCCTTCTCACTGCCAGGCAAGGAGGGCAGCAGGCAGCAGATCAGAAGAGCAGGAGTCCAGCAGAGTAGCAGTCCAGCAGAGTGGTAGTCCTTGTAGCAGCACAGCAGACCTTCTTCCTAGGAGAGTATCATTAGGTCCTTAAATGTACTGAGTTTTTTGGTGTCTGAGCTCCAGTAGTTATATCCAGTTGTGCCTTTGAAGTGGGGGAGACTTCAAGGAGAGGCTTTGAAGTCCCTGTCCCTTCTGCCCTGGCCCCAGACTCACTACAGGGGGGTATGGAGTCTTTTGTATGGGGACAGGACACAGCCTATTCAAGTATAAGTGTCAGATTCTGCTGCCCATCCTGCACAGGATGGTTAATCAGGCTGTGGATGGCCCACCAGTCACTCCTAAGCTCGATTTGTGTGTAGCTGCATAGAGAGAATGCACACAGCCCTGCTGTCACCCACCCCAGGCGTGTATTCAGAGACTGGAAGAAAGCACCAATGGTTAAAGTAAGAAAATGCCAACTTTCTAAATGTGGCAATTTCAGAATTACAATTTAAAATCTAAATTCAGCATAAGTTGTCATTTTAAATTGTGATTCTGGAGACTCCAAATGTGGGAGGCACACCATTGTTTACAATGGGCCTCAATGGGCTTTTCAGGATTAGCATCAGAATTTTTTACACTTATCCTGCAAAGCTCTGGACTAGCATAAAAAATGTTGACACTAGTTCCCTAACTACCACCATGGTGCACCGTATCTTAGACACTGCGCACACATGATGGCGTTAGTGGGGTGATAAGGGGTGCAAAAAAAGTGGCGCTGCACCGTGTGCAGTGCCACTTTTCTTAAATATGCCCAAAATCTTTGAATAAGTGAATAATGTCACTTAACAGTAGACTTCAGGGCAAGAACCCATGAAAAAATCAAGCCAATTAAAATGTAATTAATTAAAAAAATGTAGGTTTCCTGGGTCCAAAGAGCATTCATTACATTAGGCCATCAATGGAATCAATTGGAAAATTGTAAACTAGAAATCATACTGAGCACGCACAAATAAAATATTGTGTGATTGTAGCTAATTCCCTGATTTTTGCAGTTTGACATCAAACAACTCATTGAAGCATACTTCTCCCAGCAGAGTTCCATTAGCCTCACAGAACTGGTCAGGAAAAGAGCTTTTAAGGTTCAAGAAAATCTACAAAATTCAGAGATGCATGTGAAGGAACAGACGATATCTACAACTGAGCAGTTTGTTTCATTTGAAACAGAGCAATATATATTTCCCTAAACACACATTCAAAAGATGTGAATTAAAATTGGCTCTGTGGCAAACGTGGAAAGTACTGGTCAAAAGTGATTTAGTTAAAGAATGCATCTCATTAAGCCCCCGCATATGGATGGGGTGTTTCCTTCCCTGTTTCTCCACTGCCGTCAAAGTCAAATGAGTTGCTCAAATCTGAATCCAGATTTGAGTTAATCAGACAGGATCATTGCTTTAAATGGGCAGGTACTGTCCGGTATTGAGTACCTGCACTTCTTTAATTTGACAGGGAGAGTACCTGCACTTCTCAGCACTACTGCAATACATTTAATGAGAGAATCCCAGCACGTCACAGGATCAAACAGGTTCTCTGATAAATGAGTACCTGCGCTTCTATTTTTACATTTAAAGCACTGAAGAGGCTCACATTAGAGACATGATTTCCATGGTAATTGACTTTTCCAGCTCATGTCACTGGAGTGGATGTTGCAGTAAATGCGTGATAAGCATATCTTTTGTATAGAGCACAAAGCTCAGCCATAGTGAAGGCGACAATAACAAACGTAGATGGCATTTCTCACAACTCACATTTTGGATTGCCTCAAAGATACTTTGTAATTTTTGTTTGAATTAAAACTATTCTCAGTGCTTTAGATGTATGTGCATTTCCTGTTTGTGCTTTTGTGAAGTTTGAATATACCATGTAAGAAAATATTTTATACAAGTTAGTGCCAAATTATATCATTTGCATAAATGTACCCATGTAAACAATACATGAAACCTAACCTGACCTGTCCTGTGCCATCTAGATAACATGTTCTGGGGCAGATTTAAGAGCTCCTGGCGCCTCCTTGCGCCACAAAAGTTTAGAAGCTAATCCTGCAAACCTCTGAACTAGCATAAAAAAATCTGGGGCCAGATGTATGAAACTTTTTTGCACTCGCAAACGGTGCGAATCGCACAAATCAGCCATTTGCGAGTGCAAAAACATGGTCTGCGATGCATGAAAGGCAGTCGCAGACCAAAAATAAGAAATCGCAAAAATTGCGATTTTTTGCGTTGCGACCTGGTTTTGCGAGTCGCATTTTGTGATTCGGTATTTCCAGTAGGAAATTGCGAGGCGCAAATTGCGAGTCGCAAAATCCAAATCGCAAATAGATGCATCAAAAAATCGCAAATTGCGAGTTTTCGCAGAATGGCATTTTGCACATGCAAAATACCACTAACTGAAACCAGGTGGTAACCAGGTGCAACCTATATAAGGAGGCCCAGAATGCCTCAGACTCTTTTCCACAATGGCTGCCCTCTACGTCATGGCGAGGAGGATGAGGATCTTGGCAGGTTTGAGGAGAGGGAGGAGGAGACAGGAGCACATTTTCAGAGTGCACATTACACTTTTTAACCTGACAGAGGAGGAAATATATGAGAGGTATAGGTTGAACTCAGCCATGAAACTTGATCTGATAGCTGAGCTTCAACCCATACTGCAGCGCAGAACACTAAGGACTCACAGCATACCCACCCATGTGCAGGTATTTTGCTCCCTCCACCTACTCGCCTCAGGGAGCTATCAGGGGTCATAGCAGCAGCTGGAGGGGTCTCACAGAGTACCCTCTCTAGATTTTTCAATGCATTTATCAACGCCATGCTGAGCAAACTACACCAGTACATCAGATTCCCCCACACCCCACAGGATATACAGCAGACAAAAATTGATTTTACCTGATAGCACAGTTCCCCCGCATCCTAGGTGCCATAGATGGGACACATGTTGCAATCTGTCCACCATCAGCCACAGAGTATGTGTACTGCAACCGGAAATAGCAACATTCAATGAATGTACAGGTGGTTTGCAATGCTTCCTACATCATAACTGATCTTGTGGCCAGGTATCCAGGGAGCACACATGATTCGTACATCTTTTGCCATAGCGGCATTCACACAAGACTGCTAGCTGGCGGGTTTGTGAAGGTTATCTACTAGGTATTGTCCCTCTATACAATGGCACATTGATGGCGTGCTGATGTCAGATGGCTCAGTTACTCATCATACCCTCTGTCCCTTCCAGGAGACAGTGCCTACGCAGTGCGCACCTACATGATGACGCCCTACCTCAATACTTCATCACCTGCTGAATGGAGATACAATGCAGCACACAGGGCGACCCGCAACGTGGTGGAGTGCACCTTTTAACTGCTGAAGAGTCGCTTCCGGTGCCTCCACAAACGTGGAGGGGCACTACAGTACAGCCCAGAGACCACATGTAGAATAGTGGCTACTTGTGCAATCTTGCACAATATAGCTACCACCAGGGGCATACCTGTAGAAATATGTGAATCTGAATCTGATGAGGATGATGATCCCATACCACCCCTACAGCCAGCAGACAGGACCAGTGCAGCAGAGGGAAGACAAAGGCGTGCTGACATCACACACAACCATTGCAGATGTAAGTATGAATAACACAAATGCACTGACAACTGTACCTATAGTGAATTAAATGTATTACCTTAATGTCAGGTAATGTTCGTTCAACGAATAGCAAAAGAAATGAGGTAAAAAACTAGAGACAATAGAAGTTCAAAGTAATGCACTATTACGTCATTGTGAACACATTACCCCGTTGGCCGCTACAGTTATTTTTTGCGGCCACGCACACCACTCGGGTGCCCAGTTACCTCACTGGCACCTCGATTGTCCACCTCAGTGGCAGTGCTGTGCCTGGCACTGCGCCGTCTGGTGTCCTTTGCGGGTATAGCTAGACCGCTTAGGCTGGAAGTGTCCTCTGTGTCCCCCAGTGCAAGCTCACTAGGTGTGGCTGACCTCTGTCCCATGATGTTATCGATCACATTAGTGATTTGTACCAGTCCGTTAGCCACATCCCTGCTGCTGTGTGCTGCCTCCACCTGTGCAGCCACAGCACGACGTGCAATCAGTGAGGTTTCAGTAGCCACCCTGTTCACAGAGCGACAGAAGCCCCTGAACATGTTCATGAATCTGCGCTCCTGTCTGCGGTGGCTCACCCTCTCATGGCGCAGCTCCTGGCATAGTTCACGCACAGCAGAAGTGAGCTCTCTTGTGTCCTGTGATGCCTGCACCTGTCCCTCATGCAGCAGTTCTATATTAGCATTCAGGCACTCAATCTGGCGATGCAGGTCCCCCATGTTGGTGTTATGTTGCTGCATATTTTTTTGTAAACCAAGGATCCTTTTGTTTTGTAGGCTCTGCTGCTGCAACATAGAAGCTTCCAGCCCACCAAAGAAGGAGGGACCCTCACCTGCCTCATTCTGCTGAGCACCGGTATTTGTCGCCATCCTGCGGGGTGCTGTGGTCTGCTGACAACTGGCCTCCTGCATCTGGGTGCGCCTGCCAGTTGGGGATGGTGTAATTGGCCCTTCCTGCTGCTCATCTGAGTCTTGACTGAGCTCTGGCAGTGGCAGTGCCCTGGGCCTGCGTCGGACTGGTGCAATGGTGAGACACCCACTTGTGTTAGAATCAGAGGCTGGATGGGTGTCAGTCTCGCCTACGCTGGCTGATGCTGTGACTGCTGGGCCTGGCCCACCTGCAACGACAATATGCAGCATGTCAGTTATGTTTGTTGCAAGTAAGGGCACACAATGGTAATAAAGGTACAGGCTTCTCTTCACTGTGTTGTGGGTGTTGTGTTCCTCTGGGTGTTGCTCTACTTAATTACATTGTACGTGCTACTTTCAGCTCTGGGTTGTGGGCTGCCACTCCTATAATGCATTGTTGTGCTGCTTCTCAGATGTGGAATGGACTACTTCTCACAAGGTTTTACATTACTTGCTGATTCCTAAGGGGCTTTTGTGCATACACATATGGGGTTACAATTCAATATTGCACTTACCTTGGCTGGTACTTGGTGTGCCGGAGGTGTCTATCTCTGTGACCCCAGTCACAGCTTCAGGGAGAAGTGTGGACTCCACTAGGTCCTCTAATGGGGTGGATGGTGCCTCTGTGGGTGGACCGCCTCCTGTGCCCCTGGCCTCCTGCAGTCTTCTTGCCACCCTCTCCTTCGCACGGACAGCAGGTCATACCACCTCTTCTTAATCTTGTCGACCGAGCGCTGTGCCACTCCAATTGCGCATATTTTGGATTGAATATCTGCCCAGAGTCTCCTTTTCTCACTCTCCGGCACCTGGAGTGAGCTTTTACCAAAAAGGCGGTCATGGCTCCTGACCACCTCCTCCGTCAGCACCTCAAGCTCTTGCTCGCTGAATTTGAGCTTCCTCTTTCTCTCTCCCTTCTCCTTTCCTTGGGCTGAGGTGTCCATCCTTGCTCAGGTGTGCTGCCTCCTTCAGAGTGTTGCTCAGTGTGGCTGGGCTGCTCTCTCTGGATGCTGGTTTGGGTGTGCACCTGAAATTGACTGGGATGACTCACTTCCTGCTTGTGATGTCATCAGGCTCCTCCAGGTGTGCTTTCTCGCAATTTCTTGCAATTTGCGATTTTCAATTACTGAATCGCAATTTGCGAAAATGCTAATTGCGATTCGGTAAATGGGCCTCACAAACCACAAAAAGCGATTTTTAAGAAATCTCTAATTCCGATTCGCAATTCTGTTACATGGCCTATTGCGACTCGGAAATAGCGATTTCTTAAAAATCGCTATTTGCGATTCGCAAGGCCATTTCTTCATACATATGGCCCCTGATGCTAGTTCCGTGACTGCCGCCATGGTGCGCTGTATCTTGGATACGTTGCACACATGGCCTTAGGGGGCACTAAGGAATGCAAGAAAACCGGCGCTGCACTAGGTGCAGCTCCACTTTTCTTAAATCTGGCCCTATGGGTCCAATTTCTTAACAATTCACACTAGTAGAAAGTTATCAAACATGACACAAACCGACACAAGGTGTCGATTCGGGGTTTACATTTCATAGCAGATCTACGTAAAGTAGCCTTAAAGTAACACACAGTTAGCACAATGCACAGCAGCAACCACAATTGCTGTGCTACATTGTGCTGGGAGAAAAAGCAGTCGTCCAGAGCCATATTCATTTAATTTAGGTTTTTACTGCTCAATTCCCCTGCTTTGATGCTCTTATAAACTGCATAAGGAAACACACCCATCTTTGCACCATTGTGTGTGCATGCTGCCTAGGATAGGTTTTGACTGAAGGAGTACCCTTTCACTTATACACAATCTTATGCCCAAAACAGTTTTTAAACCATTTTGGACTCTTCATGTGGGCAGTAAAGGGCAGCACACATGCAAAAGGTGAAATGTAAGGAAAAATAAAAACATTTCTCCTACACTGCACCTGCCTCAAGGAGGTGTTATTTATTTACTCAAAAACTGTTCTAAAAATTTTAGTAGATAGGGCTTTGAGTCAAAAACCATGGGTATTTGCCATCTAACACTCAAATATCATTCATACTGTAGTGTGGTCAGTTTTACGTATTCGTTGCGCTTTAGCTTCAGGCTTTAGGCCTTTGTGCACTTTGCCCTGAATATATTTTATTCATTTGCTGACAGCTTAGAGCCTCTGTGCACTTTGCTCTACATGCTTTTTATTAGGCTTCGTACTGTTATTTTTCGAATAGCCAGTTCTACGGTGTTGTTTTGTTATTCATATCACACTGTTTTGCCTACTTCAGCACTGGAGTTCTCCATAACATATTTACTCTGTGCTTCAGTCAAGGATACAGTCTGGTACATTGCCGATAGACGTGGTAGGAGTTTAGACTTGGCATTCCTGCGTAGGGACATTTTGTGATCACGATGACATGTTAGTTAAAAAATCACTTCCTTGTCCCAATACACGCAAGAGGGAGATTCCGACCAGGGAACCACAACTAGACGCTTACTGCCTCGTTGCAGATGCTGAACCAAGATCACAGGTCTTTCCTCAGGTATGAGGTCTGATGTCTCCACAGTGATTCTGACAGGCAAGCTAGAAGCTTAACATGCTGTGCTCTAAATAGAACAAGCAGAGGGAGAGTAGAAACTGTTAGACAATATGATAGCTTTGTTCTTATGTTTTACTCTCCTGGTGACTATTTCAATCCTACTGTGTTGTATCGTTCTGGTTATTGCGGCTCACGCCTTAATATCTAAAATACAGTCGTTTTATTAAAATATTATATAAAACTTATACTGTCTTTGTCATTTGTATATGAGATCATATTGGAAATAAGAGAGTTGGTTTGGATCTGAGTGACCACGACTTCCCTGAGAAGTTCCAAAGATGTCATGCGCTCGGCTGTCAAATCATTCCTTCCTCCTGTGAAAAATGAGGCACTGCTAGTTAGCCGGAGCAAAAACCGGATTTAGGGTGACAGAGTTCTTTACACGTGGGTCAGACTCAGTCCCCCACACCGTTATCGATCCTGCCACCTAGAAATCCAGTATTCTCATTTAGAATAATGAGAGCCCACGCGACAATACAACGCCCCTTTTTGCAAAGTAGTGCATAGTAGAACAAAGCCATTTTTCCAGTGCAAAAAAAGCTTTGCGCTGGAAAGTAAATACCATACCAAGGCTTTCCGCTTCTTTGCGTCACATTGCATGAACTGTCATTTCAGCAAATTCTTGCTACATCTGCCTCCAAGATTCCTATATCTGTGGTCCTAATTAAATGCGATTTGCTAATGTTGTTTCATGAGCAAACTTCAGTTTAAGCCAGAAACAGATTCAATTTGGGTGCAAATTTGCGTGCTAATTGTGCACAATTCTAGTTTGCACACTCCCTCACTGGTTAAAATATCGCTCAAATTTCAAGTAAGCCACCCACTTCCAAGACATCCCACATTTTATAGGGGATCTCAGAATTGGGTGCAATTTGAGCATCCACTCTTACTTGGCATTAAAGAAAAAATAATTATGGATATCTCTTGTCCCTGGTCTGAAGTTACAAAATTTTCTTTTGAAAGACACATTCTTATGATTTTCTCTACATTGAATATCAATAAACTGAATTTTAAGCTACAATTATATTCACATACCAAACAATGAAACGCCACAAATGCCCTTGAAAATGTCAGCATACAATAACAGGAAGCGCTAGATGCAGGTGTCCCTAACAGCAGGACAGCAAAGATGAAGTTGGGTGGTTTTTAAAAGAATGGTTACAAAGAGAAAAAAATGAATATAAATCTGTGTTTTGCCTTGGTTCCAGTCCAAATGACAGCATCACTGTGGTGTTCGCCATCTGTGCCCAATACCTACTAGAATTCACCAGAAGAATGAAAATGTACTCAATACACCAGACTGAAAGGAAAGTCGGAGTTACTGGTAGAGTTAAAACAAAATTCAATAAAAGTGCGGTAAAAAAGTACATATCCCAGTAATTGCTTTAGTACTCAAGACGAGTTATTGCATGAATGCATTTCATTCAGATGTTTATTGTAGGCAGAGACTTGACAATACATCAAGGCAATGGGCACATACATATACATTTAGAATGCATCACCAATGATAAAACGCCCAAAGCAATCAATCAATCAATCAAACATTTGTAAAGCGCGCTACTCACCCGCTAGGGGCTCAAGGCGCTGAGGGGGGGAGGGGAGAGAAGGACTGCTACTGCTTGAATAACCAGGTATTGAGGCGTTTCCTGAAGGTCAGGAGGTCCTGCGTCTGTCATAGGTGGGTGGGGAGGGTGTTCCAGGTCTTGGCAGGGAGGTTGGAGAAGGATCTGCTGCCAGCTGTAGTTCGATGAGTGCGAGGGACGGTGGCGAGGGCAAGGTTGGCGGAGCGGAGTTGGCGAGTGGGAGTGTGGAAGGTGAGTCGCTCGTTGATGTAGGCTGGGCCTGTGTTGTGAAGAGCTTTGTGAGCATGGATGAGGAGTTTGAAGGTGATCATCTTGGTAACAGGAAGCCAGTGAAGGTCTCTGAGGTGGGCTGAGATGTGGTCGCGGCAAGGGATGTTAAGGATGAGGCATGCAGAGGTGTTCTGTATACATTGTAGTTTCTTCTGGAGCTTGGCTGTGGTTCCTGCGTAGAGCGCGTTGCCGTAGTCCAGTCTGCTGCTGACAAGGACTGTTCTTCTTGTTTTGGTGGGGATCCATCTGAAGTTCATGCAAAGCATGCAGAGGGTGTTGAAGCAGGAAGATGAGACGGCGTTGACTTGCTGGGTCATGGTGAGTGATGAGTCTAGGATGAAGCCTAGGTGCATGCGTGGTGCAGTTCCTAGGCTGGCTGGCCACCAGGAGTCATCCCACGCGGAGCGGTTGGAGCCGAGGTTGAGGATCTCTGTCTTGTCTGAGTTAAGTTTGAGATGGCTCTTCTCCATCCAATTGGCGATGGAATGCAGTCCGTCGTGGAGGTTGGTTTTGGCAGTGGGCGGTCCTTTGTGAGTGAGTGGATCAGCTGGTTATCGTTGGCGTAGAAGACGATGTTGAGGTTGTGGGATGGGACGATGTTGGCGAGCGGTGCCATGTAGATGGTAAAAAGAGCTGGGCTGAGAGAAGATCCTTGGGGGATGCCACAGATGGTTTTGGTGGCCTCCGACAGGAAGGGAGGGAGGCAGGCTCTCTGAGTTCTGCCGAGAGGAAGGAAGTGATCCAGTCCAGAGCTTTGTGGCGGATCCCGGCGTCGTAGAGGTGAGTGCACGGTGTCAAAAGCAGCAGAGAGCTACAGGAGGATGAGGGCTGCGGTTTCGCTTTTGTTGAGCATGGTCCTGATGTTGTCGGTTGCAGCGATGAGGGCGGTCTTGGTGCTGTGGTTCCTACGGAATCCTGATTGGGAGATGTTGAGTGTGTTGTTGTCCTCAGGAAGCGGGTCAGTTGGCCATTGACGATCATCTCAATGTCCTTTGGGGTCCGCTTTGGGTTTCTTCAGTAGGGCGTTGACTTTGGCATGCTTCCAGCTCTCCGGGAAGGTGGCGGTCTCGAAGGAGCTATTGATGATCATACGAAGTTGAGGGGCGATGATTGGGCTCGCTTTGTTGAAGACATGGCGGGGGCAGGGGTCGGAGGGAGATCTGGAGTGGATGGTGTTCATGATTTTGATGGTGTCCTCATTGTTGATGTGGGTCCAGGAGAGCAAGAGGTTGGTATGACTGGGTGCGTCGGGGTTGGTAGTGGCTGTGGTGGTAGTGGGGGGCGAGGAGTTGAAGCTGTTGTGGATTTCCGTGATCTTGCGATGAAAAAAGGTGGCGAGGGAGTCTCAGAGGTCTTGTGATGGAGGCGGTCGATGGAGCATGACCTGGGGTTGGTGAGTTCTTTGACAATGCTGAAGAGCTCTTTGCTGTCGTGGGCAGTCTTTGTAGAAGTATCTTTTGGTGGTCCAGATGAGCTGGTGGTGCTTGCGGATGGCTGTCTTGAGGGCGGCATGGTTGTTCTCTGTTGGCTCATGGCGTCACTTCTTCTCACTTTTCCGGCACTCTCGCTTGGAGGCCTGAAGGTCGGCGGTGAACTAGATGGCCTTGGCGCTGGTGCAGTTGTTTGGGGATGCAAGGGTGTTGGAGCAGTCGGCTAGCCAATGTCTGAGGTTGAGGATGGCTGTGTTGGGGTCGGTGGTGCTAGGTGGCGGGGCCCGGGTGAGGGCGGAGATCAGTTGTTCTTCCGAGATCTTGTTCCAGCTGCAGCGGTGGATCTGTAGTGGGCGGTGGTGAGCGCTGGAAGGTGAAATGGACGCAGCAGTGGTCAGTCCAGTGGAGTTTGTGGTGTGGCTGAAGGTGACATGTCTGTTGGCAGAGAAGACGGGGTCAAGCGTGTGGCCGGCGGAGCGGGTGGGCGTCGTGACCAGTTGTTTGAGACCGAGGTTGGTGAGGTCGTCGATCAGGGCCGTGGAGTTGCTGTTGTTGGCGTTCTCAAGGTGAAAATTCAAGTCGCAGAGGAGTATGTAGTCTGTAGAGGTGAGGGCCTGGGTGCTGATTATGTTGGTGATGGAGTCACTGAACTGTGGACTGGGGCCTGGGGGCCTGTAGACGAGGGTTCCTCTGAGGGTGGTGTTGGCGTTGATGTGAATCTGGAAGTGTAAGTGTTCGGCGGTATCGAGGGTGTCATTGGTGTTAGCTGAGATTCTGCTGGTGTTTTTGTGGACTATGGCGATTCCTCCTCCTGGTCTGTTGGTGCAGTCTCTGCTGGTGATCTTTATAACCTTCTGGGATGGCTATGGCGATGTCTAGACCCGAGGAGGGTTTCATCCAGGTTTCAGTGAGGAAGGCGACGTCGGGAACGATGAGGTAAGTAGGTCCCAGAGTTCGACGCCGTGCTTGTGGAAGGAGCGGGTGTTGAGGAGGATGCAGCTGAGGTTGTTGTATGTGGTTCTGGTGTGGTGCTTGGCAGCTTGGGGGCATGTGAAGTTGCAGGTCCGACAGGAGAAAGGTCCATGGGTGTGCCTCGGGGTGGCTCGGACACAGGCAGTGGAGTAGCCTGGGTTGAGGGCTTGGAGTTCGTTGGCATTGTAGCGGTGTCTGGTGGCGTGGGGACAGTGTGGGCCAGGTGGTCTGGTGCTGGACGTGATCCAGGCACGGACGGGCGCAGATGGGCATGCCAGATGCACGGCTGCCATTAAGAAGGGGAGCTGGGAGGGAGGAGCAGCTGGGAGGTGGGATCAGGGAGCGAATGGGAGCAAATGGGGGTGCGAGGGGGTGGGGGCGCAGGGACACAGTGGCGGAAAGGAGCAGCTGGAAAAGGCCTAAAATGGGAAGGAAAGCGTAAAGAAAAGCGGCGATTAAAAGGCACAAAAAATAGCACAGAAGTACACAAACACAGAAATGGCACAAAGGAGAGAGCAAATGGCACAAAACAAAGACAGATACAAAACAAACACACAAGACTTACGGAAACCCACTAGACACCAGGGATGAGGCGCAGGCGGGTGCCTGCGGGTGGTGGAGTGCCTTGAACTCGCGGCAGCAGCGAGGTCGGGATGAAGGGCACGGGCACAGTCTGGTGGAGCTGCACGGCGTGTGGAGCGAGCTCATTCTTAGGCCCAGATTTAGGAGGGCTTAGCGACTCCTTGTGCCACATTAGCAGAATTTGTAATGATGCTAATGTGGCCCAATGAGGCCAAATTCGCCGTGCCATATTTCCAAAGGGGCGCAATGCTTGCATTGCGTACTTTGTAACCCCTTGCACCACATAATGCCTGCACCAGGCATAATGTATGTAGGGGGGCCCAGTGGACTCTAAGAGATTCCACTGCGCCATTTTTGGTGGCTATTTTTAACGCCTGTACAGATCAAGTGCTAAAGGGGGCATACCATTGTTTGGTTGGCGCTAATCCTGCACAGGAAATCAATCGCTTCAAATATTTTGATGCTATTGCCCCTACCCTGCGCCATGGTGCGCTGTATATTAAATATAGCACACACATGGTGGCGGTAGGGGGGAGCTAAAGGGTGCAAGAAAAGAGGTGCTTCATTGGATGCAGCACCACTTTTCTTAAATTTGCGCCTTAAGATTTAAAATGGCCTAGCGCTTCCTTGCACCACATTAGCGTCATTTTTTATGACACTAATGTCTCCCAACAAGGCAGAATTTGCCATGGCATATTTATAAAGTGGATCAATCCATGCATTGCGCCACTTTGCAACCCCTTGTGCCACATTATGCCTGCGCCAGGCATAATGTATGCAAGGGGGGCATTTCCCCATTAAGGGGATCGCAAAAATGGCGCAGTAGAATCTAAGAGATTCCACTGCGCCATTTATAGCGGCTATTTTTAATGCCTGCATAGAGCAGGCGATATAAGGGGGCATACCATTGTTTTCAATGGGTCCCTACATACTCTGCAGGATAAGCACCAAAATTCCGACACTAATCCTGCACAGTACATCAATAGCATAACATTTTTTGATGTTATTGCCCCTATCCTGGGCCATGGTGCTCCGTATATTAAATACGGCCCACAATTGGTGGTGGTGGGGGTGCTCTGAGGGGCGCAAAAAAAGTAGCGCTGCAGTGGATGCAGGCCCACTTTCCTTAAATTTGAGCCATAGTTTCTTAAAAAATAGACAACTGTATGTCATTTATCACTAGAGCGGTTAACACCCTGCCTTAACTCTATCAGGAACATATCTAAACATTTCCAAAAAAAGAAATGCTGCGAAAAACTGATTATATTTATTTGCCTAAATTAATGACAACTTAGGGGCATATTTATGAGCCCCTTGTGCCTCCATTGCATCGCTTTTTTCTACGCAACGGTGGCGTAATCCTTGCAATCATGTTTGAGGCCACACAAGGCCACTTTGCATGGCTTTGAATGGCCTCATAGATATGGAGTGAGGCAAGGCAGCGTAAATCACTGTGTTGCCTTACACTGCACAAGGGAGGACTTCCATGGGCATTGCAGTTGGTGTTCCCCTGCAACAGCCTGGATTTTGACACATCCTCAGATTTACAAGGGCTTATAAACCTGGGGATGTGCCAAACTCTTATGCCTCCCAAGAGGAGGTGCAACGAGGAGAAATATGTTTATTTCTCCTCGTTTGTTCCTCTTTCTATGTGTACCGCATTATGCATCACACATAAAAAGAGGAATACGCTTTCTTGGATTGTTTTTGTGCAGGGAGGTGCACCTTCCCGCACAAAAAGCATCCTGCCTACAACGCAAACATACTTGCACCATGGTGCAAGGATGCCTGTGTAGGCACTAGGCAGCCATAATGACACCAGAACAGTGGGAAAAGACAGAAATGTACAGTATTGCTTAAATATGGCACATTCCAGCTCTTTCCCTTGGGCGCAGGGCAGTGCAGCAAGGTGACTACTTCTTCTGCTGCCCTGCATCAGAAGCCCATAAGTATGGGCCTTAGTAGATTGTAAAGCACCCTTACACTCTGGTGCAAGGATACCTGCATTGGCACTAGGTTGCACACACTGACCAGCGCAAACATAGAGCAGAAATGCCCAATTTCCTTGTAAATATGGAGCATTTCTGCTCTCTCCCTTTCTTGCACCATAACTTACTTTTCTGTCCTGCTTTGCGGTAAAGGTTATTGAATGTGCCCCATGGTATATATATATATATATATATATATATATATATATATATATATATATATATGAAAATGTGTCTAAAGTATAAGTGTAAGATAATTGGTCTATGCGGTGGTATAACACAAAATTATGGGCTCACCTTCAGATTGTGACGAGGAGCTTCTGAGTATCTCAAATCTCACAGGATATTCAACTTATTAACTGGTGATGTAGCAGACATTTCCAGCAATGGACTTTGGGAGCCTGAAAGGTTGGGGGACTGACTGCGCCAAAAATGTATGCATGCCCACTGGACAAGCTGCAGGAGGACTGCTAAATCGCAACATTACTAGTCCTCTGACATCTCTTCTTCAGGAAGCAGGAAAAAGTAAGCCAAGTACAAGCCAACATTACTGCAGCAGCCGCCTCTAAATGGGTCCTACTTGGGCCCTTATCTTTTCAGTTCATGAGACTAGCTGAACTCTGGCACCCAATAAGTAGTCTTGTAAGACTCATGGCTTAAGTCATGAAGCGGGAGATGGGAGAAGCAGCACAGCTCAACACAATTAAAAAAGCTGTAAGGTAAAATATGCATAGCAAATAAAAAAAAATAAAGAATCAGAAATAGAAGATCCACAAAATTAACACAAGTCCTAGGCTGGGCACGGCTTAGAAAGAGAGAGGATAGGCCTATTGAAGGAAAGATGTCCTTGGAAGGAGTGCAGTAAGCCTTCAGCTTCTGTCTCTGACATATCTATTAAGACTCCATCAGATAGATAAATCAGTGTTGTGTGCAGTGTTTCATGGAGGATTGCACTGGTGGAAGAAGCCCCACCAAAGAAGCAGCACACTCAGCTGACCCTCCAAGCTGCTCCAGAAAAGATTTTGCAGTAGTGGCAGGGGAAGACTACTGTTAAAGATGCCAGTTTTCACCCAGCCATGAGACGGTGGTGTCGAGCTCCATTTCAGATGAGACACGTGGCCACAGAAGAGAAATATCACAAGCGCAAGATCTGACTTAGGGCCTGATTTGCAAACATGATGGATATCCCATCCACCGCACTACAAGTGCCTTAGGATATAAAGCACTTGAACAGAATATCCATCATGCTTTTGACGGAGTATCCAATTACCAAACTCGAAATCATGACCTCACTGTCTACAGTGAGGAGATATTTTGTTTTCATTGACCTCTTTCACCTATATAAAATAGTAAATAGACCTAATTTGTGATAAGATGAATCTGTTCTTCTGGATGGAGTAAAGTCCTTATCAAATGCTCTCACTTATGAGCACCCCTCTAGAAAAGATCAAAATCCGAGCAGGTCAGTGCTTAATTTGTGCTTATTATTTCCGGTGCTGAGCACCAGCACTTATTTTTGAGGGCCTGCGCTTATTCTTCTACCTCAGGCATTGGCTGCGAGCAAAAGACACATATGGGAAAGACGGAGGAAGAGAAAAACTAAAAAGCGTCACAAAGGTAGAAAGCAGAAAGCTGTCAGAGTGAGCTGTAGGGGCAGGGAGTGGCTTTAAATGGATTGAAGACGCCCGAGATTGCTTCAGGATTACGCTGCCTCAGTATTATGTGCACGCACATTTAAATGCAGCAGCTGCATGTTTTAGACGAGAGCTTTGGGCACTGGCATGTTTTTATTGACAAATTAAGCACTGGAGCAGGTGTGAAAGTAGAAAGAGCATTTATGTTCTCTTCAGCCAGCACCCAGTAATAGAAACCTTAAGACGCACAGATATATGATAAGGCCATTTGTGGTTGAGATTTCCACTAAACCTATCTTTTAATCGGGTCCTATGATTAAAATGCACCACGTAAAATCGTGTTTGGTGTTTCTGTATATGGGAAAAGTGGGTACAAAAAAACAGCAGGCCTGCTGAAAAGGATGCTTGGAATACACTTTATATGCACGTATGTATTAAATTAAGGGCCATATGTATGAACACATTTTCCCATAGACACAAAATGGATAAAACTCTTTGCTACATCTGGCCCTAAATGACATATTCTATTTAAAATAACAAATAAGGCAGTGTGCATTTCAATTTTAATGAATTGTGCTTACAATTTTATAAACATCTATTTTATAAACTTTGATATAAATTTTATAAACATCTATTTAGCTATACAGTGTTTACTTTCTGATGCGGAGTCTAAAACAAAACAAAATGCCTTTTTTTGGCTATTTGGAGCAGTTTGCGCTTAGGCCCTCATACGTTTTTGTCCACATAAGCTACCCACGCCAAATTTGTGTCCTTTTTTTCCAACATCATAGGGATTCTAAGGGTACCCAGAGTTTGTGGGGTCCCATGAAGGAGACCAAGAAATTAGCCAAAATTCAGCAAGAACTTCGTTTTTTCAAAAAAAATTGAAAAAAGGGCTGCAGAAGAAGGTTTGCGGTTTTTCCCCTGAAAATGGCATCAACAAAGGGTTTATGGTGCTAAAATCACCATCTTCCCAGCTTTCAGGAACAGACAGACTTGAATCAGAAAAACAAATTTTTTAACACAATTTTGGCATTTTACTGGGACATTCCTCATTTTCACTTCACTATTTTTTGTTCTTTCATCCTCCTCCCACTTAGTGACAGAAATGGCTGTGGAACGTATGTTGGATCCCAGAAAGCTAAACATTTCTGAAAGGTAGACAAAATTCTGAATTCAGAAAGGGGTCATTTGTGTAGCACCTACAAGGTTTTTCTACAGAAAATAACAGCTGAAATAAAAAAAAAAATTGCAAGTGAGGTGAATAAACAGCCATTTTTCTCAATATTTTACTCTGTAACTTTTTCCAGCGATGTCAGTATTTTGAAAGCAATATACTGTTACGTCTACTGGACTCTTCTGGTTGCGGGGATATATAGGGCTTGTAGGTTCGTTAAGAACCCTAGGTACCCAGAGCCAATAAATGAGCTGCACCTTGCAATGGGTTTTCATTCTATACCGAGTATATAGCAATTCATTTGGTGAAATATAAAGAGTGAAAAATAGGTATTAAGAAAACCTTTGTATTTCCAAAATGGGCACAAGATAAGCAGTGGTTATTTGCACATCTCTGAATTACGGGGTGCCCGTACTACCATGTGAATTACAGGGCATTTCTCAAATAGATGTCTTTTTTACACACTGTCTTACATTTGAACAGAAAAATGTAGAGAAAGACAAAGGGCAATAAAACTTGTTCTGCTATTTTGTGTTCCCCTAGTCTCCCAATACAAATGGTACCTTACTTGCACGGGTAGGCCTAATGCCTGCATCAAACCTTAAAATGTGGCAAAAAAACACTTTTTTCCTCACATTTCGGTGACAGAAAGTTCTGGAATCTGAGAGGAGCCACAAATTTACTTCCGCCCAGCATTCCCCCAAGTCTCCCGATAAAAATGATATCTTACTTGTGTGGGTAGGCCTAGTGCCTGCGACAGGAAATGCCCTAAACACAAAGTGGACACATCACATTTTCCCAAAGAAAATAGAGCTGTTTTTTGCAAAGTGCCAAGTTGTAGGTTTTGACCTCTAGATCAACTGGCACCTTGGGAAACCTACCAAACCTGTGCATGCCGGAAAACTAGACACCTAGGGGAATCCAGGATGGGGTGACTTGTGGGGCTCTCACTAGGTTCTGTTACCCATAATCCTTTGCAAACCTCAACATTTAGGCCAAAAAACACTTTTTCCTGACATTTTGGTGACAGAAAGTTCTTGAATCTGAGAGGAGCCACCTAGCGCTCCCCCAAGTCTCCCGATAAAAATGGTACCTCACTTGTGTGGGTAGGCCTAGTGCCCGTGAAAGGAAATGGCCCAAAACACTATGTGGACACATCAAAATTATCAAATACTAAACTACCTGTTTTTGTGGGGGGATCTGCGTTTTTGGTCCTGGGTTCAGCAGCCATATAGGGAAACCTACCAAATCCAAACATTTCTGAAAACAAGACACCCGAGGGAATCCAGGGAGGTGTGAGTTCCGTGGATCCTCCAATGTTTTCTTACCCAGAATGCTCAGCAAACCTCACATTTAGCTAAAAAAGTACATTTGTCCCACATTTCTGTGTGGGATCACAGCTTTGGGACAAATTTCCTGCCACCCAACGTTCCCCTCAGTCTCCTGGTAAAAATGATACCTCACTTGTGTAAGTGAGCCAACTGCCTGTGACAGGGAAGAGCCAAAAACATGTCGAAATTGAGGGCGAACCAAAGCGGGTCCAAAAGCGCAGTTTGAAAAAAAACATTTTTAGGTTGACACGTGGGGCAGAATGTTTATCGGTATAGATTAGACAATGCTGGGTGGTAGGAATTTTGTAGATTCCTGCAGATTCTGGAAGGTCCCATCACAAAAATGTGGAAAAAATGTGTGATTTCCAGAAAAGTTGGTGGTTTGCATGGCATTGGGGGTTAGAAAATGATGTGGGGTGCATGTGAAGCACATCACCCTGGAATCACCCAGATGTTTGGTTTTCAGATGAGGCTAGGTCTTGTGGATGTTTCTACATTGCAACGTCCCAAAGTCCAAAAAGTGCAGCCCTCACCATTCCAAGTGGGACGATTTTGAGAGTTAGCCAAGCTCTCATGGCCCAAATGTAAAACCAAACCCCCAAATGATCAAATGTCCTCTTGCTTGCTGTGGGATAAGATGCTTTAGTATGTGGGGGAGAGCTGAAAGACTGTTACCCCCTTCAGTTGGGGTGGGGGCATGACCAGGCCGACACTGGTTGGTAGCCACCACCCCACTATTTTTTGTTTTGTGTTTATTCCCTGGCATCTAGTAGAATTTCTGCCCCCACCGGATGTGGATCAAGGGTGATTGCCCCATCTACCCACTGGTGGAAGAACAACTTTGGCCCCATTTATTTGGGGTGGGGGTATGGCCATACCCCCACTCTCTTATTTTGAAAATTAAAATCTTCCCTGGTCTATGATGGGCTTTCTGCCCCCCCTTGGGGGCAGATGGGCCCTCCAAAAATAGGCTGATCTGCCCCGGCCAACAGTAATATGCCCCCTTGGGGAACGACCCTTGCCCAAGGGTCTGCCCCCCAAACAAAACACACACACCAATCCCTGGTGCCTAAGTAGTTTCTGTCCCTCCGGGGGCAGATTGGCCTAATAAGAATAGGCCGATCTGTCTCCAAGGGGGCAGATGTGGCTTAAAGATAATTTGCCCCCCAGGGGAGCGACCCTTGCCTAATGGGTCGCTCCCCACATCTAAAAAAATAAAATAAACAAACAAAAAAATCCCTGGGGGCAGAAATGGCCTACAACATATTTGCCCCCCCTCCCCCAGGGGAGCGACCCTTACTTAAGGGGTCACTCCCCATATACAAAATAATAGAGTAAACAAAAAATATATATCCCTGGTGTCTAGGGGTTTCTGCCCCCCCCAGGGGCAGATCGGCCTAATTGCAATAGGCCGATCTGCCCCAAAGGGGACAGAAATGGCCTACAACAGATTTGCCCCCCCCCCAGGGAAACGATCCTTGTCTAGGAGGTCACCACTCTTAAGTGAAACTGACAAAAAAAAATCCCTGGTGGCTAGTGGTGTCTGCCCCCCTTGAGGGCAGATTGGCCTAATAAAAATAGGCCAATCTGCCCCTGGGGGGGCAGAAATGACTTAAATACAATTTGCTCCCCCCATCCAGGGGACC
The DNA here is from genome assembly GCF_031143425.1 of Pleurodeles waltl. NCBI lineage: Eukaryota > Metazoa > Chordata > Amphibia > Caudata > Salamandridae > Pleurodeles > Pleurodeles waltl. The sequence continues at coordinate 96,383,061 of NC_090449.1, forward strand.
GACCAACCGTTGCCTAATGGGTCTCTCCCCATATACAAAAAAAAAAAGTGAACAAACAAAAAAATCCCTAATGTCTAGGGGTTTCTGCCCCCCAGGGGCAGATCGGCCTAATTATAATAGGCTGGTCTGCCCCCAGGGGGGTAGAAAAGGCCAAACAATATTTTACCCCCCTGGAGAGTGGCCCTTGCCCAAGGGGCCGCTCCCCTTATACATAAATATAAATTTTAAAAAATCCCTGTTGTCTAGTGGTTTCTGCCCCCCCCCTCCCTTGGGGGCAGATTGGCCTAATAAAAATAGGCCAATCTGCCCCTGAGAGGGGCAGAAATGGCCTAAAAATAATTTGCCCCCAGGAGAGCGACCCTTGCCTATGGGATCGCTTCCCTCCTGCAAAACATAATAATAATACATAATCTCTGGCGTCTAGATGTTTATTGGCCTAATGACATTAGGTCAATCTGCCCCCAGGTGGGGCAGAAAAGGCCTTAAAAATAATTGCCCCCTAGGGAGCGACCCTTGCCCAAGGGGCCACTCCCTTTATTTTAATGTATTAAAAAAAAAAATCTCTTGTGTCTAGTGGGCATTTCTACTGCCCGAATGGGCAGCAAAAATGCTGAGCAAGACATGAAAGGAAAGGAAAGGTCTTTACTTTCCTTTCATGCCTCTCTTGCCCCACCGCGTGATCAGAGGTGATCACTGATGAGGTCAGCACGCGATTTGCCCGCTGACGTCATCAGACGCCATTGGGGGGTGATGGGGGGATAGAAGGGGGAGCAATTCGCCTTCCATCCCTTCCCTGCTCGGGTCGTTGGGAGACCCATGGGGGGAGTGCTAGTGGTCCCCCGTGGGCCTTGTGCAGGACGAGCTGGTCTCGTCCACGGCACACGGGAACCATGTGTGAGGACGAGTCCAGCTTGTTTGAGAAACCGTACGGGTTAAGGATCTATATAAATATTTGTTTCCTCTAATCTTTGCAGTCTCTCTCTGTCTCTCGCTCTGTCTCTTGCTCTCTTTCCCTTACTTTTTCCTATTTTCACCACATCTCCTTTACTTTAACACAAGATGTATCAAACTGATGTTTCCAAAGTAAACAAACTGCTTACAACTGTTAACATTCCACATTATAAGCCTCTTCCATGATTGCTTATTTAATGATTGTGAAATGCCTACATGTAGGGGACCAATAACTAAAATGTCTCACAAAGCAGCAGTGCAGCAGCCAAAGTTGCTGCATTACTTTGGATGGCATGTCCTGTTCTCTTCCAGCGCTGGTGCACAATCAGGTTGGCAGCGCCAAGCACCCACGTTTGACACACAGGTGTCTAAGTCATGTTTCGCATACATTTTGTTCTACAAATGTGCCCTTCTTCTACATAATACTTTGCTAAGACTAGCTTTAGATGTGTGCTCTCCAGTATGGCACACACGGTAAAGTCAGAAAAATTTGGACAAATAAAAGCATTTCTCCTCGATAGTGCCTATGTCAAAACTGTTTTCTGCAAAAGCCTATCTGCTTCTGTAGTAAATAAAAACTGTGGGTAGTTGCATGGGAACTCCCGTGTACCTCCCATTTTACAACCCCATGACCCAAAGTAATGTAAAGCAGTGCTAGGCACTGCTTTCCGGCACTGTCGGGTGATTTTTCAATGCAAAACAAGTTTTGAGCTGGAAAGTAAATTTCAAATAAACATTTTGCACCAATTTGCATAAGTTCTGTAATGCAAAGGCAGCACAAAAGTTTAGTAAATATAGCCCATAGTTTGCAACCTTCTACGTTCTCGACAAAACTAATTCCTTTTTCTGCCTGTTCTCTATCATTTGCCTTGTTTGGGCCTGATTTATATTTTTTTAGTGCCGAATTTGCGTCATTTTTTGATGCAAAAGTGGCGCAAACTTACAAAATTCAATTATATTTTGTAAGTTTGCGCCGCTTTCTCTTAAAAAAATGACACAAATGCGGCACTAAAAAAGTATAAATCAGGCCCTTTGTGAGCCAAACAACATTTAGACTCCAAGCTTGTTGTACTGTTTGGAGCATTTAAAATAATGTTTGCTATTGACTATTTTGCAAAAAAGGCCCTCCTTTGACTGTGAGTGTTTTTTGTGAATCTGACTACACTCCGCCCTTTCACTGACTGACTGGAATTAGAAAAACTAGAGTTTGGTTGTTTAGACAGGTATTTATTTGGTCCTTTTCTATTTTCTTTCAGTGCATTCATGTCTATTTTGTGGTGTAACGGGGGAATCATTATCTCATTGCACATTGAAGATATAATGAAACGTGGAGATGTTTTAATTTTCAACTAATTTGTATAATGTTTTGTTGTGAATCCGTAAACAATCATGAATGCCACAATGCTAATCAAAATGCCCTGAACCTGAAAATACCAGGTATGTGTGGGGTTTCCTATGGGTATGTAGCTTACCCAAATAATTAAGGATTATTAGAACAAATCACTGTATTGTGGCAGAACAACTGTGTTCTGTTGTCTGATCGTTTGACGACAGCTGTCAAACCTGACTCTATATTATAAAGTATTGAAGGTATAAACTTTCTAATTCTGTACAAACAAAGCCTTGTGTTGGTGTAAGCTAGACCTCACATACTCTTACTGGTTGGAATTTAGAATGCATTGAGCATGGCATTTGTCAGATTTTCAAGTTTTTATCCAAAACAGGACAATTTTCTCCAGCCTTTGTCATACAGCATGTTATCCAGGGGTGGCTCCTCCCCCTGCCAGCAGCAGCTGCTGCAAAACCTTTACAAGAAAATGATAATAAACTGCCAAACACTCATGCGCAATGCGCTCTCTCCAGCCCGGCACTGTGTTGCCGGGCTGGAGAGAGCAGGCACAGGCTCCCAGCCTGCCAGAGAGTACCCTGGCTGGGTGCTCCCAGACAATCCTGATGCTGCTCTGAATGGCGTCAGGATTGGCTGCATAGCAAGCTGGGAGCCTGTGCCTGCAGCCTGTGATGGAGGAGCAGTGCGGCAGTAAGGTGGAGGTAAGTGGGTTTTAAAAAAAATGTAATTCGTGTTTATTCCTCCCTCCACCCCACGTGCCGCCCCACCCCTTCTGCGCCCCGTGAACCGCGATTGATGTTAACCCTAGCAAAGCTCGACCCCTATTTTTATTCCCTTGGCATTCCAGAGTATCTCAGTTTCACAAATTTTCTTTTTTTCATTTTTAAATAATGAGCTAAGATTCCCCACCTTTTACTGACTTTTACCTTTCCATGTCATTGGCGTATTCCTGCACCATATACAACGGCCTTCCTGGAAAAATAAATATGCCAATTAGAAGTTAGCAAATTTTCCATATTTTAGAAGTCAGAGCACATGCACTGGAGCCCCAGTGTGCTGGGTTAAAAAAACAACATCAAAAGTCCACAAAAACAGGGCTGAAAACAGTTACTTTCTTACATCAAGGTACTTAAGTCCATAGCACGTTTAAGGAAGCAAAAAGCCCAAGTTCCAGTTGGATGTTGGTTGAATTATATTATTCATTTTCACAATTTTTACCTCCCACCTATTATACGTATGTTAAGATTTTATTTATTTACATTAGCAGAAACAGTTATATGCCTTGTTCTAAAAAATGATAACGTTTTTAGGCTGGTTAACCGTATTTCACTGATTACATCTGATTGTAACTCTGAGGCATTAAGATTTTTAAATATGGTCTCAATACTTTTCTCTAACTTGAAAACTGACTTGCATATAAAAGTGATCCAGTCATCTTTTTTTCAGTTACAAACTGGTAGTCGTGAAGGATAACCCTTGTTCCTGTTATATTTTATTTTTAACTTGAACCATTTTTTAGCCCAAAAAGACAGAATAATCTTATTAAGGGCCTCAACATTTAAAAAAGGAAATTAATTATTCTGTTTATGCAGTTGATTTTTTGTTATACGTAATTAAAAGATCCTTTGCCTTTCCTTCAAACAAATGTTGTACTAGGTATTCAGTAACAGATATAGGTGGTCATTATGATTTGGTGATCTAGCCCCGCCACGCCTGCAGTTGTGGTCAGACCACTGACAGTGTGGTGGTGCAGGACCGCCAAATAATGACTGCAGCAGTGAACTGGCTGCATAGCAGCCAGTTCACCGCCTGTATCGCCAGGGGGGTGGGACTAGGTGGTCCACCTAACACTGCCTGCGGTATAATGAGTATCCTTCCCGCCAGGGATTCTGTGGCAGCAGCCCCGCCACGAAATCCCTGGTGGTAAGGATACTGGTGACAGGAATACTATTTCCTGTCGTCACAACAGGACTCCCCAATCCCCTCTCCATGTAGGTGTCCCTCATCCCTGATGCCATCAGAAGCCCCCAACCCCCCAAGCAGCGATGCCCCCCTCACTGCCGGTCCCCGTACTGGGCCCCGTTCCCCATACTGATTCCCCAACCCCGATCCCCATACTGACCCCGCCCCCTAATCCACGCATGCACACACCACACTTCCATACATACATGCACACATCCATGCTCACTCATTCACGCACACACGGCCACACCCCCGCATACATGCAGACATACTCCCCCACTCCCTGCATACATGCATGCACACAAGCACACAGACGCTTGCACACACACGCACACAAACACACACAACACCCCCCTCCATTCACACACACACCCCCATTCACGCACACAACACTCAACACCTCCCCTGTCGGATGATCACCTTACCTGGTGGTCACGGTGGTTGTTCGGGAGGAAACGGGGTCCATGGCGCTTGCTCTGCTGCCAGCGCCCCACCAACACAACACAGCCACGCTGTTTACAATGTTGTAATACGGTGGGCGGTGTTGTGGTGACATGGTGCTTGCGGCGCATCAAGCTCACTAGACCGCCGACCGCCAGTATAGCTGCTGGTGGATTCCCCGCCAAATAATGGTGGAGAGCAGTCAGCAGCCATAATATGGCGGTCTTCAGACCACCAACACTGGCGGTCATATGGCAGCAGTGACTTTGACGGTCTACGGAATAGACCGCCAAAGTCATATTTAGGGCCATACTCTATTATGGAATAGAGATATGTTTAAATATTTAGACTTGTGGTTCAATAATGATATTAAAGGTATGGGAAACATAACTTTGATTTCACTAAGATGATTTTTTTAGCTTTCTCTAGAAATTGTCACTATTATTCCTCTATTTGTAGGTAAATAAGACACTAACAAGAAGATTTGCTTTTCTACTATTTAATATACTAGCCTTTATCTCACATTTACTTTCAAGGCTGTGATTACAATGACAAATATCAGATTCCCTCGTTTGATTCTAGTTAATTTTGGAGACAGTTGCAGAACAGAGGAAACTTTTCCAAGGCCATCTTACAAAATTAGTTTGGGATCTTGTTATATGTTATATCCCTTTAGCGTTGCAAGCTTTCAGGTTATGCTCTTCCAGCAGCCCAAGTGTAAAAGATTTTCATCAGTTCCAACAGTGCAAAATTTTTTAAATGAACTACAGAAAGAGACAGTGGAACTGTGGGTGAAAAGGATTAGACTTTCAGGATAACAATTAAGCTTAGCAACAGCTATTGGAGTCTTGTATGGTCCATGACAATAATTATTCTTTAGAAACTCCTCGACTAAGACTCTGGCAATACGTATAGATGCAATGATAGTTATGCTATCTTAAAGAAAGCTGAACACGTTGATTGGGGAATACATATGGGGCTGATGAATTGCTTTTTAGCCACTTCTTTCAAATGGTTTTGATGATGAGAGCTTCATGGAGGGAATGTAAAGAGTCTCCACTGACACATGCAGAAAAACTAGATGCAATGTCATGCACCTTCTTCTGGGGCTTACAGCTGAGACTCAAAGGCAGTAGAGGGCACTGCCCTCTTAATTGGTGCAATCAGGGTTGGTAGGTGGGAAGGAAGTGGTAAGGGCACAAAGGCAGTGAGCAAAAGACCAGCAGAAATCAGACTTTTTAAGGAAATCTCAGATTTAGAATATCATGTAACTCTTCCAACAGGGGTGAGTAAAGTTATATCTTAAAATGAACCCACCAGGGTTGTAATTGGGTGGTCAGAACACCTGGAGTGCGGTGGTACGATCGTCAACGCGAGTGTGGCAGTTCGAGGACCCCACACTGGTAATGAGGCCCTAATTATGAACTGGACTGAGAATCGTATTTTAATATTGTTTGATCAATTGATATATGCATAGCTATTTAAGAACAAATAATCCAGCTTCACAATCCAGAAGCTACTAAAATATTGTATATGTTCCTAAATAGAGCATTCATTAAGCCTAATATATTTAGAAAATGACATTTCCACAAACAATTCATTTTAGTTATGAAAAAATAATAACATTAGAACATTGTTTTATTTAATATGCAAATGTAAGGAAGTGCATTTGTTGTGTTTAGAAGTCTGGAACAAAATTAATTATTTGTTAATGTTAGAATCTATTTCTTTGTAATAATGTTTTGTTTAGTAGGTGTATGAAAGAATTAAAATGCTTCCCAGTGAAAAGTGTTAAGTTACTTATTGTAATAGTGATTCAGGAATATTAACCTGGAAAAATAATATACAAATGGCTGTTGCTACTTGATATAATGGGATTGTTTTGAGCATCTACATTCTAACTTCATGTTGTCTGTTTTGAGCATAAATTAGATCGACTGAAGTTCCTCTTGAAAGAATGAGCTCATCACTTTTTTAATCTACTCCATATCATAGTGTTATGTTATGGATGAGTTGCAGGTCTTTCGGGCTCTAAATATCCTTACTTTTAACCCATAATCTTACAAATCTTTATAATTTATTATATTTGAATTACATTATAGTTTTTGACTTTTTACAGTTGTTGACTACACATGTTCATTAACGTTTTACTGCCATTTCGTCACTGCTCTTTAGACACTTTGGGCCTCATTATGATATTGGCGGTAAATGCCGCCTACTGCCATGACTACCAGCTGCCAACCGCATTACGACCGTAGGCAGAATTCCGCCAGAAGGCTGACGGAATTCTGTTGACGGTCATGGCAGCGGGAGGCGGTAAGTTGGCGCTACTGCCAGCAGTTTTCCACACCAGCAGGACACCACCTACTGTATCATGTTCCATGATACGGCCTGGCAGTGTTTTGCTGGCGGACGGTGCTGATGGCAGCAGCGCGCGTTCCGTCGTCTGACAGAGGACCCCCTGCAAGCAGGTAAGTCAGGTTCTCTGACAGGAGAGAGGGGTGGGGGGTGTTGTGTGCATGTGTGGGGTTTAGTGTGTGTGTGTGTGGGGGATGTCTGTTTTTGTATGCGTGCAGGCGGGTGTGAGTCGCATGGAATGCATGCATGAATGACTGAATGTGAGTGTATGTTGTGTGTTGTGAATGCGTGTGTGCGACAATGTCTGATGTGTGTTGTGGTGTGTGGGTATGTATGTGTGCATGGGTGGGTGGACGTGGGTATGCATGTGTGTATGAGTGTGCATGTGTGCACGTGTGGGTGTGTTGATGCCAGGGGGGTCGGAAGGGGGAGGAGTATGGTGGGGGAACTGTGGATGGGGAGGGAGGCAGGGGAGACCCCTTTCAGTGCCAGGGGAGGAATTCCCTGGCACTGAAAATGCCTACCACCATGGTTTTCGTGGCGTGAGATTGCGACGAAAACCATGGCGGTAGACGGGGTCATAATCCAGAGGGTGGGATTGTGACAGCCTCCTGGCTGGAGACCAAAGTCTCCAGCCCAGCGGCTGTTACCACCCCGGCGGACAGAGTGGTACATTAGCGGTTTGGCTTGAGACAAACCACCAATGTCATAATAGTGGAGGTAGGTACCGCCAGCCTGTTGGTGGTAATAACGCCACTATTCCACCAACCGCCAGGGTTGTAATGAGGCCCTTTATTTTTCTCCCTCTCTATATTTTTCCTTCTCATTTTCTTCTCTTTTTTCCATTCTTGTTTTGCCTGCACATTAGGGAAAAACACATTTCTCCTTTGTTATATCACTGTCTAAGTCATGACAATGGATATTTCGACTTATAATCTTATTGTTATGTTTATTTTTTCATTTGTTCTATATCTCTTGTGATTTTTCTTTAGCTGCATATTTCCTCTTAATAAATATATAAAACTAAATAAAAGAGCACCCAATATAAAATTCTCAAACTAATTGAAAACAATAGAGAAAAATATATTGAAACATGAGGCAGCAAAATGACTAATGTTGGATAAGAGGAATTGGAGATATGATTTTTTAAGGCAAAGTGTGCTTTAAAAAATAAAATGGCAATTTGAAGTTTACAGGTCAATTAAACTAGTAAAAGCCAATCCAAGTCATGTACATTGTTATCAATTTCTAAGTTTAGCTGATCCAATTGGAGACATAAGTTCAGAGTGAAACCAAGCTGGATTTCGCAGCAGACACGAAAGTATAGGTTTGCTGTCTTTCTTCTGTGAAGGTGTAAATTACATCATAGGGCCTCATTACGAGTCTGCAGGTCCAAGGACCTCAAGATTAATGGTGACAGTTGGACCGCCGCACTCCATGCGGTCCCAGCACCGCATTTCAACCCTGGCAGTCGGACCTCCAGGGGACTGCCATCACTGCCAGGAACATGGTTTGTGGCAGAATGAAGGAAGTCAGGTTGTGCTCAGCCACAACAGTGCTGAACTCACAACACCACTTACTACCAGCCTTTCAATAACGGAGACCCTGCCAAGGAAAGGGTGGCGGCAAGACAATGCTGGGGGCCACAGAGGGGCCCCTACATTGCCTATGGCATGGTCAGTGCAGGGTCCCCCTTGCCCATCACCCTTGGAATGTGCACTGTCTGCTTTGCTCATCCAGACCACCAAAAGATCCTTCTACAAAGACTGCATCGACAACAACGCCCACAACAGCAAAGAGCTCTTCAGCATCGTCAAAGAACACACCAACCCCAGATCAAGCACCATCGAACCCCCTCCTTCGCAAGACCTCTGTGACTCGCTCGCCACCTTTTTCCATTGCAAGATCACAGAAATCAACGACAGCTTCAACTCCTCACCCCTCATCACCACCGCGACCACCACCAACCCTGACGACCCCAGCCACACCCACCTCTTGCTCTCCTGGACCCATATCAGCTACGAGGACACCATCAAAACCATGAGCACCATCCACTCCGGCTCTCCCTCCGACCCCTTCCCCAACCATGTCTTCAACAAAGCGAACCCCATCATCGCCCCTCAACTCCATATGGTCATCAATAGCTCCTTCGAGACCACCACCTTCCCAGAGAGCTGGAAACATGCCGAAGTCAACGCCCTTTTGAAGAAACCCAATGCGGACCCCGAAGACCTCAAGAATTACCGACCCATCTCCCTCCTCCCTTTCCCGGTAAAGGTAATTGAAAAGATTGTCAACGGGCAACTGACCTGCTTCCAGGATGACAACAACATGCTCGACATCTCCCAATCAGGATTCCGGAGGAACCACAGCACCAAGACCACCCTCATCGCCGCAACCGACGACATCAGGACCATGCTCGACAAGGGCGAAACCGTGGCCCTCATCCTCCTGGACCTCTCGGCTGCTTTTGACACCGTCTGCCTCCACACCCTCTGCACTCGTCTCTACGACTCAGGGATCCACCACAAAGCTTTTGCCTGGATCACGTCCTTCCTCTCCGGCTGAACGCAGAGAGTCCGCCTTCCTCCCTTCCTGTCAGGGGCCACCAAAACCATCTGCAGCATTACCCAAGGATCTTCCCTCACCCCAACTCTTTTTAACATCTATATGGCACAGATCGGCAACATCGTCCGATCCCACAACCTCAACATCGTCTCCCACGTCGACGATACCCAGTTGATCCTCTCACTCACCAAGGACCTTACCACCGCCAAAACCAACCTACATGACAGACTGCACGCCATCGCCACCTGGATGGAGAACGACCGCCTTCAAACTTAACTCTGACAAGACAGAGGTCCTCATCCTCGGCTCCAACCCCTCCGCATGGGACCGCACCAACACCCACAACTCAAGCAGGCAACCTAGGCTTCATCCTAGACTCATTCGCTCACCATGACCCAGCAAGTCAACGCCGTCTCATCTTCCTGCTTTAACACTCTCCGCATGCTCCGCCAGATCTTCAGATGGATCCCCACCAAAACAAGAAAGACGATCACCCACTCTCTCATCAGCAGCAGACTGGACTACAGCAACATGATCTACGCAGGGACCACAGCCAAGCTCCAGAAGAAACTGCAACGGATACAGAATGCCTCTGCACGCCTCATCCTCAACATCCCTCGCCGTGACCACATCTCAGCCCACCTCAGAGACCTGCACTGGCTCCATGTCACCAAGAGGATCACCTTCAAACTCCTCATCCATGCTCACAAAGCCCTTCACAGCATAGGTCCAGCCTACCTCAATGAGCGACTCACCTTCCACACTCCCACCCGCCAACTCCGCTCCGCCAACCTTGCCCTCGCCACCGTCCCTCACTTCCATTGAACTACAGCCGGTGGAAGATCCTTCTCCTACCTCGCCCCCAAGACGTGGAACACCCTCCCCGCCCACCTTCGACAGACCCAGGACCTCCTGACCTTCAGAAAATGCCTCAAGACCTGGCTATTCGAGCAGTAGCCGTCCTCCCCTTCTCCACTCCCCCCGCAGCACCTTGAGACCCTAGCGGGTGAGTAGCGCACTTTACAAATGTTTGATTGATTGATTGGGGTGCTACAGTTTTGGCCTCAGGCAAACACTGTAGCACTGCTCCCGCTGGTCAGCCCAGTAGGAACGCTGTAATACAGTGTTCCTGCTGGACAGCCCAGCTGGAACATTGTAATACAAGTGGGGAGACGCTACCCGTACGAAGGTGGCGTCCTCCCCGCGGCATTGGCGGTCCTGTGGTGGGACCGTCAATATCATAATGAGACCCATACTCACTTTTTTGTTTCTCAAAATCAACCAGCGAGGCAAGGCTGGAAGCTATAGCCAAACAGGCCTCCACAAGATCAGATGTGTTTACCACAAAGTCCCATTTCAGTGCAGCAAAATATGTGGTTTTTTGTTTGCTCTGTAATGATGCCTGATTCTTGGGGAAACCTTGACAGCTTGTCCCAGGTGGGAAGCATGACTAGGTCTCACTTTCGCAAAAACTGATGAAAAGGTTCCTCAGGTAACTTGTGCAAGCTTCAGGTCTTCGAGAAGGTTGCTAGGCACCAGTCCTCTCATGCAGGGAATAAACAGACAAAATCAAGGTCCATCCCTTGACCGTTATAGAACACACTTTAATTCTCTTGCATGTTAGCAGGAATCAGCAGATATTCAGTCCTTTTCTACCACAAGGTTCTTCTGCTTTATACACTTTTCCCAGGTTCCCAGAATTGATGCAGTGGTGGTGATGTGTGACCCTTATCCAGTGCACTAGCCAGTGATTAAAGAGTTTTCTACTTTAAATCTAGATACTCTTTCACCATGTTCCCACTTTCTTCAGCAGCACTTTCTCTTTGATTCTCCATGAACATTCCCAGAAGGTTCTTATCCAGGATGGCTATCCCCTTCTTCCATCAGATGAGCATCTTACTCTTCGGAGCCATTCGCCGATTTATATGAGGTGCCAACCAACCTGATAGGTGGATTTGCCATCTACTGGGGTTGTAGCAGAAAGTTTAGGATGGCCCTGGGAATGAATCGGAGCAGATTCTGCCAGCCCCAAATGGGACTGTGCTTTTTCAGACAATTGTTACCGTCCTCTACCCATTGGCTAATTCATTTTGGAGTGATAGTTGTTGCCACACCTCTACCTTTCTGGACACAGAGACCAAACCATTGTCCTTTTGCAGAAGGGATACTAACCCTTTGGAGTAGGGCCGAATAACAAACATGTTCTGAACCATTTCTTTTCTTCTTTTTTCAAATCTGTTTATTGTGATTTCAATTTTGCATGCACAAAAAATATACATTATAAAGTAATAAACATTTCAAATCGACTCATATGTCAGCTATAAGCACTATAACCACTCCATCAGCATTTAACCCATTACATCTTTCTACTAGTCAGACGACATCCAGTATCAACTGGATCCATGGTTATTTGTAAGGAAGAGGAAAGAAAAGAAGGAGAGCCTAACTTCTAGAAAGTGAATAGAGTAAAATATTGTAGGCTCACTTGTAAGGTCCATCATCTTGTTAAAGGTGAAGTACGTGCTCAGTACATTTGTAGGCACAGGGCCACAGTGTTTTATGGACAATCTGATGGTCCAGTTCAACACCTCAAAAATGTCTCCATATCTCTTCAAACTTAGTTAACTGATCATTCAGTTTATAGATAAGACGCTTGTATTGAGCCATTAGGGCCCTAACGTCAAGCTATTCATCCAGATTGAAGGGTGAGGAAGATTTTCATTGTCTCACTGTGCATATTTTGGCCACCACAAGTGTAGATTTCAGCCGCTTCTTCTCATCTTCTTAATCTATGAGATTTCTGTGTGCCATTTTTTACGACACTTTTAACCCCTGCTCAAGAACAGGCATTAAAAGGGGGCTTCCATTCTGCAGAATGGGCCCTTATGTGCTCTGCAGGAGTAATGCCAATACTTTGGCACTACTCCTGCAGAGTACATTAATAGTGTCATGAGAAATGATGCTATTGCCCCTACCCTGCATCATGGTGCGCCATATTTTAAATATGGCACACACATGGTGGCAGTAGGGAGGTGCTAAGGGGCGCAGGGAAAGTGGCGCTGCACTCGGTGCAGCACCACTTTCCATAAATCTGCCCCTCAGTGTCTTGCGGCCGTCGAAAAGTGAATGTTCTGTGGGGGGTGTAATATGTAGGTCACTCACTGTCTGCAGCTTAAGCCAAGTCAAACCAATATTCTTTTTAGGCAGCATTAAGTACACTTCAAAAAAAAAAAAATTCCCCTGGAGTTATCAAATGTCTACTTTCTCCACTGAATTGCATTTTTGAAGCTAAATGTTAAATAATTTGAATCATTTTGTTAGTAATTTTCAAACAAGGATATAGAATAAGGATTTTATTTATACTAAGGCCTTTTCAGAAAAAAATCAAGCCTTGCCTACACAGTAAAATTTGTTTCGCATTTATTAACTGCAAAGGGGTACCATTCGCATTATTGAATTTTCCATATTTCTTTTAAGTACAGCGCAAGCAAACAGGGCATTTTCTGGGGCATGACATCTAATTTATAACTTAGGTTTCCTTAAATGACAAAGGGCCAGATGTAGCAAAAATAAAAATTGCGACTCGCATTTTGCGAGTCGATGCGACTCGCAAAATGCGAGTCGCAATTTGGTATGCCAGGAAATAAACCGGTCCGATTTAGCGACTCGCAGCCGGACTCGCAATGCTGTGTGCGAGCCCGCAGATTGCGAGGTCGCTGTTTGCGAGTGTGCAAAAAACGAACTCGCAATTAGCGAGTGGGTGTCGCAAATTGCGAGTACCTTCAAAATTGCTTGCAGGTGCAGCAGAACACTCCAGAAAGCACAGCAGAACACTCTGGAAACACTTCCTGGCTCATGATGATGACATCACAGCCAGGAAGTTTACTAATACACCTGGGAGGAGGCTGGACCACACCCTTTTATAACTGCCAGTCTTCACACTGAACAAGCAGCAGCAGCCATGGAGGGAACCCCACAAAAAAGGAAAATCAAATTGTCTGAGAGGGAGCTTGAGGTGCTGACCGAGGAATGTTGTCCGCACCATGATGAGCTCTTTGGGAGAGCAGCCCTCACTGTTCCTGAGGCCACCAAAAAGAAAATCTGGCAGGAAATGCAAGAAAAAATTAATTCCCTGGGTGTGAACCACAGGACAATTGAGGACATAAGGAAGAGGTGGTATGACCTCCGCTCCCGGACCAAGGAGAGGGTGGCAGAAAGGCTCCGGGAGATGAGAGGCACTGGAGGGGGACCATCATCTGTGCCACCACCCACACCCCTTGAAGAAAGGATTGAGGAAACATTTGAGCCGGAGGCAGTGTGTGGATTTGGGGACCTGGACACCTCAGAGCCCAGCACATCAACCGGTGAGTACCATGTGATAAGCCTGTACCCCTATCAATGTCATACCCCACCCACCATGTACACAGGTGCATGCACAACCAAATTAGCTCCATTTCAGGGTAGAAAAAGCCAGAATGATGCATTATGGGAAATGTAGTCAAATAGGCAGTTCATAGGCAAATGTTTATTAGGAATTGTGCAATAGATACTAGACACTGACAGTGTGTTCCCCATGTCCCACAGGTCTCCAGCAAGACACCCCCAACACCCCAAGCACCCAGGCCCAGGAGGACACCCCAGGACCCTCCAGCACCCCCACCTGCACAGTCAGCAGCATTCCTGCAGTGGTAACGCCTGCTGCAACAACAACGCCAGGAGCTGCCCCAGCAACAGCCAGGGAGGATACAGGTGTGAACACAGGGCAGCCACCACTGCGCAGGCGTCGCAGGGCAAGAGCTTCTGCATCCCGGATACTTCCTCCAACCAGCAGTGAGGCACATCTGCTGCGGGGTCAGCGCCTGCAGAACAGAATATTGGGCAGGATTAGTGGGGTGCTGCACCACTTTGTAAGACACAACCATGCAAGCATGCAGCACCTCAACAGACGCATGGACCTGATGTGCCAGAACACTGGGGACATTGCCTTTGCCATCAGGGAACTGGCGGGCGGACTGCTGGGCCAGGCAGAGGCTGGGCGGCGCAGAGATCGCCAGATAATGCTAAGACTGGACAGGATGGCCACATCGATCAGCAGGCTAGCCATCAACACAACAGGCCTGTCGAGGAGGACAGTTGGCCTGCAAATAGAGATGGGACATTTTGCTGGGGATGTTGCCAGGGGCCTGGGACGTCTCACACACATAATAGAACTAATGGAGACACGGGAGATGTCGAGGGCCAACGGGGAAACACCCCAAGACAGTGAAGAGGGCTCCACAGTGAGCAGTGTATCTGCCACTGACAGTAGGGTGCTAAGGAGTGGTAGGCAGAGCACCATGGACGCAGCAGGGACCAGCCAGGCTGGCAGGAGGGGCAGGAGATCTTAGAGAACAGCCAGGAGAAATAAATGTGGCACATGCCGTTAATGTGCCACATGACTGGTTGGCATTTCCCTGCCCATGGCCAATTTCATCTTGTATATAGTTCATTCATTACATTATTAAAACAGTTATTTTACTTCCACTTAAAAAAAGGAGTGTTTGGTTAATGGGTGAGTATGGTGGGAGTTTACACGTACCGTCCAAAATATTGCATTGCAATGTGGTCCCGTCTCAGTCTGCCTTGATTAGCTAGACTCCTATCCCCATGATGGCGATGTGGTTGTTCTTGCTCTTCATCATCAGGATCTGGGTCTGCAGGGGTGAGAGGTAGCCCACGTCGGGTGGCTATGTTGTGGAGGATGGCGCATGCGACCACAATTTTGAATGCGGTAAGGGGGGTGTATTGGAGGGCGCCTCCACTGCGGTGGAGGCATCTGAATCTTGCCTTCAGGAGTCCGAAGGTGCGCTCGATCAGGTTCCTGGTCCTCTTATGCGCACTGTTGTATTGCCTCTCAGATTCATTTCTTGGTGTTAAAAATGGAGTCATGATCCATGGCCTTAGAGCATATGCACTGTCACCTGTTGGGCACAAAAGTACACTGTTAGGAAGTCCAGATAGTCGTGCACAGTGACCTGTGTGTATGTCTGCAAGTGTCTGTGGCTCTACCTAGGAGGTATCCGTCTCCAAATTCCCCACGTTCCAGGCGTTGATGTATCCCACTATGCCTAAAAATGTATGAGTCATGGGTACTGCCTGGAAACTTAGCTACGATGTCCGTGATGACGTAATGGGCATCACAAACAACCTGTATGTTGAGTGAGTGGGTACACTTTCTGTTGCGGAAAATGTGTTCCAGATTAGCAGGGGGGCATATTTGAATGTGTGTCCCACCTACACATCCAATGACATGGGGAAAGTGGGCAATGCGGTAAAAGTCCAGCTTGGTGCTGTTAATTTCTGCCTCATTCCTTGGTAAGTATATGAAGTGAGACCTGTGCGTGACTAAGGCATCTAGGAATGCCCTGAGGAACCTTGACACTGCACTTTGGGATACCCCACCTGCCACGGCAATGACCCCCTGATAGCTCCCTGAGGCCAAGAGGTGCAGTGCGCATAGTACTTGCACATGCGTAGGGATGGCGCAGCCACGCAGGGGCTTGTGTTGTAGCTGTGGCTTTAGTAAATCTATTAATTCTAGAATGGCTGCGCTGCTAAGGCGGTATTTATCATAGATCTCCTCTTCAGTTTGCTGGAAAAGGGTCTGCCTTGTTCTATATATCTTCTCCTGTCTGTGGCCCCTCCTCCTCCTCTGCTGGGCTGCGTAGACTCTCCTCCTCACTGCTATCAGGTATATCTCCGCCATCTTGAGTAACCCAGATGGCTTCTGGGTCTCCTTTTATACTTTGGTAATGGTTACCACCTGCTCTGAGTTAGTGGTAAATGGGACATGCAAACTGGGCTTTTTGCGACTAGTCGCAATTTGCGAGTTGCAATTGGATATGGGTTGCGACTCGCAAATTGCGACTAGCAATTTGCGGGTCGCACAATGGGGTCGCAACAGATGCGACTCGCAAACGGGTCCCATTGCTTTTTGCGAGTCGGAAATGGGCTTTTTGCATCCCATTTCCGATTTTGCACTGTCGCAAATTGCGATTCTGCCCGTTTGCGAGTCGCAAACGTTTGCTACATCTGGCCCAAAATCACTTATCCCTGCCATGTGGCATTGCAGTGCTTTTAAACTTCAGTGCCGCTAGGGCAAAGAAGTGCTCCTGGCAACTGAATTATTTTGTCATATACGTGAGAGGTGTAAAAACACACCATAGCCCACATATGAAATTCAACTTTCACACCACTGATACATATTCTGCTCTACCTACCGTGGGCACAGAGAAGTATTAAATAGATTAAGTGGGTGAAATCAATTTTAGCAGTTTCTTTGTGGGGTCAAAACACACCCCCTGCAGTACTAACTAGCAGTGTTATATTGTGCGGTACCAATAAAAGAGGAAAATAGAGCCTCAAACATCCAGAGTGACAACACAAAAAGGCTGATTTCCTACAGTGCAGATCTGAGAAATTGTGTGACTTTGCTTCTGCCTGCCGCAGATGAAAAATGTCAGGAGGCTGGCTACCAACTGGCTGTGAACTGCAAACTGTCTGGTTTGTGGGCCATTGGGGAAGTTCATGGTTCATGTAGGTTATGCTATGCTCTCTGGGACAGGCTATACTGCCCAATGTCTACCACATAAACCCATGAGATGCCCACAATCTGACTGATCATTTGTTGACCGAGTTAGCAAAGTGGGCAGTTTTCATAGCTTGAGATTGCTCAGAATGCAGATTAAGAAGAAGTTAAATTTCTCCCATTTCACAGTACTCTATTTTTTCCATCCTTTCCCAAACTTACAAATTTTAAGGAATATTGGGGGTCATTACAACCCTGGCGGACGGCGTTAAAGCAGCGGTAAGACCGCCAACAGGCTGGCAGTCTTTTTTTGAGTATTATGACCATGGCGGATACCGCCATGGTCATCCGCCGCTTCACCGTTCCGCCCGCTGGGCTGGAGACCTGGGTCTCCAGCCCCGGCGGCCGTGACAATACCGCTGCCGGTATTTTGACCCGGCTTACTGCCGTGGATTTCCAGCGGTAGGAACCGCCATGAAATCCATGGCGGTAAGCCCTATCAGTGCCAGGGAATTCCTTCCCTGGCACTGATGGGGGTCTCCCCTACCCCCCACCCCGACTCCCTCCCCTATACCCCCCACCACCCCTGCCACCCACCAAAGGTGGCAGGCCCCCCTCCCCACCCCGACCCCCAACATCACATAACTCACACACGCAGGCACCACCAACACACATACATGCACACACATCAACATACATGTCTACATCCACACACTCAGTCAGACACGCACACCCATATACAGACATACACGCACACATCCATACAGTCATACATTCATACATACAGACATACACGCACTCATTCCCAACACACGCAACACACCCGCAAGCATACACGCACTCACACTCCCCCTCTACATACACAGACGCACACCCCCATGCCCCCACACAACACACAACACCGCCCCACCCCCCTCCCCTAATGGACAATCGACTTACCTTGTCCGTCGATACTCCGGGAGGGGACGGGAGCCATGGGGGCTGGTCGGCCGCCACACCGCTGCGCCGAATCACAGGACGTGATTCACTGGGCGGTGTTCTGTTGGCGTGGCGGTGGAGGTGGAGCAACCTCTACTTCCCCGCCGCCCGCCAGTATGGCTGTTGGTGGCTCTCTGTCGTAAAAAGGACGGAGAGCAGCCAACAGTCATAATACGCCGAGCAACAAACCGCCACTACTCGCGGTCTTCCGCTGAAGTACTGGGTTTTTCAGAACCCAGTGGTGCCAGGGAACACACCCTAAGACTTCGAGTCCTTCCTGTTTCAGACTACAGAAACACAGAGTCTTCTTGGTGAAGTCAAAGATCTTGTTTATTGGCTGCAGCCAGTAACAGGTATCCTAGAAGTACAACACAGTGTATATTCTCAGGAGACTGCTGCTCTTGCAAAGCTAACCTTCTCTTTTATACAAAATATTATGCTTTGGGCAAACATTCCTTATTTTACAGTTGACCATTCACATATTTTCACTACAAAGAAATAGTAGGGTTATGATGACAAGCCCATATTTCAGTTTGTCCAGCCCTCAATCAATTACCCGGCAAGGCTCAGTACTTTCATCAGATATCAACGGACCCCCAATATAAACAGGCACCTCCTCCTTGTAAAGCAAGTCATAAAGAAAGAAACAGGGACAGGTGCATGTAAGATTAGGTATGGTTTGTGTGTGATGAAAGGTTTTATGATGTGTTGTGCCTTGATACTAATCTCATTCGGCCACTGGGAAAGAAATTGGCCGAACAGGTTTGGCTTCAGGCAGTGGAGTCAGCTTGCCCAGGTCACAGAGGAGTCAGCAAAGATGTACGTGTCCTTCAGACTCGTTTTCGGCATTAGTCATTGGCCTATGTGAGGGCAATCACAAAATGGCTGTCGTTTAAATGGAACCCGAGGGTTCAGGACCTAAATTCTGATATTCGGGTGATTCTGTTACCCGAATATGAATACAATGCTTGTGCATACTATTCTAATCATTCTCGGTCTGCTGATACCAAAATCGTTATGATACGACGATGTTTATAACACGGGTCCAGAATTTTCAGTACCACAGACCCTCCTTTTGCCCTTACATAGGCAATAACCTATACTCACGCTAATCTGAGTCCAGGTCTATATTCATAAAGTCGTTGAGATGTTGCTGTAGCATCATCCTATTACCTAGCTCGTCCCTTGATGCAGGTTTCCTTACACACGATGTAGCACAGAGGCCACATATTGCAGGAGCACACTGTACACACAGACAGGACAGGAAAAGAATGGCTAAGATCATCCCAATGACTACCAGAGTCTTCCATCCCCAGGTGGATAATAGCTCCCAGAACGACCCCATCAATGACCAATCTCCTTTATCCATGTGAATAGACTCGGAGATCTTATGCAGTTTGGAAATGCGTTATCTGGGAACAAAACACAGCAACTTGATTGGATCACTTTACATACCCCACCTCGGTCTGCAAGTATGACGTCTAATGCGACCCTGTTCTGAAGAGTCATAAGGCGATCCGACTGGAGCTCAGCAGTTAAATTACCAAGGGCACCAGCGGTTTCAACTACCGTGGATTCAACCACCCTTGTCAATTGCCTTATGTTCCTGCTGTTAACCATAGGACCCCAAAACGGCAGAATACCCTTTACGAAATCTCCAAATTCTTGTCCTGTAGTGTCTTCTTTACTTATGACACCTCTAACTATCCTTGTTTTATGGTAATCTGCCGCGGCCGTGTAGGTGGGAGGTAACAGGAATGAAACAAAACATGTGCCTGAGAAGTCAGAGGGCAACCATGTATAGGCTCTATTATGGCAGATGAAATAGGTACCCTTAGCTGCTAAGAACGAAGGAGAAGTCTGAGACGCAAAAACATATGTTTCAGTGCAGATACTTCTCCCTAACTGAGCTCTGGGATTCTTGCCATTACCTTGCAGACATAGGTGACCCTGATGGGGTACAATCCAAATTGGGGAGGATCTCTTTGCTCGCTGGTTCCCACTCAGAGTAACTCCATATCCTGTTATGTTCCATCCAATATATGCTAGTGTCTCATCTCTCGGGATAGTCTCATAGGAAATATCTTCCCTAATCATATCTACTATACCCTTAGCTAGAGCACTATTCTTAGGATTATCTTTCACAGAACGTAGGGGATTGGCTTCATACGCGTATATGAACACCGTTCTATATGCCCATACAGAACCATTATGGCTGAAAGGCAGGACCAGATGAGGAATACCTTTATCAGTAGTATGAGGCATAAGACCACACACCCAACAGTTAGTTGTGTACACTACTAATTGGTGTTGGTGTAGAAGCTGAATGAATGAATTGTTGACAAATTCTAATCTTCTGGCAGACTCGTGTTCAGGCAGGGGGTGAAAAGAATGCGAGGAAACAGTAGAAGGAGGTATGGGCTGTGTAATGGGTGCAAATGTCACTTGAAAATAAAATAAAACATATCCTATTAAAAGCGTCATTACACTAAGCAACATGAAAATACATAATATCAAAAATCGTTTCTTTGTCATTATTATACACATTCTGGCTTTAAAGTCCATCTGACTGGCAGGTCTCTCATTCTTGAAAAACTCCATCCTCTCTAATTGCTGCTCGTGGTGGTAGGGTGTTCTATGCTAGGGAATGCTTCTGTCAGTCCAGGGCAACTCCCTTAGACCGACCAGAACTGTCGACCTAACGTCTTCAGCTGCACTCCAAAGACTTGGGCAACCACGACCCTACAGCTGAACCCGGATGGCGGTTCGAAAAGAAAAAAAACTAAAATAAGAAAGTTTCTCAGATGAGAGAGCTGCACCTTTAAAAAAAAATAGCATAGGAACGGGAAAAAAATTATTTGTCCTTAGTTCTTGGTCTCAAATTATAACGGCTTTTTCCAGGTACTGTCTGGTTCTGGAACAAGAGTTCAGGCTCTGTAGTGTTCAATCGAATTGACGGTGGCACAGCTTCTTGCAAATTATTGTCACTTTCTTGTTCAGAAATTGTTCCTTTTACACGTGCATCACTAAATGGCAACAAACGAGGCACAGTCTCAGTCTCAGAGTCAGCGATCCCCTCCTGGACCCATCGGTCGTACGGTAGAGGAAAAGGGACCCTCTTGCAGTGTACACCGGGGATCCAGTTCTTTTTCCCTTCCACTCGAACAGCTGATCTTGTTGAGAGAAGGACGAGGTGGGGGCCGGTCCAACGGGGCTGGTCATTCTTTGTCCACTGGAAGTTCTTGATCAGCACCCATGATCCAGGATCGATAAGATGTCCTGGAGCTTCAGAGACCTGAGGCAGAGTATCGTGAACCTGTTGGTGTAGAACACGCAATTTAGCCGTCAATTCATACAAATAATCAAGCAGTACAGGGTGTTCGATCTCACTGAATTTTGTTGGTCTTGGTACTCCCCACATGTTGGCCGGGAGGCCGAACACAATTTCATAGGGACTAAGTCCCACTCGCGAATGCACAGTCATTCTTGTTGATAGGAGTGCTAGAGGCAGAGCGTCAGGCCATTTAAGACCAGAGCTCGCTTGTATCTTTGCCAACTTCAGTTTTAGCGTGCCATTATAGCACTCTACTAGTCCAGCTGATTGGGGGTGATTTGCAGCGTGGAATTTTTGCTGGATACCTAGCCCATCACATACTTTTTTCATCACTCGACCCACAAATTCACTCCCCTTATCACTCCAGACCATTCTCGGCATTCCAAACCTAGGGAAGAATTCTTTGGCAAGGGCTTTAGCTGTGGATAAGGCAGTGTTGTCTTTTAAGGGATATGCTTCTACCCATCTTGAAAAAGCACAAACAACAACGAGTACGTATTTCAGATTGTTGCACCTTTCCATGTGGATGAAATCTAGCTGCAAAACCTCGAACGGATACGTTGGAGGCGCAAAATGACCAGCTGGAGTTGGGGTTCCCCTACCAGGATTGTATTTCAGACACACCATGCAATTCTTGATCACATTCTCTGCACATTTAGGAATTCCAGCATTTTCCCATACTGGAGCCAACAACTTACAAATCCCTTTCACACTGATATGGGCCATTCCATGAGCCATTGTAACCACTGCAAGCACATACGCATCGGGTAACAACCATTGCTGATGTTCTGACAAGTCAACCCAACAACCATTTTCATCCAATTTACCCGTACTTTCTTTCCACACACTCAACTCTTTCTCAGAAGCTTCAGCTTGAAGAGAGTTCACACCCTCTATCGTATCTTCACATATTCCAACGTCACCAACCCATCTTGCGGGGCCTGCAACATACATTCGATTCATCACATCTTTTGCTGTTTCTTTTGCGATTTCGTCAGCAAATGCATTGCCACGACCGACATCATCACTAACCTTCTTGTGTGCACTGCATTTCACAATCGCAACTTGTAATGGCAAGGTCAGTGACTCAAGAAGCTCATTCACCAACTGACCATGCTGAATTTTAGCTCCATGCGAAGTCAGGAACCCACGTTCTTTCCACAATCGTCCAAAACTATGGGCCACACCAAACGCATACTGGCTGTCGGTATATATGGTCACTTTAATTCCTTTCGATAACACACACGCTCTCGTAAGTGCAATCAGCTCTGCTGCTTGAGCTGAATTATGTGGTATACGTGCAGCTTCAACAATCGTATGCAAAGTTGTGACAGCATATGCTGCAGTCGTATCACCATTCGGAAGCTTGAAGCATGAACCATCCACCCATAAGGTACCATCACACTTTACAAGAGGAGTATCTTTAAGATCTACTCTCCCTTTCGTTTCTTCTTCTGTCCTAAGAAAACAATCATGTTGTTCAGCATCATCTGTCTCTACTGAAATCGGCAATAACGTGGCTGGATTCAACGTATTGCACCTCTTTATGTGCACATGACTCGCTAACAGTGTCAACTCGTAACCTGACAATCGAGCACTAGTTAAATGCTGTGTCTTGGTCCTGTTTAACAACGTGTCCACTGCATGTGGAACCATCACAATCAACATATTATTCATCACTAACCCAGCAGACTGTCGAATAGAAACAGCTGCTGACGCTGTGGCTCTCAAGCAACTCGGCAATGCTTTAGCTACCGGATCCAAAGTTGACGAAAAATATGCGTATGGGCGCTGCTTGTCTCCAAAAGACTGTCAGCACTGACAATGCACAACCCTCTTTCTCATGGACATACAGTGTAAAGGGCTTACTGTAGTCGGGGGTACCCAACACAGGAGCCGAACACAATGCATTACGCAATTCGGAAAAACTTTTCTGACAATCTTCAGACCACGGAACGGGGTTCGGTGTATCTTTATAGGTCAATGCTACCAAAGGTTTGGCCAGCAAAGAAAAATTCGGTATCCATTGTCTGCAGTATGATGTAATGCCCAAGAAAGCACGTACTTCTCTCTGTGTCCTTGGCACACTCAACTTTGCAATTGCCTGAATTCTTTCTGAGGTCAGTTTCCTTCCCTCCTTCGATAAGAGATGACCTAAGTAGGTCACTTCTTGTCGACAATATTGCAGTTTTGAAAGGGACACTTTGTGATGTAAATCAGATAAATGACGCAACAACGACAAGGTGGCTTCTTTACAAATCTCTTCAGTATCTGTAGCGACTAGCAAATCATTGACGTACTGAATAAGGGTAGCGCCGTCAGGTAAAACAATTGCATCAAGCTGTGTTTTTAAAGCCTGACTATATATTGATGGACTTTCACAGTAGCCTTGTGGAGCACGTTTGAAGCGGAAACTTCGGCCTTCTAAACTGAAGTCAAAAATATCCCTGCTCTCCTTTGCAATCGGGATGCTGAAGAAAGCATTCTTTAAGTCAATCACCGAAAACCAGGTGGCGGAAGCTGGAATCATAGTCAATAGGGCAGTGATATTAGGAACAACTGGAAACTGTGGCACGACTATTTTATTTACCTCTCTAAGATCAATCATCAGCCTGTAAACAGGTGGCTTAGAGGGGTCAGTACGTTTCAAAACAGGCAGAACAGGACTATTACAAACGTTGCCTCTTGTCTCTTCAATTACATCTTTTTCAATTAAATCATAAATGATCGCTAGCAACGCCTTTTCACCTTCACTAGAGATCTTGTATTGTTGAATGCGTGGTAATTTAACATTGGCTTTCAATGTTGCAACATAAGGCTGTATTTCCAACAGACCCACGTCATTAGGACCAGTAGCCCAAATGGTATCAGGAAGAAACGACAATTCGGTCGGAAGTTTATCCTTCGACAAATACATTGGAGAGACCATTTTCCTACCCAGTGTAAGTTGTACTCCAGAAGGAGAACAATATAATGTCGCATACAATCTTTTCAACAAATCCAATCCTAACAAGTTTTCACCACAACCTGTCGTCAGAATAAGGGTTGCTTCCAATTCACAAGGTCCAACAGAAAGGGACATAGGACTAGAAATCGGGTTCCTAACCGGGGCGCCAGAAAAACCTACTGAAACATTCATCTCGCCAGACAAAGGTGCGCCAGGGAGTTTTGAGTGCATAATAGAACTCTTTGTAGCACCAGTATCCAACAGAAAAGGCTCCGACACACCTGAGGTAATCACCTTAAAATAAGGTCCATTCTGATCTACTGGAACTAAAAAAACTCCCTCTCTTCGTCTATGGCTGTCCTAGCAATTATTACCTTCCAAGTTCTCATCTTCTGCATAGTAGTCGTCAGCATAGTACTGAGCCGTCCTACCAGACGCGTTATGTTGCTGGTCAAAACTATTTATTGAGTTTTGAGACGGAAAGGAACGCGTGTTCTGGGGAAAACTTCCACGTCCTCTACCTCTAGGAGCTTGTTGAACACCTCGACCTCTTGCGCCAGAAGCACCATTCGTACGCTGTAACAAAATAGGACAACTATACTTGAAATGACCCTCTTCTTTACAATATGAACACTGATTGGGACCTACAGGAACACGTGGTTGAGAAAACTCAAACCTTTGCGAGTTTCTCTGGAACTGTTGAGGTTGCTGATAGTTACTCTGACCACCACGTGGCGGATACGCCTGTTGTAAAAGAACCTTTGTCTTTAATTCTTTAGTTTTCTTGTCTGCTCTATCCTTCTCATCTTTATCCCTATTTTCGTAGTACAGTGCAGTAGCCAATATTTGTGCTGAAGAGGAAACGGCCCAAGAACTCTCTGAATCCTTCAATTTCTTACACAGCTCGGCAAGCAAATTGTGCACAAACTTGTCGACGAACAACCGTTGACCACCTTCTGTACTCATATCTTGACCACTGTGGTCGATAAACGTTTCCTCAAACCTGGTGAAGAAATCAGAAACTGTTTCATCTTTCTTCTGCTTACACGCAGACAATTTATCCCAATTCACACGCATCGCAGGCATTAAAGTTTTCATGTAAGTAATGATCCTAGCAGGCAGTTCTGCTACCAAAGGCTCAGGCTTGGCACCACCAACTTGTCTATCATTTGCAGCACTAATATTAGCCCATGAGTCACCTAACTCTTGTGCATGATCTGTATGGCGAATCAATCCCCACAAAGGCTGTGGAACAACATTCCCAAATAACATGTCTATGTCGGCTAAATTCATAATGCATGAGTCTGCAGTCTGTGATAATTCCTTATAATACCCTGCAGGGTTTTTACGGGGATCAGGCAAAGTCTGCTTAAGGGCTAAAACTTCAGCTCTCTTTCACGGAACATGTACCCAAACATGCTGAAAATGAGCTGGGACAGCATCAATTTGATTAGCAACATCAGCCGCAACGGCGTCCTTCCATACCGGAGGGACTTCTCTCATTGGGTACTGTCGCACCTTTTTTTTAACAGAGGAGTCATGTTGGAACAATGACTGAGAAGGATCCTTATTCCTAAAGGACAACAACGTCGCAACTGCTTTCTCAACATCGGGACCCACAATTGTGCCTTTTTCAAACTCAAACCGTACACGGCACAAATCAGGCGGATTTGTTTCCAAATCATTATCTTCCAATTCCTCACAAAGGAATGCACACATTTTCTCAAAAACGTATCTTTGTTTCGGTGCTTCCCATTGACGGAAGACATCCATAACAGACTCTACATCGTATCTTAGAGGGTAAACAACCCATTTACGCGCCATACGGTCAAACATTTCTCTCTCTTGAGAATTAGGCAGTTGACTACGCGACTGTTTACGCTCCGAATCTGGGGTCACACCAGACGACCCAAAGAGAGGAAATATAAGGCTGGCAACAGTATCTGTCATTCTCTGTCGGACAGAAGGAGAAGTTGATGAAAGAACAGGAGGAAAAACAGAGGGAGGCAAGGCAGACGCAGAAGCAGACGCAGAGGCAGTATCAGGAAGAACACCAGAAGAGGCAGTCGATGTAGTACATAAAGTCGCAGGAGGTACAGATGGAGCAGGTAGCGAAGTCGGCGGCCCTTGAAGGGGCTGCGCCATAGTATTAGGAGCCAACTGAAGAGGAGCTGGCGGCTGTGGAAGAACCTGAGGCACAATAACCGGAGGTTGCACAGCTAAAGGTTGGGGGTGCTGTAGCATTCTGCACATAAGGGGGTGGCGAACTCAACAAGTGTGACATTAAAGGATCTTTCTCAAGTTCTTTTGCTGCATCTTGCTGAAGAAGCGGAAAAACTGGATAACATTTATCGGTCACCAATTTACGTTGCCTGTGCAACTTCTCATTCATCTGTTCTTCTTCATCATCTTTAAACTGCATGGCAGCTTGCATTATCGAGATACCCTCTTCCCTCTTATTTCTCTTTGCTAATTTAATTTCGTTCTGTTTGGCTTCCTTACGCCATAGGCGGAAAGAGTCAAACATCGCCGGCCGGGCTTTCTTCTTAAAAAGTTTAACCTCCAGATTATCCAGAATCTCTGTGTCAAAACTACCATATTGGGGCCATTTTAAAACACCATCTTTCCTGGTGTATCGGATCCATACTTCATTATATGTGAGGGGGCCTTAGCCATGTTTGACATATAGTTCATAGGTTGGAGTTCCAATCGGAGGAACCGGACACGAGTCCTCCAACCGGGAATCCCTATTATAACCAAGACAAAACAAATTTCCATGTCTGCTAAGACCAGGCATCTTCGCTCTCCAGTCTAGCTTCAAACTTCAAAGGATTATCGAATACGATAGCCTCGTGAATACACAAATCCCTCGGCTTTGGTACTTGCAAGTTCCAAATCAAAGATCCCAAGGGGATACCAAACTAAGAACCAAACTAAGGACTGGGAGACGCTCCACTTATACTTAACTGAGGTATCGATGACGTCACCAGAAGACTCGTTTATCGTTTCGCTCTACCAAATCATCAAGGGTCCAAAACAGGGCGATAGTCAGGGCAGCAGTCCTTCGTAGACGTCGGGAAGCGGGGAACCTTGCAGCAAAGACTTTCGGACCACATCGACATACAGGGGTCGATGAAGTGGCGGCCTCCCTCCAGAATTTTCACACGAAGCTCCTCACGAACCTCTGGCTTGGACTGGTACCGCTGAAATCGCCCCACGTTGGGCGCCAACTGAAGTACTGGGTTTTTCAGAACCCAGTGGTGCCAGGGAACACACCCTAAGACTTCGAGTCCTTCCTGTTTCAGACTACAGAAACACAGAGTCTTCTTGGTGAAGTCAAAGATCTTGTTTATTGGCTGCAGCCAGTAACAGGTATCCTAGAAGTACAACACGGTGTATATTCTCAGGAGACTGCTGCTCTTGCAAAGCTAACCTTCTCTTTTATACAAAATATTATGCTTTGGGCAAACATTCCTTATTTTACAGTTGACCATTCACATATTTTCACTACAAAGAAATAGCAGGGTTATGATGACAAGCCCATATTTCAGTTTGTCCAGCCCTCAATCAATTACCCGGCAAGGCTCAGTACTTTCATCAGATATCAACGGACCCCCAATATAAACAGGCACCTCCTCCTTGTAAAGCAAGTCATAAAGAAAGAAACAGGGACAGGTGCGTGTAAGATTAGGCATGGTTTGTGTGTGATGAAAGGTTTTATGATGTGTTGTGCCTTGATACTAATCTCATTCGGCCACTGGGAAAGAAACTGGCCGAACAGGTTTGGCTTCAGGCAGTGGAGTCAGCTTGCCCAGGTCACAGAAGAGTCAGCAAAGATGTACGTGTCCTTCAGACTCGTTTTCGGCATTAGTCATTGGCCTATGTGAGGGCAATCACAAAATGGCTGTCGTTTAAATGGAACCCGAGGGTTCAGGACGGAAACTCTGATATTCGGGTGATTTTGTTACCCGAATATGAATACAATGCTTGTGCATACTATTCTAATCATTCTCGGTCTGCTGATACCAAAATCTTTGTGATACGACGATGTTTATAAGACGGGTCCATAATTTTCAGTACCACATCGAACGGCGGTCCCTCGGCGGTCTTGTTAAAAGACCGCTGTGGTTGTAATGACCCCCATAGGGGGTCATTACAACCCTGGCAGACGGTGTTAAAGCAGCGGTAAGACCGCCAATAGGCTGGCGGTCTTTTTTTGAGTATTATGGCCATGGCGGATACCGCCATGGTCATCCGCCGCTTCACCGTTCCGCCCGCCAGGGCGGAGATGAACGCTGGGCTGGAGACCTGGGTCTCCAGCCCGGCGGCTGTGACAATACCGCCGCCGGTATTTTGACCTGGCTTACCGCCGTGGATTTCCAGCGGTAGGAACCGCCATGAAATCCATGGCGGTAAGCCCTATCAGTGCCAGGGAATTCCTTCCCTGGCACTGATAGGGGTCTCCCCAACCCCCCCACCCCGACTCCCTCCCCTACACCCCCACCACCCCTGCCACCCCCCAAAGGTGGCAGGGCCCCCCTCCCCACCCCAACCCCCAACATCACATAACTCACACACGCAGGCATCACCAACACACATACACGCACACACATCAACATACATGTCTACATCCAAACACTCAGTCAGACACGCACACCCATATACAGACATACATGCACACATCCATACAGTCATACATACAGACATACACGCACTCATTCCCAACACACGCAACACACCTGCAAGCATACACGCACTCACACTCCCCCTCTACATACACATACGCACACCCCCATGCCCCCACACAACACACAACACCTCCCCACCCCCTCCCCTAACGGACAATCGACTTACCTTGTCCGTCGATCTTCCGGGAGGGGACAGGAGCCATGGGGGCTGCTCCGCCGACACCACACCGCCAACAGAACACCGCCGCACCGAATCACAGGACGTGATTCACTGGGCGGTGTTCTGTTGGCGTGGCGGTAGAGGTGGAGCAACCACCACTTCCCCACCGCCCGCCAGTATGGCTGTTGGCGGCTCTCTGTCGTAAAAAGGACGGAGAGCAGCCAACAGTCATAATACGCCGAGCGGCAAACCGCCACTACTCTTGTTAAAAGACCGCCGAGTTTGTAATGACCCCCATTGTCTTTGGTTGCTGACTTTCTACCCAGCTGCAGCTCCTGTGCTGACTGCCCTTCTGTGCTCTGTCTTTACACTCTTTGCATCGGTTCTCACTACTCTCCATTTCACCTGTCCTCTATTCATTTGCTGCCTGAGCGTAAATAATCAATTGCTAATGCACATTATCTCACTGCACTATGTTAATTGGTGTTATAATGTATTATTTGTGAGTCTTCTATTTCAAATACTATGATAATGTGTTTTTTGCTCATATAGCTATGTTTCCATATAAAATATACTCATTATTTTCAGTGTTTTCTCATGTGTTCTGTTCATACAGAGGAAGAGAATGTTCTTGTGATTCTTCACAGGCTGTGTCCGGTATCATGAAGGACACCTTTTCGGTAGCAGTGAAATATTGTTCCCCAAGGCTTCTCAGTGAGCAAAGTGTCAATGCTTTGATCCACGGTACTCACCATACTAACATCTCATCTGATAACCCAGCTGAGCTCTCAAAGAATGAACCTGGTTTTGTGAGCAAGAGGCAGCCATCCTTCTCAAATAAGTAAGCAATAATGTATCCACCTTATGCAGGTGCTAATTCTTTATAGCAGACACTGGATAAGTAGGGGAAATATCAAATATACCATGTCGCATCTTTTCATATTATTCATTTTCTGTTTATGCTGTACTACTACAGTAATTAAGCTATTTGTTACCACAGTCTTGCACATTCTGCACTAGTTTGGATTCCCATAACAAAATGATTACAATCCAAACTAGTGCAAATATAATACCTCCAATGATACTAATAGACATCTGAGAAAGAGAACCTCCTGTTTCTGGCATGCATCTTTCATTCCCAAAGATGGGCAGGTAACTTGTGGGAGAGGATCATGGGACAATGTTACCCAGAGGTTACTTTGGTATAGATGTATTATCTGGGGTGAAGGGAAACCGCCAGATGTGACATAGGGACTGCTAATAATATTTCTGGAAGGGACTTTGACCCGGAAGGCAAGCCCCTACTGTTCCTATTGGAGCAAGCAAGTGCAAGGCTAATTTGTATATGGCTGGCCTTTCTCTAAAATTGATCATTTGGTCAACAATGATAAAGAGAAATGGGCACTATGTGATCACCGGTGGCCGAGATAAATGGAACAATTTCTTCCACCACTTTGCCGGTAATTTTGTTTCCTGACCCAGCCTCACATACATAGATCTCCATTATTGACTATTGCTAGTTTTGAGAATGCTTTATATTGTCAGATTTTCTCAGTACATTACCATCATTTTGCTGGCACCAGCATGAGCAGTAGAGTGCCTTTCTAAAGGCATCAAGATTTTAACCCTGAAAAAGTTATAGCACTTATTATCTGTGAACCTTTGTAGTTCAATTTACAAAACTATTTTGATATTTATAATTCTCTTTCTGCTGTTGGACTGTACCTAGTGAGGCAGCACCTTATTTTTCTCATACCTACTGAACTGTGAGAAACTACTTCTATTTTTTATTTCATATCCCCTGGCATAAAATGCCAAAGAGAAAGTCAACAATTTGGACTGGCACTTACAGACTTTATAAGTTTAGTTTTGCCATTAACTGAAGTAGCTGTCCAAACATTTCCAGGGTGGAAGTGAATTTATAAAACGTCTCATGTTTGTTTGTTCACAATTTTCCAGGAAATCCATGGCAATTTTCCAGGAAATCCATGCCCTGGAATACTCATTTCCTGCTTCTTGAGACGTATTTACTCATGGACAGTACTACATAATCTTTGTGTTATCATGTGCATGTGGAAAAGGATTCATGACGCAACGTCAATTACAGGAATTAGCTTGCATTTGTTAATAAGACAATTTTAAGTGTGTAACTTAGATTGACAAGTGCAAGTGGCTTTGTGAATCAGGTCTATTTTGTTAAAAGTTCACCATCTATAACACTGTTCGTCTTCTATTTTTATGATAAGCTTTGCATTCAGATATGTTAATAAAGAAAGTGTGAAGATAGGAAAAGTACATATATATTTAACATGGGGCCAGGACCACACTGGAGAGTTTCCCACCTTTCCTAGAATTCGTCTTATACAATAGGCTGAAATCCTTGCAGTTCAGAAGACTTTTAGCATTCTGAATCATAGTACAATTATTTGCCTCTCCTAGAGCTATATGTACAAAGCCGGTTTGCATGTCTTAATGGTCTGAATCACTATTTTGGGCCATTACGAAATGCAAAATGGGCTTTTCTAATGTACAAAGTCCTTTGAGGAATCACAAATTGTGATTTCTATCTGAAAATACAGATGTCCTCTTTGTAATTCCTATTCTGATGTACCATACATGCTTGGGCATTTAGAAGATGGTAACCAGGTGCAATTTAAGAAAAGCACCCCAAAGTGATTTTTTTAAATTGCAATAGAGCACACACATTACCCTTGGGCGTATGTGTGCTCTACTGGTGAACCCTATTTTGTGGTGTCTCAAGGGGAGCCTTTTGCCCATTGCCATCCTTGTTTTTGCATTTCCTTAATAGCAATTTCCTAATAAGGAACTCTATCTGGGAAATGCAAAACCAGGCCACTGACTCAAATGGAATGGGATTTCTTAATAGTGATTTCTTAATAGTGATTCCTTTTTTGTAGGAATCACTATTAGTAAATCGGTATCTTTGCACATTGCATTTTGCATCAGTATCTTTGCATTTTGCATTTCTTAAATGAAGTCACTTTTTAACAGATTCAAAATTGCATTTTCATATCTGGCTTCTGGTCTCCAAATATAACACTCTTAGCATCAGATAAGTAGTCACCTACTATAAGTTATTTGACCTCTGCTCAACATTAGGTAATAACATGGTGATATGCATAACTCAATATTAGCCCTTGTTAGCACAATTAGTATTATATCTGCTTTTATGTTGCACAGTTATACTAAGGTCCTGTTACTATAGCTGTACCTGTTACATGTCTAATACTAATAATACACCATGATGATATAAATTTAGAGTTATTTATAACAGGTGACATTTTCATTGGTAAATGTATGTTCAATTTATGTTAGACCGGGAAAAGTTTTGCTAACAGTTTTCTTGTACCATATATTTTCAAAATGATCTTCTGGTTCTTGGACCCAGACAGCCATTGAGATTTGTATTGATGCTTGTTTCATGAGCAGTAGACATATAAAAAATGACACCGCTAATTATCCAGGCACCGTTTGAGTTCATTAATAAATATTTTTGATTCATCTGAAAAAAACAGATGTTCCCACTATTTACATGAAGATGCCCATTAAATGCCACAAGTTTACCTTATTCATAATTTATGTTAACAATTAGGAAGTAAATCAGTGTTTACCAGACATATATCAGAGAGTCATATATGCAGAGATAATAAAAAGGTACAAAGAGTTTATTTATATTCTATCCTTAATATTCCAGTCTGATATTAGTAATACAACAATAGTTTTTAGATGAACTTACAAGATTCAGGTGTTGCTGAATGTACCAACAGATTTGGAAGAATTCAAAGGGTGAATCCAGAGTCTCTATGTCTCGTGCCATATTTGCCCTCTGCTGGGTCCATAGCTTTACTCTCACAGACTAATTTCTTAGTGGTTGAGTGTGTAAGGGTGATTCGCTGGCAATTAGTCCCGCTCCTGTTGGACCTCAGTTTCAGGTTAGTGCATTCTGGCATATTACCTAGCCCAGCTTCATTATTGCCTGAGTGATAGATTCGGAAAGTACTCTGTCTTAAGTTTGTGACACTCTGCCTAAGTCAAATCAAGAGGTTACGTTACTAAGGTCTGCCTATGTAACCCTAAAGTCACAGTTAAATTCCATTAGACAGGAACGTAATACTGAAAGCATGCAATACAAATGCCATTACTGCCAGACCCTCTGCCACCAGCTATGGGAGAATATAATTCTGTGCCATATGCACAGTGATCGATACAATTGGTATATGTAGTGCAATAACTAATCAAACCATTAGGCTACATAGGAGATTTAGGTTCCTCTAAAAATGTGTGTATTTCTGGAATTATATTGGCAATTTTATAGAATGAGAATAGAAACAAGGTGGCCCAAAGAAAACAAAAGCTCAAGTGAGCCAAAGTATGATTAGTACAAGTTGTATATCGGCCAATCAAGTGTTCTGAACTCATGGAGTTGGTTCTACACTTAGACATGGTACACCAAAAAATGAAAGAAAATTAAATAGGCCCAATTTAAAAGAAGAACATTAGAAAATATAGGTACTAAATGTATGTTTATATAGTGCTGAACTGCATCATTATGTCAAGGATCATCAACCTAAATGTAGAGCTTTTTTTAAATACAAAGGGCCAGATGTGGGAACAAAAGAATTTGCGAGGTCGCAAATAGCTCTGCGACCCATTTGCGACTCGCAAACGTTTCCTACATCTGGCCCCTAGTCACTTATTAATAGCGACACAGGAACGGAAGAAAGAATGTGTCAAAAAATTAAATTCCTCAGCAATAAAAGTAACTGATTTGTGGAGTGAAGAACAAAAGTCAGTTTTCAGTTGGGTTGTTAATGCTATGCAGTCAGTATTTTCTCACTTGAAGATGCTTTTGAAAATAAATCAATAGGAGGTGAGTTTCCACTTCAAAAATTAAAACTACTCAGCTTAATGCTTCCATAGTGATTTATTGAGAAAAAACGAAAAAGAAAGAGGTAATCAGTTCCAGAAGTTATTAGTCCAGTGAATTTTTGACAATCTGGAAGCTGGAGTTCAAATCAAAAGATCCACGAAATGACAGTCCAGTCTGTTGATATCACGGTTTGGAACAAATAGCAACATTCAGTAGAGGAACAGCCAGTCTGTTGATATCACGGTTTGGAACAAATAGCAACAATCAGTAGAGGAACAGCCATTATCGATTATGTTATTGAGAATGGCATAGTTCTTAGTTGTGATGTCACCCCAATTGGCCTCATCGATTTGTTGGGTGAGCTGATCAACTTCTTGTTTATGGCGCTCATATTGTTCCTGGGAGATATCAATTAGTTGTTGAATCATGTTCATCGAAGCCATTTTGAGATTAGCTTCCCACTTCTGAAGGCTCTCTTGGGAGGTGGTATCGGTGGGAGGAAAAATCAATATGCGTAATCCCCGGGGGATACGGTCATTATCTAAGTATTTTTGAAGGGAAGCCACCTCCCACCATTTGGCTGTTTCCTTTTTAAGAGATCTTTCCAAAGCCAAGAAAGTGCTTTTTGCAGAGGTCAAATTGGTGATACCCGAATTCGGAGTGCCAGCATCGGATGTGTTGAACACTTGATCCAGTTTAGCATTGCGTTGCTGTCTTCTGTTGAGTGTGAAAGACATCATAAGGTAAGGCTTAAGCAGGAAGTCTATACGTTTGCAAGTGATTGCTACAGAGAAAGAAAGGGGGAGTCCAGCCAGTAGACTTCCTTGGAATGCCGAATTTATAAAATGGTTGTGGGAACTCAAAACCGGAAGGCCTGGACCCTAAGCCTCCCAATAAGTTATAATGCTAAATCAATAGGAGGTGAGTTTCCACTTCAAAAATTAAAACTACTCAGCTTAATGCTTCCATAGTGATTTATTGAGAAAAAACGAAAAAGAAAGAGGTAATCAGTTCCAGAAGTTATTAGTCCAGTGAATTTTTGACAATCTGGAAGCTGGAGTTCAAATCAAAAGATCCACGAAATGACAGTCCAGTCTGTTGATATCACGGTTTGGAACAAATATCAACATTCAGTAGAGGAACAGCCATTATCGATTATGTTATTGAGAATGGCATAGTTCTTAGTTGTGATGTCACCCCAATTGGCCTCATCGATTTGTTGGGTGAGCTGATCAACTTCTTGTTTATGGCGCTCATATTGTTCCTGGGAGATATCAATTAGTTGTTGAATCATGTTCATCGAAGCCATTTTGAGATTAGCTTCCCACTTCTGAAGGCTCTCTTGGGAGGTGGTATTGGTGGGAGGAAAAATCAATAAGCGTAATCCCCGGGGCTTACGGTCATTATCTAAGTATTTTTTAAGGGAAGCCACCTCCCACCATTTGGCTTTTGAAAATAATGTTATCTGATGATAAAGAAATAAATAATTTTGGCATTATTGAAGTAAAGGGCATCAGATAATTAAATGGATGTACAGTTTATACAGTTTGTTCATGTTTATAATTACTAGTAACTAGAAAAAATGTTCTAATCAAATAAAGCATCAGGTGGTACAACCTGTTCTACCATCTCTGAACCAAATATGGTGTGTTTTCAAAATCAGTATATAAGTGAATTTGATTTGAACTCATAAATATACCACAATTTAAGTAAAGCTTGGAATGCCCTAGAAGATTAATTAGGAAAGTCTGGGAAGTTAGCACAGAGCACATGGTTTTCAAATATTGTCAAAACTGATGTTTATTACCATTTGAACAAAGATCAAATCGCCCATTAAAGGCCTTGGCAGGAATGTTAATACCTCTGTCATAGTTTGTGTGACAACATTATAGCCTCGTAGGAAAAACCCTAATATTGTTTTAGATAACAGAAGAGTGAGTATTCCTCATCCACATTCGGATTGTGATTGCAAGACTGCTTTGGTACCTAGGGTATGATCAACTTACACTCAAATGTATGTACTGAATGAGAAACAAACTAATGTTGGAGGTATTTAAGTGAGAAACTAGAAAACAGATTCATTTCTGTGTTAAACAACTGCTTTCTTCCCTTTATTTTTAATCATCAAGAAAGAAGAGGAACTGAGAACATTTACAGATTATTGTGAAATCAATCAGTTTAACAATTAACAGTTGGTGTCTATTACCACTGATATCTGTATTGCTATTCAAATTCAAAGTTCAAGCATCTTCATGGAACATTTCCTACTGTCAGTGTCTAAAAAGGTGACAAGGTAAGTAAGTATGCTTTTCATACTAAAGTATGGCTGTTTAAAGCATAATGCCATGCCTTTCAGAATCTGCAGTTCAATAAAGCATTCCAGTACTCCATTAATGAAAATATAAGAGGGCATTTCAAAGTAATTTGCATTGTTTACCTTGATTACAATCATATGCTGTGATTCTGAAGAAATACATATATACAACTTAATAAGGTTATTTTGCAACATTTAAGGAACCATCCCCTTCTCATCAAAAAGTGTATTTTCACTCTTCCAAGATAGAATTTTAGTGGTAACTCACCTTTATGATTCCTTGTGCATTCCAATGGAAGCACTTTCTAAAGGGTTGGATGAAGCAGGAAACGACCAATTGCATGAAAAAAGCACATTTGTAATTGGTTACAAAACCTGTTCTATATATGTTTTAAAGAAGGGATAACAATATGACTTTGTGGACAACTGCATAAACAAAACCTAATCAATACCACAATTCATACATCTTTTCCAAGAAGAAAGGGAAGACATTTGCTCCAAATATGTAAGGTGCACTTACCATAGCTCCAATTTCAGAAACAGCTATAACAACCTGTAACAACCAAGTGTGTGTGCATTATCTATTAAAATAAATGTGGAAAAATACTAGCTGCAGCATCATATTTTGCTTGCAACAAATATAAATGCTGATACAAACAGATAAAATTACCAAAAAATAAATATGGATAAATACAGGTGAAAATGTTAAAAAAATAAACGCCATAAAACTGGGAGCCCTAATTATGATTCTGTTATTAGTCATGGAAAAAGTCTTAATAATAGTAAGGCTGATGCTTCAGCCTTCAGATAGGTAGTTACTGCGTGGAACTGAGAATGACCATTTGTGACCCATTGTTGATTGTACTATCCAAAGCATCAGAAGTTTATTCACTTTACATATTAATATAGAATCTTCCCTTCCTCAAGAATGGTCACTACAGACTACTATTGAGGAATTATGGGTTCATCAATAAGAAAACAGGAAGGAAAAGAAAGAAAAACTGTATTTGTCATCGAGTGATCTTGGATAGCAGGTCATGAACTGAATTCTTGATTTCTAGACTGCTGAACATTCTAGAATAGTTTGATCATTAGCAACTCTAAAAAGGTATCTTTGATGGCCAACAATATTCACAAGTGTTAAAAAATATGTAAAAAGTTGTTCCATTTGTGCCCAGAGTAAGCATTCATATCTAAAGCCTTTATGACTCACGGGAGATCTACCTGTACCCCCTAAATCCTGGCATAGAAAATCAAGGTCTTTATAATTGAGTTACCTGAAAATCATGGCTGTAATATTCTCTTAGTAGTGGCTGATTATTTAACCAAAATGTATCACTTTATTCCATTGCAGGGGTTACCTTCATATTCAATAATAAATTCAATTATTGTTCATTGAATTTAAGGTGTTACACAGGTTCTAAGTGATAGGCTCTGATTTTACTGAAACATTTTGCTCTGCTCTATCTAAGGTTTTGGAAATTGATATATGTCTGTTACTTATAATCCAGAGACAACCAGACAAAGTAGGAGATTAGGGTGGTCATTACAACATTGGCGGTAAAAGCCGCTTACCGCCGTGCAGAAGACCGCCAACACACCGCCGCGACAGGGCAATTCCGCCACAGCTATTATGACACACATCTCGAAATCTGCTGAAATTCAGACACCCACACAACACCGCCACACCAAAGGTCAGTGTTAAACTGGCGAAAACAAAACCTTCATCTCCACGCCAACAGAAACACACCCATGCTATTACAACCCACGAATCCACGCGGCGGTCTTTCAACCGCGGTATTCCATTGGCGGTACACACCGCTGCGCTCAAAATACACACACACCTCCTAAACACCGCCACATTGGACAATTCAAAATACACACACCTGATACACATACAAACAACACTCCCACACACCCAATACAATATAAAACACACACCCACATCACCCACAAACCCCTACGACCAGAAAATCTGAAAGAAGCACAGAGAGAGAGCACCAGCAAGAATAACAGCATCCACAGGCACACAACACCATCACCCACACAACTTCCACGCACAAAACACCACACACCACTACATATCACCACACTTATCACCACACACTCCACCCCACACATCACCCACACCACCCCATGTCATGCCAAAGACACCCGCGCTTTTCTGAGGAGGAGCTCCGGGTCATGGTGGAGGAAATCCTACAGGTAGAGCCACAGCTATTTGGCTCACAGGTGCAGCACACATCCATAGCCAGGAAGATGGAGCTATGGCGAAGAATAGTCGACAGGGTCAACGCAGTGGGACAGCATCCAAGAAATCGGGAGGACATCAGGAAGAGGTGGAACGACCTACGGTGGAAGGTGCGCTCAACGGTCTCCAGGCACAACATCACGGTTCAGCGAACTGGCAGCGGACCCACACCTCCTCCCCCACAATTAACAACATGGGAGGAGCAAGTCTTGACCATCATGCATCCAGAGGACCCTGGAGGAGTCGGTGGAGGAATGGACACTGGTAAGTCAATTCTTAACTTTCATATTCCCACCCTACCTGCATGCCATCCCACACCCCCACCCTCACCCCCTCCCCTATCACTCCAACTCCTCACTAATGTACTCATAACACAAACCACACATCCCAACACCAAGCCCTGCATGACAAAGCATGGACACCCATCACTAAAGCATGCCCACTGCACATACCCAGAGCAACCCCTAACCATCATCACACAAACCCACACACAGGAATGCTTGCATTGGGGTACACTGTGAGCCACCCATTGCACACCATGACACACACACATGCAATAATCAAGCCCTTATGCCCCTGCAGGATCCAGAAGGACCGTCACCACCCCGGAGGGTCCAGACAACTCCACTCCACCCACAGAAGGGGCCCACAGTGACGAGAGCAGCTCTGCCCTACTGGATCCTGATGACCAGCCCGGACCATCGTAGGCCTCGGGACAGTCAGTTCCCCTTGCACAGGCCAGCCCAAAGCTGACCTTCCACCCTCTGGGAACACCAGCACAGCACCCACCCAGCGGGCCCAAACCTCCGTACCCAGGACAGGTCAATCAGCGGTGTGTCCACCAACACAGGGAACCCAGGAAAACCCACCACCCCAACAACAACAGGGACCTGGGGGCAGTGGTAGTGGGCACACGGTCCAGGGGACGGAGGAACAGGAACACAGGGGAACTGGGAGGGCTGCTGTGCGACAGGGGGCGGACAGGCCAAGGGAACCCACTCTCCACTAGGCCCTCTCCTCCATCATGGGAGCATACCACCACTCACAGGAGACGATGGCTACGGTCCTGGTCAAGTTTCAGGACACCCAGCGCCTGCAGGAGGAACAGTATTTGGGCTTCAGGGAGGAGCTCAGGACCATCAGCTCCACCTTGGGCACCATCGTAGGGGTGCTGAAGGACATACAGCAGACCTTGAGGGACACCGTGGCACTCCAAGGGGCCCCTGACACTAGCATGGACGATGAACTGCCTACCACCTCCACCAGCGCTAGTGGACAGGACGCCCCACCACAGGACCACCACACCAGCACCCCACCCCCTGCAGACGGACAACCACCACGCAAGCGGGCCCTGAGATCCAGGAACAGAACAGAGCGAGATGGTAAGACCCCCGCCAAGAAATGAGACCACCCTGATTGTCCTCCCACTCTCCCACTTTGTTACCCTGTCCATACTTAAACTGCCCCAGCTCCACTTCCTATGCCCAGATGGCAGTGTACCTGTGAGACTAATAGACTGGACTCTGCCATGGACATTCCTCCACCATCACCCCTCACCATTTTACAACCCCCTCCATTTTTGAGCACTTCAATAAACACCCTTGAACCACAAAACAATCTGGAGTCAGTCCATGATTTGATTTGATGTATTATCAATGACAGTGTCAAAATGTGTGTCAACTTGTAAAGCCAACATACCTATGTCACACATCACAAGTCCTTGAAGGATGCATGCAGATGACACACATTGGTAACCACACCTGTGAAACCGTAATGGAAAGGAACAACTCAGTTACCAAATAATGCCATTAAATTACACACAGGATAGAGGAAGACGTGTGACAGTGAATGTAATGGGAAAAATTGAAATTGTTCCCACCTGTGTGTCACTGGAAATATTGCTGTATGACTGACTCCCTTTTGTCGTTGTCTTCTTCCTCAGCTTCCTCCTCATCACTGTCCAGAGGCTCCACAGGCTCCACAGCTGCCACAACACCGTCATCTGGACCATCCTCCTGCAGAAAATGCACCTGGCGTCGCAATGCAAGATTGTGAAGCATCGAGCAGGCGATGATGATCTGGCACACCTTCTTCGGTGAGTAGAATAGGGAACCACCTGTCATATGGAGGCACCTGAACCTGGCCTTCAGGAGGCCGAAGGTGCGTTCGATCACCCTCCTAGTCCGCCCATGGGCCTCATTGTAGCTTTCCTCTGCCCTGGTCCTGGGATTCCTCACTGGGGTCAATAGCCAGGACAGGTAGGGGTAACCAGAGTCCCCTAATAGCCACACACGGTGCCTCTGGAGTTGACCCATCATATCAGGGATGCTGCTATTCCGCAGGATGTAGGGGTCATGCACTGAGCCAGGGAACGTAGCATTAACCTGGGAGATGTACTGGTCTGCCAAACAGACCACCTGTACATTCATGGAATGATAACTCTTCCGGTTTCTGTACACCTGTTCACTCCTGTGGGGGGTGACCAGAGCTACATGGGTCCCATCAATAGCACCTATGACGTTGGGGATATGTCCAAGGGCATAGAAGTCACCTTTCACAGTAGGCAAATCCTCCCCCTCAGGGAAAATGATGTATCTCCTTACGTGTTTCAGCAGGGCAGCCAACACTCTGGACAGCACGTTGGAAAACATAGGCTGGGACATCCCTGATGCCATGGCCACTGTTGTCTGAAAAGACCCACTTGCAAGGAAATGGAGCACTGACAGCACCTGCACGTCAGGGGGATTCCTGTGGGATGGCGGATTGGTGACATCAGGTCTGGCTCCATCTGGGTACATAGTTCCTGGATTGTGGCACGGTCAAACCGGTAGGTGACGATTACATGTCGCTCCTCCATTGTCAACAGGTCCACCAGCGGTCGGTACACCGGAGGATTCCGCCATCTTCTCAAATGTCCCAGCTGACGGCGCCTAGGAAGGATAACAGCGACCACAGAGTCAAGTTTTTTGCAAGGTATGTACCCACAGTTACACAGAAGACGACACCAAACACAAAACCCTTCCTGCATGTGTGTTGAGTGTAGGCCTAGCTATGTGTGACGCAGAAGTAAATGAAGCCATGTGGGCCCCTGAAATGGCGGGTGCCTGACCTCTACACTGGGATAATGGGATTGTGGGGTAACTGCGTTGGCGTTGCAGACCGTCGCGGGAGGCGGTCGTAGACCGCGGCGCAATGCTGCATTGGTTAACATCGGACCCTATGGGTCCCAGGAGCCAATGAACAAGTGCGCCGGCGGTGATGATAGGCACCGCCGCGGACGTCACCGCCATTTTCGATCTATTCAATCACTAGATACCCGACCTTCGACAGGAGAGGACCTACACTGCAAGTGCTGCTGTGACCTCGGTCTGGAAGCGAGGATGGCTGCTGCGTCTGTGGAAAGGGCCCCTGCCTTCACTGCTCAGGAGTTGGAGAAACTAGTAGACGGGGTCCTCCCCCAGTACACGCAACTCTACGGTCCTCCAGACCAACAGGTAAGTACCCAGGGGGCACATTGTATGGGCTAGGCCTGGGTGGAGAGGGCTGGTTG
Organism: Pleurodeles waltl; assembly: GCF_031143425.1. Taxonomy (NCBI): domain Eukaryota; kingdom Metazoa; phylum Chordata; class Amphibia; order Caudata; family Salamandridae; genus Pleurodeles; species Pleurodeles waltl. The sequence continues at coordinate 96,425,369 of NC_090449.1, forward strand.
TAAGAGGGAAGGGTGCAGAATTAAGGGAAGATGAATGCATGTGCCAAATGGCAAGGGTAGGGAGGGGGGACACTTACATCTACGGTGCAGTAGGTAATGGCTTCCCTTCTTCCCTTGGGCATGTCATGTAGGTCAGCGCCCACCAGAAGAAGAACATTTGGCGTGCCATCGCCAAGGACGTCCGGACCCTGGCGGCCCACCAGAGACGGGGCACCCACTGCCGGAAGAGATGGGAGGACATTTGCCGCTTCAGCAAGAAGATGGCGGAGGCTCAGCTGGGGATGGCCTCCCAATGTGGAAGGGGTGCCCGTCGCACCATTATTCATGACCCCCTGATGTTCCGGATCCTGGCGGTGGCCTACCCTGAGTTGGATGGGCGCTTGAGGGCATCACAGCAGACACAAGGGGGTGAGTACACTCTCATTCTGCGGACTTTGCGTGCAGTGGAGGGGTCTGGGTGGGGGAGGAGGCCTGTGGGTGTACCTAGGCCAGGCAGAAATACGTAGACTAGGCCCCTCTGTAATTCAGGCCATGTGGCACTCTACCCCACCGCAGTATAGTGCCAAGTACAGGTATAGATGCCCCTGTGACATCCATGTGTGCAGATGTCCACCATAGCCATGTAGGCCAGATCCCAGGAATTGCATCTGCAGAGGCCAGGAGCACGGCGTAGTGCAGGGGGCTGCTGTGTCTGTATTGTCCGCCAACGGTAGCGGTATGCCATGCACTCAACCTGTTCTTCTTCTGTCTCCCCCATCCTTTTTGTGCTCTCCCTTTTCTTTTGTGCATCAGCATCATCAGGCGGAGGTACAGTGGCACCGGAGCACGAGGGAGCTGCATCCCACATGGCCATGGAGGGCCACACCATGGACTCTGAATGCACCAGTGGGACGGAGGGCGAGGGGAGCTTCACGTCGGCCACCGGATCACCAAGCAGCGACACGGACTCGTCCACCGATGGGAGCTCCCCTGTGGTGGCAGCACCATCTGTGCGCTCCACTTCTACAGGTACAACCACCACCTCCCCTACCAGCACTGCCCTCCCAGCAGCCCCTCAGCGTTCGCCCCGTGCCCGCTCACCCAGGAGGGTGGGCATCACCTTCGCCCCAGACACCTCAGGCCCTGCCCCAGTCACCCCTGCTGCCCTCAGTGAGGAGGCCATTGATCTCCTCAGGTCACTCACTGTTGGGCAGTCTACCATTGTGAATGCCATCCAGGGTGTAGAAAGAGAGTTGCAACACAGTAAGGCATTCCTGGATGGCATTCATTCTGGTCAGGCTGTCCTTCAGCGAACCCTGCAATCTCTGGCCTCAGCACTGATGGCAGCCATTGTCCCTGTGTCTAGCCTCCCCCCTCCAACCTCCTCCACCCAGACCCAATTCCCTGTACCCCAGCCCATCCCAAGCACACCTATAGACCAGCATGCACACACGTCAACACCCAAGGGAAGCTCTGGCAAACATAGGCACCACACAACCCACAAGCACTCAAACAAGCATCACCCACATGCAGACACACCAACACACACTGCCTCCACTGTGTCCCCCTCCTCGTCGTCTGCCTCCTCCCTCCCAGTGTCGTCTACACTCTCACCTGCATGCACTACATCTACAGGCACTAGGACTCGCACCAGGACACCCAGCACCACAAGCCGCTCACCTGCACTCACCACCTCCACTCCCATTTACACGTCCCCTGTGTCCTTTCCCAGTGTGTCTGTGACGCCCCCACCCAAAGTACACAAACGCCGGCAACCACACACCCAACATCCATCCACCTCACAACAGCCTCCAGTACCTGCACCCAAAACACCTAAAGTGACACCTCCTACAACCACCTCCTCTTCCTCCACTCCCAGACCCCTCCAACTACCCATCCCAGTGTCCGTCAGAAACTGTCCCTCTGCAAAATTGACCTTTTTGCCCCCACCCCCCCCCCCCTCTAATTCATCAGTCCCGTCATAGCGCCTCAGCCAAAAAACCACCAATACCAGTGGTTGTCTGTTCAAGGAGTGTGGAGTGCACCGGCCACCAGGGCAGGCAGTGTGACCAGGAGCCAAGGCACTGGCAGCCCACCCCTTGTAAAGGCTCTGAAATTGGAAAGTGGCCGACAGGACCCTGTGAAGACTTCTGGAGGCAAAACAACTCACAGGGGTTCCAGGGGGATTGCAGAGGCAGCTGTGACTCCTCCAAAGGTGGGGAAGGGCCAGAGGAAGTCTGCACAGCCTGGTGTGAGCATCACGGCGGAGAAGGGCGGCATCCTTCCCGGCGGTCGGGACGCCACCGCCAGCACTGTCGTAACTGGTCCGGAGACCACCGCCAGAGTCAGTGCCCAGGAGGGCCCAAGTATCGTCACTGGTCAGGAGACCACCGCCAGAGTCATAGCCCAGGAGGGCCCAAGTATCGTCACTGGTCTGGAGACCACCGCCAGAGTCAGTGCCCAGGAGGGCCCAAGTATCGTCACTGGTCAGGAGACCACCGCCAGAGACATAGCCCAGGAGGGCCCAAGTATTGTCACTGGTCCGGAGACCACCGCCACCGCCAGAGTCATAGCCCAGGAGGGCCCAAGTATCGTCACTGGTCAGGAGACCACTGCCAGAGTCATAGCCCAGGAGGGCCCAAGTATCGTCACTGGTCCGGAGACCACCGCCACCGCCAGAGTCATAGCCCAGGAGGGCCCAAGTATCGTCACTGGTCAGGAGACCACCGCCAGAGTCATAGCCCAGGAGGGCCCAAGTATCGTCACTGGTCCGGAGACCACCGCCACCGCCAGAGTCATAGCCCAGGAGGGCCCAAGTTTTGTCACTGGTCCGGAGACCACCGCCAGAGTCATAGCCCAGGAGGGCCCAAGTATCGTCACTGGTCCGGAGACCACCGCCAGAGTCATAGCCCAGGAGGGCCCAAGTATCGTCACTGGTCAGGTGACCACCGCCAGAGTCATAGCCCAGGAGGGCCCAGGTATCGTCACTGGTCAGGAGACCACCGCCAGAGACATAGCCCAGGAGGGCCCAAGTATTGTCACTGGTCAGGAGACACCGCCAGAGTCATAGCCCAGGAGGGCCCAAGTATCATCACTGGTCAGGAGACCACCGCCACGGCCGGAGTCAGTGCCCAGGAGGGCCCCGGCTGCCACAGCCCCGCTGGGCAATGAGGTAACGTCATGCCACACACCAATGCCCAGTCCAGAGGACGTCATGCCACACACCAATGCCCAGTCCAGAGAATGTCATGCCACACACCAATGCCCAGTCCAGAGACCGCCATGGCAAAGCACCGCTGAACAGACCAGACACCGCCATGGCAAAGCACCGCTGAACAGTCCAGACACCGCCATGGCAAAGCGCCACTGAACAGTCCAGACACCGCCATGCAAGCCAGCCACTGTAGAGACTTGAGAGACTGTGGCTTTACACTCCCCAGAATGGTACAGTGGGCAATACCCCCACTGTAGAGACTTGAGAGACTGTGGCTTTGCACTCCCCAGAATGGTACAGTGGGCAACACCCCCACTGTAGAGACTTGAGAGACTGTGGCTTTGCACTCCCCAGGATGGTACAGTGGGCAAGCCACCCACTGTAGAGACTTGAGAGACTGTGGCTTTGCACTCCCCAGGATACATCAATGGGCATGGAGCCCCGTCGTGGATCTGGCTTTGCACTCCTCCGGCTGAGGTGCCCCCCCTTCCCTTCTCCCTGAGGTGCCTGTAGCATTTCTATCTGATGCCCCGGCAGTGTTCTCTCCGTCTGTGGACAGGTATCTTGTGTGGGCCGCGCCCATGCATTTTTGGACTAGTGTGCACGGACATTGATATGTGCATATCTGCACTACTTCTCGTAATGTATATACTTTTGTATGATTTTCTAACATATCTGTATATTTTTGAGACATTTATATTGCTACATTACAATGTTTGGTCTGATTTCGTTTTGTCTTTTCATTCTTCCGGGGGGGTTGTGGGTTGTTACTGTGATTTTTGTGTATGCATTGGTGTGTGTGTTGTAATATGCGAGGGTGGAGTGGGGGTGGGGGTGTTGCGTGTGTGTCCCCCTAACTTTTGCCTCCCCCTCCCCTATGTCATAGGTGCAGTACTCACCGTTGTCGTCGCCGGCGCAGGCATTGGTCTTCGTAGATGAGTAGGAATACAAGGGCCGGTAGGATTTGGAGTTCCGGCTCCATGGGATGTGGGATGGGATGTGTAGAGGTGAGTGTTTTTCCATTACAAAAGCTGTTTCCGCCGTGTTTTTATCCACGGTAAATCCGCCCCGGAAAAGGTGGCGGATTGGCGGGTTGTGATACTGTGGGCGGTACATTGTCTTCCGTCTGTCTGTTGGCGGTGACCGCCGCACTGCTTGTCTGTACCACCGTGGCGGTCGGAGTGTTAAAGTGGCTGTCTTTGTTGGCGGTTTCCGCCAGGGTCATGATTCCCTTTTTTTGTCCGCCGGCCTGTTTGCGGTATTACCGCCGCTTTAACACCGTCCACCAGGGTTGTAATGACCCCCTAATTACCGTTGAAGCACTATTTATGACCTCAAGCATTAGATCAAGAGAAGGACTTAAGTAAGACATTGTGGTTAGCTGACCGGACTATCAGGAAACACCTGTACTATGAATCCAATAGGAGCATTGCTGTGAACTTGCTCTCAGTGTCTCTACCAATAAGGATATCAGGTCAAGCATTAGAAATCGGGAAAGACACATGGGATAAGAGAGAAAACAGAGATGGTTGACACCATCAGAAGGTAATAGGAGATATCAAAGTAAACTGCCTTAAAAGTCCTGTAACTGAAGGAGTGAAAGTATATAGCTTAGCAATATGTCTGTGTAATCAACTCTCTGTGTTGTGATATTGTGAGAAAGTAGCCTCTTTCTAGCCTTGTTACCCCCACTTTTGGCCTGTTTGTGAGTGTATGTCAGGGTGTTTTCACTGTCTCACTGGGATCCTACCAGCCAGGGCCCTGTGCTCATAGTGAAAACCCTATGTTTTCAGTATGTTTGTTATGTGTCACTGGGACCCTGCTAGCCAGGACCCCAGTGCTCATAAGTTTGTGACCTATATGTATGTGTTCCCTGTGTGATGCCTAACTGTCTCACTGAGGCTCTGCTAACCAGAACCTCAGTGGTTATGCTCTCTCTCTTTACAAATTGTCACTAACAGGCTAGTGACCAATTTCACCAATTCATATTGGCATACTGGAACACCCTTATAATTCCCTAGTATATTGTACTGAGGTACCCAGGGTATTGGGGTTCCAGGAGATCCCTAGGGGCTGCAGCATTTCTTATCCCACCCATAGGGAGCTCTGACAATTCTTACACAGGCCTGCCACTGCAGCCTGAGTGAAATAACGTCCACGTTATTTCACAGCCATTTACCACTGCACTTAAGTAACTTATAAGTCACCTATATGTCTAACCTTTACCTGGTAAAGGTTGGGTGCTAAGTTATTTAGTGTGTGGGCACCCTGGCACTAGCCAAGGTGCCCCCACATTGTTCAGGGCAAATTCCCCGGACTTTGTGAGTGCGGGGACACCATTACACGTGTGCACTATACATACGTCACGACATATGTATAGCGTCACAATGGTAACTCCGAACACGGCCATGTAACATGTCTAAGATCATGAAATTGTCACCCCAATGCCATTCTGGCATTGGAGAGACAATTCCAGGATCCCCCGAGTCTCTAGCACAGACCCGGGTACTGCCAAACTACCTTTCCTGGGGTTTCACTGCAGCTGCTGCTGCTGCCAAACCCTCAGACAGGTTTCTGCCCTCCTGGGGTCCAGCCAGGCTTGGCCTTGGAAGGCAGAACAAAGGACTTCCTCAGAGAGAGGGTGTTACACCCTCTCCCTTTGGAAAAAGGTGTTAGGGCTGGGGAGGAGTAGCCTCCCCCAGCCTCTGGAAATGCTTTCATGGGCACAGATGGTGCCCATTTCTGCATAAGCCAGTCTACACCGGTTCAGGGATCCCCCAGCCCTGCTCAGCGCGAAACTGGACAAAGGAAAGGGGAGTGACCACTCCCCTGACCTGCACCTCCCCTGGGAGGTGCCCAGAGCTCCTCCAGTGTGCTCCAGACCTCTGACATCTTGGAAATAGAGGTGCTGCTGCCACACTGGACTGCTCTGAGTGGCCAGTGCCAGCAGGTGATGTCAGAGACTCCTTCTGATAGGCTCCTCCAGGTGTTGCTAGCCTATCCTCTCTCCTAAGTAGCCAAACCTCCTTTTCTGGCTATTTAGGGTCTCTGCTTTGGGGAATTCTTTAGATAACCAATGCAAGAGCTCATCAGAGTTCCTCTGCATCTCTCTCTTCACCTTCTGCCAAGGAATCGACCGCTGACTGCTCTGGAAGCCTGCAAAACTGCAACAAAGTAGCAAAGACGACTACTGCGACCTTGTAACGCTGATCCGGCCGCCTTCTCGACTGTTTTCCTGGTGGTGCATGCTGTGGGGGTAGTCTGCCTCCTCTATGCACTAGAAGCTCCGAAGAAATCTCCCGTGGGTCGACTGAATCTTCCCCCTGCAACCGCAGGCACCAAAAGACTGCATCACCGGTCCTCTGGGTCTCCTCTCAGCATGATGAGCGAGGTCCCTGGAACTCAGCAACTCTGTCCAAGTGACTCCCACAGTCCAGTGACTCTTCAGTCCAAGTTTGGTGGAGGTAAGTCCTTGCCTCCCCACGCTAGACTGCATTGTTGGGTACCACATGATTTGCAGCTGCTCCGGCTCCTGTGCACTCTTCCAGGATTTCCTTTGTGCACCGCCAAGCCTGGGTCCCCAGCACTCTAACCTGCAGTGCACGACCTCCTGAGTTGTCCTCCGGCGTCGTGGAACCTTCCTTTGTGACTTCGGGTGAGCTCCGGTTCACTCTTCTTTGTAGTGCCTGTTCTGGCACTTCTGCGGGTGCTGCTTGCTCCTGAGTGGGCTCCTTGTCTTGCTGGGTGCCCCCTCTGTCTCCTCACGCAATTGGCAACATCCTGGTCCCTCCTGGGCCACAGCAGCATCCAAAAACCCTAACCGCAACCCTTGCAGCTAGCAAGGCTTGTTTCTAGTCTTTCTGCACGAAAACACCTCTGCAAGCTTCTTCACGACGTGGGACATCCATCCTTCAAAGGGGAAGTTCCTAGTCCTCTTCGTTCTTGCAGAATCCATAGCTTCTACCATCCGGTGGCAGCTTCTTTGCACCCACAGCAGGCATTTCCTGGGCATCTGCCCACTCCCGACTTGATAGTGACTTTTGGACTTGGTCCCCTTGTTCCACAGGTACTCTCGTCCGGAAATCCATCGTTGTTGCATTGCTGGTGTTGGTCTTCCTTGCAGAATTCCCCTATCACGACTTCTGTGCTCTCTGGGGAACTTAGGTGCACTTTGCACCCACTTTTCAGGGTCTTGGGGTGGGCTATTTTTCTAACCCTCACTTTTTTCTTACAGTCCCAGCGACCCTCTACAAGGTCACATAGGTTTGGGGCCCATTTGTGGTTCGCATTCCACCTCTAGAGTATATGGTTTGTGTTGCCCCCATCCCTATGTGCCCTCATTGCAATCTATTGTGACTGTACATTGCTTGCATTGCTTTCTATTGCTGTTACTGCATATTTTTGGTATTGTGTACATACATCTTGTGTATATTTGCTATCCTCATACTGAGGGTATTCACTGAGATACTTTTGCCATATTGTCATAAAAATAAAGTACCTTTATTTTTAGTATATCTGTGTATTGTGTTTTCTTATGATATTGTGCAGATGACACAAGTGGTATAGTAGGAGCTTCACACGTCTCCTAGTTCAGCCTAAGCTGCTCTGCTAAGCTACCTTTTCTATCAGCCTAAGCTGCTAGACACCCCTCTACACTAATAAGGGATACCTGGACCTGGTGCAAAGTGTAAGTACCCCTTGGTACTCAGTACAAGCCAGGCCAGCCTCCTACAGATATGAATCATGCTTTTCCTCAAACTAAAGCATAACAAGAGATAAGTATATGAATGTATGTTCATCTACACTTTTTAACTATTAGTATGATAATTACCTTCAATACTCTGTCCTTTCTACTAAAGTTAAGTTTAGCTCCTACTTGACTCTTTGTGCCAATAGGAAAGTAATTCACAGATATTATTATAATGCTGTTTCCAGAATTGAGTGTAAACACACACACTCACATATAGTAAGAAATTGGATCATTGGTTCTCAAGCAACAAACACAATTTTTGTCAGGGTGAACCACAAAAAGTCACTAAATGAATGTGTGCATAACCCTTTGGTAGCTTGGCTCAAAAGCAGTCAGGCTTATTTAGAGGCACATTGTAAAATATGCAACCCACAAACTGCACTATAGTGAAAATGCAGCACAAGAAAAATCCCAATCCAATTTAACAAAATATTACACATTTTAGTAAAAATAATTGCACCAAAACAACTTTAATGCAATCAGTAAAATTGGAGTTTTAACGTTTTTAGTGAAAATAGCAGCTAAAAGATCAAAACACCAACCACGGGTATATGTTCACGTGAGACCAGGGCAAAGTCAACAGGTAAGTCTGACCGCAATGGAGTGTGGGTCGGATACGAGGGGTGAATTGGGACCGGTCTCAGCTTGCCTTTGGATTTAAAAGACGCTTTGAAGAAAAGTCCAGGAGAAGGTAGAGTTCAACAGGGAAAGCAGCAGGCTATGTTTGAGGAGGAGTAGTCATCTTCAGGGAGCACTGGATGGTGAAATCTCAGAGAAGCTGTCAACAATGGTGAGAAAAAGCTCCAAGAGGGAAAAGCTGGATTTCCAGACCAAGGGCTCATAGTTGTCGATGGGGACCCTGTTGCTGTTGAGCCCTGTGAAGATTTGTACTTTTATAACTTTTTGGAAGTCAGAAACCTCCAGCAGGATGAAGTTGCAAGCTGCAGCTAAAGAGGGCTCCATGAGGCTAGATACCATTGCTAAGACGAGGTCCCACTAAAAAGGATTTGCTGCTGTGGAGAAGAACATAGCTGGAGCTACAGCAAAGTCATGCCGATCAGTATTGCACCTTTGGCTGATCTGCTGGCAGGTAGGTCCTGATCTTCTGGCAATTCTTAAGACACTGTAGAAAAGTCATCCTTTTCATCCTGATCACCCTATTTTTGACTGATGCTGGTAATTACTATTATTCTCAAAGTGCCCTATCCTCTGCTAGCCAGGACCATGGCCAGTGCTCCATCTCCTAAACATATATGGTTGTTGTTATAATTCTAATTGGCAAAGACAACCTACCTGTAAGTCCCCAATACATGGTAGGGAGTATAGGTTTAGATACCCCAGTGGACGTAATGCACTTAAGTGTGCACTCCTGTGGTATCTGGTGTCATTTTAAAGCTAGGTCTGCCTTGCAGGCTGGTTTTCAAATAAGGCTTTGTCCAAATTTGACTTTGGAATTAAAAGTACTTCCTAATTCCAAAACTACCTTTCTACTGAGTTTTAGTCACCCCTAAGGTCTACTGAAGGAGCCCCAGGAGCAGGGTGCATTGTACTAGAAAGCAGGCACGATATAAAATACGTTTTATATGCCCTGGTAAGGAAAAACAATCAAAGTCATTTTCCTGATTGTAGTGCTGCTAACCTCACAGGCTAACATTGGAAGGATTTGTTAAACTTTATTGAAATTAATCAAGTCTAACATTTGATTGGAGCTCGCTACATATATCATTCAAAGTATCAAAATAATGGTTACAATAAATCCAACAATTTGCAAAGATTGGAATTATTATAACTATTACGGGATAGTACTTTTAGAACTTACTATCCTGAAGTTAGCTAACACAGCTTGTAACCCCCTCTTCTGACTGCTTAGCCTTTTATAGCCTGAGCCAAGCTGCTACCTGAGTAGGTGTGAAGGGGCCTAGGGCTGCAACAATACAGCCATTTGGTGGGAAGAGATTTGCTTACTGGAGAAACAAAGGAGAGGAAGAGGGCTGGGGAGATAAGTTGGAGTTCAAAAACAGGACAACAAAAGTCATAGGACCCAGTCCAACACCCATGTCCTTGATCCCAAGCCAGGTGGGAGCTCCTCTAATTTTATTAGGAGAGGGGCTGGAAGGGGAGTGTAGTCAGATGTTACCCACACCTCTGGGTTGGGTTACACAGACATACACACCTAAATGAGAATTTCTCCATTTTCATTTTTTCAGAGAACATTGCATTCTGGGTCAGAAATATGTCACACATCACAGGAGTGGTCATAGGAGGGGGAAGTTGCTTTATCCATAATGTCTGATTTGTCCCATCCTTCTGCAATCCCAGAATGGAAGATAAATACGGAGAGCTGCAGGAGCCCCTCAGAATACTGCCTGGAACATCAGCAGAAGAAAGACAGCCCTGCTGGACCCTTGGACACCACCACAGAATGCTTGCATGCAGAAGGACTGCATCTGCTGAAATCACAGGGTTCCACAAAGAAAGGAATGTGTCTGACTAAAAAGAAAAGGAGTGGACTCCTTGATCAGCAACAGGTACAACAGAGCTGGAAGAAGTCACCTGCCAAGCAAAGGAGAGGATCACCACACCTATCCAACCTGTGCTCCATCACAGTCAGCCTAAAACTTTGACTTTGGCCCTCATTTTGAACAAGGGGTTTCGGGACGAACTGCTATGTAGTGAACATGGTGATGGCTGCCAGCGGCAGCCGTCACCCACCGCCAGGCTCCCACCGTCAGGCAGCCTGGCGGCGGGATGAAACACCATCCGCCAGGGTAGCAATGCTACCCTGGGGATAATGTTTAATTTCCCACCAGCCTTTTCCTGGCAGGATATCCTGCCAGGAAAAGGCTGGCCGAGGGGGCACTTTGCATGGGCAGTGCAGGGGCCCCGTTCAGAGCCCCATTGCGCAGGTCACTGCCCGATTTTAGGGCAGTGATCTGCGCGACGGGTGCAACTGCACGTGCCGCACAGAGGCATTGACGGCGACTCCATGTGGAGCCGCCAACAATGTCCCGGCCGAGCCTTTTTGTGGGCCTGCGGGCGGAAACAATGTTTCTGCCCGCCGGCTCTCAGAAAGGTTCATAATCTGGCCGGTGGGGGTCCGGGGTCGCTGGCGGTCAGTGTTTTGACCTCCAGAATGAACATGGCGGTTGTTTCTGCCGTGTTCATAATGACCCCCTTTGCCTGGGGTCAGCACACTAGATAGCTGCACATGCTGCTTCATGCTTTTTCATGCTAGAATACACATTTTATTTATTTAATCATTAAAAATTCATATCTACAGTTCATACATTGGACTCTTGTCATTTTAAAGATAGAAATATTCTCATTTTCATAAAGTGGTGTTGGATTTTTATTGTGTTGTTTCTTTTACTTATCTACTGTTTTGGTGGTAGTAAATGCTTTACACATACCTTCTTCCTAAGTTAAGCCTGACTACTCATTTAAAAAGCTACCAAGGGATGAGCAAAGAATAATTTGACTGGACCTTTTCATAATTGTGGTATTATTACTTGCTGAGGGTAAATACCACCACCTACTAATAACCCACTTTCCTACAGGCACTTTTTGGGGAAAAATTTTCTAAGTCCCAATGTTTACGTTAGACAGAAGCAGCACCTCTAACATCAGATCCAATGGTCTAGGACATGGGGGCACTACTTGCAGTGTTGGAACTCATTCCAGCAGAGGACAGCGGTCAAGGTCTCTCTAGCTTGTAGTGTTCCTGTAGCTCACATAGGAGGCAAGCCAACCAGCCCTTGGAGTTTTTCAAGTAGTCCTGAGTTGAAGGAGATGGTCCACATTTCCTTCAAGTGGCAAGGCAGTCCTCAATCAGAAGGGCAGTTGTTTGGGGAGCAAGGCAGGCCTCAAGCAGCACAGCACTCTTCTGGTAGCTGCAGGACAGTCCTCTGGTGAACAAAGCAGGTCTCATGTAGTAGGGCAGTTGTTTGGATTACAAGGAGTCCTTCTGAAGTTTTCCATAGTTCCAGGACTGTACCCAAGAGGTGTACTGAGGGTCCAAGATCTATACCTCATACCAGCCTTTGAAGTGGGGGAAGACCCTGGCCAATTCTCATGTTTGGTTCGGAAGGTTCCTCCCTTCACCTGCCAAGGCTCCAAGGTGGTACAAGGGTAGATCAGGTTTCTTTTTGTGTGTGTTGGAGGCAGGTGTTTGAAGACTAAGGGGCATATTTATTCTCTGTTTGCGCCGGATTTGCATCGTTTTTTTTTTACGCAAATCAGACGCAAAACTAACTCCATATTTTTACTTTGGCGTTAGACCCGTTTAGCGCCAAAGATCTTGGAGTTTGCGTCATTTTTTAGCGTGGACACCTTCCTTGCGTTAATGACATGCAAGGTAGGCGTTCCCTTCTAAAAAATGACTCCGAGGCATGTACGCCGTATTTATACTCCTGGGCAAAAATGACGCCCGGGAGTGGGCGGGTCAATGCTGCCACCTGCAGGGGGCACCAGCACCCTCATAATGCACACTGTCTGCACAGCAGCCAGTGCGTCTTGTGAGTGTGCTGGGCAGGGGAACCGCTGCACTGCCCATGGCAAGTGCATGGGCAGTGCAGCTGCCCCCCTGTTGCCCTCTGCACCTGTTCTCTGCCAGTCTTTTTATGGATGGCAGGGAAACCGCCAGGAAAAGGCAGATGGAGAACCAGATTATAATCAGCAGAGTGCAACTGTATGCAGTGCCGCCCTGGCTGATAGCGATCTGCACCTGCGGTCATCCTGTCGGGATCACCGATCCCGACGGAGATGGCGGATCCCTGGCTGTCTGACTGCCAGGGTCGTAATGTGGCAGTAACTCCGCCACAGCAGCGGCAGTCCTGACTGCCACCATGAGTCTGGCAGTCCAGTGACCGCCAGACTCTTAAGGAGACCCTATGTAAGGCATGGAACAGCTCCATCTGCCACTATCGTAGTAGGATAGCCCACCCTGCCAACATCTAGTCCCCTTGTCTCACTGACTGGGATGATTACTCAAAGCCCAACAGCTAAGCCTTTCATAGTCATTTGACCCAGGACACTGGCAGCAGGCAGCTAATGGCTCGGAAAAGAAACGTTCCAAAAAAGGTAATTTTAGAATGTGACTTAAAATTCGACAATTCATTTGAGTTCAAACATGACATGTCAACCAGCTCCCAATCAAAGGTTAGGACTTGTTAAATGTAATAAGGTATGTTATGCTATGGGAGACGTAGACCTTAAAGTAGTGAAAAATCAATTTAAGGAGTTTTTAACTACCAAAACAAGTCCTACTTTTCAAATACAATGCACCCTGCCCTGGTGTTATATGGCCTACCTTAGGAGTGACTTATAGACATAAAAAAGAAGGTTTTGGTGTGGCAAAAGGTTCATTTTACCATGTTGAACTGGCAGTTTATAACTGCACTACAGGCTGAAGTGTCAGGCCTGGAGTTTGTTTTATACTGCCACTGTAGTGGGTTGGACAATGAATGGTGCGACCCCACTAGAAACATTTAACTTGCAGGCCCTTTGGTCATAGAGTACCATATACTAGGGACTTCTAAGTAAATGAAAATGCTAATTAGGTGTATGCCACATTTTATGAGAGTTTTGAGAGAGATCACAATCACTCTAACACTGGTTAGCAGTGGTAAAGTGCACAGTCATACTGTCAAGTTTGGGGGTGATCCTGCAGAGACAGCCAAGTCTTTGTTTTTAGCAAGGGGAGGGAGTGTGGGGTTCTTCTCCCTGAGCCAATGCTCGTCCAAGGACCCCTTTCCCTGGGCCCATAGGTAAGTGCCCCATTTGCCATGCACTGCACCCATGACATAGAAAGTTGGGGGATAGAGGGGAAGCCTCAGGACCCCAGCAACCACCCAGTTGCCTCAGTGCAGTGGAAGCTAGCATTTATCCTGCCCTATGGGAGCAAGTTTTTTTCCAGGTTCCCACCAGAAAGAAGCATTCTCTGTTTGCCTGCCTGAAAGAGAGTGGACAGGGACAAAAAGTGTGCTCCCACCCGGCTGGAGCATTTTTGCAGTTCTCGCTAGGTTGGAGTAGATATTGTTTTCCCTGCTCATGCTCTTGCTGTCAGGAAAACTGTATTCCAGGAGTTGGCTCCCCATCCAACATTGTTGATGCTGGCCCTGGGGAATGGGGTCCCCAGGGACTTAGCAAGCTGAAGGTGGGGCATCATGCACCTGGACTGATGATGGGCCTGTGGGGTCTTTGCAGGCTCAGTGGGGGATGCATGACCCCTTCCTTTTTATAAATAGTTGCCGCAAGGTATGGGTCCCCAGGGACTCGGAAAGGCTCAGGGAGAGGGGGCTTGTGCACCCTTTCTCTTTTTAAAATGTGACATGCCTCAGAGGATGGGGTCTCTGGAACCTCATGACACTTGGGGAGTGGTGCTGGGCTCCCCTCTTCCCTTTTAATAACATAGTAGGCCCTGGTGGATGGGATCCCTGGGGCCAAAATTGGTAAAATATACCAATGGTTAATTATGGTTAGGACCATGTTTCCATTGGAAACACATTTTTGGGATTTGCTGATAACTTTGGCACTGTTTGTCGAATCTTCACAAAACGTTCCAAGAAAATAGTGAATGCAGTTAGGCTCCTACCTGGAATGTTTCAGGGAGATCAGTGAAGGGGGGGAGCTGAGAAAAGGGGGCCTCAAGACACGTTTGTACCATGCAATATTCCATAGGGAAACTGAACAGCAATACCACAATATTGGTATAATGGAATTACAACAGATTTGGATGGATGGATGTGGAGGCGGATGTTTGGGAGAAAAGATAGTTGGGTGAAGGAATGAATGGATGGATGGCAGGAAGGAAGGATAGATGGATAGATGGAAGTGTTTGGAAGTATGAACAGGTGAAAATACAGATGAAAAAACTGATGAATGGGTAGATGGATTGGAGAAAGGGTTGATGAATAAGCGGATAAAGGAGGGGAAATGGATGAGTGAATAGGTGGATGGAAATAAGGTTGAAAATTGTCAGTAAACTGTTGTAGGAAGGGTCTAACTTGCTCACTGTGCAGGGCTGGTGTTATTAGATGTGTCTATGAACTATTAGCTTTGTCAATGTTTTTTAGACATGTTGCACAACAGCGTGAGTTGCTGTCTAACATGGCTTAAAGTAAAAAGAAACATTTTTTTCCCTTTAAGGTATGTTGCATAGCAGCCCAAGAAATGGACAGTGGAAGAAGGGTGGGGGATCAATCAGCAGGGAAGAGGGCGGGATGAGCAACACAAATGTTCCGCAGGGGGTGCGGAGGAAGATGGAACATCAGCTGGAGAAGGGCAGAGGGTAGGGAGACAATACAGTGTCATGCACCCTTATAGGCAAAATGTTTTAAAAAATGCCTGCAGGAGCCTGCAGCCAGTGGAAGGACACTGGCCACAAATAGGAATCTGTGATAGGTCAATGCTCCACAGAAGGGATAGAAGCCCTACTAAGATTTTTCTCCGAAGCCTACATTTTTCATGTCACTCTTCATGAGTACAGATCATCACTTAAGGCCTGATTACAGGTATGGAAGTCCATAGGACCGCCGTACCCACTGTGGCAGTCTGACCACCCCATCCCTGGTGGTGCAACTGCCAGATGACAATGCTGGCAGTCGGAACACCACAACACAGCCTCCACCACCAGGATCAGAGATCCCTATGGGTTGGCGGTGGTGAAAGATGTGGTCATGACTGGCAGTGCCGAGTTTGGCACTGCGTGCTGATCACAACTTTCCTTTTCACCAGCCTTTTCATGGCAAGGTCTCTTCCATGAAAAGGCTGGCAGAGTTGGGGCAGTGCAGGGGACCCTGTGTCAGCACACTCTGAATGCACACTGTCTGCCATGGCAAACAGTTGCATTTTGAGTGTGCTGTGTGCGGCAGCGTTGCCCTCTCTCTCTGAGAGCTGAGGCCAATGCCGTCGCATTGCTTCCATCAGTCAGCCCGGCATAAACATCGTAATACAGTGAAGGTGGTGGCCACCTCCCCACCGCCATATTGAAGTTCTGATGGTCCAACTGCCAAACTCCTAATTAGGCCCTTATTATACACCCTTTTGAATTCCTCATTCAACCAGCTGCACTAAAGTTTCCACCTTCACTTGCAATTGATAAGAGAGGTGCCACACGTCTCCCACGCTTCATCAGTGCTTTGTACTCTTCGAAAAGATTAAGGCCCTCATTACAACTCTGGAGGACTTTGACCTCCAGGGTTGAAGTTGCGAACGTACCGCCAACAGGCTGGCGGTACAATTCGCAATATTTTGAATGCGGCGGTAGCGCCGCGGTCACACCGCTGGGACCGGCGGTTTTCCGCCATGGTTGTCCCGTCAGTGATAATCCACCAGGGCAGCGCTGCTTGCAGCGCTGCCCTGGGGATTATGAGACCCCTTCCTGCCAGCCTGTCCATGGTGGTAGAGACCGTCATGGAAAGGCTGGCGGGAAGGGGAGTCACGGGCCCCGAGGGGCCTGTGCACTGCCCATGCACTTAGCATGGGCAGTGCAGGGCCCCCCATGCACAGCCCCATCGTGATTTTTACTGTCTGCCTGGCAGACAGTGAAGAGCGCGACGGGTGCTGCTGCACCCACCAAACCGCCACATTGCCGCCGGCTCGATTAGGAGCCGGCTGCAATGTTACGGCCAACATCCCCGCTGGGCTGGCGGGGATGTCCAAATGCGGCTGGCGGGTTTCCGGCCGCATGGGCAGCTGTCTGGTGGTACAACCTTGGCAGTCGGCCTTGTCCGACCGCCAAGGTTGTAATGAGGGCCTAAGATCATTGATCTCGATAGTCTCCCAACTGAGCTTGGTTCTATTGCATATTTCTATATATGATTTACCTGGTGTTAGGTCTTCGACATGTGTCAGATTAAAAGCAAAGATCAGAACAAGGGGATCAAAACCACTATCCATAAACCATTCAATAATCATTTAACATAGCCTATGCCACCATTTAATTCCTTTCGCTTTTCCTTAGCTCGAGAGGTTTATTGTAAGGTCTTGGGAAATTCACCTAATTTGTTTTTGGACAAGTATGCAAAATTTCAACAAAATTATCCAAAATGACGCACGATTGCATGAAATGCAAACCCTGCATTTCATGCTATATTTTAGTGGAAATGTGTCCTTGTGTCCATTTTTAGCGTGAGCACCATGAACTGCAGCTACTCACCTTCTGTTGTTCCAGTGTGTTCGAAGTACATTTTACAGCGAATGGCATGAAATAACGTAAAGCGGCGTAATGGCATAATTTGGGGAATTTCACATAACAAACATGAAGTGAAATTCTCAAAATTTTGCAAATTACGACAGCGTACTGTAAATTTTGCTCAGGTCTGGTTTCTTGTGTCTATACAAAAAGTTGACTGTATATGCATCCTCTTTCTAGCGTTTTACGTGATTCGAGTGTGCATACATTAAAATAATCACAGACATTTTCTTGTCAGATTAGTTTCCCTGACAATCAACAGTGTTTTTAATATTTAGTATATGAATAACTCACAAAACAATGCAAACTGCCCTAACAGAAAAACATACCAAGTTACAAAACAATACAGCACATCTTTGAAAGTAAGATACTGACGCCACTTCACACATTAACAATACAATTATGCCAAGAAACTTGTAAAGTGCTCCGGATTTTAGCCCCTCCGATACATTCACAAAGTGAGCGAACCTGATTTAGATATAAATTCCGTTTCACAAATAATTTTTAGACTTCACATTCGCTCACCATACACAGCCTCTTTGTTGGCTCGGGCTCTGGTCTCCCTCACAAGTAATTATGATATTATAATCTTCTTTCTATTACAAGGTATTATTCTCTAAGGAGGCGGGCATCACTATAAATAAAAATGTTATTTAAAATCTGAAGCAATGGTGGTTTAAATATTAATTTGTCTGAAAAATTAACACAGAGAGCTGTGTGCCTCCCAGGTTAGTCTTTTGTAGGAAGCCACATTTTAAACTCTAGGGGAAACAAGTGTCAGCTAAAACACAGATTGGAAAAAAAGATTAAAAAAGACATATTTCAGTTTAAAAAAAATTATATAGGCTGCCCAGTATCAGTTAAATTGGTACAGCGTCTTTATATGATCACCAATGATTCCAGTGTTTTCAAATAATTTGCTTTAGCAGTGGGGTGCATGTCACCGATGGGGCTTCAAATCCTGCCTTCAGGGGTCACCACTCGCCCCCACCCTCCTAGTGTTTTATGAGTTTCATTTCTTTCCATGTCTGGCCCATAATGTCAGAGCATTTTATGGGAGGCTGCTTCTCCCACAGACCTTAAAAAAGCCCTGGAACTGAAGGGTAAATCACAAGGCCATTATCTTGACACATGGTTGGTTACACACACTGGGGGCTCGTGTAGCGTACACGATGAAATCCTGCCCCCTCACCACCACCACACCAGTCCGCTCTTCAATCTCCTTTGAAAAGGCCTCGGGGCCAGGCTCTGGCGGATTTCTTTGAAATGAGACAGAAAGCATTTTAAAACAATTTCACTGAAATTGCCTGTGTGATAAATGCGCTGTACACTGCGGTTCTGCAATAATATTACTTTGTATTTTGTAAAGCAGTGACTGTGCACGCTGGCACCGCCGGCCCTGGATGCCCTGACAGCTTTCAAAGAGACTCATGAATATTCAAATACTCAACACAGAAAAAAAGGAAATAACATCCAACTGCTCAACATGTACAGCTTCCGTGTGACATTTAAGAATTTAAGCCTTTGGAGAAAAAGTCTTGGCAGTTAGAACATTTCTCTAAAATAAGTAACATGGTACCTAGTTTCATTTTTTATGTATTTATCTGTTAAACACTACATTCTCCCAAGGACATGCAGGCGGCAGAAAACAGAAGCCCCCCTGGAGACAAAACACGTGGCATGGAGCCGGTGAATAAAACTAACAATTACATTAATAGATCTCAACTTTTTTGACCTGTTGACTTTGCCAATGCTTTTATCGTCAAATAAAACAAACATGCTGTTGCTGTATTGCTGATGCTGAACAGCACCAGCAAAAATCTTAAGAAAAACGCTCACATATATGTGAACAAGTCGTATCACGCATGAATGCTCCATAATGCTACTGTGGGCCTCAGCTCACGATTTATGTGTAAATACCCATAATAATGCAGCAGCCATTTACCGTTTAATTTACCATTCCAAGATGTCAGGTGCCCATCTTGGAGCGGCAACTTAAAAACATAAGAAGTGTGCTGAACCTAGTGGCTCAGCAGCAACTGCAGCTGAAAGCTCTTTTTTGAAGAGTGATACAGGAAGGCGAGGAGCAATGGGGAAATTGGAGAGGGATTGGGAACAGGAATGAGCAAACGTGGGGGAGGTGGATAAATTGTTGATGAGCTACAGAATCAGTTGACAGGGGCAGAGCAGCAGGGCAGCTGGGTAGCGTATGAACATTAAAAAAAAAAAGAGTTAAAACCGGATGGGGAGGAGTGGGAAAAGCAATGGCCAGCAATGGCCAGCGCTGGCTGCATCATAGTGTTGGAGTGTGTCCTTTAAAAGCAATGTTAATACGAAAACTTGCAATATATTGTGTGATGAAGCTGCATAGAAAATGTGTTAACATAGAAAATAATGCACGTGTTTGAAATGTGCCCACAGGGAGTGGTTACCAATGTATTCGAAGACTAATGAAAAGGCTTGTTAATTCTGAATTATTATGCAATAATGTTTGAATTTGTATTAGTATATCATAATTAGGGTTATGTGTTAAGAATTTGCTTCATTAAACAAAAGGGCTTTAACTTAGCAAATCCTTGGGCCCAGCTGCCTGGCCTCATATTGAATTGCATTTTCTAACGTGTAGTGTGTAGTGTGAAGTTGTACTTTTCCAGGAGCTATATGTGTGTAGCCGTAGTGAATTCTTTCTCATGAGAACCGGCTTGCTAAAGGCGATGTTCTTGCTAGATGCAACAGTGTAATTCGTAACAGGTGCAAGGTTAACTCTCCTAGGAGAAGACAATGAAGACACTGACTGGAGCCCAAAGTGTAACATTTTCTACCTGACATTCCAACCGTTGAAGACGTCAATAACATGCAGCAATCCGTGATATGGGAACTGTGAACTGTGGAAAATTCTATCAAGGTGCTTACCAAATTATTGGACAGAGATAATGATGCACCAAACTTTATCCAATGAGGAATTAGGGACTAGTTAGACAGTTTTGACTTAACCGCATGACCCAGGAAGAAACCACTTCCATTCTGCCTTTTCCCCGTTCCACTCGAGCCACTTTTCCGGACACTTTTGTCTACTCTCCTGCGTTTATTCTGAGTACTTTAAAACCATCCACTACACCATTATTGCCTGATGCTAACTTTTCCTCTACCCGAGGGAAGTGATAATTTCCTAGCTATGCTATCTTATGTGTCTTGAAAGAGTCTTTGCTTTGCCTTAATGCTAAAGGCGTGGCCCCGTCCTATCGCTGCTGATGGTGAATCGACTGATGTCCTGAGGACGAAGACTGACGCTGCTTGCTGATCTGTTAGATTGATAACTATCCGATGCAAATTATAATTGTCTGTTTGCCTTTTCTTTCTAGGTACCAACTGCTATTTTGATAGAGGCCTTAGTTTAGATGTTTTCTAAATTCGTGTTCACTAAATGTTTTGCATGACGCCCAACATGCTAATGCTAATTTGAGGTTAGTTAAGGTGTTCTCTAATACCTTGTGCAAATCGACAAATTATTGAGATCTTTCTTTGTTGATTCATGTACTAATGAGACGCTGCTAAGTTGATTCAGATTAATGATGTGCCTAAATATTGAATGAATATAGTCTATGCATTGATTAAGTTGTGCTCTGATTGCTAATCGGTAGCGTTTTCTGATGAGTTTATTGATATTGAGATTAATAGACATGGTATCAGATTGTAACTAAATAGGGAAATAAATATCCTAACACTCATTTAAACTGGTGTGGTTATTCATGACTGAAAGGTCATGGTGTGTTTAATTTTCGATTCTTATTGATTGTTATTTGATTAGTGATTGTCATTATTGATTATTTATTGATATTGTTGGTTGATGATGTAAGAAAATATTTCGTACTGGGAAGTCTCCAAACGCGGTCCAAAGGTTTGTTGACCTAGACGCGTCTCCTTGTAAGTTTACTTATTGAGGCTCTGATGCACTCAATCAATCAATCAATCAAAAAAATGTATAGAGCGTGCTACTCACCCGTGAGGGTCTCAAGGCCCTAGTGGAGGGGGGTTGCTGTTCGAACAGCCATGTCTTGAGGTTTTTACTGAAGAAAACAATAGCACTTTTTTTCTTCTTTTAGGTAGGAGTTGAAAAGACCGACAACGGGAGGGAGAGAACAGGCAAGGAAGGACGAGTGGCAAAGAGGCAACCGGACAGTAAAAAAAAGTCCTTTGATACTGTCCGCTCTGGCCACGTCATAGCTTCTTTTTTCTAATGGCGGTGGGGGGCAACATAGACTTAGGAGGGTGCTGAGGGAGGGATCTACAAACATGGTTAACCAAGTGCAGGGAGTCAAAGGGGAAGAAGCAATGGGGAAGAAGCAACAGAAGCATGACGGCTGGGAGGGGAAGAAGCAACAGGAGCATGTAGGTGGGAGAGGAAGAAGCAACATAGACCAGAGGAGTGAGAGTGGAAGAAGCAACATGGACTGGATGGGTGGTCGGGGAAAAGCAACGCTGAGCAAGAGGGGTGGGAGGGGAAGAGGCAACATGGATATTGGGTACAGGGAGGGAGGGAACAAAGCAAGTGCAGAAAAATAGTACCTGAACCACAGCGCAAGCAGTGGATGGACACTAATCAAGCCAAATTAATCAGCAGCTGGTCCATACTTCAGACAAAGGAGGGGAAGTGAATTCGGCATTCACAGGTCAAAGGAGGCAGCAAAGAACAGTGACAATGAAACCAACGAGTAGTGAGCAATTGGCAGGCTCTAAGGGCCAGATGTATCAAGCCTTTTTGCATTCGCAAACAGTGCAAATGCCCGTTTGCGAATGCAAAAAGGCCTTTCAGAATGTATGAAAGGCATTCTGAACGCAATTTAAAGGAATCGCTAAAATAGCGATTTCTTAAAATTGCGAGCCCGTTTAGAGAATCGCAATTTGCGATTCTCTAAATAAGAAATCGCAAATAAGGAATCCTTATTTGCGATTTCTTAAGCACATGTAACAAGCAATTCCTTAATGCGAATTGGGCATTAAGGAATCGCTATTACCACCAAGTTGAACATGGTGGTAACCATGTGCAAATTTTAAAAATGCATTAAAAATGCATTTTTAAAATTGACATGTAACGCACAAATGCCCCTTTGGCATGTGTACACCTTACATGTCCTTAAAAAACTTCTTAGGGTGCAGCAGAGGGGGTCTTAGGCCCCCAGCACCCTGGGGGTTTCATTTCCCAAATTTGCGAATTCCAGTTAGGAATTCGCAATTTGGGAAATGCAAAAAATTCGCAAGTATAGGTGCGAATGGGGCCGGTATTGCAATTTGCGATTCGGTACTAGCATTTGCGATTTTTAAGAAATCGCTATTACTGAATCGCAAATATGATACATTGCATTTTGCGATTCAGAAATAGCGATTTCTTAAAAATCGCTATTTCCGAATCGCAAATGCCTTTTTGGATACATCTGGCCCTACGTCCCTTTTAGTAAACAATACCCTTCGCAGTGACAACTCGTGCTGCTTGCAGGCCAGATCTAAAAATTAAGAAAATGAGAATGACAAGAAAGTCAATCAAAGGTATGTCCAAAGCCCAGTGTATTTAATGTGGCTGTTTATAATAGGTCTTCAATAACATACAGCTAAAAGGTATTGAAGTGAAGAGTCCCACAAAAGCGTTAAAGTGAAACAGTCTTTAATATTAGAAAGACAAGCTTTAAGTTTTAAAAGTAATACAAAAGAGGGCACAGAGGGAAGAGAAGACGTACACCTCAGTCCGTTGGTATCATGTGGAATGCCGAGACATCAGCAAACTGTGTCAGAGGATTCCACATGACACAACGGCATTCTATGCCACATCATAACATCTCCCCCCTTCCTTTAATTTAACATTGTTCTTAATACATTAGAGAAATAAAACAATACTATTAATATAAACAAAAGTGTCCTACTGAAATTGAAACAAGAGTTACTTATAAACAACACCTAATAAACTATGCATCATCTAAGTACAAAGTAACAACCGACTAAATAAAAGATACACATATATCACTTTCACGACATAATATAATCATGAAATTTAACAGGTCTGCGGCGTTCCCGCTTCTCCTTCTTCTCAAAAGTTTTATGTACATTCTTTCTCATACATTCAGGAAAATGGCTAGAATCAACTTCTTTTCCATTGGAATGGTTGGACAACTTGTGATTACTTCCAGACTCACTTCTAGAATCAACACTGGGATTTAACGCCAAACGTGAGACACCCCACCAATTCCCATCAGCCAGCCTAGCAGCATTTTTACGTACCTCTAGAATTTGCTGGGGTTCTCTAAATTTTGACAAGCCTTTTTTGACTAATAAGGGATCTTTAACTCTTATCCAATCTCCAACCTGGAGATCATGATTTTTTTTCCTTAACGGTATTGCCTTCAACCTTCTCTTTCCCATTACCTCAGAATTATCTTTTGTAATTTGCCACCCCTTCTTAAGATCACACCCTTCATGAAATAAATCAATTATCCAAAAAGGACATAATTCTGTCTTTGCGACCCTCCCCCTCATTAACTCAAAAGGAG
Source organism: Pleurodeles waltl (assembly GCF_031143425.1). Classification (NCBI taxonomy): domain Eukaryota; kingdom Metazoa; phylum Chordata; class Amphibia; order Caudata; family Salamandridae; genus Pleurodeles; species Pleurodeles waltl. The sequence continues at coordinate 96,449,044 of NC_090449.1, forward strand.
TCTTACCAGTAGCGACATGAGGTGTAGTGCGATGAGACCAGATCAATTCTTTAATAGCTTGTCCAACAGGCATATTGTTCCTAAGGGTTGCTTGTATACACTCCACAAGTACACGATTGAAACGTTCAACAACACCATTACTCTGGGGATTATAGAGAGTGCAGGAATTGACACATTTCTGTGGATACAAACTGTACCCCGTTATCGGTCATTATTTGTTCAGGCAAACCTTCCCGGCTGAAAACTTCTTTCAGACATTTAATAACACTTTGAGTGGTGGGGACTCTGATAGGTAAAACCTCAACCCACCTGGAAAGGTGATCCACTAAAACCATGAAATACCTCATGTCTGGCGGTAATACATGATATGGTCAAAGAAAATCTATACCAATTTTCTGCCATGCCCGAGCTGGCGATGGAACAAAGGAATCAGTCATTCCTTGGGTAACAAGAACCTTGTCACTTACACAACACCTAGGACAATTTTTAACCAACTCCTCAATTTCCTTATCCATACTAGGCCACCAGAAATTTGATCTCAGGTTCCTTTTGGTAAAAGTGGAACGAAGATGTCCTACATGTGCTTTAAGGTTCAAATCCCACCTGAGACACTCTGGAGGAATAAGTTTGTCACATCTAATGAGCATGTCACCTTCAACAGATCATTCTTTCAATACTTTCCAATAAGGTTGTAATTCAGGCGGAAGAGTTCTCTCTCTAGGCCACCCAGCCTTAACGTATTGCATAACTTCACACAACCACTTGTCATTTTGCAATGACTTGATCCAAACATTTTCATCCAAAGTTTCAGTGACACACGCTATTAAGCACTCTTCTACTTCAGTCTCCCATTCTTGTTCTTCTTCATCTAATATGGGAAGACGGGATAAACAATCTGCTCTACTGTTTTTTCCTCCCAGAATATACTCAACAGAAAAGTTGAACTCTAATAATTTAGCAGACAAACGAGCAATTCGAGCAGTGGAACGTCTAATTTACTTACCAGATAAGATTTCCACCAGGGGGCGGTGATCGGTTTTTAAAATAAAATGTCTACCCCAAAGGTATTGTTTAAATTTCTCAGCACTCCATGCACAAGCAAGAAGTTCCTTTTCAATAACAGAATACTTCCGTTCAACCTCCCGCAAGGTCCTAGAAGTAAACCCAATGGTGCTTTCCTTGCCTCCGTCCGAAACTTGTGTCAAGACTGCACCTAATCCATACTCACATGCATCCACTGTTATAATAGTTTGTTTTCATCAGAAAAAGGTTGTAACACAGGAGAATTGACAATTTGTTGCTTAACCAGCTCAAAAGCGTCATTGAACTCTTTAGACCAATGAAACACTTGTTTCTTTTTAAGAATGGCTCGAAGACACTCAGTGGTCTTGGCAAAGTCTTTTAAAAACTTCGCATAAAATTCACATAAACCTAGGAAAGAAAGAAGCTGCTCCTTGGTTTTAGGTGCAGGAGCTTCTAGAATGCTTTTCACTAACTTGGGCCTCGATTTAACACCCTGTTCCAATAAAACATGACCCAAGTACTAGATCTCCCGAGCCTTGGAGAGACATTTGTCTCCTCTTAAAGTGACTCCTCTTTCTTCCAAAGTTTCCAAGACTTTTTCCACAACCTTGTCATGTACCATTTCAGTGTCAGCAAAAATCAGGATATCATCCTGAAATATGACAACATTGGAATTATTGGGAAACATGTCAGTCATTAATCTTTGAAAGACAGCAGCAGCTGACGCCAAACCGAAAGGTAATCTACAAAATTGAAAAGTACCATCAGGTGTCACAAATGCAGTGAGATAGCGTGAGTCAACATCAAGTTCAAACTGATGGTACGCCGATTTAAGATCTAACTTCGTAAACCAACTGGCTGAACCTACTTTAGCTATGAGATCGTCTATTCTGGGCAACGGGAAACTATCAACCCAACTTGCCTCAATCAGGCTTCTTAAGTCCACACACATCCTAAGGTCTCCAGAGCTTTTCTTCGCTAAGACAATGGGGGATAACCATAGAGCTGCCTCAATCTTTTCTATTATCCCCTGTTTGCACATGTCCCTTAATAAATTGGACAATTCTGCCATCACGCTAAAACGAACATTCCTCAATTTATGCTTAATCGGGGTTACTCCTTGTTTCAACCTGATTGTGTGTGTGTAGTTTGTAATTTTACCTAACTTGTCCTGGAACAGACCTTTGAATTTTTGTTGCAAAAAATGCTCTGAATCATATAATGTGTTAATACAATTGGTGTTGCTACGGTCAATCGAGACAGGTTTCTCCCTTCCTGGTTTAATGACCAATTTAAAATCCGCTTGGTGTATTAAGCCCAAAACATTAATGCCTTTTCTTGCTACATACACCTTGCCATGGAGCGTCTCACCAAAAACAGACAATGAAGTCCAAAAATACCCGACTAAATCAATTTTGCTCCCCTCAAAGGCTGATGTAGTGACATCAGGAGGAAAAAGAGTACTATCACTCCAAAACTCATTGAATTTTTCTAATGAAACAATAGTAATGCGTGCACCAGTATCTACTAATAATTTGACAGGCACACCACACACCAGTACTTCAATATCAGGGTCTATTAACACTTTACTAACAGAGGGATTGTCATCTTTGATAACCAAAACAAACTCATTATCATCCTGTTGTGCATTTTCCTTATCTCCATCAAGTACACAACGGATGCTACTCCTTTTTCCACCTCTACGTACACGTGAGAAATGACCCAGTTTATTGCAGTTCCTGCATTGTTGATTAACTGCCGGACAATTCCTGAAGGATGAAACGTGATTCAAAGAACCACATCTATAGCACATAGTTTTAGAGTTGCCTTTGAAAGGCAGAGTATTCCTGGAAGGTGGTGAGCGATCTTGTTTTTTTTCAGTACAAAGCAGTCTCTTGTGATCAAAATTTTGCGAATTCATCACTGCACCTGAAATAGAAATGTTAGACATAGACAATTCCAACTGTTTAGCATCCTCCAATGAACATTCAACGCTTTTTGCTATATCAATAGCTTTGTCTAATGACGGGTCTTTACACGTTAATACCTTTTCTTGAATTCTTTTAGAAAAACACCTTGCTACCAGTTGGTCACGTATAAGTTGCGAAGTAAAGTTTTCAAATTCACATTTGGCCGCCAGTAATTTTAACGCAGTAATGAAAGAATCAACACTCTCATTTGGATTTTGTGCTCTGGTAAAAAATTTGTACCTATTGACAACTACATTCTTAGTCTTAGTGAAATGTTTGTCCAACTGCGCAACTGCCATCTAAAACTTATCCAACTCCTCTTACTCACGTAATTCATAAACTGGAAGATAATCAAAAATGTTCTGTCCTTCCACTCCTACATGATAGTACATTAAACTTTTTTTCCTTTCTGGCCTGAATTTATGACCGTCTATAGCTCCTAGGTATGCCTTGAATGAACGTAACCATAATTTCCACTTTAAAGGAGGGTCACCTGGATCTTGCAAAAAAGATGATGGTGGTAATATATTCTGAATTTTTCTAAAACAGTCTCTAAAAAAAAACAAAAGAAAAGAAAAGGAAAGAAGAAATATATAAAAAAAATAATAGATAAATAAATAAATGAATGTTAATACAAATAATATATATATGTATGATAGTCCAATGAAAGATGGCTGAAACCGTATTCTATGTAGAAGGGAACAAAGTACAAAAAATAGTCCATCATCTGTGTCAATAACAGGCAGGAAAAAAAAACAAAGTGTCCTTCTTCTATTTCCAGTAAACAGCAAACGAAGGGAAAACAAGGCAGGAGAGAATCAGCGTCGTTTCAATAGTGGTGGTGACTCGAAAGAAAAAGAAAAACAAACAGTTCCCGAGCTGAAAGACCGTTTAACAAAAGGTAGGAGACAACCTTGTGCCATGCACGCACGCTGAAGAGCACGCATCTTCAGATACACGCGCGCTAAGGTGCTCGCGTCTCCAGACACGAGCTGAAACACTTGTGCCTCGCGTTTTCAGACACACGCACTAAGGTGCTCGCGTCTCCAGACACGAGCTGAAGCACCTGTGCCTCGCGCAGTTCGCACGCGCTGAGAAGCACCCGCTGGGAATACCGTTAGACTAACGGTATTCTCCTTAGTACCCTCTGTGCCCTCAAATACATACGGGATCGGAACGATGAAGGAAACACCAAAAAACTATCCTGGAGGTGCCGTAGAATATGTTCCAGATTAAGCAGTCAAAGAATGAGCGATCCCAGGAACACTGAAGTCTTGTTAGAAAAACACACAGCTGGAAGTGGGCTCGTCATGGACTAGAAACTCGTCGCCAATCTTGAAGTGACGAGTCCCACGAAAGCGTTGAAGTGAAACAGTCTTTAATATTAGAAAGACAAGCTTTAAGTTTTAAAAGTAATACAAAAGAGGGCACAGAGGGAAGAGAAGACGTACACCTCAGTCCGTTGGTATCATGTGGAATGCCGAGACATCAGCAAACTGTGTCAGAGGATTCCACATGACACAACGGCATTCTATGCCACATCACAAAAGGTATCTGTAGATGAGACCTGGAAAAACAGACATTAGAGCTCTATGAAACTGTGGAATCATCAATCCCGGTATTTCATAGCAGTTTTTTGATGTTAAATATTATCAGGTTTGGCCTGCCAAAATTTAACTGTGGCTGTTGGTAAACTCCAACATACGTATAGAAGCAATGCTTGACAGACTGGTATTTGCGCAGTGGCTGAGATTTACCGGGCCATTTGTACTGAAGGCCTAGGTTCTTCTGTTTTTGGAAATGGTACACAGTAACATTTTTGAATAACTAATGTGTTTAGTTATGCCAAAAATATATTGTGTACTCTTTTAATCCTGATACTTTAAGGGCCCAATTCACAAATGTGAACTTACACATGAAGTCTAAGTTTAGACCTAAGGTCTATGGGTCCAGTTCACAAAGGTCACTCCAGGTCTAAGTTTACATTTGTGAAACGGGCCCTTAGACTTCAGGTCTAAACTTAAGGCCTGATTTAGACATTGACGGATGGGTTAATCCGTCACAATAGTGATGCATATCCCATCTGCCAATATCTACATCCCATTAATTCCAATGGGATTTAGATTTTGGCAGACAGGATATCCGTCACCGTTGTGACGGAGTAACCTATGAGCCAATATCTAAATCTGGCCTTTAGACTTCAGGTCTAGGTTTTCCTTTGTGAATTGTTCCTTTTCACTTTTGTGTTTATGAAGGGGAAAAAAGAAGAAAAAAAAACTACAAGCAACAGAATGCAAAGAAATAAAAGGTCAGGATGAAAAAACAACATTTGATATGAGATAACTACTATTTGCAAAACTACTGAAATGCAGAACATCTCATGTCAGGCAAGGGAGCTTACATCATCATTGTTTTGTTTTGCGCTCTTATGCTTGCAGTTCTGCAACTTCCAAAAACTGGAAACAAGAGGCAATTGCAAAGAATTCACCAGTACAGGTGTGTATATTGCTGTTCTAACCTGTGCGTTAAGAGAAACTTGCACTTCTTCTGTGTCTGTAGTTGTGCTACTGTCCTATTCAGATGAAAGCAGAACAGCTTTAGAATGTTGATAAGGCCCAAATAAAGGTATAGCAGTCCTTTCTAGATGTTCTAAAGCACTTAAACATAGATTCCTTCTCAAAAGAGCTGGACCTGCTGCAGTGAAGAAATGCAGTCCTGCTATAAAGTGCTGGTACTGTACCATTAAATGTAGGAAGCGCCTAGAGTGACCCATGTAAAACACAAATACCCTGCTAAGAGTGCCACTTGAGCCCCTTGAGCCTCATGCGCTTCCAACTCATGTTTGGTTCATAATGTGGCAGCCCAGCATGGTAGAACCAATACTATGCCATATTACATGCACATTAAGGTAAGCGATGTTCATTTACATTGCAGTTTTTTACACCTGCAGTGCCCTTATTTTACAGGTAAGTTTGTAAGTATTATCGCTAGCTTTATATATTTCTAATCCAAAACTTAGTTGAATTATTTCTTTTTAATTTAGTATTTGGTTATTAAATACTACAATACTATAATAAGTTTCCTTTACTTACTTACTTTTCCATGAACATTAAACCTCATTACTACACTTAAACATTGCCCTTCCCAGAACCCTAAAAGTCTTTACTACACCTTAACACTACTCTTTCCTGAACCCTAAAACGCCTTACTAAACATTAATAGTACCCATCCCTGAACACTAAAACCCCTTACTACACTTAAACACTACTCTTTCTTTAAGTCCCCCCTCCTACCTGAACACTCTTCCCCTCTTGTACCCTAAAAACCCTTACTACCACTAAATGCTTCCCTTCCCTGAACCTTAAAAACGTCTTAATACCCTTAACGCTACTCTTCCACACACCCTAAATACCCCATACTATCCCTTTAGGCTACCTTTCCCTGAACCGGAAAACCTTGCTACCACTTGATGGTACCCATCTCTGAGCCCTAAAAACCATTGCTGCTCCATGACACTACCCTTCCCTTACCCTTAAAGGCCCCTTACTATTGTTTAATTCTACCCTTCCCTACGTCCTAACGAGCCCTTAATTCTGTTTAGCAGTACCGTAGTCTGAACCGGAAGAACTCTCAATATCTTCCAATGCTTCCCACACCGCAAAAAAAAACGTACTACCCATTAAAGCTACCCTTCCATGAATCCTAAAATCTCCTTACTACCCCTCAATTGTGCCCATCCCTGAAACATGCAAACCTTTGCTACCACTTAATGCTACCCTTCTCTGGCCCATAAAAAACCTGTACTACCACTTAAAGTTACCCTTCCCTGAAACCTACAAACTTCTTACTAGCCCTTAATGCTCACTCAGGTACTCTGCCTACAGAAAGCAGGTGGAGCCTAAGGATGACCTGCTGGAGAGAAAAAGGAAACCAATTACTGAGTCTCCAGTAATTACTCATTTCTAAGCAAATCCTTGTGGTCCCTGTTATTTCTCTCACCATCCTCCACCCTGCAGTTATCAATGTTCCTAGTATTGATAAGTCTTGGGAGAAGCTACTAGATGATAAGGCCCCCAACACAAAAAAATGTAACTCTTTAAAGTGTTAGAATAACGCTAGTGGAAGCACTTTCGTGATTCAGATGGAATGCGCTCTGCTGGTAATGGACATCAGAGGTGACATTACAGCAAATATAGAGGTGAATTTGTAAAGCATTGTTTCTGTCTGTTTTTCTGCATCTATGTGTGTACAATTAGGGCCAGTTTTTTGCTTCTGCTCTGGTACTAAGAGGCACAGAATGCAGTACTTTTGTCTAAATGAAAAAGGGTTAAATGCTCTTAAAACCACATTTCCTCAGGTTGTTTATAGATTCCCACATGCTCTAAATGACTACCAAAGTAGTATGTTCATGAATGACACAATACACCAAATATTAGTTCATTACTTTCCTAATTTATTTGTTATAATGGCTATCTGCGTAAGGAAAACGTCCACTCTTAGAATTGGCACAGATAGACCAAGGCACACAAAAAGGTAAAAGTTCTTCAATGTTTCTGGGACGTGAGTAAAGCCCAAGTATTGTACATCCAGAGGTGAAGAGTAAAAGCGATGAATCCAAGTTGTTGATATGTTAGAGTCTTTATTCGCAGGTATAGGTTTGTGTCGTCTTTACAGGAAACAGCCAACACGTGTTTCGTCACGCAAGTGACTTTATCAAGGCTGTAAGGAAGTAATAGAAACATACCGATATGTACAATTGGTCTGAAGGTATGTACTAATTCAGTGTTAAAGACATAGTGGTGAACCCATAATCCGCTAGGGAAGGATGCATGTGCGATTGTAACCACGTGAGTAAGGTTTCATGCGGCATGGCACAGTATGTGTTATCGTCAAAGCTCAAGACCAAGTGAAAGTTACAACAATGACTAAAATTAGTGATTTACGTGTAGAGACCGTCTATTAGTGGATATTTGGTGAACCGAATATTGGTGAATTGAAGTGCCAAGGATATAAAAAAGCAGTGGTGGCAGTGCTGGTAGAATAGGATTGGTAAAGCCAGGTGAGTAGGTATACACAAGGTATCTCTTGAAAAATGGTAAAGAGATATATAGAAAGTTGGGTACCAGATAGGAATACAGTTAAGATATGATAGGAACGTGCTAGGGGGTAATTATGGAGCTTGTGCAAAGGTACTCAGTAATGAGACCCTACCTGGGCCCGTCCGGCCAGGTGCAGAGGACAGCAGTGAGTTCAAAATGGCAGAAAATACGATGGTCAGTCCCGGGTGGGACTGCCGCAGGTGTACGGTGAACACAGTAGTCAAAAGGCTGGTGCTATCAGAGCCCTGATAAGCCCGAAGTATTAATCCTGAATGGAGAAAACGTATGAATAAAGTTACTAAAACTCGGGACCTCCAAGAAAGAATGTGTGTACAGCAAATCTATCGAGATGTGTGACAACAGGGGAGGACCCATATCCCAAATGTAGCTGATTATAGACAATACATAAAGGATCGCCTTCAAATGGGTTTGAAGGTAGCTGTAAGGTGATCCAGAAGTATACATTACTAGCGTGTGCCGAGACCTAGGCGTGTAAACGGACACGTCCAGCATAGTAAAAAACGAGCATGTCTAGGTTAGAGGTCAGTATGTAAATTGCCTCGAACAATCCTACAATGTTACTTGATAATTAACGTACAGGCACACCCGAGAACCGCATCTAAGCGGGAGCCGAGTACTGGTTTATATGTTAATAATTGAAATGCAGTGGCGACGGGCTTAACTACTAGTTAAAGAAAAAAGTCCAACATTAGAAGATCCCCCGAACACTCGAAAGTGTTGAACAGGGTTCCCGAATACCTGAAATTCAGTAACGAAGCGTCCAGTGCATCACGCGAGGCGAGTCAGTATGCTCGATGTCGCGCGATCTATTTGAGCCGGCTCTCGGTTAAAAGAAATAGAGGACGGACTGTTTTGTGAAAAAATGTCGGGGTAGAAAGTAAAAAGCACAGGAAAAAGACGGAAACTATGGCAGCCATTTTGGAGAGAGAAAGTTATTAAGGTCAGAGACAGTAAAAAGGTGTGAGAGACGCTTGGGAGGAAGGAAAGGTAACAAGCGTTAAGGAGCAAGTAGGTGAATATTTGGACTTATAAAAAGTGGCAACAATGTGAGGAAAGGTAGTGTATTGGGTAGGAGTGGGAATGTGAAGAATGGGATACAAGTGGTGTGTAAAGACATCCAAAAGGGGTTATGCGACGTACTGGAAAAAGCTTGTGATAGAGCTAAGAATAATGGCCCGTTTGTGCTAGTCATCCTTAGAGGACACAAACTATGATTCGGGCGTCACATTTATACAGGGTAGTAACTTGGCAGCACAAGTGGGACTGCCGCAGGTGTACGGTGAACACAGTAGTCAAAAGGCTGGTGCTATCAGAGCCCTGATAAGCCCGAAGTATTAATCCTGAATGGAGAAAACGTATGAATAAAGTTACTAAAACTAACTTGTTTTAGAATGCCTTAGGATATAATTTTGGCATCAGCTCCACCTTTCATCTGATTGTATTTTCCTTATGTATCGTACGCTCTTATTAGCTCATAGTTACCTTGCTAACTTTTTGTTATCTTATTATTACTGTTATCAGGTATCTGGTTGCTTTCCCTAACATGTATACAGTACCATGTGTTTTTTAACTTTTCTACTGCCTTTCGCCTCTACATTGTCTATATTTTTCTGTTGTGCTGCCAAGTTACTACCCTGTATAAATGTGACGCCCGAATCATAGTTTGTGTCCTCTAAGGATGACTAGCACAAAAGGGCCATTATTCTTAGCTCTATCACAAGCTTTTTCCAGTACGTCGCATAACCCCTTTTGGATGTCTTTACACACCACTTGTATCCCATTCTTCACATTCCCACTCCTACCCAATACACTACCTTTCCTCACATTGTTGCCACTTTTTATAAGTCCAAATATTCACCTACTTGCTCCTTAACGCTTGTTACCTTTCCTTCCTCCCAAGCGTCTCTCACACCTTTTTACTGTCTCTGACCTTAATAACTTTCTCTCTCCAAAATGGCTGCCATAGTTTCCGTCTTTTTCCTGTGCTTTTTACTTTCTACCCCGACATTTTTTCACAAAACAGTCCGTCCTCTATTTCTTTTAACCGAGAGCCGGCTCAAATAGATCGCGCGACATCGAGCATACTGACTCGCCTCGCGTGATGGACTGGACGCTTCGTTACTGAATTTCAGGTATTCGGGAACCCTGTTCAACACTTTCGAGTGTTCGGGGGATCTTCTAATGTTGGACTTTTTTCTTTAACTAGTAGTTAAGCCCGTCGCCACTGCATTTCAATTATTAACATATAAACCAGTACTCGGCTCCCGCTTAGATGCGGTTCTCGGGTGTGCCTGTACGTTAATTATCAAGTAACATTGTAGGATTGTTCGAGGCAATTTACATACTGACCTCTAACCTAGACATGCTCGTTTTTTACTATGCTGGACGTGTCCGTTTACACGCCTAGGTCTCGGCACACGCTAGTAATGTATACTTCTGGATCACCTTACAGCTACCTTCAAACCCATTTGAAGGCGATCCTTTATGTATTGTCTATAATCAGCTACATTTGGGATATGGGTCCTCCCCTGTTGTCACACATCTCGATAGATTTGCTGTACACACATTCTTTCTTGGAGGTCCCGAGTTTTAGTAACTTTATTCATACGTTTTCTCCATTCAGGATTAATACTTCGGGCTTATCAGGGCTCTGATAGCACCAGCCTTTTGACTACTGTGTTCACCGTACACCTGCGGCAGTCCCACCCGGGACTGACCATCGTATTTTCTGCCATTTTGAACTCACTGCTGTCCTCTGCACCTGGCCGGACGGGCCCAGGTAGGGTCTCATTACTGAGTACCTTTGCACAAGCTCCATAATTACCCCCTAGCACGTTCCTATCATATCTTAACTGTATTCCTATCTGGTACCCAACTTTCTATATATCTCTTTACCATTTTTCAAGAGATACCTTGTGTATACCTACTCACCTGGCTTTACCAATCCTATTCTACCAGCACTGCCACCACTGCTTTTTTATATCCTTGGCACTTCAATTCACCAATATTCGGTTCACCAAATATCCACTAATAGACGGTCTCTACACGTAAATCACTAATTTTAGTCATTGTTGTAACTTTCACTTGGTCTTGAGCTTTGACGATAACACATACTGTGCCATGCCGCATGAAACCTTACTCACGTGGTTACAATCGCACATGCATCCTTCCCTAGCGGATTATGGGTTCACCACTATGTCTTTAACACTGAATTAGTACATACCTTCAGACCAATTGTACATATCGGTATGTTTCTATTACTTCCTTACAGCCTTGATAAAGTAACTTGCGTGACGAAACACGTGTTGGCTGTTTCCTGTAAAGACGACACAAACCTATACCTGCGAATAAAGACTCTAACATATCAACAACTTGGATTCATCGCTTTTACTCTTCACCTCTGGATGTACAATACTTGGGCTTTACTCACGTCCCAGAAACATTGAAGAACTTTTACCTTTTTGTGTGCCTTGGTCTATCTGTGCTTATTGTCATTGTGTACCCTGGTACACAACTCTTTGTGCCCAACAGGGTAGTGGGGCACCTGACCGAGTGGCACCTTCTTTCTCCTATCGGACTCACTGTGTTGCCTTAACAAGAACTGTAACGGAACGGAAGTGCGGCTTTCTTACCACGCACTACCCACTCTTAGAATTGGCATGACATCGCATCTCTCTGAATGACATATTTTAGCAATTCTTTAAAAAATATTCAAAGAGTAGATGCTGGCTAGGATTACTATTACTCCAGAGGAGTATTAATCTCTACCTGCATGCTGTCTGCTGGCCATGTGTCATTCCACCTTCCAGAAAGTGCTTCTAAGAGAATGCACAAGGAATTATTCTAAATCTGAAAAATGAATTAAACTGTACAGGTTTCTGTTTTCTTTTTCCTATACGCATTCTACAGAAAGCAATATTTTTTATACTTTTTCCCCGGATTGGCATATTCTGTAAAGCAGACTTTAATGTAATAAGCAACATTTGTACATACAATGCATGCAGCCCAGCATTTGCCAATACCTCTTTTTACATGTGTTGGCACATTAAAGACGGACCTTCCAACTTTGCCAATGCTTCTTCAGAAAAGCTATCTTTTTGGCTGATGCCCCTTGGTTAATGCTCAGCATAGCAGTCTTTGTCTGACTGCGGTTGTTTCCCAGGGTTGGACTGGGACAGAAAATAGGCCAGGGCACCAAAATAAAAGTGGGCCCCATTAGTGAACCAGAAAGCTAAAAAGTGGTCAACATTTGAAAATTAGGCAAGTTTTGAACTTGTGAAACAAAGCTTTATAGGTATATTGTAAAGTATGGGACACTCCATGCATTTGTGTTTGCTGTCCACAATGCTTGTGGTACTATCAGGGAAAGTGAGAAAAATTGAGTTGTTGGTTGACTGAGATGTGAGCCCTGGTCAAGCAACAGTCACAACCCCTTGCAAGGTGAACCACAAAAAATCACTAAATTAACCTGTGCTTAACTCTAGGTAGCTAGCCTCAAAAAGAAGTCAAGATTAGCTTAGAAGCAATGTGTAAAGTATTTATGTAGCACACAAACAGTAATAGAGCGACAATACAACAGAATAAAAATCCAAAACAAATTTAGAAAAATAGAGTACAATTTAATATATTATTTGACACAAAAACAACAAAACTCCACTCCAATCAGTAGAACCAGATTTATGATTTTTTTAAAGTTTTTGTTGAAAACTGGTGCCTAAAAGATCAAAGGGCCAACCGCAGACATCTAGTTGCGGGAAAAAATGTTAATGTCGAGAAATATGGCTGACCACAATGGAGCACAATTTGTTAACAGAAGTGGATTGGGCCTGATTGGGCTTGATCAGAGCTTACCTTTGGACTTAGAAACATTTCTGAGAAAAATGTTCTGCGGAGGTACATTTAAATGGGGCAAGGCTGTAGGAAGTGTCTGAGGCGGGAGTGTCGTTGTTGGATAGCCTTGGGTCGAAGTCGCAGTCAAGATTTCTACATTTAGATTTAGTAGCTGAAATGGAAAAAAAAAATCTCCAGTGGGACAAGGCAGAGGGCTGTAGCTGAAGACAGTTCCATGAGGCTGCATTCCTCTTTGGCGAAGGGCCGCTGAAAAGGATTTTCTGCTGTGGAGAAGAAGGTAGCGGGAGAAGCTGCAAAGTCAAACTGACTTGCGATGCACCTCGGGTAGATAGAGAGCAAGTTGGTCCTGGTCTCCTCCTGGTTCTCAGATCACTTTTGGGGCAAGTTTTAAGTTTTGGATTTGGGCTATCATGGCACATCTAGCACCACTTCCAAGGTTCCTGGACTGGAGAGACACCAATGGGAGGGTCAGGACTCAATTAGGCTGAGTCCCAGTGTCAGCTGAGGATGAAAAAAGCCTTTTGCATCCATGTGGTGCTGAAAAGGATGCCAGCAAACCAGCCTTTATGAGTCAATCTGGAAAACCTGGGGCTGATGAAGATCCAGGTCTTGTACCTAGGCAGAAGACAGCAGATCAGCAGTCCAGCAGAGTAGCAGTCCTCACATGAGCACAGGAGTCCTTCATCTTGGCAGAGTATCCACAGGTCTAGAAGTGTACTTAATAGTTAGTGTCTAAGGTCCTATTTTTATATTCTGGGGCCCTTCCTCTAGGAAGTGGAAGAAGCTTCTAAAAAGGCCCTTTGAATTGCATGGAATATACTGACTGCTCTACCCTGGCTCCAAAATGGATGCAGTGATAATATGAGGTCATTAGGTCCTTTGTGTGAAAGCAGAGCATACATTAGTCAGTTGCAAGTGGGGCTGGCCTCAGCTCTGCCCCTCATCCTGCCAGCAGATGGACCATTGACGAATTGGCTCAGTCAGATTGACTGTCTGGGATGAATTCACAAAGTCTAACTGTCAGCTACACCCAGTCATGTGACCAAATAAGGCTCCAGGCACAAAAGGCTAAGGACAGGAAAATGCCCACTCTCTGAAAGTGGCATTTTCAATCTTGTAATGATATATGCGATGTTTCCATTAAAGATGGTTTATCACTACTATTTCATAGATATCAAACGTAATATGAGCACCTGCTCCCAATTGGACACTACAACTTATTAAATGTAATAAGGAATCCCCAATGTTATCCTATGGGAAGGGTAGGTATATTGGAGAGTTTTTCACTACCACGACATCTAAAACAAACATACATGTGCAACCTTTCATTTACATAGAACCCTGCCCTGTGGGCTAGCTATGACCTACCATAGGGGTGACTTGCATGTAATAAAAAGGGAGTTTAAGACTTGGTAAGGGGATTATATTGTCAAGTCGAATTGACAGTTTAACACTAGCCATTATTTAGGCTGCAACGGCAGGCCTGGGACATGTTTTAAGGTGCTACTTAAGTGGGTGGCACAATAAGTGCTGCAGTCCTACTGATAGCACTTAATTCACACATCCCTGGTATAGGGCATACAACTCTATAAGGGACTTATAAGTAAATTAAATTTGCCAATCAGGTGCAAGCCAATCAAACCATGTTTAGAGGAGTGAGCCCAGGCCCTTTCCACTGGTTAGCAGTGGTAAAGTGCATAGAATCTTAAGGCCAACGAAAAACTAATTTCAGCACAAAATGTGGCGGGAAAGGCAGAAATGTTTGGAGGTGACCCTGCAGAGAGTGCCAGGTCCAACAGAAATTCACAGTAAAAGGCTCACCTAGCAATAAACCAAGCCACAAGCTGGTAAAAACCTTACCCGCAGAATGATTTGAGAGACCAGCCCATCAGGCACTGCCTGACTGCTCCAAAGGCCCATCCAATCCTGGTGTTTTGTTTTTACACTAGCAATGTGGCTAGCCACTGGTCCCCCTCAAGGAAGGTTGCAAACAGGCTTCATCAATGGGGATTTCTGTTGTCTGTTGAAGAAAAAGACAAGATACGATTACATCCTGCAATTGTAGGCAGGATCCACCAGCACTCTATTTGGATGAACATAACTTATTTTTAAACATCAGAACTAGAGAGGGAAAAGCAGCATAGGGAGAAAGAAGGAGGAAAAGGAAGATGGAAAAACAGTGGCCAGTGGAGAATGCAGGGATGGAAAGGAACTATGAGCATGCAATATAGGGTAAGGTAGAGTATGTTGGTGATAAAAGTGGCAGGAGGTGTAATAAAGACTAGATATCCTTGGTATTCTCAACTGCTGACATTTGGCAGTGAACGAGAGGGCTTACAGAAAAATGTGAGCCCCTGCACTTTTTCTTTTACAAATTAGGCACTGCAGTTGCTTTTTCAATTCATAATCACTCAGTGCTTAATTTGTAAAAGAAAAAGTGCCAGGGCCCTCTTCAGGGGGCACCACAGCTTGAGCCAGCAATTGCCACACCAGCACTGCCAATAGCAGTACCTACACAACCACCAACCATCACACTGCTTCTAATGTGACAATTCAGACTATTCAACACCCTCAAATCTATTGTTCTGCTCATCTCTACATAACGCAAACAGCGCCATTGTGTTATCTGTCAGAAGCGGTGTTGACAATATAGTGCTAGTGCCAAGCACTGGAAACCTGCGGCTCAAAGTAAGCACTTCACTCACTGCAACAAACAGAGATCACTTGGGAAGGAGGCTGCACCCAGTGAACTCCATCATTGCATGGTAGGTGAAACAAGGACTGCATAAATACAATGCACAAAATAACAAATTCACCCTTGAAAAGTGATAGATTGATGCCAAACACAATCACAAACCACATGAAGGTCACAGATACAGTCACTGCGAAATGATCTCAACAGGAATGAAGATACAAGCAAGTATAAAAGAAGTACACCTGTAGCTAAGGTAAATCTCTGGAGGAACAATTTGCACAGATACGGCCATGATGCATGTGAGTAGTTGGGCTTCCAGATTCTCCTCACTCATAGCATATTTTATTTTTCAGAAACCTGACAAGTAGAAGAAGCTGGGATGCTTGCTCCTAGCGTTCCATCACGTGCACTGTTTTCAACCTGCAGTTTTTGAAAGGACCTATTGTTTATGTCTACCTTTACAATGCACATGCAATGAGCTTCTTTGTAGCACCTGCACCCCATGCTGTGCTTAAGTACAAATTACGTTAGGCATATGATAGTATTTAATTCAGATTTTTCAAATAAAAACTATGTTTGTAATTCCTGTATCACAGCTCTATCTATGTGCTCACAGGATAGAGGTTTTGGTGGGGATCTGAGCAGAACCAAAGAGGTAGCAGCTACTATTTGATCCAAATACTGTAGGAATCACATTCAGACAACCTGAGTGTTTCATCATCGTTGAGAAGGTGGCTCTTTGAAGTACTTTTTATGGTTTTCTTTCGGTTTGCAGTTGTTACGGCTGTGATGGGAAGTGGATATTGCCTCAGGCCACTATTGCAGAGGGCAATAAGTCCACAAAACTACAAACTACATAATATGGACAGGAAGAAGTGGTTTTGGACTGACATCCTCTTGAACTCTGGGAACATGGAAGAATAAGAAGAATAGAGGTCTTGAAGTGCTCTGCAGTGCTCATCAGAGGCAAATACCAAAGCAGACGTTATGAGCAGGGCCTCATTATGGCAATTAATCAGCTCTTTTGTCTTTGGTAGAATCTCTCAGAAGCCATTATAAACTTCTCATCCCTTAGCACCACCCTAACATCACCATGTGAGTGCCATATTTAATATACAGCGCACCATAGCGCAGGGTAGGGGCACTTGTGTAAAAGGAATGTATGCTATTGATTGATTGTACAGGATTAGCGTCAACAATATGGCGCTAATCCTGCAGAGTACATAGGGGTCCATTGAAAACAATGGTATGCCCCCTTTTAATGCATGCTCTGTGCAGCCGCTAGAAATGGCGCAGTGGATTCGCTTAGATTCCAGTGCACCGTTTTTGCGGTCCCCCTAATGGAGGAAAGCCCCCCCCTTGCATACATTATGCCTGGCGCAGCATAATGTGGCACAAGGGTTTACCAAGTGGCACAATACATGCATTGTGCTCTTTGTAAATATGGCGCAGCGAATTTGGCCTCGTTGGGCCATATTATCCTAATAAAAAATGACGCTAATGTGGCACAGGGAGACGCTAGGCCCTCTTCAATCTGGGCCTTTTTGTGCTAATTTAACATGTGCACTAATTTCCTGAATACTAGCATTGGAATTGTGGCTAACAAAGAGAACTTTTAACAGCTTTGACTATTTTCCAAACCTGCTTGTCCTTAAGCACTGCATGAATATTTGCATTAGACCTCAAAAGCCCCATAAGCAGATGCACCAAAATAAAAACATACAAATAAAATGGCCTGTATTTTTTTAGTTTTACAGTCAGCCACTGCAGAACACATTTCTCGGAATGTGCTTAGAATACTGAATAATACACAACATCACCTTTCCTAAAACAACTAGCGCTTTGCCTCAGAGCATGGGTAGCTAATAGGTTGCTGATTTAATTGAAAGTTATTTCGGAAATAGATTTCTAAAAGTTGATTGCTTTGTAATTGCACCTTGTAATTTTGCTCATTTAAATGATATTTGATCACCAATAAAAACCTGTTTATATACTTTTTCAATGTATTTATTACTTTTATAGCATACAGTACCTTCAGATCATTCAGACCATTCAAGTCGCTAGTGTAATTCCAGCATTTGTAAGTTATGAAGTCCAGGAAGGTAGAGTCCAATCATGGAAGAACGGGTCTCAAACCTGCATGGTTCATTCATGCCCTCTTTTATGTGAAGCTCAGTTAAGGCAATCTGAAAAGTTTAAGGTTTCAGATTTTTCCTGAGGACACATTATTTGGTTCTCTTCTTAGGTTATGTTTCAGTACATTCTTCAGCCTAGGGGCCAGAACTCCCACAGTGCTGTTATTGTGTTTCAGTAATTTGGAGGCTTATTAAATGATAAACAATAGTAGCTAGCCCTCATATATCCCCAAAGTCAATAACAGAAAGCAGATGGCAACACTTTGGGCCAGCTCCATATGCCCTCCCAGGGGACTGATTTGTTTTTGGGCAGAGCTGGAGGATAAGCTTCACAACCTCTTCAAAGAAAGGAAACATTCCTCCTCTCTGAAGTCAGCCTCTGGTTACAGGCTGCCTTTTAAGTGCAAGTCCACTTTTCGGCAAACATCACATAGGCAGTTTGTCGGGCCCAGGGTAGGTTTCCAGCTGGACGTGGTTGTGAGAAGAAGCCCAAATCTCCCCTTCCAAAGCCTTGTTCCTGACTCTGTGGTATGACTGGATTGTCCAGTAGGGGGTTGCCTGCAGTTTTGTCTTCAGGACTAGAAGGAGTGTACTTCAGACGCTTGGGTTTTAAACATCTTGAAACATGGCTGTATGTTTTGGGAGTTTGGGGAGGTCCCTCCTGCTTTGTGGGTGAAGTCAACTCCTTGGCCCTCTAACTCTGTGAAGAGGGACGCTTTGGGTCAGGGGATTTGCACTCTCCTCCGGAGAAAATCTAGTCTGGAGGTTCCTCCTCTGGAGAGGGGCAGGGGGTTCTACTCCATCATCTTCCTGGTGGCGAAATCCACCAGAGGCTTCCGGCTGGTTTTGGACTTGAAAGCCCTGAAAAAGTTTGAGCATCATGTCCCCTTCAAGATGGAGACATTGCAGTGGATCATTCCATTGGCAGTCAAGGATCCTCTGATGTGCACCCAGGATGTGCAGGACTCATATTACCGTGACCAAGTCCATCCTTTCTGCCAACAGTTTCTGAGGTTATGTGTTCAGGGAACTCATTATCAGTTAAGGGTTCTGCCGTTCAACCTTCGGTCTGTTCTGAGGATGTTTACTAAAGTGGTGGCTCCTGTGGTTGCCACTCTCCATCTCCCGGAGATCCACATGTATCCTTATCTAGATGACTATCTGGTCCACTACCTGTCATGGAAGTGTCTTCTTCAAGACCTCCAGGTGGTGTTTGCCTCTCTCAAGACCCATGGCTTTCTGCTGAACTGGTTGAAGTGTCAACTGGTCCCTTCTCAAGACCTGATGTTTATTGGGGCCCGGTTTCACACTGACCTCAATAGAGCCTTCCTTCCCAATACCTGGGCTATGGCCTTGATGTCCTTAGGTCAGGACGTGATTGGCCTGTCTCCAGTTCTGGTGGCTTCATCTGTTGGGTTGTATACATGGCGGTGGCAGATTTCACAGTTGCTTGGGCTCGGTTTCACCTCAGGCCTTTGTGGATCCATCTGCTGTCCTTTTGGGATCCATGCTTCAGGGACCTAAAGATGTTGTTGCTTCCGGAGTTGGGGTGGTGGACAGTGTGGGACAATCTCTCTAGGGGTGTTCCCTTGCAGCTAGATCCTCCTCTGGTCCTGATGATGGAAGCCAGTGTCTTTGATTAGGGGGTAATGCTGGGGGACTGGTCTCTGCAGGCTGGGTGGTCTCTTCAGGGGAAGATGCTCATCCAATTGGAGGGAATTGATGGCTGTTTTCAGGGCAGTCATGGGGTTTCCTGATCTTCTGTTGGGGCACAATTTTTTTGGTGCACTCAATCAGGTGGCTGTGGTGTATCTTATCAACCAGGGGGAATCTGCTGCAAGTCCTTCAATGCTGTGGCCCTGCCATTGTTCCAGTGGGGGAAGGTGCATCTTCAGTCTTTGGTGGCAATTCATGTGAAAGGGCGGACCATGGGGTGGTGGATGCCCTAAGTCAGTTCTTTCCACCCTCTCAAGAGCTCTCTCTCCCCAGAGAGTTGTTTCTTCAAGTGTGCATAAGGTTTGGAGTGCCTTACCTGGACCTGTTTGCTTTCCATCTCAATGCTCAGATTCCCAAGCATTGTGCTTCTAGCTAGCAGGACAGGGCCTGGAGAGTGGATGCTCTTACTGTTCCTTGGCTGGACATTCTATTGTATGTCTTCCTGCCAATGACACTCATTCTCAGGTTTCTGGCTCTTAGTGGTGCCGTTTTAGCTTTGTTCCTCCTGGTTTCCCACTCTCAAGTTGCTGACTATCCTGAGCCCATGAATGGTTCCTTACTCCCCTCCTTCTCTGTGGCCATTTCTGTCTCTCCCATGTCTTCGGCTTTTAGTCTGGAAGTTGAAAGGTGGGGGTGCAGCGTAACTTAGTAGTGACTATTCAACAATCCCGTAAGCCTTTCACATTGAAGTATTATGGCATGCATTGCCATGGTGCTATCCTCTTGGTTTGTCTCATTTGGAATGTTCCTTGTAAGATGTGCTGCAGTTCTTGTGGGAAGGCTTTGAGAAGTGTTTGGCTGTGCCTACCTTATGGATCCATTGGGCAGCTATTAATGCTTTCTGCTCTACTTGGGGGAATCTAGCTGATGGGGATGATCTGGTGACTTGTTTGTTATGTGGTTTCTCTCTTACCCATCCCTTTGTGAACACTTTTTCACTTTTGAGATTTACCCTTGGCTTTAAAGGCTCTGGTGTCCACCACTTTTGAGCCCCTGGAGATGGCTGGCATTAAGTTTTTCATGTTCAAGGTAGTTTTCTTTGTAGCTATGCCTTCTGCCAGGTGCATTGGTGAGCTGGGGGTGCTTATGGCTCGAGAACCCTTCCTGTCTTTTTCTGACTATGGGGTGGTGTTATGCTTAGATTCTGCTTTTGTTCCCAAGGTGGCTTCCCAGTTTCAACTTTCCCATAAGGTGGGATTGCCTACATTGGTGGCCATGTCTGAGGATGAGGGGGACTTGGTTTTGGTCTTTGTTGGATGCAACACGGGCTTTGAAGGTCTATTTGGAGCGGACCAGAGCTTTCAGGAATTCTGATTCTTTGTTCGTGTCTTTTGGGAAATCCTCTAGAGGAGGCAAAGCCTCCTCTTTGTCTATCAGCAGGTGGATCAAGAAGGTGATTGAGTTAGCCTATTCTTTGGCAGGGGTTGCTCTTCTGGCTGGCGTGCAGGGGCGCTCGGCCAGGGAGGTGGCAGCTTCCTGGGCTTAAATGCAGAGGTGTCCATTTCTGAGATTTTCCGGACGGCTACCTGGGCAGCTTCCATCACCTTTGCTAGGTATTATTGTCTTTCGAATGTCTTGGGGAGGATACAAATTTTGGGCTAGGAGTTCTGCAAGCTGTATGCTCCTAATTCAGCTGTGTTGTACCTGTTTTTCTATTATTAAATCACTTTTGGGTACTGCTTTTTGGTGTTGTGTCCTTTGGTGATTTCATTTTCCTTATTTTCAAAGGCCAGGTTTCTGGAATGGGTATTCTCCATAAGTAATGATTGGGACAAGGACTGGCGGGACCTGAGGGTATGTCCTTTTACTTACCGGTAATCATCATTACTCCTGGTCCTGTAGGCTTCGTCCCATTCATTAAGCCCCACCCTTCCTCCCGGATAGTTGGCCCTCATTTTTGGGGCTTGGTAGTTCAGATGGAATGCTGGCTAAGTACACATTATGTACTCACAGTGGGAGGGTGTGGGGTAGGGATTCCAACATTCCTTGTGTTTTTTTCAGGTGTGGAGATAGGTTTATCTCCATAAGTTATAAATGGGACAATGACTAAGGGACCAGGAGTAACAACGATTGCCTGTAAGTAATAGGACAATAATGCACACACCATTGATGATGACAAAAAAGGACAGGATAGACTTCAATCAAAAATCATTTATGTGAAACTTTATCAAGCAAACAAAGCCGTATGACTAAATATCAGTAAGAATGCAGGGAACAATAGCTATTAACATGAACATCAAAATAGAACTGTTAAAGAAGTGCAGTTATTCCTTAATCTTTATTTTAATTGTTAACAATTGCTAACATACATGATTAATCATATGCATAACTCTCAGTAGTGGAGCAGAAAGAGTGTACTCTCAGAAGAAAGAAACAACAATTTAGACAATTAGTATTCCAACATTACCATCAAGATCAGCCCCATGTATGAAGCAGCGCACAATGGTAAGAATACTGTGGATGAAAGCCTTTTGTAATGTAAGTTACTCCACTCACAATACTGACAAGAATAACATTATAGTTCTATTTTGAGAACATTGAAGATATAATGAAACAAAAAAGTAATATGTTCTACTGATGCAAAGGGTAATGATTCAAACGTTTTAAGTGTTCAAAGTGCAGTGTTCGGCAAGCTATACAAATATAATATAAGGATTAATCTATGAACGTTTTTAAGTTTCAGAGTAAAATATATTTCTGTATTTTTTGGAATGACTTGTTTCAGGTGTTTGTACAAGCAAGGACCCTCCTGCATCGATTCCCAGACGGGCACCTCGGGCCAGGGCAGGGTTTGTATTGATTTTTCATGACCAGAGATGCTGCATTTGAAATCCAGTCGCACGGTGTCAGGAAACCTTGCTGCATGGGACTTGAGTCGTTATCAGCAGCTGCTAGCGGGCGTTGGACATTGTTTCTCCAGCCACGATGGGTCAATCTCCCAGCCACGATGCAGGTGGAGCGTTGATTTTAGCCACAAGGCAGGCAGCGTGTCATTTATCAGCTGCGTTGCGGATGGTGCATCGAAAATTGCCCCGCACTGGGGTCTTTCCGTGGCTTTCTGTCTTTCTGTCCTTTTCCACCAGCTTCACCTTTCAAGGGCCCAGAGACAGGTTAGGGCACCACTTAGCAGGGCAGGAGTCTCGGCAGAGAGTCCAGGTGCTGGCAGAGAGAAGTCTTTGACGTCCCTGAGACTTCAACAGTGGGAGACAAGCTCAGTTCAAGCTCTTGGAGATACTTCACCAGTGGGAAGTCATACAAAAGTCAGTCTTTGTCCTCTCTCAGGCAGAAGCAGCTACTGCAAGCTAACCCAGGTGCAGCTCTGTAAAACAAAGACTACACAAATGCTCCCAAGCAATCAAATTGTACAGCCCCTCGAAAGGTTGTTACCTTACTGCCCTTCACTCAACCATCCAGTGACCTGCAAAAGGAATCTACACACTCCAACCAAGTTTGGGACTCTTTCTTTTTGTAGGATCTAAACTTGTCTTTATACCGCTCAGGAGTTAGACCATACCTTGTGAGTAGGGTGTCCCTCATTATGGTGTAGGTAAGTCCCTGAGGATCCTGTAAGGATGTCAGAGTGTCCCTCCCCTCTACCTCAAAGTGCTTCCACAGACCCGCCCCCAATGTGCCTCGGGCCAGGTTCATATGAAGATCAGACTCATAGCCCTTGAACCACAGGTATATGTCATCCTCCCTCTTATAGTCCTTCACTAAGGCCCTCATTACGACCCTGGCGATCAGCGGTAATGTGGGGAAAGATACTGCCAACAGGCTGGCGGCACCTTTTCCCAAACTATAACATTGGCAGTTTGGCTCAAGCCAAACCGCCAATGTACTACTCTGGCCGCCAGAGTAGTAACGGCCGCTGCGCTGGAGACTTCGGTCTCCAGCCAGGTGGTTGTCACAATCCCACCCTCGGGATTATGACACTGCCTACCGCCATGATTTTCGTGGCAAGCACACTGCCAAGAAAACCATGGTGGTAGGCACAATCAGTGCCAGGGAATTCCTTCCCTAGCACTGATAGGGGTCTCACCCGCCCCTCTCCCTCCCAGACTCCTTCCCCATCCCCTCCCTCTCCTGCCCCGCACATTTACACCCCCACACACGCACATATACACGATCATACACACGCATACCCACATCCACCCACGCATGCACTCATACACACCCACACATCGCAACACACACCAACATACATTGTCGCACACACTTATTCACATCACACAACATACACGTACACTCACATTCAGTCATTCATGCACGCATTCAACGTGACTCACACCCGCATGCATGCATACAAAAACTGACACACACACCACCCCCACACACACACCCCCAACCCCCTCTCCTGTTGGAGAACCCGACTTACCTGCTTGTAGGGGGTCCTCCCACAGTAGACGGGACGTGGCGCTGCTGCCAGCAGCAGGGTCCGCCAGCAAAACACCGCCAGGCCGTATCATTGCTCATGATACGGTCGGCGGTATTTTACTGGCTTGGTGCTGCTGCTGGCAGCAGCGCCACCTTACCGCCGTCCGCCGCCATGACCATTGACTGTATTCTGCCAGCATTCTGGTGGAATTCCATCTACGGTCATAATGCAGGTGGGCGGCTGGTGGCCACGGCAACAGTATGTTGGCAGCCGTCACCGTGGCGGTAGGCGGCAGTTACCGCCAAAGTTGTAATGAGGGCCTAAGTCCTTTGAAATGTGTACCCTTCTCTCAGGCCGCAATGAGGTACTGCTGCCCCCATTCCTATTGAACTGACTTCTCTGATCCACCGCCCTCAAGCTGAGCTCATGAGCCAGCAGTAACTTTTTCTCCTCAATGGCCAGTCTCCTCTCTTCCATTTACCTGTGCATCCTAAACTTCTCTAATTGGTTAGCCCTCTCTGTCCGCCTGTCCTGCAACCTTTCAGGAGTCAGTCCAGTGGATGACACACTGCTATCTGCCCTGGAGACCCTCCCAATAGGCATAACAGGTCCACCCACTACATCTCTGTGTATACTCTGCACCTCCTCATCCTCATCCTTCTACTCTGTCTGCCCCTCAGCGTCCTTGGCTGTCTCCCAGGCCCTCAGTGCCTTTTGCAACTCCTCCTTCCTGGTGGGGCTCTTAATGCTGCAGGCAAGATCCTTACAGAACTGTTTCAACTGTTTCAACTGAGCAACTGTGTAACTTTCCAGTATCCCTAACTCAAAAACAGCTCCAGCTGGTGCATCTCCAAATTGGGACACAATGGCAAATCAAACAGTGCAATGTTCAAAGGCAGAAAAAAGAGTTCCCAATGAGAATTTCAAGAGTCAATAAAAAGTTCACCAAAAATATGGAAGCAGGAAAAAAGTCCAAAAAGAGAAAAAGCTAAATCACAAAGACAAGTAGTATGTGGTCACATAATGGTCTCCACTGAAAACAGTAGTGTACACTTAATCACTGTTCAAGTACAAATATATGTCCAATCCAAACCGCTGATCACCAATGTTAGAAATAGAGTCTTTGGTTGGCAGTCAGGTTAACCCCTGTCCAAGCAAGTACCCTCACTTTAGTCAGGGTAAAGGAGAATCACCCTCAGTTAACCCCTGCTCACCCCCTTGGTAGCTTGGCACAAGCAGGCAGGCTTAACTTCAGAAGCAATGTGTAAATTATTTGTACCAACACACACAGGCATACAGTGAAAACACTACAAAATGGACACCACACCAGTTTAGAAAAATTAGTAATATGTGTCTAAATCAAACGAGACCAATACAACAAAAATTCAACATACACAAGTCAAGAAATGAATTTTGGAAAGAATAAGAGTCTTAGGCCCTCATTCTGACCTTGGCGGTCGGCGGAGAGGCGGCGGTCGGACCGCGAACAGACCGGCGGTCCAAAAAATGGCATTCTGACCCCGGCGGTCACCGCCGCGATCGACCGCCACTTTCCCACTCCGACCGCCACGGCGGTCATGACCGACGGGCTGGAGTTTGCGCACTCCGGCCCGGCGGTCGACCCAAGACCGCCAACCGTATCATGACCCTGCTTACCGCCGCGGTTTTTGGCGGTCGGGAACCGCCATGCGAACCATGGCGGTAGGCACTATCGGGGCCAGGGAATTCCATCCCTGGCACTGATAGGGGTCTCCCCCACCCCCCACTACACCCCACGAGTCCCCCCCCACACCCTCCACCCCCTGCCACCCCCCAGAGATGTTACAAACCCCCTGCCACCCCCACCCCGACATGCACATACACGCACCCCGACATGCACGCACCCCCAGCATGCACATATGCACACCCCCTACACACACACATACACAACGGGGGCACATACCCGCACACATACATGCCAAAATGCGCACCCGCCGAACTACACACATTGCCCATAGGCACAGCAGCACCCCCGCCCGCATGCACGCACTCACACACCCCCTCTACACACCCCCATGCACGCACACATCACACAACCCTCCCCTCACGGACGATCAACTTACCTTGTGCGTTGGTCCTCCGGGAGGCGACGGAGCCATAGGGACGTGACCGCCAACAGAAGACCGCCAACAGAAGACCGCCACACAGAAATGTGGGTCGTAATTCTGTGGGCGGTGTTCTGCTGGCGTGGCGGTGGAGGTTGACCAGTCTCCACTTTCCCGCCGACCGCCAGTGTGGCTGCTGGCGGTTTTCCGGCGGAACGCTCCCAGCGGTCGGAATACGCGCCGCGGCATACCGCCGCGGTCGGCGGTCTTTACCGCGGCGGTAACTCGGCGGTCTTGCGAAAAGACCGCCAAGGTCAGAATGACCCCCTTAATCCTTAGAAAACAGTGAGAATTCTGTTGTTACACAAAGTTCCTGGTTAACGTCAAAAATAAAGCCGGACGGGCAAGCGTGCTTCAAAAAAGACCAGCGATGCGTCGATTTCTCACTCCCAAGCGAGACCGTGCATCATTCCTTCTCCAGTCTGGTCAGCCTGTGTCATTTCTTTTCTCCTGCAACAGAGCGATACGTTGATTCCCAGATTGGCACCTTGGGTCCGGGCAGGCTTAGCGTTGATTTTTCACGCCCAGCGATGTTGCGTTTCAAATCCGGTTGTACGTTGTCAGCAAACCATGCTGCGTGGGGCTTGCATTGTTATCAGCAGCTGCAAGCGGGTGTTACGTGTTGTTTCTCTAGCTGCAAGGCATCGATCGAGTCACACAAAAGTCAGTCTTTGTCCTTTCTTAGGCAGAAGCAGCTACTGCCGGCCAACCCAGCAAAGCACAGTCACAGGTAAAAGGGCAGTACTCCTCCTCCAGCTCTCCAGGTCTTCTCCTTGGTAGAAGTTCCTTTTGGTTCCAGAAGAAATCTGATTTTCAGGACTTTTGGGTGTAATACGCATACCCCTTTCTGCCTTTGGAGTAGGCCTACTTCAAAGAAAAGTCTCTGTTGTTTAGCAGATCCTGCCTTGCTCAGGCCAGGCCCCAGACATACACCAGGGGGTTGGAGACTGCATTGTGCGAGGGCAGACACAGCCCATTCAGGTGTAAGTGACCATTCTTCCTCTCCCCTCCATCCCATATGGC
Organism: Pleurodeles waltl; assembly: GCF_031143425.1. Lineage (NCBI taxonomy): Eukaryota > Metazoa > Chordata > Amphibia > Caudata > Salamandridae > Pleurodeles > Pleurodeles waltl. The sequence continues at coordinate 96,476,096 of NC_090449.1, forward strand.
TCATCAGGATATGCAGGCTACACCCCAGCTCCCTTTGTGTCACTGTCTATAGGAGATTCACATACAGCCCAACTGTCAAACTGACCCAGACATGCAATCCACAAACAGGCAGACTCACAGAATGGTTTAAGCAAGAAAATGCCTACTTTCTAAAAGTGGCATTTTCAAACTAACAATCTAAAAACCAAATTCACTAAAAGATGTATTTTTAAATTGTGAGTTCAGAGACCCTCAACTCCACATTTCTTTCTGCTCCCAAGGGGAATCTGCACTTTAATAATATTTAAAGGCAGCCCCCATGTTAACCTATCAGAGATATAGGCCTTGCAACAGTGGAGACCGAATTTAGCAGTAGTTTGCTGTTAGGACATGTAACATACATCAATACATATCCCACCTTCAACATACACTGCACCCTGCCCATGGGGCTACCCAGGGCCTACCTTAGGGAGGGGTGCCTTGCATGTAGAAAAATGAAATGTTTAGGCCTGGCAAGTGGGTACACTTGCCAGGTCGAATTGGCAGTTTAAAACTGCACACACAGACACTGCAGTGGCAGGTCTGAGCCATGTTTACAAGGCTACTCATGTGGGTGGCACAACCAGTGCTGCAGGCCCACTAGAAGCATTTGACTTACAGGCCCCAGGTATGTGTATTGATCTTTTCATTGATAAAAAAGGTCCAAAAAAAATTGGATAACTTTATAAATAAATTGCCCAATTGCAGGCAGAAATGTCGAAACACGTCCGCCTTCTTTTCCCTACTTGCACTGATGGTGATTAAATAAAGGAGACATTCCAAAATTTGAGATCCTGATCATGTGCCGCTTTCTCCTCCTTGTCTACATTCGGGAAAGTATTTGTTGACCTTTATAAATATATTAATGTCAAATTCCAGATCCTTCCATGAAGCTCTAAGTACTAACATAGGGCTAACAGAATTGGGGGAATTCAACAAAGAGATAGGTCTTCAGACATTTTGTAAATGTGCTCAGCCAATAAATGTGTATGACTTTCCAGAGCTTGGTTAGTGTATGAAAATGATTTGAACCCAAAGGAGCTCACAAATTCTCTCAGAAGCTGGATATATATATTGTTAGAAATGGGGTCTTTGGTTGACAGTCAGGTTACCCCCTGTTCAAGCAAGGACCATCACTCTAGTCAGAGTAAAAGAGACTCAACCTCAGCTAACCCCTGCTTACCCCCTTGGTAGCTTGGCAGAGCAGTAGGCTTAACCTCAGAGTGCTAGGGGTAAAGTATTTGTACCAACACACACAGTAACTTAATGAAAACACTACAAAATGACAACACCAGTTTAGACAAATAGGAAATATTTATCTAAACAAAACAAGACCAAAACGACAAAAATCCAACATACACAAGTCAAGTTATGAATTTTTAAAGATTAAACAAAAAAATAGCGCTTTAGAAACAAAAATGCTTCGATGAGATGTTAACACGGCGTCGTGACGGAGTCGTTCCCAACAAGCCGACACCAGCGGCGCCGGACACGGAGTCGTGTAGACCCCCAAGTACAGTACCTTTGGTGAAGAGTGAAAACAAGCCGATGCGCGAAGTTGGGAATCGCGGCGTCTGTGCGAAACGTTGAATCCGCGCACTTCAAGCGGCGTCGGTCACGACTCGGTGCGGAGACTTCCACGGAGTCGCGGACTTCAGCGGGGCTGCTGCGGCATCGGGCCTGCGAAGAGCGTCGCGTTCCAGCAAAGGTCACGGCATCAGGTGCAGGCGGCGTTACCAGATTCAGCAGCGGCGTCGGTCCGATGTCGTCCGAAGTCGATTTCCTTAGATTTCCACCAGCTTTCCTTTCAAGGGCCCAGGGACTGGATAGGGCACCACTTGTCAGAGCAGGAGTCTCTCCAGAGACTCCAGGTGCTGGCAGAGAGAAGTCTTTGCTGTCCCTGAGACTTCAAACAACAGGAGGCAAGCTCTAACTCAAGCCCTTGGAGATTTCTTCACAAGATGGAAGGCACACAAAGTCCAGTCCTTGCCCTCTTACTCTGGCAGAAGCAGCACTGCAGGAAAGCTCCACAAAGCACAGTCACAGGCAGGGCAGCGCTTCTTCCTCAGCTATCAGCTCTTCTCCAGGCAGAGGTTCCTCTTGGTTCCAGAAGTGTTTTCTCAAGTCTGTAGATTTGGGTGCCCTTATACCCTTTTTAGTCTTTGAAGTCACCTTTCTTCAAAGGGGACTCACACCTACTTGTGAAATCCTGCCTTGCCCAGGCAAGGCCTCAGACACACACCAGGGGGTTAGGGCCGGCATTGTCAGAGGCAGGCACAGTCCTTTCAGATGAGAGTGACCACTCCACCCCTTTCTCCTAGCAGAGATGGCTAATCAGGAAATGCAGGTTACACCCCGGCTCCCTTTGTGTCACTGCCTGGTGTGAGGTGAAAAACAACCCAACTGCCAAACTGACCCAGACAGGGAATCCACAAACACGGCAGAGTCACAGAATGGTTTAAGCAAGAAAATGCTAACTTTCTAAAAGTGGCATTTTCAAACGCACAATCTTAAAATCAACTTTACTAAAAGATGTATTTTTTAATTGTGATTTCAGGGACCCCAAACTCCACATGTCCATCTACTCTCTAGGGGAATCTACACTTTAATCATATTTAAAGGTAGCCCCCATATTATCCTATGAGAGAGACAGGCCTTGCAACAGTGAAAAACGAAATTGACAGTATTTCACTGTCAGGACATATAAACCACATTACTATGGGGGTCATTCTGACCCTGGCGGTTGACTACCGCCAGGGCCAACGACCGCGGATGCACCGCCAACAGGCTGGCGGTGCATCCATGGGCATTCTGACCGCGGCGGTACAGCCGCGGTCAGAAACGGAAAACCGGCGGTGTCCCGCCGGTTTCCCGCTGCCCTGGGGAATCCAACATGGCGGCGCTGCAGGCAGCACCGCCATGGGGATTCCGACCCCCTTACCGCCAGCCTGGTTCTGGCGGTTTTGACCGCCAGAACCTGGCTGGCGGTAACGGGTGTCGTGGGGCCCCTGGGGGCCCCTGCAGTGCCCATGCCAATGGCATGGGCACTGCAGGGGCCCCCTAACAGGGCCCCACTAAGATTTTCAGTGTCTGCATGGCAGACACTGAAAATCGCGACGGGTGCCACTGCACCCGTCGCACGCCTTCAACTCCGCCGGCTCCATTCGGAGCCGGCTTCCTCGTTGAAGGCGCTTTCCCGCTGGGCTGGCGGGAGGCCTTCTGGCAGTCGCCCGCCAGCCCAGCGGGAAAGCCAGAATGGCCGCCGCGGTCATTTGACCGCAGTGCGGTCATTCGGCGGCTCCCGCCGGCCCTGCGGTTACCGCGGCCGGCGGGAGTCAGAATGACCCCCTATATGTCCTACCTTATCCATACACTGCACCCTGCCCTTCGGGCTACCTAGGGCCTACCTTAGGGGTGCCTTACATGTAAGAAAAGGGAAGGTTTAGGCCTGGCAAGTGGGTACACTGGCCAAGTCGAATTTACAGTGTAAAAATACACTTACTGACACTGTAGTGGCAGGTCTGAGACATGATTACAGAGCTACTTATGTGGGTGGCACAACCAGTGCTGCAGGCCCACTAGTAGCATTTGATTTACAGGCCCTGGCACCTCTAGTGTACCTTACTAGGGACTTACTAGTAAATCAAATAGGCCAATCATGGATAAACCAATTACATACAATTTACACGGAGAGCATATGCACTTTAGCACTGGTTAGCAGTGGGAAAGTACTCAGAGTTCAAAAGCCAACAGCGACAGGTCAGAAAAAAATAGGAGGCAGGAGGCAAAAAGATTCAGGATGACCCTGCATAAGCAAAAGTCCAACACGATCCTCTACCAGCCTAAAGCCAGGGGAGAACAATCAATACCTTGATGTACTTCTCCGATTGGGGCGATAGAACAAGGACCCAGGCCCACAACAGCAGGGGCATGTTCCAGTTCTACGCCTTCCTGACTCCAGTTGGATCCTTCTGTCCATACTCTCAGGGCCCACTAAGCTAACCCATGGGGAACCCTTCTCCACATCTGCCGACACCATCTGTGAAGCGCCTAACTTTACTTTGCTCACAGATGTATTGCAATGGGCAGATAGTACCACCAGGGCCAACACAGTGGTGTTGCCCACTCCACCCCTGGGGTGTGACTCTCGTTCCCCCCCCAGGGGCAGCTCTGTCCACCAGGACAGTAAGCCACAGTGACCCCTGACAACTGTCAGGGATGAGAGCCTGACCTCAGGCCTCTCCAACCACTGAGACTGTGGAGAGTGGGGGCGGTAGCTCCAGGTGCCTGCCACCCTTTGACCACTCTACCTTCCACCAGGTCAGAGAAGATAACCTGACCCTGGTCCTCCCCTCTGGGGCTCTGTACCCTCCCTCCAGGAGCGGCACGCCCAGAGTAAAAAATTGTCAGGGTGCTTGTAGAAGCAGTCCTGCACAATTCTTCCCCAGTGCAGGGATGTTAACCTGCAACTGATCCTCCAACCTGGGGTCTGTACCTTCAGGTTGGACCCGGGCCAGGGGTGAGGCTTCCCTCCCCCTGCCCTCTCTTCTGGGGTCCTGAACCACCCAACTAGGAGTGCCCCCCCCCCAGAAGACAACATGGTAGGGGCACTGTTAGCAGTAGCCCCTTCCTCCAGGTCAGGGGGGACACCCTGAACCTGGCCTTCCAATCCAGGGTCTGTACCCTTAGATTGCTCTGGGGTCAGGGGTGAGTCTTTCTCTCCCCTTCCCCTACTCTCAGGGTTCTGCACCCACCCCTCAGGGAGAGTACCCCTTGAAATCACACCGGGGGGGGTGATTGGGCAAACCGCCCCCCCCTTCAGGTCAGGGTTTATCCCCTGCACCTGATCCTCCAGTCCAGGGTCTGTACCCACAGACTGGACCACTGCCTGGCAACCCAGGAATTTCTGGGGGGCATACCTACCCCCCACTAGGTCAGAGTTTGCCCTCTGAACCTGGTCATCCAACCGAGGGTCACCACCCTGCGGTTGAACCACTACCTGGCGCACCAGGACTTCCTTGGGAGCACACTTACCCACCTCAAGGGACACACAGTCCCGAAGGGCCACACAAGAGTCTGGCTGGCGCAGGTCTCCTGACCTCTGCCCAGCTGACAGAGTCTGGATTCCCACCAACCCAGAAATGGTCTCACCAAGGTCATTCATGGGGGGCTCTGCTCTCAGAGCTGACTCCTGACCCTCCAGGTTCTCTACTGGGGTCCGCAACCCCCTCTCAACCCTCTGTCTGGACTTCTGCACCCCCTCACTAGGAGTGGTACTGCCAGACACCAGACCTGGTGGGACGCTTGCTACGACCACCCCCCCAAGTTCTCCTGACACTGTGGGATCTCCCTCAACAGATGGCACTATGGTACAGGCTAGGCTCCCCTCCTGGTGTTCCCTCATGGAACCCTCCAGGACCTGGGACCGGATCTCGGGCACCTTTGACCTCAGCCCATCCCCATTCCCTCTACTCAGAGACTGGACATGGGGTCCCTCACCCATCCCACTACACTGGGACGTACCTGGGACACTACATTCCTTCCCTACCTCACCTGGTTGGGAAATACCTAGACCACTCCTCTCAGGAGCCCCCCCAAATGCCTCTTCAGACTCTCTGGTACTCACCAAGAGGTCTGCCTCCATTGTAAGCTCCCTGGGGTCAGAGAACTCACACTCCACCTGGTGTTGGCGTAGCTCTGGAAAGTAAGGACTAGACATATGCTCTCCAGCAAATACATCACTCAGCCCCTTACATGAATTAACCAAAGTACCCTTCACCCAACCATCCAGTGACTCTGCTTTGAAAAAGCACCCCACATCACCCTCCTGAGACTGGTGAGACAGTACCCGACTGTCCCTGACACTCAACCCACACTCTTCTGGGATGTCTTCACACTCCATAACCAGGACTTCTACCTGGGGTGAACCCCTCTCCCTGTCACTCTCACCTAGAGTCAGTAGAGTGTCCCTCCCACCAGTAGGAATTTGACTCCCCATGTCAGTTCCCCAATCCACCTCAAGGACCCTGTGCATCACTGGAACTACCTCATACCCCTGAACCTCCTGACGTGTGTTAACTCCCTCCTTCAAGTAGGGCACCACATCTCTGGGCATGTGCACTTCTTCAGCAGTACTGGATACAAGATTTTTGCTGCCACCATCTGAACTGGACTCATCCCTCATGGCCTCCAGCTTCAGCTCTTCACAGCTCAGCTCTTGAGCTGTAATCCTTTCTTTTTCCAGGACTAAGGCTCTCTTCTCCTCAGCCCTCTCAAGCTCTGCATCTAGCTCTTCCAGACTCCGGATTCAAGCTAGGAGCCAATCATCTCTTTCTGTTCCCTCCTCAGGGCCACTGCCCTCCTCCTCAGAGTAGTCCTCCTCCTCAGAGTAGTTATCCTCCTCAGACTCGTTTGGTGGTGTTGCCTGACAACGTTTCAATTCATACTGAAACAGGGCTGACTCAAGATCCTCCCTTCTGGATTTCTTGTTCACAGCCAGTCCCCTTTCCATGCAGAATGCTTTAAACTGCCACTTTTTACACATAAATAGGTGCCAGAAATTGACTTCCATTCTGCAAAGGCTTCACAACCAAAAACCAAAGTCCAAAAATATTAGCAATACTTCCAGGAGGACATCAGAGAACAAAAAGCAGAATCACAAGACAAGTAGTATGTGGTCACGTAGTGGTCTGAACTCAAAACAGTAGTGTACACTTAATTACTGTATGTCAAGTACAAATACAAGTACAAATCCCAACCGCTGATCACCAATGTTAGAAATGGGGTCTTTGGTTGACAGTCAGGTTACCCCCTGTTCAAGCAAGGACCCTCACTCTAGTCAGGGTAAAAGAGAATCACCCTCAGCTAACCCCTGCTTACCCCCTTGGTAGCTTGGCAGAGCAGTAGGCTTAACCTCAGAGTGCTAGGTGTAAAGTATTTGTACCAACACACACAGTAACTTAATGAAAACACTACAAAATGACACAACACCAGTTTAGAAAAATAGGAAATATTTATCTAAACAAAACAAGACCAAAACGACAAAACTCCAACATACACAAGTCAAGTTATGAATTTTTAAAGATTAAACTCAAAAATAGCGCTTTAGAAACAAAAATGCTTTGATGAGCTGTTAACACGGCGTCGTGACGGAGTCGTTCCCAACAAGCCGACACCAGCGGCGCCGGACACGGAGTCGTGTAGACCCCCAAGTACAGTACCTTTGGTGAAGAGTGAAAACAAGCCGATGCGCGAAGTTGGGAATCGCGGCGTCTGTGCGAAACGTTGAATCCGTGCACTTCGAGCGGCATCGGTCACGACGCGGTGCGGAGACTTCCACGGAGTCGCGGACTTCAGCGGGGCTGCTGCGGCGTCGGGCCTGCGAAGAGCGTCGCGTTCCAGCGAAGGTCACGGTGTCAGGTGCAGGCGGCGTTACCGGATTCAGCAGCGGTGTCGGTCCGAAGTCGTCCGAAGTCGATTTCCTTAGATTTCCACCAGCTTTCCTTTCAAGGGCCCAGGGACTGGATAGGGCACCACTTGTCAGAGCAGGAGTCTCTCCAGAGACTCCAGGTGCTGGCAGAGAGAAGTCTTTGCTGTCCCTGAGACTTCAAACAACAGGAGGCAAGCTCTAACTCAAGCCCTTGGAGATTTCTTCACAAGATGGAAGGCACACAAAGTCCAGTCCTTGCCCTCTTACTCTGGCAGAAGCAGCACTGCAGGAAAGCTCCACAAAGCACAGTCACAGGCAGGGCAGCGCTTCTTCCTCAGCTATCAGCTCTTCCCCAGGCAGAGGTTCCTCTTGGTTCCAGAAGTGTTTTCTCAAGTCTGTAGATTTGGGTGCCCTTCTTATACCCATTTTAGTCTTTGAAGTCACCTTTCTTCAAAGGGGACTCACACCTACTTGTGAAATCCTGCCTTGCCCAGGCAAGGCCTCAGACACACACCAGGGGGTTGGGGCCGGCATTGTCAGAGGCAGGCACAGTCCTTTCAGATGAGAGTGACCACTCCACCCCTTTCTCCTAGCAGAGATGGCTAATCAGGAAATGCAGGTTACACCCCGGCTCCCTTTGTGTCACTGCCTGGTGTGAGGTGAAAAACAACCCAACTGCCAAACTGACCCAGACAGGGAATCCACAAACACGGCAGAGTCACAGAATGGTTTAAGCAAGAAAATGCTAACTTTCTAAAAGTGGCATTTTCAAACGCACAATCTTAAAATCAACTTTACTAAAAGATGTATTTTTTAATTGTGAGTTCAGGGACCCCAAACTCCACATGTCCATCTACTCTCTAGGGGAATCTACACTTTAATCATATTTAAAGGTAGCCCCCATATTATCCTATGAGAGAGAATGGCCTTGCAACAGTGAAAAACAAAATTGGCAGTATTTCACTGTCAGGACATATAAACCACATTACTATATGTCCTACCTTATCCATACACTGCACCCTGCCCTTGGGGCTACCTAGGGCCTACCTTAGGGGTGCCTTACATGTAAGAAAAGGGAAGGTTTAGGCCTGGCAAGTGGGTACACTGGCCAAGTCGAATTTACAGTGTAAAAATACACTTACTGACACTGTAGTGGCAGGTCTGAGACATGATTACAGAGCTACTTATGTGGGTGGCACAACCAGTGCTGCAGGCCCACTAGTAGCATTTGATTTACAGGCCCTGGCACCTCTAGTGTACCTTACTAGGGACTTACTAGTAAATCAAATAGGCCAATCATGGATAAACCAATTACATACAATTTACACAGAGAGCATATGCACTTTAGCACTGGTTAGCAGTGGGAAAGTGCTCAGAGTTCAAAAGCCAACAGCGACAGGTCAGAATAAAATAGGAGGAAGGAGGCAAAAAGATTCAGGATGACCCTGCATAAGCAAAAGTCCAACATATATTTAAAAGGGTGGAGGGGAAGGAGGACCGTAAGGTACTCCACAATATGACAGGCATTTTGGTCAACCAGAAAGGGGGCAAAGAAACACCTTGAGTGTACCCTGTCAAGAAGGATTTTAGCCACCCCAGTACTGCATTTATACTAAAAGAGGGACTTAAATATTGACTAAAATAGCAGAGGTGACTGTGGCCTGTGACTCATAAAGAGTTCCACTAATACAGAATTTGTGCATGAAATCGGGCTTGCGTTGAACCGGAGCGTCGAGATAATTTGCAAGCAATCTAGCCAGATATCTTTCTAACATTTTGAATCATAGCAGGACAATCATGAAATAATTATTTAAAACTATCCAGTCATGTACCTGTTTTTTCTTGCATAGGTCAAGGACAATAATTAAGGCCAAACAGCAGTTGGTAATCTTCCAAATTCAAGCTACACTGACAACTGGCCAAAAGAATGCAAGATTACCTGTGGGGCATGGTCATTTGGGAAGCCCAATGTCAGGTGTGGCAATGCTTGACGCATCTCTTCTACAGAGATGGCAGGAGACGGCAGGGAAATGAGACATAAGAACAAGAAATATAAGGGCTAAGCAGAATAGTTAGCCAAGGGCTTCTCTACCACTGACCTTTAAAGCCCTTTGAGATATCATTTATTTTCATTGGAAATGTAAGTTTCAAGTTGGTGGAAAGGGTTTAATGAGAACGATGTCTGAGATAGGAGTACTTGGATAAAAGAATGAGTCAGAAAAGGAAACAATCCCCTGCATTTATTGAGAGCTGTAGTAATCCAAAAGGAGGTGAATGAAGCTGTCACCTCAGGCGATGCTGTCTTAGCTTGTGTAAGACAGGTGTTATAAGGATCCCCATTATTCTTGGAGTTGCTGATTTGCCACTTCAATTCAGCTTTAACCCCTAGTCTCAGCTTTGAGCAGGCGTTGAAAATTACGCCAAACAAGTCGCAATGAAATCTGAAGGCTGGTGGAAAGGCACTGCAGGGAGCACAGAGGGGCCCCTGAACTGCCCAGGGCATGGGCAGTGCATGACCCTACTTGCCCAGCACCGTCGGAATGTGCACTGTCTGTTTTTACTGCTAATACTGAACCAATTTCTGAATTTATTGTATGTTGAGGTAAAGATTTTGTTATAAATATATTATCGTACTTTACGTAACTGTAAAAAAATTAACAGATAAAAAGGTATCATATTCCCTTAAAGAGGGATCGCAAAGCCTCTCAACATCAGTGTATGCTATTTAGGTTAGAGTGCTGATAAAAGGTTTCTGCTTTTTATTCAGAAGATATCATATACTAAAGCTTCTATCAAAGAAGGTTTCAACATCAAGGTTTCAGTCTCCACCAAGGATCAAATAATCATCTGAATATTCACAAAGGTGTTTGTTAATATAGCACCAAAATACTTTACACTCTGTCATGGACCATAGATACACAAAAGATGGATGTTGCAATATTGTTAACAGATAATTTAACAGTTATCCTGTGTCCTTCTTTATCATTTTCCTGAGAGAGGAGTTTAATATCAAATGTTTTAGCTTATATGATCAATATTCCATTAATTTCCCCAGAAAATAAAAAGAAAATGATATTGTCTAACCAAGCTTTCTTACGTTTTTGTGCTTCTAGCTCTGTTAAATGAGATTCTTGCAATAATGCAATATTGGATTTTAAATGGGACACATGTGTCAAAACTCTTTGGCATTTTTTAGGTGGACCATATCACCCTGACATTCAATTAAATGACCATAACAATTGCATTTAATGTATGGTATTGTTAAAAAACATTCATACAGCATACAAAAAGAAATTTAAATACTGGATATACAAACCAAACTAGTATGTCAGGCGCCACAAAATCTGGACTACATTTTTATGATAGGATGTTTGTTACTTCCTATACCGTTTTTGTTTTTATGATATATTTTGTTTGTAATGTCCAAGTACTTTATATTGTATTTGTATATATGTTTACATCCCTGATGAAGTTTATTTCATGAACAAAATACGTTGGCTAGAGGCTGTTTTTATGAAAATGGAATAAAGAAAGAAAAACAAAGAGCATTTCTTAAGAATTGGACATTTTACACTGTAAATCTTTGCGTGCACCTTCTCACAATGTTTTACCAATACAGGGTATGAAGGGGTTACAAATAATGCACCTTAGAAGTGTAAGGGAAAGTTATATGTAAGCGAAAAATAATAAGAAAGAGAATAGAAATTAGATTAAAGTGAGGAGAAGAGGAAGGAACAAACGCCAGAAATACAAGAATAGAAAAGAGATTAAAGACATACTTTCAAAAGACACTATGGGCCTCCTTACGATTGTGGCGGTCTTCAGACCATCACACTCGCAGTGGCAGCCTGGACCGCCGCTGTTGCGGTGGTCTGACCACCACATTAAAACCCTGGTGGTCAGACTGCCAGGGAACCACCAGCACCGTCAAGGTCTAGCGGTGGCAGAGATCGTAATTCGTTAGGGCAGTGAAGCATGCACCACTGCCCTGCAGATTATGACCTTGTTCTCCACCAGCCTTTTTGTGGCAGTAGCACTGGCATGAAAAGGCTGGTGGGGAGAACAGGTGCAGGGGCCATAGTGAGGCCCCTGCATGGCCCATGCACTTGGCATGGGCAGAGCAGGGGGCTGCCTACCCAGCACCATCGCAATGTTCACTGTCTGCTATGCAGATATTGAATATTGCGAGAGGCGTGCTACAGCATTGCCGCCAGCTCGATTATGAGGCGCAGACAATGCTGTATCCTGTTTCCCTCTAGGCCGGCAGGCGGAAACTGAGGCTTCCACCCGCCGACCGAGTGTGAAACTCTCAATAACTCCGGCGGAGTGGTCACTATGAAAGTGGCAGCCACCCTGTTGGGAGTTTGGCGGACAAACTCTTAATTAGGCCCTTTATGCTGAAACCACATGATGGAAATTACACGTCAGGAGATCAGGAAAAGCAAGGGGAAGATGTAAAGAAGGTGGAATATATGAGAGCAAACAAAGCAACAGATCGAAGGAAGGCACCTTGAAAGAAAAAAGCAGATAAGCAAGCAATGCAACATTTCCAACTATCAGCAGTACCTTTGGTGAGATCTTTAGAGTAACACAATTTATTTTCTGACCAAAAGGGTTGCTTTTTAGTGCTTGTTGAGCCATAGCTGTTGGTGTGTTAAATGTAGATTGTTAAAATACCACGGTGTTGGTGTAATCTCCTGTTTTTGGTATGATTTTTTGATAAAAGTCTGAGATTTTCCAGTGTAATTGGAAAATATCCTCTTTGCGATTTCAAACAAAACCAAGTCCTTTGTTAATTAGCTGCTTTTAGCTGTAGTCAGGAGCTTTTCTCAGAATTGCATTCTCCACTCTGTGTCTCATGATTATCTGTGGCTCTTCCTCTCACGGCACTTGTGGGTTTCTTCTTTGTGGCCTGCCTCTTCATCTGTCGTGACCTCTTAGTAAATAAATATGGTAGTTGTGATAGATTGGTCCATGTTGGCCCCTTTTCTCAATTTTGTGAAATCTACTATATAGTCATTTCTACCCTGTTCTTGCTCCAACATGCACACTCGAGGTATTCTCATTCAGGACCATGAATCCTCACCTGCCCCGGTGGCATGCTTCATCATAGGGTTCTGCTTCACACTAGGGGGGGTACTGCAATGCCTAGTGGGCCCCCCAATGAGGGTGACTTTAGCTGAGATCTTTTCACCGCCCATGATATGTGATAGTGCATCAGTACAGTGTTGAAAGTGGTTATAATGTGAAAAGGGTCATTAAAATTGACTAGAGATCCCTATAAGAGAGCAGTTTTAATGAAGGCATCAAAGAACCTCTGACAAGATTCAAAATATATAGGCTGAGGACCATTTAAGTGCTACTAGTTCAGAGATCCCTTTTCAGTGGTCTAAATGTTTCTGGTCTAAGTGCCCAGAAGAGTAAATTGATGTTTAATTGGGACCTAATTAGGTAAACCTACTAATTTAGAGAAGTCCCTAAATAGATGGTTACACCCCATAATGGGCCTCATTATGAGTGTGGCGGTCTGCAGACCGCCACACTCGCGGTGGCGGTCAGTCCGACCACCACATTAAAACCCTGGCAGTCAGACCACCAGGAAACTGCCAGAACCACCAGGGTCCATGATCCCGGCGGCCTGGGGGTGGCGAGGATCGTAATCCACCAGCCTTTTCTTGGCGGTAACACTGGCATGAAAAGGCTGGAAGAGGCAGGTGCAGTGGGTCACAGCGAGGCCTCTGCACTACCCATGCTCTTGGCATTGGCATAGCAGGGTCACCCATGCACAGCCAAAATTGTCACTGTCAACATTGTGAGGGTGCTGGTGCACCCTGCGGGCTACCACATTGCTTCCAGCCTTATTACGAGACAATGCTGGAGCCTGTTTCCCATTTGGCGGGTAGGTGGAAACTGAGGTTTCTGCCTGTCAACCCAGCAGGAAAGTCTTAATTACTCCGGTGGGGTGGTCACCACGAAGGCGGCAGCCACCCTGTCTGAAGTTTGGCAGACCTGCTTTCCTGTCTGCTAAATACTTAATTAGGCTCTATATGTTAAACTATGTAGGTGAATATTCCCAATTAAGTTCACTCATGTGCTCCAAAATGTGTTGACCTCTTTGGAGAAGAAAAAGTAAGAAAATATTCTGTTTTAAAATATATATCAGTATATTCAAGCAGACTGGCCTTTTAAATATTGCCTATGCATTAGAACCTCAAAAAATTAAACACCAACAACAGTTTACTTGTGAAATACAGGAAAACAAGCAACCCTCTTACCCCTTTGAAAATTAACTAGGACCCCCATGCACATAGTAGAGTACCTGTGTCAGCTTTACATAGTGTGCACGAAACAAGGCATTTTTATCACAGAGAAGAGAAAAAAGTTCTTGTTGCATAAGGACTGTTTCCCAGAAGCTTCCTCTGCCACATTCAGTGTGTCTGTGGGTAGACCCCCTGTACACCAGTCTCCAATGATGGAAGGGACTTGGACAAGAGGTCCTTTCAATCTCTATGTGATTAACTAATTATCCATAGGTGATCACAGTTCCCTACAGGTGGTCATGTGACACAGTTTTTCCTTCATGAGCACAAGAACCTGGTCCCCATCTCGGAACATGCTTTATGTTTAAAGAGCTGAGCCATGATACCAGACTGTTCCACTCGTGTGGAAGGAATAGTTTGGATCCCTACTTAAGATTCACATCTACTACTTCAAAAGGCACAATCTATTTCCTGGATATGGAAATCAAATGCACTAGTGGGTAGATGAGTTGAGAAACCTACAACAAACTAATGAATGGCAGTGGCCTAGTACAGTTCAATAATCATCATCCATGCTTGTTAGAGAAAAACCTACTCTATGATAGATTTTTGGGCCTGCAGAGAAATTGCAGTGAACGTGTTGACTGCAAACAGCAGGACTAAGACCTGACTAAGGAACCACAGAAAAGGGAACATCGCAACAAAAGCATTTAGAAAACCAACAAACGAACAAGATACAACAATCCGGAAGGTCTACTAAAACCATCTGATCAAACCACCAAGGACAGATTGAGCTATGTGACTACATTCACTCCAAATAATCAAATTAAATTAAAAAAAATATTCTTTAAAAAATGCAGCTCCTGAATTCAAGTAAACTCTCATTCCCCAAGCCTTTATTTGCTTTTCTCAAAACCTAAAGAACAGACTTTTAACATTAACAAAAAAATCTAAAATTGTTACCACGAAATCAATTAATAAATACAAATGCTAAATAAAAACAAGTAATATATATAATATTAACCAACACAATTCAATGATTAATCTGATGAATCAAATAAAAAATAATTAAAAGTCAGGAAATAATTAAAATAACAACTAATCAATTAACAATTTACATAATTAAATTACAATTAAAACTGTAAATTACATAAACAATTAATTACAATGAACAATAATGTACATTTTGGAAAACATCCCAACTATTATTCTCATAAACCCACTAGTAATTTAACCATTTCTAATTACATTAAAAATGAAAACTAATATCCCACAATACTAAAAAAATCTTATATTTATCAAATTAATTTGAGAAAATTAGATTTTATACAACTATTTAAATGTAATAATATATAACACTTTATTTAAAAAAATGACATATCTAAAAAGATGATATTATTGCCTTCTATAGTATGCCCCACAATATTTGTGTAAATAGTTGCAGCAAGTCTATTCACCATCATGGGTCATTATCTTGTCATAGTACAGTAATAGTGGGTAGATACTGAGGTGTATTGGTAATCTCAGTTGTGAAGTTATCCCCCCCCCCACACTGTGCCACTATAATCAGCCCCACAGAAAGGTGTCTGTGTACTACAGCATGCATGCAAAACATTGCGAGGAGGTACAGGGGTATAGTATGCGTAAAGAATATTAATTTTAAAATAAATTATTGTTGAAAGGAGGGAAATGGCTTGCCATTGAAGAAGTACACAAAAACCTGTTTATGTGGGACATGCCAGTCAGATAGTGATGTACAAAGTGAACAAAAATGTAGCAGTTTCTTATCACCGATTTCTTTTCTCAGCATGGTGTAGAGGCAATGAAAGGTCTTTACTTGTTAAAGCAACAACTATCTGTTCCCTGGTATGTGATGTGTCCAGTACAGCATGGCTTATCTACTAATTGGTCACACAAATCTTGGACAATAGTTTTTTGCCTCCTCTATCATCTGCATTGATGATAGCCTGCAATTGACAAACATGAAAGTAAAATTCCATACTAAGGTTTGGACAATTTTCCAAACAAAGGTAGCTTTCTTTCACTCTGACTTAAAGTTCTCTAAGGAATTTTCTTAGATAGGAATTGAAGAAGTGGAGACTGGCAACAAGACGGCGAAGCAAGATTTCTGTTTAATTATGCCAAAATGATTGTGGTAACTTGAGACCCTTTCATGGTTTTGATATCCATGTCCGGAGAAGTTCGCAAACAGAAGCAACCCCAAAACATCATTCTTCTTCCTCCTGCTTCTTTCAGAATGTTAGCTTGTCTGAATCCGAACTACATGTTTTCAAGTCATAAGGAACCAAAGAGTGTTCAATTGGCCAGTTTGTATAGTCTAAGGCTCCTGGCTTGCAAGGCTCCTATCCGATGAAGGACAAAATGACTTACTGTAATTGCCTGTTTGTTAGAAATTGGGTCTATAGTTGGCAGAGGTATGCACCCTGTCCAAGTAGGCACCAAAATCCTAGTCAGGGTAAGCCACAACACAGACTAAATTATCAATGAATTTCTTGGAGAAATCAGGGGCCCTGAGGACAGGTGCTGCACATGGCAACCTTGAGAGAGTCCAAGGCCTTCTGACAAGCCTCTGTCCATATCACCAATCTAGGCTGCTTTTTTGAAGTCAGTTCATTTAAGGTGGCAACAATGGTACCATATCCCTTAAAATACCTCCTGTCATAGCCGTGTGGCCGAGGAAGGTTTTCACTTCGGTTTGGGTTTTAGGTGGTTGCCAGGCCACAATAGTTTTGATCTTGGCCTAGAGGAGCTGCACCTTGCCCTACCTACCAGGTGTCCCAAATACACTAAACAAGCCTGCCCAAACTGGCACTTACTATCCTTGATTGTCAGTCCTGCCTATTACAAGGCCTGAAGCCCCTCGAGAAGATGATGGAATTGTTTCTCCCAGCTGAAAATGTAGATGGCAATTTCATCTAAGTAGGTGGTGCATATACCTCCTTCCCTGCCAGGACCCTGTTAACCAACTGCTGGAAGGTAGCAGGGGCATTTCTCAAACAGAAGGGCATCACCAGGAATAGGTAATGGCCCTCCGGGGTTGAGAATGCTGACCTCTCTTTTGCCCCCCTAGTCAGAGCGATCTGCCAGTACCCCCCAACGTCAAATCAAGAGTACTGAGGAATTCAGCAGCTCATCAGCTCTCGGGATGGGTTGTTCATCCGTCTTGTTGACAGAATTGAGGCATTTGTAGTCCATGCGGAACCAGAGTTCTGGTTTCGCACCTGGCAGTGCTGCCTTTGGTACCAGCACCATGGGGCTGAACCAGGGACTGTTAGAGGGCCTCATCACCCCTAAAGCTCACATCTTGGAGACTTCTTCCTGGATGCTGGCTCTCACCCTGTCTGAAACTTGTTAATTTTGTCCTTTACAGGGGGGCTGTTTTACATGTCAATGTCATGGGTGCACAGATGTGTGAGTCCAGGGGTGAGTGAGAAGAGTGAGGCAAACTGTCCCAGCAACTGGTAACAGTCAGTGTGCTGCTCTGGGATCAGGGTCATAGAAAGGTTGATACTCTTCAATGAGCCATCGTCTTCCCATGAAGAGAGGTCAGGGAGAGGTTCGTTCTTCTCTTCCACTCCCTCATCTGTCCCTTGGAGCATGTTCACTTCGCACTTCTCAAAGTGAGGCTTCAATCTGTTCATAAGAAGGACCCTTTGGGGTTCCTAGTGGTCCGAAGGTCCCCCCTGTAAGTGACTTCCCCTTTCCACACTTTCATCTCATATGGGCCAGTCCAGCGGTCCTGGAGAGGTTGGGGGTCTACTGGTTCCATGATTACACATTTTGGGCAGGCTGAAACTCTACCAGTGTGGCCTTCTGGTCATACCAGAGTTTCATCACCTCTTGGATGGCCTCTAGGTTTCCTTTAGCCTTCCAGAAGTGATGCACCTGGTTGCAAAGGGCCAGCATGTAGCTGACCACATCCTGGAGGGTTGTTTGAGAGCATTCTCCCACCCCTCCTTGACAAGGCTAAGTAGTCTCCTAAGATAGGGTAGTTCAAAGTGACTGAACCCTACTCCTTTCTGTGGCTCCTTTCTGTGGCACCTCCCTATAGGTAAAGAGAAGGCATGGTAAGAAGATGTTCCACTTACACCTTATTGGCTCAGGCACGGCCTTAATCATGCCCTTCAAGGTCTTGTAGAATCTTTCTACTGGACCATTGGTTTGGGGTTGAGAGGTGGCGGTGAACTTGTAAGTTACACCACACTCTTCCCACATGAACTTCATGTACGCTGACATGAAATTAGTGTATCTGTCTGACACTACCTCTTTGGGAACATGGGTAAAAATCCCCATCAGAGCTATCACCACCATGGGTGTAGTCACTGACCTCACAGGGATTGCCTCTCAGTACCGGGTGGCATTGTACACCAAGACCAGGACAAGCCTATTATAAAGGACTGTCTTGGGTTTCAAAGGTCCAATGATATTGATGCCCACCCTTTCAAAGGGGGTGCCAACAACAGGTAGTGGGATCAGGGGAGCTTTGTGCTTTTTCCCAGATTTTCCACAGACCTGGCAGGTGGGACAGGACCTGCAGAATGCATCTGATGATGTCCTCATTCCGGGACAATAAAAGTAGGAGTCAAGCCTGGCAAATGTCTT
This sequence comes from Pleurodeles waltl, assembly GCF_031143425.1. Lineage (NCBI taxonomy): Eukaryota > Metazoa > Chordata > Amphibia > Caudata > Salamandridae > Pleurodeles > Pleurodeles waltl. The sequence goes on from NC_090449.1 coordinate 96,494,426, forward strand.
GTTTTGCCCTAAATGTCCTTCCTGGGGCATGTTGAGTCAGACCCAGTAGGAAGGTCCAGTAGCACTGGGGGACCACCTGCGCCGGGAACCTTAGGCTCACTGTAAAGGAGATCATTATCCAAGTAGGTAGGTGATCTCCAGAGGCTAAACGTGGTACATGAGCTGCGGCCTGGCACCTGAAGCACTCAAGAGTGGGACACTCCTTCTGCGATTGTCAGAATTCCTTGCAGGTGGGCCCACCCTCAATCAGCCAGCTGGCAAGCTTAAGTAGGTCACAGAGGGTAGCAATGTCTTCCTCCGTTGGCTCGGCAGCCTTCTCCTCAGGGACCCCACCAATCTTGGTCACTGGAGCTTCATGGGCCAGTTTCCCATGCCCCTAGCCCCTCTCCTAGGCAGCTTTGGTGGCCATTGTTCCAGGCTCCAGACTTCCTTGAATCCCTTTCTGGGCAGCCATGGCTCATGTGGTCATGCAGACCCACTTACCCATCCCCATCATCTCCAAGTGAGACCTGGGCCCTACTGCCCTCCAAGTAGTGTACTACAGGTAACTGCCTAGCATACACTCTACAGGCATGGCAGGGTTCATAGCAACTTGTAGAGAAGCTGAGACCCCCCACTGAAAGGGAACAAGAGCCACCAGTAGAAGGCTCTCACGATTGTCAGAGGCAGTAACTTGGTGGAATCGGTTTGGTAGGACCTGCTCTGCAGACACCAGACAACATTTGACAGTTGTCTGCAGGGTCCTATGACTCACAGAACATCCACCTGTTGCCCAATAATGGTGACCTACTGCCTATACTTGGAAGTATTTGCAGCCATGTGAGCTTTTGACACAATTTCTCAATCCCCAGGAACACTAGGGTTACCTCTATCTGTTCCCCTAAGCTAGCTGGGACTACCTCTTCCGTGAGCGCTACACTTGTCAATTGAGGTTTCTGCCCACCGGCGGGAGGCTGTGCCCTCTTGGGACATTTGGAGTCTCCCTTAGAGTGACCATACTTATAGAACTCTGTACATTGGGGTACAAAAATCCCTGTCTTATGGTCAAAGAACCCTTTCTTTTTAGACTGGGACTGGTTACCACTACTCCCTTTGGAATTATTTTGGGGGCCTTTAGAAAACTCCTCATTTTTAAGTTTTTCTTCCCTTCTTTCATCTGTTGGAAACCCTAACCACTATTGTGGGTGTCCCCCCAGATACATTTTTGGACACTCTGATGCTAGCTCGGAGGTCCGCCTCCTCAGAAAGCTTCCAGGGGTCAGTCAGCTTACTGTCAACTAGGTGCTGACCCAACCCTGTAAACCAGATACTGATCATGCGCTCTCTCATTGTTAAATTGTACAACCTCTAACTTTAGAAGAGAGTCCCTTCCAAGAGTTAGCATGTGTTTCCACACACCCGCCCCCTCTTATTACTTTCAGGTACTGCATGAATGCTGCCACCACCACTGCTGGAATCTGCCTGCTTGGCTTTGAGCTCTAGTTCTTTTATACTCAGTTCATGAGTCAACAAAAGTTCATTCTCAGCTTAGGCTCCTTCAGCCTCAGTCTTCTTCTCCTCAGCCTTCATTTTAAATTTTGCCAACTGCGGATGGAATTCTCTCTCCTCTCTCCTCTCCTCTGGGGACGGGCCATGATTGGAGACACTGTTTTCTGCTCTCACATGGAGCACAAATTCAGGGGTGTCCCTTCAACGGCTGCAGGTAGTTCCTCAGAAGGGCCATTCATAGGCTTCTCCAATTCATGGGAAAGGGAGTGGGTCTTGCCCAGGCCCCTAGCACTGTTTGAAACTCTACATTCTTGGTAGCACCTCAGGCAGTTACCCCCATCTCCTTGCAGACGTTTTTCGACTTGTTAACTGTATAAACCTCCATCTTGTCCGGCTCAAACTTCATGGCTTCACTTGCAGATCCAGCTAGAGACATGATGTATAGGATATATAATAAATGCAAAGCTGAAAAAAAGCAGAAAATGCTTAATGGTCTTCAATGTGGAAAGGAAGTGTACAACTATCTATTGTATGGCACTGCACAAACACAAGTCATATCCTTACTGATGATCAACAAAGTCAGAAACTGGGTCTCTAGTTGGCAGAGGTATGCACCCTGTCCAAGTAAGGACCACAATCCTAGTCAGGGTAATCCACGACACAAACTAAATTATTCTGTGATCATCCTCCAGTAGCTTGGCACAGAGCAGGCAGGCTTAATTTAGAAAGCAATGTGTAAAGTATTTGTGCAATAACTCATACAGTAACATAGTGACAACACCACAAAATGACTCCACACCAGGCGAGAGACATAGAGAATATTTATCTGAATAAGATAAGACCAAACAACAAAAGACCACTTAAATACTTTTTGAGTTTTGCACGTTATATACAGGTAAATGCAGAACTGAGCACCTTTCATTGAGGCTCTTTATGGTAAATGGAGTGCAGTTATAAAGATTCTACTCTGGGGTCGGCAAGTGAACACTCTGAATGTTGCAGTGCCAAAGAAGAGCTTCTAAACTCCTTTCAGAGTAACTCTCTGGTTGGGTAATTCAATATTGGTATATTCTTTATTTAAACTCGGCCGCCAGCTATAACATGTTCCTTGGTGGCAGAGACCTCACAGGTCTCAGGAGTCACAGTACCATTGTGTAGGGTTGTGTGACGACAGCCGGTCGGGACCATTCTCAGCATCACAATGACAAGATGCAACCATGGCTGTGGTGAGATCCTTTGGGATGAGTTCAGTGCTGCGGTGGGCTACGCTGAGCCTTTGTTTGTGCAGTGCTGATGGCAGCGAGCAGATGCGGCGGTTTCCCTCCATCAGAGTTGGAGGCAGAGCACTCGTCACCCTGGCAATGCTTGGCAGTAGAAAGGCGCTGGTCAGAGAAGACGTGCTGATGTTCATCAGGACTTGGCTGTAGTTTGCCAGTTAAACACGGGTTCTTCATGTAAAGAAGCACTGGTCACTTTATCTGATCAAGTTTAAAGTGCTGATTGTCACAAAATGGAGGTCTTTTGTGGTGCAGAGCAGAGTACTGACGTTCACAGCATGGGACCCTTATCTCATGCAGGGCAAAGCGGTGGTTCTCGCATAACGGCTCTCACAGTGACAATGAATATGAAGTCTTTGATGGCCCTGAGACATTTGGCAGAGGGAAACCCAACAACTCCTGGAGATGACTTGAAGGAATGGCAGATTCCTTCCAGCAGAGTCAGGGAGCTGCAGCCAGCAGGGCAACAAGCAGGAAAGCAGTCCTTCCAGAAAAGCAGTCCAGTTGAGTCCTTTTAAAAGCACAGTAGTTCTTCTGACAGAGGTTGAGTTCAAGATCCAGAAGTGTCTGATTTGGTTGGGTCAGAGACCTAGTACTTGAATGGTTTTGAAATGCTCCAGTATCCCTTTCAACCCAGTCCTGTCTGTCAGGCTATCTGTGGGGAGTAATCAGTCCTTTGTATGGAGTCAGGCCACTACACTTTAAAGTATAAGTGTGAGCCCCCTCCCCCCTTCCTGCCAGGAAGGCCCATCAGAATGCAGATTTGTCCTTTGTCACACACACCCCTCCTTTGTTTGTGACTGTCTGGAGGGAATGCACTAAGTGTCACTGTCACCTAGCCAAGACATGCATTAGAGTCAGGCTGTAAGGCACACAAAGCAGTAGGAGTAGAAAAATGCCTACTTCCAAAAAGTGGAATTTCTAAATTGCAATGTTGAGTCCGACTTTACCAGTAAAGAGGATTTAACATTATCATTCTAAAGCTATGAAAGATGATATAGCTTCTCCTTTTTTAATCAGGAATTACAGCTTAAAAGTATATCACGGAATTCTCAATGCTGGCCTATGAGAGGAGTAGGCTTCACAGTAGTGAAAAATGACTTAGGGAGTTTTTCCCTTGCAGGACAGTTAAAAATCACATGTACATGTCCTGCCCTTTACTTACATAGCACCCTGTCTTATGGGCTACTTCAGGCCTACATTATGGCGACTTTTATGTAATAAATGAGGAGTTTAAGGCTTGGCAAGATGTTTTAAATGCCACATAGAAGTGGCAGTAAACCACACACACAGGCCCTGAAATGGCACAGTCAGTAGAGCAGGCCCACTAGTAGCATTTAATTTGTGAGCTCTGGGCACAGGTAGTGCACTTCACTAGGGACGTATAACTAAATTAAATCTGCCGATTAGGTATGAAATAATATTGCAATGTTTAGGGGAGAGAGCACAAGCACTTTAGCACTGGTCAGCAGTGGTAAGGTGAGCAGAGTCCTAAAACCTGCAAAACGAGGTCTGAAAAAATGGAGGGAGGCAGGTAAAAAGTTGGGGGAGGACCACCCTAAGGCTGTCAGGTCTAACACTGTTCCTTTTAATTTTAACTGAATGTTAATTGGCAGAAGGCATCTGACTAACTTTCCATCTTTGATGGATAGCTCACTGAACATAATTTGGACAGAAGACCAGTTCAGGCCCAGTTGTGAAAGGTGTATTGCAGAGGGTATAGCCAGCATGTTGTCCACTCCATCTTGTCTAGGACTAAGCATTTCTCCTTGCTGATACTCTGCTTGACTACCCTGCAGGTGAAGCTTACCATGCCTTGTCCTGAGCAGCTCACCTGAATATCCCGTTGATGGGGTGAGTATGGCCTCAACTCCCTCTAGGACATGGTTGCAATTGCAGTGATTCTTTTAGCTAAGCGCTGCAGCAGGTGAGGCCCCAAAGGGAAGGGGGGTTTGGATGAGTAAGAGAGGAAAAAATTAACCACTCTGGTCTCAGCACTCCTTCTTATCAAGGCAGGGATGGATGGACGGGATGTGTTGTAATGGGCATCAGGCCCCCTTGGTTAGCAGGACACCAGCATGGCAACAGGTTTGTAAAAAGAGGCACAATTTGTTTACTAGCTTGTAGGCTCTTCTGAACACAGCTTTGATGTTATGCCACAAAACATAACATGTCAAAGAACATAACATTTCAACATGGGCTTTCATTGCATATAATGACTTTTTTCCCATACAGCATATGAAGTAAACAAAGTTCTCAAAGACAATGTACTTTAGTCATTCACCGAATCTGGGCTACTGTTTCTTCACATCAGCCAAAAAAGTCTTAGTTAGCAATAACCATCAATTACTTTTTTAATCATATAAAATCAGGAATTTGTTTGCAAACAACACAGAACATTAAATTGAAGTGCTCCGGATTTCTGGTACTTCTCAGTCTTTCTTGCAAAAACATCACCAAAAGATTATTGTCCATTCTGCAGTCGTTCATTTGTCCTAAAAAGGGCCAAATAAGCCATACCGTGTTCATGCTGGGTAGTTGTTCATCAAACCTCGCACAATGTGAGTCCACGTATTTGTTACAAATGAGTTGTTGTACTGTTTCCTTTTTCCTGCAGATCGGGAAGCTTAGAGCTGAGGCAGCGTAGAGGATGGTTGCCGGGAGACACATCGGGAACCAGTGCTGAAGAGGGACGCCGATTGAAGGAGGAAAAGTCAGTTGTCAGCCTACAGGAGGCTGAAGATTCAGGTAAGGAGTAGAGACGAGGCCAAGCACGGGCACAATGAAACACTTGGCTTAAATAGCCTTGTTGGGGGTGCAAGTCACCAGTTGTTGTTTTCCTTGTGAGTGGTGTCATTGCTCGTGTACCTAGAGATGAGTCATCCTGTTTTTGCAATAAGTACATAACAGGTGGTGATTATTAATCAAGGATGACTCATGTTTTTGCAATATGAACACTTGCTGTGATTAATCAAGGATGAGATGTGTTTTCTTCCTCTTTGATGTCGTATACCTAGGGATGAGTCATAATGCCATATGCTCATAGCCCTTGATGATTACTTAGAAAACAAAACAATGTTCTTTCACATAATTTGGTTCAACTGACTATGCTTTAACATCTCAAACAAAGTGTACCATAAATACATATGCCCTAGTGCAAAAGACACCACGTAGTAACACTGGCCCTCATTATGACATTGGCAAATGAGTAATAAAGTGGCAGAAATACCGCCAACAGGCCAGCAGTAATTACTGCCAAATTATGACCATGGCAGTAATAGCTCCCATAGACAGCCAATGTGCCACACCATCCGCCAGGGCGTTAACTCCACGCACCACTGTGGTAGCCATCAACAGCCAGGTGGAAGACAAAGTACCGCCCACCACATTATGACCCAGCACACCGCTACAATTTCCAGGATGGTGCCAATGCCATCAAAAGCATGGCGGAAACCGAACACAGAAAACAAAAGACTCACCAACAAGTACACAGAGGACTCCGCCGCTGCCATGTAACCGGATCTGCAAGTCTTCCCGATGCTCTTCTACGCAATGCTCCACCTGGAACACCAATGCCGACGAAGACAACGACGGTGAGTACAGCTGCCTAGCACACAAGAAGGGAGGGAAGAAAACAAGAGTGACACACACACACGCACAACACATACCAGACACACACCATACACGCAACGAGCTGCAGACGTAAACCAATCGCACAGGACACATGGCACAATAAAACATGGATCAAATTTTGGAAGTACAGAAAATGTATGAGCAAGGCAAAAGCCACCATATGAACATGATATGTGCAATTTTCCACAAAGGGCCAATGCCCAGTCCAAAGTACAAAGGGCCCACATAGCCACAGGGCACAGACCAAGGCCCAACTTGTCTCCTGACAGCAACTGCACATAATTCTGCAGGGGCATCATTTTGTAAGTAGGCAGGCACCTGAGGAGGAAGGAGGGTGGGGGGCACCTCAGCTGAGTTGGGGCACTTGCCCACTGGCTCTGGAGGGGGCTCTATGCCCATTTTTCTATGCTGGGGAGAGCAAGACCACAGTCTCTCAGGTGGATGACTTTCCCACTGGTTCTGGAGGGGGCTCCATGTCCATTTCTCTGTGTAGGGGAGTGCAAGGCCACAGTCTCTCAGGTGGGTGACTTCCCCACTGGTTCTAGAGTGGGCTCCATGCCCATTTCTCTTTGCTAGGGAGTACAAGGCCCCAGTCTCTCAGGTGGGTGACTTTCCCACTGGTTCTGGAGGGGGCTCCATGCCCATTTCTCTGTGCTGGGGAGTGCAAGGCCACAGTCTCTCAGGTGGGTGACTTTCCCACTGGTTCTGGAGGGGGCTCTGTTCCCATTTCTCTGTGCTGGGGAGTACAAGGCCACAGTCTTTCAGGTCGGTGACTTTCCTACTGGTTCTGTAGTGGGCTCCATGCCCAGCCATGCCCATTTCTCTGTGCTGGGGAGTGCAAGGTCACAGTCTCTCAGGTGGGTGACTTTCCCACTGGTGCTGGAGGGGGCTCGCTGTACAGCAGTCGCAGGAGGGTAGCCCGCATGCCATCTGTTGGAGGTGAGGGCTGCACTGTCTTATCTGGTGGTGATGGCTGCCCTGCCTCTGCTGGAGGTGAGGGATCCATGACCACTTGTGGTAGCGATGGTGGTATCACTGCTGCCAGCCTCTGCTGGAGATGAGGGCTGCACTGTGTCTGCAGGTGAAGGTGCCTCCTGGGCAACCTCTTCAGGAGGATTGGGCTGCACTGCCTCAGCTGGAGCTGTGACCACTGGAGGTGGAGGTGGTGGTGGTGGTGGTGGTGGAGTCACCCTGCCAGCCTCTGCCTGAGTCGAAGGCTTCTTCCCCTTCATGGCAGACGTCAAGGGCTTCTCCACATTCATGGCAGGAGGTGTGGGCTCCTTCCACTTCATGGCAGGGGTCGAGGGCTTCTTCCTCTTCATGGCAGGAGGTGCGGCATCCTTCCCCTTGATGGCAGGAGTCGAGGGCTTTTTCCCCTTCATGGCAGAGGCTGTGGGATCCTTATCCTTCCTGCCTGGTGGAGTGGGAGCCAACACTCTCTTGACTCCATGACTAGGAGGGGCCTCCACTCTCCACGTGGACTGTTTGGCTTAGGTGCTGGGTCGCTGGGACCCTGCTCTTACGGGGAGCACAGGGGGGACAGGGAGGGGGGTAGGGAAGAGGTCAAGTTGAGCAAGGAAAAGCTTTTTATGGGCGGTGGGGCGGGAAGAGGGATGGGAGTGGAGTTTGAGGGAGTGGTTGTTGGAGAAGTACATCTGCTGGTCTTGGGTGCAGGTTCATGGGGAGTGTGCTGATGTGAGGTGGATAGCTGTTGGGTGTCTGAGTGCCTGCGTTTGTGTGCTTTAGGAGGGGGGACAGACAGGTTTTGAGAGGACACAGGGGACGCGTGCATGGATGTTGTGGATGTGTCTTCTAGTGAGGAGTGTGTGCTGCTTGGTGTGGTGATGCTGGTGGTGGCTGTTGAAGCAGTGCATGCAGGTGTGAGTGTGGACGTGACTGGGAGGGAGGTGGAGGAGGGGGAGACAGTGGAGGCAGCAGATGTTGTAGTGTCTGCAAATGTCTGGTGTGTGCTTGTGTGTTGAAGTGTGGTACCTGTGTTACTCTTGTGTGTTGTCTTGTGTGCATGATAGTCTATATGTGTGCATGGGATGGGTTGGGGTTGAGGAGACAGGGACTGGGAAGTGGTAGTTTAAGGGGGATGGTATGGACAGGGATAATGGCTGCTATCAGAGAGGAGGCCAGAGCCTGAATTGATCTCTGTTGGGCCACCAATCCACCGTGGATGCCCTCCAGGAATGCATTTCATTGCTACATCTGGAATGAAAGTCCCTGGATGGGATTCACAATGGTTGACTGCCCTAAAGAGATGGATCTCAGGAGGTCAATAGCCTCCCCACTCAGGGCAGCAGGGCTCATTGGGGCAGGGCCTGAGGTGCCTGGGCCAAAGGAGATACCCACCCTCCTGGGTGAGCGGGCATGGGCAACTCACTGAGGGGATACTGGGAGGGCGGTGCTGGTACGGGGTGGCGGCTGTACCTGCAGCTGTGGTGGTCACAGAGGTGTCCGCCACCACCAGGGAGCTTCCATCTGAGGAGGTATCTGAGTCTGTGTTGTCACCTACTGTCCCCGCCCTTGCCCTCCGTCCCACTGGTTCCCTCGGCGGCAGTGGATTCTGCCTCTTGGGTCCTGTGGGATGCAGCTCCCTCTGTCGCCAGGGCCCCTGCTCCTCCACTAAATGATGCTAATGCACACATGGACAGGATGACAGATGATAAAGGGGGAGAGAGAGAATGAGAACATAGGGTAAATTACTGCACCAACACCACTGTCGGCATACACAGCACCATCACACACAGGGATCAGGATTGAGCACTATGCATTGTACTGCCACTTGATTTGGCTAGATGCCACAGCAAGATTATGGCTAAACACCACCAACTGCATGCCTCCTGGGACCCACTAAGCCCTGTCTGACATGGAATACAGCCTAGCTAGGTTAACTTTTTTCCCTTTCAACCATAACCCTTTAGCTGTATCACACTGCAATGTCTGGCCTGGCTTTAAGGGGCACCCATTAACTGACATCCACCACCCAGATCCCATGCCACCTACCAATTATTGTAGTAATGCCCACCCTACTCACTCCCATGTGGCTGCTGTGATGCCCTCAAGCGCCCATCCAGCTCAGGGTAGGCCACTGCGAGTATGCGGGCCTTCAGGGGGGTCAGGTTCCGACGGGCACCCCTTCCTTGTTGGGAGACCATCCCCAGCTGGGCTCTGCGGTCTTCCATGTCCAGCTTCTCAGGTCCTCCCACCGTTTCCTGCTCTGCCTTCCATAGACCCCTAGGGTCCGCACGTCCTTAGCGATGGTTGATGGGCGCTGACCTGCATAGGTGATACAGATGGGAGGACACCATTACACATACAATCCAGCCTGTCACACATATGGCCCACCAATCCCGTTTCCATCATCACTGGCACATACATCGGCCGGTGCACACCATGTACAGCACCACATTACATTCCCTCCATGACAAAATGCTTGCACACACATCTCCATGCATCCTTCCCACATGCATTGTGCCCAAGGTGTACTCACCTGCTGGTCTGGAGGCCCATACAGCAGTCCGTACTGGGGTAGGACCCCATCCACCAATCGCTCAAACTCTTCTTAAGTGAAGGCAGGGGTCCTTTCCCCAGTCACACGGGTCATGGTGGTTTCAGACACAGGTCACAGCAGCGCACGTAGTATAGGTGTTCTCCTGTTGAAGGTCAGGAAACAAGTGAGGAATCAAATAGAAAATGGGGGTCACGTCCCTGGCGGTATACACCGTCACCGCCGACGAAGATTCCCATTGGCCACTGTAGTCAAAAGAGCCCCATATTATCCAATGAGGAATTGCACGGTGACGCAAGACCGCCTTACGCCACGACGCCCAACGTTGGCTGAGTTACCTCACTTCCACCTGTCCCTACATACAGGACAGGCGGACGCCATGCCATGGAGATGGGCAAGTATCAGATTAACCTTTACTGCGTCACTGCCTAGATTTGCACATACCTATCATTAACACTGTCCCATCACATAAATGCAACATGTACTCTGAGGTTGTGGTTCCAGTGTTCAAATTGTGACAGCCCATTCACTCTTGTGTCACTTAGATACCTACCGCTGCGGATGAATGAGAGGAGAAGACAAACCCCTTTGTACAGACTCCTTGTGGGCTTGGCTACACTGGAGGGCAGGCGCATTATACCCACCTATAGACTGGACAAGGCCACAGTGTGCCCAATTGGAGCCTGACCTGATATCAGCTATCCGTCATCCCACTGGGATCCCCCTCTTGTGCAAGTGCTATCAGTGCTCCATTTCCTGGCAACTAGTTCTTTCCAAGTGACAGTGGGCTTGGCAGCTGGAATATCACAGCCAATGTTTTCTATAGGTCTGGCAAGGGTCTTGTATGCCCTGGTGAAACACATGTACAGCTACATTGCTTTCCCCCAGGTGGAAGATTTGGCCACTGTAAAGGCAGGATTCTATGCAATGGGCCATATCCCCAATATAATTGGTGCGTTTGGCGGTACACATATTGTGTTAGTCCCCCCACCAGAATGAACAGGTGTTCAGGAATCGGAAGAGTTTCCACTCACTGAATGTGAAAATGGTTTGCCTGGCGGACCAGTACATCTCCCACGTCACTGCCAAGTATCCTGGGTCGGTGCATTAAGCCTTCGTCCTGAGGAATAGCAGCATCCCGAATGTGATTGCCCAACTACAGAGGCACAGGGTGTGGCTAATAGGTGAGCCAGATCCCCCATCCACTGTATGTCAGTGTATGCCTATAGGAGGATGGCTTGGTTTGTAGTGGGTACCTTGGGTACTTACACCTTAAACCAGGTCCAGTTATCCCTGATTAGTGAAGTAGTAGTGTTCTAGCAGCTTAGCCTGATAGAGGTATCTATAGCAGAGCAGCTTAGGCTGAACTAGGAGACATGCAAAGCTCATGCAATACCACTTATAGTTACACGCTACTTATACACTAGTAATGACAATACTCAGTGTTACCAAAAATAAAGGTATTTATTTGGGTGACACAGTACCAAAAATATCTTAGAGACAATACTCCTTCTGGAGGTAAGTATTATACACAATATATACACTAGACACCAAATGTAGACAAGTCAATAGTCATAGAACAATGCAAAAAGAAGGAAATCCTATACAATGCAATGGGAGAAAATAGGTCTAGGGGCAACACCAACCATATACTAAAAAAGTGGAATGTGAATCACGAATTCCCTCCTAGACAAGTGTAGTTTGTGCAGAATCGCTGGGAGAGTAAGAATAAACTAAGGGTAAGTAAATTACCCCACCCCAGAGCCCAGAAAAGCAGAAGTAAAGTACTACAAGTTTCCTTAGGACACACTACACCTTATTTTCGGGATTTTGCAGCAGCCAACCAAGTCTGCAAAGAACAACTGCTGTATTATTGGACCTGAAGACCTGCAAAGGAAGGGGACCAAGTCCAGAAGTTGAAAGAAGTTCCAGGAAGGACAGGAGCCCCTGCCAACCCAGAAGAGGGTGCAAAAGAAGAGTCCACAGTTAGTTGAAGACTGCAGAAATGCACCCTAGGAAGATGCCAGTGGGTTCCTGCATGATGCAAAAGATGTCCCACGGCGTGAAGATTGTTGCAGGTGAGATTTTGTGTTGGAAGGCACCAACAAGCCTTGGCTATGGCAAAAGTGCGTTTTCACAAAATGGCACCGGATGGACCCTGGAGGGACCTGGGGTCCTCAACTCTATGTGAGGAGGAAGAGAAGGCTCTCTGCACTTTAGAGAGCCCTCAGGATGCCAGCCAGCACCCCCAGAAGCTGCAGGATCCAGGTTCAAAGGAGGTGCAAAATGCAGTTGATGCAGCACAATAAAAGAAGGTCCCACACCACCGGAGAACAACTCAGTGAGTTGAGCATCACAGGGTGGAGTTCTGGGGACCTGGGCCAGGCTGTGCATGAAGGAATTTTGCTAAGAGTGCACAGAGGCCTCAGGAGGCAAAGAAGACACAATACACAGGGGTAACTTCATTCTCGGGGAAGGCGAGGTCTTACCTCCTCCAAATTGCATCAGCAGGACCTCGGGACAGTCTATGTTGATGATGTCCACTCTCTGTGTCCTTAGAAGCACGCTTGTTGACGTGAGAGGAGTCCCAGGGTGATGGTCGTTGCCTTGGAAGGTGCCTGCTTGGAGCAGAGGAGTGACTCCATCACTCCACGGGAGATTTCTTCTGTCCATCTGGTGCAGGATGAAGACAGGGAGTCCCCAGAGCATGCACACCATGGAAACTGTTGCAGTTGCTGACTTGGAGCTGAGGTTGCTGAAGAAAAGTGTCTCGTTTAGACACTTTGTTGCAGTTACAGCATTTCTTGGAGCAGGCTCCGGTTGATCCGAGGTCAGAAAAGTCTGAAGTTGTTGCAGAGGATTCCTGAAGGAAACTTGCAAGCAGAATCTGAAGAGAACCCACAGGAGCGACCCTAAATAGCCCTGAGAGGGGGATTGGCTACCTTATCAGGTATGGACCTATTAGGAGGGGTCTCTGACACTGGTCTCTCGGAGCCTTCCAGAGCACCCCCATGCCTTGCAAAGCAAGATGGCTGAAGTCTGAGACACACTGGAGGAGCTCTGGGCACCACCCCTGGGGTGGTGATGGACAGGGGAGTGGTTGTTCCCTTTTCCTTTGTCCAATTTCCCACCAGAGCAGGGGAGAAGGGGTCCCTGAACTGGTGTAGACTGGTTTATGCAAGGAGGGTACCATCTGTACCCTTCAAAGCATTTCCAGAGGCTGGGGGAGGCTACCCCTCCCCAGCCTGTAACACCTATTTCCAAAGGGAGAGGGTGTAACACCCTGCTCTCGGAGGAAATGCTTTGTTCTGCCTTCCTGGGACTGGACTGCCCAGAGCCCAGGAGGGCGGAACCCTGTCTGTGAGGTGGCAGCAGCTGTAGCTGCAGTGCAAGCCTCAGAGAGCTGGTTTGGCAGTACTTGGGGTCCATGGTGGAGCCCCCAGGATGCATGGAATTGGCTCCCCAATATCAGATTTGGAATGGGGGGACAATTCCATGTTCTTAGACATGTTACATGGCCATATTCGGAGTTGCCGTTGTGAAGCTACATATAGGTATTGACCTATATGTTGTGCACGCGTGTAATGGCGTCCCCACACTCACAAAAGTCTGGGGAAATGGCCCTGAACTATGTGGGGGGCACCTTTGCTAGTGCAAGGGTGCCCTCACACTTATTAACTTTGCACTTAACCTTCAGCAAGTGAGGTTAGACATAGAGGTGACTTATAAGTTACTTAAGTGCAGTGAAAATGGTTGTGAAATAGTGTGTGCATTATTTCACGCAGGCTGCAATGGCAGTCCTGTGTAAGTGTTTGTCTGAGGTCCCTATAGGTGGCAAAAGAAATGCTGCAGCCCATATGGATCTCCTGGAACACCAAAGCCCTGGGTACCTAGTTACCATATACTAGGGGCTTATAAGAGGGGTTCAGTATGCCAAATGAAATTGGTAAATGAAATCTTTGGTCCACAGTGACAAATTTAAAAGCAGAGAGAGCATAAGCACTGAGGTTCTGGTTGGGAGAGCCTCAGTGGCCAAGTTAGGCACTTCACAAGCATACACATTAGGCCCAAACTATGAGCACAGGGGGTCCTGGCTAGCAGGGTCCCAGTGAGACAGGCAAAAACATACTGACATATAGGTTTTTATCTATGAGCACTGACACACACTCACAAACAGGCCAAAAGAGGGGGTAACCATGCTAGAAAGAGGCTACCTTCCTGTAATGCCTTCATGTGTTCACTCCATAGGATTGTGTAAGGTTAAATGTTGTCCCTCAATACTTGCAGGTAACTCTGGCTACCCAAACCTATTGTGGCTGCTAACCCCTGTGAGGAATGCCAGGACAGGGGCTGAGGAACATTATAATGAGGCACATGGGTGAACCAGGAGAGTTATTGAAAGGACCTTTGGCCTCATGAAGGCCAGGTTCAGGTGCCTCCATCTGACAGGTAGATCCCTGTGCTACTCACCTGGAAACGTCTCCCAGATAGTAGTGGCATGCAGCATGTTGCACAGCCTGGCCCTCAGACGACATGTGTCTTTTCAGCAGGAGGATGGGACTGGAGATGACCCTGTGGCAGCAGTGGGCCCTGAAGACAGTGAGGATGAGGAGGCAGAGGATGAGGATGAGGACAACAGAACAACAGTTATACAACAATAATTCCAATGACAAACAGGTGAGAGAGTGAAACTGACCATTACTCTGACTATTGATTTATCTGTCTGCCTGTGGCATGATGACATTCACTTCCTTTGCATCTCAAACTACTGTCACCTATGGCTTCTCATTTTCCAGATGTTGGTGATATGACAACAATGTCTGGATGTGATTACTACAGACTCTTCCAGGTCATCATTTGTCAGCCATCACAGTGTTCAGATAATTTGCACTCGATGTGACTGTTCCCACAAATGCACATTAAAGACACATAAAACAGTGTTACTCAAATTGTGTTCAAGGGTGTTCATTGTAGTGCTATATAATTTAGTGTAAAGTGCAATGGAATGGGCTGATGGTGAAAGAAACACCAGGGTATTGTTCCAGTCTGTTTGTAGCACAGGTCCAGTGTCCAGAGGCCCATAAGAAGGGGAGCAATGGCAGTTCAAAGTGGACAAGGAGATAGGGTGGGACACAAGGGGACAATCAGGAGAGTCTAATTTTCTGGTGGTGGTCTTGGTCTTGGCAAGAGTCTCTGGCTTCTATCTGGATCGCAGGGAATGTTTTCAGGGTTGTTCGTCTTCTGCAGGGGGAGGAGTGCTGATGGCCTGTGGGTCCTGTGGCAGGGCTTCCTGTCCACTAGCTGCAGCGGAAGTGGAGGGCTTGTCAATAGACTGGCTAGTGGTAGGGGCCCGCTGGTGTGCTGTCCATTCCCTCATGAGGTTCGCCATGTCTGCCAGCACCCCCTCTATGGAGATCATGGTGGTGATGAGTGCCTGCAAGGCCTCCCTGATCTCCTAATGGTGTTCCTCCTGCGGCCGCTTGTTCTCCTGCATATTGGTAAGGATGTGGCCCATCACGTCCTGGGATTGTTAGTAGGCACCCAGGACATTGGTGAGTGCCTCGTGGAGAGTCGGTTCCCTGGGCCTGTCCTCCCCCTGGAGCACGGTGGTCCTCCCAGTGTCCCTGTTGCCCTGTGTCCCTGTACCCTGAATGGTGTTCCCACTGCCACTGACCGCAGGTCCCCGATTGTCTTGGGTATGAGTTGTGGACTGGGGTCCCTATACATGAGGGCACACTGCTGATTGACTTGTCCTGGGGACAGAGGTGTGGGTATGCTGGGTGGGTGCTGTGGTGTTGGTAACTGATGGGAGAGGGTCTGTGGTGGATTGTAAGTGGACTGGGGTGACTGTCCAGTGGTTCCTGATGGGCCAGGTTGTTGATCAGATCCTGGAGTCCAAAATTACTGTCATCACTGGAGGCATCTTCTGTTGGGGGACTGGAAAGTCGGGGCACCTCCTCTCCACTGAGATTGGCTTGGGCACCTGTGGGTATGTAAGATAGGTATCATTCTTCATGCCTGTGACATGTTGTACATCCCTATCCTCCCCTCTATGTTTGCTTCTGCCCTGACACCTTTGATTGTGTATGATGATGTATTGTGGGATTGTTAGTTCCCCTATGCTGTGCATGCTTTGGTGATGGGTGTCCTTGCAGGCCTGGGAGCGCTGTCCATGTATTGGTATGGCATGCAGGGCTTGGCATAGGGGTTGGTCAGATTTGTAGGCGCAGTGTGTGGGATGGAGTAGAGTGATGGGAGTGAGGGTGAGGGTGTGAGATGGCATGCAGGAAGGGGGGGGGGGATAAGTGTTAAATGTTGACTTACCAGTGTCCAGTCCTCCAGCTACTCCAGCGAGTCCCTCAGGATGCAGTAATGCCAAGACTTGCTCCTCCCATTGTGTGAGCTGTGGGGGAGGAGGTGGGGGCCCACTGCCATTCCTCTGTATGGCGAGCTGGTGACTTGCTGCCACCTTCCCCTGTAGGTCGTTCCACCTCTCCCTGATGTCGTTCCTTGTTCTTGGATGCTGTCCCCGGCGTTCACCCTGTCCACGATTCTCTGCCATAGCTCCATCTTCCTTGCAATCTTGCAATGGATATCTGCTGTACCTGTGCTCCAGAAAGCTGTGGCTCTACCCTGACTATTTTCTCCACCATGACCCTTAACTCGTCATCTGTGAAACGGGGCTGTCTTTGTGGGGCCATGTGTGTGAGTGTGCGGGTGTTGGGTGGTGTGATTGGGTGTGCGTAGTGGAGAGTGTGAGGGATGTATGGGTGTGTGGGTAGTTGTCGCAGTGGTCTTCATGTCTGTCTGGTGGCAAGGATTTGTATACGTAAAGGGTGGTGGGTAATGTGGGTGTGCGTTTTATAGTGGTGTGAGTGGGTGGGTGTGGTGTGTGTGTGGGGGCCAGGTGTGTGTTGTTTCAATTGGCCAATGTTGTGTAGTTTAGCTTCTGGGTGTCCATTCTGAGCACGGCAGTGTGTACCACCAATGGTTTACCGCTGTTGAATGTCTGCCGTGGTGATTCGTGGGTCATGATGTGGTGGGCGTTGTTCTGTTGGCGTAACGGTATGGGTGTTGGGACCGCCACTTTATCACTGACCTTTGGACTGGCGGATTTGTGTATGTGGTTGTATTCTGTCAGTTTGGTGTGTGTGTATCGTAATATGCAGAATGGTTATCCACCACCGCGGCAGTATGTCGGCGCCCGTCAGCATAGCGGTAAGCAGGATTTACCGTCAATGTCATGATGAGGGCCACGATGTCCTGATTCCATCAAATGCATGCACACCTTAATTCATGAACATTACAAGAACATCTCATTGTACTGTAGCATTGAGCATGAGCGTGCTGTAGCAGAATGGGAGTAGGGTTGTGACAGCTGACAACCAGCTCAAGGAGTTCTGCATCACCAAAGAAAAAGTGAAGCACGATTTACCCTTTATCTTGACACAATGGCAGTATGTTGAAGAAACAACCTCAATGTCATCTGGATATTGCTAGTGCAGTTTCAAAGTTCTTGCAAGATAATTTCTGTTCAATCTAAGGCCCAGGTTTAAGAGGGCCTAGCGCCAATCAAACGCACATTAGCATAATTTTTTTTACGCTAATGTGGCATTAGAAGGCCAAAAATGCAGTGCCATATTTACATAGTGGCACAATGCATGCATTGCACCACTTTGAAACTCTTTTGGGCCACAGTATACCTGCATCAGGCATAATGTATGCTAAGGGGGTGTTCACCCATTAGGGGGGCTTAGAAAATGGAGCAAGGAAATCTAAGAGATTAACTTGTGACATTTTTATCGGCACTTCAATGCCTACTCAGAGCAGGCATTAAAAGGAGGCTCCTATTGGTTTTAATGGGCCTCTGGGTGCTTTGCAGGATTAGCATCAAAACATTTTGATGCTAATGCTGCAAAGCGCCTGATAGCATCAAAAATTCTGATGCTAGTCCCCTAACTACTGCCTTGGTGACGGCGCACACATGGTGGCGTTCGAGCGTCCTGAAGGGCGCAAGAAAAGCTGTACTGCACTAGGTGCACCAACACTTTTTATAAATCTGCCCCTAAGTGTCCTGAACAGTGTAAGGCAAGGAAAACAGAAATTACATAAAAACAGTAAGCCTAATAATCAGGGTTTATGCTTCCATATAAAAAACATCATGTAGCCCAATGTGAGATGCACTTTCTGTTGTGATCCCGTATCCTCACGACTGTGTGCTTAAGACACAAACTTAGAAAAACAGAAATGTCCTTAAATGCTATGCATGTGCATGGTATTGCCAAGGGAATCCCTTTTGTCAGGACATGTGCGCAGAACCAGGGAAAGTAATTCTTTGAATTACCAGTGCACTTTCATTTCTAGGCTACTGGACTTGCCAGGGATGTGGCAATCCTTTGAGATTTCTCCAGACCTTCCAAATGTGCATGGCATTATAGAAGGCGGATTCTAGAGATTTCCAGAGACCCTAGGAGTTGAAAATGGTGGCTACAGCACCAATCACTATCATCCATCTGCTCCACAAGGCCGCATCTATATCAGGCCACATCAAAATCAGGCAATACATGCAGCTGACATTACACATGGTATTGCAGGCCACCAGCAGTGGTGGTGATGTTGGATGTGATGTATCATTATCTGGTTTGCATTCTCTTCACTTTCACCACTACCTAAGTTTAACGACTGGGTGGAAGGTTCTTCATAGAGGGAATCAGATGCCAGCCTCCATGAAGCTCTATCGAGAAGCCTATGAGTCTGATACTCTGATAGAATGTTTACCTTTATATTAGTTTATGGGCCTTCTGTGGTCGCTCAAGAGCTGAAATGTACATTCTGAGGGCCAGTGATTAAGTATGTTCTAGTGTATTGTGTGTTGTAAAAAATTGAACTCTTCCACATCCACTTTTGAAATAAACCTCCCATTTTTACTGATGTCAGCCAGGAGATTAAAGCAACCAATCACAACCCACACCAGTCCTTTGAACCAAAAAGCAGCTTCTAATCTCTGTTTTTACATATGTTCCCTTAATACATTTTAGCAAGGCTAATTTGCATTTGGAAAGTAGTCATTTATCAGAACCCATGGAGTATGTTTGCCACTTTATTACACCAAATGCACATAACATCTTCTGTAATAATATGGACATGTTATCCAGGGCCCTCAAAAGGAGGGACCATTATTCCCGAGGAACTGTGCTTTTTCAAGGATCTATGCTCATGCTGTAACATATATTACTAGATTTTAAACAATCTTGCCCTGCTTACTAATATAACGCTATAAGATAGTGCCAGATGATATATCGGCTACGCTCTTCCTTTCCCGGCTGGAAGTTTTTTCAATCATAGAAACAGGTGCTAACCTAAAGTTGTTGACCATAGCCATGCAAAAACATTTCAGCATGGCTGATGTTACCAAATCAGGTTACTGTTTCTAAGCACACCAATGTACTATCTTCATTAGATATATTCTGAGATTTCATAAAGTAGCACTCTTTATATCCTAGACTTTCAAGCTGCTAAATATTTTTGTTCATTACTAGAAGGATATGAATTAATCAGTCATTATCGAAACGACTAGAAAAAGTGGCTGGTCTCACAAATGTCCTGAGTTAAATGAGACAGGTTGCTAAACACAGTCAACCCATAGTTCAATCAATGTTGGCCACTGTTCTCTGGGTGCAGGGTCTGTGATTAACACTGGTTCCTTGCGAGTCATGGGGCATGTCCTTTGGTCATGACTGATATGATCTATGCACAGTGCTTGGTCATTAACCAGATCCAGCACTTTGTTCCTACACTTAGCTTTTGTATTCACAGTAGTCACAGGATATGACCATCAAACATTCACGGGACTCTAGGTACCAAATGCCAGATCTTGTAAATAGGTTCCCTCCTCAAGGGCAAACTGGGAGAGCGGTACATCACTGAACAAGGATTTTCAGGCAGGATTGATCCTAGAGATTCTGCTGGAGGGAACCCAACCATCTTGAGACAAATCCTAATGGACTATAAAACATTATTGGCAGACTGTCTGTATTTTTGGCATTCCCCTCCCAACCAAAGACTCCCACTCTCTCATGAAATATGGAAATGTGTTCTTCAAATCATCCCTGTTGTCCTGCACATCCTGGTTTGTGGTTCCCATTCTTATACATCATTGCTAGTGCAAGAGAGCTGTGTTTCAAAGATGATTTTACATTCATCACCAGTCGCTCCAATAGCATGGAGGAAATTTGGACCTATGAAGAAAAAAATTAAAGGATTTAACACCTTTTTTTAACTCGAGCACTATGCAGAGTAAAGGACTATAGAACTCTTTACCAGAAGAAAACAACTAAAGCCATCAACTGACTTTTTTTGTTGGCTCTGTTCACTCTAGTTACATTTGACAATACTTACAATGTAGTGACTGGTCCATGTAGATAATTGACACCTTTTGTATTGTGTACCCCCAGATTTTCAACCTATCCGTTTTTGCTGGTCACAGAATCCTGCAAACCAGTGGTAAAGTACCTGTGCTCCTCCTTTCAACATGAAATTGGCATACTCCTAATTGGCATATTTATATATTTGTAAACACCTAGGGCCTGTAAGTTAAATGCTACTAGTGTAGTGTAGCACCCATTGTGCCATCCACTACAATGGCACTGTAAACATGAGTGCACTTCTACCATTTTAGCCTGGCTATTGCAGCAATAAACTGAAATAAATGTCTTGTTGAAATAACCCCTTTAACAGGTCAAAACTTCCCTTTTAAATATTTATAAGTAGCTTCTAAGTAGGCTGTACTAGCCATAAGGCAGGGTGCATGGTATTAACATGTAGAAATGTAATGTTACAGATGACATTACAGTGAAAAAACTCCAACAGCTATTTTAACATGTGGTGCCAAGAATAAATGTGGCACCTGAGGTACCCTCCTCAGAACAATACTAGACATGTGAAAAATCAGAAGAGGACTCAACATGCTCTCTGACACCTGAGATGAGCCTAGAAGACTGGACTTGCTCTCTTTCTCTTGTCAACAGGGTACAGTAGTCCACTGAGTTCATATACTAAAGAAATATAATGCCACTTGAAAGAAGAAAAATGTAATTCCACATGAAACCTTTTAAACATCCTTTTACTTTTGAAATGACATTGTACACTTTGTGCTTGCTTCCGTTGTTCTAAAAGGTGGCTGCATACTATAATTTTGGAGCTGAGAGTTTTAGCAACTCAAAGTCATCCTGGGATGCACTGCTAGTGCAACGCTTGGTTTACCAAGTCAAAACGTTAACCCAGGACAGTACTGCAAGTGCCGAGAGTGTTTTACCAACCCAAAAAGACACAGTGCTTGACTGCTAGTGGGAAGAGTGTTAAACCAAACTGAAAAGACTTCAGGAGCAGAAGTGCTAGCACAAAGTGTTTTATGAACTGGAAAAAACACTCCAAGGCTACACTGCTGGTGCAAAGAGTTTCAGCAACAAAACAATTATCCCAGGTGTGTTCTGCTACTGCAAAGAGTGTTTTACAAACTCGGAAAGCTGCACCAGTGCTACATTATGGGTGCATAATATTTCAACAATTCACAAGTGCTAGCTAATTGATTCAATGAGTTTCACCTACTTGAAAATGAATCCCCGGGCTGCACTGCGTATGCAAGTGTTTTGCCAACCGCAAAAGACACCCCTGGGCTGTGCTACTGGTGCCAAGACGTTCAACAGCTCACAAAATCACCCGTGAGCTGCAACAATTGTTTTAACAACTCCAAAAGGCATCACAGATGGCCACAAAACCCTTATTAATAGCTGTGAAACAATGCCAAACACATCACTCAAAAGCTACTTGGTTTAATTTTCTGCTTGTAAGTAATTCTTTCCTGTGCATTTTCTTGCCTTTCCAGCCTCCATTCCACTTAAAGTTAATATCAGCAGTTAACTCCTTATACATGCAGGAGGCTGGAGCCTCACATAAGTGGGGAGAAAAGCCTGCAAAGATGATTTCACCCAAACTTCGAATTGCAGAGCTACTTTTACATCAAAGGTGATCAAGCAAGCAAATTAACAGAGAGAGCTGATCCATGGGACTCTGGCTCTCACAGCATGTAAATTATGGATAATATTGCTAGAATGTGAAAAGGTGCCTTCAATATTTTTTTTAAAGTGTATTTCCGGAACAGGCAGAAGCATTTGACCTTAGTACATCAGATTATATCTCTGCATTGAGAAGTATTTATTAAAAGTGAGACTTTTTATATATGCGCCCACCCTAATGACAATGCTTATAGTGAACTAAGGGCCAGATTTACAAGGCATTTGTGCTTCCTTGCACCACACTAGCGTCATTTTTTCACACTAATGTGGCTTTAAGGAGGCTATTTCACCGTATTTACAAAGTTGCGCAATGCTGACCACTTTGTAACCCCTTTCCCCACATTATACCTGCACAAGGTATAAGGCTGGCAAGGGGGGCATTCCCACGCAGGGAGGCCTAAAAAAATGGCTCAGTGAAATCAACAAGATTTTATTGCAAAATCTTTCCATTTTTTATAATGCCGGCTTGGGGCAGGCTTTACAGTGACAAGCACATAGTAACCTATGGGCTGTCCTAAAGCTTTGCTGCAGTAGGGCCATAATTTATGGTGCTAATTCAGCAAAGCACCACAATAGCGTTGTAAATTATGTCTCTAGTGTGGAAACGAGCACCATGGTGCACAATATTGTAAATATGGCACAACCATGGTGTCGTTAAGTGTGACAGGGGCAACGCAAGAAAAGTTGCGCATCGAGACTGACTTGCCTCTTTCTTGTAGATCTGGCCCTAAGAGTAAAGTCAGTTGTCATGTGCATTCTGCAGCACACATACAAGTGACAAATCACCATTATTGATTGCTTATGTGCAGGAAGGAACACCTTCATTCCCTACAACGCAGGCACCCTTGCACTATGGTGCTCCATTGGCACCAGCTAATTTTAGTGCCAACGAAGCGGAGAACACGGGAATGAGCTGTATTCTTGTAAATACAGTGCACCCCTGCATTCTGTAAATGACGCAGCTAAGCGCTGCAAAATCGCGTGCAGCACCGTACTGGGACATTTCATTGTAAATGAGACACAAAGTACTTTTAATCCTGGTTTGCAAAGCATTGCAAAGATGCGTGACAAAGACGTGTTGCACAGCCAAAGTGGTGTCGCATAAGATGTGTTGCACAGCCAAGGTGGTGTGTTGCTTCCGAGATGTTGTGAGGCTGTGATGTGAGGTCCTGCATTGCCATTGAGTATCCTGTTGACAAGTGCTTGCGATGCGAAGTTTGGCATTGAGGATACATCGCACAGTTGACACGCTGTGTCTGTTCCATGGAGGTGTGGGGCTGCAATGCTGAGGACAGAATCATCATTGAGGCTGCAATCGACGAGGGATACGAAGCCCTGCACTGAAGATGTGTCAAGCAGTGGTGGTGAGCTGCGATATGGGTCTTAGCTATGGTGGGGATCCACACAGCAGTGGCAATGCGTCAGTTCTGCTCGGGGTTACATTGCACTGCAGAGCTGCCTTGGTTCGGCTTTGTCCACTGAGGCTGGAAATGCACCTTAAGCCCTCTTCCAAGTGTCCAGGACTGGTATGGCACCACTTGGCAGGGGAGACTCACAGATGGCAGAGTTCAGGTGGTTGGGTAGAGATTATTGGGGACTTCTATCCCTGAGGCTCGAGTCAGAAGGACAGACAGCTAGCGCTTGGAGACACTCAGCAGCCGTGGATTCAACAGATGTAAGTCCAGTCCTTCTCACCCATGCAAGAGTGAAGCAGGTAGCATGTCAGCACAGAAGGGCAGCAGTTCTTTGGAGCAGCAGTCCAGCAAAGTGACACTGCTTTCAGCAACAAAGCAGTCCTTCTTCCTGGCAGAGTACAAAGAGGTCCAGAAGTGCCCTAAGAGTTGGTATTTGAGATCCAATATTTATGCCTTTGAGTGCTGGGGGCAACAATACATTAAATATGCCAATTGGGGATAAGCCAATTCAATCATATTTAAAGAAAAGAGCAAAAGCACTTTGGCACTGGTTAGTAGTGGATTCAGAAATCCAGGAGGGTGAAGGCAAAAAGTTTAGGGATCTCCCCACAGAAAATGCCAAGTCCAACACTCCCCATGAAAGCTCAGCTCCTTTTAACCTTGAGGTTCAAAGGTGACTTCATGACTCAGAGCCAGGCTTCTGGCTTGAACTTTCAGTGGATTGCCCACCTCTATTTCATATAAGGCTAAATATATCTGACAGGGCCACAAAGAGCTCAATGAATAGGTGTCACTGTGACATTTAAAGGCAAAATTCTGGTTGGTGGATGAAAATATATTCATATTTGGCATGCTGAAAAAATTAAGTGAAGTAAGATGTAATTTACATTTTGCAAATTGATGGGCATTTGTAAAAATGTTGTTTTAACTGCCTGCAATACTTATAATGTGTTCACCAATATCTAGGGAAATTGAACTGAAAAATCCACTTTGCCCTCATTTGCTCACAAATGTCCCCAGGAAGGTCAGCTTCAACTCTCCTGCAGAGGGGACAGCTGCCTGGCCCATTTCAGGTTTTCTAGAATACCTCAGTACTGTCCTTTCAGAAGACCTGAGGTTTAGCTGATTTGTATAAAAAGGATGCTATAAATTGCAAAATTGGCCTCGATTTAAAAAAAGAATTCTAGGAGGGAAAACCTCCTGAACCCCCTTCAAAGACATTAGGCTTTTAAACTAATGTTGATTTTTTTGTCTCAGGCAAACATGGATCATGCATATGCGCCATGACACAGTACTGTCTCACAGACTGCGATCTTGTTAGACCAGGAAGGGTGCCTAATGCACTACCATCATAAAGGTGGAAGACTATCACCTTCACCAGGAACTTATCAGCACAAGTGAGGTGGTGGCAGCATACTGTGTAGTCATAAGTAGTAGTAAACAGGACCTTTTTAACCTGTGTCACTTGAGTGAAGCCTACAGATGTTGATTGCTGCACAGTGAAGGTGTAGTGACTGCACTGGCCATGTGTGCTTGGGAAGTGTACAGTACAGGGCTAGAGCAGTACTGTGTTGGGCATGTGTGGTTAGTACAAGTACATGTTTTGTGTATACCCATTAGGAATACATGCTATGAAAGATATAGGGCTCACGAGTGTGACGGCCCTCGGACTGCCACACTCACGGTGGCTGTTGATCCACCACTGTTGTGGCGGTATGACTGTGCAGACAGTGAGCATCGCCCCCGACTCTATTACGAGCCGGCTACAATGCTGCCCTCATTTTCCCGCTGGGCTGATGAGCGGTAAACTTGGTTTCCGCCAGTCAGCCCAGCGGGAAAGTCATAATGGACCTGGCGAGGAGGTAGCCAGTATGGCAGCAGCCTCCCCATCTGAAGTCTGGCAGACAGGTCATCCCGTCCGCCAAACTCATAATCAGTCCCATAATCATGTGCAGTGCATGCACAGAGCATGTGCTGAGTGTATGTGTGTGAGAAATCCAATACATGAAGGTCAAGTGTTGTGCAGTGTGTACTTGGTAAATGTGTGTGCTTGCAGTATATGTGTGTTTATAGGTAACACACCTTTGTTGAATATAAAAAAGCTTCAATACTTAACAGTGCACAAAGACTAAGGCCCTCATTACAACCCTGGCGGTCGGTGTTAAAGCGGCAGTAATACCGCCAACTGGCCGGCGATAACAAAAATGGAATCATGACCACGGCAGAAACCGGCAACACACTCTGTTACAGCGGTAGCAACAAACACCGCAGTGGGAACCGCCAACACAGAGGAGACAATGTACCACCCACCCCATTACAACGCACCCATCCGACAGCTTTTCCGGGGCGGTACCAACACCATCAAAAGCACGGCAGAAACAGTACTTTGAAGGGTAACCACTCACCACTCGATACTCAAAGAAGAACCAGGACGCCATGGAGCCCGAGCTGCAGGTCTTCCCCATGCTGGTGTTTCAGCTCATATACCAGGAGTACCAACGGCGGCGACGGCGACCACGGTGAGTACTGCACCTAGCACATAGAGGAGGGAGAGGAAAAAGAGACACAGAACACCCCCACCTCCACCCTCACCGCCAACACCATACACAGAAACACCTGCAACAACATTACATATACACCCCGTAACCCTCTGGAATAACGCAAGGACAAAAGAAATGGAGTCAAATGAGTGTTATGTTAGAAATAGTTAGAAATACGTTAATAATTCAAAACCAATATTACAAAATATACAATATGTACAAAAGGCGGGACAATGTCCACTCAAAATGTCCGTGGCCCACTGGGCCAAAACACATAGGCCAAGCCCACACTTGATTCCTGCCTCAATACGGAAAGAACACTCAGGGGCATCAGGTCAAAAACACACAGGCACCTCAGGGGGACAGGGAAGGGGGGGCACCTCAGCCGGAAGATGGTACAACGCCACTGCTCCTGGAGGGGGCTCCATGCCCACTGCTTGGTCCTGGGGAGTGCAAAGCCACAGTCTCTCAAGTGGGTGGGGTGTCCACTGCTTGGTCCTGGGGAGTACAAAGCCAAATAGGGCAAAAGTAAACACACCAGGAGCCAGAGTGGGGCACAGAGATCTGAAAATAGAGATGTCAAAGGGTACAGTAAGTGGCCATAGACATAGGAAATCATACTGCCATGAACAATGTCCAACACAAAACTGCAATGTAAAGTGAAGTTACAGTGTCTTACCTGTGTGTCACTGGAAGTACTGCTCTATGAGAGAACTTCTGTTGTCCACATCTTCATCCTCTGCCTCCTCTTCCTCACTGTCTGCAGACTCCACCGCTGCCACAAGACCATCTCCAGGCTCATCCTCCTGCAGAAAAGGCACCTGGCGTCTCAAGACCAGGTTGTGCAACATGCAACATGCAGTGATGATCTGGCACACCTTCTTGGGTGAGTAGTACAGGGATCCACCAGTCAGATGGAAGCACCTGAACCTGGCCTTCAGGAGGCCGAAGGTTCTCTCAATTATCCTCCTTGTTAGCCCATGTGCCTCATTGTAACATTCCTCTGCCCTCGTCCTGGCATTCCTCACTGGAGTCACTAGCCATGAGAGGTTGGGATAGCCAGAGTTACCTGCAAATACAGAGGGATACCTGTTAGCCACACACTCACCCTTAGGGACAACCCAATACCCATACTCCAACATATACTGGGTGGGGACCTTGGGCTCACCTATTAGCCACACCCGGTGCCTCTGGTGTTGAGCCATCACCTATGGGATGCTGCTATTACTCAAAATAAAGGTGTCATGCAAAGAGCCAGGATACTTGGCATTCACATGGGAGATGTACAGGTCCGTCAAACACACCATCTGCACATTCAGAGAGTGATAGCTTTTTCTATTCCTGAACACCTGTTCATTTCTCTGGGGGGGAACAAATGATATATGTGTACCATCAGTGGCACCAATGATGTTGGGGATATGTCCCAGGGCATAAAAGTCAGCTTTCACTGTGGCCAAATCCTCCACCTGGGGGAATACGATGTAGCTGCGCATGTGTTTCAGATGGGCAGATAACACTCTGGTCAACACTTTGGAGAACATTGGCTGAGACATCCCTGATGCCATGGCCACTGTTGTTTGGAAGGAACCACTTGCCAGGAAATGGAGCACTGACATGACCTGCACTAGAGGGGAGATACCTGTGGGCTGACGGATAGCTGAAATCAGGTCTGGCTCCAATTGGGCACACATTTCTTGGATTGTGGCCCGATCAAGTCTGTAGTTAAGGATTATGTGCCTGTCCTCCATAGTCACCAGGTCCAGAAGGGGTCTGTACACGGGGAGATGTCTCCATCTCCTAATAATCCTCAGTGGTTGAACTCTAGGGTGGAAAACAATGAGCAGAGGGTCATATTCACACATATGTTGCAATAAAAATGCATTTCTAACTTTACAGAAACAGTATGTGAATTTGAAAATCAGTTGATGTGCCAATGTCTGCTGTGACGCAGTTAGGTGCCATGGCCTGTGCCCCCCTGAAATGGTGGCTGCCTGACCTCTGAGGAGAGACAAGTGGAAAGGAGGTAATTCCGCTGGCGTTGTGCGCCGTTGCCGTCGGCAGTTGACGACCGCCGTGCAGCTTCGCATTGGTTATCATTGAGCCCTATGGTTTCGAGGAGCCAATGGCGATGTACGCCGGCATTGACGGTACACACCGCTGTGGACATGACTGACATTTCCAATCTGTTCAATCACTTGCTACCTGACCTTCAACAGGAGAGGACCTATACTGCAAGTGACCTGTGTCTGGAAGCGCAAATGGCTCGAGTGTCTGGGGAAAGGCCCCCCGCATTCACTTCGGAGGAGTTGGAGAGACTGGTTGATGGGGTCCTACCCCAGTATACTTCACTCTATGGTCGTCCAGACAAACAGGTGAGTACACTGTGAGCATGATACATGGACCATGAATGTATGGAGTGTTGTGTGTGTATGCCTCGTGTAGGGTGGGGCTGAGGGGTCCTTTGTAGAGTGCTGCATGTCTGGTGGTCAATGTCTGTGCGTAAGGGGATGGGAGGGATATTGTGGGACTTGAGTGTAACAGTCTCAATGGTATTACTAATCCCTTTTAATGCATATTTCCCTGCAGGTCAGCAACCATCAGAAAAAGGGTATTTGGCGTGCCATCACCAAGGAGGTGCGGACCCTGGGGGTCTTTGACAGGTGGAGCGCCCACTGCCGCAAACGGTGGGAGGACCTGCGCCGCTGGGCAAGGAAGGCGGTGGAAGCCCAGCTGGGGCTGGCCTCCCAAACGAGGAAGGGGTGCCCGTCGTACCCTGACCCCCTCGATGTTCCGCATCCTGGCGGTGGCCTATCTGGAGCTGGATGGGCACTTGAAGGCTTCACAGCAGCCACAAGGGGGTGAGTGCAGAGTCAGAATCATGATTTTGCACGCATTAAGGTTTTACCTGGGTGGGGGATGTGGGCTGTGGGTGCCACTAGGCCAGAGCGAACTGGCTGGGTAGGTCCCTTGTTGGGCAGGCTCTGGAGCACTCCAACCCCAAAAGTGTTAGTGGGCATCTACTACTGGGCAGGGTCCTGTGGGTTTCAGGTGTGCAGCTAATGGTGTTAGGCATTGTACCCCATGGCCTGGTGACTAGCTGTGTAACTGGTAATGCATGGCCTAGTGTATAGGGCATCTCCCTGTGTGTTGTGTACGCCAACGGTAGTGGTGTTGCTGGCATTGACCAAGTGTATCCTCTGTCTCTCCCCCTTTTTTGTTTTGTCACCCTGTCCTTGTGTGCATTAGCATCATCTGGCAGAGGAGAAGAGGCACGGGCGACGGAGGGACCTACATCCCACATGGGCCTGGAGACCGTATCCACCGATGGTGAGGGCACCAGTCGGATGGAGGGCAAGGGGAGCACCATGAAGGAGACAGGAGGGGACCCTACAGACAGCGACTCCTCCTCCGATGGAAGCTCCCTGCCAGTGGCAGACACCTCTGTGCCCACCCCAACAACAGGTACAGCCGCCAACCCCGTACCAGCACCGCCCTCCCAGCAGCCCCTCAGTGTGTCTCCCGTGCCCGCCATCTACTTCACCCCAGGCACCTCAGGCCCTGCCCTAGTCAGCCCTGCTGCCCTCAGTGAGGAGGCTATTGACCTCCTGAGATCTCTCACTGTTGGGTAGTCAACCATTCTGAATGCCATCCAGGGTGTTGAGAGGCATTTGCAACAAAACAAATGCATACCTGGAGGGCATTCACTCTGGCGTGGTGGCCCAACAGAGAGCATTTCGGGCTCTGGCCTCAGCACTGATGGCAGCCATTGTCCTTGTCTCCAGCCTCCCCTTCCAACTTCCTCTACCCAGTCCCAATCCCCTCAACCCCAATTTATCCCAAGCACACCTTCAGACCAGCATTCACCCAAATCAACACAAAGACGTGGCTCAGACAAACACAAGCACCACACATCATCCCACAGGCACTCACATAAACACCATCCAGAAGCAGATACTCCAACATCCACTGCCTCCACTGTGTCCCCCTCCTCCTCGTCATCCACCTCCCTCCCAGTACCGTCTCCACTCACACCTGCATGCACTGCATCCTCATCCACTACCTCCATCACCAGCACGCCTATCACTAAACGCCCCTCACTGGCAGTCACCACCCCCACATCCATGCACATTTCCCCTGTGTCCTCTCTCCCACTGTGTCTGTGACCCCTCCTCCCAAAGTACACAAACGCAAACACACACCCACTCAACAGCCATCCACCTCATAACAGCATCCAGCTCATGTACCTGCACCCAAACACAACAGACTGACACCTCCTACAACCACTCCCTCTTCCTCCACTCCCAAATCTTCACCCTCTACCCGCCCCAGTGTCCCTAACAAGCTTTTCCTCACCAGCATTAACCTATTCCCTCCCCCTCCCCCCCACATCCTTCACATCAGGCTGGGGTGGCCGGAACCCAGCCCAGCACCTCAGCCACCAAGTCCACGTCTGCTGTGGTTTCTGGAGCTCTGAGAGGCTCTAAGGAGACACCCGTCAGCCCAGCCAGTGTGCCACCAACACCTGCCAAGGACAATAAGGTTCAGCCACCAGGAAAGGGCAAAAAGGGGAGAGCATCCAGCAAGGAGAAGGAGGCACAACCAGCCATCAAGGCCAAGGCAAAGACTCCAGCTGCCAGAAGCAAGGAGGCACCACCATCTGCCAAGGGCAGGAAGGGGCACAGAACACCAGCCAGGGCACTTCAGCTGTCCGATGCTGCAGGAGGAGAAATGGAGCCTCCCCCTCCACTGGCAGCACTGCCACATGCACCATGGCCACGAGCGCCAGCTGCCCCACGGCCAGCACCGCCACCTGCACCGCAGACTGTAGCACCACCACCAGCAGCATCAGCCTCAGTGGGCAGCCGTCCAAGGCTGCAGAGGAAGGGCAGGAGCCTTCACCCTCTACTGGCAGCATCAACACCTGCACCATTGCCACCACCACCAGCTGCACCGCAGGCAACACCGCCACCTGCACCGTCGCAAGCACAGCCGCAAGCAGCACCGCCACCAGCAGCAGTAGCCCCAGTGGGCAGCCATCCGAGGCTGCAGGGGAAAGGTTGGAGCCTCCCCCACCACTGGCAGCACCACCCCTGCACCAGCACTGCAACCACTGTACAGCCGTCCTCGTCGGCAGATAGACTGTAGTCATGCATCCATGGTGTGTCATGCATCCTGCCCATAGAAAATCGTGTGGATGTGACACCTAGGTGAGTGACTGTGACCTTGCACACCCCATGTGCTGCATCACTGGGCACCAAGCCCCCTCCAGAACCAGTGGAGGGAGACATCCACTCACCCTATCCTTGGCAGGATGAAGTGCACTGGGCACCAAGCCCCCTCCAGAACCAGTGGAAGAAGGCATCCACTCACCCTATCCTTGGCATGATGAAGCACACTGGGCACCAAGCCCCCTCTAGAACAAGTGGAAGAAGGCATCCACTCACTCTATCCTTGGCAGGATGAAGCACACTGGGTACCAAGCCCCCTCCAGAACCAGTGGAAAACCGGCACCCACTAGAGAGATTGTGGCCTTGCACTCCCCAGGACCAAGCAGTGGGCAAACCACCCACTTGAGAGACTGTGGCCTTGCACTCCCCAGGACCAAGCAGTGGGCAAACCAACCACTCGAGAGAATATATGTAACTGTACATATGAATTGTAATATTTACAGATTGTTGAACTTATACATATTTCAATCAATTGACAGACTCCAGACTTGTATTTGTTCCAAGGGTGTTTATTTAAGTGCTAAGAGGTTGAGGGGAATGTGAAATGGGCTGGGGTGATGATGGAGGAATGTCCAGTTAGAGTCTAGTCTCTTTGTATCACAGGTGCATTGTCCAAGAGGGCATAGGAAGGGGAGCAATGGCAGTTCAAGGTGGACAGGGTAACAGAGTGGGACACAAGGGTGACAATCAGGAGAGTCTTATTTCCTGGCAGGGGTCTTGGCAATGTTCTCTGGCTTCTGCCTGGATGGCAGGGACCGTTTGCAGGGTGGTTCTCCTTCGGCAGGGGGTGGAGTGCTGGTGGCCTGTTGGTCCAGTGGCGGGGCCTCCAGTCCACTAGCGGCGGCAGAGGTGGAGGGCTGTTCTTCGGTGTGGCTAGTGTCAGGGGCCCGTTGGTGTGCTACTGCCACCCTCATGGTGTTGGCCATGTCAGCCAGCACCTCTGCAATGGTAACCAGGATGGTGTGGATGTGTTTGAGGTCCTCCCTGATCCCCAGGTACTGTCCTTCCTGCAGCCACTAGGTCTCCTGCAACTTGGCCAGTATCTGGCCCAAGGTCTCCTGGGAATGGTGGTATGCTCCCAGTATCCCTGCAAGTGCCTCGTTGAGAGGGGGTTCCCTGGGCCTGACCTCCCCCTGTGGCACAGCAGTCCTTCCAGCTTCCCTGTTGTCCTGTGCCAATGTCCCCTGAACCGTATGCCCACTGCCACTGACCCCAGGTCCCTGATTGTCTTGGGTTTGTGGGGTTGCCTGGGGTCCCTGTAGTGGTGGACAGACTGCTGATTGACGTGTCCTAAGGATAGTGGTATGGGCCCGCTGGGTGGGTGCTGTGCTGGTGTTTCCTGAGGGGAAGGGTCTGTGGTGGTATGGGACTGTGGCAGGGAAACCGTTTGTCCAGAGGTCCCTGATGGGCCAGGTTGGTCATCGTGATCCAGGCATGCAGAGCTGCTGTCATCACTGTGTGCCTCTTCTGTGGGGGACTGGATGTTGGTGGCACCTCCACTCCGGTGATGTTGAGTGGGGGTCCTGTGGGGATGTAAATGCAGTATTATTGTATCTGAGTGTGCCATCTTGTGCATGGGTGTGTTTCCCTGTATGGTTGTGATAGCCCTGTCAGCTATGCCTTGTGTGCGTGGTGATTTTGTGGGCTAGGTGATTCACTCTGATGAGTGTTAATGCAGGTCGGTGATGGGTGTCCATGCTTTGGTGTTGCAAGCAGGGCTTGGTATTGGGATGAGTGGGTTGTGATAGTGGGTTATATGTGAGGTGGTGGAGTGATGGGGGTGAGGGTAGGGGTAGGAGTTTGTGATGGCATGCAGGTAGGGTGGGGGATATAGTAGTAAAGATTTGACATACCAGAGTCCAGTCCTCCTGCTACTCCTGCGAGGTGAGGCCCTCAGGATGCATGATCGCCAAGACTTGCTCCTCCCATGTTGTTAGTTGTGAGGGAGGAGGTGGGGGTCCACCGCCAGTCCTCTGTATGGCTACCTGGTGTCCTGCAACCACGGAACACACCTTCCCCCGTAGGTCGTTCCACCTCTTCCTGACGTCATCCCTTGTTCTGGGGTGCTGTCCCATGGCGTTGACCCTCTCCACGACTCTCTGCCATAGCTCTATCTTCCTTGTAATGGACATCTACTGCAACTGTGATTCGAATAGTTGTGGCTCTACCCGGATGATTTTCTCCACCATGACCCTTAGCTCCTCCTCTGAAAACCCTGGGTGTCTTTGGGGTGCCATGGATGTGGTGTGAGTGGTATGTGTGAGGATGTGTGGGGTGATGCATTGTGGTGTGTGCTGTGAGGTGCGTGGATGGTGTATGGGTGTGGGTGTTCTGCGGCTCAGATTGAGTGGGTGCTCCTGGCTTGTCTCTCTCTCTGTTAGCAATCTTTTTTTTTGTTGATAGGGTTGTGGGTAATGTGGCTGTGTGTTTTATGGTGGTGTGTGTGTGTGGGTGTGGTGTGTGTATGTGTGTCAGGTGTGTGTAGTTTGAATTGTCGAATGTGGTGTAGTTTTGTAAGTGTGTGTGTATATTGAGCGCGGCGGTGTGTACCGCCAATGGTTTACCATGGTTGAAAGACCGCAGCAGTGATTTGTGGGTCCTGATACTGTGGGCGTATTTCGGTTGGCGTAACAGTGTGGGTTTTGGTACTGCCAGTTTATCACTGACATTTGGGCTGGCGGACTTGTGTGGGTGTCTGTATAGTGGTGGATTTCTCTATGTGGGTCATTTTACCCGTAGCAGTATACCGCCGCGGTTACGGTATGTTGGCGGCCGTCAGCACAGCGGTAGGTGGCATTTACCGCCAATGTTGTTATGAGGTCCTAAGTGTGTATACTGAATACACATATGCATGTAATGGTACAATGTATGGAGGTACTAGTGCTGGACAGTAAGTGTGCTGTGAATGTACACTAAGGGGCTGATTAGGAGTTCGGTGGACGGAAACACCCGCTTTGCAGGCGACTTCCTCTCCAGCCCCATTACAACTTTCCCACTGGGCTGACCGGTGGATACCAAGGTTTCTGCCTGCCAACCCAGTGGGAAAGGTGCAGCAGCACTATTGCCGGCTCATAGTAGAGCCGACAGCAATGCTGCCGCACGCAGGGGGCACCAGCACCCTTAAAATGCACACTGTTTAGCCCCCTGCACTTGTTCTGCGCCAGCCTTTTCATGGCGGTTCAACCACCATGAAAAGACTGGGGGAGAACAAGGTTGTAATCAGTAGGGCAGTACTGAGTTCAGAGCTGCCCTGGCTCATTACAACCTTCACCGCCATCAGCCCGTTGGGATCTGAGATCCTGGCTGCAACAGCTGTAGGTTGGCAGGTCTGTCTGCCAACCTCGTAATGTGCCGGGTGGACCGCCACAGCCGTGGAGGTCCGACAGCCACAGCGAGGCTGCCGGTTTTCAGACTGCCAGCCTCATAATCAGGCCCTAAGTGTGCCTGCAATGGTTTATTATATGGAGAACCATGGGTTCCATCTTGGGAAGCCCAGGCCTGCCTGGTCAAGACATGAGGAGGAGAGGAATTCCCCTACAAAGATTTGTGTATTACTGCATTCCTGTGAGGTAGGTGGGTCACACACTGGAGGGAAAAGTAAGACACTCCATTTAACCTTAAAAGAAGACTGCTCTTTGATTCAGTGATAGCTCACAAGGAATGGAACTGGACACATCTAAGGAAGGGAGATGGGGCTGATAAGGGAATCATAAGGAGTAGGGCTGGGGTTTTAGGATTACATTTTTGATGCACATATCACAGTGGTTGAAATCCAAGTGTGAACTCTGGGCACACCCATAAGTGGTGTTGTGGGACAATCAGTTTCGGAGCCTTGCCTGCTGGGATAGACATCTTTCATGAGGAAAGTAAAAAAAGAGTAGTGTCCACTTCAAAAGAAGCTGGACCCTCAGCATAAAACCTCAAAGACACAGACCTTAAACCACACTTGCTCACTGGAAAAGGACTAAAAGAAGGGAAGGGTGAGGCCCCAAAGGTTTTTCATCTACCAAGCAGCCAGGTGGGCTTTGTGAGGAGGGGAAGCTCTGTAAGACTGCTGCCTTTGACCAAGATTAAGGCCAAGACCTGCTAGTCTCCCTACTAGGTGAGGGGACAGCTCCCAGTTAAACAAGACACCTGACCTGGAGCCTGGAGTATCAGTGCCTGCCTGCTTGCCAAGACCAGTGTGCCCTGTGAGGAAGAGGAGAACGTTGGAGGGAGAGAGTTCCATTGGGGAGCACTACTGTGAAGACTCTGTGTGAGGTGTGAGGATTTAGCTGTGCACCGATCAGGCTGTTGCTCACGGGCAGGATGTTTTTCAGCGGCCCTTGTGTGCCAGGACAGGTGCCATCGAAGGTTGAGCCAGGCACTGAGCATTGTCTGAAGGAGTGAAGACCACACAACCTTGTTGCCATGACCCATTATGCTGGTGTGGGGCCACCATTTGAGTAGTTGTGTGACCAGGGTGCCAGGAATCATAAACGCCTTAGCAGCAACCCTATATGCCAGGAGGTGCCCCCGTGGCTAGGGAAATTGCATCTGAGGAGTCTACATTGCTTCTGGAAGGTACTGCTGCAATCTTCTGTGCCAGAAGGAGCTGCTGCACCAAATCACCAAAGACTTCTGGCCGTTGTCTGGGACTAGAGTGAGACTGCAACAAACCGGTGGCGGTTGCTGGCACATTTCAACAGAGAGGCAAAAAACACATACACAAAACACACTAATTTAATTACACATACACACTAATATAAATATTTTTAAAAAATAACTTACCTTACTGATGCTCTGCAGCATGTGTCTGTTGCAACATGTCCTCCGAATGCAAAGCCCACTGCCAACTCCCTCATCAAATCAAGATGCGGCTTTCATGCTATTATGCAGAAGGAAAAAAGCATCTTGATTAACTAGAGTGGGCTGGCTCCACTCTCCTAAAGGAACTGTAAGCCTGTGCCTGCCCTCCAACCTAGCTATTGAAGACAGTTGAGTCGGACAGGTTTGAATTGTGCTTGTCTGTTTGGCCATACCAACATGTAGTATCAAAACTGAAGTGGCCACTCCTCACTAATGCCAATCATTTGCGGCAGTGTGGCACTGGCCCCATCCTGCCCTCACACTCCATTTGCTGGCAGAAAGCATCAAAAATAAAATGGTAATAAAATCATTTTATTACCATCTTATTTTTTAGGCTTTCTTCACAGCAGTGCAGGCGGTGTGACGGTCCTCCGCTCCCACCGAGGAACCGCTGCTATGATCAAAAGGAACAGCCTCCCTGTGATGTCTGTTATGACTCACTTCCAAGGACCTTCACAACAGTAAGGAGGCCAACGCGCCCTTGCGGCACTCCAGTTGGAAGCCGAAGGACCTAATTCCCCCCACTGGCGAGAACTTGACTTACCACTTCTTTGTGAGATGGAAGCTGCTCCAATTGCTTGGAAGAGCCAGTCATGCCACTTCAGAAAGTGAACCTGTGCCTGTTTGACGCTGCCACATGTAGTGTGAGTAGCCCGACTTCTCTAAGCAGGATCTGATCTTGCGAGTGCCAGTGCATAGGGCTCTTGCTGTAATGCTGAATGCTTCCATGCTGCATGAGTGGGTAAGACTTGTACTGGGCATGTGCTGCTTAGACTGCTCAACCACAGCTACCACTGAGAGTCATGTGCAGAAGGGGACCTTGGCCCAGTTGATCGGGATCCATAGTAGGATGGGCCACTGGACATCAGGAGTAAAAGGCCTCAACTACCACGGTTTGACCCAGTAACCCCTGCATGCCCTGTGGCCCTCTGATGGGGGTTCTGGCAGGATGTATTCCAGCTACGTTGTTATGCCCATCTTGGAAAGGAAAAAGTGAGATGGAGAATGCAAATTTTCTAGATATTAGAAGGGGCGATGAGCAAGCATGAAGCTTGTAAGAGAAATATTGATGGAGCAATGCCTTAGAATGTATGGAAGTCTGAAGTAAATGATGCTGTCCGTGTCAAGTTGAGAGGATGGGTTGTGAAAGGAAAGTTTACATTGTCTACGCACAAGAAGTTCAACACAGTTTTCAAAAATACAGTTATTTTTTAAAATGGGGAAAAATGGAAAATGATATGGTCGTTGTTGTATAAGGGACAGAAATTGTGAAGGGCATGAATGGAAAGGTTTTAAAAAACACGGAGTTTATATAACAAGGAGCAGGAAGCATCCAACTTGGATGAAGGATTTTGAAGTGTAAGTTATGTATAAAACCTGTGATTTGTTTACAAATATTATAAATTATTTTAATAGGCACTACTTAGTCACATTCTGACTTTAGTTGTGTGCTATAAATTCCTAGTTGTTTCCTCACTTAATGTTTCAAAATGTAGGAAGGGGAGATGTGTTTTGTTCCATGTTCTTTATTTCCATACAGTTCCCCTATGGAATGCAGAATGATGAAGGTAGAGTTTCCCAAGTGGTCAGGGGAGAGTTATCTGCACAAGGATGTGTCTCCTGTGTATTTACAATAAGTAACACCAATCATTTCAGGGACAAGTGCCTTTATTCAGCACCTGAAAAGAGATTTGTGAGGCGATGTGACATTAGGAGCAAAACTACCGACTTTCAAACTGGGAACAAGGTTCGAGTCCGGCGTTGACTCAATAGTCTATGATTTGAGCTATTTCTCCCCCTGCCTGAAGCAAAAATTAATCCTACCACGTGTAATTTAATTTGGCGCTCATAACTGCGCTCTAATGCCCATTACCTCCCGTCCCTCCCTCGCCTTCCTTTTCACCAATGAGGCCTCCCGCCTCCCCCCTAGACCCTCCCTTTCCCTTTTAAAACCCCCCCCACTCTTATCCCCTCCTGTTCTTTTGTCTAGCCCACGCTAGACGTTTTTCTTTTCCCTTTCTTACCTGCACGGTGGGGCCTGGAGGTCTTCGATGGAGGCACTCCTCAGGACGCGGAGCTCCGCGAGGAGTGCAACGGCTGGTCGCGTCTTTGACGAGCTGCAGGGCTGCTCGAGAGACGTGTACTGGGGGCCGGCTGACAGGGTCAGCCGGCCCTCTGTGGCTGGGGCGTCGGTTTCCGGGTTTCCACGCCGCAGAGCCGCGGGGAAATGAGGGAATTCGATTGTGTGAAGGCTCTTCAGGTAGGACGGGCGTTCTGCCTGTGGTTTTTATGATTTTTGCCAAAGAAGTTGACCTTTTGGGGGATTGGTGGAGCCCTGTTAGGGGAGGACCAGGTTCCTATATATAGGGTAGTATTTTGGGTGAGAGTCAGTGTTATTTGGTGATTTACCATGCCTAAAGTTCTGGCGAAGAGACGTAGAATTGTCTCTTCTTCCTCCTCGGAGGAGGGGGGTGAGGCTAGCATTGATACTCCTGAGAGCTCTCAGTTACCGAGCAGGGGTACTCCCCTCATGTCCAGAGAGGAAGTGCAGGATATGATTGAGGTGGCTGTTACCAGGGCACTGCAAGCAGGCTTGACCAGGACTGGTCAATCTAAGCTTGCGCACTCTTCAGTAGCGGCAAGGAAGTCCTCATCGGAGAGTGAGGATGAGGCCCCATCAACGTCATCTGGGGGGAAATATGTTTCTAGAGAAGATATGTGGGAAGTGATGGCACATGTTCGGGACAATTTGGGTTTCCCAGTGTTTCAACCTACAAACTCGGATTCTCATTTATTTCCTCAATATCAGACACCTTCGAAGTTTGCCATGCCTTTTCAGGGACCTGTGAAGGATATGGTGTTTCGTGAGTGGAAGGATGTGGATAAGGCTCAGGTTCCACGATTCCTTCAGAAACTTTACTTGCTTGAGGGGGAGGAGGTTTTGCCTCCTTCGGTACGCCTGGATTCAATTTTGGCTACTCTGATTGGCAAAACGGCAGTCAATCCGGAGGATTGTGTGCCTACGGATGCCACGGACCGTAAAGTGGATTCAGGTCTTAAAAGGGCTTTTGCTGCAGAGAATCTGGCGTTGAGGGCAGGGATTTATTCTGCTTATGCGTCACAGTCGTTGGTTCAAGACTTTGATAAGCTGGCAGTGGCTGTACAGGAAGGGGCGGAATGTTCAGAGCTCCTGGCTGGTATGGAGCAGCAGGCAAGATTGTTGGCTGATGTGTCGTCAGACGTGGTCCGTACTTCGGCTCTGGCATCTGGGGCTTTGATTGGGGCTCGTAGGTCCCTCTGGTTGCGTTCCTGGAAGGCTGACCCAGGGGAAAAGGCGGCCTTGTTGAGACTGCCGTTTGAAGGTCGTAGCTTGTTTGGAGAACAATTGCCATCCATACTTTCCAAGGCATTTAAAGAGCGGAAGCATGCTTTGCCTTATAAAGGGGGTTCTTCTTCGAGTAAAGGGTGGAAGAAGCATTCTCGGTCTTCTCCTAATAAGGATGCTAAATCCTTTTAATTTAGGAAACGGCGTTTTCAGCCGTGTTTTTCGCCTAAGAAGTCTGCTCCTGCGACCCGGGGTGGTTTCAAGAAGGGGTCCTGACAATCACTGTGGGCCTGGCAGAGGGCCGGTTGGGGAAGACTGAGTCACTTTCTTTCGGGTTGGAAGGACAGTATAACCGATCATTGGGTACTAGACATTGTGGCCAATGGCTATGTCATAGATTTTGTGGTGGTTCCTCCAGATTCAGGGGTACGTCCCACACCTCTGCCTTCAGGGGGGTCACGGAGAAGAGCATTATTGGATGGAGTGCAGGACTTACTGGTCAAGGGGGCCATTTCCCACGTTCCACTAGACGAACGGGGTCAGGGCACTTATTCGTCTTGTTTCTTGTGCAGAAAGTTTCAGGGGGATTTCGACCGGTGCTCAATCTGAAGGAGGTGAATACCTGGATCAGGACAGTGCATTTCCGCATGCTGTCCATTCAGACTATTTTTCCATTGATCAGGCAAAGGGACTTTATGGTGTCACTGGATCTGCAGGATGCTTACCTACACGTGCCTGTGGCAAGATCGTCTCAAAAGTTCCTGAGGTTTGCTGTGGGTCAGGACCATTATCAGTTTTGCGTTCTACCTTTCGGCCTAAAATCTTCTCCTCGAATTTTCACAAAGGTGCTGGCCCCTCTGGTGGCTTTGCTTCATTCAGAAGGGGTGTTTCTGCATCCTTATCTGGACGACATTTTGATTCATGCCCAATCACGAGACCTGTTGCAGAGGCAGGTGGCCCAAGTTCTGGGGGTCCTGCAAAACCACGGGTTTTTAATCAATTGGGGAAAGTCAGACTTAGTGCCGTCCCAGGATCTGGTTTTTCTGGGGG
The DNA here is from genome assembly GCF_031143425.1 of Pleurodeles waltl. Taxonomy (NCBI): domain Eukaryota; kingdom Metazoa; phylum Chordata; class Amphibia; order Caudata; family Salamandridae; genus Pleurodeles; species Pleurodeles waltl. The sequence continues at coordinate 96,534,821 of NC_090449.1, forward strand.
CTCGGTTTCAGACTCTTCTAGGTTTGGTGTCTGTGTCAGAAAAAAGGTTGGGTATACTCCAGGCTTTGGTAAAGAAGGTATTGTTGCTGTCTGCTCCCCGAGCTCTTCTATGGTTGCGTCTGCAGGGTCATTTGGCGTCGGTGATATTTCTGGTTCCTTGGGCACGTTTCCATCTCCTGTGCTTGATGACATGGTTCCTGAGAAGGTGGGCGCCAGGGTCCGGGTCTTTGAAGGACATGGTTCCAGGGTCCGGATTGATTCGCAGAGAGTTGCAATGGTGGTTGGATGCAGACCACCTGAGGGTGGGGGTTTCTTTATCGCCTCTGAGACCCGTGGTGATGACGACGGATGCCAGCCTCTCCGGTTGGGGTGCATGGATGGGGTCGGCTCAGATTCAGGGGTTTTGGTCCCCTCGGGAGGCGAGTCGGTCGTCGAATTGGCGCGAATTGAGGGCAATATTCCTGGCTCTGGTCCATTTCCAGGGTTCCCTGAGGGGAGCGGCGGTTCTGGTTCGCACAGACAACTTAGTGGCCAAGGCTTATGTCAATCGGCAAGGGGGGACCCCAGGTCGAGGGCTCTGTTCAATCTGGCCAGGGAGATTTTTGTGTGGGCTCAGGAGTGGGTTCCTTCTCTCAGGGCTACGTACATTCGGGGGGTGGTCAATGTTCGGGCGGATCTGCTGAGCAGGGTGATTCCTTCCTCTCAACTTTTCTCCCTCCGGAAGTCTCTGTTTCAGCGTCTGGTTCGGCTTTGGGGTCTTCCAGTGCTGGATGTGTTTGCGTCCGCAGAGAATGCGAAAGTGGATCGCTTCTGCTCCCGGTTTCGGTGTCCCCAAGCATGGGAGGTGGACGGGATGTCATATCCTTGGCCACAGGGCCTTTTGTATGCGTTCCCTCCTTTTCAACTACTCAGGGCGTTTCTGTTACGGGTAAGGGATCTGGGGTCCAGGGTTATCCTAATTGCGCCACTTTGGCCGAGGGCAAATTGGTTCCCGTTGTTGAGGCTGATGGCGGACGGGAGGATGTGGCCTCTGCCTCTTTGTCTGTCTCCCCTGGAGTTTCCCTGCCTCCCAGTGGGGTCATTGAGGAGGTTACACTTGACGGCCTGGAAGTTGAACGACGGGGATTGACAGGTCTGGGGGTGCCTGTGGCTTTGAGTTCTACCTTACTGGCTTCAAGGAGACGTTCCACTTTACTTTCTTATGGTAGACAGTGGAAGGTGTTTTCGTCTTGGTGCTTAAGTCGTGAGTTGGATCCTCCCTCCGCTTCTATCTTTGAGGTGATGCAGTTCCTGCAAGACGGTGCTCATTTAGGGTTGTCAGTGGCATCTCTTCGGGTACAGTGGGCGGCTATTCAGGCTTTCAGAGGACCATGGCGTAATCTTCAGGATGAAGGGCGCTTGATGCCTAGATTTTTTCAAGGGCTTATTAATTTATTTCCTCGCCCGGTACGTTCTTTTCCTTCATGGGATCTTTCCTTGGTTTTGGATGTGTTGACGGATGCCCCTTTTGAACCTTTGGGGGACTGTGATTTGCTCCATCTATCTTTGAAGATGTTCTTTTTGGTAGCCATTACTTCGGCTCGTCGGTTAGGGGAATTGGGGGCATTGGCTTGTTCCTTTCCTTTTTGTAAGATTTTTCCCGATAGGGTGGTTCTGGTTCCGGTGCCTTCTTTTATTCCGAAAGTCAATTCTTCGTTCCATTCGCGGCAGGAGGTCACCCTTCCTTCATTTTGTCCGAATCCCTCCTCAAGGGAGGAGGTCCGGTTGCATTTGTTGGATGTACGCAGGGTTTTGTTGGAATATCTGCGGGTGGTGGCTCCTTTTCGTAAGGGGGATTCACTGTTTGTTAATTTTGGTCCGGCACGCAAAGGTGAGAAACCTTCCACGGCTTCCTTGAGTCGGTGGGTAAGATCTTTAATTCTGTTGGCCTATTCCTTGAAAGAGGTGGTTCCTCCTCAAGGGATTCAAGGGAGATCTGCCAGAGTCATGGCGGCTACGGTGGCGGAGCTTCAGGGGACTTCTGTGGTGGAAATTTGCAGGGCTGCCACTTGGGCTTCTCCTTCGACGTTTGTGCGTCATTACAGGCTGTCAGACTTGGGTAGTTTGGAGTCGGTGTTGGGTCACCGGGTCTTATCCTCTATGAGATAATATTTGGGGTGATCTTGGTGCAGGATATTAAATAAAGGTCTTGCAACTCGAGGTACGTCTCCTGTGTGTTTTCTTGCTATGTCTCATTGGTGAAAAGGAAGGCGAGGGAGGGACGGGAGGTAATGCTTCCATTTTCTTACGATAATGGCATTACTCCTAGTCCTACTCCCTCGCCTTCCTTTTCCGTTCCCTCCCACCCTCCCGGTACAGACTGTCCGAGTTGCAGCTTGGGCTTGGTTTTTGTACAGGAGGGGATAAGGGGGGGGGGTTAAAAGGGAAAGGGAGGGTCTAGGGGGGAGGCGGGAGGCCTCATTGGTGAAAAGGAAGGCGAGGGAGTAGGACTAGGAGTAATGCCATTATCGTAAGAAAATGGAAGCATTATCCAAATTTGCCATAAATAAAATGTGCAGGAGTCCGGCATTCCTCGCGTTGAAGTTGACCGCCATATCTTACAGTGTAAAACTGCATCCACTCCCGCATTATCTCTGAAATAAATTCACGCTGCGGTGCCTCCAACATTCTCTTGTCACGGCGTGGCAGGATTTACCATCTGCCCATGCATCAGAAGTCCACTGTGGCGGAAAAAATGCATCAATCCCAATTGTGCTCTTCTCAAAGTGTTCCTGCTGTCCAGCACCCACGCCTTTGTCTCTATCCTCACATATTACCACTCGGTACATCACGGCCTGGTTAATCGAGTTTGCCTCAGTGAAAATATTCTTATTTCCGAGAAAGGCATCCTTATTTTCGTGTTATACAGTAAGCAGAAATCTAAAACTCAGTTATTTTGCGTGCATTAACATCTGCACGTTTACTGTTGGCAAGTTTTTTCCAGCCAGGCATTTTTCATCTGCAGTGACACGTCTCCATGTTGTCCTTCTTGTCTCACGATTGCTCGTTATAGCTTCAAGGTTCATCAAAAATCAACACCATGTGTCCCGGTTGATCAATCTATTTACCTACTGTTGTGCTTCTCAATGCCAGATCTCCAATCAAACACCGTCAATGTGAGGTCCATGGAGTATCGGCTGAAGGGATATCTCAGGGGTGAAAGGATTTGACACGTGACCTCAAATGGAGGTTGATTTTTCTGGCCTTGCACTGGCACATTTTTATATTCCCCTGGCTGCAATATTAGGCGGGGAGAAGCGCAATCCATCTTTGTAATTTCTCCATGTCACAGGCTGCGTTGTACCTGTGGGATACTGGGCCAATCAGCACACACAGAAATGATGGCTTGAATGCAGGCCACTTTCACACATCTGTTGTTCACAGCAGGTACTCATCTCACTTGTAGTCACAGTTCAGTTCCCGGATTACTGTGCAGCCTGCCTCCTTCCAGCATGGCTCAGCCGAGCAGCTATTCTACATGCAATCAACACAACTTTAACAAATGCAAACTGGGGTTCGAATCAGATCATAAACCCACTTTTCTTATTGTGATTGCTTGTTTCTCCAATTCTCTTTAAATCATAATTTCATGAATACGCCATTGCACAGAAGCAATTAGAAAGTAGCAGTTTTACATCTGTCACAAACATGCTGAATTTGTGGAAGATGTTTACATTAATTTGCAAGGTTTTCACTGCAAATTTATGATTTTGCCCATTTTTAGTTCTTTTTCATCATTGATAATCTTTACTTTGCAAGGTTCTGCAAGCCAAAACTATAGAGGAGGTTTAATTTGTGTGTAGAAGTGAGGGAGGGTGTTTATTAAGCTAGCTAGAATGTTGACCTTTCTAATACAGAACGAGATGTGGAGGCTTTTTTTACTGATGGCTCAGTTATCAGTTGCTGAGTGGAGATTGAGCCAGCGGGATCTATTTTAGGGGTGTCGGTTTCTATCCTGATTAAATCTTTTAATCTCATGATTGTTAAAACTAGTCTTTTTAATAGGAAGCACAGAAAATCATGTTTCTACTTCTTCAAATGCAACGAAAACGATGGTGTGTAATCTCTTTTACAACGACTCAAGTGCATAACAGAATGGGAATGCAGGCAAAACAAATACAATGACTACAGAACATTTGTAAACAACTAATATAATACTAGGTAACACAATGCAAAACATCAGAATTATGCACTAGGATCCATTTTCCTAACCCTTCCCAAGGCAACGGAAGGACAACACAAAGGCTTCAGGAATATTTACAATGACAATCAAGGGGCAATTTGAACAGCCTGGTGTGGTTTTGAAAAGGAATGTAACGCAATATGCTGACTTGTGCTGCGTTACTTAAGAGTTCCAACATGGGGGTGTTTCCTGGGTGGGGAATGGGCCTTCCTGTGCATTCATCCATAGATTTGACAGAATTCCAGATTTACAAAGTTTCGCAAACCTAGGATTACATCAAATATGAGGATGGCATATGGAGGAGAAAAATATTTTTTTTCTCCTCGTTATTTCCTCTTAAGATTGTTCTTGTGCAAAATGCAATCTCTTCCTGCACAAAAACAGTCCTGCCCTTAACTCAGGGACCCTTATAGTGCAAGGGTGCCTGCGTTGGTGCTATGCAGTACACAGTGCACGAGGAGAGAGCAGAAATGTTCCGTATCTTTGTAACTATGGAGCATTTCTGCTCTCTTTCACGCCTTGCATGGAATATTTCTAAATATATAAACATGTTTCAGCAATCTATTTGTTACCCACCATAAGAGGGCTATCAACAGACATAATTGGATTGTGTTTGCTTGCAGACCCAAGGGGCAGTCTATGTGTGCATGTTTGAGTTAATCAGCGGTGGCCTCAGCCCACCTACCATTTCTTCACCTCAATAATTATTCTGAAATATTCCAGTGTGCACCACCTCCATGTACTCTAATTCAGAGGTGCTTTAAGGCATTGGGATCACCCATACAGGCTACTAAATGACAGTAAGTATAGGCATGTCAGGGTTTTTGGACCAGGGTCAGAAATTTTATGCAGGCCCAACATAGCACAAGCACCAGTATGAAAGTAAAAACAATATCCTCCAGGGAAAGAGAAATCTCAGCATCTTCAGGACCTAACACTTACTGTAGTCTTTAGATGTCTCGTCACAGCCTGTCTTCAAACTCTATCAATACAGTTTGCAATATGGGTGTAGGGCTCTGAAAAATAGTATGGTCATGGGAATATTCCCACAGACCCTTTCTGACAGCCCAGAATGGGAGGCATAAACAATCAAATACTTCATAGTCAAAACTTGATATAAACCTTTTGCCATACCTAAGCCTCCTTTCTTTTAATAGTTATAAGTCACCCCTAAACAAGGCCATAAAAGCTTACAGGGCAGGGTGCATTGTATTTAAAAAGTAGGACATGTGTGTTTAAGGTTTACATGTCCTGACAGTGAAAAAAGCCTAAAGTAATTTTTCACTGTAGCAAGACTATCTTTCCTACAGACTAAGGCTGGGTTACCCAATTGCGATTAATAAGTGATAACTTCAGGTTGGTAACCAATAGAGAAATGCTTCTTCCACTCATTTGAATTGTAATCTAAAATTCCCCTAATGGTAAAGTCGGATTTTCAGTTACTATTCTGAAAATGGCACTTTTAGAAAGTTGGCATTTTCTGTCTAAATCAAATGCGCCTTTCTGTCCAGGGTCACATGATATGCCTTTCTGTCCAGTGTCTTATGCCTGTAAATGTCCCTCTTGTGTATTCCTCCCAGATATGTGGGGAAATGGGGGATGGGTGTAGAGGCAGTGGGTCTTTCTGACATGAAGACAGGGGAAAGTCTGTTTCCTGCCCTGATTGCATTTCAAAGGTCCCTGCCTGCAGCACACACACACACAAAGTAACCTGACAACAAGTCCGCAATTGCCTTTGTTACCCTAGACAGTTTGGAGCCAAACCCAGGGGAAGGTAAAGAACTGAACAGAGGCAGTTTGGGAATAGTCCAGGGATTGCTCCCCACACAAAAACCAACACTTAGGAGGTCATTACAACATTGGTGGTAAAATCCGCTTACCGCCGTGCAGAAGACCGCCAACACACCACCGCGGAATCCGCCGAAACTCAGACACCCACACAGGTCCGCCACACCAAAGGTCAGTGTATAACTGGCGAAAACAAATCCTCCACCGTCACACCAACAGAAACACACCCATGCTATCACGACCCACGAATCCACGCGGCGTTCTTTCAAACGCGGTATACCATTGGCGGTATACACCGCCGCGCTCAAAATACACACACATCTCCAAAACACCGCCACATTGGACAATTCAAAATACACACACCTGATACACATACACACACCACTCCCACACACCCAACACAATATAAAACACACACCCACATCACCCACAAACCCCTACAACCACAATTCACGACCGAAGGCCAGAGAGACAGAGAGCACAGCAACTGAGAACCCCACCACACAGAGGCACACAACACCATCACCCATACAACATTACACGCACAAAACACCACTCACCACTACACATCACCACACACATCAACACTGACACCACCCCACACATCACCCACACCACCCCATGTCACGCCAAAGACACCCCCGGTTTTCCGAGGAGGAGCTCCGGGTCATGGTGAAGGAAATCGTACGGGTAGAGCCACAGCTATTTGCCTCACAGGTGCAGCACACATCCATAGCCAGGAAGAAGGAGCTATGGCGCAGAATAGTGGACAGGGTCATTGCAGTGGGACAGCATCCAAGAAATCGGGAGGACATCAGGAAGAGGTGGAACGACCTACGGGGGAAGGTGCGTTCATTGGTCTCCAGGCACAACATTGCGGTTCAGCGGACTGGCGGTGGACCCACACCTCCTCCACCACAACTAACAACATGGGAGGAGCAAGTCTTGACCATCATGCATCCAGAGGGCCTCGGAGGAGTCGATAGAGGAATGGACACTGGTAAGTCAAATCTTCACTATCATATCCCCCACCCTACCTGCATGCTATCCCTACCCCCTCCCTCATCCCCTCCCCTCCCCTATCACTCCAACTCCTCACTAATGTACTAATGACACAAACCACCCATCCCAACAAAAAGCCCTGCATGACGCAACTAAGCATGGTCACCCCTAACTAAAGCATGCTCACTGCACATACCCAGAACAACCCCAACCATCATCAAACCAACCCACACACAGGAATGCTTGCACTGGGGTACACACACACCCACCCATTGCACACCATTACACACACAGATGCAATAATCATGCTCTTATGTCCCTGCAGGACCACGAAGGAACGTCACCACACCGGAGGTTCCAGATAACTCCACTCCACCCACAGAAGAGGCCCACAGTGACGATAGCAGCTCTGCCCTACTGGATCCTGATGACCAGGCCGGACCATCGTGGGCCTCGGGACAGTCAGTTCCCCTTGCACAGGCACAGCCCAACACTGACCTTCCACTCTCTGTTAACACCAGCACAGCAAGCACCCAGCGGGCCCATACCTCCGTACCCAGGACACGTCAATCAGCGGTGTGTCCACCACTACAGGGAACCCAGGATAACCCACCACCCCAAGAAAATCAGGGACCTGGGGGCAGTGTTAGTGGGCACACTGTCCAGGGGACGGAGGCCCAGGAACACTGGGGAACTAGGAGGGCTGCTGTGCGACAGGGGGCGGACAGGCCAAGGGAACCCACTCTCCACGAGGCCCTCTCCTCCATCATGGGAGCCTACCACCACTCCCAGGAGACGATGGTGACGGTCCTGGACAAGTTTCAGGAGACGCAGCGCCTGCAGGAGGAGCAGTATTTGGGGTTCAGGGAGGAGCTCAGGACCATCAGCTCCGCCCTGGGCACCATCGTAGGGCTGCTGAAGGACATACAGCAGCCCATGAGGGACACCGTGGCACTACAAGGTGCCCCTGACACTAGCCTGGACGATGAACTGCCCACCACCTCCGCCGGCGCTACTGGACAGGACGCCCCGCCACAGGACCACCACACCAGCACCCCACCCCCTGCAGACGGACAACCACCATGCAAGCAGTCCCTGAGATCCAGGAACAGGACAGAGCAAGATGGCAAGACCCCCGCCAGGAAATGAGACCACTCTGATTGTCCTCCCACTGTCCCACTTTGTTACCCTGTCCATACTTAAACTGCCCCAGCTCCACTTCCTATGCCCATATGGGCAGTGCACCTGTGTGACCAATGGACTGGACTCTGCCATGGACATTCCTCCACCGTCCCCCATCACCATATTACAACCCCCCTCCATTTTTGAGCACTTCAATAAACACCCTTGAACCACAAAACAATCTGGAGTCAGTCTGTGATTTTGTAAATATGTATTATCAGTGACCGTGTCATAATGCGTTTCCAATTGTGAAGCCAACATACCTATGTCACACATCACAAGTCCTTGAAGGATGCAAGCAGATGACACACGTTGGTAACCACACCTGTGAAACCGTAATGGAAAGGAACAACTCAGTTACCAAATAATGCCATTAAATTACACACAGGATAGAGGAAGACGTGTGACAGTGAATGTAATGGGAAAAAATCAAATTGTTCTCACCTGCATGTCACTGGAAATATTGCTGTATGACTGACTCCCTGTTGTCGATGTCTTCTTCCTCAGCTTCCTCCTCATCACTGTCCACAGGCTCCACAGGCTCCACAGCTGCCACATCATCGTCATCTGGACCATCCTCCTGCAGAAAAGGCACCTGGCGTCGCAAAGCAAGATTGTGAAGCATCGAGCAGGCGATGATGATGTGGCACACCTTCTTCGGTGAGTAGAATAGGGAACCACCTGTCATATGGAGGCACCTGAACCTGGCCTTCAGGAGCCCGAAGGTGCATTCGATCACCCTCCTAGTCCACCCATGGGCCTTATTGTAGTGTTCCTCTGCCCTGGTCCTGGGATTCTTCACTGGGGTCAATAGCCATGACAGGTTGGGGTAACCAGAGTCCCCTAATAGCCACACACGGTGCCTCTGGAGTTGACCCATCATATAAGGGATGCTGCTATTGCGCAGGATGTAGGCGTCATGCACTGAGCCAGGTAACATAGCATTTACCTGGGAGATGTACTGGTCTGCCAAACATACCATCTGTACATTCATCGAATGATAACTCTACCGTTTCCTGTTCACCTGTTCACTCCTGTGGGGGAGGACCAGAGCTACATGGGTCCCATCAATAGCACCTATGATGTTGGGGATATGTCCAAGGGCATAGAAGTCACCTTTCACTGTAGCCAAATCCTCCACCTCAGGAAAAACGATGTAGCTCCTTACGTGTTTCAGCAGGGCAGCCAACACTCTGGACAACACGTTGGAAAACATAGGCTGGGACATCCCTGATGCCATGGCCACTGTTGTCTGAAAAGACCCACTTGCAAGGAAATGGAGCACTGACAGCACCTGCACGTCAGGGGGGATTCCAGTGGGATGGCGGATTGGTGACATCAGGTCTGCCTCCAGCTGGGTACATAGTTCCTGGATAGTGGCACGGTCAAACCTGTAGGTGATGATTAAATGTCGCTCCTCCATTGTCAACAGGTCAACCAGCGGTCGGTACACCAGAGGATTCCGCCATCTTCTCAAATGTCCCAGCTGACGGTACCTAGGAAGGACAACAGCGACCACAGAGTCAACAAAATCCCAGGTATGTACCCACAGATACACAGAACACGATACCAAAAACAAAACTCTTCCTGTATGTGGTTGAGTGTAGGCCTAGCTATGTGTGACCCAGTAGTAAATGAAGCCATGTGGGCCCCTGAAATGGCAGCTGCCTGACCTCTAAACTGAGACAATGGGAATGTGAGGTATCTGCACTGGCGTTGTACACCGTCGCGGTAGGCGGTCATAGACCGCGGCGCAATGCTGCATTGGTTAACATTGGACCCTATGGGTCCCAGGAGCCAATGACGATGTGCGCCGGCGGTGACGATACGCACCGCCGCGGACGTGACCGCCGCGGACGTGACCGCCATTTTCTATCTGTTCAATCACTCGATACCTGATCTTCGACAGGAGAGGACCTACACTGCAAGTGCTGCTGTGACCTCGGTCTGGAAGAGACAATGGCTGCTGCGCCTGGGGAAAGGGCCCCTGCCTTCACTGCTCAGGAGTTGGAGAAGCTAGTAGACGGGGTCCTCCCCCAGTACACGCTACTCTACGGTCTACGTCCTCCAGACCAACAGGTAAATACACAGGGAGCACGTTGTATGGGCTATGCCTGGGTGGAGAGGGCTGGTTGTAAGAGGGAAGGGGGCAGAGTGCAGGGAACATGAAGGACTGTGAATGCATGTGCCACATGGCAAGGGTAGGGATGGGGGCCACTCACATCGACGGTGCAGTTGGTAATGACTTCTCTTCTTCCCCTGTGCATGTCATGTAGGTCAGCGCCCACCAGAAGAAGGACATTTGGCGTGCCATCGCCAAGGAAGTCCGGACTCTGGGGGTCCACCAGAGACGGGGCACCCACTACTGGAAAAGATGGGAGGACATTCGCCGCTGGAGCAAGAAGACGGCGGAGGCTCAGCTGGGGATGGCCTCCCAATGTAGAAGGGGTGCCCGTCGCACCATGATCCTGGTGGTGCCTACCCGGAGTTGGATGGGCGCTTGAGGGCATCACAGCAGACACAAGGGGGTGAGTACACTCTCATTCTGGGGACTTGGCGCGCAGTTGAGGGGTCTGGGTGTGGGAGGAGGGCTGTGGGTGTCCCTAGGCCAGGCAGATTTACGTAGGCTAGGCCCCTCCGTAATGCAGGGCATGTGCCACTCCACTCCACCTCAGTAGTGGGCCAAGTACAGGTATAGATTCCCCTGTGGCATCCATGTGTGCAGATGTCCACCATAGCCATGTAGGCCATATCCCAGGAATTGCATCTGTAGAGACCAAGAGCACAGCATAGTGCAGGGGGCTGCTGTGTATGTATTGTCCGCCAACGGTAGCGGTAAGCCATGCACTCAACCTGTCTTTCTTCTGTCGTCCCCTCCCCCTTTTTCTGCTCTCCCTGTTCTTTTGTGCATCAGCATCATCAGGCGGAGGTACAGTGGCACCGGAGCACGAGGGAGCTGCATCCCACATGGCCATGGAGGGCCACACCACGGACTTTGAATGCACCAGTGGGACGGAGGGCGAGGGGAGCTACACGTCGGTCACCGGATCACCAAACAGCGACACGGACTCGTCCGCCGATGGGAGCTCCCTTGTGGTGGCGGCACCATCTGTGCCCCCCACTTCTATAGGTACAGCCGCCACCTCCGCTACCAGCACCGCCCTCCCAGCAGCCCCTCAGCGTTCGCCCCGTGCCCGCTCACTCAGGAGGGTGGGCATCACCTTCACCCCAGGCACCTCAGCCCCTGCCCCAGTCACCCCTGCTGCCCTCAATGAGGAGGCCATTGACCCCCTCACGTCACTCACTGTTGAGAAGTCTACCATTGTGAATGCCATCCAGGGTGTAGAAAGGGAGTTGCAACAGACTAATGCATTCCTGGAGGGCATTCATTCTCGTCAGGCTACCCATCATCGAACCCTGCAATCTCTGGCCTCAGCACTGATGGCAGCCATTGTCCCTGTGTCTAGCCTCCCCCTTCCAACTTCCTCCACCCAGACCCAATCCCCTGTACCCCAGCCTATCCCAAGCACACCATCAGACAAGCATGCATACACCTCAACACACAAAAGTAGCTCAGGCAAACATAGGCACCACACAACCCACAGCACTCACACAAGCATCACACACATGCAGACACAGCAACATCCACTGCCTCCACTGTGTCCTCCTCCTCGTCGTCTCCCTCCTCCCTCCCAGTGTCGTCTACACTCTCACCTGCATGCACTACATCTACAGGCACTAGGACTCGCACCAGAACACCCAGCACCACACGCCGCTCACCTGCACTCACCACCCCCACTCCCATTTACACGTCCCCTGTGTCCTCTCCCAGTGTGTCTGTGACGCCCCCTCCCAAAGTACACAAACGCGGGCACCCGCACACCCAACATCCATCCACCTCACGACAGCCTCCAGTACCTGCACCTGCACCCAAAACACCTAAAGTGACACCTCCTACAACCACCTCCTCTTCCTCCACTCCCAGACCCCCTCCAGCTACCCATCCCAGTGTTCGTCAGAAACTCTCCCTCTGCAACGTTGACCTATTTGCCCCCACCCCTCCAATTCATCAGTCCTGTAGTAGTGCCTCAGCCAAAAAGACTCCAGTACCAGTGGTGCGTGTTACAGGTGTGTGGAGTGCACCGGCCACCAGGGCAGGCAGTGTGACACGGAGCCAAGGCACTGCCAGTCCACCCCCTGTAAAGCATCTCAAGTTGGAAAGTGGCCGATGGGACCGGGTGAAGACTCCTGGAGGCATAACTACTCACAAGGGTCCCAGGGGGATTGCAGAGTCAGCTGTGACTCCTCCAAAGGTGGTAAAGTGCCAGAAGAAGTCTGCACAGCCTGGTAAGAGCAGCACGGCAGAGAAGGGTGCCATCCTCCCCGGCGGCCGGGACGCCACCGCCAGCACCGTCGTCACTGGTCAGGAGACCACCGCCAGAGTCAGTACCCAGGAGGGCAGCAGTATCGTCACTGGTCAGGAGACCACCACGCCGGAGTCAGTGCCCAGGGGGGCAGCAGTATTGTCACTGGTCAGGAGACCACCGCCGGAGTCAGTGCCCAGGAGGGCAGCAGTATCGTCACTGGTCAGGAGACCACCGCCGGAGTCAGTGCCCAGGAGGGCAGGAGTATCGCCACTGGTCAGGAGACCACCGCTGGAGTCAGTGCCCAGGAGGGCAGGAGTATCGTAACTGGGCAGGAGACCACCCCGGAGTCAGTGCCCAGGGGGGAAGCAGTATCGTCACTGGTCAGGAGACCACCGCCGGAGTCAGTGCCCAGGGGGGCAGCAGTATCGTCACTGGTCAGGGGACCACCACCGGAGTCAGTGCCCAGGAGGGCCCCAGCTGCCACAGCCCCGCTGGGCAATGAGGGACCGTCATGCCACACACCAATGCACATGTCAGAGACCGCCATGGCAAAGCACCGCTGAACAAGGAAATCACTGCCATAGTGAAGACCGCTGAACAGGGCAAGCACCGCTGAACAGGCCAGAGACCGCCATGGCAAAGCACTGCTGAACGGGGCAAGCACCACTGAACAGGCCCGAGACCGCCATGGCAAAGCACCGCTGAACGGGGCAAGCACCGCTGAACAGGCCAGAGACCGCCATGGCAAAGCACCGCTGAACAGGGCAAGCACCGCTGAACAGGGCAGAGCACAGCTGAACAGGGCAAGCACCGCTGAACCGGCCAGAGACCGCCATGGCAAAGCACTGCTGAACAGGGCAAGCACCGCTGAACAGGCCAGAGACCGCCATGGCAAAGCACCTCTGAACAGGGCAAGCACCGCTGAACAGGGCAGAGCACCGCTGAACAGGGCAAGCACCGCTGAACAGGCCAGAGACCACCATGGCAAAGCACCGCTGAACAGGGCAGAGCACCGCTGAAGAAGGAAAACACCGCCACATCAAGCATTGTTATCCCATGTACAGCTGGGACAGTGACGGGGCAGGAACTGCCACGGGGAGCCTAATCCAGTTTAGGCACCATTCCCCCTCCAGAACCAGTGGATACATGCATCCATTCCGTCTGTCCTTAACAGGATGCAGCACTCTGGGCTCCAGTCCCCCTCCAGAACCAGTGGAAACTGTTATCCACTTGAGAGACTGTGGCTTTGCACTCCCCAGAATAATGCAGTGGGCAACCCACCCACTGTAGAGACTTGAGAGACTGTGGCTTTGCACTCCCCAGAATGGTACAGTGGACAAACCAACCACTTGTGAGACTTGAGAGACTGTGGATTTGCACTCCCCAGGATGGTACAGTGGACAAACCAACCACTTGTGAGACTTGAGAGACTGTGGCTTTGCACTCCCCAGGATGGTACAGTGGACAAACCAACCACTTGTGAGACTTGAGAGACTGTGGCTTTGCACTCCCCAGGATAATGCAGTGGGCAACCCACCCACTGTAGAGACTTGAGAGACTGTGGCTTTGCACTCCCCAGGATGGTACAGTGGACAAACCAACCACTTGTGAGACTTGAGAGACTGTGGCTTTGCACTCCCCAGGATGGTACAGTGGACAAACCAACCACTTGTGAGACTTGAGAGACTGTGGCTTTGTACTCCCCAGGATAATGCAGTGGGCAACCCACCCACTGTAGAGACTTGAGAGACTGTGGCTTTGCACTCCCCAGGATACATCAATGGGCATGGAGCCCCGTTGTGGATCTGGCGTGGTGCTGTAATCTGGCTGAGGTGTCCCCCTTCCTTTCCCCCTGAGGTGCCTGTTGTATTTCTATCTGATGCCCCTGCAGTGTTCTCTCCGTTTGTGGACAGGTATCTAGCGTGGGCCTCGCCCATGCATTTTTGGCCCAGTGGTGCACGGACATTGATATGTGCATATCTGCACTACTTCTCGTAATGTATATACTTTTGAATGTGTATATATATATCTGTATATATTTGGTAAATGTATTTTGATACATTACAATGTTTGAACTGATTTCATTTTGTTTTTGCATTCTTCCGGGGGGTTGTGGGTTGTTACTGTGATGTTTGGAAATGCATTGGTGTGTGTGTTGTAATGTGCGAGGGTGGGGGTGGGGGTGGGGGTGTTGCGTGTGTGTCTCCCTGACTTTTGCCTGCCCCCTCCCCTATGTCATAGTTGCAGTACTCACCGTTGTCTTCGCCGCCGCTGGCGCTGGTGTTCGTAGATGAGTAAGAAGACAAGGGCAGGGAGGATTTGTAATTTCGGCTCCATGGTGGCCTCCTTCCTCGTGGGATGTGTAGAGGTGAGCGTTTTCCCATTGCAAAAGCTGTTTCCGCCGTGTTTTTATCCACTGTGAATCCGCCCTGGAAAAGGTGGCGGATTGGCGGGTTGTGATACTGTGGGCGGTACATTGTCTTCCACCTGTCTGTTGGCGGTGACCGCCGCGCTGCTTGTCTGTACCGCCGTGGCGGGCGGAGTGTTAAAGTGGCTGTCTTTGTTGGCGGTTTCCGCCACGGTCATAATTCCCTTTTTTTGTCCGCCGGCCTGTTTGCGGTATTACTGCACCTTTAACACAGTCCGCCAGGGTTGTAATGACCACCTAAATGTGGCACCTTCAGAACATCTCACCGGAACACTCCTGGACCTGTGGAAGATTCAAAGCCAGGGCTTCCCTGCTGTCTGAAGAAGGAAGACTGGACCTGCTTCCCCTGTTCCCCAGAAGTGACCCCAATTAACATTTGGCTGACCTATCTTTTTCAGCCACAGGAACACAACAAGATTCTTTTGGGCTCCCATGCAACTTCCCAGCTGACCAGCACTAACTGAACCTGCCTGAGCCCTGCTGCTGGCCTCTGAGGGGGTGAGTCATGATCCCCAAGAGCTACCCTCCAGGTCCTGGGCCCTTGGCTGGCATCAGAGTGTACTCCTCCTCCCTCAAACCCACACTCCTGATATCCAGGTGAACATCCTGAAGTTTTTGGGCTCTTTGTGAACACAAACTGACTCCTTGCAACACTTGACCACCAGTCCCAGAGCCCTCAGACATGAACCTCCAGCAACAATCTGCTCTTTGCATCCACTCCATGACCCAGTGCCAATGGCAATAGTCCACATTGACTGTCAAGTCGAAGCTCCACCAATGACCATTTATTTGAATGGGGCTTTCATCCCCTCAAATAATAACCCACTTTCTTATAGCTTAGTAGTCCAGATGGAATGCTAAGACAACTGATGTAATTCCGTACAGATACATGGTGTAAACTTCTGCTGTGTTCTTATAGTGGTCTGAGCAATCAGATATTAAATAACTGCCTCAAGCAATGGCACACTATGGCCCCCCCTTCTCTTCTCCTTGTATCTACTAGACTTTCCATTTTTATTTAAAAAATAGATAACATTCCCTTCAAATATGTGTGGTTGTAAAATACACAAGTTTAGTTTCTGCCAAAAATATTATATTATTCATCCTAATGCCAATAACCTTACAGTGAGGACTTCAGACTTTAACAATTCACTCTCAGACTTTGCTGAAAATCAATGTAAATAAAGGCAAAGTGATATTTCTTTCAGATAACTATAACAAAAGGTGCAATTTGAGATGTAAATTGGGACTACTCATCTGGAAAGAGTAAAGAGTTATGGCTGTCTGGGGTGACAGTCTGTCTGAATAAGTCTAACCTGGGCAATATAAGTAAACCACAGAAAAATCCATAATGCATGTAGCTGGGCTGCAACGAATAAATGATGCAAGAATGCCAAAATGTACACTATCTTTCAGGTGAAGTTCCTGCAGGTGAAACTTGGATTCTACAGAAAGAACAACACTGGGTTTACTGCCTAATGTCTTTGAAAATGGCCTCAGACAGCATCCCCTGGTTGGCCTTCTCATCTTAATAATTATGGTTGGTCATTTTGAGCTTTGCTGAAAGGTCCCTTGCCTTGTCATGACTATAGAAGACTTATTATAGAAAAACTGACCAGCCCCACATCAATAGGCCCCTGAATTGTCTAGATGTGCTGTATCAATAAATTACTTCTCCCTTTTTGAAGTGCGCCCAATTTCAAATCTTTTCCTGAGGAACCTTCATGGGATTAATAATCCTACAGGACACACTTAATATGATGTATTAGAACAGATGTTCAGTAATTCATCGTAGTGTCCCATCATACCATTTTGACATCAAGGATACAAACACCCAATTTTGTATGGTTTTAGTTGTCCTAAGTGATTAATAGGAAATGAAACAGGGTACAAGTACCCTATAACATACATATTATATGGTTTTAACAATTTGGTGTTCTGTTGTTCACTGCAGTAGTCAACTATCTGGTTTCTACACTATGATATTCTAAACACACAATTTTATCTAGCTTAGGGTGATCCCCAATCACATTATCTAGTGAGTAATAGAAAAAGTACTGTCAGGGGCCTGGGAACCCTATCGCATGCATATTTTGAGAAAATGATGTACAGTCACTTATCTTAGTAAAGTTTTGATACTGAAACACACAACAACACAGAACAACCTTGTTAGAAATGGGGTCTTTGGTTGACAGTCAGGTTACCCCCTGTTCAAGCAAGGACCCTCACTCTAGTTAGGATAAAAGAGAATCACCCTCAGCTAACCCCTGCTTACCCCCTTGGTAGCTTGGCAGAGCAGTAGGCTTAACCTCAGAGTGCTGGGCGTAAAGTATTTGTACCAACACACACAGCAACTTAATGAAAACACTACAAAATGACACAGCACCAGTTTAGAAAAATAGGAAATATTTATCTAGACAAAACAAGACCAAAACGACAAAAATCCAACATACACAAGTCAAGTTATGATTTTTTTAAGGTTTAAAATAAAAAGAGTCTTTAGGTAGTTGTAACACCACACTAGCGCTGCTAGCGTGAAAAATGTACCTGGTTTGCGTCAAAAATAACCCCGCACGGGCGGTGTGCGTCGAAAGTAACCCTGCACGGCTGTGTGCGTCGAAAACAACTCGGCACGGCGGTGCGCGTTGAAAAAGCCAGCCACACGACGATCCGAAAGTACCGCGGCGCAGGGTGCGATCTCTCAGCCTCCGTCAGCGATGCTGCGCGTCGTTTCTCCTGCTCCGGGCGTCGGTTTTTCGGTCGCGTGTCCTGCGGCGTCGTTTCTCAGCTGCGGAACCGGCGTCGCGTCGTTTTCTCAGCCGCGATCGGATTCGCGTCGATCTTTTCTCCGCACGGCGCTCGGTGCGTGTATTTTTGCCCTTAGGCTGCCAGCCTCTCCTTTCAGGGTCCCAGGAACTGGAAGGGCACCACAGAGCAGAGTAGGGGTCTCTCCAGAGACTCCAGGTGCTGGCAGGAAGAAGTCTTTGCTATCCCTGAGACTTCAACAACAGGAGGCAAGCTCTACATCAAGCCCTTGGAGATTTCTTCTTCAAGATGGAAGGCACACAAAGTCCAGTCTTTGCCCTCTTACTCTGGCAGAAGCAGCACTGCAGGAAAGCTCCACAAAGCACAGTCACAGGCAGGGCAGCACTTGTTCCTCAGCGATCAGCTCTTCTCCAGGCAGAGGTTCCTCTTGATTCCAGAAGTGTTTCTAAAGTTTGTAAGTTTGGGTGCCCTTCTTATACCCATTTTAGTCTTTGAAGTCACCTTTCTTCAAAGGGGACTCACACCTTCTTGTGAAATCCTGCCTTGCCCAGGCAAGGCCTCAGACACACACCAGGGGGTTGGAGACAGCATTGTCAGAGGCAGGCACAGTCCTTTCAGATGAGAGTGACCACTCCACCCCTCCCTCCTAGCAGAGATGGCTAATCAGGAAATGCAGATTACACCCCAGCTCCCTTTGTGTCACTGTCTGGTGTGAGGTGAAAAACAACCCAACTGTCAAACTGACCCAGACAGGGAATCCACCAACAAGGCAGAGTCACAGAATGGTTTAAGCAAGAAAATGCTCACTTTCTAAAAGTGGCATTTCCAAACTCACAATCTCAAAATCAACTTTACTAAAAGATGTATTTTTAAATTGTGAGTTCAGGGATCCCAAACTCCACATGTCCATCTACTCTCTAGGGGAATCTACACTTTAATCATATTTAAAGGTAGCCCCCATATTATCCTATGAGAGAGAGACAGACCTTGCAACAGTGAAAACGAAATTGGCAGTATTTCACTGTCAGGACATATAAACCACATTACTATATGTCCTACCTTATCCATACACTGCACCCTGCCCTTGGGGCTACCTAGGGCCTACCTTAGGGGTGCCTTACATGTAAGGAAAGGGAAGGTTTAGGCCTGGCAAGTGGGTACACTTGCCAAGTCGAATTTACAGTGTAAAAATACACATACAGACACTGCAGGGGCAGGTCTGAGACATGATTACAGAGCTACTTATGTGGGTGGCACAACCAGTGCTGCAGGCCCACTAGTAGCATTTGATTTACAGGCCCTGGCACCTCTAGTGCACATTACTAGGGACTTACTAGTAATTCAAATATGCCAATCATGGATGAACCACTTACATACAATTTAAACAGGAGAGCATATGCACTTTAGCACTGGTTAGCAGTGGTAAAGTGCTCAGAGTTGAAAAGCCAACAGCAACATGTCAGAAAAAAATAGGAGGCAGGAGGCAAAAAAGACTGGGGATGACCCTGCATAAGCAAAAGTCCAACACGACCCCCTACCAGCCTAAAGCCAGGGGAGAACAATCAATACCTTGATGTACTTCCCTGATTGGGGCGATAGAACAGGGACCCAGGCCCACAACAGCAGGGGCATGTTCCAGTTCTACGCCTTCCTGACTCCAGTTGGATCCCTCTGTCCATACTCTCAGGGCCCACTAAGCTAACCCATGGGGAACCCTTCTCCACATCTACAGACACCATCTGTGCAACACCTAACTTTACTTTGCTCACAGATGTATTGCAATGGGCAGATAGTACCACCAGGGCCAACACAGTGGTGTTGCCCACTCCACCCCCGGGGTGTGACTCTCGTCCTCCCCCCCCCCAGGGGCAACTCTGTCCACCAGGACAGCAAGCCACAGTGGCCCCAGACAACTGTCAGGGATGAGAGCCCGACCTCAGGCCTCTCTAACCACTGTGACTGTGGAGAGTGGGGGGTGGTAGCCCCAGGTGCCTGGCACCCTTTGACCACTCTCTCTTCCACCAGGTCAGGGATGACAACCTGACCCTGGTCCTCCCCTCTGGGGCTCTGTACCCTCCCTGCAGAAGCGGCACCCCCAGAGTCAAAAACTGTCAGGGTGCTTGTAGAAGCAGTCCTGCACAATTCTTCCCTCAGTGCAGGGATGTTAACCTGCAACTGATCCTCCAACCTGGGGTCTGTACCTTCAGGTTGGACCAGGGCCAGGGGTGAGGCTTCCCTCCCCCTGCCCTCTCTTCTGGGGTCCTGAACCACCCAACTAGGAGTGGCCCCCCCAGAAGACAACATGGTAGGGGCACTGTTAGCAGTTGCCCCTTCCTCCAGGTCAGGGGGGACACCCTTAACCTGGCCTCCCAATCCAGGGTCTGTACCCACAGACTGGATCACTGCCTGGCAAACCAGGACTTCCTGGGGGGCATACCTACCCCCTACCAGGTCAGAGTTTACCCTCTGAACCTGGTCATCCAACCCAGGGTCACCACCCTGCGGTTGAACCACTGCCTGGCACACCAGGACTTCCTTGGGAGCACACTTACTCCCCATCAGGTCAGAGTTTACCCCCTGAACCTGATCATTCAACCCAGAGTCACCACCCTGCGGTTGAACCATTGCCTGGCACACCAGGACTTCCAGGGGGGCACACTTACCCCCCTCAAGGGACACACTGTCCCGAAGGGCCACACAAGAGTCTGGCTGGCGCAGGTCTCCTGACCTCTGCCCATCTGACAGAGTCTGGATTCCCCCCAACCCAGAAATGGTCTCACCAAGGTCATTCATGGGGGGCTCTGCTCTCAGAGCTGACCCCTGACCCTCCAGGTTCTCCACTGGGGTCCGCAACCCCCTCTCAACCCTCTGTCTGGACTTCTGCACCCCCTCACTAGGAGTGGTACTGCCAGACACCAGAACTGGTGGGACGCTGGCTACAGCGGCCCCCCCAAGTTCTCCTGACACTGTGGGGTCTCCCTCAACAGATGGCCCTATGGTACAGGCTAGGCTCCCCTCCTGGTGTTCCCGCAGGGAACCCTCCAGGACCTGGGACCGGATCTCGGGCACCTTGGGCCTCAACCCATCCCCATTCCCTCTCCTCTGAGACTGGACATGGGGTCCCTCACCCATCCCACTACACTGGGACCTACCTGGGACACTACAATCCTTCCCTACCTCACCTGGTTGGGAACTACCTAGACCACTCCTCTCAGGAGCACCCCCAAATGCCTCTTCAGACTCTCTGGTACTCACCCAGAAGTCTGCCTCCATTGTAAGCTCCCTGGGGTCAGAGAACTCACACTCCACCTGGTGTTGGCATAGCTCTGGAAAATAAGGACTAGACATATGCTCTCCAGCAATTACATCACTCAGCCCCTCACATGAATTAACCAAAGTACCCTTCACCCAACCATCCAGTGACTCTGCTTTGAAAAAGCACCCCACATCACCCTCCTGAGACTGGTGAGACAGTACCTGACTGTCCCTGACACTCAACCCACACTCTTCTGGGATGTTTTCACACTCCATAACCAGGACTTCTACCTGGGGGGAACCCCTCTCCCTGTCACTCTCACCTAGAGTCAGTAGAGTGTCCCTCCCACCAGTAGGAATATGACTCCCCATGCCAGTTCCCCAATCCACCTCAGGGACCCTGTGCATCACTGGAGCTACCTCATACCCCTGAACCTCCTGGCGTGTGTTAACTTCCTCCTTCAAGTAGGGCACCACCTCTCTGGGCATGTGCACTTCTGCAGCATCACTGGATATACAATTGTTGCTGCCACCATTCCAGCTGGACTCAGCCCTCATGACTTCCAGCTCTTTCAATTTAAGCTCGTAAGCATAAATCATTTTTTTAATCTCTAAGTTCCTCCTCCTTTCTTCCAACTCTTCCAACTTCCAATCGAGCTTTTTCAGCTCCCATTGGTACTCCCTCTCTGCCTGTCTGTCCTGTAACTCTTCAGGAGTCAGACCCTTGGGTGACACCCTGCCATCCCTCCTGGGGACCCTCCCCCCAGGCGTAACAGGTTCTTCCACTACACCACTGTGTATCCTCTGCACTTCCCCACCCATATTCTCCTCCTCTGTGTGCCCTCCAGCCTTCTTGATTGTCACCCCCTCCCTGGTGGAGCTCTCAGTGGGACAGTCAAGATCTTTAAGGAACTGTTTCAATTGAGCAACTGAGTACTCCTTCAGTTTCTCCATTTCAAACACAGCTCCAGCTGTTGCATCTCCAGATTGAGACATGATGGTCACCAGTGCAAAGTTCCAAAAGGCAGAAAAAAATAATTTCCCAATGAAGTAAAAAGAATCAGTCAAGGGATCAGCAAAATCATGGAAGTAGAATAAAAAGAGTCCTTAAGAGAAAAATCAAAAGATCACCAAACAAGTAGTATGTGGTCACGTAGTGGTCTGAGATCAAAACAGTAGTGTACACTTAATTACTGTATGTCAAGTACAAATACAAGTCCAATCCCGTCGCTGCTTCCAATGTTAGAAATGGGGTCTTTGGTTGACAGTCAGGTTACCCCCTGTTCAAGCAAGGACCCTCACTCTAGTTAGGATAAAAGAGAATCACCCTCAGCTAACCCCTGCTTACCCCCTTGGTAGCTTGGCAGAGCAGTAGGCTTAACCTCAGAGTGCTGGGCGTAAAGTATTTGTACCAACACACACAGCAACTTAATGAAAACACTACAAAATGACACAACACCAGTTTAGAAAAATAGGAAATATTTATCTAGACAAAACAAGACCAAAACGACAAAAATCCAACATACACAAGTCAAGTTATGATTTTTTTAAGGTTTAAAATAAAAAGAGTCTTTAGGTAGTTGTAACACCACACTAGCGCTGCTAGCGTGAAAAATGTACCTGGTTTGCGTCAAAAATAACCCCGCACGGGCGGTGTGCGTCGAAAGTAACCCTGCACGGCTGTGTGCGTCGAAAACAACTCGGCACGGCGGTGCGCGTTGAAAAAGCCAGCCACACGACGATCCGAAAGTACCGCGGCGCAGGGTGCGATCTCTCAGCCTCCGTCAGCGATGCTGCGCGTCGTTTCTCCTGCTCCGGGCGTCGGTTTTTCGGTCGCGTGTCCTGCGGCGTCGTTTCTCAGCTGCGGAACCGGCGTCGCGTCGTTTTCTCAGCCGCGATCGGATTTGCGTCGATCTTTTCTCCGCACGGCGCTCGGTGCGTGTATTTTTGCCCTTAGGCTGCCAGCCTCTCCTTTCAGGGTCCCAGGAACTGGAAGGGCACCACAGAGCAGAGTAGGGGTCTCTCCAGAGACTCCAGGTGCTGGCAGGAAGAAGTCTTTGCTATCCCTGAGACTTCAACAACAGGAGGCAAGCTCTACATCAAGCCCTTGGAGATTTCTTCTTCAAGATGGAAGGCACACAAAGTCCAGTCTTTGCCCTCTTACTCTGGCAGAAGCAGCACTGCAGGAAAGCTCCACAAAGCACAGTCACAGGCAGGGCAGCACTTGTTCCTCAGCGATCAGCTCTTCTCCAGGCAGAGGTTCCTCTTGATTCCAGAAGTGTTTCTAAAGTTTGTAAGTTTGGGTGCCCTTCTTATACCCATTTTAGTCTTTGAAGTCACCTTTCTTCAAAGGGGACTCACACCTTCTTGTGAAATCCTGCCTTGCCCAGGCAAGGCCTCAGACACACACCAGGGGGTTGGAGACAGCATTGTCAGAGGCAGGCACAGTCCTTTCAGATGAGAGTGACCACTCCACCCCTCCCTCCTAGCAGAGATGGCTAATCAGGAAATGCAGATTACACCCCAGCTCCCTTTGTGTCACTGTCTGGTGTGAGGTGAAAAACAACCCAACTGTCAAACTGACCCAGACAGGGAATCCACCAACAAGGCAGAGTCACAGAATGGTTTAAGCAAGAAAATGCTCACTTTCTAAAAGTGGCATTTCCAAACTCACAATCTCAAAATCAACTTTACTAAAAGATGTATTTTTAAATTGTGAGTTCAGGGATCCCAAACTCCACATGTCCATCTACTCTCTAGGGGAATCTACACTTTAATCATATTTAAAGGTAGCCCCCATATTATCCTATGAGAGAGAGACAGACCTTGCAACAGTGAAAACGAAATTGGCAGTATTTCACTGTCAGGACATATAAACCACATTACTATATGTCCTACCTTATCCATACACTGCACCCTGCCCTTGGGGCTACCTAGGGCCTACCTTAGGGGTGCCTTACATGTAAGGAAAGGGAAGGTTTAGGCCTGGCAAGTGGGTACACTTGCCAAGTCGAATTTACAGTGTAAAAATACACATACAGACACTGCAGGGGCAGGTCTGAGACATGATTACAGAGCTACTTATGTGGGTGGCACAACCAGTGCTGCAGGCCCACTAGTAGCATTTGATTTACAGGCCCTGGCACCTCTAGTGCACATTACTAGGGACTTACTAGTAATTCAAATATGCCAATCATGGATGAACCACTTACATACAATTTAAACAGGAGAGCATATGCACTTTAGCACTGGTTAGCAGTGGTAAAGTGCTCAGAGTTGAAAAGCCAACAGCAACATGTCAGAAAAAAATAGGAGGCAGGAGGCAAAAAAGACTGGGGATGACCCTGCATAAGCAAAAGTCCAACAAACCTCCATCACATTTACGGGTGACTAATGATATTTAGATAAGATAATATACAATGTTTTTAGAAAAATACATATGAAAGTCTTTCTTCGTTGTTTACCATCATTGAAATGCATAATCCGTCATCACTGTGTAGTGTTTCTGCTAACAACGTCCGGGGGCTCAGGTAAGTTGTTGCAAGAGCAGGCAGTGACGTCTGCTTAACATCCTAGTCTACCTCAAGGGTCCCAACTGCCAGTCACCACATTCCAATACCCTTAAGTCCTAGGTGACCGTAACTTAGACAACTGTATCAGGCTAGACCTGATACCACACACTGTTTTCGTGGAAAACATCAGTGCCCTCCCACATAACACCTGAACCATTTGGGCGATTTCAAGGAGGCGTGTACAGGCCAATTAAGGAACCGCAGCAGCACTTAAAATCTTGCAGTGCTCACTAAGCAACAACATGCAGAATGGGGAGGACGTGCTTGGAGCCGGGCATGGACTTTGATGAAATAAGTTTGGGTCCATGGGGGGACAAGAAGTAATTTCTGCCAGCAATGTCTGACACATTTTTTTAACCTGTGCAGTGTGTGATAATAAGATAAACCTCTTCCACCTGCATCCTATGGGGCATTTCCATCTTAAAGGTATCACACCTGGCACATTTGAGCACCTACATGTATAGCCTGATAGTTTAGCTCTTCCCAGCTAAATAATTGCCCCTTATGGTTGAATTGGACTTCTAATATATACATGGAGAATATAACCAGCCAACGTACAGCATAGCACACTGAACCACCCCAGTACACAGGTTTATTTAACTACATGTTTATTTTTATTATTCCTCAAATGAAACCCACACAGATTACAATGATTCTGCTATAGACATTTAGGGCCAGATGCACTAAGTATTTTTCTGGTTGCAAACAGCCCATTGGGCTATTTGCGACCAGAAAAATGCTTTTGCCATGTACCAAAGGCAAATTGTGACTCAGTAACTTGTTACCGAATCATGTTTTGCTTTTGCAATTCGGGATTTGGAGGGGGCGTGTTTAAGGCGTCCTCTCCTAATATCAAATCATACTATATGTATAAATGTTTTGCGACCAGAATGTGGTCGTAAAACATTCATATTTTACTGACTCCATAGAGGAGATGATAACCCATGTGCCAACAAGAAAGGGTTGCCAAGGGACCCCTAACCCTTTGTGAATGCATACAAAAACGTTTTTAAGGGCAAGCAGTGGTCCCACGGATGACTGCCTACTCTTAAAAAAGTAAACTGAAACATTT
Organism: Pleurodeles waltl; assembly: GCF_031143425.1. NCBI lineage: Eukaryota > Metazoa > Chordata > Amphibia > Caudata > Salamandridae > Pleurodeles > Pleurodeles waltl. Next base: position 96,560,475 of record NC_090449.1, read on the forward strand.
CTTCTTTCTTAATAAAACTCATCCTGTTCGGGCTGCATAAATTAAAAAAAAAGCAAACATGGACATGGTGGTCTGCTGTCCTCTGCAGGCCACCATCCCTGTGTTTTTAGCGGTTCCCAATGGGTCGCAAATTGCGACCTACCTCATGACTATTAATGAGGTAGGTCACATATGAGCCCATTAGGAATTGCTAAATGTGTCAAGGACACATTAGTACATAGGTGTTTGCAATTTACTAATAGCGAATTGCAAAGATTCACTATTAGGAACTCGCAAAATGAAACTTACATACATGTGGTCCTTAGTCTGATATTCCTGCCATTTGATACATGACACCACTCACACTTCCGAAGGTTGGGTGCATCAGCCAAGTCTAGGCCTAATGCAACTCCACAAACCACATGCCACCTCCTACACAGCAGTATGAGAGATGGAGAGAATGAAATAAGAATGCTATGCACAAATTTCTAGACATTAGACTGCCCGTCCTGCCACCAATCTTTTACATTCATAAAGATACCACTCAGCCCATATATCAAGTGTGTATGAGGCCTCATGAATATAAATACTGATATTTTTGGAAGGGCTGTTGTGCTGTTTATTTCGTCAATACCTTGGTTAAGTCAATATGTAAAGCAGCTATATTGCTCCCTCAATCACACTTATGTTCTTAGAAATATAGGCCCTCATTCTAAGTCTGGCGGGCGGCGGAGGCCGCCCGCCAGACTTCCCCCCTCCAAAGTATCGCTCCGCGGTCCAGAGACCGCGGAGGGTATTCCAAGTTTTCCCCTGGACTGGCGGGCGGCCGCCAAAAGGCCGCCCGCCAGCCCAGGGGAAAACGACCTTCCCACCATGAAGCTGGCTCGTAATCGAGCCGGCGGTGTGGGAAGGTGCGACGGGTGCTACTGCACCCGTCGCGTATTTCACTGTCTGCTACGCAGACAGTGAAATACTAGCGAGGCCCTCTTACGGGGGCCCCTGCAGTGCCCATGCCATTGGCATGGGCACTGCAGGGGCCCCATGACAATCCTTACCGCCATCCTGTTCCTGGCGGGCGAGCCGCCAGGAACAGGATGGCGGTAAGGATTGTCAGAATCCCCTCGGCGGCGCAGCTCGCTGCGCCGCCTTGGAGGATTCTTAGGGGCAGTGGAAAACCGGCGGGAGACTGCCGGTTTTCCCTTTCTGACCGCGGCCAAAGCGCCGCGGTCAGAATGCCCAAGGGAGCACCGCCGGCCTGTCGGCGGTGCTCCCGCCCCCGTTGGCCCTGGCGGTTCTCTACCGCCAGGGTCATAATGAGGCCCATAATTCCTTTGGAGTACTGGGATCAACAGATAGCACTTATAATTGCATGAGTACAACACAACCCTCACCCTACTGTGGCAGGATATCTTCAATATTTAATATTTTTGGAGGCACATATAGAGGGGAAAGAATTTGTCACTATTGGTATTCATGGCTAATAGCTGTTCATGAGATGCACAAAAGGCGGACTGCACATTGGGCAAACACTTGATATGTGCACTTACATTTACATTTGTTGTTTTTCAAATGTTTTATTCCTTGTTCTCAGAATATGGGCAACAAAAAAAACCAACATCTTTGAAGATCTGTGAGTGAATGTGCTTATTTTGATATCTTTGAAAATCTTTATAGAGAACTGGGGCGCAAATGCCCTAGATCTAATAAAGGAATATAGCCTAAAACGCTCTGATAAAAGCTGGGAGACTGAGTAGGGCAAGAATGGCTGAACCATGTAGACCACCATTGTAAGATGCGAAGGATCATTTAATCCTTCTCACATCTCCTCATTTTGTAGCCTTACCTATACCATAAAAAACATTAAAGTTTTTATTTCGGAGTAGGAGGTCATTTTAATCACCATTTCACAGATCGTACCTAATTCTACATCCAGATACTCTCCCTCCTGGTGGAGGTGTAACCTACCTGGGCCATTCCATTGTTCAAATAGGGGACCCAATGATGAAGCTAATCACGAGGACACACCCGTGGAGATGATATACACCACTGACCAGAACTAGTGGTTGAGGATCTCCACAATACTCTGGTAAGGCTCTGGAATTAGGATTGTGGGGTTTCACTCTCATTTGATTCACCTGAAGCATTGATTCCACCTTCTGTTGTTGCTTACTTTCAGTTCCACAATACAGATGCTGTGGCTGCAAGCAAACAGATAAGGCAAAGGGGATGGGGCAAAAAGAGAGAAAGGAACAGTAAGGGGGTCATTCCGACCCTGGCGGTCATGGACCGCCAGGGCCGGGGACGGAGGAAGCACCACCAACAGGCTGGCGGTGCTTCAGGGGCAATTCTGACCGCGGCGGTAAAGCCGCGGTCAGAAAAGGAGAACCGGCGGTTTCCCGCCGGTTTTCCCCTGCCCCAGAGAATCCTCCACGGCGGCGCTGCAAGCAGCGCCGCCATGGGGATTCCGACCCCCTTCCCGCCATCCTGGTCCTGGCGGTAAAAACCGTCAGGAACAGGATGGCGGGAACGGGTGTCGTGGGGCCCCTGGGGGCCCATAATGATTTTCAGTGTCTGCCTAGCAGACACTGAAAATCGCGACGGGTGCCACTGCACCCATCGCACACCAGCAACTCCGCCGGCTCCATTCGGAGCCGGCTTCATCGTTGCTGGGGCTTTCCCGCTGGGTGGGCGGGCGGCCTTTTGGCGGTCGCCCGCCCGCCCAGCGGGAAAGTCAGAATGACCGCCGCGGTCATTTGACTGCGGTGCGGTCTTCTGGCGGTCTCCGCCCGCCGCCCGCCGGGGTCGGAATGACCCCCTAAGTGCCTGATTTAAGAAATTTGGTGCTGTACCCGGTGCAGCACCACTTTTCTTGCACCCCTTGGTATGCCCCCTAAGGCCACCATGTGTGCACCATATCTAAGATATGTCGCGCCATGGCGGTAGTTAGGGGAATTAGCATCAAAATTGTTGATGCTAGTTCGGAGTTTTGCAGAATAAGCATAAAAAATGTTGACAAGAATACTGCAAAGCCCATTGAGGCCTATTGTAAACAATGGTGTGCCTCCTTTTAACGCCTGCTCTGAGCAAGCATTATGTAGCTCGAAGGGCCTACTTTGGAAATTTGGTTCAACAATTTTGTCTCGTTGGGCCACATTGGTGTAAAATAAATTACGCTAATGTGGCACAAGGAGGCACCAGGGGCTCTTAAATCTGCACCTAAGTTTCAAGTGTCAGCTGTCTTCGGGAATGATGATAGCCATTCTCTAATCATTTGACTCAGTCCCACTCTGGTTTGACCAAGATCTATTCTCTTGTGTGGAGTTTGATATTTTTTACTCAAAAGGACTGAGATCATGTTAGAATTTAGCATTCATTAAACATATTAATCACATAAGCATTAGCAAATATCAGCAAATATTGGAGGCAACGTGCAAAGTAGCACTGTGAAAACATACCACTATAGGATCTAAATGTAATAAATAACACAACCAAAATGACAAAAATGCAATCAGTAAAGCCTCAGTTATGCAGTTTTAAAGATTAAAGTGTAAAGAAGCACCACAAAGCACCAATGGCAGCTATCTGGTCGTGCTGGATTGGGACAAACTCACACTTTGATGCCGACCACAATGGAGAGCAGGTTGGCTACAGTCACCAGGTTAGGTACACTGAAGTTTACCTTCTTAAACCCCTTCCATTCTCAAACCTGTGCCAAGTATCCAGTTCGTGATGGAGGGGCCATGAGGAGCTGGGAGGTCATCTCATGAGGCTGCCAGAGTAGTGTGAAGAGCAAGCTGACATTGCTGGAGCCTTGTGTTGGCAGTCCCCTGCTAGCGGCCGATGCTGTAGCTCAAAAAGGTTGCTGCCAGCGCTTCTCTTTGAATCACGATATGAGCGTTGATGTCTCAGTGCGACCGGGCATATTCACAGTTGTGAAGACCCCAAAAGCTTGAATACAGCTCCCTGAGCCACACAAAGGGTCAAGGTCCTGAGTGGCACCACTTGTGGGTCAGGAACTCACTTCTGCTTGGTCAATGGGCTGGTGCACAATGTTGAGGAGCCTTTTTTGACCCTGAGGCTCAGATCCAAAGGCCAGAAGACTTGCCCTTGGAGTCACTCTGGTGTTCTGGGTTCAAGGTGAAGTTGCAGGTCAAGTCTCTTCTCACCCAGGGAAGAGGACAGCAGGTCAGCAGTTCCTTCAGAGGAGCAGTACAGCTGAGCTGCAGTTCCTTCAGCAGCACAGCAGTTTTTATTCATGGCAGAGTATCCACAGGTGCAGAAATGTACTAAAGTGTTGGTGTCTGAGGTCCAGTATTTAAATCCATTTGTGCCCTTGAAGTGGGGAGAAGCATCTAGACCTATGCCTTTGAAGTGCACAGATGCCTTGCCTTTCTGATCCTAGCTCAAGACTAACTACATGGGGTATGCAGCCCTTTGTGTAGAGGCAAGACGCAGCTTATTCAAGTGTAAGTGGGGCCAAGCCCGCTCCTGCCAATGATGGCTGATCCAGTTACACCTAAGCTCCCCATTGTGTGTGGCTGCCTAGGAGGAACACACAAAGCCCAACTGTCAACTACATCAAGTCATGTGACCCAGAGACGGGCTGAAGGCACCAAAGGGCTAAGCCTAGAAAGTGCCAACTGTTTTAAAGTGGCGTTTTCGGAATTGATTACATTTATGAAATGTAATAAGGTAACTTCAATGTTATCCTGTGGGAGAGGTAGGCTTTGCAGTACTAACAAACAAATTTAAGAGTTTTTCCACACTGGGACATGAAAAACTTAAAATACGTGTCCTACCTTTTGAATAAATTGCACTTGGCGCTTTGGGCTCACCAGGGCCAACACTAGAGCTGATCTGTATGTATTAGAAAGAAATGTTTGGGTATGGCAATGAGGTTTACTTTGTCAAGTCAATGTGGCAGTTTAACACTGCACACACACACACAGGGTGCAGTGGCAGGCCTGAGAAATGTTTAAAGTGTTACTCAAGTGGGCTGCACAATCAATGCTGCAGGCCCACTAGTAGCATTTAGTTTACAGGCCCTGGCACAGGTAGTAACCCTTTAAAAGATACTTGCAAGTAAATTAAATATGCCACATGAGTATGAGGTAGCAAATTATGCTCAAGCCCTGAATTTTGTATTATATCTGGAAGTTCTGCCTACAGTAACAGGTTACTGCTATATTTACAAATATTATAAACGTGTTTGAAACAAATATTTAATACTTAAGAATGGATTTCAAATCATTATTGTGCTTCATTGTACTATAATTGTGCATATAGGCACCTTTAACTTGCCAGGTATGAATAACTAAGCAGACCTGCAGGGCAGGCCAACATAAAAAAATAAAAATAAAAAAAAACATAGAGTGAAGGCAAGTCTTGTCTGTAGCTCTGTGGGTAGACGACTGCAGGCATTTAACTATGCCAACACATTTGTAGACACAGTAAAAAGGGCTATAGTCAGCTTTTTTCTGAGGGAAGTCTTTCCTCTAAACCTCTTGAATTTCTTAAGCAGAGGGAATGTAAATTATGTGGACGTATTTCATCCTAACTGTGGTGCTTAAGCTGTTAAAAACCGGTCGATTGGCACAGTTTTTTATTATCATTATATTTTTCCGTCTAGCCAGCCACTGTGAGTGTGCCATTCCGGGGCTGGGCCTGCATCCTCAATGTCAGCAGGGGAAGAAGGAGTGCTAGGTGCTTTCTAAGTGCGCATGTCAGTTTCTGGCTAAACAGACATGCACACTTAGAAATCTCCACCCGAGGTGTGTTTCACGGCTGGGTGAAGACAAAGCGCAGGGTCCCACTCCCTAACTGAGCATCATTTCAGCCTGCTCAGGCCAATCAAGTGCATCTCTCACGCTGGGTAACAGCATGAGAGAAGCAACTGGTCTGGGTGGGGAGGAGAGCAAGTTGAGAAGGGACTAAAGCGGCGAGTGCAGAGGGATATGGAGGGCCGGTAGTGGCAGGTAAGTCTTAATTTTTATTTGACTTATTGTCCCCCCTCCTCGTCTCCATCTCCCACCCTGCTTGCACACTGCCCCATCAAGCCTTCACGGTAGCAGCCGCCGCTGGTGATTGGTAAAGAGGACTGATTCCAAGTTAGCTTGCAAAAGGCCTCTTTGGTGGTAGTGCTTTAAGTCTGTCAGAATCACGTGAATTAAATGGCTATTTCAAGGTTTTAGCAATGCAGTCTTGCCTAACGTTGTTCCTCTCTTTATGTTTGATTGCCAGTTAAAACAGTGAATATATGCCGTATTTCCTCCTTTGGCAAGTTTGTTATTTAATTGGTGGAATAGTATTTATGTCTCTCAAATTATTAATATTCATATAATCCCAATTTTATAGTAGTATAGTAATTACCTTATTACTTTTTGATCGCCGCTCTTCTCTCTTCCGCTCCCCTCTCTCTCTCTCTCTCTCTCTAGCTCTCTCTCGTTTGCTCAATATATTTTGCATACATTAATTTCTGCTTCAAAGAAAAAACTCCTATGATTTCAGTTGTACATCACTGTAAAAAAGCACACGTCAGCTTCGAAATTATGGCAGTCCTTACATTCAGCCTAATTTCCTGAACCAACGGATGCTCGCCTACTTAGATGACGTCAATGTATGCATCTCACACGTCCATGCAAGAATGAGACATAAACCTTGATGTCACCACTCAGTGACCTGGTGCTCGGGTATGGTAAGCAGACATGTTAGTATTTTGGAAACAAAAACACTCGAACGGTGATGTGGATGAAAACCCTGCAGGCGTTTGTTTACCCAGAAGGTTAAAGTGTCCTCACATGTGGACATTAAATGCAATCAGAGGGTGAGATGTTGCTGGGCATGAGTTCGAGGCTCTCTTTAATAAAGTCACTTCTTCCCCGAGAGACATGTCTCATCGTGGGACAGTGTCTTAAATTAGAGGAGAACGATTTGTCTGACAGAACTTCGATCAAATTATCTAAGTGTTAAATTGAACTTTGTGCCGTTAACCACATTCCACCTCACAAATCCATTTATATCTTTTTTGCTGCATGTTGCTTTTCCCTCCAGTATTTGACAGTTTAGTGGTGGTAACTGTTACATTGATAGCATTTCTGAGAACCCGGAGCATAAAACTTTTTTAATCTTGCAGATGTCAAAATGGACCTTAGGGGCGTATTACTGAACCTGTATTTGCACCGGTGCAAATAAAAGGCAAAACCCAATTTGCAATACTATTTTGGTGCCTATCTAATAAAAAAAGGAACTGACACATTCTGATAAGGTCCATGATTCAGAAGGGGAAACATCGGCAAAACAGACCTCGGAACGTTTGCTGAATACATAGAGCAAAAGCATGTTAAAAAATACATACATCTTTTATGTGTGTGTGAGATTTCAGAACTGCAGCCATAGTTTATAAACAAACATTAAACTTAAAATAAAAGAAAACAAACGGATTTAGCAATGCGTTTGCAACGTGTGTAATAAAAATTGAACAGAAGGTTTTGCCTGGAAGACAGTTTCGTCTTTTAAATTCGAAAAGTGTGTGAATGTGTTTTCCTTCTTTCCACCTAAGCACAGTTAATGCAATATAAAATCAGTTTGTGACATGTTTCCAATAAAACAATCACGGTTTGCTCTATTCCGTGTTATGCAAGAAGTAAAAATGATGAACATGGTTTGTCTTATTTTTGGAAGCAGTAATATGGTTTTCCTCTACACCCTCGAGAACCCCTATGGCACCCCTTTATTCGGCCTCGTTCCTGGATTGAGCTTCACATTTTGTACATTAATAAACGCGTGATCACATTAACATGTCTCTTAATTTACATGCTACATACATACATACATACATATATAACATATCATGCAACCAAGTGAACATTTACTCTGGTTATCACAATATGTATGTACAAATCAAGAGGTGTCCAACGTCCAGGAGAGCCAGATTCATGTCAGGAACTCCATTGTTTGTAAATACAACTTGTTTTTTGTATATAGAGCTTCAAACCACACTTGCCGATTCTAAGTACTGTGGATTATTGGTTTTGCTGTTTTTCAGTTTGATAGTACTCAGTTTAAAATCCTCTGAGGAATGGAAGACAGAGCTGACCTTCCTGAAATACAAACTAGTGATGTGCACATTGTCTCTTTTGTCGATGGTAGTGTGTAACTAACAAATGCAAACTATTGTCTAAATATGTAAAGATGTATCGTGAATATCCTGAAAATATGGCAAAGGTCTGGTCCTTTTGCAGCTACTTTGGACATCTGCATTAAGCAGTAGATCACATCAGCAGAAGAGCCTCAATATTTATTGCTCTAATTTATGTTTTTCAGACCTCATTACAAATGTACTGTTGAATCAACTGCATTAATCGTGTTGCTAATACGGCCTTACTTTCAAGGCTGGACATGAGTGTCCTAAAGCGTGCTTGCAAAGGACTTCGCTGGTTTTCAGCTGCTGTCTCAATTTTAGGCCCTAATTTAAGAGGCCCTAGTGCCTCCTTGCACCCCATTAGCATCATTTTTTTACACTAATGTGGCCCAACGAGGCCAAAATCACTGCACTAAATTTACAAAGTGACACAATGCATGCATTGCGCTACTTTGTAACCCCTTGTGCCACATTATGCCTGCGCCAGGTATAATGTATGCAAGAAGGGTGTTCCCTCATTTGGGGGGATGAAAAAATGTCTCAGAGCAGGCGTTAAAAGGGGACACATCATTAGTTACAATGGGCCCATATGTACTGTTCAGGGTTAGCGCCAAACTTTTGGTGCGCCAACATTTTGGTGCTAACCCTGAACAGTACACCAATAGCGTCAAAACTTTTGATGCTATTGCCCCCTTCTCTGCGTCATGGTGTGCCATATTTCATATACGGCACACACATGGTGGCGGTACGGGGGCACTAAGGGGTGCATGAAAAGTGGAGCTGCACTGGGTGCAGCACCACTTTTCTTAAATCTGCCCCTTAGTTTTTAAAATAGATGTGATTCTTTAATACAGATCGATGTATGAATATGAAAGAACAGACGATCGCTGCTGTACTGAAAGCTAGCCTGACAATCATCATGTGTTAGGAAAGTGCATCTCTGTTTTAAAGCAAGTGATGTGAAGATTATCTGTGCGGAATGAGGTTCCAAAAAAGGAATTTCCTTGCACAGTGGCTCTCAGCCTAGACAATATTGTGGCATAACGAATGTGCTGGCTCATATTATCCAAAGATATAAAAGGATTCTCATTCCTTTACTGATAACTAAATCTACAGTCGATCTATTGTCTATTTTTTTAAATATAAAAAACAAGAAATGGTCCAAATATTTTCATAGGGGCCTGTTAGAAATGGGGTTTCTGGTTGGCTAGGGTATGTACCTCAGCCAGGCAGAACTTACCCACTCTAGTCAGGGCAAGGGAGTTACACGTCCAAGATAACCCCTGCTCACCCCCTTGGTAGCTGGGCACGAGCAGTCAGGCTTAACCCGGAGGCAATGCGTAAAGCGTTTGCACAACACACACATACATGTGACGCAATATCCCCACCACAAAGGAAACACAACACCAGATTATATGAAAATACACTGTATTGTACACAACGTAATTATTAGACCAACATCACATAACAGTACTATCCTGCTACCTTAGCAGTTGTCAGAACACGTTACACATTAATTACTCTGCAAACTAGCAGTAGTCACACATAACACACAGGTTACTCAGTATTCTGCAACATAAGCAGTAGTCAGGAAACACGTTATCACATTAGAACACTTGTCATAAGCATATCATAAAACGCCCATAGTAGGAACATTAGAAAACCTATGGCAAGTTAGGGAAACATATTAGCAAGTCATGTCCATAAAAGGAACATGTGCACACATATGTCAGAGCATCATAGAACAGGTAGGCAATATATCATAATGGCAAAGTCTGTAAAAAGAACTTTAGAGTATCGGTATATTGGTCCCTTTAGAAAGTACCTGTTTTGATGAAGAGGCACTTCCAGTGCCTAAAACGAATAATGGGGCCCCCGGCGCTCTTCTGCGCAAAACGGGGGCCTCCCTGATCATGGCAGTCCGAGAGGGGCGGCACGCACCCTCTCTGACTTCTTGACGGGCCCCTTCTGGGACCCGTGATCACTGGGGCCCCCCCTGGACCTCCACCGGCCCTCCTGAGGGGGGCCCAGGTCGCCCAATAAGTTTAAAGGGTGGAGGGGGCGATCGCGCCCCTAGGGCAGTGACCGGGGAGAAGGGAACTCCCGTTCCTCCCCGTGTCCTGCGTGCCAGGGGGCAGCCGCCCTTGTCCGCGGTGCGGCTGCCCCAAAAGGAAGTATCAGAGGCAGGGACCTCCGTTGAGGTCCCTCGCCGGCTTCCTGCGGCAGCTGCACCCGGTCTGGTGCACGGACCGCTCCCCTGCCGTCCCTCGTCCACGAGGGAGGCAGTTTTGGAAGCTGGTGCCGGCGTGTGCCCCGGGGGCGCTCCGTAGAGCGCGCGTCCCCCGGGAGCACGACAGGAGCGGCCCTGCTCCTCTTTGTAACTCCGGCAAGTGCCCCGGGGGCACAATGAGCAGCGCGGTCCTTGCGACCGTTCTCGATGCGGCGCCCGGGCCGCGGCGGTGATTCTGCACCACACAAAAGTGCTGGAGAGGACGCAAAGGGCCTCCCCTAAGCCCGGGTTGCGGCGGTGATTTTCTTTTAACAGAGATGCCGACCAGGAAGCACAAGGGCATAATTTAAAGCCCGGGCTGCGGCGGTGATTTCCTTTAAGAAAAGAAAAGCGCTTTCAAAGCGCTATGGCACATCAACAGCCCAGCAATTTGAAGAAATGCCTGGATCCTGGATACAGCGTTCTGCGCCAAGGTTTAAAAAGAGCGTTGCAGGGGTCAGGGGCCACAGCACCCTGCCCCTGGGAACAACCAAACAAGAAAGAGCACAGGGCTGGTGGGCCCAGCTACAGGCCAGCACAAGGGGTGCAGATGGTGGCAGTTCCTCTTAGTGACCAGGCAGGTCACAGGTCAGCACAGCAGCAGCAGTCCATGGCGGTTTCCTGGTGAGTCCATTCATCAGCGTTCTGTGTCCAGTTTCAAGTTCCAAGAATGTTCAAATTGTGGGGAAAATTCCCCTGTACTTATAGTCAGTTCTTACAGTGTTTTACAGTGGTAGGGAGAGGAGGTTCCAGCCAGTTACAACTGGTTCTGGGAGTGCCCCCTCTCTCCTTTCAGCACAGGCTCCAAACATCAGTGGGGGGTTAACGACCCTATTGTGTGAGGCCAGGGCACAGCCTTTACAAATGTAGGTGTGCCCCGCCTCTCCCTTCTCTCAGCCCAGGAAGACTATTCAGTATGTAGATGCACCTCAGTGACACCTCCACCCTCCCTGTCTACAGGCTGTCTGAAAAGTATGCACAAAGCCCCAACTGTCACTCTGCCCAGACGTGGATTGGAGTCAAGCTGCAAAACACCAGAATCATAAGCACAGATAAATGCGCACTTTCTAGAAGTGGCATTTCTGTGATAGTAATAAAAAATACACCCACACCAGTAAGCAGTATTTATTATCACCATCACAACCATACCAAACACGCCTACGCTAGCCCTCATAAATCAGACAATACCCCTACACATAAGGCAGGGCATTTCTAATGCAATCCTATGAGAAGGCAGCACTCACAGCAGTGAGACACCAAGTTAGGCTGTTTGTCACTACCAGGACAGGCCATGCAATATGGCGCATGTCCTGCCTTTCTACATACATGGCACCCTGCCCACAGGGCGTACTTTAGGGGTGACTTACATGTAGTAAAAGGGGAGTCCTGGGCCTGGCAAGTAAATTTAGATGCCAGGTCCCTGTGGCAGAAAACTGCGCACACAGGCCCTGCGCTAGCAGGCCTGAGACAGGTTTGAAAGTCTACTTCAGTGGGTGGCGCAAGCAGCGCTGCAGGCCCACTAGTAGTATTTAATTTACAGGCCCTGGGTATAGAGATACCACTGTACAAGGGACTTATAGGTAAATTAAATATGCCAATCAGGTATAAGCCAATCATACCAACTTTAGATGGGAGAGCACCTGCACTTTAACACTGGTCAGCAGTGATAAAGTGCTCAGAGTCCTAGAGCCAACAGCGAAAGGTCAGAAAAACCAGGAGGAAGGAGGCAAAAAGACTAGGGATGACCATGCGTATGGCCAAAAGTCCAACACAACCCCCTACCAGCCAAAATCCAGGGGAGAACAATCAATACCTTGATGTACTTTCCTGATTGGGGCGATAGAACAAGGACCCAGGCCCACAACAGCAGGGGCATGTTCCAGTTCTACGCCTTCCTGACTCCACTGGGATCTCTCTGTCAATGCGTCCCAGGCAGCCTAGACCAACCCACGGGGATTCTCTAGCTGCCAATGGCCAGAACCAGGCCCCAGGCCATCTAGGAGCCTCTGGTCTCTGAAACCATAATGAGTGGGGGGCGGTAGCCCCAGGTGCAAAGCAACCTGTCTCCACTCCATTTCTGATCAGTTCAGGGGCTCTACCCTGCCACTGATCCACCAACCTAGGGTCCGCACCCATAGGTTCTACAGGGGCTAGAGGCGAGGCTCTCCTCCCTCTACCCCTCCTTCTAGGATCCCGCCCTCCTCTCCTAGGAGGGGTATCACCAGAATCCACACTTGCCAGGGTGCTGGGTACAGCAGCCCTGCACAACTTTCTCGCCAGCCCAGGATCACTACCTGGCGACTGACCACCCAACCCAGGGACGACACCCTTGGGTTGCACCGGGGTCCGGGGCGGGCTTCCCCCTCCCTGAACCCCACTTCCAGAGTCCTGCGTCTCCCCACCTCGGGAGAAGCCACCAGAAGTTTCACACAGGGGGGTGAGCACACTAACCGCCCCCCCAACCAGGTCAGAGTTTACCCCCTGAACCTGTCTATCTAGTCCAGGGACGACACCCTTAGACTGGACCATTGCCCAGCGAACCAGGACTTCCTTGGGAGCACACCTACCCCCTACCAGATCAGAGCTTACCCCCTGAATCTGGCAATCCAACCCAGAGTCACTACCCTGAGGTTGAACCACTGCCTGGCGCACCAGGACTTCCTTGGGAGCACACGTACTCCCCATCAGGTCAGAGTTTACCCCCTGAACCTGATCATCCAACCCAGAGTCACCACCCTGCGGTTGAATCCTTGCCTGGCGCACCAGGACTTCCTGGGGGGCACACCTACCCCCCACCAGGGAAACACTTTCCCCAAGGGCCACACAAGAGTCTGGCTGGCGCAGGTCTCCTGACCTCTGCCCATCGGACAGAGTCTGGATTCCCCCCAGCCCAGAAATGGTCTCACCAAGGTCATTCCCGGGGGGCTCTGCACTCAGAGCTGACCCCTGACCCTCCAGGTTCTCCACTGGGGCCCGCAGCCCCCTCTCAACCCTATGTCTGGATTTCCGCCTCCTCCGCTGTAGAGCGAGACTACCAGACACCAGGACCGGCGGAACGCTATCACCAGCCACCCGCCTAAATCCTAATGACAAAATGGGATCCTTCTGAACAGCTGGCCCTACGGCACAGGTTAGGCTCACCTCCTGGCGTTCACTCATGGAACCTTCAGGGGCCTGGGACGGTATCTTGGGCACCTTGGATCTCAGCCCAGCCCCATTCCCTCTCCTCAGAGACGGGACATGGGGTCCCTCACCCATCCCAGTCCACTGGGACCTACCTGGGACACTCCATTCCTTTCCCACCACACCTTGTTGGGAAACACCTAGACCACTCTCATTAGGAACACCCCCTAATGCCACACCAGACCCTCTGGTACGCAACCAGAAGTCTGCCTCCTTTGCGAGCTCCCTGGAGTCAGAGAGCTCACACACTGACAAGTGTTGGCGTAACTCTGAAAAACAACAACGAAACAGGTGCTCTCTGAGAATCAGATTAAACAGCCCTTCAAAATTGTTTACTGTGCTACCCTTCACCCATCCATCTAGTGCAATGCAGCAATCCTCCACAAACTCCTCCCAAGACTGGTGGGATAGTTTCTTACCACCCCTAAACCTTTTTCTGTATTCCTCAGGGGAAAAACCATACTTCACAATCAGTGCGTTCTTCACAGCGGAGTACCCCTCCCTGTCACTCTCTTCTAGAGTCAGTAGGGCATCCCTCCCCTCCTCAGGAATAAAACTCCCTAGGCCAGTTCCCCAATCCTTCTCAGGGATCCTGCGCTCTACCAGAGCCTTCTCATATTCCTTTAACCACTGACGTATGTCACCCCCCTCTTGGAACCTAGGTTCCAGATCTATGGGTATGTGAGGAACCTCTTTGCTACAGCACTGTACATTGCTGCCACCACTGGACTCCACCTGCAACGCTGGTGAGTCCAGAACCTTCAGACTGCGCTCTAGAGCGAGTCTTTCTCTGGCAAAGGCCCTCTCTGCCTCTGCCATTCTCTCCTGTACTAAGGCCTTCTCTACCTCAGCCCTTCTCTCCTCAACAGCTAGGCGCGCTAACTGCAACTTCAGGTCCCTCTCTTCCCGCCTATCTCTTAGCTCATCAGGCGTCATGGAATGAGAGGTAGCCCTGCTTCTTACACTGGACCCAGCAAGGGACTCCCTATCACTGGGGCCTTCCCTGTCAACTGGCGTCCCCAACCGGTCATTCTCACCCTCCTGATCAGTCTCTCTACCACTCTCTAGGGATGAGGTCTGGGAGCCCTCCCATTGGGAACCCTCGCTACACTCAGGATCCTCTGGGTACCCCCTACGCACACTCCCTCCCTGGGTAAATGTCACAAACCTTTCAAAGAAATTCAGAGATCTCCTGAGGTCCCCTTCTACAGGCAGCCCTCTCTCTCTACAGAACCCCTCTAATTCCCCCTGCGTGTAAAACGGCAGGTCCTCTAAATCAAAGGTAAGCCCCATCTTGAAAAGGTACAAATAACTCAACTGTGACAACCACAATACCCAAGCGTGAGAACTGAAAACAGGAAAAATGACCAAAGAGAGAAAGTTAAGAGAAGCCAAACATGTGATGGTCTAAACGCAATCCTTGTAGTGAAATAATGAGTCACAATGGTATTGTGCAAGCGCAAGTCCTATCCTCACCGCTGACTTCCAATGTTAGAAATGGGGTTTCTGGTTGGCTAGGGTATGTACCTCAGCCAGGCAGAACTTACCCACTCTAGTCAGGGCAAGGGAGTTACATGTCCAAGATAACCCCTGCTCACCCCCTTGGTAGCTTGGCACGAGCAGTCAGGCTTAACCCGGAGGCAATGCGTAAAGCGTTTGCACAACACACACATACATGTGACGCAATATCCCCACCACAAAGGAAACACAACACCAGATTATATGAAAATACACTGTATTGTACACAACGTAATTATTAGACCAACATCACATAACAGTACTATCCTGCTACCTTAGCAGTTGTCAGAACACGTTACACATTAATTACTCTGCAAACTAGCAGTAGTCACACATAACACACAGGTTACTCAGTATTCTGCAACATAAGCAGTAGTCAGGAAACACGTTATCACATTAGAACACTTGTCATAAGCATATCATAAAACACCCATAGTAGGAACATTAGAAAACCTATGGCAAGTTAGGGAAACATATTAGCAAGTCATGTCCATAAAAGGAACATGTGCACACATATGTCAGAGCATCATAGAACAGGTAGGCAATATATCATAATGGCAAAGTCTGTAAAAAGAACTTTAGAGTATCGGTATATTGGTCCCTTTAGAAAGTACCTGTTTTGATGAAGAGGCACTTCCAGTGCCTAAAACGAATAATGGGGCCCCCGGCGCTCTTCTGCGCAAAACGGGGGCCTCCCTGATCATGGCAGTCCGAGAGGGGCGGCACGCACCCTCTCTGACTTCTTGACGGGCCCCTTCTGGGACCCGTGATCACTGGGGCCCCCCCTGGACCTCCACCGGCCCTCCTGAGGGGGGCCCAGGTCGCCCAATAAGTTTAAAGGGTGGAGGGGGCGATCGCGCCCCTAGGGCAGTGACCGGGGAGAAGGGAACTCCCGTTCCTCCCCGTGTCCTGCGTGCCAGGGGGCAGCCGCCCTTGTCCGCGGTGCGGCTGCCCCAAAAGGAAGTATCAGAGGCAGGGACCTCCGTTGAGGTCCCTCGCCGGCTTCCTGCGGCAGCTGCACCCGGTCTGGTGCACGGACCGCTCCCCTGCCGTCCCTCGTCCACGAGGGAGGCAGTTTTGGAAGCTGGTGCCGGCGTGTGCCCCGGGGGCGCTCCGTAGAGCGCGCGTCCCCCGGGAGCACGACAGGAGCGGCCCTGCTCCTCTTTGTAACTCCGGCAAGTGCCCCGGGGGCACAATGAGCAGCGCGGTCCTTGCGACCGTTCTCGATGCGGCGCCCGGGCCGCGGCGGTGATTCTGCACCACACAAAAGTGCTGGAGAGGACGCAAAGGGCCTCCCCTAAGCCCGGGTTGCGGCGGTGATTTTCTTTTAACAGAGATGCCGACCAGGAAGCACAAGGGCATAATTTAAAGCCCGGGCTGCGGCGGTGATTTCCTTTAAGAAAAGAAAAGCGCTTTCAAAGCGCTATGGCACATCAACAGCCCAGCAATTTGAAGAAATGCCTGGATCCTGGATACAGCGTTCTGCGCCAAGGTTTAAAAAGAGCGTTGCAGGGGTCAGGGGCCACAGCACCCTGCCCCTGGGAACAACCAAACAAGAAAGAGCACAGGGCTGGTGGGCCCAGCTACAGGCCAGCACAAGGGGTGCAGATGGTGGCAGTTCCTCTTAGTGACCAGGCAGGTCACAGGTCAGCACAGCAGCAGCAGTCCATGGCGGTTTCCTGGTGAGTCCATTCATCAGCGTTCTGTGTCCAGTTTCAAGTTCCAAGAATGTTCAAATTGTGGGGAAAATTCCCCTGTACTTATAGTCAGTTCTTACAGTGTTTTACAGTGGTAGGGAGAGGAGGTTCCAGCCAGTTACAACTGGTTCTGGGAGTGCCCCCTCTCTCCTTTCAGCACAGGCTCCAAACATCAGTGGGGGGTTAACGACCCTATTGTGTGAGGCCAGGGCACAGCCTTTACAAATGTAGGTGTGCCCCGCCTCTCCCTTCTCTCAGCCCAGGAAGACTATTCAGTATGTAGATGCACCTCAGTGACACCTCCACCCTCCCTGTGTACAGGCTGTCTGAAAAGTATGCACAAAGCCCCAACTGTCACTCTGCCCAGACGTGGATTGGAGTCAAGCTGCAAAACACCAGAATCATAAGCACAGATAAATGCGCACTTTCTAGAAGTGGCATTTCTGTGATAGTAATAAAAAATACACCCACACCAGTAAGCAGTATTTATTATCACCATCACAACCATACCAAACACGCCTACGCTAGCCCTCATAAATCAGACAATACCCCTACACATAAGGCAGGGCATTTCTAATGCAATCCTATGAGAAGGCAGCACTCACAGCAGTGAGACACCAAGTTAGGCTGTTTGTCACTACCAGGACAGGCCATGCAATATGGCACATGTCCTGCCTTTCTACATACATGGCACCCTGCCCACAGGGCGTACTTTAGGGGTGACTTACATGTAGTAAAAGGGGAGTCCTGGGCCTGGCAAGTAAATTTAGATGCCAGGTCCCTGTGGCAGAAAACTGCGCACACAGGCCCTGCGCTAGCAGGCCTGAGACAGGTTTGAAAGTCTACTTCAGTGGGTGGCGCAAGCAGCGCTGCAGGCCCACTAGTAGTATTTAATTTACAGGCCCTGGGTATAGAGATACCACTGTACAAGGGACTTATAGGTAAATTAAATATGCCAATCAGGTATAAGCCAATCATACCAACTTTAGATGGGAGAGCACCTGCACTTTAACACTGGTCAGCAGTGATAAAGTGCTCAGAGTCCTAGAGCCAACAGCGAAAGGTCAGAAAAACCAGGAGGAAGGAGGCAAAAAGACTAGGGATGACCATGCGTATGGCCAAAAGTCCAACAGGGCCCAATACCGAACTTGCCAAATGCCTGGGTTGTCAAGTACCAGGGATGACCAGGGCGGGATTTAGAGTTTGGAAGAGGGACATCCCGTCCTCCGAAATATAAATCCCATTATATCCTATCTTTCTTCACTGACCCAAGACTTTTTGTCCAGTTATTTCACTCTTTCAGATTTTTCATACCTGCTTTCTCCGCTGGTCATTATTTTCCCATCGTTCTCTTCATTCTTCTTGCTCATTTTTCTGCTCTTTCTTCTTTTGGACTGGGTCAAAGTCTGAAAATGAAAAAGGAGTCCCAGTAAACAAAAGAGTGTCGGGGTCCAGCAAATGCAACCAACTGCAATGGTGTTCTGGATTTTATGTGGACCATGGTTGTCCTGTGCACAAAAGGTGCCTAACAGTGGCTTAAATGGGCTGAATTAATGCACAAGTTCTAGCATAGAGACATGGAATAAATGCACTCACAATAGAGCCACAAGAGAATAATTTACATAGTGGTTGTACTTAAATTCTGGCACGGATTTAGAACTCGCTTACCAATGTTGGACTTGCTGGCCTACGGCATGGCAACTAGCCCCAAGACACCTTCCTCATTTACACTGATTTATAACAGACTCCACAGTAAAATAAATCTTGAAACATTCTAGGTGGCTTAGAAATGGCAGACTCACCTCAAGAAAATCTGTGATATTCAATTAAAATATCTGACCTTGCATAGCTCCATAAACCTTCATGAGATAATGTTTTTAAAAATAAACAAAAACTGTGAAAAAGTAGAGAAATCAAATAGTTTAACAGAAATTAACCATGAAGAATGGAGATAAAAATCCCACCCCGTATTTGACAGTTTTATGCTGGTTTATGTGGTGCTACAGTCTTCGTGTTTACCACCAGTTCCCATTATTTTCTATATGCTACTATGCTTGCATTGATGTTATATCTTTATATTTTTATTGTTTATTCACTTCAATAGAATTATGTGTGCTTTTGGTGTTTGCAGGCTGTTAGATGTACTTTTTCTTGTAATGTATGACCCTTTAGGTGGATCTCTTCAACAAATCAACTGTCCAGAGCATTTTTTTAACAAATCACTTTATGAATCAGATGCTTACTTGGAAGTGTGGCAGTGGATAATATGGCGTAACATTGTTCAATATCGCCCTGTTGTTGGAAATTTGCCTTGTTTTATTGTCGCAGTCCTGCAGTGGGTGATGAGACACATGACGCAGGCCTGAATTTCTTCTCTCATGCAATGTCAAAGTGGACTTTGTTACTTAGTGAAGTGCCCAAATACGTCCTGCATGAAGGTTTTGAAAGATTGCCAGTGCTTAATTTGTACAAAAATATGTGCAAGGACGCAAAGACATTCTTAGGAGCCCGTGCCGGCACTTCCAAATTACATAGTTGGCAAATACTAGTGTGTCCTTTACTAGATTCCACCTCATGACTGTCTCTTCCACCATCCATAACATCTGGTCTTTTCATCTCACTCATAGAGTTTATTTTTCATCCTTCCTTTGTCCATTTGCTATTGTATTCCTAGCTTTATCTTCCTCTGCACTGGCATAACAATAGTCCTGCAGCCCCCACATTGTGGGGGGCCAGCGAGCTCCAGGGGTTCCCTTCAGCATAGTACACTGTGCACAGGTGGTGGACCCTTAGCCAGAGAGCTCCTGACTGAGTCAGGGCCCCCCCTTCATGTACTTTGCAGGAGGCAGGAGGCCCTTCAAGTTTCACTATGCCACTGTTTATCTGTCTGGTTCTGTGTATTCTACAAGCTACAAATGTGTTATGTGGTAATCTCTGCCCACCATCCCAGCATCCTCTGTATGTGTAACAGAAATGTGCATGCAGAAGAACCCTGCAAACTGCTTTGTAGGGGCATTTTATACGAAGTGGATATTGAATTACGAAGAGTGGTAAGGATTATGGAGTCAAACCTGCTGTACAATTCGTGTTTTGGGAGCAACAAGAGTGTTTGAGAACTTGACCATACTTAAAGACCTAAAGACCTTAATTGTCTGACACTGCAAGTGTGTGACAATTATTTCACAAATGTAGTTTTCTGTCCTGTTTAGGATTTTGTCTGTCACTTCCACCCAGGTGAGTGCCAACAGTGTCCTACATTGCTTGGTGTCTTGATTACTCAGTGAGAGGTATACTATTTCTACACACAGTCACTACAAATCTAATTTAGAGGGATGGTACATCCAATGTGGAATCATGATTACACGTAAACGTTTATATTGTTTTGCAGTGAATGGTTTGTTTCTGGAATCATAGCTAAGGATCTATGCACAGTGCTTCATATTTGGTACCTTTACCATAGAGGGTCACATTTTGAGACAGGCAGTAATTAGAATAATCCATTCAGCTTTGTACTATGGGGAGCACAAGAAGGCTTTGCTGTTATACTGGCCAGGGACGGATGGTTACACATTGTTAGATATTTATGTGAAGCAGATGTTGTGGAGGAGAGACATTTGCTTTTGATGTTTTACTTTACAAACTGGAAGCATTTAGTCAGGAAAACCAAGATAGCTTTTTAAAAAAAACACTTCATCTTGCAGAAACAGATCAGTGTGTAAATTAGGTTTTTACTTTTTTGAGACAATTATTGATTAAGTGTTATCATAATATACATTTGTATGTCATCTAAAGATCGCCCTAGGAAAGAGAGTATTTAAAGAGATCAGCTTGTCTTGCACACTTCTCACCCAAGGATCCAAGAGATAATGTTAGATGGAGATGGATGTCAGAATATCCCAGTTTACTGGAAACTATCCACATAGCTCTAAGTGTGGGGATATCTAGCAACTGTGTTAAATATGTGAAAATCAGTATCACAGAGTGATAAAAATGCAGTAGGTAGGTAAATAAGAATCAAAGTTAGGGGGTGTAAACGTAGGAGCACAGCTAGCCTGTTAAAATAAAGGACCACAGAAATGCAGGCAGACCTGAAGTGTTTAAAGTGTCACTGTACAAGTCATAGTGCCCCTACAAAGGAATGCCCAAGGATGTGGGGCAAAGCTTTAGAAATTTTGGGCAATTGTTTAAAAGAATACCACACACCACAGTGGGTGCACAATTTATTTGCATGCATTGTATACAAAGGTGAGTTTTCCTGCTTTAAAATTGGAGAGCCAGGAAGAGGTTGAAAGCTCTCCACAGGGCAATTGATTGTTGTGTGGTAAATATAGTGAGTGATGCGTACCATGCCATATGTTAATACTGCATTGCATGGTTGCATAGTTTTTTTCTGACCAAAGAGAACACTTTAACATGGTAGACACAACCCCATAAGGCTATTGCAGAAAGGGAGCAATATCCATAGCCTGAAGTTTTGTGGTGTAATTGGGTTTCAGTGGTAGGCTACTAAAGAAAAAAGTGTTTGTAACATGCAGGAAACATATTTATTGGGGTGCAGGTACCAAGGTGTTTTTAGATAGTGCACCATCCAAGGTATTTCCTATCCTAAACACAGTAAAGAAGGAAATAACTCTATGGGAACTATGGAGGATCTGTTTTCCCTTGTCATATGTGAAGGAATTCTACGTAAGCATTACGTACAAAGTTCCCACTGTTCCAAATATTGTCAGTGAACAATTTTACTGTGATTGGTAAAGCTTTGTGTTATTGAAAGTGTAGATTCTTCAAATTTACTTTCTCTTGTCATACTTGGTCATAAGGATGATGGTGGATTCAAGTTGTCTGTTGACATATGGGAATTTAACCTGGGCATTTGAGTGAACTGACCTATGTGACAGCACAGACCAGACGTGGATTGGAGACAGGCTGTAAGACACAGAACGCAGTAGGTGCAGAGATATGGCTACTTTCTAAAAGTACTGTTTCTAAAATAGTAAGGTTAAATCCAACTTCACCAGTAAGCAGGATTTCTCACTACCATTCAAACCATACCACACATGACAATGCCACTCCTCTCAGATCAAAAATCACCACTTAAAAGCATATATGGAAATTTTTAATGGTGGCCTATGAAAGGAGCAGGCTTCACAGTAGTGAAAAATGAAAAAGGACTTTGGGAGTTTTTTCAATGGCAGGATATGTAAACTGTACATTTCCTATCTTTTACTTACATAGCCCTCTGTCCTGTGGGCTACCCTAGACCTAACTTAGGGGTTACGTATATGTAATAAGAGGGGAATTTAAGGCTTGGCGAGTAGTTTTAAATGCCAAATTGAAGTGGCAATGAAACTGCACACACAGACCTTGCAATGGCAGGCCCGAGTCATGGTTAAGGGGCTACATATATGTGTGGCACAATCAGTGCTGCAAGCCCACTAGTAGTATTTAAGTTAGAGGCCCTGGGTATATGCAGTGCACTTTGCTAGGGACTCATAAGTAAATTAAATATACCAATTGGGTATGACCCAATGTTACCAGATTTAGGGCGATAGTACAAGCAGTTTAGTACTGGTCAGCAGTAGTAAAGTGTGCAGAGTGCTAAAACCAGTAAAAATGAGATCAGAAAAACGGAGGGAGGCAGGTAAAAAGTTGGGGGGAGACCAGCGTGAGGCTGCCAGGTCCAACAGTTACCAAACACAGTTCTCGCTTTTTTAGTCAACACAGGCCTTTTCATTTCATTTTTGACACCATTAATATGGCCTAAAAATCCTAGCATGTAATGTAGTTTTGCCTATAAAAGTTATGATTGGCTGAAGTTGTGATACCTGTCGTGTGGGTACCAAGCAAGTAGCAGTTATGTTGTGTGTGCATTACTAGAGAATATTTGTGATGGTATTTCATGGTGTTAACTATAGAGATATATAGTCATAGACTGAGTGCAATAGGGTGATTACCATTTTCAGAATAAAGAGGAGTTAAGAGTTATTGGTTGAAGTGTGGGCAATCCTACAGCAATGCACAAAAAGTATAAATAAAGAGGTCATCCTAAAAAATACAGAGGTCATCCAGCTTTGCATACACGTTGATTAAGGCAGCAATTTCAATTGGCAGTCAAATACAGAGATCAAGGCATGTTGAAGATGTTATTCAGTGGCTTTGAATCAGCTTATTTTCATGTAGGTTAAAGCAATATAGAGACAAGAGGCTTGTCGAGTAGGTTTTATGATTATATAGTGAATTAGAGGAGAAATAATGGCTACAAATAATGTTGCTTTCAATTGCAGTCTCCCACAAGAACTTAGGGCCCTGCAAAGAGGCAGGCTCGTGACTCTTGTTTACATTTCTAAGATTTACAGGGCAACCATGTTAGATGCAACCATCAGGGTATCTTAACTGTTTGGGTGGGTTTTCCAAATAAATATAATGTTCTAATTGTACATTTCTGTAATGCAATATGTAGGATAGGATGTCAAATTACAGCACTTTTTTCTACTGAGCATATATTGAAAACCAGAATGGAAACCATCTCAAAGAATTTCGTATTATTGTGGCAGGGTATTTTAATGCTAAGATTGGTGCCCATCCTACTTTAGATAGTCCATTTGAAAGGGAGGATTGTTCCACTGTTTCTAACGTATCCTGGGATAAGAGGGGTGAGACATTAATTAATGCCCAGCTAAACCTCCATTTGATTAATACTGCCAAATTGGTGTTTAACCCGGGGAGACAGGCCCCTATTGTTGTGGGTGGGGGTCTGGCACTCCGATTGATTATGTCTTTGAGACAACATCAGTGAACCAATATGTCCGGCAAAGTGGAGTCCAAACGCAAGATTGTAGTGACCATAATCCTCTTGTATTGATGAGGTGGATCCGAGTGATCCTGGTCATAGTTTGACCGTCAGGTTTAGCCTGGACGAGATGTTTGTTGCTGTCAAGGAGCATTCAGCTAATAAAGCTCCAAGGCCAATTAGTTTTCCAAAGGATTTATACAAAAGAAATACCCACTTTTGGGCCCTATTATTGTTGATGTTTTAAATGCAGCTATGGACTTTGGGATTTCCTCTTTGTGGAAATCTCTATGAATAGTGTCAGTATTTAAAAAGGGAATTGCAGCAACCTTTAGTTTTACTGTCCTATTTCACTGCTAGATTCCTTTGTGAGCATGTTGGACTGCATTGTTTAGTGGTGCATTGAGAGCTGGGTAGAAGAACAGGATCTAATGAGCCAGGTATAGTATGGGTGCACGGTGGGATTGGGGACTCAGGATCAGTGCCTAAATTTGTTATTGCTTATTGGTAAATATATTATTGCAAAAAAGCACTCTTTACTTGGCATTCATGGTTCTAAGCAGTGCTTTTGATAGAGTAAATCATGCTAAGTTGCGGAGGTCATAATCTAAAATGTGGTTGTCAAGCTCAATTGTAGAGGTTGTATGACCAAACAAAAAAAGCAATTACCATGATTGCCTTTACAACGTGGCAATAACAATGCATCCATCATTACAACAAATGCACTTACAACTAGTTTTTTACCACACATGCCTTTACCACGAAAAGTTTGTTATAGAGGCATAGTTGGTAAAGGCATATCCGTGGGAGAAAATAAAATTGTAAGTATATAGTATATATATATATATATATATATATATATATATATATATATATATATATACATTAATATATATATATATATATAGATAATATATATATATATATATATATATTGTATATATTTGTGGTTATACTTAAATATCTCTCTCTCTCTCTCTCTCTCTCTCTCTATATATATATATATATATATATATATATATATATACATATATATACACATTGTCACCCACAAACGTCGCTCACCCTACACCCTAATAATTCTTATACCCCCAAAACCCATGCCCTCCCTAAAACCTAAAAATGCCCTTACCGACCAAAAAAACATTACCTATCTTAAAACCTAAAAATACCTGTACCACCTCAAAACCCATACCCACTGTAAACCCCCAAAATGCCCTTACCACCCTAAAACCCACACCCACCCTAAAACCTAAAAATGCCCATTCAACCCCAAAAACCCATACCCACCCTAAAATATAAAAATGCCCTTACAACCCCAAAACCCATGCCCAACGTAAAACCTAAAAATACCTTTACCACCCTAAATCCCATATCCACCCTAAAAGCTAAAAAATACCCTTTCCTCCCCAAAACCTATACCCACCCTAAAACCCCAAAATGCCCTTTCTACCCCAAAGCCATACCCACCTGAAAACCTAAAAACATCCTTACCTCCATTAAACCAATACCCACCCTAAACCAAGAAATGCGATTTTGGACAGGCTATCCCTTGGTTATGTTACATTAAAGCCATTGCCTCTCTTCTGGGACATCTGGAGATTTTTACTTCCCCACAGCTACTAAGTCAATCTGACAAGCACTGGGTTAAGATGGAATTTAACAAACTTGCGATGGGTAAAAGGGAAGCTATTGAATTGATGAAGCAGACCATGTGGGAGTTTGTTTTGATTAAGACGCATCCTGGGCCAGAGCCATATCTATCGTTGGCCAAAAATGTGTGGGAAAGGACGCTCATTGCCAGATTCCGCCTAGGCTCTTTTAGATGCAAATTGTGCTTTCCTCTAGGTCAGTTTGATCCAAAGAGTATCCTCAAATGCCCTTGTGATGGTGTTTTTCTACAGACCTTGCTCCATTTTATAGTTTTTGTGAGCTTTAAGTAGATTTTTGTTGCCTATTTTGATGAGTAAGGTTTTTTTACCATGCCGTTCAGCTTATCATTATTTGCATATGATACCTATGACTTAGTTTGCTGTGGAGTTGGGTCTTTTGTCAAATGTGCAATACATTGGCACAATTAATGAATTAATAAGTATTTAACGCAGTTTTTATTCTATGTTTTTTAGCTTTTGTATATTTATTTCTTCTATTGTATTTTAATGTGTATTATGGCTATCTTTGTACAACCAAATAAAGATGAGGAACTTAGGGCGATACTTATGCCAAGCTTGCGTCGCTCTTGCACCATGCAACATGGTCAAGAGCAACTCAAACCTTGTCAGATTTTTAAAGCCAAGCAAAGCCACTTTGCATGGCTTTGAATGGCTTAAAAAAATTGGAGTAATGCAACACAGCACAAACTGCTGCATTGCATTAGTCTGTGCAAGGAAGGCATTTCATGGGCACTGCATGGGTGTTTCTATGCAACTCCATGTTTTTTTATGTATTTCCAAATTTACCAAACCAGGTAAATGTGGGAATCCACCAAAAAGATATGTCTCCCCAGGAGAGGCATAACAAGGAGAAATATCTTTATTTCTCCTCTATTTTTTCCTCTGTCTATGAGTGCTGCAGAATAGAAAGATGAAAAAGCCTCTCAGGATTGTGCAAGGGTGCACTTGTTTGCACTAGGCTGCCAAAAGAGCACAAGTCAAAGGGCAAAGGACAGGAATGCACCAGATTGGATAGATTTTGTGCATTCATACATTTTCCCTGTGATGCCGGGGAGCTCAGCAAGGTGACTGTGCTATTAAAAGTTATAAATATGCCCCTATTTATATCTTTTGTGCTGCAGGACAACACAGCAAATCACATTAGTTTGACTACGTTTTACTTACCAGACATTATTGCTATGAATCCATGCAAATAATATGAACACCATGTTCCCTGCAGACCAGAGGTTTCATATTCCTATTTAAAACGCCTGAAATATAAATGCCTGAAAAAATGCTTGATTTCCTTTTTATCCCTGTACTCTAAAATCCTACGAAAGACCAGGCTGTTGACATTGCAATTGAGGAAGGAGCATGTATGTTAGCACAATCCCAGAAAATCGTCTTGATCTGCAAGAAGAAAGACCTTTTTGAAACTGCAAAATACACCAATTGTCTGCTAAGGAGAGTTAAACAGTTGCATTGGTGAATAATTAATATTCAGACCTAGTAATGAACACCTTTTCTTCTGCATCCGGCAGGAACTATCTATGACAACATCTTAGGTAGGGTGCCAATCCAAATATGTCTTTATGTTGCTTTGCAGATAAACCAAGGAAAGTATCTGATGATATACAGTAGATTCACTGGTCACTGAATCAGATTGCTATTGCACTTGGAATTATTTGTTAACGTTTTGAGGTGGTCCATTCCTAAACATTTAACCTGCAAATCCCTTTACTGTCGATCACTCATACACTATCCATCTTCCAACTCAGATTTTCCTACTGAAGCTACCACAATCCAATACATCTTCTCTCTTTTTTAACTGCACCCCAGGTGACTGGTTAAAAATGGTTTCCATTTTATCACTGCTAATGTGCTAATTAACATCACCTTAATTGATTTTCACTTTTATGCTTCAGATTAGTGTACAATAGATATTTGTAACTATACCATTGCTGTACTTCTTAACTTCCTGAACCAAGTGGGTGGGCCCATATAAATAAATGTTACTGCTAGGTTCTGCGGCAGGTCTGTAGCACTCACTATAACAATGTAATCAGGAAACTAATCTCTTCTTCTCCTTGGGAGAAATCCCTTCTCTACTCAACACCCCCATGGGGGATTTAGGGTTAATCTTTTCCCCTTTCTACTCTTAAATTTAGGACTGAAGATGTCTTTGTAAATCAGGCTGATAACATTTATTTGTGAGCTGATGCTTGGTTATGAATGTAAAGTCTTATCTCTCCTTGGAGCTCCCCCGCTTGAGTTGCACATATCAATCAATTAAAAGTGAATATATGTGGCTATAGAAAGTTATACACAGCAAGATGTTAAATAGAACACCATTTTGCAGAATGGAAATCAATGAAATTGCATCACACCACTGTCGTGTAGGCTCTCATTATTCTAATGAGACTACTGGATTTCGAGTGGCAGAATCGCCAGCCATATGGGAGACTGAGTTCGACTCACTACAGGTGACACCTGTCTCTCCAATCCAGGTTCTGCTCCGGCTAACTAGCAGTGCCTCACCTCTATCCCAGGGCAAGGATGATTGGGCAGCCGAGTGCATGACATAACTGGTTTCTCAGGGAAGCCGTGGTCACTCAGGTCTCATCCATTTCTCTCAGTTACATTAGCCTCACAGACACAATGACAAACAGAGGCAGAATAAATTTCAATAATGCTTAAATAAAGCGACTGCATGTTAGATAGCAAAGCGTGGACAGCAATAACTAGGATGATACAGCATGACAAGATTGAAATTGTGACAAGGAGAGTGAAACACAACAATAATGCTACCATATTGTCACTAGACTCAACAGACTAATTCCTTCCTATGCTACGATAGAGCACAGCGTTTTTTTAGCTCTAATGCTGCCCTTCAGGTTCCTCTGGGAAGACATCATACCCCATACCTGAGCAAATGCCTGAAGTCTGCAAAGAAGGCTGTAGCAAAGCATTCCGAAATCAGCATATAGTCATGGTTCTCTGGCTGGAATCTTCCTCTAACACAAGGGACAGGGAAGTGATTTTATAATAAAACAGCTGATGTTCTGAGTAATTGTCCCTACGTAAGGATGTGTATTTTCCATAAGTGTCAGAGACTAAATTTATATCACGTTCACCGGCAACCTATCTTACTGTAGCCTTGGAAGAAGCACAGAGTGAGCAAGAATTTCAAGTTTGAGAACAGAGTGCTGGCCTAGGCGAAAACAGTCAAATAGAGAGAACATAAAACAAGACTGTAAAAGTGGCTACTTTAACAATAATAAAGCAATGCGAATAAAATATATCTAGGTTAAAGTGTACAGCGGCAGGCCTAGTATGTTAAAATAACGTGTATGAAGCTTTAACTAAAATGGCTACACAACACCACTCTCTCTGCTAATTGTGTGCTCTGGGAGTTTATATGACAGTGAAATTTTTTTATAAAAGCGAACACAAATAAAGAAGGGTTAGGGAGAAGACCTTTACACCAGCAAGCTGTTGGACAGGCCATGCAGAATCATATCACCAATTCAAATTGGACAGTACTGGTAAGGCACTTAGGCCCTCATTCTGACCCTGGCGGTTTGTAACCGCCAGGGCAGAGGGCAGAGGAAGCACCGCCAACAGGCTGGCGGTGCTTCTGGGGCAATTCTGACCGCGGCGGTAAAGCCGCGGTCAGAAAAGGGGAACCAGCGGTTTCCCGCCGGTTTTCCCCTGCCCCAGGGAATCCTCCATGTCGGCGCTGCATGCAGCGCCGCCATGGGGATTCCGACCCCCTTCCCGCCAGCCTGTTCCTGGCGGTTTACACCGCCAGGAAGAGGCTGGCGGGAACGGGTGTCGTGGGGCCCCTGGGGGCCCCTGGAGTGCCCATGCCACTGGCATGGGCACTGCAGGGGCCCCCTAACGGGGCCCCATTAAGATTTTCATCGCGACGGGTGCCACTGCACCCGTCGCACCCCAGCAAATCCGCCGGCTCCGTTCGGAGCCGGCTTCATCTTTGCTGGGGCTTTCCCGCTGGGCCGGCGGGCGATCTGCTTGAGATCGCCCGCCGGCCCAGCGGGAAAGTTGTGATCACCACCGCGGTCATTTGACCGCGGTGCGGTGTTTGGGCGGTTTCCGCCCGGCGCGCGGTGCCCGCCGCCCGCCGGGGTCGGGATGACCCCCTTAGTCTTCACCTCAACACTGGCTGAAGTTATCCATGTGGTTGACCTTGCACGACAAGAATAGAAGCTTTGCTTTTATACCAAACAGAAGTCCTACTGTTCAAACAGGTATGCAGGTGTGAACCATCCCTGGAACTCAGAATAGGTTTTCATTTTTGGTTGTGCTAAAATTAGCTTAACTACAACAATCTTGTTGCAGTATTTCCAATTGTTCATGGTTTTGGTAAATACTACTGCTGCCATTTTGTCTTCACTGTAGTTACTATTCATATTGTGTGCACTAAATTAGGGATTTGATTTAAAAAATAAACCTTTAAAATGTATCCCTTGTGTTATAGTGTTCAAGAGTGAGTTATTCCTTAATAAAAGAAAGCTCAAGGTTTCACTAACTATCAGAACAAGGTCTCATGGGATGGATCATTACCTGAAACTCACCTCAATCAAGTATTGCTCAGTGGGCTGTGGGTAGTTGCAGTAAAACAGTTTTTTTCTGATTCTGGTTGGCACATTGATTAACCCCTTGCTATCATGAGCTGTAGAAAACTGAATCCTCATTTCTTGAAAATTTAGGAAATGGATTTGCTTGTTAATAATCTAACTTCTGCTCTTATCCAATGTTGTCTCATGTATGTTTAATTCTAAATATGCATTATTATTTCACAAATACTGAATCTCATGAATATTTTGCAAAGACAACATAGTTGGAGCATCAAAATAAAGTTACATGTGATTTTAGGTTATAAAACTGACTCAGACTAATTTTTTTACTTGTTACAAAGCAAGCTTATTGCAGTTCCCCTCACCTCCTCCTTCTCCTTCTACGCTACTCCATGATCTTCATCTTTATCGTCATCCAGCCTGAAGCAGCGATATCTGCTTGGTTCTGGTCCTCTGTGCATGCAGAGATTAAGGGCCTGATTTAAAAAAAGTGGTGCTGCACCTAGTGCAGAGCCACTTTTCTAGCACCCGTTAGTGCCCCCCCCCTAATGCCACCATGTGTGTGCTGTATCCAAGACGCGGTGCACCATGGCAGTAGTTAGGGGAACTAGCGTCAACATTTTTGACTCTAGTTTGGAGCTTTGCAGGATTGGCGTAAAAAGTGTTGACGCTAATCCTGCAAAGCCCATTGAAGCCCATTGAAAACAATGGTGTGCCTCCTTTTAAGGCCTGCTCGGAGCAGGCATTACAAGAGCTAAAAACAAATGCCGCAAAGAAATCTTTTAAGAGGTACAGGCATAATGTAGTGCAAAGGGTTACTTTGTAAATTTTTCACAGTGATTTTGGCCTCGTAGGGCCACATTAGTGGGAAAAAATGATGCTAATGTGGTGCAAGGAGGCACTAGGGGTTCTTAAATCTGCCCCTAAATCTGAAGGTGAACTCAAGTAGCACCTATTCTGGAGGGCAATTCTGCTGGACCTGTTCATGTTTTAAATTTGCTCAAATGTTTCTTGCAGTGTGAGGGAATGAATGAGGTACATATGCTAGGATGACTTTATGCTTCTTTAAGTTCCTTTGGTGTTCTGCTGAAATGTTTACCATTAGTTGTTCTTATTATGGAAGTGTCATGGTTATGATTATTAAACTTAGGCCTCCTGTACAGGGGCGGCTCTTCCGTTAGAGCGGAGAAGCGTTGTCCTCCTCCAGCAACAGAAGCTGCAAACTTTTCAGAATGAAAGGGGAGGGGCCATGAGGGTGACTAGTATGAGGGGAGGTGCACAGCACTCGGACCGGCCAAACACACATGCACAGTAGGCTCTCTCCAGCCCAGCAACACAGTTACCGGGCTGGAGAGAGCCTCCACAGGCTCCCAGTCTGCCTGGGAGTGCCCTGGCTAGGTGCTCCCAGCCAATACTGATGCTGCTCTGAGCAGCTTCAGGATTGACCGCAGGGCAGGCTTGGAGCCTATGCCTGCAGTGTTGATGCAAAGGAGGGCAGCAGATCAGGTAAGTTTATTTTATTTTTTGTAATATTGAAATGTACTCCCTGCTCATCGTCTCCCACCTCCCCCCCTTCGCGTCACACCAGCCCCACCCCTTTTTAGCGCAGCAAGCTGTGACTGCTCTTGTATCAGAGAGTTTTACCCATCCTGTTTCTATGCGGAAACACACTGAAACATAACGGCCTATGAATCCCAGGAGTGCTGGAATCCCTAGACTTACAACTTCTGATTAAGTCCACACTGCTGCAAAAACCCACAGGCATCAAACAACAGCTGGCATGGCAAGACATCAAGGCCAAGATTTAATTTGATTTTGCATCAGGGTTGCATCAATTTAGTTACACACCCCCAACGCAAAATAATTTTTAGCACTTGAAAGTAAAGGAAAGCCACCTTGCATGGTTTAGTAAATACAAGGTAATTCAACACTGCAGGAAGCGCTGCCTTGTGCTACTTTGCATTAGGTAGGCGTTCCATGGGTGGAACACCCATGCATTCACTTATGTATTTTGACACAAACCTAGATTTACAAAGACTTGTAAACCTGGGTTTGTGCCTAAATGGTGAGCCTACCCTACAAACACTTAGGCCCTCATTACAAGACTGGCGGTCGTCAGAGTGCCATCCTCGCTGTGGCTGTCTTACCGCCACAGACCCACGGTAGAAACCGCCACACCACAAGCTGTGGGGCTTGGCAGACGCCAAACCTCCACAACACCGCCTGGCCAGCCGGTACAGGCACACCGAAGTGGCTGGCGGTGTGCACCTCCAACCCGGCAGCTGGCCTCAGCCTGCCAGCTGGATTACGAGGCTGCACACCGCCAGGCTTTCCGTGGTGGTCACCCACCCATGAAAACCCTTGCGGTCACGCATTCGGTGACAGGATTCCCCAATCCTGTCATCGCCACATGCACCCCCACCTGTCCACACACTTACAAACCCCCCCACCCCTTCACGTACGTATGCATTCACATACACACCCCTCAGCATATGCATTCATCCACACAGACACCCCACTCACTCACATACATGCAGGCACACACCCCCATTCACTAGCATACATGCAAACACCCCATTCGCTCACAGACATGCACACCCCTATTCACACGCACATACACACACACTAACATTCACATTCAATCACATGCATGCACGCATTCACCACCCACGTCCCCCCTCCGCATACACGCACACACGCACCAACACACACAGACACCCCCCTTTTCAGATGACCACTTACCTTCTCCATCGAGGATTTCATTCAGGAAGGGAGGGGTCCTGATGGTATTGCACTGCCAGCACCATCACTCCAGCAGGACTCCGCCAAGAAATGTGTAGGCTTGTAATACGGCAGGCGGAGTCTTGCTGCCATGGCGGTGCTGGCGATGCAACCGCCTCTTTGGAGTCAGACTTCCGCCCAGAAATGGGCAGAAGTCCTCCAAAGAATCCTAATATGGTGGGCAACAGACCCCTAGCACTGGAGGTCTGTTGCCTGCGGAGGCTTCGGCGGTCTCCCAAAAAGACCGCCAGAATCGTAATGAGACCCTTAATGAGGAGTAATGTATTAATTTCTACTTGTTTCTTCCTTTTTCCATATGTGCTGCATTCTGCACTAAGTAGCACACAGTGCACCAGTTCAAGGAGACAGCAAAAATGCTCCATATCTTTATAAACATGCAGCATTTCTTCTTTCTCATTTCACACAATGCAGGGCAGCAATTTCACTTGCTGCTCCTCATTGCATGAAATAATAGAAAATGTGCCCCCAGCATCTACAATGTAAAGGATCTGGCGAATGTTACATTGTACAAAAGCACACAAGGGAAAGCATTTCATGATACTATTTAGCTGATATAGATCCCTGTTTGTGCTAAATACATATTTATGTTTGACCTTGTCTGGTTAAAAAACCTAGACTTCTTCTCAACATTATTTGTGATTGAATTATATGGTTTTTGATGTCAGCTGATGATGTTTGAGACTGTCAGTTCTTTGTCTCCATCAATTTGCCAATCGTAATCTGGGTACATTTTTTCTGCCTCTACAGAGTTTTATCTTAATTGTCATTTCATACTTTCATATTTTTGAAAGGTTATGTAGTCAACATTTAGCTTTCTCTGGGGTTGAAAGGCTTTCAAATGCAAATTACTTAATTTTTTTTAGGTGGTCAGTAAGACTCCTAAGATACATGTCGTTGCTCGCCATGGCCCTCGCTTGACTTAACATTTCAATTTCATAACCAACTATTTTTCGAGTTTAAATCCCTGTCTTCAAAACCTTGATGTCTGATTTAAAACTTTGGGCCTCGTTTACAAGGATTTTAAGCCGCTGTAGCATCTTTTTATTGACGCTACGGCAGCGCAAACAGTCCCCCACACGCACCGCATTTACAAACTGTACCATTGCGGCAGTTTGTAAAGCCTTGCGTTACATTATACCTGTGCGAGGTATAAAGTATACAAGGTAGGCATTCCCCTGCAAAAAGCCCCACAGAAATGATGCAGAGAAATCTACAGGATTTCACTGCGCCATTCTGCCGCATCACAGGGTCAGTTTTTTAAACACGTGCTCAAGGCAGGCGTTAAAGTGATGCTGTGCTGTTTTCAATGGGGCCCACCCTTACATTGCTAGACTAAGGTCAAAATGTTGACACTAGTCCAGCAATGCTACGGTTTAGCACCACAACTGCGTCACAATTTTGACGCATCTGTGGACACTGTGCGCCACGGAGCACTGTATGGTAAATACAGCTGTCCCATGGCATCTTTAGGGGGGAGCAGGGCAGCGCAAGGAAACTGGTGCATGGATCACGGTGCACCGGTTTCTTGTAAATGAGGCCCTTTGTTTGTTAAATTTTTGTTTTAAAGAGATGGACCAGAGCAATTACTTCTTAATCACTACTTTAGGTTAAGTAGATTGAAGTGCTTTGTCCAAACCACAGTGGCGGTGACTTCTGCGCTCTCCTAGGAATCGGGGCCAATGCATGTAAATAGTACTGGAAGAAATTCAAGGCCACTGTTACTAAAATACATGAGCATGGCATTCTGTATTCCCGTTGGTTCATTCATTATTAACTGGTGCATTTTTCTAAATAAGGTGATTTTTTTTTCAACGGATGAAGACATACCTCACTGTCTTTGAAACCCCATTTTATATTCTTGCTAAATATTTTATTAGCCACATACAGAACACCGCAATCAGGGCATGGAATTTGTTTCAACGATTTTAAGAATACCCTCAATGCTAAGCAATTGCTCACTAAACCAAATAGTGGGAAAATGGAAGGAGTGATTGTGCAGTAAAAATGCTGCACTGTTATTTTTTTAATAAAAAAAGAATAGCAAAATCACGGTAAGGTGTTTTTGAAAAATGTATTACTCTCAAACATAACATGCTAGATTAGATTCCAACATGCTACTAATCAGAAGCTATATCTTCTTTGTATATTGCATGTGTGGAGTTTCAATAGGTCTATCAGACAGACCCTTTTAGAGCAAGACAATATTATTGATTACGTTTATATGCGATAGGCAGGGCCACTGGATAAACTTGGTTGCTTTACAGTGGCTTTTTCTGTACAAATATGAATGTGTCTCACGAATTTCGCTGTTTGCGACGTGCAAAAAGCAAATCGCAATGCACAAACCCCGTTTTGAGATTCGGTAACCTGGTTACCGAATCACAAAACGGGTTTGCGAGTTGCAATTAGGAAGGGGTGTTCCCTTCCTAATTGCGAGTCGCAGTGCAATGCAGGATTGCTTTGTGACTGCGAACGCGGTCGCAAACCAATTGCAGTTTGCACCCTTTTGAAATGGGTGGTAACCCATTCCCAAAAGGGAAGGGGTCCCCAAGGGACCCCTTCCCCGTTGAGAATGGCACTGCAAACATTTTGGACCACTGCCTGCTCTGAAAAAATGAAATGAAAAAGTTTCATATTTCGTTTTTGTAATGCATCTTGTTTTCCTTTAAGGAAAACGGGCTACATCGCAAAAAAAAATGCTTTATCAAAAAGCAGTCACAGACATGGTGGTCTGCTGTCCACTGTGAGGGCCACCATTCGCAAGGGGGTCGAAAATTGCGACCCACCTCATGATTATTCATGAGGTGGCCAATTGGGACCCCCTTGCGAATTGCAGATGGTGTCAGGGGCACCATCCAACGTTCTGAATTGCGACTCGCAAATTGCGAGTCGCTCTGACTCACCATTTGCGGTTCGGAATTCAGAATATTGCTACATCTGGCCCTTGAAGACTAGCTCACCAGAAAATTAGCGAAAAAGGAAATAAAGAAGAGTAAAAACATCAGTTAGGAATATCATATCCCACTCCAACTATGTAAAGTGAGAAAAAAAGGCACTCATATTTTATCCTAAAAAAGTATTATGTTAAAACATCTCAAGTGACAGACTTGCTTGTTTTGGATTTAAGGAAAACAGTTTATCTAAATGTATAATAGATGGTGACCTGCTTTTGGATAGATGTACTGGTGTGCACAGCATATAAGCCCAGATTTAAGACGGCCTAGCGCCTCCTTGTGCAACATTAGCATAATTTATTTTTATGCTAATGTGGCCCAAAGAGGTCAAAATCGCCAGGCCAGATTGCATCCATTGGCCCACTTTGTAACCCTTTGCACCACATTATGCTTGCGCCTGTTAGGGGTGCCGAAAAAATGGTGCAAAGAAATCTAAAAGATTTGCAGCATTTTTAACGGCTGCTCAGAGCGCGTGTTAAAAGAGAGCACACCATTATTTATAATGGGGCCCTATGTACAGTTCAGGGTTAGAGCCAACATTTTGGTGCTAACCCTGAACAGTACATAAATAACGTCAACAATTCGGATGCTATTGCCCCCTAGCCTGCGCCTTGGTGCGCAGTATTTTAAATATGCTGCACATATGGTGGTGGTGGTGGGGCACTAAGGGATGCAAGAAAAGTGAAGCTGCACTTGTTTCAGCACCACTTTTCTTAAATCTGCCGTATAGAATTTCATTACAGGGTCATGAAAGTGCATTGTCTACAATAACTTAATGCACCCAGTAAGTAAACCTACCAATTGTATACACATTTGTGTCATATTTTGTTCCTCTATGCAAAAAGCCCCACTTTTTATCTGGACCGTTTTCTTGCGCGTACCTCGTTTGAAATGTTGATTTCAAATTCTTCAAAGTCCTCTAAAAATGATTTTGCGTAATGCATTTTTTGTTCTCCATTGAAATAATGTTTCATCATCCCTGGGCATATTTTGTTTAGGCCTGGGTGGAGTTTGCGGAGTTCTGCTATGGGGAACTCCGTGAAGTGCTGAAAAAATGCTGCAGGTCTACGTGGAGTTCCGCAAGAGACGGAGTTTGGGTAAGGCGTGCTGTTCGCACTGATTTTCAGCACATGAGTTTCTCCCATGCTGTAAAATCAGTGCAAACGGCATCACGCCAGAGGGTGCCTACTGCTTTTTGCCACTTGAGTAGATTTTCTTCTTGAGCAGCAGCTTCCTCAACGTGCGGGCCAGCTTTCTCATCGCGCACGGCCACGGGCTACCATGACCGCTCACGTTCAGAAATCTTGCTCACGCTCACCAACTTAGCAATTTTTCTTCCTCGCACTCACCAACTTAATGTTGGCGAGCATGAGAAAAAACTCTGCATCACTTTGTAGAGTTTTTCAAAACTCCGTACTTTGGGCAGAGTGTGGAGTTGGGAAAACTCCACGAACTCCGCCAGCGGAGCGGAATTTTTCACCCACCCTTAATTTTGTTATATTTTGGACCGATTTCTTGTGCATCCCTAATTTGAAATGTTGACATTCAAATGTTTCAAAGTTCTTTAACAATATTTTGTGTTATGCAGTTTTTATCCCCTACAGCAATAACGTGTATTCATCTCTTTGATGTATAGTTCATCTCTTGGACAAAGGTGCATCCATTCTGAATTTCCAATTTCCAGCATACAAAAATGCAAATTTGAGTAAAAATGCTATTTATGCCCAGTACGTAACTGTTTACTGGAGATCAATGCACAATTATGTTTGTGAAATTCTAATTATCAAGCTAAAAGAACAAACTGAATGCAAATATGACATAACCTAATGTTTATGGTACTTTGCTCTACAGTGTCTTATATGGTATGGTGAGCTAGCTAGGTCAAAGCACCACCCACACTGTTATCTAAACCTCTTCATCTTTCCCGTTTGGTAAATGGGAAATGGAACGTGTGACAAGGAGAGTGGACTTCTCCCCAAATGTTTTAGTGAGGGGGTCACTAAAAAGGGCTAAAATGTTGACTGACTGAGATTGACAAAGTTGAAAAATGTAGTTACCTAGATCATTTCACTGCTGAGATCAAGTTGCCTCCTTTTCCTAGCCCATGCCTTAGGTGGAAGGAAAGCAGGCCAAAGTTCTCTCCACAAGAAAACACATATCAGGATATTCCTCTTCTAATATTATACAACCTTCTGGGGACCTTTCTGACCAAGAAACTGGCTAAAGATTAGTGATAAGCCATCAACTAATCCTTAAAGGGTTCCCACACCTCAGTGCACCCTCCTTTGCAACATGGCCTGTCCTTTTACTACATGTGATGGCATAAAACCCGAATCCTGAGGTCTTTCTAAAAGCCAGGACAAAAGGGGCAATATGTCCAGTAGCATGACTATGAAAATCAGTAGGGCCATGCCTTATTTATAGCATTTTGCACTACTTATTTAGAGAGAAGTGCACTGTTGATTTTGAATGTGGTTACACATTTCAAACTA
This sequence comes from Pleurodeles waltl, assembly GCF_031143425.1. Classification (NCBI taxonomy): domain Eukaryota; kingdom Metazoa; phylum Chordata; class Amphibia; order Caudata; family Salamandridae; genus Pleurodeles; species Pleurodeles waltl. The sequence goes on from NC_090449.1 coordinate 96,598,549, forward strand.
ACTCAGCTACCCAATATGATATAATTGCACAATCTCAGACATTTTGTGCAAATCGCAAAATGCGGGAACCTGTGGAAGATTATGTCAGTAAAAATGAAAGTTTGTCCGGGTCTAGAAATGAGATTTGCAGCCTCCATTCCAGCCAGACCAAATGTACCTGGTTCAAGACCTAGGTCAACTCCTGCAGGAATTGTTTCAGGATATCTACAAAGAAAGCAAACTTTTGAAAGCAACACTAAGCCATCTCTGTTGGAAATGGTCCTTTCTGCAGAGTTATCCCCAAACTTTTTGCTTTTCTATCTTTTTTTTCCAATCCTCTATTTTGTTGCCTTTAAGACTCTGGCCCTTTAAAACTGCTAACTAGTGCTAAAGTGCATGTGCTCACTCCCCTAAAACTGAGGCCCACATTTATACTTTTTGACGCAAAAATGTGCAACTCAGTTTTGCGTTAAAAATTATTGCTTCGACTTGCGTCATTCCAGAGTGCCAGCCGGGCGTCAAATTTATTGAATACCACATGCAGGCGTTAAGGGTGGGCTAGCATCTGGTAAAATGACATTAGCCAGTTGGGGGTGGGGGTGGCCGTAAGGGGTACGGGGGTTTTGCCTCAAAGAATTACGCTAGGCTAGTTGAAGGCAACAAAAATGCAGTTAACAAGCCTAGCATCATTTCCTGACACAGAACCAGCTATACAATATGACTCATGTCTTATAAATGACAGAAGTCATGTCCACCACCCCAATAGCCTGTACAGGGGATCAGTGTCCCCTGGGCATGGCCATTGCATCCAGTTCCATGTAGAGGGCCCATTTCAGGGCCCCCAATGGCACTTACATTTGTTTTTAAATACTTACCTGGGATGGGGTTCCCCATCATCTGGTGTCCCTCTGGTGTGGGTGGAGGTGATCCTGGGGCTTAAGGTGGGCACCTCTGAGCCCTTTCCATGGTGTTTGATACCTAACGCCTGCTCTGACCCAGGCATTAAATAATGGTGCTAAGCAGGCTTAGCGCTATTATTTAGGCCTGTCTCCCACCCGTGAACCTTTTTTGCACAGGATGATAAATAAGGCGCTAGGGGATTTGAGTCATTTGTAAGACAGGAATGCCTACCTTGCATCTCATTGATGCAAGGTGAGTCTACGCATCCCAAAAATTTCTTTAACTCCAATATTTTTATGCTAGACGGGTCTAGCATCAAAATATAAATAGGGAGTTAAGTTTGCACTCACTTTACGTTAAAAAAATGATGCAAATTCAGCGCAGAGTATAAATATTCCCCAGAGTATGATTGGTATACACCTGTTTAGCATATTTAATCTACCGGTAGTTCCTTGTAAAGTTGTATACCATGTACCCATGGTGTGTGAATTAAATGCTACTAGTGGGTCTACAGTGCAGATGGTGCAACCAACAGAATTAGCCTTTCAAACCTGTCTCAGGCCTGCCACTGCAGTGCCTGCATGCACAGTTTACTACCAGCTTGACTTGGCATTTCAAACTACTTGCCAAGGCCTAAACTCCCCTTTCATTATACCTAAGTCACCCCTAAGTTAGGCTCTAGGTAGCCCTTTGGGCTGGGTGGGGTGTATGTAAAAGGTAGTACATGTACATTTATGTTTTACATGTCCTAATAGTGACCAACAGCCTATTTTGTTTTTTATTACTGTGAGGGCTGCGCCTCTCATAGGTTAGCATTGGGAATTTTTCTTATCTACTTTTAAGTGTTAATTTCTGATCTGAAAGGAGTAGCATGGGCATGTTTGGTATGTAGTGATTTTATGTTTGGAATTGTAGTGATTTTACATTACTATTTTAGAAATGCCAATTGTAGAAAGTGGAAATTTCTCTGTGCTTATAACTCTAGTGTTTTGCAGCCTGACTCCATGTCTAGGGCAGAGTGACAGCTACACTTTGTGCATACTTGCCAGACAGCCACAACAGTGGATAGGCTGGGTGTGACAGGAGTTTGACTGATAGTCTTCCTGGGCTGGGAGTGAGAATGGCGTGGTGCACTTACATGTCAGTAGGCTGTGTCCCTGCCTCAAACAATGGGCTAATTTACCCCCTACTGATGTCTCGAGCCAGGGCTGGTTTACAGGGGCTGTGTTATGCTTCAAATGGTCCCAGATAAGTCACTCCCTGAACAAAGACATTTTTGAGTATAAGAACAGGGGCTCTAAACTCATGATTTTAGAGCACTTTTGGAGCTGGGAATTAACTTCTGTCTGGAGGACTGCTGCGCTGCACAAAGGACTCAGCTGGACTGCCCTTGTGCAGTTGCTTTGCTGCCTTTTATATGTTGGGGGGCCTAAAGGACTCACTGGATTGTTTTTCTGGTTGTTGGCCAGCTGAACCCCTGACCCCCGTGCTACTGGGAGAGATCGCCATTATAATTATTGGCCTTATTTTGCTGCTCTGTCCGCCCATTTTGGTCTGCTTGTGTCCTCCCAGGAGCCCAGCACATGATGAACACTGGTTGCTGCTCCTGGCATCTAGATTTAAAAAGTGATTCGGAGCGTTTTATATTCCACTGAGTGAGAGCTAGCACTTGGTGAACGCTTTATACCGTCCGATCTTTCTCAAAGGGTTAGCGCATGGTTGAGTGCTTCATTCTTCTTACATTCTGTATCCTACCAATGGTGAGGGCTTCGCTCTGCCCCCCTATTATGCCTGGCACGTGGTGAGCACTGGCCCTGACTTCGTAAATAGCACAATGGAGCATCTCCAATTGCATCCAGGAGTTGTGGAAAGTGTTTCCTCTAGGATTCCCCCCTTGAGAGAGCTACACTATGTGACTGGCCCTGGGGCTGGGGCCGTGCTGACATAACCTGCCCCTGCTTGTAGCAGTGACCACTGCCCCTACGGAAATACCAGAAGAAGGAGACCAATGCCGAACTGACCTTGTCAACTCAAATGGACCAAGCATGGCACTAGATGAGCTGAGACCCCCTCCACGCCAGAGGCCGGACTCTCTCTCACATGGAGCACTGTGATGAGTGGGGCCCCCTGGGGGAGTTGCACCACCAGGCAACACTATCCTAGTGGCAACCTTGCCTCCCCTCTAGTAAACCCAAAGGAGAGCTGATCTGTGCTGATAGCAGCTTAGCAGCATACTCACAAGCAGCTGCAGTGACTTAGGGGGCATTACTGTTCTTTTCTGTCGTTGGACACCCCTCAGAAGAGGACCCTGAGAGCAGAACAGGGCCATTAGAAACATCTGGCTCCATGCTGTGGCACCGCACCACTTGTGCCTCTACCCACCATATGAGGTAATACATGACAAGGACCAATCTGGCCGGGCCCGGGGCACTTCACAAGTATTGCCATTCTCCAGCACTACTATTCCCCTACATCTAGAAGTAGTACATTTTACTGGGGGTATAAAGCACAATACCGTGAAAAGTTTTAATGGAATCTCTATTGTTATAGAAGCACAGCCTGCACAGTATATGCATGTTTTTTTCTATTTTTCTGTCAGTATGGGAGCTATCGCCTGTAAGGTATATAGGTGGATGCTATTGCTGGGACTTTGTGTCCCTCTTTACAAAAAGTAATAATTTTAGAAAGTGCACATATTACAAAGGTTGTAATATAAGTTTGTAAGTTTTGATGCTTGCACTTTCAGGACAACAAGTATTATGACAGCAACTGCATTGTATGCACAAAAGTTATGATTAATGTCATTTTGGTCTATGTTATGTGTACAACATATACCATATATTTTTATATAGGCATGTGTGGAGTCTCTTTTGTGGTGTATTAATTGTGTCACTGCTATGAGTGTGTTGCTCAAACGCTTAACACATCGCCTCTGGAGATAAGTCTGACTACTCTGTGCCAGGCTACTAGCTGTCTTTGGTGTGTAACTTACTTACCCTGGCTAAACCGGTGGTTTCTGATGCATACCCTAGCCTGCCAGAATCCCATTTCTAACAGTCTGCAGTAGAAGTAGGCAGGCTATTATCAGGACTTTTCTCTCTTTCTTTGAACCTAAGAGGACCATCCTCGTCCCCATCACTCACATTGCTAGATAACTAGGTGTGTATGTCAGGCTATAGTATCTGCTCTCAGACCGTTTTGTTCTTCCCCAGGATGCATTTGACACTGGGAGAGTTAATTACTGCCACTGGAAGAGAGGGACCTGACAGAACCACTCCACTGATGTTTCAGGCTTGGTAAAAGATTAACAGTTTAGTCTTAAATCATCTTTGTTTATTAATTACAGAAATGTCATGTTTTGTGCAGGTGGATTTCCCAGATTTACCAAAGCCAGTTAATGGAAAATATGACTTTTTTTTTAAACTAAGCAGACCTTGCAATGGAAAGACTATTGCAGTCTATACAGTGAGATAGCACCTTGAATCTGTTCACTGTAGAGGCATGCTTATTCCATATTTAGCTTGCCTCACGTATACACATTTTGCATCAAGGCCTTGAGGGTTCTCTGCATTACTCGTGGGTGATTTAGTTAATATAAAAATAGGCATTTCTGCTGTTCAGAATGGTTTATTGTGACATGTGCTGTCTCCTACGGCAATCCTGAAGCCTTGCTTTTAAACTCAAACATGTGGGACATGTAAGGGCACAGTCCGGGCCTATGTGACATTTGGCTTTTTAGGCACTTGTTATTTTTGCCCCATAATACTGTGACCTTACTAAAGAGACAGGTACGCTATCTAGATTCAACTGCTTTTAAGGTGTTGTGTAGAGAAGAGCATTTGAGCTGCGTGGTCTATGCCTGCTGCCCATTGCTAAGAATAAAAAATAAAAAAATACATAGGTACATCCAGTCAGAAACTATTGAGTGACCACACAAAAAGGCACACTTTCCTTCACAATATTGCACAGGTTTTAAACGTATCACTGACCTCAACTTAAAGCGTTTAACAAATAAATGATACTTATAGCTTTTTAAAGAAATATATTTTTTCGTAATTTGCTCTTCATCATACTTGTCATTGTTTTCAGCTATATAAGTGATAATTGAGAATGTTTGCATTATTTAAATGTAGGTTTGTGTATTGTCTGGGTGATTCAACACGAAAGCACATAGACATAATTACCACGTTTATAAAAAAATACAGTGCTCTGTTACTCTCTAGCAAGGTTTGTGGTGTATAAATCTATACATTCATATACATACATTAATCTCACTACATACATTGTGCGAGCGCACACATACACACAAACTCACACACACGGATAAAATACAATATTTGGCAAAATATGTCCCTCTGCTTTAGCCGTTGCCTGCAGTGTTTCTCTAAAATAGCCCTTATGTCTGATGCATTTCGATAGAATATCGAATAAGGAAAATAAAGCAGTTTAATATTAGTAGAAAGACCCATTAGTGCAAGTTTAGTCATTGAGATTTATATATTGGCAGGAAGTGACCTGTGAAGATGCACTGCAAGTGTTAATATGAATGTGGTTGACCTAATGAGCTGGTGGACTGGAGTAGGTCTAGGGGTGCGTGGGTAGCAGTTGTTTGTTCGCCTTGTGCACAGGAGATGGGAAGGTATGTTCAGCCTTTGATCGTTTTTGACAAGGGAAGCAAAAACACAAGGGCCATCCCTGCCCACATCACTAGCATTTGTAGTGTCTCTATGTTGGAATGGGCCTCTCAAGAGTCACCCCAAACATGTTGCCTTCCTCCTCCTCTTTTTTCTGACCCTGTTTTTGTTACTTTAGGACTCTGGGCATTTTACCACTGCTGACCAGTGCTAAAGTGCATGTGCTCCTCCTCTAAGCATGGTAACATTTATGTATACACAACTGGCACATTTAATTTACTTGTAAGTACCTTGTAAAGTGGTATAACAAATACCCAGGGCTTGTAAATTAAATGCTAGTAGTGGGTCTGCAGCCCTTGTTCTTCCACCTACTTAAGTAGCCTTTTAAACATGTCTCAGGCCTGCTACTACAGAGCCCATGTGTGCAGTTTGACTGTCACTTCGACTTCACATTTAAAACCCCTTGTCAAGCCTTAACTTCCCCTTTGATTACGTATTCATCACCCCTAATCCAGGCCCTAGGCAGCCCATAGGACAGGGTGATACGTAACTAAAAGGTAGGACATGTTTTACATGTCCTGGCAGTGAAAAGTCATTTTTCTACTACCATTTTTTCCACTACATTTACTACTGTGAGGCCTTCCCCCGTTGCTTGAGGCTCAGGGGTATCAAAGTCTTTACCCCTGCTCCTGTGCCTGGTTTACTGGAAGTGGAATCAGAAACTTCCTCCAGTGAGAATCAATGCATTTCCTGCTGCAAGAGATAAACTGACGCATCTCATTTGGAACCAGCGTTTCAGCATTGCATTGTCACTGCATTGAAACCACCGCACCACTGCCACCCCTGAAGGAAGATCCACGCATCCATTCATTGCGTGGAGAAACCTTGCATATCGGCTTCAGGAACAATGCATCACCAGCACTGCGTGAGGAGAAGCAACGCATCTTGTGACCAAGATTAAGGTACTTTGCTCAGGCAGCCTGAACTTTTGACTTTGTCCCGGTCCGGTGTGAACTTAAGTAACCCCTAAAGTGCTATTTGAGCCCAAGCACTAGAACTCTTTGGTTCTTCTAAAATTCATATATTGATTTCTACTCATTGGAGTTTCATCATTTTGGTCTTGATTTATCTATAAAATCATAATCTATTTTTCTAAATCTGTCTAGGGTCTTTTTGTTGTGTTTTCATTTTGTTACTCTGTGTGTGTGTGTGTGTGTGTGTGTGTGTGTGTGTGTGTGTACGCTGCATAATACATTATACCTTGCCTCTATAGATAAGCCTGACTGCTTTGTGCCAAGCAACCACAAGATGAGAACATCTTTAAGTGTGTATCTGCCTTACTCTGACTAGGATTGTGGTTCCTGCTTTACAGGGTGTGTACTATAACAACCAGAAATCCAATTTCTAACACTCTAACACCAGGTGCAGGTCCTTTGGTATTCCTATTCAATATAAAGTTTGTGAGAAATTGAGTTTTTATTTGAGAGGCGTGGAAGCCCCACTCAGGCAACAACCACAGACCTTACCAGGATGAACCACAAAGGTCAGTACATTAACCTATGCTTAACCCTCTGGTAGCCTAGCACAAACAACAGTCAAGCCTAACTTAGAGGAAATGTGTAAACTATTTATGCCGCACACAATCAGTAGAAAAGTTAAAAACACAACACAAGACAAATCCCAAAGCTATTTAGAAAATTAGGGCCATTTTTAATAAATACAATGACGCCAGAAGGACTAAAATCCAATTAGTAGACCAGGAGCTATGGTTTTTTAAAGATGAAGGTAAAAAGAATGCCAAAAGACACACAGTATCAATTATGGGTGTGCGGTTGTGCTGGAATGGGGCAAAGTACAGGCTGATGGTTTCAGAATGCAGGTTGTGAAAATGACCAAGTTTGGCCCTGCTGGGACTTGTACCCTCATCCTTGATGCAAGGTTTGTGTAGCATTGCTTTGTAAGGCTTCACATCACTTTGTCATGGTTCCAATGAAGCTCTCATCTGTGTGGTGAGGCTTTGTGGGGCTTTGTATTATTTGCATTGGCTCTGATGGACCTTTCAGCTGGGTGGTGAGGCTTTGTGGGTCTCTACGTCACTTGGTGTCGATCCGTTGAACCCTTCAGATACAAACTGCGCCGACTGTGTGATTGGCGTCTATCGACATTGGATCTGGTAAAGCCTTTGGGTGGGTTCTGGGCTTTGTAGCTCTGCGAGGCTTCACATTGCTCAGTGTGGGATCTGGCAAAGCCTTCTTTTCAAAACTGCGGGGTTTTGTGGGTTCTGCATCCCTTTGCACCAGATTTGATGGAATCTTCAGTTGAGCAGTGAGGAACACGCTCTGATGCCAGAACAAACGCACTGTACATATTTGTTCCACAGTTTTAGGACATGATGATAACATTCACATTGTACATATTTGATCCCACTGTTTTCATATTTTTGTGTAACACCTTATCCACTAGCTGTGCTTAAATTTTTTAAAAGTGCAAAAAACAATACTTCCACTATATAAAGGTGCACCAGTACAATTCATTGAATACCACCAGCGTATGGAGTGAATCAATTATATGATTTATAGTGTCCATTTTCTGTCACAACAAGGGGTTGAAGCAAGTCCTTATTATAAGGGAGAAACTCTATTTTTGTGGGATCAAATATGTATAGTGAGAATGTTTTGATAATTTCCTACAGTTGTCAGACAAATGTGCACACTGTGCATGCTTTGTTTAAGTCCTAAGAGTATATAATTTGTTGATAAATGTTTTAGACAAGGTCCCTTTTTTATGTTTCAAAGAGTGGCATTTTCAAAATTATAATCTAAAATTTGATCTTACTTAAAAGAGGAATTAAGTTATAATGAATTTGAGTGTAAACATAATTTCAGTATCTGCTCCCAATCTGAAGCTAGCACTTATTAAATATAATAAGGCAATTTTGAGAAATTGGGATATTGGTTGAATGGGGTGTCAACCCTCCTCAAGAAACAGCCACAATCTCTATCAGGGTGACCCACAAAAGTCACTAAATTAACCTGTGTTTAACTTTCTAGTAGCTTGGCACAAAAGCAGTCAGGGCTTAACTAGGATGCAAAGTGTAAAGTATTGATGGAGCACACAAACAGTAAGAAAGTGAAAACACAACACAAGAAGCATCCCACACCAATTTAGAGACATTGAGTACATTTTAATAAACTACTTGACAGCAAAATAACAAAAATACAACCAGTGGAACCGGAGTTATGAATTTATAAAGTTTAAAGAGAAATCTAGTGCCTAAAACAGAAAAGCTCTAACTGCAAACATCTAGATACAAAAAACTGGGTCAAAGTAAAAAAAATACGTCCAACCACAATGGATTGGGTCTGGTCGGCATCACCTTTGGACTTAAAAGAATTTTTGATAAAAAGTCTCTGAGAAATTAGAAGTTCAGATGGGCAAGGCTCAGGTAGTGGCTGAGGACGAGACGTCATTTTTTGGGAGCCACCGGATGCAGTCACAGTGAAGATTTTTATATTAGGGCCGAATTATGAGTTTGGGGTTTGGACCGCCATGTTGGCGGTCCTTAAAAGACCATTGTGCCGGCAGTCCCCAGAAAGCTGTATTAAGAAGCAAACAGGCAGTACCGCTCTCTGCCAAACAAAAAAGGCAGACCGCCAGTGGTGCAGTGGCTTGTATCTAGGTGGTTTGACCTCCAGTGCTGTCAGTGCCATGACCAACCACCAAGCCTATTACAAACACACAGTCACTGTGGTGGTCTGCTTGTGGCGGTTAGTCAAAGGAGATTGAACGTACAGCAAAGTAACAGACAAGTGCACCTTGGATGAATTCATAAACAGCACAGTTGACACACATTGGCCCAGTGTATACCTGCAAATCACACTATAAGCACACCCCTTCACAGACCATAATCTTTTTCATTTCCACAGGAAGCCAAATAACCCGACCACCCTTTTTTGAACATTACATAAATTAGGCACCCCTTCTTTCACCATCCTATAGAACACCCTGCACATTTGTTCGTCCATTCACTCCCTTTAGCACTTCCCCTGTTAAGTAAGACCCTGAAACCCACTTTAGTTGTCCACCATGTCACGTTCCAAAAATCTCCATTTTTTAGAAGATGAATTGAGCCATGGTGGATGAAATCATAAGAGTAGAGCCACAATTGTTTGGAGCCCAAGCCCAGCACACTTCTCTCAGTAGGAAAATGGAAATGGTGCAAAGGATAGCTGAAAGAGTGAATGCTGTAGGCACCACCCTGCACATAAAGGAGGACTTTAGGAAGAGGTGGAATGACCTGAGGGGCAATGCCCATTCCCTGGTATCCAGGAAGCAGCTGGAGTCCAACAAGACTGAGGGTGGCCCTCCCAGTGCCCCATTAAGACTCTTTCCCTGGGAGGAGAAGGTCTTGGCCATCCTGCACCCTGAGGGCTTGACAGGAATACCCGGGGGAGTGGAGTCTGGTAAGTTACAAGCATGTTTACTACTCAGCTTTTGCCACTATCTTCTTCATGTACTTCACCAACATTCAATATCCAGGGTATCTGAGATGTAACACTGTCAATGTGTCTTATTGGACCCGACAGCACAGTTTCCAAGGCCCATCACATGCCATATATCCAAATGGTGCCTGTAAATCTCACAATGTAAAAAGACAACTATCCAGGGTTAATGGTATGTTCCAAAATGTAAATGTAGGTTTAAGCCTAAAAGCAGCCTGCATACAGATAAGTAACATTGGTCAAGTGTTGGGGAGTAGAGTAGAGTAACCCTTACTGCAACCCCCAAGAGGCCGTGTGCTTGTTACTCCAACCACCAGTCCAGTGATCACCTGTCCAAATGCCCCTGTTTGAGAACTCAAAGTTGTCCTCACCTGGGAGAATACCATTTGTATAGTGTGTGTAGGAGAGTGAGTGACCTGACTGCAACTTCATGTGCATGGACTACAATTTGGACTGGCCAATGGCTTTGCTCTTATGCAAATTCCTATGAATAAACCCAAGTTATTGTTTTTTGGGTACACATTTGTCCTGCCATTACTTTTCTACCATTTGGCTGTTCCTGAGTAATTTGTGTTGTATGCCTGTAGATGTGTGTGTTTCACCCTGATTGCTGACCATTTGGTGTGATTGGCAATACCTGACTTTGGGGCAGTGCTGATGTTAACCATGACAAGGGTAGATGTTCACTGTATGGATATGTGGTTGGTAATCCTACTGAGGTGTCATTGCATTGTGTTTTGTTTGATATGGTAAATATGTCATCTTGAGTTGGCCAGTATCAGCATGTATTGTATTACAGTTGTCTCTTGGATATGGATTGGACATTCGTCTCATGTGTGCAAGCTAAAGTTTTGTTTACCACACACGGATGGTTTTTAATTGTGCTAACTTCCTTTACATTTGACTGACCATGTGTCCATTTTAATGTGTGTACCTTCCAGCTGCTTCAGCTAAATGTATGGCCCATGCTGTTGCTGTTGTTTTTGCTTTCTTGACTTGCACTTACACATTTGGCAGATAGGCATGTCACTGGACTCCACTATTGTTTGCCCCAGAGATACGTGAACGACCAGTTCCTGTGCAAATGGTGTTTTGGGCCATGTGCAAAGTGATATGTATCCCAGATCACTGTCTTTCCAGAAATGCTCCTGATGCCCCCATCCCTAATGTGCAAGTATTGTTTCCACTGTTAGCTTGGGATATTTGTCTCACAAAATGTTGTGCATCCCATTGACCTACCATTGGGTTGCTACGTGGGTGATATGTGTGGGTCCATTACAGGGATGTTTCATGGGAGGGGTATTTGTGCTAAATGACACATCCATGCATATGTGTCTTCAATCCCACAACAATCCATGGCATGTAATCAGCGTTGATGTTGTGTGGCTGTTGTGTGTCAAAACGTTCTTTACACTTCACTGTCCCTGAAACTGTGAGGGGCATACATGTGTTTTTGTGAAGTGTGGCTGTGCACTGTGAGAGCCCTGTCCAAAAGGGGCGTCATGTGGCTGGGTATGAGTTATTTATTGTGTATGACTCTGACCCGGAACACAAGGACAAGTGTACTTGCTCCACGTATGGTAACCAACATATCAGATGGATGGGGACACCTTGATCTGTTTGTACGTTTCGGGACAGGGTAGGTGTTTTGACTTACTGTTGGTTGCATCCATGGCGGCATGGATTTTGGGCTTCATCTATGAGCAGTAGCAGGACATGTGTGATCGGTTCCATGGCGACACAGGATGTATGACACTGCCTGCAGTTGAGTTCCTTCCTTTCATGCCTTCATTTCTGCCAGCTGGGATCTGGTGGTAGGACTGCCATGGTCACATTTGTGGAAGTAACGTCATAATGTGTCTAGGGAAAACACTGGCTCCAACAGCTTCAATGACCTCTCTCGCCACTGAGGCAATCTGCGCTGGCAGGTGGTTCCTAAGGGACTGCAGAATCTCTCCTCTCGGGAACTGCATGCATCGTAATATGGCGGTTCGATCACCAAGCTGACAGTAGTCGGCCCGCTTCTGCCATCATAGCGGTCCACGGACTGCCATACACATAGTGAGGCCATTAATCTCTTTTTGCAAATTGAAAATCTCCAGCAGAAGGATGCTGGAGAATGTAGCTGACAGGAGTTCCATGAGGCTGGATACCCCTTTGGCAATGAACCTTTAAGCAGGACTTGTTACTGCAGACAAAAATGTAGCAGAATCTTCTGAATGGCGATTCAACTTGGATGGAAAAATGAGCAGGTTGGCTCCTGTGTCCCTGCGTTTCTCAGTGCACTTTGTAGCCAATATCTTTTTAAGTCACAAGTTTTTTTATTTTGGCTCTCTGGGCACCTTTAACACCACCACAAATGGTCTAGTACTGGAGGGGCATCACTTAGGAGTGGTTAAGACTCGCTTAGGCTGTGTTTAGGTGCAGGTTAAAAATGGTTGGAGCTTTTTCTGTCCCCATGGCTCTGATCAGGAGGCCAGCCAAATATCCCTAGGAGTCATTATGATAGTCCTGGGTTTCATACCTGGAACAGGGTCAATCAGCACGGCAGGCCTCTGAGGGCTCAAGGCAGACTTCAGGCAGCAGACCGTCCTTCCAGACACAGCAAAGCAGTCCTCTGAAGTACACAGCCGCTGCCATTTTCCTAAGAGTCAGCCTGCAGGTCCAGAAAATGATCTGAAATGTGGGTCTGAGTGCCTTATTTTTATACCAGGTGTCTTCTTTGAAGTGGCAGACGGTACAATAGAATTCCCTTTTGAAGTGCTTGATGTTTTCTGACTCCCTTGCCTTGGCTCCAAGCTGGCTGCATGGACAATGCAGACATGGCAAGTCCTTTACTTGAAGGAAGGGCATCACCTTATCATTTGCAAGTGTGGCTGCCCTTGTATCCTGCCAGTGATAATCCATTGAGGCACATCTAACCCCTCAGTTGTGTGGCTGTCTGGGAGGATAAAGCAAATTCCATCTGCCAACTATGTGTGACTCAGGATCAGGCTGCAGGCACCAAATAACTAATGTAGGAAAATAGTGTTAGCGCGTCAGCCCTTAATAAGTAAACTTACAAGGAGACGCAAATAGGTTGATGAACCTCTTGAACCACTTCAAGGTTTTCACACCATATATCCTGTACATGTACAGATCAATAATCAATAACAATCAATAATATTAATAATCAGTAGAAGTCAGTAATTGTCACACACCATAACCTTGCAGTCATGAATAACTACACCCTTATGTAAAAGTTAGAATATTTATTTTCCCTGTATTAACAATGCTGATGACACATAGCTTAATCTCAAAATCAATTGATAAACATACAGAAACATCACTGGCTGTCCAAATGGATGAAAGAATCACAATATAATCAAGGCTTGTGCCGCAACACTTTCCAAGGTTACAGTGCAAATTAATAGCAAGAATAACTGCTCAAACGAAATAACATATTTAGAATTCAGTAAAGAAAATACATCAGCTGTTATTTCATGTAGTGAACTCCATTAGTGAGAACCCTAACTAACATCGGATTAGAATGTCATGTTGGGGCTTCATGCAAAACAATTTAGTCAACACAAATTTGGAAAATATCTAACTATGACTCTATCAAAATAGTGGTTGGTACCTAGAAACAAAAGCAAATACACATAGCGAACAACGTCAGTGATAGGATACCTCTACTTAAATGGATTGGCAAGCTAAGATAGTCTTTGTCATCAGGAAATCAGCCTGGTCAGCAAGGCATCAGGATTCAGCATCAAAGTTCAGAAAAAGTAAAGTCTCTTTAAAAAGTTTGAAAGAAACGAGCTAAACTCTCAAGAAGAATGGGGAGAATGGCCTGGCTTCTCTCAGTACAGTCTGACTAAGTTAGATTCCCTAAAACTACTTCCCACATCCTAATTAGTCAGGGGATCGCATGTTCACACTTTGTCCAATGAGACTAAAACTTCAAATCTATAATTTTACTAGTACATGGTTCACATGTGGATGATTGGCTCCTTTCGTTCTGTTCTCATCATCCGGCTCGTCAGGTAACAATATTGTGGCAGCTTATACTCCAGGCAGAGTCCTCATTGTCTTCTCCTGGGAGAGTCAGTCTTATACACATTACATTTAACATTGTTGCACTAGCAAGTACATCATCTCCAAGTAAGCAGTTCTCATGGGAAAGACTTTTAGCTACGAGCACATAGACAGTACAGTGGAAAATCACAATTTAATTCTCTAAGCATCCATTTTATAAAACGCCTAAGCAATTTAGCTTGACATGAGGCCATGCAACTAGGCCAAGACCTCGCTAAGTTAAGGCCAACAAATAATGAAGCTAATACATAATGAATAACCCTCGATATGACATATTACTACATTAAGCAAATATAAGCTCAACATTTCATATTAATAAGCCATTAATAAGTTCACTTCATGAACATTGTTGGCCACTCTGGTAGTCGCACCTTCAAATGTGTGCATTATTTTCCTCTAAGTTATTAAATTTTCTATGCAAATTTAACACTCAGAATACATGAATATTCATTAATAAACTCATTAGTATTTCGGCGTTAACAATAGTGGCTTTCTAAAAGTGGCACTATCAAAGTTGTGACTTAAAGTGCCACTTTACCATTAATGAGGCTTTTAAATTAGAATTTTAAAGACACCAAACGTTTAAACTTTACCTGATCCCAATCAAAAGTTAGCACTTATTAAATGTAATAAGGTAATCCAATGGTGTCCTGTCAGGCCTCGCTGTGGTGCAGAATGAATTTAGGTGTGTTTCACTACAAGGACATGTGAAACTTAAGGTTGCATGGCCCACCTTTTACTTACAGTGAGCCCTACATTATAGGCTACCTACTTCCTATTTTAGGGGTGACTTGTATGTAATAAAAGGGGAGTTTAAGTCTTGAGAAGGGCGCTATTTTACCAAGTCGAATTGGCGGTTGAAAGCTGAAGTCAGGCTGCATTGGCAGACCTGGGAAACGTGTTAAGGGCTGCTTAAGTGGGTAGCACAGTGAGTGCTGTAGGCCTGTTAGTAGCATTTAATTTAAACCCCCTGGGTTTATGGTATATAACTTTACTAGGCACTTATAAGTCAATTAATTATGCCAGTTTAGTGTAAGCCAATCTTACCATGTTTTATGGCGTGAGCACAAGAATGTTAGCGCTGCTTAGTGTCGGTGAAGTGCACAGAGTCCTAATGCCAGCAAAAATCACTTCATAAAAATTGGAGGGCAAAGGCAAAATGTTTGGGGGCAGACCACTCTAAGGCTGACAGGTAACCCAGTGTAGCCTATTGGAGAGATGGGTTCACAGTGAAAAACTATTTTAAGCACACCACCATGAATTGTCTCTCAAACACCCTTTATTGTATTGAAGTATGTTTCCCCTGTTCTATTTCTATGCTGTTTGTAAACTAATGCAGTATAGACATTGGTGTGTTTTCATGCTTTGACGAAGTTGCAAGAAGTCAGCTTCAGATCTGATGTGAGGGAGGAGGAGTGTCGGCTGACAGATCCTTGTGTGTGAAGTGTTTGCAATTTAAAATACTTGGAATTATCAAGGCATGTGATGATTGTTTGAAAGAAGGCTTATTTGAATTACGTCAGAGGCAGTAGGAGCAGAATATTTTTCTGAAGATTTTGCTTGCAGTACCTGGATAGCACCCATAAAGCTCTTCAAAGACATTGGAGAGAATGTAAAAAGTGTGTCTAGCCCACAAACGAAAATATAAATTACTAATTTAACTACGGAAAAATTAAAATATACATAAAAAATCACAGAATACATTTAACTACAATGAATCAAATAATCATTTTAGATAATTAACAAATAAGTATTTAATTTTAAAAATTAATGAAAACATATAAACAATACTTTATAATTCACATAACTTCTGACCATATTCTCCTACAAAGCCAACAACTTGATGCTAAATTATAAATTAATAATGATATTTAAAATAATTAATTACACATCAACACTTACAAGCTGTACCTAAAAACATTTAAAGCAATTACATTAACAACATCACACCTAAAGTTAATATCATTAATATATATTAAATTATTTAAAAAATTATACTTAATACTACTATAAAGTAACCAATAATATATACAACAATATTTATAGAAATTACATTAAATACATACAAAGTGATATTCTTACATTTTATATTTTGTCACTCAATATTTTTGTTGTCACAATATTTTTGACATTATATTTATGCCACACAATATTTTTGAATCAATGTTTCTCATTCACTGTGGGTGATAGAGGATGAAGTCATCCATCACCCTGCTGGACGCAATCATATAATATGTGTGATTATTTCTCATGTGAACCTACTTTTATACAACTAATCATTCCATTCAAATCTAATACAAAGTGGAAACTCTTTGGCTAAATCTAGACCTCTCTCCCAAGGAGTATATCACTGTTCGATACTTGGAACCCTACACTTAATCACTGAGAACATTTCACACTGACATATGTAGCTTGTATCATCTCAATGCTGATGATACTTAGTTATTCTAAAAAAAGCACTCCTGAAAATACGTGTCTTTCAATGCACACCATTAAGAACCGTCTGTTTATGAGTCAAAAGTACCAATCCTGCAAAAACTGTATTTTTACTGATATAACCTTCACATACAAAAATTCCAGGTGGATGTTCTTGACTGTAAACTTTCGATTATCAAGTGTCTCAAATCTTCTGTTTTTTTCCACAAAAACTGACTCTGACTAAAAGTTGATTTAAATATTCTAGCTAGACATGTGCAATTGCAGTTGGCATTTCTTAGAGAGATTGAATATTTAATTTTAGAACAGGATTTCAAAGTCATTGTTCAATCTTAGGAACTTTTAAATGAATCTGCTGGCAACCTCTTCTGATAGGTATTCCTTAAAATTAATTGTACACCCCAGGTGCAACCCAACAAGTGGCAGTTAGACCAGTAACAGGGAGGAAACAAATGTACTATTTTAGTTCTATTTCAGTGCACTACATTAGTTGCATTTGAATCCAGAAACCTATTTAAAAGGCACATCTAATCAATAACGATTTTCAATCAAACCAACAAAGGTTTTCCCTTAATGGAGAAGCTGCGCTAACTAGAAGCATACACTCCTTGCGCAGCTTGGATTCTCTTCGCCAAAAGTGGTGCACTTTAGCTGAGTCCTTCTCAGACTTCCAAATGATGATCTCATCACATGCCATCTTAAAAATTGAGATCCTTCTGTTATGTCGAACTTTCTTCATTACCTATTCTCTTGCAATTAGACAAAAAAGTTTACATCATGCCTCGTATAGGTGTATAGCCAGTGTAATGGAAATAATCACAGGATTGCTAAAGAACCTATGTTACTTACATAACCTTGTGCAAAGTTTGAAATCTATTTAACATCTTATGGGATAAGTAATGCTGTTACGCATTAGTCATAAGGCAAATTGAGATCTGCCTCTTGTGATATCAGAAATATATTCTGAGCAGCAGTAAGGGTCAATGCAAAGATTGCTGTTTCTCTGTAAAAAATAAGTAGTATAAATTGTTCTTCAATTAAGCTCTATTTGAACATTTTCAATTCCACAAATTTGGAAAACCTTTTTTTAAAAATGAGAGCAAAGAAGTCAAACCTACGGAGGTTACATTGCATTTAAAATCCAAATTTCAGCTTTTGAGCCTCACACCTACTCTCAACTGTCTTTTTACCCCCCACATGACTCCCTTCTACATCCCCTCTAGCTACCTTAGGCAATGCTATAAGTCAGATCGGCTGTTCTTTCTTTGCTTTGGTTGTCATGTCTTCAAAAATGGAGGGTTGTAGGTTTTCCTCTTGCTCACCTCTTGACTACTGACATTGGGTTTGCAGTCACGGAAGTAAATGACTGACTAAATGTTGAGCATCATGTACTTGGGACTTCTCAAAATAGTGAAGTTACTTACAAATGCACTTTAATAACGTTGGCTCCCAAAATGTAAAATAAAGATCTGTCAGCAATAATATGAGGCCTCTCTATAGACTGGCTTGAACACTGATATAAATTATGCATGCTCAGACAGAGTAGAGATGGTTATCAGTTGGCATCAACAGGTTTACTAGGAGGGGCTCAGTTGTGTTGTCCTATTCTTCAAATGGCAATCATGGAGTCGTCCTTACTTTGAGCCCCTTTCACTTTAGGTGCAGTGCATCAGGGTTCTTAATACTATTTTAGGAGATAAAGTAACTTATTTTCCAATGTTGTGTCCAGTTTCACAAATGGTTTAAGCAGAACTGTTTTGCTACAGTGGTGATGCTTCATGTTAGCTGGTAATGTTTCACAACAAGACATCTGGCACAGGTGCCTTCTGACTGGTACACACAGTCCAGTGCTGGAATTAGTAAAAGAATTGACTCTGGGACTCCATAAATTAGCGGTAAAGGTCTGGCAGAGAAAATGTGTGGGAGTCACGAGGGTCAGAGTCACAGAAAGCAAAGAGAGACAATTCAACCTACAAATTTGTTTTAAAACTCTGTGGCAAAGAAATTGGCAACAAGAACAAATGTGATAGTAAACTTGTTCTGGCTTAATTAAATGATCACATAGAGTCTGCATTTTAAAATATCCTCTGGGGTCTGCATTCTGCTTTAGAGATCTTTTTGTGCCTGTTGGACTTTTTGCTTATGCAGGGTCATCCCCAATCTTTTTGCCTCCTGCCTCCTATTTGTTTCTGACCTGTTGCTGTTGGCTTTTGAACTCTGAGCACTTTACCACTGCTAACCAGTGCTAAAGTGCATATGCTCTCTGTGTAAATTATATGTTATTGGTTTATCCATGATTGGCATATTTGATTTACCAGTAAGTCCCTAGTAAAGTGCACTAGAGGTGCCAGGGCCTGTAAACCAAATGCTACTAGTGGGCCTGCAGCACTGGTTGTGCCACCCACATGAGTAGCTCTGTAATCATGTCTCAGACCTGCCACTGCAGTGTCTGTGTGTGCAGTTTTAACTGTAAATTCGACTTGGCAAGTGTACCCACTTGCCAGGCCTAAACCTTCCCTTTTCTGACATGTAAGGCACCCCTATGGTAGGCCCTAGGTAGCCCTAAGGGCAGGGTGCAGTGTATGGTTAAGGTAGGACATATAGTAATGTGTTTTATATGTCCTGACAGTGAAATATTGCTAAATTCGTTTTTCACAGTTGCAAGGCCTGGCCCTCTCATGGGTTAACATGGGGGCTACCTTTAAATCTGATTAAAGTGTAGATTCCCTTTGGGAGTGGATGGACATGTGGAGTTTGTGGTCTCTAAGCTCACAATTTGAAAATACATCTTTTAGTAAAGTTGATTTTAAGATTGTGTGTTTGAAAATGCCACTTTTAGAAAGTGAGCATTTTCTTGCTTATACCATTTCTGTGACTCTGTCCGTTTGTGGATTCCCTGTCTGGGTCAGTTTGACAGTCGGGCTGGTTGCACCTCACACTAGACAGTGACACAAAGGGAGCTGGGGTGTAGCCTGCAAATCCTGATGAGCCATTTGTGCTAGGAGGGAGGGGAGGAGTGGTCACTCACACCTGAAAGGGCTGTGCCTGTCCTCACACAATGCAGTCTCCGACCCCCTGGTGAGTGTTTGGGGCCTGGCCTGGGCAAGGCAGGATTTCACATTCAGAAGAGACTTTAATTTGAAGTAGGCCTACTTGAAAGGAGAAATTGGGTATTAGAAGGGCACCCAAAACCACAGACTTTAGAAACACTTCTGGAACCAAGAGGAACCTCTGCCTGGAGAAGAGCTGAATAGCTGAGGAAGGAGAGCTACCCTGCCTGTGACTGTGCTATGTGGAGCTATCCTGCGGTTGCTGCTTCTGCCAGAGTAAGAGGGCAAAGACTGGACTTTGTGTGCCTTCCATCTTGAGAAGAAATCTCCAAGGGCTTGATCTAGAGCTTGCCTCCTGTTGTTTGAAGTCTCAGGGACAGCAAAGACTTCTCTCTGCCAGCACCTGGAGTCTCTGGAGAGACTCCTACTCTGCCCTGTGGTGCCCATCCAGTTCCTGGGACCCCTGAAAGGAGAAGCTGTCAGCCTAAAGACAAGAAAATCCACGCACAGAGCACCGTGCGGGGAAAAGATTGATGCGACTCCAATCTGCGGCTGAAAAAACAACGCGCCGCCAGCTCCGCAGCTGAGAAAATGACGCTTGCAGGAAACGCCACCGAAGAATCAACGCATGGAGCAAGAGAAACGACGCGAAGCATCGTTGACGGAGGCTGTGAGATCACAACCTGTGCTGCGGGGTTTTCAGATCATCGTGCGGCTGGATTTCTGACTCACACCCGCCCATGCGGGGTTATTTTTGATGCACACCAGGTACAATTTCACGCTAGCAGCGCTAGTGTGTGTTCAAAACTACTTAAAGACTCTTTTAGCATTTTTATTGATAACTTGACTTGTGTATGGTGGATTTTTATCGTTCTGGTCTTGTTTTGTTTAGATAAATATTTCCTATTTTTCTAAACTGGTGTTGTGTCATTTTGTAGTGTTTTCATTAAGTTACTGTGTGTGTTGGGACAAATACTTTACACCTAGCACTCTGAAGTTAAGCCTACTGCTCTGCCAAGCTACCAAGGGGGTAAGCAGGGGTTAGCTGAGGGTGATTCTCTTTTACCCTGACTAGAGTGAGGGTCCTTGCTTGAACAGGGGGTAACCTGACTGTGAACCAAAAACCCCATTTCTAACAGTGCCCAACAAATTCTAGGGAGTAATAAAAATGGTAAGGTAACTCTGGTAGATAATGCGCTTTCTGGAGAGATCTGTGTTTTGTCTAGTGACAGTTTTGATTGATAAAGCAGCATAGAGAGTTAATGTGACTAGTGCAAAGCAAATAATGTAACAAGCATATCACAGATATGTATTTTATGTAGATAGATAAGTAGGCTGCTGGTTTTGTCACAGAGATCCTTTTGTTACTTGCAGCACATAAGTTGAAATCCCATTATACACACGAGAGCTATGAACCAACATTGAGGCGCTGCATGCAAACTGCAAGGCATGGGTTTAGACCCCTATTTTTTTTATTTTTTTCAATTTCTCAGTATTCTGAGGTTGCTCAAAAAGTTGTATTACTTTGGGCAATCCCAACCACTGCCTTATGTTTTAAATCCTGACTTTGTGTTTCTGCTGATCATGCAATTGTAACGTACAATGCCTACCAGAAAGGATGATATGTGACTCCTACATCTTGTAACCCTCATCTTATGTAACACTTCCTCTTCATTAATTACACACTTGCATGATTTATTTTCTTTGCATTTTGTGGGGTGTGATGTAAAGTGCTCTGACACCCTACATTGGGATGAGTTGTGCAAAAAAGAATTTAATTAAAAACTAAATTAGTAAGTGCTATTTAAATCGTTATTTTTGTCATTCATTTGCTTCTGACATGTTTACAGTGCATAGATCTCTCTTGCATAGTTTGTCTAAGTAAAAAAATCTGCCTTCAAATCATATTTTTTCTTAAGTACCTGTGAAGTGATAAAAAGCTGTGTGCCTTTGTTTCCCTTCATAGCATTGGCATTTAATTGTTAGGCTTCAGATAACCAGGACGGTACTTGAACAAAAGGAGGTCTGATGGCCCCTTCAAATCAGGCCTTTGTTTGGGCTTATTGCTACCACAAATGAATCATTACAGGGCCACAATATATCACCTCTGGTTACACTGTGTCATTAACTGCATTATGTCATTCGGGATATAGATGGGTCATTTTTTACTTCAGTTTCACACCCATGGAATAACGGTGCCGCCCTGTGTCTACTGGGGGTACTACAGGGACAAGAACACAATGAAAGCCAGATGTGTTGGTTTTGCCAGTGCTTGTATTATCATTTCATTGATGTCACTCCTGAGATGCGAATTATTACTCAGTACTGTAAACCACCGGTTACTGGGTTATGGGTGGGTCCCTGGAGTGCAGTGAGTGTTCATGCTTTATTTCTGCACAGCCACATCTGTGATACTCTTTGAGCTGGTGCACATTTCACACCCAATTGTAGGAGGATGTTCTCCATGAGAAGAGGGCACACCTTTGCCGAAAGACATCCAGGAACTAGAAGATGATGGACCAAAGGCAAAGTGCGGGAGAGAGCTAATTGTTTCTGAATTGGGGCACCTTCCTGGCCTGGACAAGGAGCACCCAATTAGGGGGGAACCGGTGAAGTCCATGTTTAATTGAGTACCAGAGTTGTGATTATCTTAAATGAATTGTCTCTCTTCTCCTTTCTAGCTAATGCCAACATTTACCACAGGACTGTGTTCTCTTTGCCACGGTCGTAGCGCTATTGTCTGTAGACATAGCACATTATCTTTGATCTTCAAAGTCAATGAGGCATCATCCTTCAAACGTTCTGCCCACTTTCCACGAGCGAAAGATAGATTAGGCAGTCACCGAATAACCTTAGTGTGAATCCAGAGCCATTTACAAGCACTGCTTTTCAAAGAGGCATGTGGTTAATGGTGTGGGAGGCCTGCTTCCATTTGCGCGGCTGCTAGTATTTACGTATTTAATATGTGCTTCCTGTTCTCTGTTTGGAACCATTACATTTATTTCGAGCGGTGATGTATGTCTGCTTATGGTCCTGGGAGGGAGGGTGGCTTGCTGTTCAATTTACTGTACGGAGCTCCAGTGCACAGCACAATGACTCTCTACTCTCTGGCTGGTTTGTAAGACAACTCGTGCTTTTATTATAACCACAACCTGTTAGTCAAATGTACATTTCACGTTTAAAAGCGGGTTTCCCCTACAACAGTGGTCACATGAACACGGAGCAGTCCTGCGCTTTCTATTTATAGCTATGAAGTCGTATAACTAGACAATTTTACATTAAGATTCTGACAATAATGTATTCTATTGACTGATCAAAGTGCACTGCGCATGGACCTCACTCAGGGGTCGCAGCTGCGACCCCTGCCTTGACCTTTGGGAACCCTGGCACTACCTTTGTGACCTCTGGCCTCAGAGGTGGAAGAACTAGTGCCAAGAACATAGTGGAATTACCAGTGTCAGTTTCCAGCCTCCTTTTCTGGCGTTAATAGTGATTACTACTCTATCATTCACTATAAATGTAATACAAAAGTGGAACAGCAGGATCTGGAGCGGAACCTCCATTGGCATCTTAGGTTTAAGTGACTTAAAATACTTTTCAGTATATTTTATATGTGTGCGTGGGGTGAGGGAGAGTTTGCGTGAGAGTGTGTGTGTCTATCTGTGAGCATGTATGCTAGCGTGTGGAGTAGTGCGTGTGTGAAGGGGAGTGAGTGGGAACGTATAGGTGGGTCAGAGTGAGAGTGAGAATGAGTGAGTTAGGTTAAGAGTGAGTGCAATTATTGTAAATGCCAAGAGGGTTAGGGTCATGTGACGTAATTTCCTTTCATATCATTAAGGTCAAAGAGTGCATGATGTCACTTCCCCTACTCCTGGCATTTTGGTGGATCGACGCCCATGTGTACATGTGACTTGTTTTCTGTTCGCACCCATTGAAAATGTGGGATTGTTAGTATGTTCCTGCACTCCACTGACTCTCACAAGGAACACAACCAGCCGACTGCTTTCATCTCTGAAACTGAGAGACTGGTCGACTATCCGTCTCCAAGGGCCTTGCTATCACCACAACTCCTTGTAACAGACACATACGCTCCCAGTTTGCCTGAAACACATTCAAATGGACTTGGGTTCTCTTAAATGGAGGCTACTGTTCAAAGTGAGATGAACAGTGTTGGTTTTTCACAGATGCATTGTGGAGTGCGTACCTTGGACCAGATTACATATACTGCACAAGTGCCAGTGCAAATGTCCATACCGACAATAGAACTAAATTACGACCCAGGTTTACAAAGAGTTAACAGAACATAGGGCAGGAACATAAGTTGTTGCTCTGTGCTGCGTGAACTGGATAGGGCAGATTTAGAAAGAAGAAGTGTAATTTTGCTCATGAGCCAACTCAGTCACCCTTGCACTATAGTGTATGGGTGTCTGAGTTGCGGACAGCATAGTTTTTGTGCAGGAAGGAGTCTCTTTCTGCACAAAGACTAAGATTTAAGGAATTTCTACGTTGGATGTGTGTTGTAGAATGCAGCAAATAGGCAAAGAGGAAAAACAGTCTAGCCTCAGGGAGGACGAGGATTTTGACTCACATGTACCTCTACAATTCTTCATAGATATGGATTTGCGCCAGAATTCATGGGTGAATGCATGGGAACACCCACTCAATGTAAAATACTGCAAGACAGTACATTGAGCTATGTTGCATTACATTTACTTACAAAACAATGCATTGGTTTGAACATTCCACCTGTTGACTTTGCATTGGATTTGCATTAAGAAAGTAACACAGCAACACTATGAAGCCCACGGCTGGTGCAATTAAATGTTGGCACACCCAATACCATGGCTGTGTAGCTTGCATTCCACCTAGCGTCTCTTTAATCCACTGACACCCCCCGCCCCTTTAACTCACTAGTACAGGTTCCTTCTTATTCCCTTTATGAAGGGTTTTCCGTCTTTCTTTTCCTCCTTTTTCTGCTTTATTTTTCTCTCTCTTGCACTCCTTAAATATCAGATGCTGAAAAATAAGTGCTGGTCTCCAAACATGAGTGCTGGTGGCCCCTACTGGCGATCACCGGGTCTTATTACGCACTGGTTGTATGTACACGGTACTCACGTACAGAAGCCTTCCGCTTTCGCTAAATCAACGAATATGCTACGGTAGAGTAAGGAAATTGTGAGGTTTCAATTTTTTTTTTACAATCTTGTTCATCGTTAAAAATATATTGGTTTACTGTAAACAGTGTCTTTGTTTACACATCCAGGACAAAATAGACTTAATGGTTCTTGCTTTGACAGTTTTCGGTCTAATTATCATTGATCCTGTTGGGTGTAAGTCAGGAGAACTGATGTGTTGGAAATGCACTACTTTATATTTGTGAGGATCCAAAATTTACAACTTTGAGACTTGTAACTGGAACGGCAGATCCTCGATCGTCCAGCACACATTCATCAGTGTACACTAACATTTAAAACCTAAGCGAAAAATTCGGTTTGCATAATGCGTGCATAAGTTGTGTCTTGCAGATCTAAGTCAAAATTCCCCTTGCGTGATGTATAGGTGCGCAACTTGCACTCCTTTTTCACAAAGAAGTCAAAATATCTTGAGCATAATGTCTGCATGAGCCTTGTATGTTCACTTTGCAAGTTAATTAGTAATAATGCATTTCTTCCGCCTGTCAAATGTGCTATAAAGGTCGATGTACTTTTCAATTGTCTATTCACCTTTGTTCATCAAGTATAATGCATGTGTTTGAGTCATAGGTTTGATTTAATGACTGAAAAAAAGACTTGTGAATTGCCCAGTCTAGATGCACATCTACAGTATTAATCCAAAAATGTAATATTCTAAACATGATGACATTAAGCGCTGGTGTGTAAATATGCAGTTGCTCAAGGTAAAATAAAAGCGCAAGAGCAGAAAGCAAGCAACTTTTTTTCCACAAAAACGGCATCCTTGCTTCAAAATTTGACGCAATGACGCATTTCACTCTAAAATATAGCCTAAATGATGGATTATGCATTTCATATAATTGTGTATAATTTTGAGTAAGGTTTCTGAAATTTCACCAAATTACGCAAAGCAAACTAGGCAAATTTTGCATATCCAGGGGCAGCTCCTCTGTTAGGGCTGAAGACCATCCCCCACCCGCCAGCAGCAGCAGCTGCAAATCCTTTACAAGAAAACGATAATAAACTGAGTTTATTATCGTTTTCTTGTAAAGGGGCGGAGCCACAGGGTGATGAGCAGTGAGGGGAAGTGCACAGCACTCCCCCTCAGAGCGCATGGGTGTTTGGCTGCCCGTCTCTGGCCGACCAAACACACATTCGCGGTAGGTGCTCTCCAGCCCGGCAACACAGCTGCCGGGTTGGAGAGAGCCTGCACAGGCTCCCAGTCTCCCAGCCAATCCTGACACTGCTATGAGCAGCGTTAGGACTGGCCACAGGGTAGGCTGGGGGCCTGTGGCTGCAGCGACGAAGCAGAGGAGACGGAGGAGCGGAGTGGCTGAGTGCAGGTAAGTGTTTTTTTATTGATGTTTATCACCCCCTACCCCATCCGAGCGCCGCCCCGCCCCTTCTGTGCCCTGCGAGCCACAACTGTGCACATCCCTAGAACTGTTGCATGCACTACATACAAACAACTTTACCTTTTCCATCAATAAACTCCAGAAACACTTGTATTCTACAGAACTGGTTTATATGCAGTATTTCATTTTAAACACAATGTTCTTTTCGATTGGAATTCTCATGAGAACAAACAGCCTCAGTTTCATAACTGAGACATAAGCAATAACAACTGTATTCCCTAAGGCTGCCTTGTGTGGTCTGACAGCGAGGAATTCTGCGCAGGCCGGCTTGATCTTTCCTTGAAAGAATAATGTCATGTTCCTAGTTTTTAACAAATCACTGTTACCATGTGCCTTAGTGCAATCGATTCAATTAGGCATTTTCCAGAATGCACTACTGTACAAAATGAAAACTCAAGCTTGATTTTATGGCAAGGCACGGAGGCCAATATTATGCATATCCTCTTTATTGCCACTCACAGTAGCAACTAGAATTTAACATTAGGAATTTAGAATAGGAACCTTTCTAATCCACCTTTCTAATCCACTATATAATCCCATGCCAGGCAGCCATCTTCCTTCTTTGTTGCTCCTCATCATCAAGGTAAGAACTCTAATAGTATTGCTTTAAGGTCAAAGGATGTTGGGTATGTGTGACTTTTATAGTTTTTAGTGTGACTGTGAGTAGTATTAATTGTTTAGATGCATGATGCTTGAGGCAGATGACTGATTAAATGGTAAGTGTTTTTCAACCTTTTTATTCAGATGAACGTTAATGCTCTTGCTTTAGTTGCTTGGAGTTTAGGGCCAGATGTAGCAAAGGGTTTTACCCATTCTGTGTCTATGGGAAAATGTGTTAGTACATATGGCTCTTAGTGTACTAGGCTTTTGAAGCTTTGTATTACTTCTGTTTGGGCTAGAGCTTCTGTGAGCAGGTGGGGTCGCCGGACTCAGTGTGAGCCAGTGATGGTCGGAGCACCATTGTCAGGTTGGGGCCACAAGCAAGTGCATGCAGTTGGCGGTGGAGTTGTCTGTACTCACCCGCTTGTCTTAGCAAGCATGCTTGGGCTAGCCCAGTGCATGTTTGAAGGCTGATTTACCTTCCTTTTCAGGAATTGGAGTTAATACTTTAAGCCGACACATGTGTGCTGCGTAAAGGTTGCTAGGAGCAAGAGCTGGCATGCCCACCATGAAATAGGTGAGTTTGCAGTGTCTCATCTTCAGAGGGCACAAGATTGTACTAAATTATAATTTTATAGCATGTCGTGTTAGCAGACAAAAATATATCTTTACTTACATAAGTTATTCAGCATCTTGTCCTTGGAGGGCGTTAGTCCTTCTAGTAACTTGTGTCCTTCTGGGAATGCTGTATTTGCGTTTCAGTGAAGCAGCTATTTTGAATTCGGACAAGTCTAGTCTTCACTAATGATTACGAGGCGGCCATATTTAGGGCAGAAAAAAGATTGTTTTTTTTCTTGTCAGCTTTATTAAGTCGTTGACCGAGAAAAGGCACAGCTGGTGTATGCTAGTTATTGAAGTTTTTTTAAGAGAGTACAATTTAGTAAGTTCGTTTTTGAGATGTATTACTTCAAATCAAAGAAGAATATACCGGTTAGAGAAGTGTTTGTCTTGGCATATTTTATTTTAGGTCTGTGTTTAAAGTAGTATTTCGCATTATGGAGAATAATAGCCCACCTGAGCCGACCCTGGATGACACGGTTCAAGAACGTGTCAGTAAGGCTGTTTCTTCTTTGGCAATTCAGTTGGGGAAGAAATTGGATGATTGTATGAAAAAGCTGGAAGGGAGATTTAATAACAATAAGAATGAGGAAGATCAGTGTTGTTCTATTGAGGAGGCTGCCATGAATGTGTGTGGAGGAAATGAGGGTCGAAAGGTGGGTAAAAAACAGAAAACATCTGCAAAAAGAAAAAAAGTGTTACACTAAAATTACATTACGGTCCTCAAGGAAAATAATGGGCAACTGAGGTGGAGTTGGAAGGAAAGGGTATAAAGGCCACAGAAAGGGGTCCCTGAGCAGTGGCTTGTGACGAATCGTCAAGCAGTGGTGACGTTGTGATTTCATGTTCCTCCGATATGGGGACACAAATGATGAGGAGATTGATAGAAAAAGGCAAAATAGGTCATTGGAAGGAATGGATCAAGTAAAGCAGATGAAGGATGCTTTGGGAGAATATCTTAGACCCCCATACAATTAATCATCCTTTATCTCCTAAATGATATCCAGTTGACCATATGGAAGAATATGTAGAGTGTTGGATTAGGTGTGAGATGTCTAAGGAGGTGAGAACAATAGAACAATCAGAGTGTCTAAGGGCAGCTTTAGTCAATAAAGTAGCCTATACTCCCGAATTAGACAAAAAATATTGGCTTTCTTGAATAAGTCAGGGCGTGACCCTAGGAGAGGTCTGGACAAAGGTTTGAAGGGTTGTCAACATGGAGTGCTTGATTTTTTTTGGGCCATTAACAAAAATATTTGACATGTGTAAAAAGGCTTATTTGCAACAGACACCGTTGATGTCCAGGAGCTGCGCTAATGAGTACAGCCAGCTGCATATTTATTGGAAAATTCCAATGCAGCTTTATGTGTTGAGCATAGGAAGAGTAGCCTAATGAAAATTGATCCAAAGATGTCAGAGCTTGTGATTAAGGAAAAAAGGGAAAAAAAATCAATGGCATGCTCTTTGGAGATTAGTTTGTGAAAGAAATGACAAAGTGTAATTCTATTCAAAAAATTCAGAAGGATACAAGAAAAGTTTTTGGTTAGACTGGGAGAATGCATGGTTGATTTTACAGCTGTGGGTATGGGATCATGCAGGATTTGTTTTTGCAAGGATACAGACCCTCAGGATTTCAGTCGCCAGGATTTTATCCCCAAAGAGGAAGAGGAAGATCTAGGGGAGACAGAAGGCAAGGAGGACAATAAGATATTATCAGAAAAATACCCTTTGTTTACCCCAATAAAGCTGTGTGGCACACTTAACCATTTTTTAAAAAGATGGAAGGAAATGTTTGGAGATCAGTGGGTTTTGCAGATGGTACAGGGTTATCAAATAAAATTTGGGGATGTTCCAGTGTGGAGGTTCCAGTGCACATAAAGTGCCCTAGGCCACTAAGGTTTTCAAAGAAGGAAGAGAAGATGGTAAGTCAGGAAGTGGAGGAACACTCAAAAAAGGAGCAATAGAGAGAACAAAAAAGATTCATTTAGTTTTGTAAGCAATTTCTTTAATGGAGAAAAAAGCCAAGGGAATGGGACCTGCTATAAACCTGAGAGACTTGAAAAATTGAACTCAGTACAATCACTTCAAGATGGAAGACATTCATATGTTGAGCATTCATATGTTGAGAAAAGGGAACTGGTTGGCATGTCTTGATTTGAAGGAGGCATCCCGGTTTGTCAAGAGCAGAGAGATTTTCTGAGATTTAATTTGTAAGGAGTAATGTGGAGGTTCAAAGGTCTTCTGTTTGGTCTGACTTTATCCTTTTGGTGCTTTTTGGAAGGTGACTAGACCAATTGTGACTTGGCTATGACTGAGAGGTGGCCATTTGATTGTGCACCTGAACGAAATTCTGATTATGTCAGAGAGCAAGGATTTATTTCAGGAGCATAAAGAGTTAGCAGTTTGGGTATTCGAGGACCTTGGGATTGTAGTGAACAGGAAGAAGCCTTGTCTGGAGTCAGCTGAGGAAATAGTGTTTTTGATGTTTCAGATTTGGACATCAGAGTGTGTTGAGACCAGCTGTGGAGAAGATGAATAACATTTGCAGGGAGATAAAGAAGATGTTGATGTGTGACTGGATCACATTGCATGAGAAAGTGAGGACGTTAGTTTTTTTGTAGACTGAATTTTCCCTGCCCATTTATATTTCAGAGCATTGCAGGGGATGAAGGCCTGATAACTTGGCAAAAATATTAGATATTCTCAGAAGGTTCTGATGGATGTAAGGACGCAAGGGGAACTGTAGTGATGGCTAGAAAATCTGGAAACGTGGAATACAAGGCCTATTTTTAGTGAGATCCTGGATATAGTGATGTAGTAATCAGTTGCGAGCCTTCTGGGTTGGGGAGCAAGGTGTGGTTCATTTGCAACAGAAGGAAAGTGGGCCTTGCAGGAGAAACAAATGCATATCAACTATCTGGAGTTTCTGGAAGAGACTTTTGAGATAAAGAGTTTTGGCAGTGATCAGTTGAAATGTTGTGTATTACTGAATATGGAAAACCTGTCTGTGGTAAGGTATGTGAACAAATTTCGAGG
Source organism: Pleurodeles waltl (assembly GCF_031143425.1). Classification (NCBI taxonomy): domain Eukaryota; kingdom Metazoa; phylum Chordata; class Amphibia; order Caudata; family Salamandridae; genus Pleurodeles; species Pleurodeles waltl. The sequence goes on from NC_090449.1 coordinate 96,628,967, forward strand.
CCCACAGTTGAAGGCCTTAGCAGATTTAGCTAAAGAATTTTGTCAAAAATATTATGGTTCAGGCGCAATACATAAGGGGTTTGAGCAACACAGTGGTGGATTGGAATTCCAGGGACTTGAGGGATTCCAGTGATTGGATGTTGAACATGGAGGTGATCAAGGCATTGGAAAGCAGATGGAGTTTGTTGGCAGAAGACTTGTTTGCAAACAGTTTAAATGCACAGATACACAGATTTTACAGCTGGAGACCAGATCTGGAAGCAGAAGCAGTGGATGCATTTCTGCACATGGAGTTGTTGATAGGCAAAATAATTCTTCTGCCAGATATTTCGAATGTGTTAGTGAATCTGATGGGAGAGAACCACAAACTGGTGTTGCAAAGTTAGTTGCGATTGATGGGATGGTTGATTTCAGGACAGTTTGGCAGGTGTCATGGTTATCATCAGAAGTTGGAAAGCTTGTCAAAGAATCCTGGGCTCCAGGAACGGGTAAGGCATACAAGTTGCCAAGGAAGAGTTGGGTATGTTGGTGTGCTTCACAGAATTTGGATCACATTTAAGCACCTGTAGCAAATGTAGTTAAATGTTTCATTGGGGTGTTTTAGGTGGAAGTTCATATAGTTCAATGAATCTAAGTAGGTTCACTATTTCGGCAGGTATTGAGTTAGTGAAAGGTTTGCCTGTGGGGCAACATGATGTGGTGAAAAGGTTAGTGAGGAGTGTGCATTTGAAAACACCCACAGATCCTAAAAATTCTTCTCTCTGGGGCAGTAATTTGGTTTTAAGGGAGCTGGCTGATTGGTCTGAGAATGAATTTTTATAACAAAAAACTTTGGCATTCAAGTTGGTCATGCTTCTTTGTTTGATCTCTTTTAGAAGGGTGTCAGATGTCTGGTCTTTGGATGTTTTGCCTCAAAGGTTAGACTGTGTCTTTGACATTATTTTATCCGAGTTTGGAGGAGAACAGGAAATTATGGGGGTCATTTCAACCCTGGCGGTCCTGAAATGATGGAAGCACCACCAACAGGCTGACGGTGCTTCCAGCGTCATTACGACCGCGGCGGAAGCGCCGCGGTCGCACCGCCGGGGCTGTCGGTGTCCCGCCAAAATGGCCCCGGCGGTAGTAATCTGCCAGGGCAGCGCTGCTAGCAGCGCTGCCCAGGGGATTACAAGTCCCCCTACCGCCAGCCTTTTCCTGGTGGTTTGAACCGCCAGGAAAAGGCTGGCGGTACAGGGAGTCGCGGGGCCCCCTGACAGGGCCCCATGCGGCTTTTCACTGTCTGCTATGCAGACAGTGAAAAGCGTGACGGGTACAACTGCACCCGTCGCACGGCCGCAACACCGCCGGCTCCATTTGGAGCCGGCTCCCATGTTGCGGCCCACATCCCCGCTGGGCCGGTGGGCGGAAACTCTGTTTCCGCCCGCCGGCCCAGGGGGGATGTCATAATGGGCACCGCGGGAGTGCAGCCTCATTGGCGGCCGCACAGCAGTTACAACTTGGCTGGCGGCGGTTGCCGCCCGCCAATGTTGTAATGAGGGCCTATGTGTGGTAAGGTTTTTGTGTGAATTTGAGAGAAGAATGGCGAGATTAAGGAGTTGGGGAGATATGCAGTTACTGATTTCCTTCAGGTATCCTTAGAAATCTGTCTCTAGTCCTACTGTGCCTAGGTGGGTTTAAGATGTCATGAAAAGGGCTGGAATAGGTTACAAGATTTGTAGCTCATTCAGCAAGAAGGGCAATGGCTTTTAAGGCTTTGTTGCCAGAAGGAAGTGTAGGTGGTATCTTGGCTGCAGCAGATTGGGCAACAGATTCTGTGTTTAAGAAATTTGATTTTACACCAGCGGAGTGTGTTGTGAGGAATATTATGGCAAGACTTTAAACATGCAAAATATTGGCCTCTATGACTTGTCATAAAATTCAGATTTTCCACAGCAGCGGTGCATAGAAAATCATGATTTTATTAAAGGCATGGAGGCCAATATCATCCCACCCTAATATGTGTTTCCACCCGATAATTTGTGTTTTGTGCTTCAAGAGGAAGTGACTTCAGGAAGCAATTGAAAAGAGCAGAGGAGATTGGAGCAACTAAATCTTCTCCATGGGAAATGGTTGATGTTTGCAAAAGTAAATGTTTTCTATCTGTCCGTAGCAAAAAGAAGGAAGAAGACAGCCTGGCACAGGATTAAATAGTGGATTAGAACGTCATAAAGATTCCTATTCTAAGTTCTAATGTTATGTTCTAGTTGCTGCTGTGAGAGGCAATAAAGGGGATATGCCTAATATCAGCCTCTGTGGCTTTAATAAAATTACACATGATTTTCTACCCAGCCCTGCTATGGGGAATCTGAATTATTCACAAAGCAAATGCTTGAAAAGGAAAGAATCTATATCTGTCTGTATCCTCTTACATGTACTTACCTTATAATCCCATTAGTTCTTCTGGCAATATGTGACCTGAGATTTCTCCAATTTTGTATAATTTACTTCTGAAGGTTTTCCAACACATGTCAAATCCACATGAGTAAACCAAAAGGAAATGTGCATCTTCATATGTACTTTTTCATTTTTATTTCATACTCATTAAAGACCCCTTCTCCTACCTTTGATAATAGTAAATTAGACCACATCTGAAGGGCTGGAAACCATCTTAAATATGTCTGCGAATATCTAGAAATACACAGGTTTTTGTGTATCAACTTAATGTTCTTAACAGGTCAACCCCTGTATAACTCAGCCTTTGTGGTCCCAACCCCAGTGTAATAAATTAAAGTTAAGAAACGTGCAATTCTAGAAATTCTGAATCTGTGAACATATAGAATTATGTTGTCAGGAGTGGTTTTGTTTTCTACTTGAAGGGTCCACATGTCATAAAATAGAAACGAGCAAAGCTTTGGTTGTCTGTGATGTCACATGAACCACAGAGTGGAGGATACTATTTTGACAACAACTCTTTTTTCATTTTTATGTTCTGTGAGGATTTCCAAAACTGTTTCTCTTCCACATATCAGAAGCAGATGGTAGAGGATTTATGGACAGCCATGCAAAATCTAAGCTCAACTGACTCAGTCCCCTTAAAACAGCCTGGTGGCTTGTCTCCCCCTTCACAAACCCTAGCTATCTCTGCTCAAATATAATACAAGCAGTGTCATCTTAAGGATTTTGGGGGACCTGTTCAATACATAGTTTGGGGGCCTCTGTAAGGGATACATTTTTATTGTATTATACATTTCTTTTTTAACTCAAGCCCTCATTAAGCCAAGCAATACTAAATTATGTTAGCAGGTCACACAGAACAGATTAAATATATCTTGCCTGGGACACCAAACATATTTAAGATGACCTGGGGGACAGACACAATGTCAGAGGTAGAGGTATGCAGAGAGATGACATGGGGTAGAGAGAGAAAATTGGAGGTAGAGGTAAGCACAGAGATAGAGAGGCTTAGGTAAAGTATAGAAGTTCACTTTCCCAGGTGGCCATTGGAAAGTGGGGGTACTGGGTAATTGCACACTTTGCCAATGTCCTAAAATGTCTCTGAATAAAAGAAACATGTAGACCCGGATTTATCAATACTTTCACTGGTGCAAAGTCATCACAAACAACACAAAATGGTAGAAAGTGGTGATTTTTTGAAAAATGGCTCTCACTGGGGAGTTGCTTACTTTTCATCCAGTGGGCAACCCATGGGTGGTATATTGGCATTCCCACTCCTCAATTCACGGTTTTTGACACAAAGTTCTATTCAGTAACATTTATAGTCAGGGCTTTGCACCCAAAGAATTTGTCGCTTTGAGGCATGCACAAAGTATAGGTGTTTTCTTTCCTCCAAACGTTTTAAACTTTGCTTGAGTACTGCAATGTTACGGCACACTACAAAGTGGGAAATGTTTTAAAGTATGTCTGAGCATAGTATTTTGTTCTTGGTGGATTCCCTTCCAGTTCACAACCTATGCTGAACATCAGTCACACACCTTTACACTATGGTGGAACGTGTGTGTGGTGCATGATGGTCTAATTGTCTGCTAGTGCTTGGAACAGAGCAGCAGCACCACATTTTAGCAGCTATGCTGTTGTCATGCTCTCCTCCACTCCCATACACCATCTCAGCAACTTTGGTTGCTGTGGTATTGCATCAACTGTTAGTAATCTGCCCCATGTTTCACTACCATGTTCTCAGCAAAATCCTCCCCCATCCAATCAGAAATAAATACCTGACATACTACAACTTTCTATGTCCACCCTTATCAATACCCACTCCACACCTTCAATTCCCCAATAAAAAAAGTACCTCTGTCCTGCTACCCGTCCCATCAGCCAGTAAAGTTTTAAGGAATGGGCAAAGTGGGCTCTGGCACACGGCTCCAGGCTTGCAGCCCTCCCCCAAATCCCCAATAGAGCCAGCTCTGTTTTGCACAGAATCTTGCCCTAATGACTTTGAATGGTTCTCAAACGGATTGTTTTAAATATTGTTTTTCTGTAATGTACTTTTAATGTTGCTGATGTGTGAGAATCCATTACAGACATTTTGCACACAAATGTGTATATGTTTCATGTAACATCCATAATTTTTTTTTATTTTGAATCACAATTGGACCTCATATGTGATAAATGAGATGGGGTCACAGTGATATTAGTGAGTTTCTGCTCTGTTACACTATTGTAAACACACGTTTTATCCCCAAATATTAGATGTAAACACATTTAGAATTTGGGCAAGTGCACCTGTGCACTGTCCATGACCTGGCCATAGAGGGCATGAACGATTTGAAATTAAATTATAAATTCAAAGCTGCTCCGAACAGAGGACCAAAAAATACATTTGCCCCAGGGCCCCCCCAAATCGTTAAGATGTCCCTGCCATCAACCCCCTGGAATGTTGTCCCATCACCCTCCCCCAATCCACAAAAGCACCTGGCATCTGCCTTGTATCCGGGCTACCTCTTCACGCTTCCTCTCTGTCTGCAGCCGCTCCTCGATCTCAGTGAGCGAAAACCGATAGATGCGGTAAAACAATGCTGATCAGAGCACTTAAGGGCCATATTTACAAGAAAGTGGCGCATGATTCCCTATGGCCCACTTTTCCTGCGTCACCCTTGCCCCACCTAACAACACTATGGCTGCACGGTATTTACAATATGGCGCACCATGGCGGTTATTAGGACAATATTGTCAACATTTTTTACACTATTTTGGCGCTTTGCTGCGTTAGCGTAAAAAATGTTGATGCTAGTGCAGCAAAGCACAGGGAGGCCCATTGATTAAAATGGGTGCGTCAGTTTAATGCCTGACTTGGGCAGGCGTTAAAAATGACAGAACAAATGGCACGTGAAATCTTGTACATTTTGCTGCAGCATTCTTTTTGGGGCTCCCTGCGTGGGAACACCCCCCTTGCATACATTATGCCTGGCGAGGCATAATGTGGCACCAGGGGTTACACAGTGGCTCAATGCATGTTTTGAGCCATTTTGTAAATACAGCTCAGGAGAAAGGCCACCTTAGCTCTGCCATAGCGAAAACAAATATGAGGTTAGAGTGGCAAGCTGGCACTAGGGGCTTGTAAATATGCCCCTTAGCTCAGAGAAAATAATAATTTTTACTGCTAAGACATAAAAACACTGAATAGCCAGGTTATCTGTGTTCGGGAGCTCTGAATGGCATCCATTAATACTCAGCAACACCCCTTTTCGATTGTGAACAAGGTCTTTATCACATGGAACATTCTGAACCCAGAACCGTAGAATATTACTTGTGTTCGGACGTCCTTTACTGGTATTGTTGTATTTAATGAAAACTAGCTACATTTGGTCACAAGTACACAAGAAAAACGTGGAACGCAGAATGAGCTTGGATGACCTGTAAAGCTTAGGTTGCAGCCACAGTGTTCGCTTCCTCCGACGGCGAGGTCATGGATTTTATGTGAATTTCGCTAATATGCCTGGAGAACAGTCTGTTCTCACCTAACACTGTTAACATGTTTTGTGCACTCTTTACTCTCTTTCAAATACATAAAAACACTGTGTGCCCTGGAATTTTGATGGGTCTACGACCTGCACTGTAGCACCTGGATTGACATTTTTGAAGAACATTTCTGGTGCGTTTGCGCCACCGAGTGGATCTATCTAGTATTTATCAATTGTTTCTAAAGCTGGCTGTGAGTGAGTCGGGTGCTAAAGGCTCTTTTATTTCTGATTTAAGATATGTTCCGAAAAAATAAGGATATACTCAGCATTGTAGATTTATAACAGCTTTCTAGGTCGTCCTATATCTTGCTGATTTAGCATTAGACAGCTTGCTTTATTTCGGATTCTCTTTATTTGTTTCGTTGTCTGCAAAGTAATCGAGTTGAGGAGTCTCCACGCTGTATAACGATTATATCTCGGATGTGATTTTATGGCTATGGTCCTAAATATCAGTTTAAGGGGCAAATTTAAAAGCCCTTTGCGCCATATATCGCCACACTAGCGTCATTTTTTGACCATAATGTGGCGATGTTAAGGCAAAAACGCTGCTCCATCTTTACTAAGAGGCACAATGCATGCATTGCGCCACTTTGTAACCCCCTTGCGCCGCATTATGCCTCCCCCCCCCGTTAGAGGGGGCCGAAAAACATGGGGCAATAAAATCTAAAATTTTTCTTTGCGCCATTTTTTAGGCATTTTTAACACCTGCACAGAGCAGGCATTAAAGGGAGGCACACCATTGTTTTCAGTGGGCCCCTATGTACTGTTCAGTAGCCCCAACATTTTGGGGCTAATCCTGAACAGTAAATCAATAGTGTGAAAATTCTGACGTTATTGCCCCCTATCCTGCACCATTGTGCGCTGTATTTTAAATGCGGCGCTCACATGGTGGCGGTAAGGCAGTGAAAAGGGCCGCAAGGAGAGTGGCGCTGCACTGGCTGCAGCGCCACCATTTAAAAAATCTGCCCATAAGTGTTATTTATTGCACAGAATAAATAATAATAATAATACAGGGTACATCATTTATTGTGCGCAATTATTATGAGCTCATGGGAAATAACATGTGGATTTTAGGCCAAAATTCATGGATGGCCTTGCGCCATCTAACGCCACAATAGCTTATTTCTTCTGATGCTAATGAGGCTTTGGATTGCCAAAAACTCTGGGCCATATCTACTAAGTGGCGCAATGCATTCCACTTTGGAACCCTTTGCGCCACGTTATGCATGCGCCATGCATAATGTATGCAAAGAAGGCGTTCTGTCGCAAGGAGGCTCGCAAAAATGGCGCAATGAAATCTACATCATTTTTGGCATCATCTTTAACGCCTGCTGAAAGCTGGAGTTAAAAGGAGGCACCCATTGGAATCAATGAGACTCCTTGCACTTTGCTCCACTAGTGTCAGAATATTTTACGCTAGTGGAGCAAAGAGCCACAATAGCGTCAAAAATGTTGACACTATTGTTCCTAATACCGCCATGGTGCACTGTATCTTAAATACGGTGCACACATGGTGGCATTAGGGGGCACAGCAGGGGATTTCCTAAATCTGGTTCTTAGTGTTTAACACACCAAAATCCGTATGGTATGGTAAGTACGTACAATTTAGGCAGGTTTGACCTGCCGATATTTAATGAAGATTGCGTTATCAAATCATCAGATAACTTTTAGTTCTGTTAAATAAAACAAAACTTTTAGTTCCAACCCATGCATAAATAGGGGTTTACGCACAGGTCAGAAATAACTGACCCACTTGTAATCAAGCCCTAAGTAGTGCAAATGGAGTATATGTGTGCTATTTGTGGATGCACGTAAAATGCTTGATCATTAAACTAGGTTTGATCAATCCATATTACTAGAAGGCATGGGCTCTATTATGATTCTGTGCACAGGTGTGCACTAAGTGGAAGGGAGGACATATTTTTCAAGGAGTGAGCCTGTGGTGCCTCAAGGTCTCTGTCCCTGAGGGACTGTCATTCTCCTTCTGTGGGGAATTCTCTCCTCGAACTAGCTCTGGGCAGGGCCCTGGTCACTGTGTTGATGTATGACATGCCCGCTCTCCCTTTCGTCACTGAGGTCTAAGCGTTCTTCCTCCCCTGGGTGGTTAGAAGAGCCATCCCCCTCTCTTCTCCTATATCTGGAGTCTCCTCTGTTTCTACCTGCTGGGGCTCCGCCCAGGCTCTAAGGGACATAACCAGGTCAAACTTTCTCATGTTAGAAGCTGCTGGCATTACAACTCCCAAAGCTGAACTACAGTGAATGTGGTTAGGCTAGCCAGATCAAGCTCAAAGGTATCCATAAGTTTTGGGTCACACAAAAAAAAAATCACTTTGCAAAAATTGTGTCAGTAGTTTAGAAAAATCAAAAAAATTAATTAATTGAAATTAGTCCAAATTCAAAATCAAAAACACTTTTTGCACTAGGACAATTCAAAGGATTTTTAATTTTCTTCACTTAAATGCTGAGTTGTGATATTAAACCCAAGTACTGGATCCCACCAATCTGCACCAAATTGTTGGAAAGTGAATTATTAGTAAGAACAGGTAGGTATCTGCACTTGGTAGTAGGCCTCAATCTCACATAAGCTCCAATCAAGGTCTCAATAAATTAATCCTTGCTCAACCCTTGATAGTTTGGCACCTGATCAGTTAGGCTTAATTTAGGAGAAAAATGTGTTAAGCATTTAATATCAACAAAACAGTAAATAAGGACTGGGAGCGGGGAACATGGCGGCCGGTTGAAGCGCTGACCGCGAACTCCCATCGGACGAGAGACGCGACCTGTGACCCCTGACCTGGAAATGACGCGCTGAGAGCCGGAGCAGTGCCGCAGTTGGATCGACGCGCGAGAGGATCACCGCGGCCGTAGAGGGGCCCCCTTGTTGTGACGAGGAAGAGGTTTGGAGGAGAGACGCCGGGGGAGAGACTAGGGGAGAGACTGGGATTGTGCAGGGCTCCTAGACCGGCGCCCGGGTGAGTCGCTCCTCTTGCCGGGAAGAGCTGTTGATGGCGTTTTTTTTTTTTTTTTTTTTCTTTCTTCTCTCTCGGTGTTGAGGCTGACAGAGCTCCCTACGTGAGAAACACACACTGATAAATCCAGATTGGTAGGAATACCATAAAACGTTAATTAACCGGAACATCGGATCTTTAAAAACAATCGCAGGTTGAATCTGCATAGGATTTTTTTTTTTTTTTTTTTTTTTTTTTTTTTTCCCCTTTGTGAGCCTTTTTTTTTTTAGACTTCTTCTGTCACCCACAGAGGTTGATGTTAAACCCTCTTATCATTAACTTTGAGCATTGTCTCTTTGCTTTAAGAGTTATTTCAACGTTGCTTCTACTCCTTGAATTAGACCGAGTTGGGCATCACTGGGCATCATTTGCCTATCGGGCTGGAGTAGCTATTTGAAGGACTCGGAAGGATCCTAGAAAATCCAGTTTTGGAATACGTTACTATTGGAGTGTACTTGTTTATATTGATCTTCCCGCCCCAGGTCGGGAGATTTAATTAAAAATCACGGCGAACAAGGAGGGGGGCGAAATTGCTTCGGCGAGAGGTGGTCAGGGGGTCCCCTGGAATCAAGCTTTAAATTCCAGTATTTGGGCTGAAGCAGTGAGGGGTGTGCGACGAGGGAGATCTTATACCTCTCGCTGTTCTCTTCGTGGGAGTTTACCGGAGACTCCGGGGCTTTCCACTAGGAGTAATCTGAACAGGAATAGGGTGGGAGGAGAACGTGATACCAGCAGAGCCTCTCGGTGCATGTCTCCAATCAAACGCCGCCCCAGGGTTGTACGGACAGAGGTTAAAAACCTGGTTGGTGCAAGGACTTGTAAGCCCGGCCCCCTGGGTGTGAGTGATAAGCCCCAGGCTTATTCATCAGAGACTGTAGCAGTTACAAATCCTGGATATAAGACTCACGGCGAAGTCTCTTTAAAGGGGACTGATCAAATTTTGTCATCTGTGGGCCCTCCTATCCCTCTCTTGGGGGAAGGTCAACCTGAACCTCTGGGGAGGAGTGAATCATTGATCACAAGATATTTTCGGACCACTACCTTTCCATCGCAGGATACGGCAAATAGTCAACTAACCTCAGATGATTTAGAAATGTCAAATTTAGCTATGCGTTTGGCTATGCGTTCGCCCCTAAATCCATTAGACAAGGATCTAGATGGACAGGGAGAGGATTCCTCTAAATTATCGGCTTTGTTAGAAGTGGAGAGTAACCCTCTCAGAGGTACAATGTCTTATGGTATGGACGTACAGGCCCTGCTAATCTCTCTTACTAAAGAGATTAGGGAAAAATTTGAGACATCAGAAAATAACCAAACAAGGATTCGGGAAGTATGTGAGGCTTTGGAAAATAAAATCACTTTGTTAACAGATCGGATGGGTAAACTCGAGACTGTGGTGGCGGCCCATGAGGAGCGGGTGGCAGCTCAATCTGAGGATATTTCACAATTAAAACGTGGGGAAAAGTTGTTACAGGACAAACTAGAGATTTTGGAAAATAACATGCGGAGAAATAATATCAGGCTTTTGGGTGTTCCTGAGGGATTGGAAGGTGAAGATATTAAGGGCTATGTGATTGCTTTGATAAAAGAGGTTATCCCAAATACAGCAGTGTTTAACCTGGAAGAGGATATTCAAAGAGTCCATCGTGACCCGTTCAAGAAAAATCCCGGGAGGAAGAATCCCAGGAGGATTCTGATAAATTTCAATACGTACTCTATCAAGGAAAAAATTCTGTCTGAAGCCCTTAAAGTTGGTGTTTTTTCCAAGGGGGATTGGGCCTTCAGGATAAGATCGGACTTGTCTAAAGCAACATTAGATAGACAGTGGGAATTGGGAAATTTTATGCGCGAGCTTCGTTCTCTTGGGGCTACCGTACAGCTAAGGTTTCCGGCAGCACTCCGGATCATGTGGAAGAACAAAATGTATAACATGAGAGATCCGGGGGAGGTTAGCGCATTTATAGACCAGATTAAGGCGTCACAATAAGATCTAGTGGAAGTATCTCGTCCGATGGGGAGTTCAAATTTAGGATAACAGGATGGTTATCCTAGTAGAATCAGGGAGGGTTCCCCAGGGTAGGGGGGTTGGGTTTGGGTGGGAGTTGGGGTTGGTGTTGGTGGAGGGGGTGGAAGGCACTGGGTGTGGGGGTTTGGGTTGGGTTAGGTGGGTTAGGTGGGTTGAAAGGATAAAAATAAGAAAGTCCTCATATGTTGTTTACCTAGGAGGGGGGTGCGCTGTGCTTATGACGTTTTCCTTTTCTCCTGACAGATATGTCTAAGTATGGGAATTTAAGATTGAAATTTCTTTCTTGGAATGTGAATGGTTTAAGGGTGGTAAGCAGGAGGAGGAAGATTTTTGAATATTTAAGATTGGCGGAAGAGGAGATTATCATATTGCAAGAAACTCATCTCCAACAAACAGAGTGGGAGACCTGGGTTAAACGGTTGAATTGGGTTTCTCTTAGCGTATGCTCCTCCCAAACTAGTGTGATAAAAGGCGTGGCAGTTCTGATCAAAAAATCCATAAAGCTTAGGATAGGATCGGTGCAAGTTGACCCTAGAGGGAGATGGGTAGTGGTAGAACTGTGCGTATGTGGCTATTGGGTCACGGTGGCAGGCTATTATGGACCTAACCTAGATGATCCCACACCATTTCAAGAGTTATTCAATATTTTACTTCTAGCTAGATATCCAGTGGTACTAGGTGGAGATTTCAACATATTGTTAGACCCTGTACACGATAAGTCAACCCCTCGAGGTACGGATAACTCTCCTAAAATGAGGGCACAGGTGAAACAAGCCATGCAAGATTTAGGATTGGTAGACATATGGCACTGCAGAGGAGGCGAAGGAGACAGATATACATTTTACAATAAAAAATATGGGCATAGATCTAGAATAGATTTTTTTTTAATACACAAAAGTTTATGCCCAGAGGTCAGAAAGGTAGCCCACAATCCAGCTCACCTCTCAGATCATTCAGCTGTAAAATTACACTTGGATATCAGGGTCGTAAATAAGGGTATTAGATGTATAATTAATCGCGCTATACTATTAGACGACTCTATAGTAGAAGCATTAAAAAAAGACACAAGAGATTTCTTTCTTTTGAACCAAGGTACGGCAAGTTTATGGTGTGTTTGGGACGCCTTTAAGGCTTATATTAGAGGGAGGCTTATGAGCCTGGCAATATACAAACATCGTGAAGAAAAAGAGAAATTGGGAGATATGGAATTATCTCTAAAAACCTTGCAAGCTGCAATCCATAAAGCACGAGCAGAAGAGAAGGTCAATTTATTAGAGGACTTGATATGTCAAGAGGTTAATGTTCGGACTAAGCTAGAGGCTTTTTTGGAAAATCGCAGTAAGTTAAAATGGGAAGCTAGCCGATATGCTCACCATGAATATGGAGAAGGTTGCAGTAAGCTACTAGCATGGAAGGTTAAGTCAGACCTCTCTAAAAGATATATTTCAGCAGTCAAATCGGACAATACGAATCAGATTTGTGTGGAGCAAGAAGAGATTGAGGGGGCATTTGTATCTTTTTTCCAAGACGTATACTCAGAAAGCCTGGTTAATTCAGACGAGTCGATTAGTGATTTTTTAGAAAAACTACACCTTCCAGCTCTAGAAGATTCTGAAAAGACCCTATTAAATTGTAAAATAAATGAGGCTGAGCTTATTGAAGGCATAAAAGCGTTAAAAAAAGGAAAGGCCGCTGGTCCAGACCACCTACCTAATGAATTGTACAAGGTCTTGGGGGAAGTTATTAGTCCATTTTTATTAGAATTATTTAATTCTATGCTGGTTGAGGGGGCTCAGACGCCTAAATCCTGGAGAGAGGCTATAATTTGTCTAGTTTTAAAGCCAGGTAAGGATCCAATGTCTTGTGCATCTTACAGACCCATCTCCCTGTTGAATGCCGACTACAAACTTTATACAGGGATTTTAGCCAGGAGATTAGGGAGTGCCATAGGCAATCTGATTCATATGGATCAAAAGGGTTTTATGAAAGGGAGGTATCTCCAGGATGTAACACATGAGTTATTTGCTGCAATAGACCTGGCGGAACAAGAAAAGACCCCTCTGGCGATCCTGACTTTTGATGCAGCAAAGGCCTTCGATCGGGTCAATTGGTCTTTTTTGAGGTTAGTGCTGGAAAAAGGAGGCTTGGGATTTCCTTTTGTTAGGACAGTCAGGGAATTGTATAGATGCCCCTCAGCGAGAATTCTGGTCAACGGCCAGTTATCACAAGAATTTAGGATTTGGCGGGGTACGCGACAGGGATGTCCATTGTCTCCCTTGCTTTTTAACTTATATATTGAGCCTCTGGCAATTTCTCTTAGGTTAAGTAAGGAAATTATTCCATTTCAAAGTGGGGACTGGGAAAAAAAAGTAGCATTATATGCGGATGATCTTATGCTATACACCAAGGATGTTAGTTCTACCCTACTTGCGTTCAATACTTTGATGGAGCAATTTGGTAAACTTTCTGGTTACAGCGTAAACACAGAAAAGACAGAAATAATGTGTTGGAATTTGACTTATGCTTCTCCTTTAGTCAAACAAGAGATCAGATATTTGGGTATTCGATTAACAAATGATCTAAATGAGGTACCTAAACTAAATTTTAACATAACATACAGAGAAACCAAAAAATTGCTAAAGACGTGGGCCGCTCTCCCTCTTTCCATAATTGGAAGATCCAACATTTTGAAGATGTGCATTCTCCCAAAATTCACCTTTTTATTCAACACTATTCCATTAGAGTTTAAGAACTGCTGGTTTAAAAAACTACAGGGGGATTTATCCTCGTTTGTATGGGCCTCTAAAGGAGTAAGGATCTCGTGGAAAAAGATGAGTAGAAAAAAAGAGTGGGGGGGCATTGCGTCTCCAGATTTCTTCAAGTATTATCTGGCATTTCAATTAAAAAACATTAGAAACCTATTGAATAAGAAGTCAGAATATGATCCGGCGTGGAAAGCCTTAACGGCACATCTCGAGGAAAAAGCAGATCATTTTCTATATAAATTCGGCCATCCTAAGTACTTCAAGAAGGTACGCTTGAAGACACTCAGACATGCATGCAACATTTGGATGTACTTTCGGAAGGTGCTAGAGATACCCTATTTTTGCAGCTCTGCCCCCATTTGGGATTCACCTGGTACTCCTGAATGCCTTACTGATAAATTATCAATTCCTTTGAGAGTGAGTGGGATTGTAAGATGGGGCCAGATAATGGAAGGACCAGAACTGTTAAGCTGGTCGACACTTTATGAAGGGACTGGAGGGACAGTCTCCAAATTCAAGTATCTTCAGATAGCTAGTTGGGTTAAATCGCAACAAACAGGAGAAATAGGAAGGAATATATGGGAAGGGAAATTAAACCAGAAAATCATTAATAAAGAAGTTGCTCTGTGGTACCATGCTCTGTTGGAAGCAACAAGGGATGGGACATCCCTTCCCTTGTTGAAGTGGGGGGGGATCTTTCCAACTCTAGATGTGTAATCTTTATGGTATAGGTCCTGCTCAGAATTGTGGTTCACGACCAGCCCGGCAGAGTTGAAGAAAAACCATTTGTTCACACTTCATAGGGTTTACTGGACGCCGGCCAGATTAACAGCTATCGGGAAAACTCAGAAAAACTGTCCGAGGTGTGGTGACAATAAGGCAAACGATATACACATGTTTTGGCAATGTTCAAAGTTGTGGGAATATTGGGAGGAGATAGGAAACACTCTAAAGATAATATTTAATGTGAACGTAAAATTGGATCTCTCTATGGTGGTGTTTGGGGTCAGTGAACAGGGTATGAATTATCAAAAATTGTCAGCACATCAGGAACACCTGTTGTTTGTATTAATACTTTTGGCTAGACGAGAAATTTGTCGTAAATGGGTTGACCCCTTTCCCCCCCGTTCTAAGGATTGGCGAATATCTGTAAATCGAATGTGCATAATGGAACAACGAGGTCCCCTTTCTAGAAGGGATAACTTCTGGATGAATTGGGAAAATGTCTACCAATAGTATATTATTTCCCCTTTTTTTTTTTTTTTTTTTTATTACTGTTTTGCTGTCTGGTCTCCTCCTCGTGCAACTTAAGTCCAATGATTAGTACTCCCCTTACCCAATACTGGGCGATGCTTTGGTTATGACTAGGTTTCATAGAAAATAGTATATCCTGGTTGATGGCATACGATTGGGAGAATAATAAAACGTAGACCAAACGGGACGACCCAAGGGTTACGTTTCCCCCGTCCGGTACCATTTTTCTTCTACCAAAGCATGGGTGATAATTATGAGGACAAAAAAAAAAAAAAAAAAAAAACAGTAAATAAGTAAAACACAAACACAATAAAAATCCATAACTAATTAATAAAAATAGGAAATATTTTTTCTTTAAAATGACACCAAAACTACAAACATCCAATGTAGGGAACCAAAGATCTGAATTTTTAAAATATGAAGTGTAAAAGGATGCTTTCTAATGCCTAAAAGCAGAAAGAACCAACCGCGGACATCTGTTCGCACTTGACCAGGGGAAAGTCAAAGTTTGAGGCTGACCGCAATGGAGACGAATTTGGACCCACTATGTGGGAGGCGTCGGTCAAAATTTTACCTTTAGACTTAGGGCCTCATTAAGACTTTTGCGGTCAGAGTTATCTGACCGCCAAAGCCGCGGGGAGGAGGATGTCTTAATACTGGTGGTCTCCCCCCAGTCATACTATGATGTTTCCACCATGCTGAGCAGTGGAAACCTGGTATTATGATGTTTCCGCCAGTCAGATTGGTGAAAACAGTGCGACGGCTCAGGATCCAAGGCCAATGCCGTGGCATAACAGCCCCTTCTGAATGCACATTGTCTGCAGAGCAGATAGTGCACATTCTGAGGGAGCTGGCAGGGGGACCTCTGCACTACTCATGTCCTTGGCATGGGTATGGGCAGTGCTAGGGTCCCACTGTTGCTCCCCAGCACTGGCTTCCTGCCAGCCTTTCCATCGTGGGGACCCCTCCATGAAAAGGCTGACGGAACGAGGACTCATAATCAGCACCGTGGTTGACCATGATTGTGACCGCCACCACCCCGCCGGGATACATGATCCTGGAGGTAGTGGCTGTTCCCTGCTGGTCCGACCACCAAGATTGTAATCTGGTGGTCGGACCGCCAGGAGTGCGACGGTCTGACCGCCACCCCAGGTTTAGCGGTTCTCGGACCGCCAGGCTCGTAATGGGGGCCTTAGGGGCTGATTATGAGTTTGGCAGATAAAAACATCTGTCTGCCAAACTCCTGACGGGGAGGTCTCCATGGTGCTGGCAACCTCCTCACTGGCTCCATTACAAATTTCCCAATGGGCTGACCAGTCAGCCCAGTTGGAAGGGTGTGGCAGTATTGTCATCGGCTTATAATAGAGCCAACGGCAATGCTGCCACATGCAGAGTGCACCAGCACCCTCAAAAACGCACACTGTCTGCACAAAAGACGGTAGGTGCTGCCCATGCCGTTGGCACAAGTGGGTCATAGGCATGGCAGTGCAGGGGCCCCCAGTGGCCCCTGCACACTTTCCCCGCCAACCATTTTATGGCAGTCAGACCGCCATGAAAAGGCTGGAAAAAAACAAGGTTGTAATCAGCAGGGCAGCACGATGGTAGGTTTTCAGGTCTGGCTGCCAACCTCATAATGTGAAGGTCAGACCACCACAGCTGCAGTGGTCTGAACTCCACGACAAGGCTGGCGGTCTTCAGACTGCCAGCCTTGTAATAAGGCACCTAATCTTTTTCTTAGAGCTTTCCTGGAGCTTTGTCTCTTGTCCTTGAGTGGGGCTCCTCTTTAGGCTGGCTTGCGATGTGGCGATGGCAACGTGACTCAATGTGAGATTCTAGTCAAATCCCGAAGTCTCGCCATTGGCCCACGAGCAGTTAGCCTTAACGTAGGAGAAAAGGGTGTGAAGCATTTTATATCAAACAAAAAGTAAATAAGTAAAACACAATAAAAATCCAACAGCAAATTTCTAAAAATATGAAATATTTGTTTCATTAAAATGACACCAAAACGACAAACATCCAATGTAGGGAACCAGAGATATGGATTTAGAGAGATTAAATGTAAAAAAGATGCTTTCTAGTGCCTAAAAGCAAAAAGTGCAAACCACAGACATCTTGCCGCACTTGACCAAGGCAAAGTCAAAGTTTGAGGCCAATCGCGATGAAGTGAAAGTTGGATACACTGAGCGGGAGGGCTCTGTCAAAATTTAACCTTCAGACTTAGGGCCTGATTTAGATCTTGGCAGTCTTACCATCAATCCACCGTGGCAGTGGCCTTGAGCATTTCATGTCAATAAAACAATAAATAAGTAAATTGCAACACACAATAAAAATCTAACACAAATTTTTTTAAAACAGGAAATATTTTTATCATTAAAATGGCACCAAAACAACAAGAAACCAATGTAGGGATCTGGAGATATGCATTTTTAAAGCTTTAGGGCCACATTATGTAGTTCTTTGTTTGGGTCGTAAATGTCCCGACTTGCATAATCCGGCTGTTTGTGACAAAAAAAAGCATTTTCCAATGTGCAAAACCTTATTTTGCGATTCGGTAGCCTATTACCGAATCGCAAAATGGGTTTATGACTTGGGTTTAGGAAGGGGCCATGCCAAGGGCGTCCCTTCCTAACAGCAACTCACAGGGGGATGTGCAATTGTTTTGCAACAGGGAATGCAGTCGTAAAACAATCGCAGTTACCACCAACTTAAAATTGGTGGTAGCCCATTTGCAAGCAGGAAGAGGTTCCAAAGAGAACCCTTCTCCTTTGTGAATGGGGGCGCCAACATTTTTTCTGGCAGACAGTGGTCCCATGGACCACTGCCAACTTTGAAAAATGGAAGGAAACTTTTCATTATTTTTTTGTAATGCATCCCATTTTCCTTTAAGGAAAAAGCTGCATTTAAAAAAAATGCTTTTTTGAAAAAGCAGTCACCCACATGATGGACTGCTGTCCCCAGTAGGCCACCTTCCATGTGAGTGCCATGCCATTCCCAAATTGGTCGAAAATTGCACCTGCCTCATGAACATTAATGAGGCAGGACCCTTGCGACCCATTTGCAAATCACAAACAGTGTCTGAGACACTGTTGTACATCAGGTTTTGCGACTTGCAGATTGAGAGCCACTGAATTTTGCAATTTGTGAGTTGTAAAACATGTGGCCCTAAAAAAGATGCTTTCTAGTGCCTAAAAGGAAAAAGTGCCAACCACGGACATCTAGTCATACTTGACGGGGCAAAGTCAAAGTTTGAGGCCAACAGTGATGGAGCCCATGTCAGACACACTGAGCGGGAGGCCTCTGCCAAAATTTTACCTCCAAACGTATGACCTGATTTAGATCAGGTGGTCTTACCGTCAATCCACTGTGGCAGTGGCCCTGAGCATTTAATATCAACAAAACAGTAAGAAACTAAAACACAGCCCATAATAAAAATCCAACATTCATTTATAAAAATAGGAAACATATCTATCTTTAAAATGCCATAAAAATGACAAAACTCTAATGTAGGGAACCGGAGATATGAATTTTCAAAGATTAAATGTGAAAAGATGCTTTCTAGTGCCTGAAAGCAAAAAGTGCCAACCATGGACATCTGGTCGCTCTTGACTGCGACAAAGGCAAAGTTTGAGGCCAACCGTGATGGAGCCCGAGTGAGATACTCTGAGCAGGAGGCATAGGTCAAAATTGTACCTTCGGACCTGAGTCCCGAATTAGATTTCCGGGTTTACTGCCAATCCACTGCGCCAGTGTCCCCACGAACACGGACAAGTCCACGGTGTTCTGCCCATTGCATTTAGATGTATTGCAGCTGAGCCACGCAATGCCACAACAGAGTGCTCTTTCTAGTCATCAGGCGGGAAGGTTCTCGCCGACCACCGGTGGATAGCTGTTGGTCGGAGTCCATCACTGGACCCAATGGACATCAGACAATTGCAGTGGCTATGAAATGCAGGTAAGTCACACATATTCACTGTACCTATCTATATGTGTACACCTGTATCACACACGACACAACACGTCACATACACACTTGTATCAATTGCCATTCACAGCACTGCAAACACACATTGACATACATCCAACACACAACCTACACACTCTATTGACATTACATTAACACACAACACAACCACAAAAACCAACACAACTACACATTCCTCTGCACAATCAGACTCACACAAAGGCGCAACTACACATATCACAGCAATGACCGCCACACAACAACACTCACATGAAAGTTGCACGTAGCAACACACCACACAACACAACACAACATATGCAACAACATCAAACTCATATGCAAGTGGCACACATAGTCACACAACCACATCATCCACTCCAGGCCCCTCCACCTCAATCAGCCAATTGCACTGCACACACATCTACACATATTGACTCACATACACAACTGGAAGCACAACATGACAGGTACAGGTCCCTTGCAGTGGGCACACATGGACACAGTTAATATGTGTGATTGTACCATTATTGTAGTGCAGCATTCATTTGGCAATGAATACTGGCACCAAAACAACAGTTGTGTATGTGTGCGATATGTGTAATATGCCAGTGTGTTTACATCCACGTCTGACTCAATCGTGTCCGGCGATGGGAGGCTCGTGTTTTCTCCCTGGTCCAGTGGCAGCAGCAACGGAAGGTCTTGTCCAGTAGTGTCCAGTCAAAAACAGAAGTAGATTCTATAAAAAAGTAACTTTTTCATCCTTTTCCCCCATTCCGCCACCTCAGATGTGGAGGTAGGACCGCCACAGATGGCCTGACGATTGGTGCATCCAAATCTGCACATTGGTAAGGGTTGCTGGAGGCACGGCGTCTGCCACTATTTCCTATGGTGCCATCGATACAGATGAGAATCCTTGGCAGAGTCAGCAGAACTTGGGCAAGCTTTGCCTATGGAACTGCCAATATTTAAATCAAGTGGGTGGACCACCAAGGCAGCAGATGGGTTTTCAGCCAGAAAAACAACGGCGGGACCGTTACTGCCAAGATCTAAATCAGGCCCTTAGTCTATTTCCTGGAGCTTTTTCTCTCACCGTCGAACGGGGCTCCTCTTCAGTCTGGCTTGAGATGCAACAATGGCGGCTTGGTTTAGCATGAAGTCCCGGTCATCTCTTGAAAATCTCATATCTGGAGAAAAGCTCCAGAGCTACAGAGGGACAAACCTGAAATTCAGGCCAGGTAACAGATTGACGTCGCCGGCTTGACTGTTGTCAACAAGTCGGTCACCTTATGGAGCTTTTTCACGAACTTGCTCCAAACCTCTCCAAACTTCTGGATCTTCTTCCAGAAGTCCTTTGTGGGGTCTTGCAGTGTCCACAAACTTGGTCCAAGGTTCTAAAAGCTCTGAGTTCCTCCTTGGAAGTTGGGACTACAATTCCAGAATGCATATGGTCAGAATCCTCAAAAGGCCACTGGAAGCTGGGCAGCTGGGCTCCTCTTGCTGTACTTGATGCAGGGGACTCATAGTAGATCCTTTGGACCTGTTGCTTACAAGGAGTCCACTCCTAGCTCTTCAGAAGTAAGGCAAAGTCATTTTGTGGTAAAACCCTCAGTGTGCAGCTGGTTGTAGTCTTTGTGGGTGCAGTCCTTCAGGTGCAGGCCAGGGGTTCAGCTGGGCAGTCCTTTTCTTCAGTCTTTCTTCCAGAAGGGATCTGAGTTGCTGGGCAGCTCTTCCATATTTATCCATGGTCCTGGATTGGCAAGCAGGGGGACGTCATGGGGTTAATTTAGTGTTTTCCTTGGGTACACTTAGTTTAGCTCTGGGCCTGTGCCCTTTTACCTACTTCATTTCATTTATTCCTTATTATTATTTTAGCATTGCTTTATTTTAGTGGAGGTGTTGTATCATTGTTATCAGCTGTCCTTCCACATAAAATGTATTAGTTCTTTTGCATGACATTTCATCTTGTGCTATGCCCAAGGCTGTACACTATAATTTACAGAGTGTTGCCTGTCCAAGAGTACGATGTGCAACATAAACAGAAAAGATGCAATATCACATCAGGGCAGTTCTCTGAACAACAACACGTTCTGCCCCACACCAGGGTAGAGGGGACATTCCAGCCAATGATCTCATGCTATACCATGTTGTCACAGCTCTGCTGAACTTGGCCTCATCATTCCATCCACTTGGGAGGACTGCCAGCAGACCAACAGGCAAAACCCCTATGCATTACCAGGTATGAGGATTTGGCTTCTTTGCGGAGACTAATATGGGCAGATTAGGGCTAAAACTGCTAACTCTTTCATGTAGATTTTTTGTAGTGCAGGTAGGAATGTTAGATGCACTAGTTGGAAAGGATGTTGGGACTTTTTATCTGTTTCTCGTTCCTGGTCACAATGATAATTGTGTTATGTTTCATCTTTCTTATTATCCAGATTCATGCCTTTTTATGTAGAATGCAGTTGCTTCAATAAATATATTGAGCCAAATCCTGCTTCTGTTTTTCTTTGCATGTAGGAGACTTATGTAACTGAGACAAAGCGGTAAAATCTGTTCCACCATGACTTCTCCGAGGAGTCACAGAGTGTCATGCGTCAGGCTGCCACAAACCACCTTTACTTCTAGGTTTGTGTGAGGTGCTGCTAGCTGGCCGAAAAGGTTAGGCAGACAGCTACCAGACAGTGTGGGATAGACTCAGTTTCCCACACACAGTGGTGTTGCCACCCGAAACCACCAGTCTCATCCCCATGATGAGAGTCCTACAACAGGGGTACCCCTGACCAATGGGGTGTAGGGTGTCACCATCTGGGGTGGCCACTTCCTGTGAAGTGTGGAAAGCATTGTTCCTTGAAAATGCAAGATTAAGAAAATCTCTCCTGGAGGTTAGATCTGGCTGAACCCATCTACTGGTGTGGCTAAGTTTCCCTAACACACTCCTTCCAGCCCATGGCCTACTCTAATTGCTGGGGCTCCCATTTGGCTGGGGGTGCAATAAGTGGGAAGACCAGTTTGGCCACCCTACTTCCTTCCTGCTCTGTGATCTGCTACAGTAGTTCTCCACCCACCAGATACTTCCATTGTTTAAGCCCAGGCCACTTTGCTCCTCATTGAGGTAGCTTGGCTCTGGCTGCCAGAGACTAACCAACCAATAAAGGCCATTACAGGGCTGATTTAGGTAACATTTAGAAAGAGTTCTCAAACTCATTCCCTTTAAAAGTTATAATAAATCCAACATTGGCAAGTGTTTGGTTTATTCTAGCTATTACATTTATAAATCACATGACATAGTTAACACTTTCCTAGCAGAAATGAGACTTTATTATTTTAAAGTAAAGCCTTCCTATGTTAGCCTATGGAGCTAATGTACTACAATGGGGGAAAACGAATTTAGCAGTTTTTCCCTCACCAGAGCTTATAAAACAGTTTTTATAATGTCCCTACTTATATTTACATTGCACCCAACTCCCTTGGGGCACCTAGGGCAGACTTTAAGGGTGACATACATAACAATAAGGTAGTTTAAGACTTTGGAAGTACTTTTAATTCCAAAGTCAAATTTGGGTTCATTTTAATTTAAAAGCAGTTAGCAAAGCAGGCCTGCCTTTAAAATGACACTATACACCACAGTAGTGCACCCATGGGTGCGCTCACTCCACTGAGGTCCCTAAACCTACATGCCCTACCATATACTAGGGATGTACAGGTAAGTTGTTTGAGACCTATTATAATTGTGCCTAATTGCATATACCTTTTACACAGAGCATTGGCCCTGGGCCTAGTTAGCGGAGCCCAGGGCACAGTCAGAATCAGTAACCTCCTCTATCAGACAAAAATGGGGGTGATCAGGGCCATAAGGATGGCTTTCCCCCATATTGACACTAACAGGTAATGTATACCTATGAAGAAGAATGTTCTTTCCAAATACAAGAACCTCATGTTCAAAGTAAAGTCAGAATTTGTGGGGAATGTTTAATACCGTTTAGGATTCCTGTAGACAAGAGCACACATTCTGCACCTGGTGGCTGTCAGGTTTACCAAGATGTGAGAAAAGGACAGAAATACAGCAAGAGGTATGGACACATGAAGAAAGGTATATCAATCACCCAATGAAGTATCAGAAAGACGGGAAATGTAAATAATTTAGTCGTAGACAGATAAAACAATGCCCTTTTAGGCTTAAGAACATCTGGAGTCTCCTGTCTAAATTGTCTCTTTTGGCATGCATGGTTGTACTACAACTGCTTCTTCCTTCTGTGAGGGTCTTCCCCCTGTGGCACTGTTTTCCGCCAGCATTTACATTGCAGTGCTACCGCTGTGAAACAGCTGACAGAGAAGGGGGTCATAATCCCCAGGGCATCACTTCTTGCAGCACTGCCGTGGTAGGTTAGGACACCACAACCACCTCCAGACTGCTGATATCTCCAAACCAGGGTTGTAATTTGGCACTCGGACCACCGCATTGGCAGCGGTCCGACCGCCATCCGCGAGTCTGGCAGTCTGCTGACCGCCAGACTCGTAATTACCCCCTGAGTCTCACCATACCTAAAGCACCAAAGGAATGTATCCTTGTGTAATGTAACTCAGTCGCGGCTCGCAGGAGGGAAAAGGGGGGGGCAGCATGTGTTGGGGGAGGGGTGAAACGACAACAAAATAATAATTTAAAAACGTACCTTTCTCACTGCGCCGTTCCGATCCGCTCCTCTGGCTGCCAGTACTTACAGGCACAGGCTCCCAGCCTGCCCAGCGGCCAATCCTAACACTGCTTTCATGCTGCTAGCAGCATGAAAGCAGCATTAGGACTGCACAGAGCACCCTGCCTGGTTGCTCCGAGGCAGAGTGGAAGTTTCTGCCTGCTGTCTCCAACCTGGCAACACAGTGCAGAGTTGGAGAGAGCCTATTGCACATGTGTGTTTGCCCGGCCAGAGACGGCTGGCCAATCTTACATGAGCACTGAGGGGAGTGCTGGGTACTCCCCCTAGGTCCCCCTAGGTCCTTGTCACGCCTCATGGCCCCACCCATTTTACAACAAAACCATAATAAACATAGCTTAGAATGGTAGTGTTAAAAAAGTTTTGTGAGCTGCTGCTGCAGCTGGCGGGAGGGGGGTGGTGCTCAATAGCGGAGGAGCCACCCCTCATGTAAAGCACCCCAATACCTTTGGGTCAAGTCTGTGCCATACAAAACTGCAAAAACACAAATCAATTAAGTGTTTTGCACACTGTCGTTGGCATATACTTGGGCCTAATTTGGGTGATATTTGTGCTACTTTTTGGCTCTTTTTTCTCTGGTAGACATCCTGGGAGACCTAGGTCTTCATTTGGAACTTGACACAGGGAATACTCCGTCACAAACGTGACCTATATCCCGTCCACCGTATTACAATCTCCATAGGATATAAAGGGATCGTAATATGAGCGAAGGAGATATAAGTCCTGTTTGTAATGGAGTATTCTCCTCTGTCATGTTCAAAATCAGGGGCATTTTTGTTATGAAGCTCCCTAATCTCCTCAATAACTGCAGAATCTTCAGTAAAAAATACTTACATTTTTCCAAATTGATTCTATCAAGATAGCAGTCAGAAGTGCAACATTTTTGGCATAAATTCAGATTGTAAGTACTCAAGTTGCTCATTAGAACACTACAGTAAACTGATGATCACCAGGGAGTTAACTGGGCAGTCTACTGCTGGTGTTGAAAGTGCACGTTTCAGTCTACATGACCGAATGTTTTAATGAAGAGGAAAAGGAACATATTTGAGAATCACCTAAAACATGTCCTAATTTTTCTTTCTACAGCAGTATCCGTAATTTCTATGCCAAAATAAAATCCTTTATTTTTCTCCTTTCTAACTTACAGGCCTGATTTAAGAGGCCCTAGTGCCACCTTAGCGCCACCATAGCGTTATTTTTTTTTACACTAAGGAGGTACTAAAGTGTTTTTTTACTCACGCCATATTTACAAAGCGGCACAATGCATGCTTTGCTCCACTTTGTAAACCCTTGCGCCACATGATGTCTGCACCAGGCATAATGTATGCAAGAGAAGCGTCCCCCCGTTAGGGGGGAGCTGAAAAAATTGTGCAAGGAAGTCTAAGAGATTTCTGTGCAACGTTTTGTTTGGCACTTTTAACGCCTGCACAGAGCAGGCGTTAAAAGGGGGCATTCCATTTAATGCAATTGGACCCTATGTACTCTGCAGGAGTAGTGCCCAACTTCTGTCATTTTAATGCCTGCTCAGACCACCCACGACTAACTCATTTAAATCAATTGGCTCCTGGCACTTTGCTACACTACCGTCAACATTTTTAACACTAGTGTAGCAAAGTGCCACAATAGCGTCAAAATGTTTGATGGTATTGTTCTGACTATTGCCAAGGTGCACTGTATCTTAAATATGGCGCACACATGGTGGCATTGGGGATGGAGCAGGGAGGCACAAGAAAAGTGGAGCTTCATTGGATGTAGCAATACTTTTCTTAAATTCAGCCCCTAGTTTTTATTCAAACATTGTACACCACAACACCATAAAAAAATTACATATCAAATCAGAATCAGCACAACAGGCAGATCTAGCTCTTTGCTTTATTTCCTTCTGTTTTGGGAGACATCTGAGGTAGTCAGAGAGAGGTGCATAGGTAACTGGACTATTATTTTAAATAAAATATTCTATGGCAACAATGTGGTCCAGGGGAAATGGAATAATCACTAATAAAAACAAATTATGATTTGTCTGCTGTGCTCCACAGCCAGGGTGACCTTGCAGAAATAGAATTACACCTAAGAAACTGATTGCTTTAGTGCAGCTGTGTGTCTTTGGTGGATGGATGGAGTAATGAAATGGATCGGATGGATGAATCAAGACAAAACGCAGAATTAAATAACAATAAAAATAAAAATAAATAATTTTAAAAAATGTAATTAAAATTCAAAATAAAAATAAAAAAGTAAAAAAATAAAAAATATTCGAAAACATATTTTAAAAGAAATTAAAAAATACAATTCAAAATAAAAAAGTTAAAAAATATAAAAAATAATTACATTTTTTTAAATCAAATAAATGAAAAAATGAAATTAGAAATGGCATACACTTTAAATGAAAATTTAAAATACAAATTTAAAAACTAAATAGAATAAAATATATAAGAGAAACTTAAAAAACATATACCAATAGTTAACAATGTTTGTATGTAAGCCTATGTCTTAGACACACTGGCTTCACAGTGTGTGCACAAAATAGCTGCCAGCGAGTCACATGGTCAAACAACAACAACAAAGAGGAAGGAGGAAGAATGGAGAACAAAGAAGGCATGCAAGCCTATAGCAAGGGGCACTGACTGGATGGACAAAATGGCTGCCAGCCAGCCAAATGATCAAACAACAATAAGGAGGCTTGGCAAACAAAGAACACATGCAAGCCTATGGCAAGGGCCACTGGCTACATGCACAAATTGGCTGCCAGCCACATGGTCAAACAACAACAAGGAGCAATGAGAACAAAGAAGAACACATGCAAGCCTATGGCAAAGGAACAGTGGCTGCATGCACAAAATGGCAGCAGCCCCATGGTCAAACAATAAGGAGCAAAGAAGCAAGGCAAACAAAGAACACATGCAAGCCCATGGCAAAGGACACTGGCTAGATGGACAAAATGGCTGCCAGATGGCCACATGGTCAAACAACCACAACAAGGATCAAGGAGGCATGACAACCAAAGAACACATACAAGCCTATGACAAAGGGACACTGTCTGCATGCACAAAATGGCTGCCAACCACATGGTCAAACAACAACACAAGGAGCCAGGAGAACAAAGAATAACACATGCGAGCTCCTGGCAAAGAGACGCTGGCTGCATGCACAAAATGGCTGTCAGCCGCAGGTCAAACAACATCCTCCTGTGTCATCAAATATTATTGCCACTTAATGTAAACTTTTTGCAAAAAAATAAAATGCAAACAATAGCCAACATTTTAAATTTAATCCAATACCTTCTCTGCCCTAAATGAAGTTTTAAAAACATGTACCACTGAAGCATTTATTTAATGCACTGACGACTAATAGTACTGGCCTGTGTCGACTGGCTTAGTGGCCCTTTGGAAATCCAGGCCACATACTATAATAATATTGCAAAAGGAAACATTTAGAAAAGGTACTGAGCTGTTCAACAATTTTCCTTTACAAAGGGTGAAAAATCAATTAAGTGCGAAATAAATAATAAGTAGGCCCATAATTAAACTCCAGGGCACCCACCACTATACATTTTTTAAATCAAATTAAAGCAACAAAGAAATACTGCTGCATGCCCAAGCAAACAAGCAACAACTCACTTGTTCAATATAGTTTTAGAACTTAGTTATGTGATGTCACGAAAACAAAGTCCTTAAGTCCAAAGGTAAATTCAGGAGATAAAGAGAGTGATCCTTCCACCTCAAAATCCAAGTGAAAAGTGACCAGGGGATGAACAAAGCACTGGGGGAGCCTGCAGGCCAGGAACAAGAAGTTAGAGTCGCTGACACACTGCCTTCCTGTTTGAAAAAAAGGCTTCTCAAACTGAAAAACAAATTCCAGGGTCCATTGGAGAAGAAAATCTAGTCAAAAAAGCTATTTTTGACTAGATTTAGTGGCTCTGGAGTAGAAAATTTGCTTCAGAAACGAGCTTGCGCTCGCGAGCAGCAAGTCTTGCCCACAAGCGTGGCTGGAAGCCAAGCGAGAGAACACACAGTATTGCACGCGCTCACTAGCGGTCCAGGAGAATCGTTGCACTTGCGAGAGAGGGCCGAAACCCAATCTCGCGAGTGCGTACAAATTCTGCTCCATGTCGGACAGTGGAATTTGTGTATTCCGGAACTCTGAAACTCCACCGGCGGAGCTTAGTTCTCCGCCCAGGCTTACTTAAAATGTGACCTAATTTTTCTTTCTATAGCACTAACCATGATTTCTGTGACAAAATGAAACCTCTCATTATGCTCCTTTCTAAATTCAATGTTTTAAGTTTTTCCAGTGTGATTCAATCAAGATGGTTTCAGCTTTGCCACAGTTTTGTCATAAATAAGACTGTTAGTGCTCTAGCTGTTCTTTAGAACACTGGGAGGCAGTAACAGAACACAAAGGTATCAACTGACAGGCTGCTTCTGTTGAAAGTACATGTTTGACTGAGGATGTCATACTTCATTCTCATATAGTTGGGAAAAATAGTGTGAATGTACAGAAAATATGCTCTCATTTGAGTTTTCTCTCAAGAAGATTCATGAAATCCCAGCAGAAGGCTTTTTCACATGGTAAAATCACCTTAGCAATGAATGATTTATATTGTAACTAAAATCTGTAATCATCTTATACGTTCTCCTTTTTGAGACCCTCAAAACCGGCCATTCACTACAATGTTTTTTCAATAGGCTGCTATCATATATATTGGTGCCAAGATGGCTGCCATCACTTTCTGGTTGAGGTACTGACAGTCAATCAGATCTCACCATGAGGTTTGTGCTTAGGCTCCACCCAGATATACAAATTTCTTTTTCCTTTAATATCTCAAAACTACTGACCAAATTCATACAAAGTAACAAAAAGTGTGCTTTCTGGACCAAGAGCTAATTTCCCACCAAATTTGGTGTAATTCCATTTAACGGTTCCAGCTGCAGTTGTGCCTAAAATCTCTATGGAATTTAACATGGGAAATATATGTATATAGCTAAAGAGATAGATAGATAGATAGATAGATAGATAGATAGATAGATAGATAGATAGATAGATAGATAGATAGATAGATAGATAGATAGATAGATAGATAGATAGATGCTGAAATAAGGCAAAAACATTTTTAAAACGTTCTTAAGTTCACCTGTTTTACTTTACTGAGCTACTGAGCTAACTGTAACTTACCCCCACTGCCATGCACTGCTTCTGACCTCACATATTACATCACTCATGACATGTTAAATGGCACCACTGATGACTTAAACTTGAGCAAGTTTACTACTTTTGGCAATTTACAATATCTGAGTATCAACAGTATAAGAGTAAATTACATGTATAAACTCTACAAAAGTGTGAGTTACCTTTATGAATAGCCCATGGACTTTGTGAATAACTCACAGGCCATTCATTTTGGTGGATACATTTAAGTTACAAATTTGGAGTAAATTTACACACAGTTTTACTTTTAATCAAAGCAACTTCTTCTTCTTTGGCAGTGATAAATGTTTGTTCCACCTTTTGACAATTTTCATGCAGTTAACGCTTAGCTCATGGTACTGTCCTCCTTAGGGACTTCCTTGTCAAAATTCTAAACAGCAATAACATTTGGATTAGGTCTCCACTAGTCAATATTTGTCAACCTCAATTGTCATGGATTTGGCAGTTGCAGAACCACTCCTTTGTAGCATGTAATTATTAATAGACCTGTACTGCCGAAACAGGTGTTGTTGCATCTAGAAGGTGGAGTTGGCATCTCCTATATAAAGGCTTTTACAGGGACTCTGTTATCATGAGTGTTTGAAAGAATGAATTAAATGTTAGCATACTAACCTTTGCTTAACATCCTTGAAGGACACCCAATGTTAAGTGATGCACATGTAGTCTATGACTTGACTACTGATCCACATGTTTGTCATACGATTGATGGACTACATCATCAATTCATTCTTTGCTTTGACAAACAACTCCAGCACTTGAGGGTGCTGTGCTGCCACAGCAACAGTGGGAAAATAAGTCCAGGTTGGAACCTTCGATTTTAGACAGATGGCTTCCACAACTTATAGAAACCCCTCTCCTTATAACAAAGTAAAAGGCAATAGGGCAATCACTAACATTTTGTCTGGCTTCCCATTGCATAAACAGACTAGCTCATAGGTTTGATGGTACAAGACCCCTTGCCAACATAATTTGATATTAGGTTGTTTTGACTATGTTCTTTTTTACGATAATTCCACCAGTGACCAATAGGTAGAAGCAGGTAAGCTGCTTGGATGCATTGGGGGTGGCTATATTTTTCTTTTGTTTGCACAATGGGGAGGCTTCCAGGGGCAATGACTGCACACTATGTGTGACATTTGCAGGGATAACCTTTTCTTCCTCACCTCTATCTCCTTTTATCAGTTCAAATTCTCCTCCATCACCAGCAGCTATCTTTTAAAGTTGTTCTTCCCACATGATTCTGTGTTGATTTCTAAATGGAACAGTTGGATTCCAGTACTGTGATATTCACCTGGCTCACTACACCGCAATGGTTTGTGGCGAAGTGAACATTCTGCAATGCAGGCTTCTGGTGGCTGAAATGTAAAGAAGTACAAAACTGAGGATGCAGGCTCTCTTACCAAGCAAATATCTGAAGAACATGTTAAGGTGGAACTAGGCGATTGTGCTTACCTTTTTCTAGAGTGGGCTGTGACTGCAGTTGGGGTGATGATAGATTTGATAGCTTCTTGAAAAAGATGAAATCAGGTGATGTTGGTGCTACTATGGGAGTCAGGGCAGATTGAATAGAGGTGACTTGCTCTTGCTCTGTGTCACTCTCTACATGCACTATCAGTGTTTCAGTAGCTCTGTTACTTCCAAGGCTTTCAGGAATCTCAGTTTCTCTTGTCTATCATTCTAGTTCTAGTGTGGAATGATTTTTCTGTTCCTTGCAGGAGACCATGAACCACATGATTCAAATGTATCAAAGTGTATCCAATGGAAGAGCAGTCACAAATTTAAGCTTTCTGCTCTGTTACTACCCCTAGAACAGTAGGTGTTGCTGATTGAGTAGATGCTGGGACAGTTCCATTCACTTTTTTTAGCCATGACTGCAGTCATAGCAATGCTGAGAGACGCATGCTTCTTCACTCTGCTGGCAAAAGGATAAGGGCTTAATTCAAGTTGTGGCACTGGCAACAGACTTCTTTATCTTCTCCCTGTCACTTTCTTCACTGGAACCTCCTTTTTTTAACATCTTCTTTTCTTTTTGTATGGGTCTGGTGAGCAAGCGAAAAGATATTTCTAGACTACTGTCATGGGTTCATTTTACACACTGCTTGGGTACACGTATTTCAGCTTAGCTTAGTACTGCAGCCTATGCCCTTTCACAGACATATGTGTTCTTATTTTATTTATTCGGTTTTATTCATTTTAGCTAGTCTGCTTTTTAGTGGGGATGTTTTTTTCTATGAATGTGTTGTTATTACTTCTGTGCACAACATTTTACCATTTACCTCTGTCCAAGGCTGACAACAATAGTACATGATAATCCAGGTAATATTGTCGCCACAAGAGTTTGTAAGCAGTCCAACACTTAGGCACATGCCCACGTCAGGCCTTTTTCACAGAACAAAAATATGGTTCTTATAAAAACACTGTACAGGCCAAGGGAAAACAGGGAGGTTGTTTGGAAAAACCAAAAAAATGAAAAACGATTGCATGGGCTTCTTTTAATATCAGTATTCCTGGAAAATTAAACAAAATGATGAATAATCAGAAACATCAACTGGCTCAACACACAGCATGGGCCTCAAAGGAGGGAGGCATAGAGAACACAACCATAATGGCTATTGCCTCCTGGCCAGGAAGGAAGGAGGCATGGAGAGCTAACACAAAATGGCTGCCTATGACACACATATGCACACTGGCCAAACACAATGGCATTCATGCAAGGATAACAAAGGGCAAGGCATGGAGAACAAAGAGAAAATGGGCACCTACCACACACACTCACAAACACCCTCGTGCACAGACACACACACAGACACACACTGGGCCCACTAAAATGCATATCACTGCTTGTAAGCATAGAAAACAAAGCGAACAAAGCTGCTGTATCCTGGCAGCTGCTCTCCCCATCTAAAGAAACTTGCAGGATTCCAGGGAAAGGAATATATAAATACGCACCCAAAATGTACCTGGGCCGACCAATGGGCCTAGGAAACCACCAGTAATGCAGAAACAATAAATTCAACAGCACAGAAAAATAGAAACAGTGAAAAAAAATTAAAATCAGTTTGTAAAATGCCTTAAATACAAACAGCACAAAGTGGCAATTACCCTTGCAAAATACATTTGAAAGTAAAACAATTAATTAACCATCTCACACAAACACAAAGACACACACAAAAAGGGAAACAGTATTTACCATGACTCCTGTACAGTGACATGCCTTGACAACGATGCCTTCATAACAAACATGTTTTTACAATGAAAGCCTTTACAAGAACTTTTTTTACAACAAATGCTCCTTTCCCAAGAGCGACTTTACAAGGAAAATGTAAGTATTGTGCAGGTAAAAGTATTTATAAATATATGTATGTACATATACGCGAATGCAAGTTACGGCAAGGACATTTTTAGTGTTTAGGGTGGATATAGGATTTTTGTTGGCAAGGGAATTTTAGAGTCTAGGGGAGTATGGGTTTAGGGTGGCCGGCATTTTTTAGGGTTTAGGGTGGTGTTAGAAAGTGGGTCTCTAGTTGGCAGAGGTACGCACTGCGACCAAGTTGTGGTAAGTCAGTTACACACCCTAAAATCCTGTGCTCACCGTCAGTCAGGCTTAACTTAAGAGGCAATGTGTAAAGTATTTGTGCAACGCTTAAATTACAGTAACAAAATGAAACACAACAAAAAGACTCCACACCAGTTAAAAAAAGTAGATCATATGCTTTGAAGTCACTAGCAGTCAAAAGGTTACTTGAGGTCGCGAGGGACTGGTGCAAATCTGGTGCAAATCCAAAATCCAGGCCGACTGCACTGGAGGGTAGGCTGGCTACAGAATCCACACATGGTCTGCTGAAACAGTACCTTTGATGGAGCAAAGCATCGATGTCGAGGGCTCAATGTGGCGGTATTTCCCATGCAGTCGAGTCACTGTGTTGTCATTGGGCTCCACTGAAGTGAATGAGATGCGTCGTTATCGAGCCGCACAGAGCAACATCGTAGGTCTGCGAAACCGCTGTCATCGAACAGCCTCTGTGTTGGTGGCGAAGCAGCGATGCGGTGGAATTTCTCACACACTCAAGGCGCAGCATCAGTTTTTGCAGAAAACAGCTGGAGAACCCAAATCGGAGGTAGAGGCCTGGAGAGGGGCTCTCAGGCAAGTCTAGGACTCACAGATAGCAGAGTCCAGCAGCACCACATGTGTTGCAGGCAGTCTTTGATGTCTCTGAGACTGTGGAGGACAGAGGGCAAGCCAACAAGGCCTTGGACAATCTTGGATTCAGAAATGAAGAGAACAGGTCCAGTCCTTCTCACTCCAGGCAAGAAGCACCAAGCAGCAGGCCAATAAAGCAAAGCAAGTAGCCAAGTGGCAGTAACTCCTACAGCAAGCAGTAGGCCAATACAGCAATACAGTTGTAGAGTATCAGTCCCTCCTGGTAGCACAGCAGTCCTTCTTCCTGGCAGAATGCCCTTGGTTCAAGGAGAGTTCTGATTTGGAGGGGTTTGGGGTCCAGTACTCATACCCAGGTGAGACATTGAAATGAGGAAGACTTCAAAGAGAGTCCTTTGAAGTGCAAAAGGCTCCTGTCCACCTTTCCCTGGCTCCAGACACTCTACAGGGGGTTATGCAGCCATTAGTGTGGGGAGAGGCATAGCCTATAAGTGCCAGGTCATCCCTCCCATCTACCCCAGGAAGACTCATCAGCCTGGTGATGGGCCATCTAGGTGCAAATGTCACACCCAAGCTACTTTTGTGTGTGACTGCCTAGAGGGAATGCATAAAGCCCACCTGTCATCTACCCCAGACGTGTACTCAGAGACAGGCAGAAGCAAAGAATGGTTAGAGTAAGAAAATGCCAACTTCTAAAAGGGGCATTTTCAGACTTACACTTTAAAATCTGTCTTCACCATAAGTTGTGACATTAAATTGTGAGTCCAGGGACACCAAACTCCATATTTCCATCTTCTCCAAATCAGAAGTTATACTTAAAGGCTGCTTTAAGGTAACTCCAACTTTAACCTGTGGGAGAGATAGGCCTTGCAGTTGTGAAAAACAATTTTAGCCGTTTTTCACTACCAGGACATGTTAAACTTCAAAGTACATGTCCAACTTTTTAAATACACTGCACCCTGCCCTTTGGGCTAACCAGGGCCTACAATAGGGCTGACTTATGTGTAATAAAAATGGAAGGTTTAGACATGGCAAGCAGCAGTTTAAAACAGAATTTTTAGGGTGGGTGAGTATAGGTTTTTGGGTGATAAGGACATTTTTAGGGTAACATGACTTTAGTTGTGCGTGGCGGGGGTTGGCTGTAAGGCCTGGTCTGCAGCCAGGCACAGCCACCACCCCCCTTAAGCATCAAATCCCGTGCCATGCACGGACTTCAGCTGTGTGCAGTGGGGGTTGGCCAGCCCTGTGGCCAAACCCAATTAAGCAGTCAACTCCACACCACTCAACTGCTTTGGGAAACAAAAGAAAGGGGGCACGGTAGAAATATATAGTATAGGTTGGAGAAGACTTTTTGAGATAGCAAACATTCTAAAGATGGAAGCTGTAGGAAGAGACATTATACACAGTGCTTCATATCCAGGGCCGATAGTTTAAACATGCGAGTCATAAGTGTGCACATGCTTTAAAAATTAAGGGCCTGATTTCGAGTTTGGCAGATGATTTATTCTGTCACAAACAAGACAGATACCCCGTCTGCTGTATTACAATCTTCATAGGCCATAATGGGATTGTAAATGGCGGAAGGGATATCCGTCACATTTGTGACAGAATAACTCCCTCCGCCAAACTATAAATTCGGCCCTGCGATCACAGGCCTGTTGTGTGCTAAGGCTAAGGCAGCCTGTTTAAACATAGCATGGAATAACGCAGACTTGGAACAATATCTGCAACTGCACAAGAGGAGTTGGTGTAGAGAAAGGGAAAAAAGAGAAGGTCTGATTTAAAGATATTTCCTCACTATTCTGTATTCATTTTTTCACTTACTACAAATAGACACTAGCTGAGGGAATCTTGCTGCTTTTCAGATAGAAGTGCACCTTATTTTGTCACCTAATCCCTTTCTAGGTTGTTTCTAGTGTATAGCAGAGCAACTGTTGATACAAAGGTACCTACAGTTTACTTTCCAAGTGTATACTGTGTATGTATTTTTGTGTATGTAATTGTAATTGGATTTATGTAGTGCTTACAACTGCTGATAATGCACTTTTTGGTGAGTAGCAAGCTATTCCGGAACCCAAACGGATTAGTGGTGGATTAGTATATGTTGGATTAGTTGGAAAATTGAGTACAGTATTAGTATTAGTATGAGTTGATTTGAGCAGAGGATATGTGAGTTTGTTAGTAGGTTTGAATGGAATAAAGGAGGGATAGAGGAGGGAAGAATCCAGAAATATTAAGTGGGAGTTTATAATAATAGGATGAGGCTTTGGATGAGTAAAGAAGAGATGTAAAGGGGAAGAGTCTGTAGAAAGGTGTTAGGGAGCTCGTAGTAGTAGAAGGGGTTTTGGATGAGTCAAAGGTGAGATAAGTGTGGAAGAATTTAGTAGGGTTGTTTGGGAGATCATAGTAGTAGAATGGGTTTGGGATGATTCAGAGATTTGGGATGGAGGCTAGATTGATAGAGGTATAGGGTGATGGGGAGACATAGTAAAGTTTACAAGAGAGAAATTTGTTTGCGGCTCATGTAGTATATCCATTGTATGTATGAGAGAAGCAAAGTAATTGAGGCCCGTGGGTTCCATTTTGGAAGTCCCTGGCCTGTTCATGGTACAAGATTAGGCTGACCTTGTCTTTTCCAGACATTGCAAGTGTATTAAGAGGGAGGAGGCCTAGGCATTGAAGTGGGAACAAAGGAGACAAGCTCCTATAGAAATTTCATTAAGACCTTTTCCTGAGAGGAGCTGTTGACTAGCCTCCCTGTAGCACTGCCATTTGGTGAAGGTGGTGGGAGGGGAGAGCTGCAGCCTCTATTGTTCTGAGTCGGAAGAGTTCTTTAGATGAGACTAGCCTTTGTCTCTCTTTGGATCACTGTATCTGTTCATAGCCTTGTGCAGCCCGTTCACACCTCTTTCTGCATCTGTTGTGGGTGCTCCAGGCTGGAAACTGCCCTGCTGTGAAGAGCCTCACCCCACACAAAGCTTGTATCTGCATAACAGCATAGAGAGGGACTTGGAAAAAAAAGTAAGCCACCCCAATCCAATTCTGTGCACCTGCCTTTATTTTGTTCTTTTGGTAGAAGCTTGCAAACTATATTAATTTATATATCAAAATGATATTATATCAAGAGACTATGGCCAAGAGACAAGTTAGGTCTATAAAAACGTATTATAGCTCCGCCCTATTTGTATAAATAACAATAACTATTAAATATATATACTTAAAAAACCAAAGGTTACAGGGATGTTATAGTCAGGCTCACATTTTAAACAAACCAAACCATAGAAAATAACCACTAATAGTTAGAGTTATCTCAAGTAACTATACCTTGTGCCCTAAGGTAACTATACTCTGGGCCCCTGCCATGCACAGCTTTTTGGTCAAAATGTTTACTTCAAATATTACATTGATATTATCAATCATGTTATCAAAGATATCATGAGTACTGCAATTTGTGGAGTAATTAGCAGTGCATGACGAGGTCACGAGTTATAGTACCCTTAGGGCACGAGTAACCTTTGTTTTTTTAAGTGAATTTCTATGTTTTTTTAACGCATAGTCATTTTCATTACTATACGTTAATCCAACCACCACTGCGCACGGCCGAAGCAGCGGTTAGCCGCAGTGAGTGGGTGTATGAAGGTGACTGAGTGTTGTGTGATTGAGTCTGTGAGTGGGTGCGTGAGGGTCTGACTGGGGCTGTGAGTGGGTGGTCGAGGATCTGAGTGGGTCTGTGAGTGGGTGCATGAGTGTTTAGTGGTTATGTGAGTGATAGAAAAAGATTGATAGTGAGAGAGAGAGAGAAGGAGAGTGAGAGGAAGAGAGATAGATTTTTTTAGGCTTTGATGTATGATATACTTAGAATGAGATATTTCTGTGCAATTTGAAAAGAAAAACGTATTTGTCATCTAAAAACAGTAAGCTCACCTTTCAGTATGAGCCTTAAACATTTGCACTTAAAAAAATAAAATAAACAAAGGAAACTACTCTGACTGGAATCGAACCTTCAATGCTGAGTTGGAAGGTCTGTGACCCACACAATTGAGTTATTCATATTTTTTTTAATATATTTTTGTAGCCCTTTATGAGCTATCTGGGACCATAGGGAGCCATCAAAGGCTCCCCAGCGGTCCCTGCAATTTTATAAAATTTTATATTGTGCCCTTTTCAGTATATCTGGGACCTTGGGGGAAGCCTCAAGGCCTCTCCTGCGGTCCTTGGCTGTTTTATTTTATTTTATTACATGCCCTTTACAGACTATCTGGGACCGTGGGGGAGTCTCAAGGCCTCCACCACTGTCCATTGTTTCAGCAACCACGGAGCTGCTTTAAGTAGCAGCTCCCTGGGTGCTGTAGCAAAAGCTTTCATCTCTGTTCCCTGCACTCAGCTATGTGTGCAGGGAACAGAGATGAAAACTCTGCTTTTTGACAGCGGACCTGTTTGACAGGTTTGATATTTTTAATATCATCATAATATTTACACTGATTGTTCTTCCATCTCAACCTCTGCTCATTTCTTCTTTCTTCCTTTCTGAATCTTCATTCTCTGGATAATATTGCTTCCAACCAAATTATTCTTATCTCTGCATTATCCTATTTACTTATTTTCTACATTTCAAGTTTCTTTACTTCAAACTGTCTGTCTGTAGCTTCCTTTCTTCTGCTTTCTCAGTGAGCTTCCTCACTCCATTTATGTTTCTTATCTTGCGGACTGATGGCAAGGCTCAGAGAACACATGTACAGAAGATTGCATGCCCATGTAAGGTATTCTACACATGTTTTGTGAGAAGGCTTTCTTTTTCTTGCTCCAGGCTCCAGCTCAATCATTAGTGGGCATGTAATTGTTTGTACCCTCCAATGTTGTGCATGTATTATTAGTATACTAGCAGTTAATGACCGTGCACCATGGTTGGAAGTATGAGGAGAATGGCCCGAATGCATTAGCCAACCCAGACCATATGTCCTTCGTTGACCAATTCTTGTATCCTTTTATTTCTCTAGAAAAACTCAGATTCATCAATAGATAGTTCTGCCCCTTCATTAACAGTTTTTTTTTGTTTACTAGGCTACCCGGCTTTTAAAAAATTGCCAACCAAATAAATGCCGACCTGCTATTTTGATAGAAGAGAATCTATAACCAAAATATAGTGGTGTATTGCAGTTGTATTCTACTATTACAAAAAAACAATAGAGGGAGGCATATGGGCCATCTAAATTCTGTAATTTTTTTTTCTAGCTGCACCAATCACCAGGGCCAGCAACAACAGCGCCGACGGGAGCAGATGAGGTGGGAGTCTCTGCGGCGGCAGTGGCAGGTGGTGGGAAGTCCTATTGCTTGCTTATTGACAATTAGTAATATAGTCAGTAAAAGGGGGTACTAGTGTTGTTGACTCACTTGTCAATACTCTGCATTTGCAGATGCAGTGGGAGTTAAGTAAGTATTGCCCACTTCTATCTGCAACTCAGCAGAATAAGGCTTATAAAATGAACTTGAAGTATGATGTGTTTTGGAAAATTGAAAGAAGGATGGAAGTAGAATGGATGGGTGAAATATAATATTAGTGAATGGATGTGTGTGTGGATGAAAGGGTGCATAATAATAATCATATACGTGGGTGATGAGGAGGTTGATAGGATGCATGGGTAGGTGAAGGATGGATGAAAGGGTATACGGGTGAAGGATGCCATCCCAGGTGGGTGAAAGGGTATGGGTGAAAGGCTTCCATGCCTGGATGGGTGTTCAGACTCCTCAGGTGGGTTAGATCTCTTGGATGGGTAAATGGGTGAATTGATGTTGGTGAAAGGTTAGTAGAGTGTCATGTTTAGAATATGGATGGTTCTAAATGGCGAAGGACTGGATGAGAGAATGTAAAGCTTAGTTCAAATGGTGTGTATCAAAGCCAAGGGTGAAGAATTAGAGTACTAGAAGAACACATTTGCAATGATGAATGGATAAATGCTTGGAAAGAAGAAACAAGGGAGCTCTTTTGGATAGGAGTGTTCTTCTCACCTACTTTACTTGCTTGGAATGTTTTTTATCAAAGGTTTGATACAAAGGTTTGGATGGTAGTTCAGAATACTCCCTTGACTCACAGTATCTTTCAAGCGAGGCAGGTAATATGTATCCCAGCATCCATTTACCATCGCCTCCCTCACTAGCTATGGCCTTTCACCAGGGCCACCCATGATCACAGCTGTATGTTTCAATTCGGCATAATCGGCACTGCAATGTTGGCTGTGCTATCTGCGTCTTTCAGCTTAAGTTAAGTTAATGTCAAACAATTTTCAATGCATGGCAATGCAAAAACAAGGTGTTTTCCCTTTCCATCCAGTGCCTACTGTGTCAGTCACTTCTTATTACACCGCTGTCGCAGTGCCAGGGCAACCGCCTGCCATCGTATCATCCCTACTGCCCCACTCTCGGAGACCATGTTCCATTGTTGCATCCTTCAGAGGCTGGCACAGTTAGAGGTCCGTCAGGCACGTGTGGAGGGTCTCCTCAGGAGACTCCTGGCCTGTGTTCAGTGCCCTTCTCTGCCCCTTTTGTAACCTTTTATTTTCGTGGGTGGGACTTGTGGGTGGAGAGGGTGTGGATGGGGTTTTGCAATACTTTTTTTCTTTTTATTTCTTTAAGTCAACATGGACAAATGGACATTTTTTGTTTAGAACATTGGTTGGGTAAAGGGACATTTGTTTGGGGATGGGGTGGGCCAGTTGTGGGTGGAAAGGGTGGGTATTTATTCTTTTTGTTAGGGACGGGGTAAAATAAATAGTTATTTGCAGTTCTTTCTGCTTAAAATCTTTTTTTGAGGTGTTTTACTTCGCACTGATGCCTTTATGCAGTGTGTTTTCAAAATCTGCTGAAAGTGTATTCTTTTTAGCGCAGCATGTTTTACAAATCTGCTATGGTGTATAACAATTATTTATGCAGTTAGGTAACCTTGTCCTAATGCTCTTCTAGTCTCTTTAGTAAATTTTTCCCAATTTGACCTATAGAAATGGGGCGGAGAGATTTGCTATTGCCAAATATATTGCCTAAACTAAAGGTACAACAATACTCCATAATTCTTCTACCTGAATAGATGAAGTAAGGGCTGCATGGTTTCTCAAGGTAACATGGTGGTGTAGTAGTAGCATGCTAGCGTACAAACAGTGAAGGCATTGGCAGCAAGATTCTACTCCACTTAAGTGAACTCAAATGAAGATCCTATACACTGAGTTGAGGTTGCTTCTACCACATCAGCCCCACCAAGTATGTGATTAATCCATGGTATAAATTATCAAGTAATCAATCACACAGCCCGGGGGAAGAGGGTTAGGGATTTGATGAATGGATTGGAAAAGGGATTTAGGGAAAGGTGCAACAAAAAGACAAACACAACACAAACACAATATTCATCTGGGAAAGAATCATCAACCTTTTGTGGGAGGAATAGAAAAACATATATATGTATGACACGAATAACTTTACATTCTGTCAACCCCAATGAGACCCAAGTTGAATATATCTAAAAATGTTCAGTCAGCTACGTTTGCAAAATAATACATATAAATTATCCTGAGGTGAGGCTAACACACACAGTCCTAAAAAAAAGAATATTGAAAGAAAAATGATATTAGTCTATATTGCCAAACTGGATGATTCATCTGCAATCTTCTTGGATTGCCCCATCAATCTTCTTGGGTGCCTACCTGAAGCGGTCCGATAAGGTAAGAATGAGTGTTATGGTGCAGGAGAAGAGAAGGCCTGAGGATTTTAAAACAGAAATTACTATCATGATATTGTAGAATCAGGAAGGATGGAATGGAAGGTAAGCTTCATGAGGAGTAGTGTTCCATGAAGACTCAGAGGTGGCAGAGCAAGAGCAAAGACCTTTGCGACCATCCACCAACAATCACAGACAAGTATTAGCATGTATCGGGATGATCAAACTAGCAACTGCCATGCTAATCATAACATTAACCTAGAACACTGCATAATGTAAAATTATCATCCATCACATGTCTGCCTCCTCCAGTTTCCTACAACAGGTTCCCCACCCAACTAAATAGTTACAAGTTTGAGTCAGTCAGCAGACACACACAACTGCACTGCATTTCCCACATCAAGTAATTGACGCACCTCTCACTACCTGTTCACATATTGGACTAGGCCTCCTAGACTCATCCTCACATCACCCAAGTTGATTTCCATGAAGTTGATAGCTTGCATCTTCTGGCAGTTGTTTAAGTTGTCAAATCATGCTCTGATTCCTTCCATCATCCTCTAGACTCAGATTAAAGATTATTATGTTTAACGCCATAACAACTGCTCCAGAGAGCCACAGTCTCACAACCAAATTGAAAGGGAGCGACCTGTAACTGTTTAACAAGAGAAACATTGAGTATTTTTTTTCTGGACTAGAATTTTGTTTGTTAACTAAATGGACTCGTCAGGTCCTCTTTGACAAATGTGAACCAGAAAGCAGAGCACCAGAAAACAAAGCAATGTGAAAAAAACGGCAAGCTAATTTTGGTAAGTGTCAAAGGGGAAGGGAACAAAAATCACCTTCAGAAAAAACCTGACCACCCAATACTATTTTTATACCACCAACATTGTAAATCGATCACGACACAAATACAAGCCAGCGTAATATATTTAAACAATATAAACACCCATTCTCACTATCTGCCATCACTAGACATGAGCACACGAATGTCAACACCATGGGGTTGTGTGGTGTGCCGGTACTGTGTCAATAGTGTGTGTACGTTGTGTCATGGATGTGTGTCAATGTGTGTTTTTGGCATGTACAGATTCTGTTGTATCAGACTGGCAATGAGCAATTGTGTGTATGTGTTGTGTTGTGTAGTGTTTAGTGTGGGGTGCACGCATGGCTAAGGGAAAGAGTATGTGTGTCACTTAAATCCCTTCCATAGCCACTGCCATTGTATGAAGTTCATTGAGTCCCACTGGTGTCTCCAACTGTCAGAGAACTGCCGCCAGTACACCACCTGCAAGAATGTAACACCTAAATGCAGCAGGCAGGACACAGCCAACTTGATGATCTTCTCGTGCCCGCTGCCGACGCGACTTGGCAATAACACTGTCAAGATCTAAATCATACCTCAAGTAAGTTAAATTTACTATTCCTACTCCAAATTAAACCACATCAAGGAGGGTGTTGTATAATAAAGGGGTTACGTTTATTATTTCCACTTCAATCAAAATTATGCCAGGTAGGGTGTTGGACAGTAAAGTGGTTATATTCATTATTCCCCTCCAATCTTCATCATTTCACTGAAGGTGTTGTATACTAAAGGGGTTATATTTACTATTCCCACTCCAATGTAAACCTCTTAAGAGAAGATGTTGGACACTAAAGTGATCCCATTCACTATTTCCAGTTCAGTGTAATACATTATTGTGAATGGGTTGGGTGCTAAAAAGACTACATTTATTGTATATACTCCCAAGAATATAAAAACTATATTTTGAATAAACAAATCTTCATTAAAACAAAATCTTTGATTATAATTATTTATTTCAATAAAAGTATAAATTATCATATTAATTAAATATTTAGAAACTAAAGTAAAAAATCAAAACCTATATTAAAAAGTATATGAACAAAATGAGTAAAAACATTTAGACAAATAATCCAAATTATAATATCCAAGTATTATTATTATACATGTAATCCAGCATAGATCCATCCAAATATATACAAAACATATCAACATTTATTATTTAAATAAATAGAGAAATCTAAACATAACTAAGATGACAATTATCTTCCTTGTTAGAAAATAAAACGCCATTTTAACATAATTATTAATAACAAAATGTAGTGAAAAAACAAAATTACTTTACACTATGAACTGCAAAATTATTATACTTTTTTTAATGTACATGTATGTTAATACATATTAATGGTATTTGCAACTTAATCAAACATAAAAACAAATATGTATTATTGCATTATGATATAAAATTAAAACATTTCTTAAATATTTTGTACACAAAAAATAAAAAAACTTTTATTAGTAGTATATACAAATAAACCATCTACTTTGATATTGTTATATATTTTCAAAATAGTTAAAAAGTATTTGTGTAACATGAAACATAAATACAACTTTAAAAATGAACACAATTTATTAAATTAAATTATAATAACAATTATTATTTTTTTAAATCATTATTTTATTTGATATTTTCAATATATATTGCATTACAAATACAAAAATGTACATTTTTTTTTAAATCATAACATTTAGGTACATTTATAAGGTTTGTTTAAAAAATAACAAATAAAAAAATAATATTAATAAAATGCAATACATTTAAACAAATTATTAAATGACATTTAAGATACCAATAAATGAATGATAGGCGATTTAAAAAATCTCCTCACCCTTTTCCCCTAAAAATCCAACATTCCCACTGTTATATCTTAATTTTGTAAACATTAATTATAAACATTAATTAAATGTATAAAAAAATAATTTAGGACTTTTATAGAAATCACTATGAAAGCTAACAAAAATATTAACACATAAAAATTAGCATACAACTAAAATAAAGCACATTTTCCCATAGAAAATAGAAATTATTTTTTACAATACTTTCATAAATTATATCAAACAACATAAATACACACTCAGCTATTCAAACACACTGACACACCACCTGCA
Organism: Pleurodeles waltl; assembly: GCF_031143425.1. Taxonomy (NCBI): domain Eukaryota; kingdom Metazoa; phylum Chordata; class Amphibia; order Caudata; family Salamandridae; genus Pleurodeles; species Pleurodeles waltl. The sequence continues at coordinate 96,672,687 of NC_090449.1, forward strand.
CCTCATCCAGCCAATCGTATACACACATACATGTACTAACCGTTGGGAAGCGAGCAGGTTATTGGCAAGGGCAGGTAAGCACCTACACTTAGCATTAAACAACAAAACTGCACTAGGCCCAGTCAAGGTCATATTAATCCTTGCTCAAACTTTGGTAGCTTGGCCCATGAGTACTTAGGCTTAGCCTAGGAGACTGGTGTGTAATGCATTTAGGCCCTCATTAGGAGTTTGCAGTCCCACCACGGGTCTGCCAAACTCACGGGGAGGATTCCACCGCCATGGCAGTGGCGTCCCACCCACCCCCTTTTACAAGGTTTCTGCCGGTCGGAACGGGGTGACCAGCGGAAACCTTGAAATAAAGGGGCATATTTAACAGCCCCTGCCCCCATTCCAATGCTACATTAGCATCATTTTTTTATGCTAATGTGGCATTAGAAGGCCAAAAACGCTAGGCCATATTTACAAAGTAGCTCAATGCATGCATTTGTAACCTTTCCGCTGCATTATGCCTGAGACAGGCATAATGTATGCAAAGGGGGTGTTCCTCCATTAGGGGGCCCAAGAAAATGGTGCAAGGAAATCTAAATGATTTTTTTCAGCACTTTTAACACCTGCTCAGAGCAGGAGTTGAAAGGAGGCTTCCATTGCTTGCAATGGGCCTCTGGGTGCTTTGCAGGATTAGTGTCAGAATTTTGGACGCTAATACTGCAAAGCGCCGGACTAGCGTCACCAATTCTGATGCTAATCCCCCAACTACCACCATGGTATGCCGTATTTTAAATATGGCACACACATGGTGGCATTAGGGGGGTGCTAAGGGGTGCAAGAAAAGTGGCGCTGCACTGTGTGCTGCACCACTTTTCTTAATCATGCCCCAGAGTATTTCTGCCAGTCAGACTGATGGAAACGTTGCTACAAGATAGCACTCGGCTCCCTTAAAGGAGCCGAGTGCTATCTCAAAGCACAAAGGGGACTGACCAGCACACTCGGAATGCGCACTATCTGCAAAGCAGACAGTGCGCATTCCAACTGTGCTGGGCAGGGTGGTCCCTGCCCTGCTCATGCCATGGCATGGGCAGGGCAGGAGCCACCCTGTGGCCCCTAGCACTTGTTCTCCACCAGTCTTTTCATGACAGGATCCCTGCAATAAAAAAACTGAAGGAGAACAAGTTGTAATCAGACGAAAGTGCTGAGTTGAGTGCCACTCTGGCTGACTACAACCAACACCGCCATCACCACATGAGGATCTGTGATCCTGGCAGGGACGATGATCTTTAGGTGGGTCTGCCTGCCTAACTCATACTGTAGCAGTTGGACCGGCATAGGCGCGGCAGTTCCACAGCCACGCGAGGCTGGTGGCCCTAGGACTGCCAGCCTCATAATGAGGCTGTTAATAGCAACAAAACAGTAAATAAGTGAAACACAGCACATTCAAATATTCTTCACCAATATATAAAAATAGGAAATATTTTTATCTTTAAAACGACACCAAAACAACAAAACTCAAATGTAAGGAACCAGAGATATGAATTTATTAAAAATTCAAAGTAAATCTAGAGCTTAGAAGCAAAGTGAACTCAAAGGGTTAAAAAAAAGGTCACACTGGACAGGTACAAAGTCAAGAGCTCAGGCCAGCCATGATATAACACTGTTACACTTACTTTTCAAAAGTGTATCTTCATTCAAGAAAGGGAAAGTGGTCCACAGCACCAGCCAAGAGTTCAGAGGCTCTGGTTTGCCTCTTTTGGTCTGGAACCACAACTCCCACATTGCACCTCATCAACTCATGAAGCTTATTACAACAGTTGCTAGAAATGTCTCCAAATTTATGGATCTTCTTCCAGAGGTCCTTTTGGGTTCTTGAAGTGTCCACAAAGTTGATTCAAGGATCAAGAAGTTTTGAACTGCTCCTTGGAAGTTAGGTCTATAGTTCCCAGAATACACCTGGTCAGAATTCTTAAATAGCCAGTGGACAATGGTCAGCTGGGGTCTTCTTGCAGGACTTTGTGCAGGGGACTCTGGCCAGCTCCTTTGTACCTGTAACTCACAAAGAGTCCACTCCTGGAGTTGCAGAAGCACTTCAAAGTCCTTTGGTCGTTGAAGCTCAAAGTGTGCAGCTGGTGCAGTCCTTGAGAGTGCAGTGTCCAGGTGCAGGTCAGGGATCCAGCAGGGAAGTCATTCTTCTTCAGTATCTTCTTCCAGCAAGGATCTCAATTGTGGGGCAGCTCTGAAATGTTTATCCTTTCCCCTGGGGTGGGAAGCAGGGGGTGTGCCAGTTCAATGAGGTGCAGGCTACTACCCTCTGGGGTAACCATTCCTGTTTAGCAGCTTTCTCTAAAAATCCAACTGCATTCAAGTGGCAATGGCAGACATAGGATGTGCTTTAAGGGGCTACTCAAGTGGGAGGCACAAAAAGTCATGTAGGCCCACTAGTGGAATTTAATTTAAAGACCCCGGTTTTATGGTGTACCACTCTACAAGGGACTTAAAAGTAAATTAAATATGCCAATCAGATGCAAGCCTGTTTTACCATTTTTAAAGGAGTCACCACAAGCACATTAGCACTGATTGGCAGTGGTAAAGTGCACAGAGTCCTAAGGCTAAAAAAAAATCATCAAAATAGGATGGGTGAAAGTGAAATGTTTTTGTGAAGACCACCCTAAAGATGACAGGTTTAATGTTTGATATTCACCATGTATGCTGTTTATCTGAGTGAATGATTTGGGGCACATTTTGAATATTCCATTCATCATCTCTGTTTGACATTGTGCTACTTTTAGTAAATTTTCTATGGTAGAACATATTATAACGCATTTATCATTGCTTCCTCGTTATGAGTGATAGATAAGTGTTCAGGAATTGGAATATCTTGACATCTTTTACGGGTAGGTGGTGTATCACTGGTGTTTTTTTCATTAATGCTGCATAGTGTTTTATGGTGTGTAAAGGGTGGTAGCTGACCTCTGATGTGGTCGGGGACTTAGGGAAGTACAGCTTTTATTTTTTAGTTGTAGGCTCGTGGGACTATTGCTTGCCAGTCTTAAATCCTATAGTACATGCCTTCCTTCGATTTCTGTGACATTTGAGGGATAGTTGTGTTCAATTACATTAATACCAATATCTTTCACGACCTACTCGCAGTCTGTGTCTGTGACCTACAGGAAGTGTGGCGGGATTCTTGTTCTTGTAGGTTCTGCCTTGGCCCATATAGGGGCGATCCTTTCTGGTAGCCACGGTGCTGCTGACCGAGGGAACGCTAAAGGCAGTCCATGCCCTCCAGAAGCAGTCCCCGAGGGTAAAAAACCCCAAAGGGGAAAAACCTCAACAAAAGGGAACTCCTGAAACAAAAACAAAAGTAAAAGAGAATCAAAACCAAGGAAGAAATGACCAGGAACAAGCTGGAAAAAAATCAGAGTATCAATATCTGACGCAGAGAAACAGGAGCGAAGACTACCACCAAACAGGAAGTGTTGCAGCGCAAAGAGAAAAAGAAACACACATCTTATTTACCCCAGGAACAGGAAGTGACCGACAGGAAGTAAAAGGTGCCATCTTGAATTGGGATCAAGTGTTAGAATGCTATAGAAACAACACCATAGTGAATAAGGAACCAGTGCATGCAGGGAAAAAAGGAAAGCATGCTGGGAAAAGAGAAAGAAACATGGGAAAAACAGTAAGTATAAAAGTAGCAGAAACAAAAACAACAGAAAAGAAGAGAAGAATAAAAGAGGTGAGTGGGGGGAGCAGGATCTAATGGGAGAGTGTCGCACCAAAGAAAAAATGAGGCCCCATGCCCAATTTGGGGCCTCGACAAACGTACAAAAGGCTTGGGGCACGGTGCGTACTGCTGGCACCCGCTGGATCCCGAGCCGAACAGTTGGCTCGCGGAGCGGCACGCTGCGCGACAATATCATCCTTGGAGTGACCTTTCCATATTATGCATTACATTTACATTTAGTAAATTTCCAATTGACAGTTTCTTTGCTGTACTTCTTTGATGTGTTTCCCATATGAGAGAGGAATTCTTTCTCTTTCAGTGACGTGATGTATCCTGCTCATTCTGTCATTTTATCTGATCTGAAAATAGAATGAGGTTACATAGCATTATGTATTTAAAAACGTATAATACATCTAGTATTGACATGCAAAATAATGGTTGTTGTTTGATATCTTATAACTACGAATGTGTTCTTGATCAAAATTGCACACTTTATTTTCTGTTTAAAGTGGGGCTCTTGGAATGTTAGTCACATGCATTGTCTTCTGTTGGAGAAAAAAAATTCAGTTTTATTTTAAACTTTCATTTGTTGGTGGTTAGTGGGGGCTGAGGGAGTTTTATTAACTTATACTCGTTTTAGGTAAATTTTTTGTTTAATAATTATTTAAATTAATTACTTTCAATTAGTCTTTGCCTAGGTATTGCATTTCTTACATTTTTCTATAGGTCTCCAGAATACTCTTGAGGACTTTATGGCATTCGGTAAAGCCCCCAAGACCTGGCTATTTGAATGAACTGCTGAGACCTGCAAGTGCCAGGATACCATAGAGGGTAATAAGAGGTGCTTTACAGATTCTGTTTGATTGATTGAGTTTTGTAGTTTCATGAAGTTGGAGGCAGTTTTTGTAGTATCTCCTCTACATGAAGACATTAAGGCAGAAGAGTGTTTAGTTTGTTAGTTTTTATGCTACTATTTTTTTAAATTAATCAATCTTTAAGTCAGTGTAAATAAATGTGTTAATTAAGGCCTGATTACAAAGTTTGGCAGTCCGTGGACCGCCGTCAGGTTGGCAGTCAGACCATCGTATTATGATGCATGTGCTTCCATAGACCAAAGACTGCTGCGGTCCTGCCTGCACCGCCAGGCAGGGCACACCACTATGGCCGTAAGACAGGGCAATGAGGCAGTTGGAGTCACTGTTTCTGCTGGAAAGTTTATGATGTTGCTTTCCACCAACGTGAGTGTGGTGGTCCAACTACCACATCCCAGCTGGTGGAAACGGAGGCATAAAAGTCAAGAAATCACCTGTCAGCAGCGTCATACATCCTGTGCTGCCATGGAGCCGATCCTTCATGTCCTGTCACTGCTGATAGGAGAGCCCAAATCAACGCCGCCATGGACGAAACCGATGGAACGACAAAACACCTATCCATGTCCCGAAACACCACAGCAAATGGACGTGCCACCATCAACCTGGTGTGGGGGCTGTGCTCCATTGACCAAGTATATACTTGTGTGTCCTAGGTCAAAGTTGTACACAATGTATGACCCAATCACAGCCCCATAATGCCCCCTTTGGGCAGGTCACAGACACTGCACCACCACACAAAAAAAAAACACGTCTGCACATCCCAGTTACACGAACAGTGAAGTGTACACAAACATTGTGTCACACAGCAGCAACACCACATCAACATAATACCTACTAAATTAACTAACACCCTCACATTGCTCACATGCCATTGCCTGTTGTGATATTGAAAATACAGATTTATGGATGTTTCATGTAATCCAAACACCCCTATCACTGCAACATCCCTGTAATGGACCCTCACATCTCACCCACATTGCAAGACAATGGAAGGTAAATGGGATGCGTAATATTTTGAGAGACAAATATACAAAGCTCACAATGTAAATAATACCTGCAGAATAGGGTTGACAACATCAGGGGGACTCCAAGAAGAATACTGTCCTGGGACACATTTCACTTTGCACATGCCCCTAAAACACTATTTGTACAGGAACTGGGCCTTCATGTATCTCAGGGACAACCAATAGTATAGCCAAGTGACATGCCTACGTGCCAAATGTGTAAGTGTAAGTCAAGAAAGCAAACACAACAGCAACAGGATGGGTCACACATGTAGATGAAATAGGTGGAAGCTACACACGGAAATGGACCCATGGTCAGTCAAATGTACAGGAAGGTAGCATAACTGACCACCCTCCATGTTTGTACAAAGAAAACTCTAGCTTTCACACATTATGAAACACTATTTGTACAGGAACTGGGCCTTCATGTATCTCAGGGACAACCAATAGTATAGCCAAATGACGTGCCCATCTGCCAAATGTGTAAGTGCAAGTCAAGGAAGCAAACACAACTGCAACAGGATGCGTCACACATGTAGACGAAGTAGTTACACACATGGAAACGGACACATAGTTAGTCAAATGTATAGGAAGGTAGCACAATTGAACTTCCTTCATGTGTGGATAAAGAAATCTCTAGCTTGCACACATGATATGAATGTACAATATACATCAGGGGGACAAAGGTAACCCAAAACATGTTGACATTGGCCAAGCCAGGATGCAATACCCTATCAAACAACACACAAGGAAATGACATCCCAATTGAGATATCACCCACATATTCAACCATTGAACATATCTCCTTGTCCTGGGTGACACCAGCACAGCTACCAAAGTCAGACCTTGTCAATCACAGCAAACAGATCAGCAATCAGGGAGAATTAAACACAACTGTAGGCATAAATCATCCCATGATTCCTTTATAATGCGAAAAAGAACCATTCCCCAGCTAATATCACAGTTGCAACCAGAGAGGATCTAGACGACTGGTAAGTCATATCTGTTCTGATTTTGTGTGTGCAATGTCAGGTGCTACAATCATGAAGTGAGTGACTCATTGTGGCACTTATGTCTCATTCTAAAACAGGAGACTCAGCATATCCCAACTGTCCTTGGTTGTTAACACAACTGAGGAATCCAACAACGCTAGGGAAAGTCTGCTTCAATGAGGCCCATGGAAATACAGAGCTGGCAGTAGAGCGGGGTTTTGGGCTCCTGAAAGCCAGATTTCACTGTCTGGACAAGACTTGGGGAGCACTCCTATACTCACCAGGGAAGGTGTGTCAGATCACAGTGGCATGCTGCATGCTACATAACATCATCCTGCAGGGGAATATCCCTTACATTCCAGAGGAGGAGGAGGCCGTGCTGCCACTGGGTGAGTATCCTGAAATGTCAAATGAAGATGATAGTGGTGAAGAGGAAGGAGCTGACTTGCGACAAGATCTCAAAGACAGCTTCTTCTCATGAGTGTATGTATGAAATGAGATGTCATTACTTTGACTGTTCAATGAACTGTAGTTGTGATAATGTGTGGAATATTTTCTTGGAAATAGGGAGCTGATACTCAGGAAAAATCTGCCAAAGGGTGTGGGATGAGGAAGCTTTTGACACATTCACATTTTGATGATATTGCTTTGTTTGTGTCAGATTTTTCAAATGGACTTTGTTCTCCAGAAGTTTGCTATGTGACTTGTGTTATATGTATGGTTTCATAACTATACTCTATGTTTTGTTCTTTGTTCAGGTACCTTCACCATGAGATCTTCTTTTGGGCTTTTCAGAGTTGTGACATTGGCAGGTATATCATGCTCTTGGGGCATACAAAGTAGACGTGGATTGTTTCTGGGAATGTATTTCACAGCCCTTGGGTGTAGGTGTAAAAGACCTGTGTCAAGAAAGCTTGCACAGTGATAGGATGGAAATGCAGAAGGCTCCATTGGACTTGCTCATTTTTGTGTGATGGCCATGATGCTTCATGTATGTCATCATGTGGTCTTTAAAAATGTTGTTGGCCAAAATCATGTCAGTTCCCCTTCACATTGGCTAAACACTCTTTTTGTCCGAACTGTTTGTAGCTGTTAATGTGTTTCATAATTGCAGGCCAAAGTGCCTGTGGCACATCACTGACATTTGTTTGTATCATACTATGAGATGCAGTAGCAATGGATTGTAATGACCCTGTGATCAGGGATAGGTGTACTCGGTGTTGCAGTATATGAGGTGGGCTTCCTTTTGAGAGCTGGAGGTGAAAGTCTTGGCCATCCTGCATCCGGAGGGCTTGACAGAAATACGTGGGGGAGTGTAGTCGGGTAAGTCACAGCAACAAAAATGGCACCAAATGTATTGACATGCATGCTTACTGATCACCTCTTGCCACCTACTATGCCACCCCACTCAACAGTCCAGTTTCCACCTGTCCATGGATCCCTGTCTGACCTCCAACATATCAAGTAGACTCACCTGGGGAAACAACATCTGTGTATAGTGGGTGTAGTACAGGGATTGACAGCACTACAAGTCCCAGCAGGCACTGTACCACATCACTAAAACCAGAACAGTGTAGAATAATCAAATTACCTTGTTTGTCAAATCCCCATTGGAGTGTACCCACCTAAGAGGATGATATCAATATATTGTGTGTGTAGTACAGCCAATGACAGGACTGCAAAGGCCAGGAGACACTGGGACTCTAACTACACTCTGCCACAACTGTGTTCTCTGCTACCATGACCATCCTCCATATAGTCATCCATTCAATTGTACTCACCTGAGGGGATCACAACTGCATAGTGCGTGGGTAGGACAGGCAATGACAAGACTGCTAAGGCCAGGAGGCACTTGGACTCTCCCTACATTCTGCCACAACGGTGTGCTCTGCTACCATGACCATTCTCCATCTAGTCTGCCATACGACTGTACCCACCTGACGGGATCAAACTGCAGAGTGTGTGGGTAGGACACACAATGACAGGACTACTAAGGCCAGAAGGCACTGGGACTCTCCCTACACTCTGCCACATCTGTGTTCTCTGAAGCTATGACCATTCTCCATTTAGTCAGCCATACAACTGTACTCACCTGAGGGGATCACAACTGCATTGTGTGTGGGTAAGACAGGCAATGACAGGACTGCTAAGGCCAGCAGGCACTAGGACTTTCCCTCCACTCTGCCACAACTGTGTGCTCTGCTACCATGATCATTCTCTGTCAGCCATACAACTGTACTCACCGGACAGGAGAATAACTATGTGTGTGTAATGCAGGGTTTGGAATGTTTAGTACTCATAGGGGGATCCCTTACTCACATTCCAGGCATTATTATACAGTAGAACTGTAAAAATACCTTAAGCTGAAAACACACATGAGGTGTACACACCTGGGAGAATCTAACTGAAAAACTACATGTAGTAGAGGGAGTCACATGACTGCTGAGGACAAGAGGCTCTGTCTACCAAATCCAATTAACCAAACCATGCTGCATATTGTCAATTATCCCTTTTGGTATACTTGCTATGTAAATCCACACACCTCAAACGATGGACAATGTGAACTGTGAGTTGTGTCAAGAGCAATGTCAGAATAAATTCAAGGAGGACAGGACATGCAATCTCAAACACCAGACCATTGTCAGGACATATTATGCCACAGTCCCTGAACCCAAAATGAACATGATACACCTGGGAGGGACATGGATACAGGTCATGGTACACACTGTGATGTGGCAACACATCAGATCCATCTAGAGCTGACATGCCAAGATGACAATAGTGTAGACAGGAAGGATAGCTCAAATTGTCTGGTAGGAACTTCCTAAACAGATCAAAGCCCCCAAAATGTGTCTGCTGTATACCGTTAGCAGCACCCACTTCCACAATATACCGACCACAGGATGACAACGATCACACATCATCCAAGATCCTGGCAATACCTGTATGACAAACAAATAGCTTTCAAGACGACTCAAACAACAACCTGCCCAGCCAATATCCTGCCTGCACTGCTGGCAAGACATGAGTCTATTAACATATCTCCAACAGCCAAGCATTACAGACAGACTGAGGCTGAGGAGTCTGAATAGGAATTGGTATGTGGCTACCATGTCAGCTCATTATAAACAACAGTATGAGGGAAATCAGCAAATACAATGTGAACATGGTTCTAGCCCAATGTCACTGTCAACTATTGAAGGTAGATGTCACAATACAACCACTAACATAATCTCCCCGCATCAACAGGTTGTGCTGCCACTGCAATTGAGAATGCTATCACCAACACCACAGAGGAGAATGCCACTATCCCCATGGATGAAGACATATGTGAAATAAAAACTTCTTGATCGCTAGACTTGGAGGACGGTTCTGGCCCATCTGACACCAGTCAGCCTAAGCTTGACCACATTGAATCCTCCCAGCCCCGTGGCCTCAACATCGCAGGCAGCCAATCACCCCCAGACCTGTGTCCCTACAACAGTTTCCTACATCTTGTGCCCCCAGTTCAGATTTCTGAGTCTCAGCATGCCAACCCTGACAATGATAGACCTGGAACCAGTGGAAGGGGACAGGCTCCACCAAGGGTGCAGGCACGTGGGGGTAGGGTGTGTGGGAGGGATGGTGTGACCCAGCAGCAAAAGGCTCCTGGTGATGCCCCTTCCAAGGATACCATCAGCCAGGTTTTGGCTGCCTACCAACTTCCCCAAGACGTGTTCAGCCAGGTACTGAACCAACTCCTGGAAATCAAAGAGCTACAGAGGGATTTCCATCATGAGATGCGGGAACAGTAGGAGGCCAACAGTTTCAACTTGGCCTCCCTAATAGGCGTGCTGAGGGACATTAAAAGTACCATGAGCAGGGATAGGCAATATCACATCCCTTCCTTTGGCCCATCCACACCAGGTCCTTCATTGATGCTGCCCACTGGAAGGGAGGCCCTGCCAGGGGAAGCACCTGCCTCAGACACCCTTGCCTCTGTAGTTACTGAGCCCATTGCAAATGGAGATGACCAGCCAAGCATCCAGGAGGTGCAGGTGGCAAGACACAAACCACTGCCAGCAACTGGCCACTTCCTGGTGTCACTCCTTTGTGTGCCCCAGACTCACTCTGTTGACTGTTCCTTAACCACCTTCAATATTCCATGCTAGTACGACACCGGACTCTTGACTCCAAATGTTGTAGACTCTACTCTATTGATCGCTTCCACTATGACTGAACCCTTCACCTGAAGTATATCTTTTTATCCTGTATCATTATTAATTTTTGTTTTAATGTAAATAAACACCCCATCACTAAAAAACTGTCTACTGCCTCTCCTTATTTGTCTGGAATGTTGAATGCTAATCATATGTAATATATATGCATTAGACATTAGGAGAAATTGGATGGAGAGAGATCTCTCAGGGAGTGTCATGCTGAGGATGACTAACACAATGTCACAGGTGTCTGGTCACATCAAACGTTTTATTGTACTGTATTGTACATAAGCTGTGAAGAATGTTTGCACAGTCTTAGCCAAGAACGTTTCAGCCACGTGCAGTCAGGCCAGATATCCAATTATCAATGTGCACCAGAACACACCAGAAATGGCCGGTAAGACCTTGTCCCCTTGGCACAGACAGAGGGCAGTACAACACAACCTAAGCCCAGGCCATACCATAACAATTAGGAAGCACCTGGTGGAATGTCACAAACCTGTTTCAGTGTTGTGGAGCAGGCACACTGGCCTGCAATTAGGAAACGCATTGACACTTACTAACAGGTCGTACAGGATCAATGTCAACACAGTGTGAAGGTAGAAGGAATGGATTGAACAGGATGACATGTTACAAGGCCACACGATCACACACTTGAGACCATTGGACCAACACATCATGGCAAACAGGTCTATTGTGTAACTAAGATTCCTGCCCTCTTTTTGTCCAGGCAGCCTGTCCATAGGAATCATACACCCAAAATTTGTGACTAACAGTACCTGGATGAATTCATGTTCACTTCACATGTCAGACCAGCAACAGCCTATGCCAATGACACAACTCTGAAATACGCACATGGGGATGGCATGATGAAGGCACCTGGAAGGAATAAGGCCCTCATTATAACTTCGGCGGTCTATTCTGTAGACCACCGAAGTCACCGCCACCATATGACCGTCAGTGTTGGCGGTCTAAAGACCACCATATTATGGCTGTTGGCTGCTCTCTGCCACTATTTGGCAGGGAAGATGCCAGCAGAAATACTGGTGGTCTGCGGTCTAGTGGAGCTTGCTCCGTTGCTACCGTCACGTCACCACAACACCGCCCGCCATATTACTACATTGTAAATGGCGTGGCGTGTTGTGTTGGCGAGACGCTGGTGGTGGAGCAAGTGCTGTGGACCCCGTTCCCACCCGGACAACCATGGGACCACCAGCTAAGGTGATCGTCTGACAGGGGAGGGGGTGTTGAGTGTTGAGTGTTGTGTGCGTGAATGGGGTTCTGTGTGTCTGAATGGAGGGGGGTAGTGTGTGTTTGTGTGCATGTGTGTGCAAGTGTCTGTGTGCTTGTGTGAATGCGTGTATGCTAGGGGCAGTATGTGTGTGTGTATGCAGGGGGTGTGTCATTTCCGTGTGTGCTTGTGTGTGTGAATGAGTGAGCGTGGATGTGTGCATGTATGAATGTAAGTGTGGTGTGTGCATGTGTGCGTGGATCGGGGAGGGGGAGCATCATTTCTTGGGGGGTGGGGGGCTTCTGCTGGGGTCGGGGTGGGGAGGCTCCTACATGGAGTGGGGGGTTGGGGAGTCCTGTTGTGGCAACAAGAATTAGTATTCCTCATGCCAGTATCCTTACCGCCAGAGATTTTGTGGCAGGACTGCCAACACAGAATCCCTGGTGGTAAGGATACGCATTATACTCTGGGTGGTGTTAGGTGGACCACTGCGTCGAAGGTGGTAAATCTTCAGCCAGGCGGTCCCACTCCCTTGGCGGTACAGGTGGTGAACTGGCTGCTTTGCAGGCAGTTCACTACCATGGTCTGTATTTGGCGGTCCTGCACCGCCCCTCTGTCGTCTGTCTGATCGCAACCGCAGGCGTGGTGTTGCAGGACTGTCAAGGTCATAATTACCACCTAAGAGACACACAGGGAGTTTAAGCAGGTAAAGGCATACATACGGCACAAACCTCTATAAAAACTTCAGTTGTTTCACTGACAGTGCAATGTGACTGCCCCAAACAAAGGAGATCCTCAAGGGAGTAACATCTTCAAGCCAGATATAGGTAGCAAACCAGGGCTGCATGATGCATAGCATGACATGTCCCGTCTCATGGTGCCAGAGATACCCTTCTCACTAAACAAATAGTGATGCCTACAGTGTCCCATTCAATCACACTAATCACAGAACATCACATACTTGCGCTCAAGTGAAGTACTGATTGATGAGATCTACCTGCATGTCTCCACCTTCTTCCTCATCATGGTCATCCTCACTTGGCATTTTAGGAGGCTCACCCAGTGGCACTGCTAGCTCCCCCTCATCAGGGATGTATGGGGTATTTCTACTCAAGGCAAGGTTGTGGAGCATGCAGCAGGCCACAATGATTTTACATACTTTTGCAGGTGAGTAGAGGATGCCTCCACCAGTCTTGTGAATGGCCTGAAATCTTGCCTTCAGGATCCCAGAAGCACGCTCCATGACACGCCTTATTCTTCCATGTGCCTTGTTGAAGTGGACTTCCCCTGGAGTAGTTGGGTTCCTCACCTGTGTCAACAACCAGGGATGATTTGGGTGTACAGAGTCCCCTGTAAGAGAATGTGACATGTGTGACTCAAATGAAGATCCTGCACTGTCTCACTTGCAGCAGACATAGCATACAAGCATACCTGACATATGTTACTTACCAACCAGCCAGGCCCTCTCTGGGTACAGTCATGTCATCAGCTGTGAAATTTGCACTGTTCCGCATGATTAAGGCCTCTTGGACTGAATCCAGATACCGGGCACAGACTTGGGAAATGTAGAGGTCCACCAGACAAACTACTTAGACATTGATGGAATGGTAGTTCTTCCTGTTATGATAGACCTGTTCAATGCCATGCGATGGAACCAAGGCTACATGGATACCATCAATTGCTCCCTCAATATGTGGGATGTGTGCCAAACCATAGAACTCTGCCTTCACATGGCCAAAATCCTCACGTTGAGGAAAGCAGATGTAGCCGTCCAGGTGTTTCAACATTGCTGAGAGAACATCCTTTAAGACCAGACTGAACATAGGCTAGGACATCCAAGCAGTTAGGGCCACTGTATTTTGGAAGGACCCTATGGCCTGGAGGTGCAACACTGACATGACGTGCAATGGGTTGTATGCTATTTGGATGACGGATGGCTGGCTTCAGATCTGGCTCCAACTGATTATAAAGATCCACAATTGTCTTCCTATCCAGGCCGCAAATCTGGATGATGTGTCTGTCCTTCATGGCCTGAAAGTCTGCTAGTGGACGGTATACAGAAGGTTGTCTGATCCTTCTCCTCCCAGGGTAACTAAGTGGGCAAAAAGGAAGTTGTGGCCATCTTTCATTGTGTCCCTTGTGTATTACATTACACATGCCATATACGAACTGTGACATGTCATGTGAGGCACTGAAAACATGATACATAGCACTCATCAAGACTAACATTGTGTCATTTTTGTAACACATTGCCCCCTTGCTTTTCAACAAATGTGTATACATCCTCTATCTGGAGAGCAACCATATGTGCATCTAACTTGATACTCTGAATGTGATTCAAAGCCCAAAATCCTGAAATGCCCATTGGGGAGATGGTGGTGCCTCTTTCTCCAATTATGTTGACGTATGTGCTGTACCACGTACCAATATGTACACTAAAACGATTGGCCTACAAGACGGGGCAAGGACAGTACTCAAGATTCGCCAGGACATCACTTTTCAAAGTTTTGACGCATCTAAAACTGTGTTACATTACATTGTATGCCTCTGGTGGCTGCCTGACTTACTCCACTGGACATTAGGAATTGCCCGTGACCGCGTGCGGAAGCCGTCATGGCGGTAGGCGGATGCTACTGCGGCGGACCTTGCCATTGGATAGCATTGCTGTCTGTGGGGGTCTTGGGCCAATGGCAGTGTTTACCAGTGGTGATGGTCGAGTATGTGACAGACGTGACCGCCATCTTCATTTGAATCCATCTCTTACCAGAAGAACTTGAGAAGCTGGTGGATATGGTCCTACCCCTGTATGAACAGCTCTATGGTGCACCAGCGGAGTAGGTAAGTGCCCCAAGAGCACAATTGTCTCTGTACCTCTACTCCTCTTTGCTTTGGTCAGCCAAGGCTTAGGCCCAGTTTGTCAGATTGTGTCCTCCAAGCCCTGTACAGGCTTACAGCATGCAATAATTGTTGAGGCCATGGGCATGTATCTATGTCAAGTGACAACTTTGGAGTCCTTAGACAATGTGGTGAGTGTGTATTGGGTGTTCCCCGACCCATATTGTGTTGGAGGCACATTACTAGGTGAGGTGCCATGACAGACGACCCCAGGCAACTCTTGCCATAAAATGTGTATCATGTGTGGTCACATGTGATTGCATGACTGCAGGAGGTGTGGATGCATGTTGTGTGTGTCAGTTGATCAGTATTTGTGCTCTTTCACTGTTTGCACAGTGATCTCTAACCACATCTGGCCTTGTTGTAGTGTTATTGTGGAGCCAGGTAATGACTCCCAATGTCCCTCAGCTCTGCACATAGACAACCAATGGCAATTGGCTATAGGCTACAAGATGTGCTGTGATGCACGTGATTTGTCAGATATGGTGTTTTGTGCAGGTCTATCTGCTCAGCCTTCAGAGACCGAGGCCTGTCTATCGCTATTCATAGTAAAAGTTGAAATCTGGTCTGGCATCACTACCCCTTTGCACTGCAAGTGTGACACTGAAATCACATGCTGTGCCCCTGCACAGCATGTGGTGTTGTTAAATCATGACTCACTGCCAATATGCAGCTACTGAGCCTCTGTCCACTGATTAATATGGGAATTGAATTGGGGGAAGAAGACTGATCTGTGAATGATGTTCTCTTTTCAACTCTGACAATGTGTGTCACATAGCCTTGACAGGTCCCTTGATCACTCATCCCTGTTGCCTCTTTCATCCAGCTCTGATGTGTACTGTGTATGCTCCTTGCACTTTAGACACTGCACATCTTCAGTGTGTTGTTTGCCATGATATCAGACTCTGTGGTTTGGGTATGAAGCTGGACATGTACAATGCATGCTTAAGGGACTCTAGTTTTTGTGAACACACATGTGTTGAAGTGTGTATTGTTATGTTGATGTGACACACAGACCACCACCCCCTGAAGTACCAGGTGCCTGCATCTGTATCTGCAAATGTCCACACATGGACAGGCTTGACTCTTTGTGTGCTCAACTTGTCAGCCGCTTCTTTGTGGTCCAAGCACAATGGGTCAGTATATAGGCTGGCTGTGACCTGTAGGGTCTGTATGTAGTGGGTAACATTCAAAGTTAGTGTATGTTTGTGCACGTTCTTTGCTGGGTGGTGTAGATGTCACTTGTCACTTTTTGTGATGTGTTCCATTGTGTTCCTGTTCAATGTAATGTGGCTAGCTCATGTCCCACAAAAGTCACAGTTAGCTTACCTGATCAGTGCAGGGCCTGAGCTGAGGGGTGTAGGGCACCATATTGGGGAGTGTTTGTGGTCAGGTCCCTATGCCACAGGTGGACAGGATGGTCAAGACAGGATGTAATTAGCTTGGTGCACTGACATGTATGTGACTCAGCCATTTCGTATGCGACTTGAGGACATAATATGCTCTCTTGTCCTTTGCATCCATGCAGGTCAATGCCCATCAGAAGAAGGGTATTTGGAGAGCCATCATCAAGAAGGTGCGGACCCTGAGGGTCCACAGCCGGCAGAGCGCCCACTGTCAGAAGAGGTGGAAGGACCTGAGAAGCTGGGCCTGGAAGACCGCTGAGGTCCAGCTGGTGGTGTCTTTCCAATAACGGTGACCATCGGACCATGACCCCTATAGTGGCCCACATTTTGGCGGTGACCAACCCGGAGTTGGATGGGGGTTTGAGAGCAGCACGGCAGCCACAAGGGAGTGAGTACAATGCTAATTCACGCCTGACCCTTTGCCAGGTGATTGAGTGAGTGACATACTGCTCCCCATGATAGCAGGTGGAGTTTCTTGATGCACCCATTCACATGACGTTTAAGGTCCTTGGCAACGTGAAGTAAGCCCTTGTGTTTGAATTCTTGCGTGAATTGCACCAAGCTGTTCACATTGGCATGGCCATCTTTTTCTTTGTTGCTTGGTATGGTGCTGGGGCCTACTTTTCTATCTCTCGCCCATCTCTCTCCCATCCCTCTGCACTATGGTTGGAAGTATGAGGAGGATGGCCCCATTGCATTAGCCAACCAAGACCATATGTCCTTCATTGACCAATTCGTGCATCGTTCTATTTCTCTAGAAAACTCAGATTCATCATTAGCTAGTTCTGCCACTTCATTACCAACTTTTTTTTTGCTTTACTACCAAGCTTTTAAAAAATTGCCAACCAACAAAATGCCCACTTGATATTTTGATAGAAGAGAGTCTGTAACCAAAAATAAAGTGATAAATTGCAGTTCTATTTTGCTATTACAATTTTTTTTTTAAATATGTGACGTCTAAATTGTGTAATGTTTTTTTCTAGCCACAGAAACCCCCAGTGCCAGGGCCAGTCACTGGACAACGCTGATGTGGCTGTGGGAGAGGATGAGGGGGGAGTCTTTGCTGCAGCAGTGGCGGGCGGTGGTAAGTCCTATTGCTTGCTTATTGACAAGTAGTCATATAGTCACTACAAGGGTGTACTGGTGTTGTTGACTCACTTGCCAACACCCTGCATTTGCAGATGCAGTGGGAGTTACGTAAGTATTGGCCTCTTCTATCTGCAACTCAGCAGACTAAGGCTTACAAAATGAATTTGAACTATGATATTGTTAGAAATGGGGTTTTTGGTTGGCAGTCAGGTTACCTCCTGTCCAAGCAAAAGCCCTCACTCTAGTCAGGGTAAGTCACACACTATCCAAGATTATCCTGTGCCCACCCTCTGGTAGCTTGGCACGAGCAGTCAGGCTTAACTTAGAAGGCAATGTGTAAAGTATTTGTGCAATAAATCATACAATACCACCATATAGCACCACAAAAATACACCACACAGTGTTTAGAAAAATATATAATATTTATCAGGATAATTGTAGGTCAAAAAGAATAAAGTTGCAATGGAAAATTGTAGAAATATCACAGGGAAGTGATATAGAGTGTCTTAAGTCTTTAGAATGCAATACAGTGTCTTTCAAGCACAAAGTACCTGGTTTCTGGTGAAAAATCTCCTCAGAGGGCCACAGGAGAAGAGATGCGTGGAAAAAGGGGTGTGTGCGTCGATTTCTCCTCAGCACACACAGACTTGCGTCGGTCTTTTCCACGCGGGGAAGTCGGGCGTCGTTTTCCGGCGCGCAGACAGTCTCTTTTTGTGGATCGCGGGGATTACCAGATGTCCCGGGTCTGTGCGTGGATTCTCCTGCTTGTTTTCCGGCTGCGCGTCGTTCTGCGGGGCTGCGCGTCGAAGTTTCGATCTCACAGTAGGCGTCGCGTCGATTTCTCCTTGGAAGTCGGGCGGCGTTGTCCTTGCGAGGCCGTGCGTCGAAAGTTTGGTCTCACGGCAGGCGTCGCGTCGATTTCTCCTTGGAAGTCGGGCGGCGTTGTCCTTGCGAGGCCGTGCGTCAAAGTTTCGCACTCACGGTGGGCGTCGCGTCGATTTCTCCTGGAAAGTCGAGCGGCTTTGTCCTTGCGAGGTTGTGCGTCGAAGTCTCGATCGCCCCGAGGGCGTCGCGTCGATCAGCGTCGGTGTGCGGCGTTTTTCTCGCCGCGAAACAAGCTGTGCGTCGAAATTTTCGGCGCACGGAGCGTCCAAGTGAAAGGAAGAAGTCTTTTTGGTCCTGAGACTTCAAGGAACAGGAGGCAAGCTCTATCCAAGCCCTTGGAGAGCACTTTCACAGCCAGACAAGAGTTCAGCAAGGCAGCAGGGCAACAGCAAGACAGCAGTCCTTTGTAGAAAGCAGACAGGGGAGTCCTTTGAGCAGCCAGGCAGTTCTTCTTGGCAGGATGTAGTTTCTGGTTCCGGTTTCTTCTCCAGCAAGTGTCTGATGAGGTAGGGCAGAGGCCCTGTTTTATACCCAAATGTGCCTTTGAAGTGGGGGAGACTTCAAAGAGTGGCTAAGAAGTGCACCAGGTCCCCTTTCAGTTCAATCCTGTCTGCCAGGGTCCCAGTAGGGGGTGTGGCAGTCCTTTGTGTGAGGGCAGGCCCTCCACCCTCCCAGCCCAGGAAGACCCATTCAAAATGCAGATGTATGCAAGTGAGGCTGAGTACCCTGTGTTTGGGGTGTGTCTGAGTGAATGCACAAGGAGCTGTCAACTAAACCTAGCCAGACGTGGATTGTAAGGCACAGAAGGATTTAAGTGCAAAGAAATGCTCACTTTCTAAAAGTGGCATTTCTAGAATAGTAATATTAAATCCGACTTCACCAGTCAGTAGGATTTTGTATTACCATTCTGGCCATACTAAATATGACCTCCCTGCTCCTTTCAGATCAGCAGCTGCCACTTCAACAGTGTATGAGGGCAGCCCCAATGTTAGCCTATGAAGGGAGCAGGTCTCCCAGTAGTGCAAAAACGAATTTAGGAGTTTTACACTACCAGGACATATAACTACACAGGTACATGTCCTGTCTTTTACCTACACAGCACCCTGCTCTAGGGGATACCCAGGGCACACATTAAGGGTGACTTATATGCAGAAAAAGGGGAGTTCTAGGCTTGGCAAGTACTTTTAAATGCCAAGTCGAGGTGGCAGTGAAACTGCACACACAGGCCTAGCAATGGTAGGCCTGAGACAAGGAAAAGGGGCTACTTAAGTGGGTGGCACAATCCGTGCTGCAGGTCCACTAGTAGCATTTAATCTATATGCCCTAGGCACCTGGAGTGCACATGACTGGGGACTTATAAGTAGATTAAATAGTTCAATCAGGTATGATCCAAAGTTACCATGTTTACAGAGAGAGAGCATATACACTTTATCACTGGTTAGCAGTGGTAAAGTGCGGAGAGTCTAAAAACCAGCAAGAACAGTATCCAAAACGAGGAGGGAGGCAGGCAAAAAGTTAGGGGTGACTACCCTAAGGCTGTCAGGTCTAACATGTGTCCCCCACAGCTGAAAGTGGGGAGAGCTACCCGACCTCCTGGGAGCTCTCATCGCTAAGGCGGAAGTACCTGGAGAGACCATCAGCATTGGCGTGGTCAACCCCTGGGCGATGTTCCACCGTAAAGTCCATCCCCTGTAGGGAAATGGACCACCTCAGAAGTTTTGGATTCTCACCCCTCATCTGCATGAGCCATCTGAGGGGCCTGTGGTCTGTCTGAACTAGGAAGTGAGTCCCAAACAGGTAGGGCCTCAGCTTCTTCAGTGCCCAGACCACAGCAAAAGCTTCTCTTTCAATAGCACTCCACCTCTGTTCCCGTGGTAATAGCCTTCTGCTAATAAAGACTACCGGTTGATCTTGGCCCTCCTCATTTAGCTGTGCTAGGACTGCCCCTATGCCATGCTCTGAAGCGTCTGTCTGCACGATAAATTCCTGGGAGTAGTCAGGGGCCTTGAGCACGGGGGCCGTGCACATGGCTTCCTTTAGGGCGTCAAAGGCTTTCTGACAAGCCTCTGTCCAATTCACCAACCTAGGTTGCTTCTTGGACGTGAGTTCTGTCAAGGGGGACACAATGGTACCATAGCCCTTGACAAACCTGCGGTAGTATCCGGTGAGGCCTAAAAAGGCTCTCACCTCAGTCTGGGTTCGAGGTGGTTGCCAGGCCTTGATAGTTGCGATCTTGGCCTGGAGTGGCTGCACCTTGCCACCACCTACTAGGTGTCCCAAGTACACCACGGAACCCTGCCCAATCTGGCACTTACTAGCCTTGATGGTCAGGCCTGCCTGTTGCAGGGCCTGAAGCACCTCCTTGAGGTGGAGCAGGTGTTCCTCCCAGCTGGAACTGTAGACAGCTATGTCATCCAGGTAGGCTGCACAGAAGGCATCCTTGCCAGCCAGGACCCCGTTAACCAACCGTTGGAAGGTAGCGGGGGCATTTTTCAATCCAAACGGCATCACCCGGAACTGGTAATGGCCGTCAGGGGTGGAAAAGGCGGACCTTTCCTTAGCCCCCTCAGTCAGGGCGATCTGCCAGTACCCTGAAGTAAGATCAAACGTACTCAGGAACTTGGCAGCGCCTAGCCTGTCCACGAGCTCATCAGCTCGGGGGATGGGGTGAGCATCAGTCCGTGTGACTGAGTTGAGACCCCGGTAGTCCACGCAGAACCGGAGTTCTGGCTTCGCGCCTGGGGCAGTAGCCTTGGGGACCAACACCACTGGGCTGGCCCAGGGACTACTGGACTTCTCAATAACCCCTAGCGTCAACATCTTGGAGACCTCCTCCTTGATGCTGGCCTTCACCTTATCTGACAACCTGTAAATTTTGTTCTTCACAGGGAGACTGTCACCGGTGTCAATATCATGAACACAGAGGTGGGTCAGTCCCGGAGTAAGGGAGAAGAGGGGGGAGAACTGCTCCAACAGCTCATAGCAGTCTCCTTTCTGGTTTAGAGTCAGGGAGTCAGACAGAATGACCCCGCTTACGGACCCATCACCTTCTTGGGCAGAGAGGAGGTCCGGGAGAGGTTCACTCTCCTCTTCCATTCCTTCATCTGTGGCCAGAAGCATGTTGATCTCCGACCTCTCAAAATGAGCTTTTAGTCGGTTCACGTGGAGCACCCTTAGGGGGTTCCTAGGGGTTTGGAGGTCCACTAGGTAAGTGGCCTCCCCTTTCCGCTCCTTTATTTCAAATGGGCCAGACCAGCGGTCCTGGAGAGCTCTGGGCTCTACTGGCTCCATTACCCACACTTTGTCTCCAGGTTGAAACTCTACCAGAGTGGCCTTCTGGTCATACCATTGTTTCATCACCTCTTGACTGGCCTCCAGGTTACTTTGGGCCTCTTTCCAGAAGCGGGTCATCTGATTGCGGAGGGCCAACATGTAGCTGACCACGTCCTGAGGGGGTGTCTTTGGAGCGTTCTCCAATCCCTCCTTGACAATGCTTAAGGGTCCCCTGACGGGGTACCCATAGAGAAGCTCAAAGGGACTGAACCCTACCCCCCTCTGGGGGACCTCTCTGTAAGCAAAGAGAAGGCATGGTAAGAGGACGTCCCATTTACGCCTCATGGCCTCAGGGAGGCCACCAATCATGCCTTTCAGGGTCTTGTTGAATCTCTCCACAAGCCCATTAGACTGGGGGTGATAGGGTGTGGTGAACTTGTAGGTTACACCACACGCATCCCACAGATGCTTCATGTACGCGGACATGAAGTTAGTGCCTCTGTCAGACACTATCTCCTTGGGGAATCCCACACGGGTAAATATCCCCATCAGGGTTCTGGCTACCACCGATGCAGTTACGGTCCTCAGAGGGATTGCCTCTGGGTACCGGGTGGCATGGTCCACCAAAACCAGGATAAACCTGTTGCCTAAGGCAGTTTTGGGGTCCAAGGGGCCAACAATGTCGACGCCCACCCTTTCAAAGGGGGTGCCAACGACAGGAAGTGGAATCAGGGGGGTTTTAACCCTCTTTCCTGCTTTACCACTAGCCTGGCAGGTAGGACAAGCCCTGCAGAATTTGTCTGAGTGTGTCCTCATTTTGGGCCAGTGAAAGTGGGTGACAAGCCTGTTGAAGGTCTTGTCTTGTCCCAAATGTCCTGCCAGGGGAATGTCGTGAGCCAGACCCAGTAGGAAGGCTCGGTAACATTGGGGGACCACCAGCACACGTGCTGCCCCAAAGACCGGAACCCTAAGCTCACTGTAGAGGAGATCATTCTCCCAATATAGGTGGTGATTGCCAGAGGCGTCACCTGCTGCCTGGTTTAAGGCTTGTTTCCTCAACCCTTCTAGAGTGGGACACTCTTTCTGCGCCTTGCAGAATTCCTCCCTGGTGGGTCCACCCTCAACTTGCCAGCCAGCAAGCTCCGGTAAGTCACCTAGGGTGGCAATGTCTTCCCCAGTTGGCTCGGGAGTCTCCTCCTCAGGAGCCCCGTCAGCCACTGTGGGAACTTCTGGGGCCGGTTTCCCGCGCCCCTCGTCCCTCCTCTTGGCAGCTCCATGGGCCATCGTTCCAGGCTCCAGATGCCCTTGACTTCCCTCTCGGTCAGCCATGGACCGGGTGGTCATGCAGACCCACTCAGGTAACCCTAACATCTCCAGGTGAGATCTGAGCTCTACTTCTTTCCAAGCAGTATGCTCTAGATCATTGCCTAACAGACAATCTACAGGCATGGCAGGACTCACAGCTACTTTCAGAGTACCAGAGACCCCCCCCCACTCAAAGGGAACCCGAGCCACCGGTAGGTGACTCTCGCGATTGTCAGCGACTATGACCTGGTGGAATGTATTAGGGATTATCTGCTCTGTGGACACCAGCTGACTCTTGATAGTAGTCATACTGGCTCCTGTGTCACGCAGAGCCTCCACCTTCTGCCCATCAATGAGGACCCACTGCCGGTACTTGGAAGTATTTTTAGGCATGTGGACCTTGGACATCATTTCTCCTTCTCCCAGGGACACTAGGGAAATCTCTACCTGCTCCCCAAAGCTAGTGGGGTCCATCTCCCCCCGAGTGCTACACTAGTCAACCCAGGTGCCTGTCCGGTAGTGGACGGTGCCCTCTTGGGGCACTGTGGATCGCCTTTGTAGTGACCATATTGGTAACACTCCATGCATTTGGGGCTAGATCTTCCTGACCTGTCAAATGTCCCTGGTTTCTTCCCAAATTTGGAAAAGGAAGGGTTGCCACCCCCTCCCTGGGAATTCTTTTGGGGGCCTTTAGAGAGTTCCTTATCTGTAAGTTTATCTCCCCCCTCTTTCTTCTGTTGGGAACCCTGACCACCTTTGTGGGAGTCCCCCCCAGGTACCTTTTTGGACACTCTGGTGCTAACCCAGAGGTCCGCCTCCTCAGCAAGCTTCCTGGGATCAGTCAGCTTACTATCCACTAGGTGCTGGCGCAAATCGGTATAAGTAACATTAAGCATATGCTCTCTCAGGATCAAGTCATATAAACCTTTATAATCTGCTACTTTGTTGCCCCGCACCCATCCATTCAGTGCCTTACTAGAGAAATCAAAGAAATCTACCCATGTTTGTGTGGTTTGTTTGGTGCTGTCCCTGAACCTCTGACGGTATCCCTCAGGGGTCAGCCCAAACTTGGCAAGTAAAGTGGCTTTCTGGAGTGGGTATGTGTTTTGATCCGGTGGATCCAATGTGAGAAGTGTGTCCCTCCCCAATGGCGGCACATAACCCCACATAGCTACCCCCCATTGCCCTTCAGGAACCTCATGAGCCCTTAGTGCAACTTCATAAGCAGCTAACCATTTATCTATGTCATCTCCCACCACAAAACTGGGCACCACATTTTTGGGTATACGAACCTTCTTTTCTCCAGCAGGTCCTGTCTGTATGCTGCCACCATTATTGCTGGATTCAGACTGTCTTGCCTTGATCTCCAGCTCCTTGAGACTCAGTTCATGAGCCAACAATAGTTTCTTTTCAGCCAACGCTCTTTCAGCTTCCACTTGTTTGGCTGTTCTTTCAGCTTCAATCTGTTTGGCTGCTCTTTCAGCCTCAGCTTGTTTGGCTTCTCTTTCTGCCCTCCTCTCCTCCTGTTGTGCCTCCATTTTCAGTTTTGCCATTTGCAATTGGAACTCCCTTTCCTCTCTCCTTTCCTCTGCGGTCAGGCTTTGCATGGAGACACTGCTCCCTGGTCTGGAAGGGTGCACAATTGCAGTGGTAACACCATCCATAGATAGTGAAAATCCTTCTGAGGGGCCATTTTCTGGCTCCTCTTCCTCATCATCCTCTAAATGGGCTTCTGCCCAGGCCCTCAGCGCCACTTGAAAGTCCTCCTTTCTGGAGGCCCCTTGGGTGGGTACCCTTAATGCCCTGCAGAATCCTCTTAGTTGTTTGACCGTGTATGTATCCAACTGGACTAGGTCAAAGTCCCCTGTCTGAGACCCAGTCAGAGACATGTTGAGTGAGGATTTAGTTTTTGAAAATTGTCAGGAAAAAACGGATTTTCAAAAAGAGATAAAAACCAAGTTGACCTTCAACTGTGGGTATGTAGTGAAATACTTAGCTACTGTATGTCACTGCACAAATACAAGTCCTATCCTCACCGCTGATCACCAATGTTAGAAATGGGGTTTTTGGTTGGCAGTCAGGTTACCTCCTGTCCAAGCAAAAGCCCTCACTCTAGTCAGGGTAAGTCACACACTATCCAAGATTATCCTGTGCCCACCCTCTGGTAGCTTGGCACGAGCAGTCAGGCTTAACTTAGAAGGCAATGTGTAAAGTATTTGTGCAATAAATCATACAATACCACCATATAGCACCACAAAAATACACCACACAGTGTTTAGAAAAATATATAATATTTATCAGGATAATTGTAGGTCAAAAAGAATAAAGTTGCAATGGAAAATTGTAGAAATATCACAGGGAAGTGATATAGAGTGTCTTAAGTCTTTAGAATGCAATACAGTGTCTTTCAAGCACAAAGTACCTGGTTTCTGGTGAAAAATCTCCTCAGAGGGCCACAGGAGAAGAGATGCGTGGAAAAAGGGGTGTGTGCGTCGATTTCTCCTCAGCACACACAGACTTGCGTCGGTCTTTTCCACGCGGGGAAGTCGGGTGTCGTTTTCCGGCGCGCAGACAGTCTCTTTTTGTGGATCGCGGGGATTACCAGATGTCCCGGGTCTGTGCGTGGATTCTCCTGCTTGTTTTCCGGCTGCGCGTCGTTCTGCGGGGCTGCGCGTCGAAGTTTCGATCTCACGGTAGGCGTCGCGTCGATTTCTCCTTGGAAGTCGGGCGGCGTTGTCCTTGCGAGGCCGTGCGTCGAAAGTTTGGTCTCACGGCAGGCGTCGCGTCGATTTCTCCTTGGAAGTCGGGCGGCGTTGTCCTTGCGAGGCCGTGCGTCAAAGTTTCGCACTCACGGTGGGCGTCGCGTCGATTTCTCCTGGAAAGTCGAGCGGCTTTGTCCTTGCGAGGTTGTGCGTCGAAGTCTCGATCGCCCCGAGGGCGTCGCGTCGATCAGCGTCGGTGTGCGGCGTTTTTCTCGCCGCGAAACAAGCTGTGCGTCGAAATTTTCGGCGCACGGAGCGTCCAAGTGAAAGGAAGAAGTCTTTTTGGTCCTGAGACTTCAAGGAACAGGAGGCAAGCTCTATCCAAGCCCTTGGAGAGCACTTTCACAGCCAGACAAGAGTTCAGCAAGGCAGCAGGGCAACAGCAAGACAGCAGTCCTTTGTAGAAAGCAGACAGGGGAGTCCTTTGAGCAGCCAGGCAGTTCTTCTTGGCAGGATGTAGTTTCTGGTTCCGGTTTCTTCTCCAGCAAGTGTCTGATGAGGTAGGGCAGAGGCCCTGTTTTATACCCAAATGTGCCTTTGAAGTGGGGGAGACTTCAAAGAGTGGCTAAGAAGTGCACCAGGTCCCCTTTCAGTTCAATCCTGTCTGCCAGGGTCCCAGTAGGGGGTGTGGCAGTCCTTTGTGTGAGGGCAGGCCCTCCACCCTCCCAGCCCAGGAAGACCCATTCAAAATGCAGATGTATGCAAGTGAGGCTGAGTACCCTGTGTTTGGGGTGTGTCTGAGTGAATGCACAAGGAGCTGTCAACTAAACCTAGCCAGACGTGGATTGTAAGGCACAGAAGGATTTAAGTGCAAAGAAATGCTCACTTTCTAAAAGTGGCATTTCTAGAATAGTAATATTAAATCCGACTTCACCAGTCAGTAGGATTTTGTATTACCATTCTGGCCATACTAAATATGACCTCCCTGCTCCTTTCAGATCAGCAGCTGCCACTTCAACAGTGTATGAGGGCAGCCCCAATGTTAGCCTATGAAGGGAGCAGGTCTCCCAGTAGTGCAAAAACGAATTTAGGAGTTTTACACTACCAGGACATATAACTACACAGGTACATGTCCTGTCTTTTACCTACACAGCACCCTGCTCTAGGGGATACCCAGGGCACACATTAAGGGTGACTTATATGCAGAAAAAGGGGAGTTCTAGGCTTGGCAAGTACTTTTAAATGCCAAGTCGAGGTGGCAGTGAAACTGCACACACAGGCCTAGCAATGGTAGGCCTGAGACAAGGAAAAGGGGCTACTTAAGTGGGTGGCACAATCCGTGCTGCAGGTCCACTAGTAGCATTTAATCTATATGCCCTAGGCACCTGGAGTGCACATGACTGGGGACTTATAAGTAGATTAAATAGTTCAATCAGGTATGATCCAAAGTTACCATGTTTACAGAGAGAGAGCATATACACTTTATCACTGGTTAGCAGTGGTAAAGTGCGCAGAGTCTAAAAACCAGCAAGAACAGTATCCAAAACGAGGAGGGAGGCAGGCAAAAAGTTAGGGGTGACTACCCTAAGGCTGTCAGGTCTAACAGATATGTTTTGGAAAATTGAAAAAAAGGATGGAAGTAGAATGGATGGGTGAAATATAATATGAGTGAAAGGATGTGTGTGTGGATGAAAGGGTGCATAATAATAATCATATAGGTGGGTAATGAGGAGGATGACAGGATGCATGGGTGGATGAAGGATGGATGAAAGGGTTTATGGGTGAAGGATGCCAGCCCATGTGGGTGAAAGTGTATGGGTGAAAGGATTCCATGTCGGGATGGGTGTACGGACTCCTCAGGTAGATTAGACCTCTTGGATGGGTTAATGGGTCAAAGGATGCGTGGGTGGTTATTGGATGTGTTTAAATGTCAACGGACTGGATGAGAGTATGTAAAGCTTAGCTTAAATGGTGTGTACCAAAGCCCACGGTGAAAAATAAGAGTACTAGAAGAACACATTTGCAATGGTGAATAGATAAATGCTTGAAATGAAGAAAAAAGGGAGCTCTTCTGGATAGAGGCGTTCTTCTCACCTACTTTACTTGCTTGGAATGATTTTATCAAAGGTTTCATGCTAAAGTTTTGATGGTATTTCAGAATATTCCCTTGACTCATAGTCAAACGAGGAACATAATATGTGTCCCAGCATCCATTTATCATCGCCTCCCTTCCTCGCTATGGCCTTTCAACAGTGCCACCCATGATGACCAAACAGCTGCATGGTTCAATTCAGCAGTATTGGCAATGCAATGTTGGCTTTGCAATGTGAGTCTGTCAGCTTTAGTTAAGTTAATGTGTCAAACACTTTTCACTGCATGGCAATGCAAAAAAAGGTACGTTTCCCTTTCGTCCCGGTGCCCACTGTGTCAGTCACTTCCTATTACCTCATCCTTTAATCTTTCTTAAATTCTGTCCTAGACTTCTGAAGTATTTGAAAAATTCAATCTTTGCTTGCGCCACATTTTTCAAGCCAAGTGATATAATTCATTATGGATTCATAAAGGATCTACTTCTGTTCTAATTTTTCCCTTTCAACATTTGACAACCACAGTGAGTCACACTACTAGCCAAACCTTAGGCACATGAAGTTGATGATGAGGAATTGATTAATCTGTAAGGTGTGTATTCTACCTGCCAATCCAAATCCCGTTTTCCTTACCCTGCAGTTGAGTATGTTAAGAAGATTCCTTTCCTTACTTCAAAGCAAATGTATTTTTTGGGAAACAAGTAGTTATTACAAAGTGTGGTGGATGAGGGGGCATGAGGACAGTGAGTAAAGTGGTCCATAAGTAAGTGCTTTGATTTTTCTGAATGGGATAGTCTGTGATGATGTGAGTGCACCAAATACAATCTGTATCCCATCCATTAATCCTTTCCCTGTACTGCAGTACCCACCGCCTACTTATAGCAGACAGGATGTCTACGTGATTGATTATTTTATACTATGTGGTGTGTTTCATTCTTAGTATTCATCGGCCTTGCAGTCCAAGTACAAAGAAGAACAGGGCCATTAGAATAAAATATTTTCTAGTACAGCTGCCCCAGCTCCAGACAGTAATGAGTATGACTGGGGCGCCAACTGAGCTAAAAATACCATCATTAATTTAATAAAAACAGAAGAGAGAAGAATAGTTGTACTCCATAGTACATATTATGGCTGTGACAGTTATCACCTTAAAATTGAATGTTCTGAGGTTACCACCAGACGTACTGCTGCTGTGCCACTACACTATATGATTTTAAACAAGTGTTTTGCTCAGAGCATTGTTTACAATTTCTCTTTTTTCTTTCTTGATATAGCTATTCCAGCTGGTCCACCATCACAGCAGGAAATAGCAGCCCGGCTGCAGCAGACGATGCTGGAGGCCATAAGGGCCAAGTACCAGAGGCTGGTGATCCTTGAGAAAGAGGAGGATGAGGTGGCAGCAGTTGCTGCCAGTACTCAGGGTCCAAGCCAGGGCCCAACAACTCTAGGCCAGCAACACCTCTGCCACAGGGCCAGGGCAGCCACCCGCCATCGTATCATCCCTGCTGCCCCCCCCCCTCAGAGACTGTGTTCCAATGCCATGTCCTTCAGAGGCTGGCGCAGTTAGTGGCCCGTCAGGCACGTGTGGGGGGGCTCCTTAGGAGAAGTCTCAGCTGCATTTAGTACCTTCCTCTGCTCCTTTTTTAGCCTATTTTGGTGGGTGAGACTTGCTGTGAGTGGAGAGGTTGGAAATGGGTTTTTGCAGGACTTTTATTTATTCAAATTTTCTAATGCTTCAAGTCCACATGGACAAATGAACATTTTTTAGTTTGGAACATTGGTTGGGAAAGGGACATTTGTTTGAGGATGGGATGGATGAGTTGTGGGTGGAAATGGTGGATATTTATTCGTTTTATTAGGGACGGGGTAAAATAAATAGTTATTTGCAGTTCTTTATGCCAAAAATCTTTTTTGGGGTGTTTTACTTCGCACTGCTGCCTTTATGCAAAGTGCTTTAGAAATCTGCTGATAATGTGTTCCTTTTAGCACAGCATGTTTCATAAATCTGCTATAGTGTATAACAATTATTTATGCAGTTAGGTAAGCTTGTCCTAATACTCTTCTAGTCCCTGCAGTGCATTTTGTCTAATTTGATCCATAGAAGAGGATGGAGAGATTTGCCATTGCCAATTATATTGCCTAAACTAAAGGTGCAACAAAGCTCCATAATTACCTTACCTGAATAGATGGAGTGAGGGCTGCATGGTTTCTCAAGGTAACGTGGTGGTGTAGTAGTAGCATGCTAGTGCACTAACAGTGAAGGCATCGGAAGCAAGATTCTACTCCACCTAGGTGAACTCAAATGAAGATCTTGCACATTGAGTTGAGGTTGCTTCTACCACATCCGCTCCACCAAGTAGGTGATTAATCCATGATATAAATGATCAATTAACACCACAATCAATCACACAGTCCGGGGCAAGAGGGTTGAGGATTTGATGAATGGATGGGAAAAGGGATTTTGGGAAAGGTGCAACAAAAATACAAACACAACACAAACTCAATATTCATCTGGGAAAAAATCAGCAGCCTGTTGTGGGAGGAATAGAAAAACATGAATACGTATGACACCGATAACTTTACATTCTGTCAGCCCAAGTAAGACCCAAGTTGAATATATCTAAAAATGTTCGGTCACCTACGTGTGCAAAATAGTGCATATAACTCATACTGAGGTGAAGTTAACACACACAGTTCTAAAAAAAGGAATATTGAAAGAAAAATTACATTAATCTGTATTGCCAAACTGGGTGGTACATCTGCAATCTTCTTGGATTGCCCCGTCAATTTTCTTGGGTGCCTGCCTGAAGAAGTCCGATAAGGTAAGCATGAGTGTTATGGTGCAGGAGAAGAGAAGGCCTTTGGATTGTAAAACAGAAATTATTATCATGATATTGTAGAATCAAGAAGGATGGAATGGAAGGTAAGATTCGTGAGGAGTAGTGTACCAAAAAGACTCAGAGGTGGCAGAGCAAGAGCAAAGACCTTTGAGATCATCCACCAACAATCATAGACAAGTGTGAGCATGTATTGGGATGATCAAACTAGCAACTATCATGCTCATCATAACATTTGGCCTAGAGCACTGCATAATGTAACATTATCATCCATCACATGTCTGTTTCCTCCAGTTTCCTATAACAGGTCTCCCACCCAACCACATGGGTCCATATTTATACTTTGTTAGCGCTAAAGTTTTGCTGCTTTTTGAGACAAATGCAGCGCAAACTTACAAAATACAATTGTACCTCGTAAGTTTGCGCTAGTTTTACATCAAAAAGCAGCGCAAATGCGGCGCTAAAAAAGTATAAATATGGGCCGTAGTTTCAAGTTTGAGCCAGCCAGCAAACACACAAAGCAGCACAGCATTTCCCAAATCAAGTAATTGATACACCTCTCACCACCTGTCCACAGATTGGAGTAGGCCTCTTAGACTCATCCTCACATCACCCAAGTTGATTTCCATGAAGTTGATAACTCCCTTCTTTGGGCAGTTGTTTAAGTTGTCAGATCATGCTCTGATTCCTTCCACCATCCTCCAGACTCAGATTAAAGATTTCTATGTACAGCTCCATACCAACTTCTCCCAAGAATCACAGTCTCACGACCCAATTGAGAGAGAGCGACCTGTAACAGTTTCACAAGAGAAACATTGAGTATTTTTTTCTGGACTAGAATTTTGTTTGTTAACTAAATGGACTTGTAGGTCCTCTTTGACAAATGTGAACCAGAAAGCAGAGCACTAGAAGACAAAGCAGTGTGAAAAAACCGGCAAGCTAATTTTGGTAAATGTAAAAGGGGAAGGGAAAAAAATCACCTTCAGAAAAAAACCTGACCGCCCAATACTAATTTTTATACCACCAACATTGTAAATCGATCACGACACAAACACAAGCCAGCGTAATATATTTAAACAATATAAACACCCATTGCAAGGCTGGATCCATTGCCCCCTACGTGTCAACAGTGGCTGGGCAAACTGTTATTTGTGTATCATCTTGAAGTTGCCCTGTATGAACGAAAGGGGAGACGTGCTAGGAGAAAAGGGTAGGTGATATGGGGGCATTTTCAAGAATGGATTCGGTCCCGTTAATGGTAATTGGGGGGGCTGCTCCAAGCCTCGCCTCTTATTGAAACCTGAATTGTTTTGAATCTGATTATGATTATTATGTAGACTTGATCTCTTTCTCTATTGACTAAATTCTTTGCTTGGTAAATTTATGTAATGAATTTTCTTTCTTTTTCCGAATAAAAAAAAAATTTTTAAAAAAGAAATTAACAAAAAAAAGAGAGAGAGCGACCTGTAACTGTTTAACAACAAACGAAATATTGAAAAAAACGGCAAGCAAATTTTGGTAAGTGTCAAAGGGGAAGGGAAAAAATCACCTTCAGGAAAAATATTATCACCCATTATTATGTTTATGCCACCAACATTGTAAATCGATCACGACACAAACACAAGCCAACGTAATATATTTAAACAATATAAACACTCATTATCACTATCTGCCACCACTAGACATGAACACACGAACCATCTCAATTCTCAACATTGAAACAAGTATCCCTCATATCAATCGTTGAGGTATATATATAGATAGCATTACTTACCTGTTCCAATCAAGCATAGTGACACATTGCTGATCCTCTTTGATTCAGGAAATGAAACACACATTGGCAAGTAAGTTGTAAATCAAATGACTGGGGCAGTCCTTCTAGGGGACAAAAGAAAGGATATGCACAAAATGGAGGTAGTCATTGTCTCTCACATCTACTTGAAGTGATTTTGGGGAGCTTGGGGGGCTTCTTCAATGCACCCTGGTCCAAGTACAATTTTGTCATACATGTGCCTAAAATAGTTGCTGTTCTTTAGTCACTTAGACAGTAACAAACAATTTACCATAACAATGTTCCCACAGCTAGCTACCTTTTTTTCTCCAAGGAGGTCATTGTAGAAAGTAGAAAGTTCTATGGTACCCCAGGTCAAGTCAGTGAAGTAGGTTCATCCTCAAACTAGAAGTTAGTCAGCTAACACACCACCATGACCTGAGTTTGACCAGTTATCAGCCTAAAAACCTCCTGCTGTACTTCAGGTATGCTATAATTTGGAGGTATAATGTGCTAATTCATTTTGATCATGGTCAATCTCTCGACATTTTGGGGTAAGAGACTGGTCCTTCTTACTGTCACAACTGCACTAGCTTCACTGAACACACACTCTATGGATACACTGGCTACAGGGCAAGTCAGACACTTTATTGCCAGCCTGCATTGGCGTCGCTCCCCATACCAATACACCAATGGGTTTTGATCCAGATAGAGCTCCGTTGGTTCATCCAGGTAGGCCTGGACCAACTGCTCAATGATCATTGGTGCTCCACCTTGCTCAAGCTCTTTTGTCTTCGCTCTGCAGTGGACTTAAGCCCTGCCTTTAGAATCCAATCAAATGCAGATTTTGAGGCTGCTGTTCCTGTTGTTGTTGCTGGTGTTGATGTTGGCTGCTGTGAGTCAACAGCACTGTCCCAAGGCTCTATGGAAGTTGTACACGACACCCCAGAACTTTTGCCCGTGAGTGGGCCTCTAATTTCCAGACATCCTTTTCCTACGTCTCTGGCTTGCACATCAATCTATGTCTTGTAGGTTGAAACCTCTCCATTTGAAAAAGGAATGAAAGTGGACAGTAATTGTTTGTACCGTGGGTGAAGACTTGTTGTACAGATGTAATGTTTGGATGACACAATGTCCCTTTGAAGCCTTGTATTAACAGATAAGCGAAGGATTAAGCTCTCTGCCAACTCCTGCATATCTGGTTTTTCATGCACACCTGCATACCTTTCAGACACCTCTGTTTCTGCAGTATATGCACAAATGGGATAGCTTGGCCCATGGCACAATCCTCCTTGCTGACTTCTTGTGTAACACTTTGAAAAGGAAGCGGCATCTCTGTCAGACATTTGATCAGACCCCATTGGTCCATCTAAATGATCATGCCTTTCACAGTGTCCTCCCCGCTTTGCATGACATATTCATTGATCACTATGTACTGCTCAAGCAGACGTTGTAACATGTAATAAGTAGAATTCAAATGTGTTTGCACCTTCTGTATGAGGGCTTTAACTGGCATTTTCTTAACATGCTGGAAAATTCTCAACAGCTTGCAGGCTTTAAAAGAATGACTAAAATTAGTGCAGCTTCTTCTACTTGTGGAGAGTAAGTTACTGACTCAGGGTTCTATTTTGAGGAAGTTCAGTACAATGATGTTTATGCAGTGTGCCTAACATGGGACCCTGAAATAACCACCATCTGACAGGGACTTTATTATGTTACTGCCATTTTCCAGGGCAGGGCAACAAATCCAATGTTAAACCCTCTTGGGCACAGCCATTCAAATATCTTGTTGTTAAAGTCATCCAAGATGTTTGCAGCTGTAAGCGACTTCTCCATGGCAAACATAGCTACTGTTGCATGCTTCCGAGCACCATTAAAAATGTCATCTGAGTCAACTCCGTCAGATATCATTTCTCTTTCCCCCCCAAAAGAGACCCAGTGTGCAGTGATTCACATGTTATCAGTGGTTTGGCAACTGGGCCATAAGTCTGTTGTCAGGTGGATTGTCTGGATAGCACTCTGCTGCAAAGCTTGTCCAACCAATTCCAGCACATTGTGATGTAGCGCTGGAACAGCAACTCTGGCAAAATAGGTCTGGCTGGGAACCTTCCTTTTTGGGGGGATAGCCACCACAAATTCTAGAAGACCCACTCCTTCCACAAAAGAAAAAGGGAGGAGGTCCAATGCTATCATTTTAGCCAGCTTCCCGTGTACATATGTGCCACTGGGTGGTTGTGTTCATACTCCCCCTCCTTCCTAAACATGGCAGTAATAGCAGCCTAGATTTTTTTCTTTGCTGGTGCAACTGGTGCTCCCAGCTTGCTCCCCAGAGGCTGGTACGGCAGGTATACATCTATGCCCAAAAAAGGTCTGGTACTAGATACCAGTGGTGGGAAGCTCCTTCTTAAAACTGGCTGCTTTCTTAGTAGCAGCTTCCTTTCGGGCAATCTTGCAGCTGTCAGTTGGCAGTAGCACTTAGCTTAACAAGCTGAAGAGATTTCCATATGGTTGTGAGTGTGGTCACGCATCACGTCAAGCACAGGCCGTCTCTCTGGCAGTACTGTGGGTGATATCCCTTTCTCTTTGTGCACCTATAAGCAAACTTGCAAGAAAGATGAGCTAAACATGGCATTGTTGCAGTTACCATAGTAGTAGAAACAAACAATATCATAGAATGGTTACTTAAATAAACTTAAAATAATTATTAAATACAGAGTATTCATTCATAAAAACAACACACCAAAATTACATTTCCTGATAATGTACAGTCATGAAGGCTAAGAAAGAGCAACAACTACAACATACAGAATGTAACTGTTAGCTTTACCTGTCTGCATCAAATTGTCATGTGGCCCTCAGGGAGGTGCTGGTGACAAATGGAATAATAATAATCTTTGAATAACGTAATGTTATGTAATGTAGTGCAACTGGTTGACTATTGCAGACATGGGGCTAAAGGGGAAAATAGGGACAAAAATAAAAAAATAAAAAGAGTTGTAATTTATTCTCACAAATCATAAAGCAAGAATAAAGTTAAAAAAATATTTAAATAGTATTAACATTATTAGACTGATATTATAAATGTAAATAAAATAAAGGTTGTGAAAAAAATTAGATAAAAGGATACAAAAAATGTATTTAAATTCCAGATGTACTAAGGGAAGGAGACTCAAATGAAAAAACACAGGGATTTGGGAGGCAAGGATTGGTGGTGGTAAAAAATGCAAAAAAATATATAATAACATATAATAAGCTTATAATAGATTTAGTAATAAGCATTGACATACTAGGCCTGAATAAACACACAAAATGGCCACCAGCCACATGGTCAAACTGCAACCAGCAAGGAGGCATGGCTACCACAACAAAGAAGAACACATGCAGGACTTCTGGCTGCCTAAACAAAATGGCCACTAGCCAGATCAAACAGCAAGCAGAATGAATATAAAAAAAATAAGCACATAAAGGTATAGGGCTACAATTTTGGCTATACAAAAAGGGCCCCTAACCACATGGCATGGGGATCACAGACAAGTGGTGGCCTATGACAAACACTCTCACGCGCTGGCCAGACAAAGAAGGCATTGGTACAGGAGAAAAAAACAGCATTTAGTAAGTATTAGTAATTCCAAAAACTAAAATTGAAGGGGCTAAACATTTTACAACAACAGCACACATCATACAAGAGCATCAAGTACTAAAACCCCACCATACGCAGTTTGTAGGAAAGAAAATGTGAAATACGGCCAAACAGCATTTTGTTATCTTTAATCCAATGCCATCCATTGAGTTTCAGTTCCACAGACACCACAAACACTTGTTTTTTCATCATGCACCCCTGACTAGTACTGGGCCTGCAGCTGGAGGGCCTAATCCATTAGCAGGCTATGCCACTTAACAGTAAAATTCAATTTATTGAATATTCCAAATTTACGAAACAAAACATGGAGAAAATGTAGTGAAAATGTGAACAATTTTCCTTTGTAGAACAAAAATTACAAGTAAAACTATAACTAGGCCCCAAATGCAGGCCACCCACCACAATAAATTTAAAAAATGGAATAAAAGTACAGATAAATCCTGGTGTATGGCCCCTATCAAACAAACAAGTTGTACAACACCCTTATACAAGTGTTTTTTAACTTACTTGTGAAATCTACAACAAAGTCCTTAAATCCAATGATATGTCCAGGGGACAGAAAAAGTGATCCTTTCAGCTCGAAGTCCAAGTAAAAATTGACCAGGAGATGGACAAAGCAGTGGGAGGAGCCTGCTGGAGAGAAACAGGAAGTTGGTGTCTTGGGGCACTTCCTGTTGTTGCAAAAAAAAAAAAAAAAAAAAAGTACTCTCACAACAACATCAATGCGAACAGTCAATTAGAGAAGATTTTTCACTCGAAGTTGCAGATTTTAGGTTTGTCAGCTTCGCCAGCTTGCAGCAGCATTTGATTGTGCTCACACGCGCTCGCCTACATCAAAAAAGACAAGCTGGAAGTCGTTGCACAGCGCTAACTCTTGCAAGCGGGTAAAAAATTTCTTGTTTGTGCTCGCAAGAGAGGAGAATTCTTTCATCTCACATCTCTCATGTGCAAAATGACAGAAAGCGCGTGCCAACGTGGGGAAAAACAGAAAGAAACTCCACTACATTGTGGAATGCGGAGTCTATTCCACAAACTCCACCAGCAAACCAGAGTTTATTGCCCAGACCTAGTCTGGAATCTTTAACATATATGTCCACGGTGTCCTGTTGCTGTAAAGGTACATTTGCAATGGTTGTCTATTTACTGTGATGGCCCAGACAGGACTGTGTCATCATCATATGTTGTCAGTCAGGTACATTCATGCCTCATAGTATGTAATTTGTCATGTGTATCTGCAGTAGCCATGATGGACATGATAGCTAGGGCCAGGGGCTGGATTCACTTTATGACCATTTATGACCATTTGTACCTTTGATGTGGACTGTTGGTTGTAGGTGCACAGCACCTATGTGTTGTTTGGGAATTGTGCACTGACTTTTGTGATGCATCATGGATTGACTTGCAGTTATGTTTGCATCAAATGTGCTTGGGCTCAAGGATTCATCCACAAACAGTTGCCATGCTTGCTATGTCTGAGATGGTGTTGTAGTGATGTAGTTTCTCATTGTACAACAATTTAGTATCGTTTAGTTAGTGGTTGCAAGGTTTGTGTCCCTCCTTCCTGCATGGTACAATTTTCTACTATAAACATTATCAGAAGTAAACATGAAAATGGGTGTGAGACTTGGTGGGGGCAGTCCTGGGGCTTACAGGACCATTCTTGTTTGTATTCAGGAAACATCTCTCCATGATGATTAGAACCTGACTTCATTGTTGTTCCTTGCAGCACCACATGTGGAACACGACTGAGTGGCCTTGCTACTACCCCCTGGACTCATTTTGGGAAGGTGTCACTTGTCAGACTGTACATTGTAGGGATGTGTCCAGAGTGACATGGATGTTCCCATGTCTCCTAATCCAGGTACGGCATGTTTGTACTAGTGTTGTCAGCATTTCCGTAGCAACATCTCTTACTATTGGTACTTTACATCAGTGCAAGTTGGATGTGTGCATAGGCTTGTGTCTCTGTAATTGGTAGGGTACCTGAAAATGGGATCCAATTGTTGGCTACTGGTTCACTGTGGTGTGCTGTATGTGGCACAGGTTTGAGGTGTAGTGGTCACTTAGTTGTGTCATGATTAGTGTGGTAGCTAGACATTATGCATGCTATTGTAGTTGTCTGAGACCAAGTTTTTCTCATGTGATAACTTTGTAATTCCAGATGGCATGCATGGTTTTGTATTGGCACATGATGGTGCCACTTTGCTGTTACTTCATGCAGGGGGCCACTTGACATGATGTCTCAGAGTTGTGATTGAAATG
This sequence comes from Pleurodeles waltl, assembly GCF_031143425.1. NCBI lineage: Eukaryota > Metazoa > Chordata > Amphibia > Caudata > Salamandridae > Pleurodeles > Pleurodeles waltl. The sequence goes on from NC_090449.1 coordinate 96,710,855, forward strand.
TTTTCATGTCCATGTCATGACCCTACATCACTTTCTTTTGGCAGTGTCAGCACTGGCAGGCGCAGAAGATGGGGCCGAGCCAAGTGGGAATGCATCTGGCCACGGTATCTCTGGTCATGACACCACCGATACTGAGGGACCCAGTGGCCCAGAGGGCAAGGGGAGTGCCATGGGCAAGACCAGACATTCTTCATCATCATCCGATTCCTCCTCCAATGGCCACTCCCTAGGGGTGATGGACCATCTTCGTCCGCCACCCTCCATTCTATCACCGCCCTCTCTGTTGCTCCCCATCCAGTGGGCTGTACCACCTCACCCAAGAGAGTGGGTGTCTCCTTTGCTGCAGGCACCTCTGCCCCAGTCCTTGTTACCCCTGCTGCTCTCAGTGAGGAGACTATTGACCTCCTGTGGTCGATCTCTGTTGGTCAGTCCACCATTATGAATGCCATCCAGGGACCGAATCCAACAGAGCAATGTGTTCCTCCAGGGCTTTCATGGTGCAATGGCTGGCCTACAGAGACCTTTTCAGGCTCCGGCCTCCACATTGATGGCAGCCAGTCAACCCTTATCTTTTTTCCCCTCCTACACCTTCCTCTTCCCAGTCCAAATCCCCCTTCTCCGACCCACCCTAAGCACACAGACTCACATGCATCTACCTCAACAGACAAGGGTATCACACACAAACACAAGCACCACAAGACGCACCAGCACACACACAAACAACATCCACTTGCAGACATAGAAACAGTCATGACTTGCCCTGACACCCCCCCCCCACCTCCAGCATCACACACTAGGACATCTGGCACACCTACAGACACCACATCAACAGTCACTGATATAGCCACCACACCCATCCTACTCACAGACACCTCCCCAGCAGACCCTCGGACATCCACCCCAGTCATCGCACCTGCAGACACCAGAGACACACCTACATGCTGCACATCAACCATACCTGCAGTCACCACTCCAACAGACACCCATCCACCACGGCATCCCTCTGCACCACCACCCCCCCTCAGCCCAAAAACACATAAACGCCATCACTCACCCACCCAAGAGACACCCACCACACACAAGCACTGCTCCACCTCCACCGCCACATCATCAGAACACCGCCCACTGAATCACGTCCCATGATTCGGTGTGACGGTGTTCTAGTGACAGGGAGCTGGCGGCGGAGCAGCCCCCATGGATCCCGTTCCCTCCCTGAGGATCACCGGATGAGGTAAGGTAATCGTTCGTTAGGGGTGGTGGGTGGGGGAATGTTCTGTGTTGTGTGCGTGCATGGGGGTGTGCGTATGAGTGTGTAGAGGGGGTGTGTGAGTGCGTGTATGCATGCGGGGGGTGTTGTGTGTTTGGAAAATGTGTGAGTGCCTGTCTGTGTGTATATCTGTGTGTATGTGTGCATGTATGTGTGCGTGTATGTGTAGTTTTAGTGTAAGTGTGCGTGTAGGGGTTTGTGTGTGTGTTAATGTTGGGGGGGTGGGGAGGGGGGTCCTGCCACCTTTGGGTGGTGGTAGGGGGGTCGTGGGTTTGGGGGGAGGACTCTGGGGAGGGGGAGGGGGCTGGGGAGACCCCTATCAGTGCCAGGGAAGGAATTCCCTGGCACTGATAGTGCCTACCGCCATGGATTTTGTGGCGGTACAGAACCCCACGAAATCCATGGCGGTATGCGGGGTCATGATCCCGCCAACAGTATAGTAACGGCCGCCGGGCTGGAGACCGAATTCTCCAGCCCAGCAGTCTTCACCACCCTGGCGGTTTTGCATGGCGGTCACCATCATGCTTGTAATTCCAATTTTTTTATCGCCGGCTTGTTTGCGGTATTACCGCCACTTCTCCACCAACCGCCAGGGCTGTAATGAGGGCCTAAATCCCAACCCTCTTCTGATGACCATCCTAAAATGTTTTCCTTTGTGGCCTTGACCTTACCCCTGTTCACCCCCTGTTCTACCCCAAAACGACTGTTTCCCTCCCAAAGTCCCTCCCACCTCCAAGGCCTCCTCTGCCCCCCCCCCCCGCAAGCACCCATCCCCCCCCCCCTCCCCCACCAAGAAGAAGCCCACCCCTCCCAGAAAGCTCCCCCAAGCCCAAACTCAGACCCCCCCACTGCCCCCCATCAACCCTGAGGTGCCTGTCTGCCCTCTTGATGTGGAGGTTACATGGCAGTCATGAGTTAGGTAGGAGCCCCACAATGTGTCTTTTGGCCCAATACTCTGTTTTGGACTGGCCTATGGCCTTAGAGTTTGGTTTACAGACCTTTTTATTAATAAAGCCAACCTGTTGTTGGTTTGTTGCTTACACCTTTGTCCTGCATTTCCATCTCTAGCTTTCTGTTGTTCCTGAGTGACATTGGTTGTGTGCCTGTAGTTGTGTGTGGTAGGACTGCTTGCTACTCCATGTGGTGTTCTTTTGCAGTATGTGAATTTGTGTGCAGTCCTGTTGTCGCCCAAGGGAAGGGTGTGTTGTGTGATGGGTATGTGTTTGTGTAGTTGCAATCTTGGTGTCTTGGCACTGTGTTGTGTTTATTGTGGTATGCATTTCTTTTTCAGTTGTGCGATGTGGGTATGTATGGTGTAGGACTTGCCCCCCTAATATGTCTATTGCCTACATGTGGTGCATGTGTTCTTGGGTTTTGTCAGTGCAGACATGGTGTGTGTTGAGTTGTGCTATTTTGCTTTGCATTTGTTGTGCGTGTGTCCATTTAGGTGTGTGTCCCTCGCAGCTGGTTGGTGTAGGGGTATGTCCCATGGAATGTGAGTTGTGTGTACTTTGTTGCCTTGCCCTTCCCCATTGTGTGACTGTGCGTGACAATTGGGATTTGTATTGCTTGTCCCTGAGATCCAATTGATGCCAATTCTTGAACTCATGTTTTCTGTAGCCCTGTTCAACATGAAATGTGTCCCAGTGCTGCCTCCTTCCATGTATGGTTCTGATGTTCCTATCCCAGTTGTGCAGGCATTGCTGTGGTGGTGCACTTTGTGTCTTTTGTCTATTTGTTTCTGTGTGTATTGTGCATGACACTGTGATTCCATTGTGCTATGTGTGTGTGTTAAGTCTGTGTTGATAGCAGAGTTGGCTGATGGTGGTGTAGTGCGTGTGCCATGGCACATGTAAGTATATGTGTGTTGTGCATGTGGCCAGTACCTGGCCAGTGTTGGGTGTGAATATGTGTGGAATGCATTTGTATATGTGCAGTAGTTGTGTTGTTTTTGCTGTATATGTGAATGTTGTGTGGCCTTCTGTGTCTATTAGCCTGTGCTGTGTAGTCATGCATACATGTGTAGTGTTGCTGTGCAGTGGGTGTGCGCTGGCTGAAGTATGAGTAAAGTTAGACTTTAGGTCTAAACTTAAACTTTTGGTCTAAACTTAGAATTTTGGTGTAAGTTTACCTTTGTGAATTGGGCCCATTTGCTACGACAAAAGTCCTTCAGCAGCAGGTCAGTTGATGACAAGGATTGTCTTGACATTGTGTTCCTTTCCTTTCAAGTGTACCCCAAGTTTTATCTGTGAAACTAGCAGGGCTATTAAGTAGGATTTGACACTACAACGTCAAAAAGGATGCTCAAAGCTTCCAGCCTTCTTCTGACTTCAAAGGAGTAATCCTTGCCCATTCAGGTCAACCTGACACTCAAAGTGGCCTAATGTGTAGTTCCCGGTAGGAATTTCACAATTTATTTCTTACCTATTGAAATGCCAATTATTGGCTGTGAGAAGCTGGAGAGCAAATGCAAATTAGCCTCTACGAAATTGAGGCTGGGAAAAAGTAACTTAACATTCTAAAATGTAGTTTTCCTTGATATTTATTAAAGATCCATCTTTCCTTTCCAAGATAGGGTAATAGTATTTATTATTGCAATGAACTGTTTCACTATGGGCCAGCCATCCTTCCTACAGGGAAAAGTGCTAGTCATTGTACACACATATTCAAATTTAAATGAGTTCATGTCCACTTTTAAATACCAATCTCCCTGCCTTGTGGGCTACAGGGCATTTTTAGGAGACTTCATAATATTCAAGAGGAGGGCTTTTCACCTGTCAAAGAAGTTTATTTTGATAGATTGAATTGGATTGTTTACACTGATACAATCGGGCAACAACTGTATGTCTGAAGCCATGTTTGCATTGCCACTGTAGTGGATGGCACTACGGGTGCTGCAGTCCACCAATGACATTTGCTGTGACAGCCTTAGGTACACCCAATATCATGTACTATGGACTTAGAGGTAAGTTCAATATGCCATTTAGGAATATGCCAATTCAATGATGTTTAAAGGGGAAGCACAGACACTTTACTATTGGTTAGCTGGGCTATAGTAGACAGAATTCTACTGCCAGTAAAAATAAATGGTCCATGAATAGGTGACAAATCTGGAGTGACTGCTCAAAAACGGTGGGTTTCCTTCACCACCTTCCCCTAGTCACGAGTTAGGATTAACTAATAAATTCCATGATGGACTTCACTGCACAGGTGATAGAAGGGGATAATTTGCCTCCTCTGCAGTGGAACATGTCTGACCTAAGTCTCTCTCATACCTGTCGGCACCACTCTGTCAACATCTTTCCTTGCTTTAACCCTATCAATGGGGAACCTTTCCTCTCACATGCAGACCCCACTTTTGAGTCAACCAACCTCAACTTGCTCACAGATGCATCCCACTATGAGGACAGTACCACAATGGCCAACAAGGCTATGCAGCCAATCCTGCTTCCTATGTCAGACCTCTGTCCCCAGCTGAGGACTAGTGCTGCCCTTAAGACAACAAACCAATAGAGGCCACTTACAGCTGCTAGTGTCAGGAGCCAGGCCCTGGCCATCCACTGCCAGACACAGGCTCCAATCTGAGGCCTTAGGTAGGTCTCACTTTTAGCGGTGGGGCTGGTAATGATCTGTTGAATTCCTTCTGAGGTCCCTTTAGCCTCTTAGGTGTCTAAGAGTAGATCTTGGGTACAACTTCCATTTGCAGACTCTCACCTTCTACTCTTAATTCACCCATCTAAGGGTGACATCCTAAGGCTGTCTCTGCAGCTGAAGGTCTGTGCCCTGAGACTGAACATGTGCCTGGAAGTCCAGGACTGCCATGGGGGAACCTGAGCCCTCCTCAAGGGTAAAACATTGTCTTTGTGTCCCGCAGGGGTCTATCTGGTACAGGTCTCCTGTTGTCTGTCTCTGTGACAGTTCAGGCAGTACCTCCAGTTATGAGGTGATCTCACTAAGACCAGTCTTGTGGTGCTCCTCTCTCAGAACAGGTAACCACTGACACACTGGTCCTCCCACTTTGGACGGCATCCACCACCTACCCCTTGCTCTTTGTCTCGGCATCTGTACCCTCCTTTTTGGGAAGATGACCTTGGGTGGCCATCTTTTGCAATGGTTATCTCTCACATGGGAGCTCATTACCAAGGATGCAGTCAACAGGCACCTGTCGACTGACAATGACCTTCCTCTGGGAACGCTCCTCAATGTTTCTAAGGACACCAGGGCCATAGGGTGGGAAAATTCCTGCCGAAAGTCCTGGGTTATCCTACAAACCCATTCTGGCAGTTAATATTGTAGGGAAATCCTTGCTACCACTATTGTCCGCTTGAAAAGGTTTCTTGCAGGGTCATTGACCCCATTCACTGTGACCAGCTGGGCATAATGGCTACCACCCTCAGGGATTCCAAATTTACCTTTTGGGTCCACCACCCAACTAAGAGATACTAAGACATGCTCTACCCTGTCCTCCTGGGGATTACACTCCGAAGGCTATGAATGGCCTCCTCTGTGAAATGCCCATCTGTGGCTCGCCTCCTGGGACACCCAGAGTCCCATTTCTTGTGTCCATACTGAAGACAGTCACAACACCAGGGTGGGTGAAAGGGTGCCCTGGGTCTCCACCCATTACAAATTCACCCTTTTTACTCTGAAAGGGAATGGGAATCATTTCCATCCAAGCTTTTTTGTTAGTGATTCTGTGAAATCCCTACGAGACCACAACCATCCAGGATGACAGTTGGGGCTCTGTGGCTGCACTTATTTCCACTCTACACGAACACCTTGTTATAAACTTCATTGCTCAGATAGAATGGCACTATTTATGAACAGAAATGTGTAGTTCTTAAACAATACACACTGAAACTTTCATTGGATCACCCTAAGACACTTGTGTTTGTTTGAAAAGTGGCCACGAAGTAATGTTGATGTGGGCTTTAATTCATTTATGTCTCCTTGCAGGTATAAGCCCAGTCCTTATGCAGAACTTTGGAACTGCCGCTGGCGAGATCCTGTGATATTTCCAAAACTGGCCAAAATCTTGCAAGACCAGTGCAAATCCTGTTCCCCATGTTTTTCCTACGGCTATGTAAGGGACTCAAATCAGTACCACCTCGCTTATTATTGAAACAGTTCCTGAGTAGTGATTGCCCTCCAGAGTCTGCAACTTGAAGCCCTTGTAGCTTTAGACCTTTGAAGAATGAGAAGAATTAGGTAGGAATCAACCAAGGTAATCCTCTTTTGGGAAGAAAGACCCAAAGAATAGAGACTCACATCATCCATCAGAATCATGGTAAGATATGCAACTTAATTCTTTTAATTGATCATCACAGATGTTCTAGTGAGAGTAACATGAACCTAACCCAGTAAATCCTCAGCAATCATAACATTTGAAGTAGCCAGAGACTGACATTTTGAGATAAGAGGGAGAAATACTTTTGAAACTTTGAGAAGCAAATTGTTAATTATTAAAAGTGATCAAATCAAGCGTGTGAGGATTTAAAGAACTCTTAAATAATTGATCATAATCTTGTATTGAATAGTTTAGACTGTTAAATATAAGACAATTTGATTGTGTAATAGAGACTAGTGTTTGAACCCTAAAGGAAAACACAGAGCCATTTTTTAGAAGAATTTGTGACATTAAAATGGTATTTTCACAGGTAAGACACATGGGGCCACATTGCAGGCTGGCATTTCAAGGACCGCCAGCCTCACAGTGACGGTTAGACCATCACAGCTGTGGTGTTCCGACTGCCACATTACAACCCTGGTGGGAGAACCTGACGGGGTCAAGGCTGTCTGAGTTGTACGGCCAGGGTGACGCTGAGTTCAGCGCTGCCTGGCTGATTACAACTCACCTTCCTGCCCGCCTTTTCATGGCAGTTACCCCGCCATGGAAAGGCTGGCGGTAAGGATGCACTGGGGGCCAAAGGTGTCCCTGCACTGCCCATGCACTGGCATGGGCAGTGCATGGGGCCCCGTGCCCAGCTCTATCAGAATGGGCACTGTTGGCTTTGCAGGTAGTGCATATTCTGAGAGTGCTGTGCGCCTCAGTGTTGGCCTTGGCTCCCTTGGAGGAGCTAAGGCTAATGTCATAGCACTCTTCCCACTGGTCAGCCCGGCGGGAACGAGTATTACAATGTTCATGCTGGTCAGCCCAGTGGGATATAATACATTCAGGAGGATGCCACCACCAACTCATAATTAGCCCCTAAGGATAAATGAAACATGTTAAGGAATGCAAGAACAAGTTGGCAGGAGATGTTGACATTTCATCTAACACCAACACCTCTTTTATTCTAGATCCCCTCCTTGCAATTCTCTTTAAATCCCTTACCTGCATCTGGCCACTCTGAAACTCTGGTATGGAATTCTAACTGGAGAGTCTGTGCTGCCAGAATGTTTATGTTTGGAGATTTGTAGAGCGCAATGCTACCCTAAGGCCTCCCAGCACTAGGTGAGGAAAGATGGGCTTGTGTGTGTTCCTGCCTCCTATAACCTCATCTGATGGATTGCCACACCAGTTATGGGGATAGCCAGGTCTTCAGCAATTTCTGAAATCTTAGCTCCTCCTTTGTTGATCTTATCTCTACTGGCAGGGAGTTCCAAAACTTTGGGGCCAGGTAAGTGAATGCTCTCCCTCCCCATCGGGATTTCCTGACCATTGGGGTTGTCAGGAAATGTTCCTGGGCTGCTCTTAGGGATCTAGCCAGATAGTAGAATGATAATAGACCTCTCAGTTTCAGCGGGCCCATGGCGTAAACCAGCTTATCGCTAGGCTTAAGGATTTAAACATGATAATTGCTTCGATGGGTAGCCAGTGCAAGGTTTTCAGTGCCTCTGTTGCTAATTCTGTTCTCGGAATTTTCATTAGCATTCTCGCTGCACCATTCTGTACTACCTGCAGTTTTTTTTAAACATATTTCTGAGAGCCTAGGTATAGAGAGTTTTCATAATTCAGGCGCAAGATTACCAGGGCTTAGACCACTGTCCTTCTGGAGTGTCCTGGGAGAAGTTCAAAGATTTTACAGATTGTCCTTCATAAGTGCGTTATCCATCCACATGACAAGGTTCTTTATCAGAGTTTTAGGTGTTGGTGAGCTACCCAGCCACTCTGGCCACCTTAAACCTCGTGTTGTATGTGGATGTCACGGTTTCGGGCGGGTCTGACCAGGACTTTGGTTGGGACACCCCTTGAGGTCACTGAATATCCTAAAGAGGTAGTACACTGGGGCAGAGGAGCAGCTAAAGGCATACACGGAAAGGACAGCTATGGATAGGCACAGGAAACAGGAAAGTAAAAGCAGAGCAACCCTTGTGTGAACAAACAGGAAACGGATTACCAGTGGACAAACACGCTGGGGTTGTACACAGAGTAAGGCGCAGAACCTCCCACAGTGACAGGGAATCTCAATGCCTCTGTGCAGTTTGCTCTTACAGATAGTCACCCTGCCAGCCCCATAGAAAGGAGGCAGCAGAAGTGATTCTGTCTCTGGACCCTAGAGCACAAACAAGGATAGTACTTACATACACAGGACACGCTCTTGTGGGTCCAGCTCGAAACACAGAGGCGATTCCTGAGAAAACAGCAATAGCACACTGTCACTGTTAGGCACGAAATACAACGTATAACACTGGACAAGGATGGGGGCTGGAATTGCCTCCTGGAAACCAGGAGCCAACCCCAGTACACAGGAGGACACGTATACACTGGTGAAGACTGATAGAACACTTACCAGACACAAAGAACCAAGAAGAAACAGAAACAGAAGGGAACAAACAAAGAGGCAGAGGCAAGAACTAGGAACAGGCTCAGGCTGAAGCAAAGGCGGGTCTAGGACTTGAAAACAGGGCGCAAACTTCTGGCTGGAACAGACAGAGACAGGACTGGGAAACTGAGAACATGCTCTGGCTGGAACAGGCAAGGACAGGACTGGAATACAGGGAGTAGGAAATGAGCAGTGAACAGGACTGGGAAACAGAGAGAAAGTTCAGGCTGAAACAAGGCAAGAGCAGGGCAGAGAAACAGGGAGCAGGCTTTGGAAGAAACAAACAGGTACAAGGCTAAGAAATAGGGAGCAGACTCTGGCTGGAACAATCAGGAGCAGGGCAGAGAAACAAGAAACGGGATCAGGCTGGAACAGAACAGGAACAAAACTGGAACACCATCCGACAAGGGGTCTGTAACACAAAGGAATTGAAGTCCGATGCACGACAAGGATCTTGAGGAAATGGCTGCTTATAAGCAGTTCCAAGCTGGGCTGCACAGGAGAGGTTTCAGGTGTGTATGGTTTCGGACACTTGCAAGTCCTGGAGGAGAGGATCCAGTGAAAAGGAGCAACTGGATTTCTCCCATTGAAAACAATGGGAAACAGAATCTGGGTTTTCCTGACTACCAAGCAGTGCATTATGGGATTTGCAGTCCCAAGAAGCAAATGTAGTCCTACACAAGTGTACCATGGAGAAACGAGAAACAAACAGGAGTCAGCAAGGGACTCTAGATAGGTGTTCAAGGTGATTCCCAAGGCTTCTGACAGTCCCCTTACAGCGCCCCCTGGAAATGGGACGACCGAGTCGTAACAGTATACCCCCTCCCACCAGTCTGCTCAAGAAGAGAAGGCGATCCTTTGGCTGAAAAAAGTTGAAGAGGAAAAGCCACAGCAAGAAAATCCAACCCCAACCTTGGTGGATAAATTTACAGTCCTGCCATAGGTGAATATTCCAATGAGCAAAGCATGTATTAATACCCATATGGTCTCTAATGTCTTTCCTCTTTATTGTTCGATTGATATTGGAGGAGTGCATGGAGTTGGTTTCTGGTGAAGTGGGTTCAGGAGCAAGGAGATCTGAAATGGCACTATGGGCGGTATTCCTTAGGACATTAGTTTCCTGTTCAGTACTGTCTTCTTTGGAGGAGATAATTGGCGTATTAGTAACTGTAAGGTCTGTAACTCCTTCCGACAAGCAGGATATGTCTGTTTCTGCAGCAGTTTTTGCATTGATTGTGGTCTGAGGCTTGCAAAGCATAGAGACTTGGGAGACATGGGTAACTGGTGTTCTCAAGGTAAACATGAAAAAGTCAGAATTGTCTTTCATCTTGGATGACATTGGAGTATCAAATTCAGGAGCAACAGGAGTTTTCATGTCTTTAGAGACTGGATTAACATATGAAAATGTAGAAGTTCCACAAACTAATTCTTTAGGGTGATCTTCTGACAAGACTGAGATTTCTTCATTGCAAGTGCTCTGTGGTGTATTCGTGGTATTTGAAATGGTTTCTTTGCAAGGCGTTTCTACTACAGGTAGTTGATCTTCAGCTCTGTTAACACTGAAAGGTTGTTCTTTGAATTGAAATAGAACTGGAGTCTCTTCAGAAATCGCCTCTACATTGTTATCTAAATCTTCAGCTTTAGCCTTTAAATTGATGATGGTTTCTTGCAACAAAACACTAAGAACAGTACTTATCATCAGATCTTCGAATACAAGATTCAAATTCAAGTCTTTAGTTTTAGTGGGAAATATTACATCTTTCAGCACTTGAGCTTTGGTTTCAGATTGCTGGTTTTCAGGAGTCTTTAGTTTCAGGGACACAGCAGGTGACGTTGGTGTGGCTGATTTTACATCAAGATCAGATACCGGTAGCTCAGAGATCTGTTCTTCACTAATTGTGGAGCTGGAAACAGGATACACATTGACAGGGATCAGCAGGTCAGGATCAGTGGTTGAGGCTGCAACTGTGTCCAGTTCTAGGAGAAGGATCTCATTTCTTATGACAGGCTGTTTAATTTCAGATTGCTGGCTTTCTTCCTTGTCTGAATTCTCCATGGTTTCCTTTGACACAGAAGAGATTTTTAAACTTTCTGAGAAGTCCATTACATTCTTAGTAATTGCGGGTATTTCGTCATGGTCAGAAAAATCCATTAGTTCACTTGAAACATGAACTGTCTCTTCATTATCTGAAAATTCTATGATATTGTTTGAAAGGTCAGGAGTATCCCCACAATCTGAAAATTCTGGTGTGTGCGCCATTTGAACAGCACTATCTGCAGGTTTGTTCACTGCAAGGCAGGAACCACTGTCATCACTAGATTCAGATTCTTCAACACTGTTGCACAACTTGCCATTAATCTCCAGTAAAGTCATATCTTGGTTTCTTAAGGTGCAGCTATTGGAGTCTGCATCAGAACTCTCTTCTTCCTTTGGCTTTATTTGTTCTGATAGAGGGGCTGAGACACTTCCTTCTGAAGACTCTGATCCATCCTTTGAATCAAGAGGTGTCAAATCTCTCAGAGATATCAGAGATTCAGTCAACTGCACAGGGATATTCTCTGGAAAACTACAAGCTGAGAGAGAGTCTGAAGAAGAGGCTGATATATTTATAACTGGAGCAGTCTTTTGACATTCATTCATAGCAGGGAAAATCTGCTTTATAGCAGTCTTTGGAGAGGCACATGAGGTAGCATACTGTTCTATAAACGAAAGCTGGTGATCATTTTCTTTTTTCAGGTTTTCAAATTGCCTTGCAGTAGTTTCCATCAGCTGCTCTGTTACTTCTTCTACCTTACAGATAAACAGAATGTCTGGTTCTGCCAACAGTGAAATATGCATTGATGAAAAGAGCCCATGTGCAAGATTTCTTGTGTATGTTACAACATATTCATCATAGAAGTCTGATATCTGCCTTTTAATCTGCCAAAACTGCTCTTTTAGTGTGTGTATGTCCATATTGTTATCAAACCCACTCAGAATAGAAAAGGCTTTAGCAGAGCTTTTAGGGATTGAGACTGGTATATTATCATCCAGTTTGGGAAGAGCACAAGCTTTTTGAATTGAACTAAGGAATCCCACAGTCTTTACTGATCCCTTTGATACAATGTCTAGCCTGCTGACTTGAAAACTCTGAGGGACTAATAGGTCTTTATAAGAGTCAGCACTGCACTTTGAATTCTGAGAAACTGGCCTAGATGGGCTGAAGCACTCAACAGAAAACAAGGGAATCCCTAGTGTGGCTTCTTGAACAGTGTCAGGGTTCTTTGTTTTGGCAGAGTGCTGGAAGTGAATTTGGGATGCGCTAGCATGAGGCAAGGAATTAACCAGTTTTTCTTGAGTGTGAGTGTCTTGTGCAGAGGTAGCAAAAGCACTTCCACGGTTACGAACATTCTTACTGGCTTCAGCTAATAGATATTGCAAAAACTCATTACGTCCTTGTAATTCTTCTACAGACAGGGACTGGGGGTCATAGCCACAAATAACATAATAGTCTATCATTGAAAGATTAGCAAGCCACTCAGTATAGTACTGAACTTGCAAGTTATGGTTTTCTTTAACAAGTCTATCCTTTAAACTAAGGTCTTTTTTAGAGGATTTCAGAGAATGTATAGGCTTAGAAAGGGGTGTCTTAACATGATAGGAAAGCCCTTTAGGTTTGTGTGTGCCTTTACTGCCAGGGGAGCTTGAAATGTTTGGGTCGTGCATTTTGTCACGGTTTCGGGCGGGTCTGACTAGGACTTTGGTTGGGACACCCCTTGAGGTCACCGAATATCCTAAAGAGGTAGTACACTGGGGCAGAGGAGCAGCTAAAGGCATACACGGAAAGGACAGCTATGGATAGGCACAGGAAACAGGAAAGTAAAAGCAGAGCAACCCTTGTGTGAACAAACAGGAAACGGATTACCAGTGGACAAACACGCTGGGGTTGTACACAGAGTAAGGCGCAGAACCTCCCACAGTGAAAGGGAATCTCAATGCCTCTGTGCAGTTTGCTCTTACAGATAGTCACCCTGCCAGCCCCATAGAAAGGAGGCAGCAGAAGTGATTCTGTCTCTGGACCCTAGAGCACAAACAAGGATAGTACTTACATACACAGGACACGCTCTTGTGGGTGCAGCTAGAAACACAGAGGCGATTCCTGAGAAAACAGCAATAGCACACTGTCACTGTTAGGCACGAAATACAACGTATAACACTGGACAAGGATGGGGGCTGGAATTGCCTCCTGGAAACCAGGAGCCAACCCCAGTACACAGGAGGACACGTATACACTGGTGAAGACTGATAGAACACTTACCAGACACAAAGAACCAAGAAGAAACAGAAACAGAAGGGAACAAACAAAGAGGCAGAGGCAAGAACTAGGAACAGGCTCAGGCTGAAGCAAAGGCGGGTCTAGGACTTGAAAACAGGGCACAAACTTCTGGCTGGAACAGACAGAGACAGGACTGGGAAACTGAGAACAGGCTCTGGCTGGAACAGGCAAGGACAGGACTGGAATACAGGGAGTAGGAAATGAGCAGTAAACAGGACTGGGAAACAGAGAGAAGGTTCAGGCTGAAACAAGGCAGGAGCAGGGCAGAGAAACAGGGAGCAGGCTTTGGAAGAAACAAACAGGTACAAGGCTAAGAAATAGGGAGCAGACTCTGGCTGGAACAATCAGGAGCAGGGCAGAGAAACAGGAAACGGGATCAGGCTGGAACAGAACAGGAACAAAACTGGAACACTATCCGACAAGGGGTCTGTAACACAAAGGAATTGAAGTCCGATGCACGACAAGGATCTTGAGGAAATGGCTGCTTATAAGCAGTTCCAAGCTGGGCTGCACAGGAGAGGTTTCATGTGTGTATGGTTTCGGACACTTGCAAGTCCTGGAGGAGAGGATCCAGTGAAAAGGAGCAACTGGATTTCTCCCATTGAAAACAATTGGAAACAGAATCCGGGTTTTCCTGACTACCAAGCAGTGCATTATGGGATTTGCAGTCCCAAGAAGCAAATGTAGTCCTACACAAGTGTACCATGGAGAAACGAGAAACAAACAGGAGTCAGCAAGGGACTCTAGATAGGTGTTCAAGGTGATTCCCAGGCTTCTGACAGTCCCCTTACAGCGCCCCCTGGAAATGGGACGACCGAGTCGTAACAGTATACCCCCTCCCACCGGTCTGCTCAAGAAGAGAAGGCGATCCTTTGGCTGAAAAAAGTTGAAGAGGAAAAGCCACAGCAAGAAAATCCAACCCCAACCTTGGTGGATAAATTTACAGTCCTGCCATAGGTGAATATTCCAATGAGCAAAGCATGTATTAATACCCATATGGTCTCTAATGTCTTTCCTCTTTATTGTTCGATTGATATTGGAGGAGTGCATGGAGTTGGTTTCTGGTGAAGTGGATTCAGGAGCAAGGAGATCTGAAATGGCACTATGGGCGGTATTCCTTAGGACATTAGTTTCCTGTTCAGTACTGTCTTCTTTGGAGGAGATAATTGGCGTATTAGTAACTGTAAGGTCTGTAACTCCTTCCGACAAGCAGGATATGTCTGTTTCTGCAGCAGTATTTGCATTGATTGTGGTCTGAGGCTTGCAAAGCATAGAGACTTGGGAGACATGGGTAACTGGTGTTCTCAAGGTAAACATGAAAAAGTCAGAATTGTCTTTCATCTTGGATGACATTGGAGTATCAAATTCAGGAGCAACAGGAGTTTTCATGTCTTTAGAGACTGGATTAACATATGAAAATGTAGAAGTTCCACAAACTAATTCTTTAGGGTGATCTTCTGACAAGACTGAGATTTCTTCATTGCAAGTGCTCTGTGGTGTATTCGTGGTATCAGAAATGGTTTCTTTGCAAGGCGTTTCTACTACAGGTAGTTGATCTTCAGCTCTGTTAACACTGAAAGGTTGTTCTTTGAATTGAAATAGAACTGGAGTCTCTTCAGAAATCGCCTCTACATTGTTATCTAAATCTTCAGCTTGGCATGGGCACTGCAGGGGCCCCCGTAAGAGGGCCCCACAAAGTATTTCAGTGTCTGCAAAGCAGACACTGAAATACGCGACGGGTGCAACAGCACCCGTCGCACCTTCCCACTACGCCGGCTCCATTCGGAGCCGGCGTCCTCGTGGGAAGGTAGATTTTCCCTGGGCTGGCGGGTGGCCTTTTGGCGGCCGCCCGCCAGCCCAGGGCAAATCTCAAAATACCCTCTGCGGTCTTGCGACCGCGGAGCGGTATTTTGTCGGGGGAAGACTGGCGGGCGGCCTCCGCCGCCCGCCAGTCTCAGAATCACCCCCTTAGTCTCCCACACCATGGGCGATTCTGCCGCTCAAAATCCAGTAGTCTCATTAGAATAATGAGAGCCTACGTGACATGGTGCCGCCAACGTGTGGTCAGGATCTGATTTTCGGGTACTCCAGAGTATCTCTGTCTCATAATATATTTTGATGCCTCAATACCGTATACAGAGATGTCAGTGGTACGGAGGATTTCCACACCAGCTGCATAGGCTATCCTATTTGCAGATGGAGGTTGTTCAAGCTTGAACTTTAAAAGGAAAACCCTATTTGGTGTTCCTTCTCTGAACCTATAGTCTGTCTATAATGGCGAATCCACAGCAGGTACAGATAGCAGTTAATATGAGACAACCTTTGACTGCACATTTATTAACAAATGGCCTAATGGCCCAGGGTGGTGCCAGTCACATTTGTGGTGGATGCCCATGCAGCCTATAGAACAGAACTTTTTTATTCTTGGGTCACAGTTCCAGAAGTTGAGGGAAACACAAATACATTTCATCATTATACAATTGCAAATGCGCCTGGACAATACAGAGCATACACATATTTAGAAATACCTTTATCTTATCAAGAACATAATAATTGGTTGATGGCACCCTACCCCACACCATTTTACCAGTAAGGTTAGGTCCTCTAAGTAACAATGGTCCTACCTGGCCTCTATTGGTCACCTATACACCACATCCTGCAGTACCAAATTTAGCGGTAGCTGAGGTTCGTCATTTATATACTGAAATAACAGACGATTTGTGCAATTCGTAATGCAAACATTAAATACAAACCCAGCATGTGCTGCTCCAGCACATCCACATGCAGTAACACCAGGTATAAACCCTGCAACTGTACATTCGATCATGGGTAAACTACCCACCAAACGAGAGGAAACACAGTTTTGGTTAGCACAAAAGATTAATGCTCTGGAAGCAGTATTTCCCCATACAGGACCTTAGGATAAACATAGAATATTAACAATGTGCTTGTCTTTTGGGGTGGTCTCTACAGAGATAACTGTAATACCTGGGACATGGTATTTGCCGCGCTCTATACAACTGCACATGGTACACCGACACTTGCCAATTTACCAGATGTGTTCAAACAAATTCAAGATGGACATGGGGCTGCCCCGGCCCTAGATTTGGGAATGCAATTGTGGGTAATTTTGCCACAGTATCTTCAATCATTCTGAATAATCTTAAAGGGGAAGCAGTCGCACTTACAGTGCACATGCGACTGCGTGACATTCCGCAACAGGATCAGGAGCGCAAGATGGTTAAAATAATAGCGGGAACCTATTCTAGCATAGGTCGAGACAGTTTAGGGGCCAGACCATCTAAACAACAATTTCAGGGCAAATCAAACAAAGATTTTCCCAAGCAAGCTCCTGAGGGTAATAAGAAACGCTGGGCTAAAAAACAACAAACTCCTAAAAAAGAGAAGGGAGAATCTCCACCTATGGAGACCCCGCAGAACAGATATATTCTAAGAAATAGAGATAATACAAAAACGCCTAATAGAAATCAATATACTGATACACGCCAATCTCGTTCCTTTCAGGACTCATCGGAAAAATCAAATGAGACAGGTGGGCGATCAGAGCGAAGGACAGAGTACATGAAACGGAGACAGGAATCACAACGCTCTTCGGAGGTTCCTGTTAGAATGGAAGAGAAACACGCCCAGCAAAAACAACAATTTAAAAAGAAAAAGGTGGCAGCAGTCACAGTCCGACATGCCACACAGGAAGAGGGTCCTCTTGAAGAACGAGAAGTGGGCTCTAGCACTGCTAGACAGCACGGCAGAGGTCACAATAGTTAGCCGTAATCTTCGAGAGCATCTGGAGGTGAAAGCAACTGATGACTTTATACAAGTAGAAACTGCAGCAGTGCTCTCTCCACACCCGATAGGGTGTATAAAGTGACATTACAGTTAGAAGGAGACATTGAGCGCATAATAGACGCAATATTTTGGGATCACGTGGTAAACCTATATGATGTTTTGTTGGCCGAACAAGATTGGCCACCTGAATTTGTCCGTACTTGCCCATATGGAGAAGATGTTATTAAGCCTTCCTTCTCCCCCCTTGTTCCAGAGGAACTCGCTGAATCCTATTCCATTGAATTGGCTTTGGCACAAGCACCTGCATTATACAGAAATCACGTAGGATGGGATAGAGAATCCCCCTACCATGTAATTCCAACTAAAAATGAACCTCAGCCCCAACCGCAGTATCCTATAAAACACGAAGCAAAAGCACCTGTGAGAGAAATACTCATACAATTAGAGTACCAGGGCATAATTGAAACCTATGTCTCCCCAATGAATAATCCATTATTCCCGGTAGCTAAACCAGACCATTCATATAGAATTGTCTTAGACTACAGACATTTAAACAGTCATACACACACTTATGCCATACAAAATTCACATAGTACAGCACTAATGAACAATATAGTGCGAAAAAAATATTAAACAACACTGGACATTTCCAAAGGTTTTGTTCTGCCAGAATATATTGTCTGAGAGTAGAGACTTAACAAGTTTAAGCGCACTAGGCTCCCAGAACAATTTGGTTGTTTACCTCAGGGGTATAAGAATGGTCCAGGACTGTTTGAAGCTTGTGTGACAGCAATCTTGCACGAGATCGATCCTGAAGCATTGTGCTATGTAGATGATATCTATCTTACGGATGATGAACTACTACAACGTCTAAGACAAGTAGCCCACATTGTTGTAGATTTTGCTGAATTTGGCTACAAATTCAATTTCAAAAAGACAAAAATTGCCTTCCTCAGCGTCCTGTTTTTGGGACATGAGCTGTGAAACGAAGGAAGGAGCCTAGCGCCACAATTCTTAGAAAAAAGTGCACAGTTACAACCACCAAATACTATTAAAAAACTCCAGTCTCTATTGGGTTTCCTAAATTTTGGCAAAACTTACATTCCAGATTATGCTACACGCATAAAACCTTTATAAGATTTGATTTGTCCGGATTTTTCAAGTAAATTCTGGACAATTGAACATACACGTATTCTTCGAGATTTGCAAACAGACATGCTTGCAGCAAAACACTTACACACGAGGGACAACAAAACATATTTGTTCATCAGAGTAATAGCTGGTGCCATTGGTTTTACCTATGTGACAATTTAATGAAGGTGAGACAGTCCCGATTGCATACAAATCACACTTATATTCAGCAGTAGAACAACGCTTTGCACCCACTGAGAAAATTCTCAATGCTGTACAGATGGCTGTCATTAAAGAAAGACCTCTTGCCCAAGGGAAACATATTATTGTTGTTTCTCTGATCCCAGCCCTAGAGGCTGTTACAAAAGCCAGCGTTCCAAACGCAACAGCATTACATCCACGTTGGATACAATGGGCTACGTCTTTGACAGCCACTGATGTAGACTACATTTTTGACACAAAATTACAAACTCGAGAATTTTTGCAGTATGAATTAGAATACCCAGTTCCTGCAAATGCATTGCCTATTGAACAATATCATAGAGTCATGTACACCGATGGCTCCGCACAACCTGCAATTGGCACAAAAAACACCAATATTCTGCTGCTTGCACAGTCGTAAGTGGCTTCATGGTGGGTGATAAATTTTGTCATCTACATACCTCCACGCAAACCCTACGGAATTGCACAGCACAGTTGGCAGAACTAAAAGATCTGCTAATGGCACTGGAGCACACAGATCCTGCACAGCCTACACTGATTGTTTGTGATTCATATTATTGTGTCCAGTCCTTTAATGATTACCTGCGTTATTGGCGCCAGAATGGGTTCAGAAACTATAAAGGTAACACCATCAAACATAGACTTCCGTGGGGGAAAGTAGCAGATCTGAAAGAGACGCTACCAAATGTCCATGTTGAACGCACACTTGGACACCAGTGCGTTGGAATACACGTTGCTGGAAAAACATTAGCCTATGAAGCCGCAAAGTCAGCAGTGGCTGTGGCTGCTGTAGCTGCAGTGACTCGTTTGAGTTCAAAACCGGATGCAGATATTTGGGCTGCTGTGACAGCTACGGCTGAAGGTACACCCTATCCTAAAGGATTTCCTAACAAGTATCACTACCGAATGGGAGGTATGCTGAACGCTGAGGTCAAGATACCAGGTGTAGGGGTACGAGACATCCCAAACAGAGATATAAGATCACTATTGATTAAAGCAGCACATGAGGGATGGCATCTGCCTATGCTAGTGTGGCGGCTACAATTTCGATCCTGCAGGCCCGTTATAGGTGGCCAGGTCTTTACAAAGAGACTAAGCAGTATGTCCTTTGTTGTGACATCTGTCAACAAATTAAAGTTTCCACTGCAAAACGCCCAAAACAGACACCCCTCTTGATTTCAAACAAACTATTACAATGTGTGTTCTTGGACCTCTGTGTTCCCCTAACACCGGAAAGTGTATACAAGTATATTTTAGTCGCTGAAGATTCATGCTCCAGATTTTTGTGGGTGTGACCACAACGCTCGGCTGATGCTCGGACTGTTATTAAAGATTTGCGAGTCTTTATCGGTACATATGTGGTTGCGGCTTTCTATTCAGACCAGGGCCCTGCTTTCGCCTCAAGGGCATTCAGGGATGCCATGGCTTCGTTGGGAGTCCAACTCCAGTAAGCGTCTCCATTTCACCACAAGGGAAATAGTGTTGTGGAGCGAATAAACAGCGATTTACAACAATCCTTAACAGCCAGAGTCTTAGGTATGAGTCGTAGTTGGCTTACTCACCTTTATGGAGTGCAGAGAGCACTTAATAATCTGCCTAGAAGGTCCCTGGGGGGTCATACTTCATATGAGTTCCTGTTTGGAACTCGAATGTATGTTCCGCATCTTGATTGTCCTGGCATGGAGGCAGCAGAAACACCTTTTGACATAAATGAAAGTGTCACTGTCTTACAGGAATTACAACAGTTCCGTAATGACAATTCTTCTATCAGTGCTGCCTCCACAGGAATCAAGGATGTACCTGTAACACCTACTGACTGGATTCCTAGAATCGGGGATCTAGTACGTAAAAAGGTTGCTGTGAAAAAGGAATTTGGTCCTTCCTACCGAGCACCAGTCCCAGTTTAGGGGATACACGGTACCAGAACTGTAATTCTACCACCGTTGGCAGGTGCCAACGAAAATCGCTTTGTCTCTGTCGACAATGTCAAACTACACCATGTGGCCGATCCTGCACAGTCGACCAAGAGGAACATCCAGTAGCTCCCGAATCCCTCTCACTACTGGCGAAGAAGTTCCTCTACACGTCATTTATACCAACACCGACACCTCTCCGAGCTTGGGGAGGATTGAAAATGATCTTGCATTTGTTCCATTAACATCAAACAATTTAGAAACGTTTAATCGAGTTGACTCAACTCCGACGCAACTGGATGGCGCTGTCTACAGTGTGCCACCGAGGGAAACACTGACTTCACCGCTGATCACGGCTGCACCATTTGCACTAACTGCTTCTGGATATTTTTCCGACTTCAGTGATGACTTCTCAGACTCATTCCGCCTCTTCGACAGCTGATTTGTCAAGAGCACATAAGCTAAAAACTGGCTTAAAGAAACATACTTTGTTTTTCCATGGAACTATCTATGGCTCTCTTTGACTGTCCTACCCTTTCTACTTTGGATTGGTTTTGTCATTACCTTTTTCTTATTAATATATAGTCATTTTCTTCCTGAAAAATCAACAGTTGAACTGGTGGAGGAGGTTTTAAAACCACATTTTTCATCACATAAGGTCTGAAAAGACTTATCATTTGTGAACATTTCCGCAGTGCCAATTCCTGATGGGATTGTTTGGGACAAAGTAATATTTGATATATATGGTCCCACGGACGTTATTCAAATACAGTATGTATTCAAATTATCAATGAATGATATAGTAGTACCAGGCTTTGTTCCTGGTGATTGGGACGTGAAAACAGTTGATTCTATTATGACCGAATTGCAGTATTACACTGTGTTTAAAAACAAAGATGTTTATCAATCTAAAGAGAATTATGGTGATATGTTTTGCTATAATTATTATGGGCACCATTTCATACATAAAGCAAGCAGTCCAAAAACTGTTTTTTAATGTACACAATGGGAACATTGTCCGACTCCACCACAAGGGAGTTCCAAAACATATTCTGAAAAATGTACATAGTTTTCTGGGCATGATGTGAAGAATGCTGAGTCATATTATTTTAAAATACCACCTACTAAGGATATACACATGCTAATGACAAATACGAAATGTATATATTCGGAATCCTTTGCTTCCCGGTTGTCTATAGAAGGCTATGAATATTGGCTGCAGTCGATTGATCTAAAAAGTGTATGGGAAACAAAAAATTGGCAAATTAGGGGAAAGGAAGCTTTGTTCAGTGCATGCCTTATTCCTGTACAAATGATCTTTTAAAATGAAACAGTACAACAAACAAGTTGTCTCAGATTAGCTAAAATTAAGGAATTAAACATGCCTAGTATACCAGTCCCTGCAAAATTTTATAAGTGGCAAAAATATACATATGCAACTGAAGGTCAGCTCAACGAATGGGTTCAGAATGCTACATTTAATGTTTCACTTACACATCCTGGCGGGTAGTTATTGTGGCCAATAGATACCAATGGGTGTCATAAACGTTTTACCAACTCGTTTTAGAACTAGTAGGCCAGACCCTTGCTATATATCATCCGAACATGCGGGTATAGTTACGACATATAGTGTAGGAAAATTGTGCCAGCAATGGTTAAAATCATCCACACTCGATGCAGTAAGAAAACACCTCAGTCTCCTGTCTAATAACACTGACTTACAGGATTTCCTGTTAGGCCCAAGAAAACACTGTAGGAGCTGTTTCTTATATGAAGTATATCATGAAATTTGGAAGCTTTCCCAACAAGACGCAGCTGCCCGGTTAAGGCAAATAGACGAGGAAAACATGAAGAAGGCATTAGCTGTTGTGGCTATACCTTGTCAGACCGGATATACTTTTAAACAATATTGTCTCTTCTGCTATAGACATCATACAAACAGATATGTCTTCTTTACA
This sequence comes from Pleurodeles waltl, assembly GCF_031143425.1. NCBI lineage: Eukaryota > Metazoa > Chordata > Amphibia > Caudata > Salamandridae > Pleurodeles > Pleurodeles waltl. The sequence continues at coordinate 96,733,235 of NC_090449.1, forward strand.
CCATGGACAGAGTCAGCTAAGGTCCATTATGCAGTTGGGTTGGACACTTCAAACACTGAAGCGGGTCGCGTTCCCTGGCAGCATGTCAATGCAAGGGAGATATTTTCTTCCTTTAATCTAACGCAACAACAACAACTAATGGCTAAAAAGGAAGCGACTTATGTCATGCTTAACATTGAAAAATTAGAAAAGTTGCCTTTTACTGTGGCTGAAATACCATCCCCCGAGTGGATAATACATGGGGTTATTAATCTGCCTATTTCAACACTACAATTTACCTCTTGTTTAAAACACATTCCGGTAGGCAGATACGAGAACCTGGGAGATAGTTACATTCATGAGGTGTAGGAGCTTCCCTTCTCGTACAAATGCTGCAGTGGCATGAAAGAAGTCTTTCTTAGCGGTAGTGAATGCGAGACTTCAGTCAGCCATTCGATGGTTTGTAAACAGCTGTCCTTGCATGGGACTTGGGACGCCTCCACGGCAAACTTGGCTTGTTATCTGAAGGGAGTTCCAGTCCCCTTGATTAGACCTACGTCCCAGGTGCTTTCAAACGGCAGCTACGTCCTCCTCAATGGAGAAGACTGCTGTGGCATGCGGGCCGGAATAATTTACGTTGTTTCGGTCTCTAAGGTCGTTACATGCTGCGGGAACGTACTCTTTCCCTCCACTAAAATTAAAGAGGTAACTGATATTTGGCCTCACATTGCTACTTCAAACGTGAATTTTGACAGGCTGAGCAGACTCAAGGCTTTATTGTTTCAAAAGCATGTGGCCCTTACATCTGCACGCGAAACCTACGCACTTCAAGTCGCAAGGTCATCAGCAGAAATACAGTCCCTTTTAAATACAAACTTTACGAGACACTTTGGTGAACTCGTGGGATGGATATTTTATGCTTCCAGTACAACTGGAATTGCACATTTCTTTAAAGCTGTTGGTTCTAGTTTCATTCACACCTTATCCTCCATATTCAGTTTAATACCATCAGCTATCCACTCAATTTTGTCTAGCATTTTCGGGGGATTTCCAATAACTTAGGCTTTATTAGCTAGCATTGTGCTGTTGCTATTTTTTATGTGCAATGGCTGTCACACCACAACAAGGAGGAATGAAAGCGCTCCCATCAGCGCAGCTGTGTTGTGAACGCATGATGCAGTATTTTGGAGCAATACTCCTGGAGCAATTGGAGTGTAGCTGGTCTTTGTCATTCAGACCGGTTTTGCATTGTGTGCAGCCCGTGTTTCGAACATGCACTAGAAGTCTGTCTTTCGACGCAGCACTTGCCTATGTTGGACGCTGATCTGTTGATGTTCTCGTTGAGGGTTCATTACCGGACATGCGCTTTGAGGTTGCGTTTGCTGCGAGAAGCAACTTATGAGTCACCCTTCATGGAGGATGTAGCTCACAACTCATCACTGGGCACACCACAGAATGCCGCCTTGGCTGAGGCTGAGGTTACAGAACACACCTGCTCCTTGATCCTTCTTGGCAATGACTTCCCAACTTTAACATTGGCCGAAGTGGAAGATCTCTTGCTCTCTATGGCCCAAGACTCATTTGGAACTTTTCAAAATTGACTTGCCTTTTGAATTCGGATTTATGCCACATGCTTGTGATTTCTATTCTCTCATAGGATGCTCATATGTCCCCTCAACTTGTCATCATTGACTTTGCTTTTATATATATTTTAGGTTGAGCTTTTTAGCAATAAAATGTCATCTTTGGCTTTGAACGACTTTCAACCAACAAGGGGAGGGTGTTGTGTAGCCATTTTAGTTATAGCTCCATGCACTTTATTTTAACACACTAGGCCGCTGTGCACTTTAACCTAGATATATTTTATTCAGCCTTGTCGTATTATTGTTACAATAACCATTTTTACGGTCTTGTTTTATTCTTGTCTATCTAACTGTTGTTGCCTAGGCCAGCACTCTGGCCTCAAACAAGACATTCTTGATCACTCTGCGCTTCTTCCAAGGCTACAGCACGGTACATTGACGGTGAACGTGGTAGGAGTTTAGTCTCCAACATTCGTAGAAAATACACATCCTTACATAGGGACATTTCCTCAGAACATCAGCTGTGTTATTATAAAAACACTTCCTTGTCCCTTACACGTTAGAGGGAGATTCCAGCCAGAGAACCACTACTGTATGCTGATTGCCGAATGCTTCCCTACAGATGTTAATGCAGACCGCAGGCCTTTGCTCAGGTATGGGGGTTGATGTCTTCCCAAGGGAACATGAAGGGCAGGATTTGCCTGACTGTAAATTGCCCAAACGCTAGCTCACCTAGAAGCATGTCTAAAAAGGACACTGTTGTATCCGAGGCCTTACACTCACTGCACAGTGTTTTATCTTCTAGACTGATGCTCTTGGAAAAGACACTTGGCGGGGCTGTCCACACCATTGCTATGCTAGCAGCCATACTAGACTCTTGTGAGGCCAAATATAAAAAAAGATCAGCCAAAACAGACAGAGGTAGCTTGCCCGAGTGGGGATGACGCAACGGGCCACATAATTGTAAAAAGTAAGAGTTCCTCACCTATGAATTTGATTCAGGTACAAGGGACTGTCAATTGTAATATTACTGGGGATTTACAAGAACATGGGTGAACACTTCAATTTCAATCTTGCCGCCACATACAATTGAGGACGGACTACAAACTGGGGAATTGACTGTGGATGTTTTTTCCCAAACCCCTTTTAAAATCACAAAAAAAAAGAAAAAAGGCGAAGACGGGCAAGAATCAATGTACATTTTCACAGAGAGTCCTATTTAAGCAAAATTCAATCAATCAGGAGAAGGATGTAATTATCGAAATGGGAGAGGGTACAACTAGTGTCCAAAGTCACACTCAATGTGAGTACAAAGTTAAGGGACAATGAAGCAAACTGATTAAACCTTTTATTCCATTCTTGAGAGGAAGACTAAAGCAAATACAACAAGCAAATTCTTACTCAAGCCGCAAGTGAAAGAATAAAATCTGCTCATGAACCTCCAAAAATTAAAACTTTAGGAAAGAAAAAACCTTTAAAAAGGGGAATGTGATTAATAAGTAAGAAAAACCTTCGAAAAGGTGCGCCAAACAAGAATCAAACAAAAAATATTGATCCCTTCGATTGGTGGCCTGGAGTAGAACAAAACAATGTAATAACATCAATGGCCACTAGTTGGAATTGACTGCAAGTTTCAACCTTGAATCCACAAACTGCACCATTTGGAGGTGAACGTACAACTGGATTACCAAGTAGCATAAAACCACACTCGAGCAAAATGAATCACCTAAACCTAGCAGCACTCTATGGAACACATTTGCTTGTACATTTGGGAACCACTAACATTGGGTCTGAAAATGACAGACTACAATGCATGACCCCGCTAGGTTATGAAGATAATAAAGCTGCGATATCAAGAGACTGAGACTAGAGAGCAAGATGTGCTCCCACTTAACAATATTAAAAGCACAAAAGAAGCAGCAAAACCTCAATAATTCCACTCATAAAGTAGAAGGAACACAGTGGCAACTTGGGAGAGTTAAATTTAAGATCATGAGAATAACAACCAAAGATAAATAGCTTCTAGCCAAAGGCTTCGAAATTCTGAACATTATTATGTAGGCACTATGGCATTTAACATACTAGCCCTTGGTGCCATATTGCACCATATAGCAAAAACGTAGAGGTATACTAATTAGGAATATTCTAATTTAAGCAGTTTTAAAGTGGCAGCACAGTCACTTTACTACTGGATATCAACGGGAATGTGCACAGAGCTCTACAACAAGCATAACTAAAGGGTCAAGCAAAGGAGAAAAACCTGGGGTGACCATGCAGAAAAGGTGGATTTCCCAAAATGCCCATAGGCGGTCATTCTGACCGCGGCGGGCGGCGGTCGCCGCCAAATGGCCGCTCCGCGGTCAGGAGACTGCGGATGCCATTCTGGCTTTCCCGCTGGGCCGGCGGGCGACCGCCAAAAGGCCGCCCGCCGGCCCAGCGGGAAAGCCCCTGCAACATAGAAGCCGGCTCCGAATGGAGCCGGCGGTGTTGCAGGGGTGCGACAGGTGCAGTAGCACCCGTCGCGATTTTCACTGTCTGCAAAGCAGACAGTGAAAATCTTCATGGGGCCCTGTTAGGGGGCCCCTGCACTGCCCATGCCAGTGGCATGGGCAGTGCAGGGGCCCCCAGGGGCCCCACGACACCCGTTCCCGCCATCCTTGAAACAGGCTGGCGGGAAGGGGGTCGGAATCCCCATGGCGGCGCTGGATTCCCTGGGCCAGGGGAAAACCGGCAGGAAACCGCCGGTTCCCCTTTTCTGACCGCGGCTTTACCGCCGCGGTCAGAATGGCCCTGGAAGCACCGCCAGCCTGTTGGCAGTGCTTCCGTGGTCCCCGGCGGTCATGGACCGCCAGGGTCGGAATGACCCCCATAGTCTTTCTTCCTGGGTTGAACAGCATCGTATGGCCGCAGTGGTACACAACAATACCCAACACAAGCATTCATCAGCAACCATTGGCGGAACCACCACAGGAGAGATGCCCTGTATCAGTCGTTCTAAATGGTGTAACTCTTTCTTTCTGTACTTCTAGGGCTTCTTGTTTCTTTAATATTGTTTTTTTACCGCTAAATTTGACTGCAGGTAAACAAATACACCTTTCATCATCCCTAAAACCTGGCTTATAGGCTGCAGGTCGTCTTGCAGAACACACGCCTAGGGAAGACTTTACCATTGTACCAATGCTGGATGATGCAGCGCAGGACTATTATGCCAGACTCTAATTCATCCTCACATCTAAGCCCACACAAGAAGTTGCAGCGCCGGCAGCTGTTTTCCTCTTTCTTTCCCACTTGACACTGGTCCTCTGTAGCTCGTGCCTTGTGCTCTTTGAACGTACACCACTGCCTGCAGTCACGAAAACACCATTTATGTCTATTATACTGTACAGTAGATTGTATCAGTGCAATGAGTGTCACCGGCTGGTATGTCTGCCCAGATTCCAGATGGGAAGAAAACTCCTAAATTCAGTAAACTAGACACTGACGCCTCAAACTTTAATAAAACAATATATAAAACCTCGAAGCGCGATTGCTGCCATCAGTGTATGCATGCAGAAAGCATAAGAATTATTTATTCACCCAGTTCCCCTGCTTCCACCACCCCTCCCACCCCCCCGGCCGCATCAGACCACCCACAGAGCCGAGGAAACGCTACTGGCTGCGCGCGCCCCGGAGTTCAAAGGTTCACGAGAGAACGAGCCGATTTAATCCGTTATTAGCTGCGCAGCTCATAACCAGATTGGATGGGAACGGAATAACTCCATAGACCGGCTGCCTGGGAGTCAAGAATCTGAAAAAAACTAGCAGGAGGGCAGGGGAGGGAGGGGAGAGAGGCGGAGAGGGAGCCCAGAGAGTTGGCTTTAGAGCAGTGCTTCCAAGGCGGCACTTCTAGCAGCAGGCGCGGCAGGTAGGGGCTGGTGGGAGGCAGAGGGCTCAGCTGGGCGTCGGGGTCTCTCCAGGATGTTTGACAACTCGCAGTACCCGTACAACTGCTTCAACTACGATGGGGAGGATTACCCGACATGCAGCTCCGACGAGGAGAAGAAGTTCACCCGGCCTGCGTACAGGTATGTCACCTGGGTGCGATGGCTTTGTATGCAGAATGTCACCAGGGCGTCAGGGTTGACGTCCAGGAGGGGTGTAGCATGACACTGAAGGGTGAGGTCAAGGATAGTGCGTCGGGAAGAAGCAATATGTCATCAGAGTGGAAAAAAGTGTGATGGGTGATGGCAGGATGTCGCCACGCTTGGGGCGGGTGGGCAAGCAGTGTGGCATGTTGCTGTAACATTTCACCACAGTGTGAGATCTTAGTAGTACGTCCGAAGAGGGGATGGGAAAGCAAGGTGTATGTCACTTAAGTGTAAAGACTATGATTGTATAGCGATAAGAGCAGCGTGTCACTATGATTGAGGCGGTTGTGCACGCTAAGTATAGAACATCCCTGGAGCATTTCACCAAACTGCGACGTCTATGATAGTGTGCTGGGAAGATATAGCATGTAACCAAAGCGTGGGACCAGTGGCGTAAGGAAACTTGAGGCCGCCGGCGCCCTACAAAGAACATCGTCCCTGCCCGCCCCACCCCGACTCAGTCAGGAGCTCTCAGGCAGTGGCCGCCCGTGCACACTTTAGTGTGCTGAGCCCCCGGTGGAGCTCGGGTACCCCTGCACCGCGGGGGGCATTGTTACGCCAGTGCGTGGGACCTTTGAAAGTACGCAGGGGTGACTGCATATTGGCAAGGGGCAACATGACACTTCAAAGGGGTTCTGGCGTGCAAAGAGTGGAACATGTCACCAAAGTGTGAGGGCTATGATAGTGTGCAGGGAAGGAGCAGCGTTTCATCAAGCTTGAGGGATGTAATTGTATGCAGGGAAAGAGCAGTATGTCATTAAGATCAAAACGTTTGGGCAGCATGTCACCAAAGTTCAAAGTATGTGATTGCGTGCAGTATGTCAGAGCTGTGCTTGCTTGGAGGTAATGGGCAGCTTGTTACTATGGCGAAAAGGCTAACATTAACCCAGGTAAGCAAGTCCAAAGCACCTATTTGGGGGGATACGCTTTCATCTTCTGTTTCCTCTTCCCATTCTTCCTTTACACTATTTGCACGTTCTGGGTAACATGGCAGAACAGAATCACAACCAGGCTGCTGGTGCCAATCGACAAAAAAGAAGGTTACAAAGTTTTTCATTTTTTTCTTCCCTTAGGTTATGTGAAACCACTTTATCGGGTAGAACCGAAACACAATTTTCTCTTGTTCCTGCATAATGATATTAGTATTACAAGAAGAATGTAAATTGCATATATAAATAGTGATTATTTATTTATGTTTACCGGAATAATGCACTAATATATTTAAAAATACGAGTATACGTTGTCCACAGCTTTTATAAAGGGACGATGGCCGATGCTGTCATAAAGTGTAGGCGTTTATTATTAAACCCTCTAGAAGGCTGATGCTTGCAAATGTGATGCGTGTCACTGAGATGCTTGCAAATGTGATGCGTGTCACTGTGATACTGTGCGCAGTGATTTGAAACTGTGTATTACTTGCAGTTGCATGATGTGTGCCGTAGCAACAAAGTCATTTTTGAAAGGCAGAAAACTTCGGTCCCAAGTTATTTGTTTGTGTTCTTCATTGGACCATGCAGTGTGTGCCAACCACTGGCCAATGTCTAATTTGAAATACCTGACTTTTTCAGTTACATCGCTTTGATTGCAATGGCCATCCAACACAGTCCATCAAACAAAGTGACCCTGTCTGCCATCTACGATTTCATAATGAAGACATTCCCCTACTACAGATCAAACCAACGAGCCTGGCAGAACTCCATCAGGCACAACCTGTCACTGAACAGCTGCTTTATCAAGGTGAGCATGTGATGCACAGAGTTACTGCTGTTAATTAGCCGACTTTCTAAAATGGCAATTCTTAGCTCGGTTTTTCTGTTATAAAAAGTATGTTTTCGCTTGAAAAAGCTTGGGGAAACTCCTGATTAATTCCAGTTTCGTCTCAGGACATGTTTTTTTTCGTAAGTGTGTTTCGTTCACCAATAATGGTGTCTGTTAGTTCCTACTGGCATTTTTATTTACCCAGCAGAATTTCACATCTCTTACACTGGTTACAAAGATGCCCCATGCACAAACATTTAAGCATCCATACTTATGAACAGCTGGAGTTTCGAGTGGACACACACTTGCAAATCTGCTTATCTGATTTTCCATTGGAATAAGTGCAGGAAAAGGAAGGAACTATGGAAAGGTAAGGAGCAAGACATGGGATGCCATTTAAAACGTGGGAACACTCTCAACGTGTGAGCTGGTGTGTTTAAGAAATAATTTACAAGCGACTTTCAACTCTACAAACATTATAAAATCTATGCAACCAAAATAAATGCTCGGTACTTCCGTAGGAAGGTAAGTGGATTAATATACTTTTCAATGTTGTCAGCAGGGAATGTATTTGTTACAGGGATATTTATTTACAGTATGGATAAATTGCGGACTAAAACAGTGCATGTGGACTGTTGCACCCAACCTCAGAAACCAGGATGTTTTCACCAGCAGTCAATCTGTCACTGGAGTTGGGGCAATGACTTAAGCAGAAAACTGAAACTGAAGCTGAATTCCAACTTTGCACAGCCTCTCACTTGAACAAAGCCACCTCACTCGCTGCTTGACCCCCTAGATTCCGATGGTTTCTTTCCTTCACTCTCACCCACAGTCACACGGTGGGCTTACGCTTGATCCTGCCCTCACGATAATCCTGCACATTACCATGGTTATTCTGTACTTGCAGGTGCCCCAGTCATCCACTGCACTATTAAAGCAGCACGTCTTTCGTCTGTTTGGCTTGTCGCCCCCTCAGCCAATTTCAGTCACATTACCCATCAATTTAATTTTGTAACCATTGTAGCTAGGAGTCAATTCAAAGTAACTTACAGAACCCACTACCCCAGCGGTCCTTAAAAGCTAGCTGCATTACCCTCCATTCCTGTAGATGAAGGAACCATAGATAGAGATATTCCCTTCAACACGAGGTATCAAACTCAGGACAACATTTGCCCCATAGCAGTTTTTCGCTGGGTAGTTACTACTCCTGGAAGTCCCCACCACTTAATATAAGAAAGCAACCCACACTTCTCACCTCCAGACACCTCATAAACCACCTCATGATGCAGTGCTTGAACTAATTTCTCCTGAATTTAATCTTATATTCTAAAGATCAAAGCTGTTACTGTCATTGTCAACTTAAATGTTTTCTCTCAGGGTTGCTAACCGTATCCAAAAATGTATTCTACATTCATATTTCTACTGCCGTGCGTGACTAGAGATATTACAATCCAAGGTCCTAAAATCTAGATCCGGCAATTCGATCCTTAGAATTTATTTATAAGGGTTCATCTGATATTTCTCCCTTCAAAAGAGCACTCTCCCAGAATATAGTGGTAGCAACCTTGATGGTAGCATATTCATGGACACAATATCATAAGAGAAAATATTGAAAGGTAAGTAAGAATAGATCTTCTACACCTAACACTAGATATATGCACCTGGGCGATATATATGTAGATCTTTAAGGTACAGAGATGTGGAGTTAAGAATAATACATGTATACTTCCTCCATATGCACTTACCTTTCAGTGTTTTGCCCCTCAACGTTCCGGCCACATTATTAGTCTATCATAGTATTCCTAGGCTCTACATTCCATAGTACAATGTGCAAAATAATATTTTAGGGCTCGATGGGTTCATCACGTTCAATGTAAGCTTGTCTGGACCTAGCTTATTCCCGTATTTATAAAGCTTTTTGCAGGTGTTAGTGAAATTGATACCAGGACAAAAACTAGAATGTAAGCATGCATTGATTACACTCATTTCAGAAAGTGGTGGTAAACAGGTGAAAGACATGCAGTCTACATGTGTGCAGTGTATTAGCTCATATGGACTATGAACTTAGACCAGTTGGCATACCTTGGGAACTGTCAAACCCTTGGTCAGAGACAATCAGACCATATTAGTTGAACAACTTCACAGCCTTAACATATACATTCACAAATATTTAACACAGCCTTTTCTATATGTATCTTCTTACCTGAGTAACCCCTGGAATATTCAGATAGAAGCGCTGCAGTAAGTATGGGCAATGAACATAGTTGAGGGTAAAACACAACATTTTGTATGACAGGGAATCATTTAGGTGAAAATCCATGTATTTGAAATAGTTATCTGCAAAATGTGTGCAGTGTCTATAGTGCTTACATGTACAACTAAAATGGACTTTGACAAGCAACAGAAAAGAAAAAATGTGCCAGAACCCTCTATATCGGTCTTTAAGGACCATATACATATTTGATCATACATAATATCTTTAAAATTACCTATTCACTGGAGTAGCCTATTGGAATCCAGGTGCCTCCAATGTTGTAATTAGCAGGATGGCCACTGAGTTGCATGCTCGCCAATAAGATATGAGGTAATCTGCAATTCATGAGTCTGGACCTCTAAATGCCTTGCCTGCAACTTCTACCCTCTTAGGTCAGTAAATTGGGTAGCATTAAATTGAATAAAAGTCATACCTTTTAGTTACAGCCTTGGAATATTTATTACTAATATAGATATAAGACATTTTGAACCTACATCCCAACTTTGTTCATAATCTCTCTCCTAGAAGAAATGTATTTTATTTATTTATGAGTTTTATAATTCTCCCAAAAAGGGTTTCCTGGTGCAAGGTGGGCATAAGGTAGGATTACGGCATAAGAGCTATTATTAGTATGCAGATATAATACTTTGAGCCACATGTACAAAGCTTTCTGTTTTCAATTCCCTAATAGCAAATATTTGTGATTCGCTATTAGTAAATCACCAGTAGCTACGTACAACAGTGTGTTTTACCCTGTTTGCGATTCCCAGTGAGTGCAATTGACCTACCTTATTGATATTCATGAGGTAGGTTGCAATTTGGAAATCGCTAAAAACACAGTGATGGTGGCCTGCTGGGGACAGCAGACCAGCATGTCTGTGTTTGCTTTTAAATAAAGCAACATTTTTATTTTTTGAAATGCAGCCCGTTTTCCTTAAAGGCAAATGGGATGCATTTCAAATACAAAAATGAAAAGTTTTCTTTTATCTTTTTTAAGAATAGGCAGTGGTCCGTGGGACCACTTCCCCTTAAAAAGGTTGTCACCGACATTCACAAAGGGGAAGGTGTCCCGTGGAGACCCCATCCCATTTGTGAATGGGTTAACACAAATTTGAAATTGGTGCTAACCTGCAAATATTTTTTGACCGCATTCTGGAACAAAACATTCTAACATCCCCAAGTGACTAGTTATTATGAAGGGACACCCTTAACACACCCCTTCCTCACGAAATAGGGTTAGTACATGTCAAAGCCTATTTGGCTGTTGCAGATGGCCCAATTCTCCATTTGCAACTGCTCAAACCTTTTGTACATGTGGCCCTTTTTCTCTACATCCCTCCTGTTCTTGACAATCTCTAGGTCATTTTATCTACACTCACGGACAGCTCATCTCATACTGTTTGTAACTGGGTTTGTGTGTTCTTGCTTTGATTATCTTTCTCTTAGACACACACACACACATAAAATATGATTTGATGCTAATTGATGAGGATGGAAGTCAGTTTTTTTAGGGTACAACACAATAACTTTGTGGACCTAAGGTTAAAAAGTGCAATTACGATAGTAAATTCCTTATTCTGATTCACAAAATCTGGATTTGTGGAATTTTAAGATCCTGAATTGTAGTAGTAAATCCACTAGTATGGCAGATTTTCCTTGGCCGTATATTTAGAGTTAGCGATGGAGAAGGCTGAGTTACGGGCGGGTATTGGCCGAAAAAATGCCACGCTTAACCACAAACACGCTGAGATCAACGCCCTCCTCAAAAAACCCAAGGCGGACCCAATGGACTTCAAGAACTTCCAGCCTATCTCCCTGCACCACCTTCCCGGCAAAAGTAATCGAAAAGGCCGTCAACAGACAACTAACCCGCTTCCTAGAGGAGAACCGCACCCCGGACCCTTCCCAATCCAGATTCCGCAGAAACCACAGCACTGAAACTGCCGTCATTGCCTCCACCGATGACATTAGAAGCATACTGGACAGCGGCGAAACCGCGGCCCTCATCCTCCTGGACCTCTCGGCCATGTTCGACACCGATTGCCACCACACCCTACGCTCACGCCTCAACAATGCTGGAATCCGCGACAAAGCCCTGGACTGGGTCACCTCCTTTCTCACCGGCAGAACCCCATTCCACTCGGAGGCCACCAAAATCATCTGAGGCGTACCCCAAGGTTCGTCCCTCAGCCCGACCCCCTTCAATGTTTACATGGCCCCACTAGCTAACATCGCCCGATCCCACAACCTCAACTTCATCTCATATGCCAATGACACCGAGCTGATCCTCTCCCTCACCAAAGACTCCGCCTAGACCTACCTGCAGGAAGGAATGAAGGCCATCTCTGAATGGATGAAGAGCAGCTGTCTCAAACTCAATTCGGACAAGACGGAAGTCCTTATCTTTGGCTCCACCCCTCTGCATGGGATGACTCCTGGTGGCCTGCCACTCTCGGAACCGCTCCGACTCCCACAGACCACGCATGCAACCTAGGAGTCATCTTGGACCCCTCATTATCCATGACCCAGGAAGTCAACGCCATCTCCTCCTCCTGCTTCAACACCCTCCTCATGCTCCGAAAGATCTACAAATGGATACCCACCGAAACCAGAAGAACAGTCACCCAAGCCCTCGTAAGCAGCAAACTGGACTACGTCAATTCCTTCTACACAGGAACCACAGACAAACTCCAGAAGTTGCCGCAACGCATCCAGAATGCCTCCGCATGCCTCATCCTGGACATCCCCCGCCACTGCCACATCACAGACCACCTGAAAAACCTGCACTGGCTCCCAGTCAACAAGAGAATCACCTTCAAACTCCTCACCCACGCTCACAAAGTACTGGACAACACCGGACCAGAATACCTTAACAGATGACTCTCCTTCTACACCCCGACCCGGCATCTCTGCTCCGCTGACCTCGCCCTCGCAACCATCCCACGCGTCCGCAGAGCTACAACCGGCAGTAGATCATTTTCACATCTCGCCGCAAAACGTGGAACACTCTTCCCACCCACCTGCGCCAGACCAAAGACCTCCTTACCTTCAGGAAACTTCTCAAGACCTGGCTGTTCGAGCAGTAGCAGCATCTCCCCCCCACCTTCTCCCCTCCCCTCCTCAGCGCCTTGAGACCCTCACGGGTGAGTACTGCACTTTACAAATCCCTGCTTGATTGATTGACAAACTCTGAAGTTTGTGGATATTCACAAACATTTGACTGTTATGTTCCTGCTACTCAAAACAAGAGTGATACTCCTCCAGTGAATAGCAGTAATAAAAGCCATCCCAGGATGGAAAATGAAAGCACACATCGGTGTGTCAAGGATGTGTGGGAAGGAGGGTTTTTCAAAGGGAATACATTGTACCTTTAGAGGTTTGAATGCACAAATGTGAATTTTATTATGATTTACTTGTGTAAATTACTCAAAAAGGGCAAAAGTTGCATGACTAAACTTTGTCCAGTAGGAGTGTGAATCCCCATAAATCATGAAGTCGCCTTCATGTGACAGCATAAACCTAGCAAGGTAGACTTCTGACTTTTTAAGTGTTGCTTTAACAACCAGCAACTTTAAGGACTCTATGCACTGGGAGCAGTAAATTATAACCTGCATACAATAATTTCATAATGGTTGTACATTTGCAAATGAAAATGGAGGGGACTGCAAATTCTAGAATTTACTGCAGATTTGTGGCCCAAAATACAAGGATTACAGAGGGTTACCAAGATTGTCTTTTTCCCCTGTGAAGGTGTGAGGAGTTCAAGAATTTTCTATTTTTGTGGTTTGCAAAATTTCTGTCTTAACAGAGCTTTTTTTATGCACGCTGGCATTTTGCTGCCAGATACTTCTCAGCCAATTCAACTTTTGTAGAACTTTTCTATCTTCAATGGTATTATGCAGATAAAGCACACTGAACGTCCTATTCAGAAAGGACATTTCTGATGGATACAACTACCTGTGGATTCCTCACCTCATGAATACTCCCATGGCGCCAGCATTTGACGGAAATCTTCTTACTAGTCTCTGCACGTCGACGAGGACGTCACTCTAGCCCACGCGACGCCGTCTGACGTCATACAGGCAATAAGAAGTCCTCGCCGACGTGCCGATGACAGTTCCCTTTTTTCCGTGCATTCGAAACGGTTATCTTCGAGGGAGTTACTGTTACCTTCGTGGTTACAGTGTATTGTCTGCTGCGTAGTCTTCTCTGCGGTAACAATGTCTCAGAGGAAGTCGGGTTTCAAGCCCTGTCGGGAGTGTGGGGGCAAGATGTCAGTTACAGATCCTCACTCCGACTGTCTATGGTGTTTGAGCTCCGACCACGACGTCTCGACTTGCGATTCATGTCAACACATGAATCCGAAGGCCCTCAAAGAGCGCGAGGCCAAGTTATTCATGGCAAAGTCAAAGAAGAAGGAGAAACATCATAAGAAGTCTTCTTCGCCAAGGTCTCACCGGCGTCATCGAGACTCCCGGCGCCGTAGAGACTCACGACGTCACTCCAGCAAGGAGTCTCATTCGAGGTCACCTTCGGCTCGGCGTCGGAGGACTTGGGAGGTCAGCCCCACGGTCACGCCGCATCCATCGACGCCGTTGCCCTCTCCGGCGTCACCGACTTCACCTGGTCAGGCGTCAGTGATTGAGGTGGTGCAGCCTCTTGTGTTTTCTCCGGCGTCGCAGACGTCGAGGCCGGCGTCGGGGTCGCCTTCGATCCAGGCACCCCAGTATCCGGCTTTTCCCACTCCTGGAGCCGATAGTACCGCGTTTCTTAATGCGATGTATACCATCTTTCAGCAGATGGCTCCAGGAGCTGCTCCGGCTGGTCCTTCGGGGCCCTTGGCCTTTTCGTTGGGTGATCCTGCGCCTCTTCGGCCGGCACCCTTTATGCCCTTTCTCCCTTTTGGGAATGTGGGCTCGGCGCCGGTGCCGGCGTCGGTGGCCGCTCCGGTGGCTTCGGATGTTTCGGCCCCGGAGGTTGCCCCTCCGTCGAAGTCAGGATTTTGCCCTGTGACTCCGGTTGGTCCATCGGCTCCAAGACCTCGTCCTCCGGCTCCTGCCTCGGCGCCGAAGCTGCCTGTGGCGCCGGACGCGGCGTCAGATGCTTCTGGAGATCGGCGCCGTTCTTCGACGTCGGCGGAGGCCATGTCGACTCCGCGTATCGAGGAGAGACTTCATTCGAGGAGGCGTGCTCTCCGTCTTTTAGAAGAGCAAGAGTACCAGCGAGTCCTAGAGGAGGGAGAGATTGAGGACTCTGGAGACGGACTGCATGGTCTGGATACAGCCAGTGGGCTGGACACTTCCCCTGAGTGGGACCTTTCATCTCCAGGGGAATATACGGAGGAGGCTGCTTCCTTTCATGCTGTGGTGAGGAAGGCAGCGAGCTTTTTGGACCTGCCTTTGCCGGTGGCAGAGGCAAAGCAGAATTTGCTGACAGAGGTATTGCATCCGGCCTCTGCTGCAGCTGAGCCTCTCTTGCCATTTAATGAGGCTTTGCTGGATCCGGTGTTGGAGGTGTGGAAGAAGCCGGTGTCTTCCTCGGCCGTTCATAGGGCTGTGGCCAGGAGGTATCGAGCTGCACCATCTGACCCTGGCTTTCTCTCTAGACACCCTACGCCGGAGAGCTTGGTGGTGCAAGCCTCCTGTTCCTCAAAGTCAGCGCCTGGTTCCTTCCCGACGGTGCCTGGAGACAGAGACTCCAAGAAACTGGATGCGCAGTCCAAGAAAATATTTTCGTCATGCAGTTTGGCGTTGAAGGCCACCAACGCCACGTGCATTCTGGGGAGGTACATCCATGCGCTGATGGATGATATTTCGTCTTCATTCACGGAGCTTCCCCAGGGTCTTTTGGATGTGGTCTCGGACGCCCAGGCTGCCGCGACCCAGATTATCCAGTCTGGGCTGGACACGACCGACTCGGTGGCCAGGGCGATGGGCACGGCTGTGGTGGCAAGAAGACAGGCCTGGCTCCGAAACTCAGGGTTCTCTGCGGATGTGCAGTCGACCCTGCTGGACCTCCCGTTTGATGGGGACAGACTGTTTGGAGCCAAGGCAGATTCGGCCTTGGAACGATTTAAGGAGAGCAGAGCCACAGCCAAATCGTTAGGACTGCAAGCTCCTTCTTCCTCTGCCTCTTCTAGAATTTTCAGGAGGTTTCGGGGATTTGGGCGTGGCTCTTATTCCTCTTCCTTTCGGGGGAGGTTCCAGCAACCCGCCTCTTCCCTCCCCTATAGGTCATTTAGAGGGAGGGGGAGGGGTGGGGTCCGTACCAGAGGAGCCTCTCAACAGCACTCTGCCTCTTCCTCGTCCTCTGGAGGGGTGCAGCAGGGGAAGCAGCCTTAGGCTTCCACCGTTTCCCACTCACTCCTCTCCTGTAGGGGGAAGATTACAGCGTTTTCTCCACAAGTGGAGGTCTATCACAACGGACACTTGGGTTCTCGGCATTGTGGGAAAAGGCTACGCCCTTCCCTTTCGGGAGTTCCCGCCCCTCATCCCGCCCCGCCCATCTTATTGTTCAGAAGAACACCTCCTGTTGCTAGAACAGGAGGTTCAAGTCCTCCTTTCAAAGGGCGCGGTAGAGTTGGTCCCAGAGCAGGAAAAGGGTCGAGGTTGTTACTCAAGATACTTCCTGATTCCCAAAAAGGATGGTCAGTTGAGACCAATCCTGGATCTGAGGATCTTGAATTGGTTCCTCAAACAGGAAAAGTTCAAGATGCTGACCCTAGCACAGGTGCTTTTGGCGTTGAACAAGGAAGATTGGATGGTGTCTGTCGACTTGCAGGATGCTTACTTTCATATCCCGATACTCAAGTCGCACAGGAAGTATCTCCGGTTTGTGGTAGGGTCGCAGCACTATCAGTTTGCGGTCCTCCCGTTTGGTCTTACTTCAGCACCTCGAGTCTTCACAAAGGTGATGTCAGTGGTTGCGGCGGAGCTCAGAAGGAAGGGGATAGCAGTATTCCCTTACTTGGACGACTGGTTAATCAAAGCCAAGTCCCCGGAGCTTGTGTCGCATCATCTGCAGTCAACAACCCAGTTGTTGTTCGACCTGGGCTTTTCGGTGAACGTGCCCAAATCTCACCTGGAGCCCTCTCAGCGCCTCCTGTTCATAGGGGCAGTACTGGATACAACATTGAGTCGAGCCTTTCCTCCGCCTCAGCGGATTCAAGATATTCAGGAATTGGTTCCAATGTTTCGAAATGGAGCGGTAGTTCCAGTCCTCAAGGTCCTTCGTCTGCTCGGTTTGTTCGCCTCCTGCATTCTGTTGGTCACGCATGCTCGCTGGCACATGAGGGCTCTTCAGTGGTGCCTCCGAAGGCAGTGGTCTCAACACAAGGGAGATTTAGAAGGTACTGTCAAGATCTCCAGAGATGCTGCTGTGGAATTGAAGTGGTGGATTGCGGGCAACAATCTTTCACAGGGGAAGCCGTTCGCGCAGTCGCCACCAGTGGCCACGGTAATAACGGATGCCTCCACCCTAGGATGGGGAGCTCATCTGGGGGATCTGGAGATCAAAGGGCTTTGGTCTCCAGAGGAACAGGTGTTTCATATCAATCTGTTGGAGTTACGGGCTGTACGTTTGGCTCTCAAGGCCTTCCTCCCATCCCTTCGTGGTCAGTCGGTACAGGTCCTGACGGACAATACTACCACGATGTGGTACATAAACAAACAGGGAGGAGTAGGGTCGTACCTTCTCTGCAGAGAAGCTCTTCGGCTATGGTCCTGGGCAAAGGACCATCAGATTTGCTTGGTGGCAAATCATCTGGCCGGGGTCTTGAATGTACGTGCGGACAGTCTCAGTCGCCAATTCTCGGCAGACCACGAGTGGCGTCTCCATCCAGATCAAGTCTGTTTAATCTTCCAGATGTGGGGGTTTCCTCGGATAGATCTGTTTGCCACTCGGGAGAACGCGCATTGCCCGTTATTCTGCAGCCTCCAGTATCCGATGCAGGGAGCGTTGGGGGACGCGTTTCAGATAACCTGGTGCGACCAGTTGCTTTACGCGTTTCCCCCCATACCCTTGATTCCTCGAGTGTTGAGGAAAATTCGCCAAGACCGGGCCCAAGTCATCTTAATAGCTCCGGATTGGCCAAGGAGGGTATGGTACTCCGACCTTCTCCAACTCTCACTGTGCCCTCCGCTCCGTCTCCCTCTCAGGGCAGACCTCCTCTCGCAGTCGCAGGGGCAGGTTTTACACCCCAACCTCCAGAGTCTGCACCTACATGCTTGGAGATTGAACGGGGCAACCTGAGTTCCTTCTCTCTCCCGCCTGATGTAGTGGATGTTATCTTAGCGGCCAGGCGACACTCCACTAAATCTATCTACGCTAATAGGTGGTCTAAATTTGTTATGTGGTGTGGAGAGAGACAGATTGATCCCTTACATGCTCGTCTGTCACATGTTTTGTCTTTTGCACTGTCTCTAGCGCAGAAAGGTTGTGCAGTAGCTACCATTAAGGGTTATTTGTCGGCCTTGTCAGCCTTCATTTGTCTTCCAGACCAACCATCGTTATTTAAATCCCCTATTGTTCTCAGATTCTTGAAAGGTCTTCTGAATCAATATCCTCCAAAACCATTCGTTATGCCTCAATGGGATTTGTCCTTGGTCCTGACTTTCCTTATGGGGTCCCCTTTTGAGCCTATGCATTCTTGCCCCTTAAGGTATTTGGTTATTAAAACAGTATTCCTGGTAGCTATAACATCTGCAAGGAGAGTGAGTGAGTTGCAGGCCTTATCGGTTAAACCCCCTTATATAACGTTTTATGGGGATAAGGTGGTGTTGAGGACCAAGGCTGCTTTCCTTCCGAAGGTTGTTTCACCCTTCCATTTGGCTCAGACAATCACTTTGTCCACGTTTTATCCTCCGCCTCATCCTTCAAAGGAGGAAGAAAGACTACATCGCCTGGACCCAAAAAGGGCGTTGAGCTTCTATATCGACAGAATGAAGGATATCAGGCTGGAGGATCAGCTGTTTGTCGGATACGTGGGCAAGAGGAGAGGAAAGGCAGTCCACAAGAGAACACTCTCCAGGTGGGTTGTTCTTTGCATTAAAATCTGTTACTCTTTGGCAAAGAAGGATCCGCCTGAGGGCATTAGAGCTCACTCCACCAGAGCTAAGTCGGCCTCTTCGGCCTTGGCCAGGGGTGTTCCTGTGGTTGACATCTGCAAGGCCGCAACTTGGTCGTCCCTTCACACTTTTGTGAAACATTACTGTTTGGACTCTGAGGTCAGAAGGGACGGTCATTTTGCACGGTCAGTGCTGCAGGATTTCTTGGTTTGACCATTTAGGCACCCACCGCCGGGCGTGGTACTGCTTTGGGACTCTATTCATGAGGTGAGGAATCCACAGGTAGTTGTATCCATCAGAAGAACGAGTTACTTACCTTCGGTAACGACTTTTCTGGTGGATACATTAGCTACCTGTGGATTCCTCACGGTCCCACCCGCCTCCCCGTTGCCTTTTTGGTCTCTCCAAGCAATCCTTGAGGGTGCTCCTTTTGGTCTTCAAAGTTGCAATACATTTTGCATGTATGATATTTGTATATATGTGTATATGTATATATAAATCTATATATATATTGGGTATATACATGATTCGTATGTATAAATATATTTATTTGTTTAAAAAAAAAAAAAAAAAAAAAAAAAAAAAAAAAAGGTTATATTAAATCTACAGCTATTTTATTGCAATGTTGTGTGATTTACAATATTAAGAGATGTTGCTTTGCTCTTTCATTGCATTGGGTTATTATTATTATTCTCATGCACGTAAAAAATGTTGGTACTGTCATCGGCACGTCGGCGAGGACTTCTTATTGCCTGTATGACGTCAGACGGCGTCGCGTGGGCTAGAGTGACGTCCTCGTCGACGTGCAGAGACTAGTAAGAAGATTTCCGTCAAATGCTGGCGCCATGGGAGTATTCATGAGGTGAGGAATCCACAGGTAGCTAATGTATCCACCAGAAAAGTCGTTACCGAAGGTAAGTAACTCGTTCATTTGGCTTATGACTGACTTAAGTAAGCTAATAGGATTAACTTATCCTTGCATATTGATACCATATTTACAAAAGTTAAGTCACTGATTTCAGAATGTATAACTTACAGGAGTGTACCTGTTGCACTCAAGTTTTCTCTTAAATTTCACATGTAGGACTGTCAAAGTATCTCATATTTGCAAACATCTTTAAGTGTATTCTCCACACTTTTATGCACACTTATAAGTTTTGCATAAAGGCCCTGACTCAACTGCTGCAGACTGTACGGGAAGGAGCACACATGGCCTTACTTTTCACCGTTGGGGAGAAAAGGAAGGATTTCTAAAGTAAATTTTAAATCTCATATCTCTAAAACTAACTTTAATTAATGCATAAAAAATCTAGTGTTTGAAAAACATGTAGAACTTTCTTTCCTAGTAATTACCCATACATCAAAGACAGTTGCTGACAGTAAGCTAAGACGGCTTGAAAAGGAAATGCTAGTAAATACGTCCAATATTCATACATTAAAACAGATCAAGGCTAGGGGTGTAGCTTCCATAGGTGCAGCAGGTGCAGTAGCACTGAGGCCCAAAAATCGGAGAAGCCCACTGAACCCTGGTTTTTGCAGTATTTGACAAATCAAGGAGCAGCTAGAGGACTCATTTCTCTCCTTCCACTAGGGACAATGAAACACCCACTATGCCACTGATCATGGAATGTTCTATAAGAGTCATACGTTTTTTTACATTTGAGTAAATCAGACCCCTAATTGTATTCTGTGCTAAATAAGGTTAAATAACACCAAAATGTATTCGAAAATCAGGATTTCTCACAGTGTGGCAAAATGAAACGTTTTGCAATCTTTAGAAAGTTACAGTTTCCCACAGAAAAACTACAGACCCGCACGCACTTAGGGATATGTGGAAGATGTGTGAACAAATTCACGGTTCCCTTGTGAATATGCAGTATATTAGTAACATATTAATTGAAGGGACATTTGGCAACATATAACATTGTTGTTTTTCTTTTAGAATGCAAAGGAATGTTATGAAGAAAAAGTGCATTGAATTTCATAAGACCAGACTTCTAAAATTTGCCAGTGCTCCATCTGTAGTAAAATGTATGTCAGCTGCCTCTCACTTCAGCTGGTGTAGTATAGCTGAGCTACTCACAAAGTTTTCCAAATGTCCTCGGAAGAAACCTTTCAAGTACTTTGTGTTTCTTCCCCATGTTGAGTCCAATGTTTTTGAGATGGGCTTTTTAAAAAATGGTGCCATAAAAATGAGTTTTCAAGCACAATCTGTATATTTTGCACATTTCAGTACCACTCCTTAATGCTCATTTGACAACATTGAATCCGTAGAGAGGGTTTAATGAGGATATGACAGAGTGTGTGAGAGTGAGTAAGCATATGTACTATTCATTCATTCAGTCAAGCGGCTGGAATATTCATACCCCACCCACTTCCAACTGAATTGGTGTTGAGAACTTCAAAATGGTAACATTAGGTGTCATTTATGCTGCTTATATTTCACTGTCTGTACTATCACTGTCGGAATCTCGGCTAGTACAGCAAAGCCTTTTCCAATGGATGGTGCTGCATGCAGGAAGTTACATTAAAAAATAGATGTGTATAGCCTGTCAGCACAGAATTGGCCTTTCATTGACCTTCACATGTTTTTTGGAAAAGTTACTACTTGTGGGCGAGTTTGGTTAGGGTAGGAGAGTTGTAGCACACTCTTTAAATGTGCTGTGGATGAAGTGGGTGGCTGGTGTGGTCAGCAGTTTCCTAGAGTGTCTTAGTATCCACTGTTTACAGGTAAATTAAAGGTCTTGCATGATGTAGATAAGAACTTTCAAATTAAGCAGTCTGGCTATAACCGCCACAAATGTGTGCATAGTTTGCATAATGTTTTGCAAAGTATAGCCTTGAGCGCTTTACCTACAAGATGCTAAATGAAAAAAAGTAGATCTGAACTCCTTGTTTTGTGTGTTTACACCAGTGCGGCTCTAAACTGAAGACAGATGTTGTGCTTCTGCATCTGTATTTCATACACACACTGAACTGCTTTTAAATGAATGCAGGTTCCCAGGACAGAAGGAAATGAGAAGGGAAAAGGAAACTACTGGACCTTTGCACCAGGCTGTGAATCGATGCTGGACCTGTTCGAAAATGGTAATTACAGGAGGAGACGAAGAAGGAGGAACATCAAACGAGGACAGAAAGTACATACACCTGGTCAAAAAGATGGACTGCCATCTCCTGCATTTCCCGTCATGGACACTTGCTTGCACAATGCCTCCTCTAATGAAAACCAATCTGAACCAGCACATAGACATTTGGAACAAAACGAGTACTTTCCAAGAGAGTTCTCCAGCACACTAACACAAAAAAACTCTGGACTTGGAAAAACGGACTCAGAAATTAAATTTAGCATTGATTATATCCTCTCAGCTCCAGACCCCATACCTTTGGCCAGATCTCCATATGGCGTTCAAGATAAATATAATCTAGTGGACCAACAGCAAATGCATTTCCAATTCTGGACCATTTGAAGTTTTCTCCTTGTTGCAACGACTGGAGATACAAAGCTTGACATACTGGAGTGCATTCTCACAGCCTTCTTCTTGTATTATAGCAGGCCAAAGGAATGCCCCCACACAGACTTCGTGATAAAATCTAATATACAACTGTTTTTATAGTTCAAGAACAATCAGTTTTTTTGGGTCTTCTAATGCCTTGGTTTTCTTTCTCCTCTTCCTAGCTGTAACTAACATAGAATACATTAATTTATACAATATTTCTTCATATAGTTTACATGTGGTGTGCCCTGTGCTATTTCCTGGCAACCTGCTGCAAATTACAAGAGCAGAATGAAAGTAAAAAGGGTGATATTATATTGTTTTCGGATCACTATTGCTTAAATTGCTATTCAGTCAAAGCCATACCCAATAAGTACTGCAAACAATGTGTAGTCTCCTTCGAGCTTCCTTCATGGTACCAGACTCAAGCAAGGGTGGAAGAATACAATTCAGAAATAAGCTAAGAAATAAAGAGAAACATGACATATGTAACACCAGAATGTTTAACAGTCCCAGGTTCAGTTCATGAACTGAACTTTTTTACAAAATGAGAGACTAATGGGCTTGAAGGGGGTATGTGAACTATATTGTGGAGAGACAATATTATTGTTAACAGGGAGTTGATTTTACCCACAAAGAAAATTTAGCCCATTTGTTTTTGCCCATAGTTAAGAAACAAGACTATTGAGAACTGAAAGAAAGTGTGCACTGTTGTCCCATCACAATAACTAAACCACTGTGTTACATAGGCACTGCTTGTCTGTGTTGGTTTGTGTCAATCCACTCTCAGATATATTTTCTCTTTTTTTCTGTGTCTCCTTGTCTCTGTTTCTACCACTACGTGACTCCGTTTTCCCAAAGTCATTGTAATTGAGTCTGTGGGGAAGACAGGGTATGATCAAATATCCCGTTCCAAACAGAAAACACATAGAAAACTCCACCAAGAGTAAAGTCTGCTATCTCTGAAATGATATGGCCACTTCTACTTTATTCTATTGCCCTTTTTGTAGCTTGAAACCCCTTGTTAGAAAAAATATTATTGTGCAATGCTTTTTTTGTCAACAACTAGATTCCAGTGTCGGTATTTAATCCTGTACAGTGTCTGCTTCGCAAAGATTGAAATGAATCTTGATGCCACCTTCTTAGGATGGTAGGTATTTGTTAAGATACTGGCAGTGTTCAGTTTAATTCTTTCTTTCCATTAAATATGTGCTGCATGCCTTTTCTAAATAAGTACTGCCAATAGAAGGTACCCAGCCACTGCAGCACAATGATATAAATCTGTGTTAACCTGGCTTAACATAAGCATCTTTTTTAGATACAACATTTATAGTAAAT
The DNA here is from genome assembly GCF_031143425.1 of Pleurodeles waltl. NCBI lineage: Eukaryota > Metazoa > Chordata > Amphibia > Caudata > Salamandridae > Pleurodeles > Pleurodeles waltl. The sequence continues at coordinate 96,756,833 of NC_090449.1, forward strand.
AATGCAATATGTGTTTGTCACACTCTACGAAAAACATGAGTGGTTCAAATATTTTACTTAGCCCAAGTGTACCAAAAATGTATTCAAGCACGCCTTGCAGTAAAATGACCAGTTAGTTCTCTTACATTAACCGTGATTTTAAACATTTGTTAAAAGAAACATTAAAGAAAAATACGCAATTCAATGCAATAAAAATGTCATTTGGTGGCATTCTTTCAGAGTCTGCGAACATAAGAATAATTTCTCAAAGCTTTGCTGTGTGTGTAATTCGACTTCAGCCGGAAGAAATTAACCAAAATGTTGATTTAGAATTATTTATGCTATGTGTTTCAGTGTTAATATTGAGAATTGTATAATGAAAAGCATATATCTCCAAACGCAGTTAGCAAACTTACCTTTAAAAGAGATTTGTTTATTTCTTCTTTAGTGGTTTCTTATCAGATTCAAGATTGTATGTTCATTTTGCCATTTGACATAAACTAAGATTGTCACCTTCGTCAAAATTAGCTGCTATTTCCTAAAAGTGACTTGAATTTTTATAAAGGACGTTTTCACACGATTATAAGTTATATAGCAATGGTATTAATGTTCAAGAGGATATTATATATTTTTGTATTTTATGTTGGAACCGTTAACATCGTCACTAGCACCTCTAAACATTGTTAAATGCACGATATGCTGTTTGGGGAATACGGCAATGTCTGTAAAACATTAAAACAAACGCTTTCTTTCCTACATAGTGTAGCGGGTCATATTCTAGGTGTAATAAAAGGTGAAACATTTATATGATTTGTTTTCCTTTACACTTTGAAACTATGACCTGTACTTGTTTTTAGTTTTAGTACTATCAGCACATTTCTCCCAAATCTGGAATTTTTCAAGGGCAACATTTCAAAATCAGATTAACAAAAAAAGAAACAGAATAAATGTGTTTCCTTTCCAGCCAGAACGGTGGGTACCATTCACACGAATAGCTATATCTCTGAACAAAATAGTCCAGACTGGGCATTTGAAAGGCAGTTATGTGTATTATATGTGTAGCTGCTTATGGGAAGATTCGTTTGCAGAAGCATATATATATATGCTTGCGGAATGTTATGTTTCTTTAACATCAGTTTTATAACCGTGCTTACATGCATTTAGAGCATGCTAACACTATAATTCTGAATTACTTAAATTAAAATAAACCGTATCTCTTATTTCTGAACAATCTTAAGCGATATATTTCACCTCATAAGTGGCAAGCCTAAATAAAACCAGGTCTGTCTTACATTGTAGTAATTTACTGTTGTTTTTCGCTAAAATGTTGATAAAATCAAGTAGATGTTCCTTGGTGAAAAAGATGATTTCCCCACCGTATTATTCAGCCTTGATTATGAAGTGGCAACTCTTGATACGGTACTAAAGAGGTGTGTGTGACAAGTGAATGATTATTGCATGTTTAATTTGTACCTTTTATCTTTTTAATCTCAACACTGAAAGTATTGGCGTCAGCCGCCTTGGAAATACACGATCAAAGCATATCAACAAGTAAACACCAAGTCGTCAGCAAGACAATAGGAGTATATTTGCCAGTTGTCCATCTTCGATATGTACGAGGCACATTTATGAGTGGGTTGGGCCTTGCTTGCACCTTGCAACATGTTACATGTTTCGCGCAAACCACAAAGTCATATTTTTTAAGCTACGCGAAGCCACTTTGCGTGGCTTTGAAAGGCCTCACAAATATGGAGTAAGGCAGCGCAGCACAAATTGCTGCGTTGTTTTACTTTGCCTGGGGTAGGCATACTATGGGCATTGCAGTGGGAGTTCCCACGCAACTCCCAAGGACTTTGTTGCATTCCTAGATTTGCAAGGACTTGTAAACCTGGGAATGCACTGAACTCATACTCCTACTCCAGAGAGGTGTAATACGGAGAAATATTGTTATTTCTCGTTGTTTTTTCCTCATTTTATGTGTGCTGCATTTTGCAGCACACATAGAAAGATGAAAAAGCCTCTCAGCATTGTTTTTGTGCAAGGAGATGTCCCTTCCTGCACAAAAACAGGTGCCTGCATTGGCATTAGCACTAGGCTGTCAAAAAGGCACCAGCACAGGGGGGAAGGTACAGAAATGTGCCATATTGGATAACTAGAGTGAATTCCTGCTCTTTCCATGTGACTCAGGGCAGTGCAGCAAGGTGACAGCATGGATTACAATTGCTTGCCTTCTTTGGCATGGCACCAGCATGCAAAACCAGTCACTACAAAGAGCATTTTCGGCAACATGCCCCCTGATGTGTCTTTCTGAGTGCTTAATTTCAGCAGGTGTTTGCAGGTGGGGCTCACCAGCACTTTTTTTTTTTTGAGAAACAGTAATATTTTCCCCTCATCTGATTTTGCTTGAGAGAGAAAAACACAAAAAAGGGGAAAGATGGAAGAAGTGAAAGGCAGAAAAACAGTGACAATGGAAGAAAACAGGAAAATACCTTCAACATTGTTATTGGCTCACTCTGGTTCGTCACTTTTAAAGAATTGGCTTTGCCCTCTAAACATAATTCTAGATCAAGGATTTCCAGAGAAAACATTCAGTCTTCTTCCACCATTTGAATTGATACTCTAAGGTTAGTTCTCAATTGTTTCCTTATTTTTTCATTCCTTCATTGATAGAAGACTTCTTGAAGGATGCCCAGGCCTTATCTATGTCACTCTCTGCAACTATCAGATTGGCTAGAGCCTACTAAGAATGACAGACACCCATTTCCCAAATAAGAGATATATTTCTGCCTTATTAAACTCAAACAAATGTATTACTAAGTCATTGAGGTTCTTGTTTGCATTATCTTTCTAATTGATAGGTAATCTAAACACATACACACAAAACACACACACACCCCACAGACACATCCATAGTAAAAATGTATTTATGGAGTTGTGTTAACTGCAAAGTTTCACACTGTTTACACCCTTTTAAAGTTACCCTTGTTAATTAATGAACATCTCAAATGAGGTTCTCCCCCTTAGATTTCAAAGGACTTTCAATATTAACTTATACAAAGTTAATTTGGCAGTGGATTCTTAACTATCATGCCAATAACTCTCCCCTAAGAGGGATGTCTACAAAACTCACGTGGATCAGTTCACAACAGTTGGGATCATTTATCTTTTTTGCGTCTTGTAGCGGAATCTGTAGAATGGTGAAAAGGTGAAAACAGAATCTTAAAAATGAATCATCAAATCATATTATCAGTGAGGCTGACCTATCGCACAACATATTTGAAACTGCAAATACCAGAACGTGTCGTAAAGATATGACAAATTGCAACCATTCTTATGAGAAGTGTGGGTCCTTTCCAATTGTAAAAAAAAGTACAACAGAAGTTTGCTTGCAGTCAAACATATTATCAGCAAAAATGCAATTATCCATGTAACAGGGTCGATGTGATGCAAAGCGCTTGACTACTGCCCAACGAGATCGCACTGCCTAGGAAATAAATAGTAGTCCAGAAACCATACGTAAAACACGGAGCCTCATATGTTTTCAGTAGTTGGCCGGTGCGCTCGAGGAGGGCTAAACACCGGAAAAGGCATGACATAGGCATTCCTTTCACTAATAAAAGCAAGCAAATGTTAAAAGGCAAGCACACAAACCAATCAAACTCATGGGCGTGCAGTGAGCGTGGTTACCAGCCCATAGAGAGATTACAGCAGGGACAGAGCACTTTGCGCCCAACCCTAATAACCGTTAGCAAAGCCAGTAGTTCTGGTTTGCATTTTGAATCTTGACTAAATATTTAAAAAATGCCTGCTTCAGTGAAAAGAACCAAAAAAGAAAACAGCTGATTTCTGTATACAACATACCAGTCAGATAAAGAAGTTAGGGCCAGATGTAGCAAAGGTTTTTACCCATTCTATGTCTATGGGAAAAAGTGTTTGTACATATGGCCCTTAATGTGTAATGATTCAGTATACCTCTGAGATGTAAAATAGCCTCTCCTGCATTTCAATGTAGGAGGCAGAATGATACAACAAACAGCCAATAGCTTGACTTGGAGAAAGGTAGTCCTCCAGGCAGAGCCAAAGCCTATTCTATGTGTATTTTAAAGAACTGGTATCAATAGGTAATAAGTATAGCTGAGTTGCCAAGACAGACCCAAAAATGAAGTGCCTGTATTTACAACCATATCTACGTGACAATCTAAAGAACCAGCATCTGAATAGCCATGGGTCTAATATTGTTATCTTCTTTGCCATTAATGTAAATTTTTATTGAATAGCTATATAAGGTGTTATCACAGTAATGAATGGCCAGCCTTATCTCTCCTGCCACCCTCCAAACTGTGGTGGGGGATAATTAATGTGTTACACAGGGTTGTTCATACTTTCACTGCCTGCTTCAAAACCAATCTTCGGACAATTGTAGAACTTTAGTTCCAGAGCTATCATTTCTTGTAAACACCATGGGCCCAATGCATGAAACTGCCAGGAAAAAGTTGGGCTTTTTTCCCAGTATGGTTTCCCATGTGTCTGGAGTACATACCTGACATTTTCAGAATTTCAAATGTATACTAGGACTGCTCCTGGATATATCTATAACTTGCAGGATTGTACAGGGACACACGTTTACTTGCAGAACGTGGTGCAAAAGCACAAAGCTTCTTTAGACTTCAATGCTGCCTTCCCATTGCCACCCTAGAAACATATTTACTCATGTTCTTGTCAGGTTTGGGAAACTACCTGCAAATGTTTGACAAACACCCACAATTGGTGAGGTTGGTTTGTGATCACAAACTTCAGATGCCCAGGGCTTTGCTCAGAAGCCCACGGCAAGTGCATTTAACTGTCAGCCCACTGAATACCAAAGATGGGAGTTTTGAATCCACCAACCATATACTCCTACCCCTTTTTCTCACTCGTACAGGTTCCTCCTTTCTCCCTTTGAGCCACTTTTTCCATCTTTCCTCTTTGTGTGCTTCTCCCCCTCTTGATCGAAATCTGACGGAAAAAATAAGTGCCAGCCCCCATGTCACTAGTGGCCACCACCGGCAGCCACCTGCTCAAGTTAAGCAGTGCTTTGTAGTAGATTTGCTCACACAGAAATTCCAACACACTGGCAAATGTTCTGTGTGGAATAAATCCCATTCACATAGACAAGGCCACCCCAACACATGACTGTGAACCAGAAATGTGACGTTTTCACAATCAGATGAATTTTTACATACCAGTGTGCTTTGGAGAACTGACCTTCATTTGACACAGCCTTGGATTCAGCTTTCTATGCAAAATTTCCTTTCTGAGAGCTTTTATTACATGCTTCTGCATGGAAAGACGTATGGTGACATACATTTCCATTACAAAGGAGGGACTAAATTCAAACTAATCTTTTTCAGTTGGGAATGCCAAGGTTCACTGTTAAAAGGCAGCTGTCACTGCCACCTTTCTCCTTTTAATAAAATGGTCAAGAAAATAGAATAAAGCGGTTGTAAAGATTAAAGCTTTAGTTTGGAATTGTGCTGAAAACTCAACTTGTTCCTGAAGTTACACATAATTGAATATTAATCGTATTCATACTTGAAGCATAATAATATATAATAGTAGCAATATATTTTCCTTTATCAACATCTTATTTTGACAACTCATTTTGTATTCAGCTCTTCTTAAAATAAATGTATCCTAAGTTTTATTTTCGCTGTTGTGAAGGAGAAGCTGCCAGGCACCACATTTACTCCGCCTTCTAAGTATCATAACTTCATGCTCTTCAAACATTTACTTCTTTCGTGTCTAATAAAAAAATAACTATTTTTCGTTAGGTTGATAAAAGTGCAGATAGTTATCAGTGCTACATAAAATTAATGTGGAACTGTATAGCAGAAATTCAACTGAATTTTTGTAATATTAGATGTATTTCTCTAAAAGTCCCTTCCTTCAAACAGGGTGCTAACATTAAATCACCAGCATTTGTGTTAACATTTGTTTTGCAAGGGATATCAATCATGTTTGTGAACGCAAGAGGACATTTTTCAATTTACTTACTGTATTATTTTCTGACTGCGTCAAAAAGGTTTCCAGCACTTAAAGTGAGTGGCATTTAATATAGAACAACACAGACAGGGTGAAGGCTATGCGTGACCTTATTCAAATGTCGCCGCCATTACGCAGTCATTTTTTATGCAATTATAATTAAATACTCAGTGGCGTTCTTGCAAATCCGCGGATCGATCACAGATATGAACATTAGGGCCATATTACCCCGGAGCAAATGTCTACCATGCAAGTGTTATGGATCACAAGGTTTCCATTAACAAAGTTGGGCGGCGCTGCTCTGCACTAGACATGGCTGCATTTACCCAAATTGCCTTTTGGTGCAAAAGTCAAACCTTCTAGATTGTTTCTTAATGCATGTAGGCCTCAGTCTGTAATCCATGTGCTGTGGATGACGTGTTGAACTCTTATCAGCGGCTGCACAAGACACAATAGAAACTCCAGGTGGGCTGGGGCACAATGGGATGCTTTCTTGGTTGGACCCTTTCAGCCCTGAAAGCAGCTTCCAGGGAGCAGCACACGCTTTCCTTCTGAGCACATACACGGTTTTCTGCTGCAGACAAATAACGCTCCGTGATTACTTTACCAAAACATGAGTTATTGAAGTATTTGATTCATTTTACTCCCTGACTACCTATGAAATCTATTTTTTGCAAATATATTCGCAAATTGCGGTGTTACAAATCACTTGGAGCCATTTTTTAAAACAACCATTGACTGAGCCAATAAATAGGTTTGACTTTCGTATTGTGCATGCACACGTGCAGAGCGTATCTTTCATCCATGTGCACATTTACTCTGATGGCACATGAATGCAATATGCAGGTACAACAACATAACTACAAACGTCCATGCTCTCCTAGACAAACTCACCTGCAGCCACCCATGCATATAAAACAGTAGACAAAAATGCACCCTTAGGCACAGTATTGCAAACACCTCTGAATACAGGCCACCTACTACAGTTTCTCATACACTGATACAAAAAGAGTGAGTAGCATGTGATATATTATGTTGTTTGTATGCATAGCTTTATATGCTGTTTTAAGGTCACTTCAAATTGCCAAATGTGACATGTAGTGTAATGGAGATAGCAAGAGAGGAAACGTTAAAGTAGTCCTGCAAATGTAATGACCTTTCTCAAAATGGAATCATAGTGGGTAGCCAAACTTAGAGCCTGATTTAAAGTTTGGCAGGTGGGCTACTCTATCAAAAATGTGACGGATATCCCATCCGCTGTATTTTTATGTCCATTGGATATAAAGGCATCGTAATGCCGTCAATGGGATATTCATCCCGTTTGTGACGGAGTAGCCCATCCACAAAACTCTAAATCAGGCCCATAATCATTTAGTAGGCAAAGCCCAAGTATGAGAGGAAAACAGGTTGTAGGACATAGACAGAGTAAACTGGAGATAGTCGAATACATAAATCATGTGGTAGCAAACAATGTGACGAATGAGGCCTGACTACGTTAACAGTGCTTAACTGTTAGAGACATTCCAGACTAAGCCAGTGAGAGTCAGGTACACATTCATGATAAGCATTGGCAAAGCGAATAGTTTTTGCCTGTGAAAGATCTATTACATTTGTCAATTTTTTTTAGACATGTTGTACAGCAGGGGGAGTGCGGGCTGCTGTGCAATTTTGCTTAATGTTAAGAGAAAAGAAATGAAATGAAGCAGCCAGCGTTGACCGTGCCAGAGAACTTTTAAAACAACTTTAAGCCACGTTGCACAGCTATGCAACATGGCTTAACGCAAAGTGAAAAAAATTGTATGACATGAGTAGCACTGACCGCGTCATAGTGTTTTTTTAAGTGCGAGGGGGGCAATCTATACGAGGGAGCGCAGTCAACATGTCCTTTTGTAACTTAACTGGTACTCATGTAAAGCACTCCAATACTTCAAATCTAGTTTGCACTATATAAAAACAAAATGAAGAAAAAAACAACACAAGATGCACGGGGAGGAAGGTGTGAGGAGCAGCAACAACAGGAGTTGGGGTAGGGGGAAAGGAGAGGAAGCTCATGTAAAAAAATGAACGTCTTCTTGTGTAATGTAACTGATGCTCATGTAAAGCGCTCCATAGCATTAACAAAGTAAAATAGCTCTGCAAGAGCTATTTGTATTTGTTCATCTTTCTTGTGAAAGACTAGAGGGTCATGAACAGTGGTGGTTAGGGCGGGTGGGTTAGACAGAACAACCAAGCAACACGAGTAGGGGAGGAGAGTCGATACGTTGGTGGCTGCAGATATATGCACTTTCTGAGAGTGCTATGCCTGTAAGTAAAAAAAAAAAGAGTAGCTGCAGTAGCCTGCTGGCCAGTGGCAGGATACTGGCCACCGGAAACAGTATGGTCCATACTCCACAGCATGGATGAAGAATCCAAAGCCCTGGGAGGAAACCGGAGGCAAGGAGGGGCCACTGAAAAAGAAAGAGTAAAGAGCAGGCTCTACCTCTAAACCCCTATTAGGATTTGTTTTTTTTTTTCAATTTGCAAGAGATTTTACAAGCACAGTGAAAACTCTGTACAGGCAAAATCTAAAAAGAATAGTAATAAAAACCACAACAACAGTTATTAGTGTGTTGTTGTTATGATGATGGTGAGTTTTGTTCACTAAGATTTCTTATATTAAATGTCCACATCTTCTGATTGGTGAATCATTCTGCTTGTTACGTATATTTGCTACTTGTTTTCAATGGAAATAATTGTACCATTTGGTGAAAACGGATATTGGTGAAATTGTTATAAAACTATGGCATTTTGTTTCTTTTGTACAATAAAAATACAGAATACCAAGTAACATGTCAAAATTAGGCATAATTGTAAATTGTACCAATGAAATTCTGCAATATTGAATGTCATGGTTATGTAGGACACACAGGTGGTCATTTTGACAGTGGCGGTGAGTGATAAAGTGGCAGTAATACTGCCAACAGGCTGGCTGTAATTACCGCCAAATTATGACCATGTCGGTGATAACTCCCATAGACAGCCAATGTACCACACCAATGGGCGGGGTGTAAACACCACTGACCACGGCAGTGGCCATCAACAGCCAGGCGGAAAACAAGGTACCGCCCACCATATTATGACACAGCACACCGCTACGTTTTTTCGGGGCGGTACCAATGCCATCAAAAGCCTGGCAGAAACACAACACAGGAGACCAAAAACTCACCATTAGAGACACAGAGAAGATCAATGCCACCATGGAACCGGAACTGCAGGTCTTCCCGATGCTTTTCTATGCCATGCTGCACCTGGAACACCAATGCCGATGAAGACGACAATGGTGAGTACAGCCGCCTAGCGCACACGGGAGGGAGGGAGGGAGGAAAAGGAGAGTGACATACACACGCACAACATACACCATTCACACACATACCATACACACAACTAGCTGCAGATGAAAAACAATGTCACAGGACACACGTCAAAATACTGCAAGGACAACAGCAAGGCAGAAATGAAAACGTATTCGCATGACAACAACCACCATTAGTACCGAAGTGACAAATATTATACATGAATCATTGTCCAGAAAGGGCCAATGCCCAGTCCAAAGTACAAAAGGCCCATATAGACACAGGGCAGCGTCCAAGCCCCAACTTAATCCTGACATTCACCGCACCAAACTGTGCAGGGGCAACATGTTGGAAGTGGGCAGGCACCTCAGGGGGAAGGGGGTGGGGGCACCTCAGCTGAAGTGGGGAACTCACCCACTGGTTCTGGAGGGGGCTCCATGCCCATTTCCCAATGCTGGGGAGTGCAAGGTCACAAGCTCTGGAGTGGGGAACTCACCCACTTCTTCTGGAGGGGGGTTCATGCCCATTTCCCAATGCTGGGGAGTGCAAGGTCACAGTCTCTGAAGTGGGGAACTTGCCCACTGCTTCTGGAGGGGGCTCATTGTACAACAGTCCCTGGAGGGTGGCCTACATGCCCTCTGCTGGAGGTGGGGGCTGCATTGTCACTTCTGGGGGAGGTGTCTTCTGGGCAGCCTCTTCTGGAGGTGAGGGCTGCATTGTGTCTGCTGGGGGAGGTGTCTCCTGGGCAGCCTTTGCTGGAGGTGAGGGCTGCATTGTCTCTGCAAGGGGAGGTGTCTCCTGGGCAGCCACTGCTGGAGGTGAGGGTTGCTGTGTCTCTGCTGGCGGTGAGGGTTTCTTGCCTTTCATTAGTGGTTGAGTGGGAACCATTACTGTCATTGGTGATTGAGTGGGAACCATTACAGTCATTGGTGGTTAAGTGAGAACCTCTTCTGTCATTGGTGGTTGAGTGGGAACCGCTGCTGTCATTGGTGGTTGAGTGGGAACCTTACCCTTCCTGGCTGGTGGAGTGGGATCCTTCCCTTTCCTGGCTGGTGGAGTGGGATCCTTCCTTTTCCTGGCTGGTGGAGTGGGATTCTTCACTTTCCTGCCTGGTGGAGTGAGATCCTTCACTTTCTTGCCTCCACGACTAGGGGGTGCCTCCACTGTCTCCGTGGACTATTTGGCTGAGATGCTGGGCTGGGTCGTTGGGACCCTGCTCTTACTGGCAGGACGGGGGGTTGGAGGGGGAGGGAATAAGTCAAGTTGGGCAAGGAAAAGCTTCTTAGGGATGATGGGGGGACGAGGGAGGAGGGATGGGAGTGGAGATTGAGGAAGTAGTTGTTGGAAGAGTACATCTGCTGGACGTGGGTGCAGGTGCATGGGCAGTGTGCTGATGTGGGGTGGATGGCTGTTGGGTGTCTGAGTGCATGTGTTAGTGTCCCTTAGGAGGGGGGACAGACAGGGTGAGAGAGGACACGGGACATGATCTGGAGGTGTCTGCTAGTGATGTGTGTGTCCTGCTTGGTGAGGTGATGGTGGTACTGGCTGTTGCAGCAGTGCATGCAGGTGTGAGTGCAGATGTGACTGTCAGGGAGGAGGAGGAGGGGGAGACAGTGGAGGCAGTGGATGTTGCTCTGTGTGCAACTGTCCGTTGTTTCTGTGACTGCTTGTGGCCTGAAGTGTGTTGCCTGTGTTTGACTGTGCCATTCTTGTGTGATGTTTTTTGTCCATGCGTGTCTGTATGTGTGCATGGGATGGATTCGGGTTGAAGAGACTGGGACTGTAAAGTGGTAGTTGGAGGGGGGGACGGTAGGAACAGGGACAATGGCTGTAGGAGGCTGGCCTGGCTTGTAGTGGGTACCAGAGGTACTTACACCTTGTGCCAGGTCCAGCTATCCCTTATTAGTGTAGAAGAGGTGTTTCTACCAGCTTAGACTGTTAGAAGGTAGCTATGGCAAAGCGGCTTAGGCTGAACTAGGTGACATGCAAAGCTCCTACTATACCACTTATATCATATGCACAATAGCATAAGAAAACACAATACACAGAGTTACTAAAAATAAAGGTACTTTATTTTTATGACAATATGCCAAAAGTATCTCAGTGAGTACCCTCAGTAAGAAGATAAGTACTATTCACAAGTTATATGTACACAAACCAAAATTAGGTAAGTAATAGCAAGAAAAGTAATGCAAACAGTGTAGAATTACAATAGATTGCAATAGGAGCACATAGGTATCGGGGCAACACAAACCAGTGGAATGCGAACCACGAATGGACCCCAGACCTATGTGAGCTTGTAGAGGGTCGCTGGGACGGTAAGAAAACAGTGATGGATAGGAAAATACCCCACCCCAAGACCCTGAAAAGTAGGAGTAAAGTGCTACCCCCAGAGAGCACAGAAGTTGTGATAGGGGGATTCTGCAGGAAGAACACACATCAGCAGTGTACTGACAATGGATTTCCGGACCTGAGTACTTGTAAGACAAGGGGACCAAGTCCAATAGTCGCGACAGTGTCGAGGGGGGGCGGGAGCCCAGCAAATACCAGCTGAAGGTGCAAGGAAGCTGCCACTGGTTAGAAGAAGCTTGGAGTTGTGCAAGAAAGAAGAGGACTAGGAACTTCTCCTTTGGAAGACGGATGTCCCACGTCGCGATGAAGCTTGCAGAGGTATTCCCACGCAGAAAGACTGCAACCAAGCCTTGCTAGCTGCAAGGGCCGTGTTAGAGGTTTTTGGGTGCTGCTGTGGCCCAGGAGGGACCAGGATGTCGCCTTTTGGAAGAGGAGACAGAGGGGGCGCTCAGCAACTCAGAGAGCCCTCACAGAAGCAGGCAGCACCTGCAAAAGTACCCCAACAGGCACTTAGAAGAAAAGTGAACCGGAGTCCATGCGAAGTCACAAAAGGGAGTCCCACGACGCCAGAGGACAACTCAGAAGGTTGTACACTGCAGGACGGAGTGCTGGGGACCCAGGCTTGGCTGTGCACAAAGGAAATCCTGGAAGAGTGCACAGGAGCCGGAGCAGCTGCAAATCACGCAGTACACAGCTTTACAGTCTAGCGTGGGGAGGCAAGGACTTACCTCCACCAAACTTGAACTGAAGAGTCACTGCACTGTGGGAGTCACTTAGACAGAGTTGCTGTGTTCCAGGGACCACGCTCGTCAGGATGAGAGGGGACCCAGAGGACCAGTGTTGCAGTCTTTTGGTGCCTGCGTTAGCAGGGGGAAGATTCCGTTGATCCACGGGAGATTTCTTTGGAGCTTCTGGTGCAGGGTGAAGGCAGGCTTCCCTCAGAGCATGCACCACCTAGAAATAGTTGAGAAAGCCAGCACGATTAGGCGCTTCAATGTTGCTGGTAGTCATCTTGCTACTTTGTTGCGGTTTTGCAGGCGTCCTGGAGCAGTCAGCGGTCGATCCTTTGGTAGAAGGTGAAGAGGGAGATGCAGAAGAACTCTGGTGAGTTCTTGCATTCGTTATCTAAAGAATTCTCCAAAGCAGAGACCCTAAATAGCCAGAAAAGGAGGTTTGGCTACCAAATTAGGAGGATTGGCTACCAAGAGAGGCAAGAGCCTATCAGAAGAAGCCTCTGACGTCACCTGCTGGCACTGGCCACTCAGAGCAGTTCAGTGTGCCCCCAACACCTCTGTTTCCAAGATGGCAGAGGTCTGGGACACACTGGAGGAGCTCTGGGCACCTCCCCTGGGAGGTACTGGTCAGGGGAGTGTTCACTCCCCTTTCCTTTGTCCAGTTTCGTGGTGCCAGAGCAGGGCTGGGGGATCCCTGAACTGGTGTAGGCAGACTTATGCAGAGATGGGCACTATCTGTGCCCATCAAAGCATTTCCAGAGCCTGGGGGAGGCTACTCCTCCTCAGCCCTTCACACCTATTTCCAAAGGGAGAGGGTGTAACACCCTCTCTCAGAGGAAATCCTTTGTTCTGCCTGAGGGGTTGGCAGAAGCAGCAGCTGCAGTGCAAACCCTGAAAAGGCAGTTTGGCAGTACCCGGGTTCTGTGCTAGTGACTCGGGGGACCATGGAATTGTCCCCCAATACCAGAATGTTATTGGGGTGACAATTCCATGATCTTAGACATGTTACATGGCCATGATCGGAGTTACCATTATGACACTATGCATAAGTAGTGACCTATGTATAGTGCACGCGTGTAATGGTGTCCCCGCACTCACAAAGTCCGGGGAATTTGCCCTGAACGATGTGGGGGCACCCTGGCTAGTGCCAGGGTGCCCACACACTAAGAACTTTACACCCAACCTTCACCAGGTGAAGGTTAGACGTATAGGTGACTTATAAGTTACTTATGTGCAGTGGTAAATGGCTGTGAAATAACGTGGACGTTATTTCACGCAGGCTGCAGTGGCAGGCCTGTGTAAGAATTGTCAGAGCTCCCTATGGGTGGCAAAAGAAATGCTGCAGCCCATAGGGATCTCCTGGAACCCCAATACCCTGGGTACCTCAGTACCATATACAAGGGAATTATATGGGTGTACCAGTATGCCAATGTGAATTGGTAAATTTAGTCACTTGCCTGTCAGTGACAAATTTGGAAAGCAGAGATAGCATAACCACTGAGGTTCTGGTTAGCAGAGCCTCAGTGAGACAGTTATGCATCACACAGGGAACACATACAGGGCACATACTTATGAGCACTGGGGCCCTGCCTGGCAGGGTCCCAGTGACACATAGACTAAAACAACATATATACAGTGAAATATGGGGGTAACATGCCAGGCAAGATGGTACTTTCCTACAATGGCTGACACCTCCTCTCTGCTGAGATTGGCTGGTGCACCAGTGGGGATGTAAGTGATGTATTATGCCTCATGTCTGTGACAAATTCTACATCCCTGGCTTCCCCTCTATCTTTGCTGTTGCCTTGCCGCCTTTGTTTGTGTATGGTGATATATTGTGGGCTTGTTAGTTCTCCATGCTGTGCATGCCTTTTTGAATGGGTGTCCATGCAGGGCTGGGACTGCTGTCCATGCATTGGTATAGCATGCAGGGCTAGGCATTGGGGTTAGTTATATGTGTAGGTGCAGTGTGTGGGATGTAGTGGAGTGATGGGAGTGAGGGTGAGGGGATGTGATGGCATGTAGGTATGGGGGGTGATAAGTAGTAAATATTGACTCACCAGCATCCAGTCCTCTGGCAACTCAAGTGAGTCCCTCAGGATGCAGTATTGCCAAGACTTGCTCCTCTGATGTGAGCTGTGGGGGAGGAGGTGGGGGTCCACCGCCAGTCCTCTGTATGGCGAGCTGGTGCCTTGCTGCCACAGAACGTACCTTACCCGTATGTAATTCCACCTCTTCCTGATGTGGTCCCTTGTTCTTGGATGCTGTCCCACGGCGTTGACCCTGTCCACGATTTTCTGCCGTAGCTTCCTCTTCCTGGCAATGGATATTTGCATTACGTGTGCTCCAAACAGCTGTGGCTCTACAATGACTATTTCCTCCACCATTACTCACAACTCCTCATCAGTGAAGCTGGGGTGCCTTAGTGGGTACACAGGTGTTGTGTGGTGTGTGTTGGTAGGAGGGTGTTGAGTAATGTGGTGGAGTGTGGGATGTGGGGTGCCTGACGGATGTGTGGGTGTTTGTTTTGTGCGTGTGAAGTTGTCTCAGTGGTCTTGGTTTCAGTCTTGTGGCAATAATTGGTGTTCATAAAGGGTTGTGGGTAATGTGGGTGGGTGTTTTATGGTGCTGTGGGTGGGTGAGTGTGGTGTGTGTATGAGTGTCAGGTGTGTGATTTCAGTTATGGCCAATGTAGTGTTGTTTTGAATTGGGTGTCCATTCTGAGTGCGCCGGTGTGTACCACCAATAGTTTACCGCTATTGAATGTCTGCCATGGTGATTTGTGGGTCATAATGCGGTGGCTGTTGTTTTGTTGGCATATGGGTGTTGGTATCGACACTTTACCAGTGACCTTTGGGCTGGCGGATTTGTGTATGCGGCAGTATTCTGCCGGATCGGTGAGTGTGTGTCATAATATGGCGAATGGATATCCGCCACCACAGTGGTATGTTGGTGGCCGTAACTGCGGCGGTAAGCGACATTTACTGCCAATGTCAAAATGAGGGCCATGGTGTCTAAAATATCTGTATGCCAGTTTAATGTATGTGCCTATCTGTTGTGACGTGTCTCCTTCCCAGTAGTGTAATGAACTATACACACAGGTGGTCATTACAACCCTGGCGGTCGGTGTTAAAGCGGCGGTAAGACCGCCTACGGGTCGGCAGTAAAAAAAATTGAATTACGACCGTGGTACAAACAAACAGCGCGGCGGTCACCGCCAACAGACAGGCAGAGGACAATGTACCGCCCACAGAATTACAACCTACCCATCCGCCACCTTTTCCGGGGCGGATTCACCGCGAACAAAAACACAGCGGAAACAGGACTTTGAAGGGAAAACGCTCACCTCTGCACACCCCACGAGGAACCAGGACGCCATGGAACCAGAGCTCCACATTTTGCCAGCCTTTATCTTCTTGCTCCTCTACCAGGAGCACGAACGCCGGCGGCAAAGATCACGGTGAGTACTGCACCTATGGCACAGGGGAGGGGGGAGGGAAAAAACAGTGACACACACACGCAGAACGCAACACCCCCACCCTCACCCACAACAACACACACACTAATACGGCATGATACATTACAGTTACACCCCCCAACCCCTCAGGAAGAATGCAAAGACAAAAGGAAATGAAGTGAACGATTGTAATATAATCAAATTCAGTATTAAAAAAATATACATACACTATTTACAAATATATACACCAATAATATTAGTCCAAGGTATTCCAGCATTAAAGTCCGTGGACCACTGGGCCCCAAATGCATGGGCGAGGCCCACACAAGATACCCGAACAAGACGGAGAGAACACTGCAGGGGCATCAGATAGAAATAAAACAGGCACCTCATGGGGAAGGGAAAGGGGGGGCACCTAAGCCCGTTGAGTGGACGACGCCAAATCCACAAGGGGGCCCCATGCCCACTGTTCAATCCTGGGGAGTGCAAAGCCACAGTCTCTCAAGTCTCTACAGTGGGTGGTTTGCCCACTGTTCAATCCTGGGGAGTGCAAAGCCACAGTCTCTCAAGTCTCTACAGTGGGTGGGTTGCCCACTGTTCAATCCTGGGGAGTGCAAAGCCACAGTCTCTCAAGTGTCTACAGTGGGTGGGATGCCCACTGCTTCATCCTGGGGATTGCAAAGCCACAGTCTCTCAAGTGGATAACATTCTCCACTGAATCTGGAGGGGGGGGCTTGTGCTCAGAGTGCTTCATCCTGCGAAGGACTGAGGTAGTGGATGTCTTTCTCCATGGGATCTGGAGGGGGCCTTGTGCCCAGAGTGCTTCATCCTGCCAAGGATGAGGTAGTGGATGTAACTCTCCGCTGGTTCTGGAGGGAGCTTTGTGCCCAGAGTGCTTCATCCTCAGTAGCGTCAGAGCTTTTGGCGCTCATGGGCCTGCGGTGCTTGTTGCGGCGGTGTCCTGGGCAGCAGTGCTTGTGGCGGCGGTGTCTTTGGCAGCGGTGCTTGTTGCGGCGGTGTCCTTGGCAGCCGTGCTTGTGGCGGCGTTGTCTTTGGCAGCAATGCTTGTGGCGGCGGTGTCTTTGGCAGCAGTGCTTGTGGCGGCGGTGTCCTTGGCAGCGGTGCTTGTGGCGGCTGTGTCCTTGGCAGCGGTGCTTGTGGCGGCCGTGTCTTTGGCAGCAGTTCAGCTGCTGGTGGTCCTGTCTGGGGCAGCGGGGCTGCTGCTGGCCGGCTCCTTGGCAGCGGGGCTGCTGCTGGCGGTCCTGTCTGGGCCAGTGGGGCTGATGGCAGTCGGCTCCTTGGCAGCGGGGCTGCTGCTGGCGGTCCTGTCTGGGCCAGTGGGGCCGATGGCGGTCGTCTCCTTGGCAGCGGGGCTGCTGCTGGCGGTCCTGTCTTGGGCAGTGGGGCTGAGGGCGGTCGGCTCCTTGGCAGCGGGGCTGCTGCTGGCGGTCCTGTCTGGGCCAGTGGGACTGATGGCGGTCAGCTCCTTGGCAGCGGAGCTGCTGCTGGCGGTCCTGATTGGGCCAGTGGGGCTGATGGCGGTCGGCTCCTTGTCAGCGCGGCTGATGGCGGTCTTCTCCACCGTGCTGATCATCCCAGACTTGCTGGTTTTCTTGTGCACCTTCCCCACCTTAGAAGGTGTCTCAGCTAACTCCACACTCCCACCTGTACCCCTGGGAGTGGCTTTGGTGGCTGGTGTCTTCCCCCTCTCCCGCCGGGCACTGGCCAACTTTTGATGCTTGACAGGTGGGGGATTGTCTGTGCTGTGGCTCTTTGCCACACTGGCTGCCCTGCTGCCTGGTGCACTCCATAATCCGGTGACTACTGGCACCACTGGTCCCGCCGATGTTGTGGCTGAGGTGCTAGGTTGGGACCTGGAGAGTCGGGCCCTAGGAGACTGACGAGGTGGGGGAGGTGAGGGAAAGAGGTCAAGGCTGGCCAGGAAAAGTTTCTTAGGAACACTGGGACGGGTAGATGGAGGGGGTTTGGGAGTGGAGGAAGAGGTAGTGGTCGTAGGAGGTGTACGTTTGGTGACTTTGGGTGAAGGTGCATGGGCTGGAGGCTGTTGTGAGGTGGATGGCTGTTGGGTGTGTGTGTGGCTGTGTTTGTGTACCTTGGGAGGTGGGCTCACAGACACACTGGGAGAGGACACAGGGGATGTGTGAATGGTAGTGGGGTGGTGACTGCACGTGAGAGGGGTGTGGTGGTGGGTGTGCTGGTGATGGATGTAGTGGCTGAAGGGCTGCCTGACCAGAATGAATGCCCTCCAGGAATGCATTGGTTTGTTGCAACTGCCTCTCTACACCCTGGATGGCATTCAAAATGGTAGACTGCCCTACAGTGAGGGACCTGAGGAGGTCAATGGCCTCCTCACTGAAGGCAGCAGGGGTGACTGTGGCAGGGCCTGAGGTGCCTGGGGCGAAGGCATCCACGAGTTTCTCCAACTCCTCCGTGCTGAAGGCAGGGGCCCTTTCCCCAGACGCACGGGCCATTGTCTCTTCCAGACTGAGGTCACAGCAGCACTTGCAGTGTAGGTCCTCTCCTGTCGAAGATCAGGTATCGAGTGATTGAACAGATAGAAAATGGCAGTCACGTCCGCGGCGGTGCGTACCGTCACCGCCGGCGTACATCGTCATTGGCTCCTGGGACCCATAGGGTCCAACGTTAACCAATGCAGAATTGCGCTGCGGTCTTCGACCACCTACTGCGACGGTGTACAACGCCAGCGCAGTTACCTCATATCCCATTGTCCCACTTTACAGGTCAGGCAGCCGCCATTTCAGGGGCCCACATGGCCTTATTTTTAACTGCGTCACACATACCTAGGACTTGGCTCAACACTCATACAGGCAAATTTCGGGTTATGAATAGTTTTCTGAGTAAGCTGTATTTACGTACCTCTGAGTTGGTTGACTCTGTGCTCGCTGTTGTCCTCCATAGGCACCGTCCGCTGGGACATGTGAGGAGATGGAGGCATCCTCCGGTGTACAGACCGCTGGTGGACCTGTCGACAATGGAGGAAAGACATGTAATCATCACCTACAGGCTTGATCGTGCCACAATCCTGGAACTGTGTGCCCAGTTGGAGCCAGACCTGATGACAGCTATCCGCCATCCCACAGGGATCCCCCCTCAAGTGCAGGTGCTGTCAGCAATGTTCCCTCTAATTTTTTTCCACTGTGTGCGGCAGTGTGCGGTCTCTGTGTGCCGCAGCCAAGGATACGTGCGCCAAGAAATTGACCATTCACGCGCGCGCAGCGCATAACTAGCCAAGATCTTTGGCATTAGCCTCTCCATACCACTAAAGCAAAAAAGGGATATCATTGCTCCATGCAATAGGGCATCAAGGCAGTTTTGTGACCTGGTTGCACACCCCAAGGACATGACCTGTTAAGTGCCACCTACACCCCAGTTAGAGAAAACAGAAATCAGGAGGTTGAACCATTATGAAACTTTAATGAATACTCTCAGAGTGCTGCAGAGGACCCCGCACATCAAATACAGCCAGTTGTACAATTGGTTAACATTTACAGTTTGATGAACACACTGCTGATGAATGCCATGATGCCCCTGCCAAGATACAGGCTGAGAAATGTTCCTACCCCACCCACACACGGACTGTAGGAGAAGCCGCATCAGAGTTTAGACAAGTCAGGTGTCAACGTTAGATGTGTGACATGTTTGTTTTTCTCGCCGGTCCTTGCCATTTTTCCAGTGCTGATAAACTCGGTCTAAATCAACTTTCCCATTTGAGAGGTAAGCCTTTGTCCTCGTCAGCATATCTAGGTGACTCTCCTCTAGTCTGTTTCTTAATTTGGACTTGATTGAGTTCATGAGGCTGAATCCTCGTTCGCAGTCTGCACTTGAAGCCTGGAAAGTTGCACAGATATCAGCAAGCTGAGATACAACACTATACTGTGCAGCATTCCGCAGAGTGAAATTCACCATGTCTTGAAAGGTCCTAAACAATCCGTTTTTTATATGCGCTGCCACCACATATTTATAATCTCTGTACTGCCGAACAACATCACCAGGGGTGTCACAATCACCCAGGACCAAGACCTTCTTATACTTCTCAACAAGTCTTTGTACATTCTCAGTCCTAAAATCAAACTGTGATTGTGTTGTTACTGTATGGAAATCAAAGCTTGTCCATTCCTTCAATTCATCTTCTGGGAACCTTCTTTCCATGTGCTCACAAAGAAGTTTAATGAAAGATAACATCGGCTCACTATCATACTCTCGGTCCTCTCTGCACAAAGCCATCAGATCTCTTAATGTGTCGCTCCAAAAGACAGTGTCGCCCAAGTACTGTTCCTTTATTTGGGTAATTTTTGCTCTTGCATACTGTACAGCTTCAACAGTGGTCAAAGAGCTTTTCTGAAACAACTTGCACAAAGATGCAAGTTCACCCAGAATGTCATTTAGTGCTGCAAAGGAAATATGGTAGTTTGAATCCGATAGTTTTTTGTAGCAATATTTAGCAATTGGGTCATTCTCCTCAACTCTTTCATGATCAAAGTATTTGAGAGCAACCTCATAATTACGCAAGAGTGCACCAACAGCAAAATGCCTTGAAAGCCACCGCACCTCATTGACTGGCCGAAAGGAGACCGCTTCACATTCAGTGACCAAAGCAATTTCGTCCAGCTTGGACTTTCTTAAAGGTGAGCGGGAGAACACAGTGTAGACAGTCCTCAGTAATGTTTCCATTTCCCTGATCATCAGCACTTTTTTCCAGGCATCATCAACTCCCAAATCTTCTCTGTGCGCAACACAGTGCTGCTCAACTAGATGAGGAAAGGATTGTTTGAGGCGGGTAGCAACACCATTGTTCTTTCCCAGCATCACTGATGTACCATCTGATGTAAACATGACCATTTTCATAAGGTCCAGCTTATTGGCAGTGTAGAACTCTTTTACAGCTGTAGTGATAGCCTCCGCATTGCATGCACTCAGAGTTACAAATCCCCCAAACACTGTTTTGTGCTCTGTTGATGTTACAGATCGTAACTTGAAGTAGAGGATGAGCGTTTTTGTAACTGAAATATCTGTGCTCTCATCAATTATCAATGTGTGATACCGAGCACTGCGAAGTTCTGCCATGAGGTCAGAGCGTATTACGCTGTTGATGGCCTCCAAAAACTCAAAGGCATAGTTCTTGCTCCTCCAGCTGTCTGGTATCTTCACATACAATGCGACGTGGTCATGGATGTCTTGAACAGATAACATTGATGTGTTCATTTTGACTGCTAGCAACACATTGTTGATGAGAATCTTTATCTCTTCAGGCAGGGATCTTTGCCGTTCAACTACTTCTAGTCTGTTTGCTCTGTCACTGGTGGTTTCTGTTATGTTAGCATGGTGCGCACTCCAAAACCCAGCCTGGCAGCAGCACTTTTATTTCTCAGTGTCACCAAAGCAGATTCATGAACTCTGCTACATAAATGGCGTTTCAACTAGTCCAGCTTCCAGCCATCACTCCATTTCTTCCCAGTAGAAAAGTCCCCTGCGATCTTTGCTTCTGCACATACTTTGCAAATCAGGCCTACTTCTGGATTGTATAGAAATAGCTCTCCCAGTTGTACGCAAACCTTGCTCCTGGACTTCTGTGTCTCAGTCTCCACAATTTCTTTCAGCCATTCTTCTTTGAACACAAGACAGCATTTCTTCCTTTGTGGTGAAGCACTGCTCTCTGATGAAGTCACAGCTTTGCGCTTGAACATTTTGGTGGCAATCAGTCTGAGCCTACTGTGCCGCAAATCCTGCAAAAAAAAAGGACATTAATTAAAGTGAGGAACATTATTTAAAGTTGTTTTTTATGCTATTGAATGCAATCTACCAGACAAGACTGAGCTATCTCTTGGAAAATGTAGCAAGCAATTACCTGGGCCTTTCTGTTTGATCTCACACCTGCCTGTCGATGTAACACTGTCTAAGATGTCTGCAATAGAAGAAAAAACATGGTTACAGCACATGCTTGTGTTCAAGATGTACTGCAAGGGAAAACTACTAAATGTTTACCTGGTCTTTCTGCTTGTAGTCACGTCTGCCTTTTCTAACCAATGTTAGAACTGTCTAAGAAGCCTGCAAAAGATTTAAAAAAAAGGGTTTAAGAATGTTTTCATTTTATAATGTACTAGGTGCATCACAAGTGAAATCTACCAAATAATGACCAGTACTGTCTGAGATGCCTGCAGCAAAAGAAAAGATGGTTAACAGTTGGTTACATCATGTTGTCATATTATAATGTGCCAGGTGACCCAGATGGGGTACCTACCAAATAATTACCTGGTCCTTATGCTTCTACACATGTCGGTCCATTCAAATCTTTAACTTGCTCGGTCCGACAAACCTGTAATAGAAGCAAAGGTGTGCATAATGAACAGGATTTATGTAGAGACCCTTAATCCCACCTGGAACATCTACAGATTTACCTGGTCTTCCTTGGTACTCACGCCTGCCTGTTCAAATGCAAATGGTGACTGGCTGTAATTGGAAAGAAGATATTTAGCTTAGGCTATAGGAGTTACAAAAACATTATGAATGACAGTTCCAGAGCAATTGAGTAGTTACCTGGGCTTTTAGTTTAGATGAACTCTGGTTCCATATTATCGTCTGTTTGGAAACCTACATCATGCGTTAGCCCTTCGATGGTGCGGCCTTTACAGGCCTCAAGTTATCTGCACAGCCACTCGCTATGACTAATCGTATTTATAAGGGTGAGATATTTTTAGGCCTACTGGCTCGTTCTGGCAAGCGGACAAAAAAAAGTGTTCTGTCCATTCAGACGGTGAATGAGCAATGAAGGTGCCTTTACGTCTTGTTGTTGTCTTGTCACATTTGCTGTGCATGATGCAGGGAGCGACGTTGCAAGAACGTTGCAACGTGCGCGATTGCCAAAGGGGCCTACGCGATGGGGGAAGGAAAGGTGCGCGCGCGCCTTACAGGGAACATTGCCCGCGGCCTTTAAACGCTGTTTTCATTGACTTCAATCCAGATTCAAATATGAGCATTTTCTGCAATAGGAGAGCAGGACTATCGCTCTGAAAGGCTTATTTGCGCTGAGAAAGTGATAATGCATATAAACAACTATGAAGTATGACAATGATGGAAAAGTTGATAACAGCACATTTTCTACTGTTCTGAAGCATTTCCTAACTCACTAACCATTTATTTTCACCATAAATATTACTTGCTCGCTTGTATGCTAAAGTACGCCAAATGATGTTTAAAACACTCCCCGCGGCCTTTAAACGCTGTTTTCATTGACTTCAATCCAGATTCAAATATGAGCATTTCCTGCAATAGGAGAGCACGACTATCGCTCTAAAAGGCTTATTTGCGCTGAGAAAGTTATAATGCATATAAACAACTATGAAGTTTGACAATGATGGAAAAGTTGATAACAGCACATTTTCTACTGTTCTGAAGCATTTCCTAGCTCATTAACCATTCCTTTTCAACATAAATATCACTTGCTCGCTTGTATGCTAAAGTACGCCAAATGATGCTTAAAAAGCTCCCCGCGGCCTTTAAACGCTGTTTTCATTGACTTCAATCCAGATTCAAATATGAGCATTTTCTGCAATAGGAGAGCACGACTATCGCTCTAAAAGGCTTATTTGCGCTGAGAAAGTGATAATGCATATAAACAACTATGAAGTATGACAATGATGGAAAAGTTGATAATAGCACATTTTCTACTGTTCTGAAGCATTTCCTAACTCACTAACCATTAATTTTCAACATAAATATCACTTGCTCGCTTGTATGCTAAAGTACGCCAAATGATGTTTAAAACACTCCCCGCGGCCTTTAAACGCTGTTTTCATTGACTTCAATCCAGATTCAAATATGAGCATTTTCTGCAAAAGGAGAGCACGACTATCGCTCTAAAAGGCTTATTTGCGCTGAGAAAGTGATAATGCATATAAACAACTATGAAGTATGACAATGATGGAAAAGTTGATAACAGCACATTTTCTACTGTTCTGAAGCATTTCCTAGCTCACTAACCATTCCTTTTCAACATAAAAATCACTTGCTCGCTTGTATGCTAAAGTACGCCAAATGATGTTTGAAACACTCCCCGCGGCCTTTAAACGCTGTTTTAATTGACTTCAATCCAGATTCAAATATGAGCATTTTCTGCAAAAGGAGAGCACGACTATCGCTCTAAAAGGCTTATTTGCGCTGAGAAAGTGATAATGCATATAAACAACTATGAAGTATGACAACGATGGAAAAGTTGATAACAGCACATTTTCTACTGTTCTGAAGCATTTCCTAGCTCACTAACCATTCATTTTCAACATAAATATCACTTGCTCGCTTGTATGCTAAAGTACGCCAAATGTTTAAAACACTCCCCGCGGCCTTTAAACGCTGTTTTCATTGACTTCAATCCAGATTAAAATATGAGCATTTTCTGCAATAGGAGAGCACGACTATCGCTCTAAAAGGCTTATTTGAGCTGAGAAAGTGATAATACCTTACCTGCAAACCTGCGTCCTGAAGATGTCCTTCCTGCTCGTCGGCGGCAAAGAGTGACCCTGTCCTCGCGCTGTGTCTGTTTTGTAGACGCAGCGCTGACGTCCTCTCTGCCGCACGATGCAGGGAGCGACGTTGCAAGAACGTGCACGCTTGCCAAAGGGGCCTGCGCGCTGGGGGAACATTGGCTGTCAATAATCCATTACCTTGCAAGTGGGTCATTTCAAACTACAGTGGCCATAGAATCAGGGATATCCCAGCCTATGTTTTCCAACGTGTTGTCCAGAGTGTTATCTGCCCTGCTGAAACACATGCGGAGCTGCATCGTTTTCCCTCAGGTGGAGGATTTGCCTACAGTGAAAGGTGACTTCTATGCCCTGGGGCATATCCCCAACATCGTAGGTGCCATTGATGGGACACATGTGGCCTTGGTCCCCCCGCAGGAGTGAATAGGTGTACAGAAACAGGAAGAGTTACCATTCGATGAGTGTGTTTGGCAGACCAGTACATCTCCCATGTTAATGCCAAATTCCCTGGCTCAGTGCATGACGCTTACATCCTGCGGAATAGCAGCATCCCTTATGTGATGGGCCAACTCCAGAGGCTCCGTGTGTGGCTACTAGGAGAGCACCTGGAACCAATTCAGTGGGAATAGTTGTCTGGGTCTGGGGATAATCCTAAGAGTTAGTGTGTGTCTAAAAGTTATCCCTCGCCATTTGCAGGTGACTCTGGTTACCCCAACCTGTCATGGCTACTGACCCCAGTGAGGAATCCCAGGACAAGGGCAGAGGAATGCTACAATGAGGCCCATGGGTGAACTAGGAGGATTATAGAGCGGACCTTCGGCCTCCTGAAGGCCAGGTTCCGGTGCCTCCATATGATAGGTGGTTCCCTATTCTACTCACCAAAGAAGGTGTGCCAGATCATCGTGGCCTGCTGTATGCTTCACAACTTGGCTTTGTGACGACAGGTGCCTTTTCTGAAGGAGGATGGTCCAGATGGAGGTGTTGTGGCAGCTATGGAGCCTGTGGACAGTGAAGACAAGGAAGCAGAAGAAGAGGACATCGACAACAGGAACTCTGTGATCCTGCAATATTTCCAGTGAGACACAGGTAAGAAGACAAACCTGCCTACTACATGTACTTTAAAACTACTACCTCTCTACTGTCTGTACTTTTCACCCAGTGTATGGTACATGAGTTGTCACTTTCTCCTACGATTTCACAGATGTGGGTCCCACTGTGTGACATTTGCTTTGTTTCCTCATGGACTAGAGCTGTGCGACATAGGTATGTTGACATTACCATTGAAAGAGCATTTTGCCACTGTAATTGCTAATACACTAATTCGAAATCACAGACAGACTCCAGATTATTTTGTGCTTTAAGGGTGTTTATTTAAGTGCTCAATATTGGAGGGAGTTTTTAAATGGTGAGGGGTGATGGTGGAGGAATGTCTATGGCAGAGTCCAAGCTATTAGTCTCATAGGTGTATTGTCCAAAGGGGCATAGGAAGTGGAGCTAGGGCAGTTTAAGTTTGGACAGGGTGACAAAGTGGGACTACTGGATGACAATCAGCGTGGTCTCATTTCTTGGCGGGGGTCTTGGCATCGTTCTCTGTCTATGTCCTGGATCTCAGGGACCGTTTGCGGGGTGGTTCTTCATCTGCAGGGGGTGGGGTACTGGTGTGGTGGTCCTGTGGCTGTGCCACCTGTCCACCAGCACCGGCAGAGGTGGTGGGCAGTTCATTGTCCAGGCTAGTGTCAGGGGCCCCTTGTTGTGCCACAGTGTCCCTCCTGGTGTTGAGGACTTCCTTCAGCACCCCTACGATGGTGCCCAGGGTGGAATTGATGGATCTGAGTTCCTCCCTGAAGCCCAAATACTGTTCCTCCTGCAGCCGCTGGGTCTCCTGAAACTTGGCCAGTACCATTGCCATCGTCTCCTGGGAATGGTGGTAGGCTCCCATGATGTTGGAGAGGGCCTCGTGGAGAGTGGGTTCCCTGGGCCTGTCCTCCCCCTGTCGCACAGAAGCCCTCACAGTTACCCTGGTTCCCTAAGCCTCTGTCCCCTGAACCGTGTGCCCACTGCCACTGCCCCCAGGTCCGTGTTGTTGTTGGGGTGGTGGGTTAGCCTGGGTTCCCTGTAGTGGTGGACACACTGCTGATTGGCGTGTCCTGGGGACAGAGGTATGGACCCACTGGGTGGGTGCTGTGCTGGTGTTTCCAGAGGGGGGAAGCTCTGTAGTGGCCTGTGACTGTGTGAGGGGAACCGACTGTCCCGCGGTCCCAGATGGGCCCGGGCTGGTCGTCTAGATCCAGTTGGACAGAGCTGCTGTCATCACTGTGGGCCTCTTCTGTTGGTGGAGTGGACATGTCCGGACCCTCCTGTCCGGTGACGTTGGGTAGGGGTCCTGCAGGGGTGTAAAAGCATGATTATTGCATCTGTGTGTGCCATGGTGTGCAATGGGTGGGTGACCGTGTACCCCAGTGCTTGCATTCCTGTGTAGGACCTTGTGTGATAATGGTTTAGGGGGGTGTATGGGTATGTGCAGTGGCCATGCATTGGTGATGGGTGTCCATGCTTTGGTGTTGCATGCAGGGTTTGGTGTTGGGATGGGTGGTTTGTGATATTGGGACATTTGTGGGGAGTTGGAGTGATGGGGGTGAGGGTGGGGGTATGTGATAGCATGCAGGTAGGGTGGGGGATGTAATAGTTAAGATTTGACTTACCAGAGTCTGTTCCTCCAGCTACTCCTGCGAGGCCCTCAGGATGCAGAATAGCCAAGACTTGCTCCTCCCATGTTGTTAGTTGTGGGGGAGGAAGTTGGGGTCCGCTGCCAGTCCTCTGAACCGCAAGGTGGTGTCTTGAGACCACAGAACGCACCTTCCCCCGTAGGTCATTCCACCTCTTCCTGATGTCATCTCTATTTCTTGGGTGTTGTCCCACTGGGTTGACCCTGTCCACTATTCTTTGCCATAGCTCCATCTTCCTCGCTATGGAGGGAGGTGTGCTGCACCTGTGATCTGAATAGCTGTGGCTCTACCCGGATGATTTCCTCCACCATGACCCTGAGCTCCTCCTCAGAGAACCTGGGGTGTCTTTGCCATGCCATGGGGTGGTGTGGGTGATGTGTGGGGTGGTGTGTGTTGTGATGTGTGGGGTGATATTTAGTGTTGGGTTGTGTGAGGTGCGTGGATGTTGTGTGAGTGATGATGTTGTGTGCCTGTGGATTCTCGTTTGTAGATGGTGGTGTCTCTCTCTGGCCTTCTTTCGGAATTATGGGTAGTAGGGGATTGTGGGTGATGTGGGTGTGTGTTTTATATTGTATTGGGTGTGTGGGAGTGGTGCGTGTATGTGTATCAGGTGTGTGTATTTCGATTTGTCCAATGTGGTTGTGTTTTGTAAATGTGTGTGTATTTTGAGTGCGGCCGTGTGTACCGCCAATGGAATACCGTGGTTGAAAGACCGCCGCGTGGATTCATGGGTCGTGATAGTGTGGGCATATTCCTGTTGGGGTGACGGTGTCGGTTTTGTTTTCACCAGTTTATCACTGACCTTCGGTGTGGCGGACTTGAGTGGGTGTCTCATTTTTGGCAGATTCCGAGCAGTGGGTCAAAATGACCGTGGCGGAATTCCGCTGCCGCCGCGGTGTGTTGGCGGTCTTCTGCATGGCGGTAAGCGTCTTTTACCGCCAATGTTGTAATGACCCCCACAGTCTTTTACTGGATGGCTGGCAGGGAAATAATATGTACTCTCCAAGTGGATGGACTATGAGTCTCAGTGATAATGCTAAGAGCAATTTTGCAGGGCTTTGTAATATGGCATCTGATAGTAATTACATGTCATGGCAGATTTTATTGCATATTTATATGTCTGAGATCGTATGAAGTGGAAGATGGATTGGGATTACATAGTAACAGGATATTACACACAATGTCCTGCTTTCTATGCCACACGTCACTCATTTCCAGTGTAAGATACAGGCAGAGTGGTTTTCACAGAATCACATGATTTGTGTCCACTTGCCTACCCTTAATTACAGCATAGCAGGCCCAGAAGGAGTGAAGGCTGTTTTATAGCGGGCCTTGCTAACACTGCTGTGTCCTAGCTCATGGTCTGTCTGGAATGTGGCATCTTCATTTGAACTCCACATCTGTAAATAACAGCATTTATATAACTTGTAACAATAATACTAATGATATATATAATAATAAGAGTAATATATAAATCTGAAATAACAACTGAAGGTATAGCAGCCCATGTTCTGATGATTGTAAATGTAAGAATATTGGAATAGTAAGAGTGATAAAAACAAGCAACAGAAGGAGGGGTGGAGGTGTGCGAGTTGATGGCTGCAGGTGCATGCACCATCTAAGAGCACTTTGTCTGTAAGTAAAAAAGAGTACCTGCTGGCCAGAGGAACAATACTGACTGCAGGAAGCAGTACTTGCTATATTCTCCACAGCATGAATGAAGTCTCTGAAGCCCAGGAGGAAGAAGGAGACCAGCAGAAGCCACTCATGAACAACAAACAAGGAAACAATAGTGATGTGGGAACCAATCAATTGTAACTAATGGTAAGCAATGGGCTAGCTCTAAGCCAGTTATTGGATTTCTTGTTTTAGTTTCAAGAGATTCACAAGTATAGCTCAAGTGATGTGCAGGAGAAACCTAAAAACCAACACATAGTGGCTGGTGCACAAACATACGTGCACCTGTACAGACCCTCACAGCATAGATACAGTCACATAGCTCAAAAGTATGCACTAATAGCTGGACAGCAGAATAATATACAGAAAGAAGAAAGGGGTGATGCATGGATATAGATTTCTTGTGTAGTTAATATTTAGATTCTTTACTAATGAAATCACTCAAGGCAGTGAAAATATTAGTGTCAATATCTAATCAATCATTGACCTCTCCCTAAAGAAAGCCCCTTGACTGGATAATGTAATAATTTGATCTCACTGTACATTGAATTGCTGCCCTTTTTGGAATGTGTGTGGATAAAAAATTTAATGCTCTTTACATGTCCATCCTTTGAGCCTTTGTTGCAAACATACGTATGTAACACTGAAATTCGGAATCTACATTTCTTTAATACTAACATATGAAGGATAGGTTTAAAAGGCCACCCCACCAATACCAAACATTGTAGGACCTATTCACATACTGCATTTTGTAGTATGTTTAGCAAAACTACAAATTGCCAACCTACATGCAGAGGTCTATGCCTACCCCCCTTCTATCTGTTATGTGTATAGGGAGCCATGTTCTCCGCACACGTCAACGTTTTTGTGGTAAATGTGGGAGGGACAGAGGGGAGTCACTGGAAAATGTGGAAAACTTAATTCTAAAAGGGAGTTGTTAATGGAGGAGTAAGGAGTGGTTAAGAGAGGATTAGGAAGGGATGTAGGAAGTGACATACACCAACCCACAAAAGAGTAATACCGTTTCTATCCACAATCTGCTATTCTAAAGTTACTTCAACTAATGTTAAAATAAATTAATTGATTTCAACTTTTTCCAAAATTATAACTATATTTTATAAAGCTTAAAACAAATATATAAATGAAACATAAATGTTTGTTGGAATAACATATTTTCATTCACTTTTAAATGTACTAAATTATGTAACTTTAACTTTTATAAAAATATCAAATTTAAATAAGTTTGATCACACAATAGATAATCATACATTTATTACTTTAGGAGGTTTTTTCTAACTTAAAAGCAAATGTTGTAGATGTATGTGACACGTTTTGCAACACTTTCAACACACCTGGTAATGGAAGGAGTGATTGTTCTTCACTCCACCACACATCTCTTGCTGAAACACATACCAACACCAAGCGGTCACGCCCAAACTGACCACATAAGAAATTATATCACCACCAAACTATTTTCTTGCGCTCACTGTGTAGGTGAACATGTTTATTGCTGTGTCCCTCATTTTGAGAAATACTCATTTAAGGAGGGAGAAAGTGAGGGTTTAAAGGCAAAGAATCAACATCATTGGAATTACCAGAGGTGTTGTTGTTGCCTGATACTGCTTTTCACCTGATGTTGTCCTTGACATGGTTTTAGGCCAGGAACAGGGGTTTGATTAATCTACAGCCCACTCCCAGGCTATCTCTGCCAAAGTCAGAATAATGACTATGTACCATTTCCTGGCTCCTAGATCTTTCCAGAGGCTCTCCTCTGACAATGTTGGCATCAGGTATGGAGATGCTTGAACGGAAGAGTGCACCAGTTTATCACCATTCCACAGCCACTGGCAGAAAGGCAAATTGTGGCAAGGGAATTTTATGCCTTTTCCCACTTCCCTCCTGTGCTAAGTGCCATTGACTGCATCCATGCGGCACTACAGCTACCTCACCACACAGCACACCTTTTCTGCCAAAGACACCGCTCGTACTCCTTCAATGTGCAAGCAGTCTGAGATGTCTGGGACTGCTTCAGTGATGGGCACTCTACTTTTCCTGGAAACACAGATGACTACCTCTCTGATAGTCACCTGTAGCATGTTAGTTTGTTGCTGTGGATTTCAGTGGCATGTGGTCATTGATAATTATAAACACCTTGGGGCTAAATGTGCATCTAAGGGTTACAATCTCTACCATGCACAATCATCGCTACAACACAATACACACAAATTACCCTCACACTCATTGCATGTTTGTAGAAATGATAGATTACATATAGATTAAAGGTCTCTTTTCAGATTATTCACGTCTTTGTAGCCTCAGATGTCAGGTATGTGCTCTTCCCCATCTCCGCACAACTCACTCAAATCCAACCACACATCCTCATCAGAGGTAAAACAGGAGACTGTTGGAAACTTGCCCTTTGTGATTCGTCACTCTAGATTTTTTTGCCTCCCTTTACTGCACCCATTTTTGTTGGCAATAGGACTTTACAAAAATAAAATGCTTGTGCTCTCCCTTTCAAACTTGTTAAAATTGCCATACACCTAATTGACATATTTAATTTTCCTACAAGTCCATAGTAGATGGTACCTCATGTACCCACAGCCAATAAATGTAATGCTACTAGTGGGCTGCAGCACTCATTGTGCTACCCACTGAAGTAACACTGTAGCAGACCGGGTGTGCAGTTTTAAACTGCTATTGCAAAATAAACCTTTTTTCCACAGTAAAACCATCCTTTTTAATACATATAAGTCATCCGTCAGTTAGGCTTTAAAACCCCACGGACAGCGTGCATGGTATTTAAAAGTAGGACATTTATATTTTATGTTTTACATGACCTGGCAGTGAAAAACATGCAATGTTGGTATTCAGTGTGACAATGCTGGCTCTCCCATAGGTTAACACTGATTCAGCATTACATTTGAATTGCTCAATTCAGTTTGGAAGTAGCTAGAAAAATTGTTCAAGGACTCATTTTAATAGTAATTTTAAATCCATCTTAATGGTCAAATCATATTTCATATTACTATTTTGGAAATTACACTATTAAAAAGTATTAATCTTCTTTTCTAAAGTCATAAGACTTTCCTGACAGTGACAGCAGTCACCTGGCCCTGACAACTCCCATGTGGGGAGAGTTGTATTGCTCCTAGACAGCGGGTAAAGGGCATTGAGAGTGTGGAGTGGTTCCTCCTCCCTTGACACGATGGCCTGAGGGGTGAACCCAGTCCCCTTCTGAGCTTCAAAGGATGCCTACGTTGTCACACCCATACTGATAGAATGCATTTTTGAAATCCTTAAGTCACAATTTAGATGTCTTGACCATATGGGTGAGTACTGGTGTACTTTCCAGAAGTTGCATGCAAAATTGTAGTAGCCTTTGCTTCTTGCCCAACATCACCATGGGACCAGGCTTACATATAGGGCCAGATGTACGAAATTGTAATTTGGCATTTCCTAAATAGTGACTCCTTAGAAAGCGCTATTTAGGAAATGCAAAATGGTATGTACAAAAATAGAAAATCCCTTATAGCGATTACTACAGTGTAGGAATCGCAATAAGGATGTTGCTATGTAGGTAAACCCAAACTATTTGTTCCTATAGACCTAACGGCCCATAGGTCTGAATGGTTTAGCGTTTCCTAATTTGCTAATAGGAAATCGCAAATTAGGAAATGCTAAAGCACGGATGACGTTCAGCCTAATGCTCCCCCCTTGCTGCACCCCAAAAAAAGTGCTGCTCATGAAAGCGCACACATGCCCTAGTGTGCATTTATTCCCCTTTAAAAAACATTTTGGAGTCTTTTTTTAAAGTGCACAATGATTACCATCAGCTCTGAGCCAATGATAATAGCATTTCACACATATGAAATCCCTATTTGTAATTTCCTATTGGGGTGTCACAAAATTTGATTTGCACTGGCTAAAAAACGCATTTTGCGATTCCCAAGCGGCCTTTGTACATGCCCAAAGGCTATTTAGCATTTCTTAACGGACTGAAATAGTGATTCGGCTTGTTAAGAAATCCTAAATAGCTTTGTACATCTGGCCTATAGACCCTTGCCCTGATTTACACCCTCATACAGGCAAGCAGTGTGGGGTCCAGAGTGGATAGCGGAGGACAGGTTATATAGGTGGAGGATTGGCTAGTTAATAGTTTTTGTCTTGAACTACTAGTTTTGTTGCTGCATTTATGTGGGTGACTCTACTGACCTTTCTGATCAGCGTTTGCCACTCCCTCTCTCGTGGCTCCACCTGTGGCTGCTGCGACCGAGCCTTTCAAGAGCCTGCCAACTCTGAGATCAAGGCCCGCCTGCTGTTCATCCCTGGTGGCCTAGTGGCCATCTGCTTCTCTCTGCTTTCTCTGTTTTTCTCTCTTTTCTTGACTTTTTTTGCCCCTATTTGCTTTGTAGCGCCTTTCCCCTTCCTGCGCTCCCACCCCTGCCGCTGCGGCCTCTGTGGCCCTGCACATGACTCACTTTTCCTTCCCTCCTGCTTCCCAGCTGTCCAAATCCTCCCACCTCCTGCCCCTTCTTAAGGGTGGCCACTGTGAAGTGAGGGGCGACTCTCCTGACCTTTCTGGTCAGCGTTTTCCACTCCCTCCCTCATAGCTCCACCTGCTGCAACTGTAACTGAGCCTTTCAAGAGCATGATGGCTCTGAGATCAAGGCCCGCCTCCACCCGCAGGCACCCGCCCGCACCTCATCCCTGGTGGTCTAGTGGCCATCTGCTTCTGTCTGCCTTCTGCCTTTCTGCTTTCTCTGTTTTTCTCTCTTTTCTATTTTTTGCTTTCAGCTTTCTCTGTTTCTCTTTTCTTTTATATTTATTGCTGTTTTTCACTTTTTACACCTTCCTGCATTTCCGTACCCGCCAATGCTTCCCCTGCGGACCCACCCATTCCTGCGAATCTATTTAACCCACCCTTCCACCTCCTAACTGTCCAGACCCTCCTGCCGCCCTCCCCTTTTTAAGGGTGGCTGCTGCGAAGTGAAGGGTGACTCCACTGACCTTTCTGGTCAGCATTTGGTGCTGCCTCCCTCCTAGCTACACCTGCTACTGCTGCAACCGAGCCTGTAGGCTCTGAGATCAAGGCCCACGTTCACCCGCACGCACCCGTCTGCAACTCATCCCTGGTGGCCTAGTGGCCATGTTCTTCTGTCTGCTTTCTGTCTCTCTCCTTTCTGTTTTTCTCTCTTTTCTTTTCTATTTTTGCCCCTTTCCCCTTCCCATGCTCCTTTCCCAGCTGCTGCTTCCCCTGCGGTCCTGCCCGTGAAGCGTTTTTCCTGATGTCCTGCCTCCCAGCTGTCCAGACCCTCCCACGTCCCTCCCCTTCTTAAGGGTGGCCGCTGCGAAGTGAGGGGCGATGCCTCTGATCTTTCTGGTCAGCGTTTGTTGCTCCCTCCCTCATAGCTCTATCTGCTGTTACCGTGACCGAGCCTCTTAAGAGCCTGCCGGCTCTGGACTCAAGTCCCACCTCCACCCGCAGGCACCTGCCCTCACCTCATCCCTGGTGGTCTAGTGGCCATATGCTTCTGTCTGCTTTCTCTCTCTAAGTTTTCTATTGTTTTCCACTTTTAGCTTTTTTGCACCTTTCCCCTCCCCGCCGCTGCATAATCTACTCCACTGGATATGGTGCAGCGTAACCCTCCTGAGCAAACCTGCAGAAAACCTTCAAAGCAAAACAACTAGATGGTTCACCTCAGACCTAGAAGAGACCAAACGCTCCTTCAGGCGACTGGGATGGAAATGGAGGAGCAGCAAATCAACCAAAGACCGCATAGCCAACAAGAATTCAGTTACCACACACCACTGGAACATTAGAGCTGCCAAAAATGCTGCCATTCCAGAACACCTGAGCACCAGCGCTCACAACAGCAAGGAGCTCTTCACCATCGGCAAAGAGTTCACAAATTCCAGGACAGACACCTCATTCATCCCTCCCTCTCAAGACCTCTGGGACAACCTTGCCTCCTTCTTCCATCTTGAAAATCCAGGACATATACGAAGGCTTCAAGATCCAAAACCAAATCACACCACCCACAAACATCACCACAGACCCCGCACCACACAAAATCCTGAACTCTTGAACCTCCATCACCACAGAGAACACCCAAAAACTAATAAACTCCATCCACTCAAGAGCACCCTTGCATCTGTGCCCTCAACAAATTTTCGACCTGGCCAGCACCACCATAGCACCTGAGTTCTGCTGGACTATCAACTGATCCTTCGAGACAGCCACCTTCCCATCAAACTGGAAGCATGCCGAGATCAACCCGCGACTCAAGAAATCCACTGCCGACTCAAGGGAACTGAAAAACTACAGACCCATCTCTCTTCTCCCTTTCCCAGCCAAAGTAATGGAAAAGCCTGTCAACCAGCAACTCACCGAATTCCTCAAGACACAACAGATCCTAGACCCATCCCTATCCAGATTCAGGAGCAACCACAGCAACAAAACAGCATTGCTAGCAGCCACTGATGACATACGTGCCATACTAGACCACGGTGATATGGACACACTCATCCTCCTTGACCTCTCCGCCGCATTCAACACTGTGTCCCACTCCACCCTCTGCACCAGATTCCACTATGCTTGCATCCGCAATGAAGCACTGGAATGGATCAGATCCTTCCTCACCGGAAGAATACAGAGTATCAGACTACCGCTGGTAACAGCATAACCCACAGAAACATACTGCGGAGTGCCCCAAGGATCATCACTCAGCCTAACGCTCTTCAACATCTACATGGCCCCGCTCGGCAAAATCATCAAACAACACAGACTAAACATCGTCTCCTAAGCTGACAATACCCAACTGATACTCTTCCTGTCCGATGACCATGTAAAGGCCAAGAGAAATTTCCACAATGGGATGAGAGCAGTCGCCACCTGTATGGAAGCCGGCTGCGTCAACCTCAACTCGGACAAGATGGAGATCCTTGTAATCGACTCCACTCCCTCTTCCTGGAATGACTCCTGGTGGCCTACTGCCCTGGGAAACACCCCGCTCCACTGACCACGCACACAGTCTGAGCATCATCCTAGACTCCTCTCTGTCCATGACCGACCAAGTCAACCCTGTCTTGTTGTCATACTTCCACACCCTTTGACACCTTTGAAAGATCTTCAAGTGGATCCCAACCGACACGAGGAGGATAGTCACCCACACACTCGTAAGTACAAACTGGACTACGGCCACCTACTCTATGCCGATATCACCAAGAAACTGCAATCAAAACTACAAAGAATCCAGAATGCAGCAACCAGGCTCATCCTGGACATCCCCTGACACAGCCACATCTCTTCTCACCTCAGAGACCTACACTGACTCACAGTCAACAAGCACATCACATACAAACTTCTGATTCACACCTACAAGGCACTACACAACATAGGACCAGCCTACCTCAACCACCGCCTCACCTTCTACGTACCCAACAGACAACTCCAGTTTTCCCAGCACTCCCTCGCAGCCATTCCCAAGATCTGAAAAAGCACAGCAGGAGGAAAATTCTTCTCTTACCTCGCAGCCCAGACACAGAACACCCTACCTCTCAAACTCAGACAGACTGCATCACTAAAGGTGTTCAGGAAGGACCTCAAGGCCTGGCTTTTTGATTGACCAGCATGCCCGCAAACAGCTCCCTGAGCACCCCACGAGTGATTAGCCTCGCTATAGAAGTACTGATTGATTGATTGATTGATTGCTGTGGGTGGGTGGTCTCTTGTCAATGAGGAATGGTTAACGACTAACACACTGTCCATTTATACTGTCATGGACAACCATTTTTATTTCACATAATGTCATCAACTAACTTGATATGCTCTAATCTAAAAAATGTTGAAACATTTCATTTTCTTAAACACTCTAACACTTATTATTAACAACACCTAATCACAAAATGTACACCCATGTATTAGGACAAACCTATTAAAAGTATTACTTAACACACAACAAATTAGGTACACAAACACTACTTGTTTATTATTTTGTTATTGTATTTCATTTTCAGTACCTTTGCTACATTCAGGGGTCTCCCCCCACATGCAGAGTGTTCCTCCCTACATAGGGAGGGTTCCCCCCTGCATGCAGACTTCTCCACTGACTCCGTAGTTGGGTTGGAGTTCAACACCTACTGCAACAAACAGAAATGACATACTAGAAGAGGAACATATTTTGTAGTAATTTTGAGGCATCCTCTCTTCACCAAATCATCCTTCTCCATCTTACTGCTCCTTGCATTATTCTTATTCCAACTCCCCAGTTTGTAAAAGAGGATTATTAGAAATATTGATCTTCCATGATGACAGGATTTACCTATGCAAGTCTCCACCCCCACATGCTTGTCCATGTAACAGTGCAAACAAGTTGTGCATTACCTAGAGGGTTGGCACCTTAAAGACTGTGAGAGGGAGGCTGTTGAATCAAAGAGATTTCCACCTCACGAGGATTATCTTCTCTGTAGAGAAAACAGGGGTTGATTCTGCAGTGGAGAGAGGAGCAGAGGTGTGAGGTGTGGTCTCACTGGAGAGGCCAGTCTTTTTCTACATAGCCTATGATGCATCCCTGTCATCTGAGAAACAGGTCTGGAACAAGCCCTACTGTGCACAGCCAACATCTGAGAGAGAGGTCTGATAGAATAGGCCAGTCCATGTACATGCCTTAACATGTACACTTGTCATCTGAGAGAGAGTACTTAATGGAGAGGCAGCCTCTTTCCATACACAATTCTATGCAAACCTTTCATCTGAGAGAGAGGTCTGGAAGGAGAGGGCAGTCCATGTAAACACCTTACTACGCACTCCTGTTATCTTAGAAAGAGATGTGGAAAGAGAGGGCATTCCATGCAGACACCCTACTATGCACATGTTTCATATAAGGAAGAGGACTAAGGAAAGAGGCCAGCCTCTTCTCACACCCGACAATGCACACACATCATCCAAGAGAATGGTCTCACTGGAGAAGCCAGCCCTTCTTACACACTGTCTATAACATACATGTGTCATCTGAGACAGGGGTTTGTGTGGAGAGGCCAATCTTTCCCCACACCCTATTACACACATCTGTCATGTAAGAGATATTTCTCAGTTGAGAGGATACTCCATCATACATACTACTATTTCCCTACAATTTTGTTGTGATTCCTTGAGACTCCTGCAAGTGTAGCTCATTACCTTCAAAATAGTGAAGCTTGCTGAATGGACATGTGCAATCTAGCAATAGACTTGCAAAACCCAAGTGGGAATTACTGAGCCTGCCATGAGGTGTTTTAGAATCCCATTACTTCTTGAGAGACCCACATGAAAGATTGTTGGGCCTTCCACAAGATGTTTTATGATCCTGCAAGAGTATTGCAAGGCCATATTGAGGGAAGGAAAAAAAAGCCCAAGGCTCAACCTATATTTTCCATTCTTATTGCATGGTTAGAGAAATGCTGTGATGTGATTGGGTACACAACCAGGGATTGCCCAGATTGTTCTTGGTGATTTGGAAGAGAAGGGAGCCTGTTGGAGTTGTGCTTAGCAGAAGTGACTGAATTTGGAACTGAGACAGCCTTCATTATGTGGTACAAAATGTAGGTTAGTAGCCATTGCACATATTCTTCTGTGTTAACTATAAATTATCATGGTGACACGATTCTCTCTAATGACTCAAGGGTGCTTACAACGTTAGTCTGTAGTACGTAGAATCTTTTTTTGAAGAACCAACAAGTTGTGTGGAGCATAATCAAAACGTGGCAACTGTCACTTGCACACAGCGTCACTCTTGAATGTAAACATTCATAACATGTTCAATACCTCTACACAGCTATGGTACATTAGGAACAAACACGTTTTGTAAACAGTTACACCCATTAACTTGACCCAGGCTGTATAAAATTAGGTAGACAAGTTATATGGTAGTTACCTGCCACTATGGAAACTATAAAACAAAAAAGCACTCTCATTGAATGATATCATCAATGATGTCATCAGTGATGTCATCAATGATGTAATTGCGATGTCATCAGGGATGTCATATATGATGTCATAGAATGTCATGAGGGATGTCATATGTGAAGTCATAAGCAGTGCATGGTGGGGGTGCATGTTATAGTTAGCTATACTTTCTTAAGTTCAAAACGTTAACATTGTTTTATATATATATATATATATATATATATATATATATATATATATATATATATATATATATACATATATATGTGTGTGTGTGTGGAATTCTCCACAAACATCCTTCCTCAAGGAGACAGCCGCACCAGGTACACACAGCATATAATTAGAACTCCAAAGGCATGTTAGGATTGTCCATATTTGTATGAATTACACCACCATACAAGATAGGTAGCCAGTGCCTTTAACCTGGACTGACCCACCCACATCACTTTGTAACTTTGTATGCGGTCCTTTATCCATTTTTGTTCCTAAAACTAGCACTCCAATCTCTTTCTATGTCATAAAACGACCACCATTAATTTCCTATTCATCATAATGATAGTAAAGAAATGTGTGAGCCATACAATTATATTGTTTAAGTATTTCAATATATATAGCCCCACAGGAGTTATTTATCTTGCTAGCCCTGTCTTATCCCTCTAACATGTCTAAATAAAGTCTCATCCAAAGCATGTTGTTCTTGAAGAGATTCCGTATATACAAATCTTTACCATTGCATTCCTATTTTGGGGAAATCTCAGTTTAAAGTGACAAGTGCAAAATATACAGCAATTCCAAACGTTATTTAGAGTGTCCTAGTGCAAATATCAGTACATAGGTTAGCAGCATATGCTTATTGACTTTATCAATATTCAAATACGTTGTTCCAAACTGTATTTCTCCATTTTTATTTTCCAAACCTACCAATAATTATAGAATAAATACAAATTCCACATGTACTCTTCTATACACGTTAAAAGCAATGTAATCGTATTATGGCAGAAACCTATACATGTTCATGCAAATAGTAGCTCTATGTCACAGTTGTTAAAAGCAATTTTATCACATTAGGGCAGAAACCTATGTATGTGCAAAACAGACCCATAACAACGAAGTATCCTATCAAGGTACCCTTGTATCCCATAGGTTTATACCTGAACACAATAGGGACCTGTGAATGTCTGCATGTGTGTGTTTGTGTGTATGTATACAGAGATCCAAAGCAATCAGAGTAGAGCTATATGTCCAGGCACTTCTGTATCTATATACACTATTCTTAAATCACATTTTGTGATACAATATGATCATCCTAAAACAAGTATGAGGCAGTACATGTTTATATGGTAGTGATTGTACATACAAATGTGATTAACAATCTATGCCAAACATTATGGTCATCATTATGACATTGGCGGTAAGTGCTGCTTACCGCCATACTGACATCTGCCAACATACCGCAACCGCAGTGGTATACCGCTATGTGTATTATGACCCACACACACAAATCCGCCACACCAAAGGTCAGTGATAAAATGGCGGTACCAAAACCCACACCGTTACGCCACCAGAAATACGCCCACAGCATTATGACCCACGAATCACCATGGCGGACATTCAACCACGGTAAACCATTGCCGGTACAAACCGCCGCACTCAAAATACACACAACCTAACAATACAACACCACATTGGAGAATTCAAACTACACACACCTGACACACATACACATACCACACCCACACACACACCAATATGAAACACGCACACACTACCCGCAACCCTTTACGAAAAACAATTGACAACTGAGAGAGAGACACGCCAGGAGCACCCACTGAATCAGAGCCACAGAACACCATCACACATACTCAATCCAAGCACCTCACAGCACACACCCCAACACATCACCCCACACACCCTCACACACACCACACACACTACACCCATGGCACCACAAAGACACCCCAGATTCTCTGAGGAGGAGCTAAGGGTCATGGTGGAGGAAATCATCCGGGTAGAGCCACAGCTATTCGGATCACAGGTGCAGCAGACGTCCATTGCTAGGAAGATGGAGCTATGGCAGAGAGTCGTGGATAGGGTCAATGCTGTGGTACAGCACCCCAGAACAAGGGATGACATCAGGAAGAGGTGGAATAACCTACGGGGGAAGGTGCGTTCCGTGGTTGCAAGACACCAGATAGCTGTACAAAGGTCTGGCAGTGGACCCCCACCTCCTCCCCCACAACTAACAACATGGGAGGAGCAAGTCTTGGTGATCATGCATCCTGAGGGCCTGGCAGGAGTAGCAGGAGGACTGGACTCTGGTAAGTCAAATCTTTACTACCTTCACCCTACCTACCTGCATGCCATCACAAACTCCTACCCCTACCCTGACCCCATCACTCCACCACCTTATATATACCCCACCATCACAACCCACCCATCCCAATACCAAGCCCTGCATGCAACACCAATGCATGGACCCCCATCACAGCCCTGCATGCACACCAGTGACAATCACTTAGCCAACCAAATCACAACTCACACAAGCCAAAGCTGTTTTGGTAATAACAACCATAGAGGGAAACATACCAATGCACAAGATGTCACACGCAGAAACAATAACACTGCATTTACATCCCCACAGGACCCCCACACAAGGTCACCGGAGAGGAGGTGCCAGCAAAATTCAGCACCCCCCGTAAGAGGCCCACAGTGATGACATCAGCTCTGCACACCTGGATCAGGATGACCAACCTGGCCCATCAGGGACCTCTTGACAGTCGGTGACCCAGCCACATTCCCAAACCACCACAGAGCCTCCCCCCTCAGAAAACACCACCACAGCACCCACCCAGCGGGCCCATCCCTCTGTCCCCAGGACACGTCAATCAGCAGTGTGTCCACCACTACAGGGACCCCAGGCAACCCCACAAACACAGGATGATCAGGGACCTGGGGTCAGTGGCAGTGAGCACACAGTTCAGGGGACAGAAGCACAGGACAAAAGGGAAGCTGGGAGGACTGCTGTGCGACAGGGGGAGGACAGGCCAAGGGAACCGACTCTCCACGAGGCACTCACCAACCTCCTGGGAGTATACCACCATTCCCATGAGACCATGGGCCAGATACTGGCCAAGCTGCAGGAAACCCAGCGGCTGCAGGAGGGACAGTACCTGGGGATCAGGAAGGACCTGAGATATATCCACACCACCCTGGTCACCATTGCAGGGGTGCTGGCACATATGGGCAACACCATGAGGGAGGCATTGGCACACCAACGGGCCCCTGACACTAGCCACACCGAAGAACAGCCCTCCACCTCTGCCGACGCTAGTGGACAAGAGGCCCCGCCACAGGAACAACAGGCCACCAGCACCCCTCCCCCCACAGAAGGAGAACCACCACTCAAAAGGTCCTTGCGATCCAGGCAGAAGGCAGAGAACATTGACAAGACCCCCACTAGGAAATAAGACTCCCTTGAATGTCACCCTTGTGCGCCACTCTGCCACCCTGTCCACCTTGAACTGCCATTGCCCCAATCCCTATGCCCCCTTGGGCAATGCATCTGTGATACCAATAGACTGCACTCTATCCTGGGCATTCCTCCACCATCAACCCAGCCCATTGCAATACTCCCTACACTTATTATCACAGAAGTAAAGACTCTTGGAACTAATACAAGTATGGAGTCTGTCAATTGATTGAAATATGTATTAGTTTAACAAGCTGTAAACATTGCAATTCAAATGTACAGTTTTATATATATAGGTATGACCTGTAGTGGGCAACAGTAATCACACCAGGAGCCAAAGTGGGGCACAGATATCTGTAAATAGAGATGCCAAAGGGTAAATCAGGCTGCCATGTACAATGTCAAACACAAAACTGCAATAGAAGGTGAAGTTTCAGTGTCTTACCTGTATGTCACTGGAAGTACTGTTTAATTATAGTACATCTGTTGTCCATATCCTCTTCCTCTGCCTCCTCTTCGTCACTGTCCACAGGCTCCACCGCTGCCACACGACCATCTCCAGCCTCATCCTCCTTCAGAAAAGGCACCTGGCGTCCCAAGGCCAGGTTGTGCAACATGCAACATGCAATGATGATCTGGCACACCTTCTTGGGTGAGTAGTACAGGGATCCACCTGTCAGATGGAGGCACTGGAATCTGGCCTTCAGGAGGCCAAAGGTGCACTCAATGATTGCAAAAATGGGGTTTTTGGTTGGCAGTCAGGTTGCCCTCTGTCCAAGCAAGAACCCTCACTCTAGTCAGGGTAAGTCACACACAATCCAAAATCAGCCTGTGCCCACCCTCTGGTAGCTTGGCACGAGCAGTCAGGCTTAACTTAGAAGGCAATGTGTAAAGCATTTGTGCAATAAATCATACAACACCATAGCATAACACCACAAAAATACACCACACAGTGTTTAGAAAAATATATAATATTTATCTGGGTATTTTCAGGTCAAAACGATCAAAGTTGCAATATGAATTTGTAAAGATATCAGTGAAAAGTGATATAAAGGGGGTCATTCTGACCTTGGCGGTCCATGACCGCCATGGCGGAGTGCGGCGGTAGCACCGCCAACAGGCTGGCGGTGCTTCCTGGGCGATTCTGACTGCGGCGGTAAAGCCGCGGTCGGAAAAGGGAAGCCGGCGGTTTCCCGCCGGTTTCCCGCTGGCCCAGGGAACCAGCCATGGCGGCGCTGCTTGCAGCACCGCCATGGGGATTCCGACCGCCTTCCCGCCAGCCCGTTTCTGGCGGTGTCCACCGCCGGAACCAAGATGGTGGGAAAGGGTGCCGTGGGGCCCCTGGGGGCCACTGGCATGGGCAGTGCAGGGGCCCCCTTACAGGGCCCCACAAAGATTTTCACTGTCTGCTTTGCAGACAGTGAAAATCGCGACGGGTGCCACTGCACCCGTCGCACCCCTTCAACTCCGCCGGCTCCATTCCGAGCCGGCTTCATTGTTGAAGGGGCTGTCCCGCTGGCCCGGCCGGCGGTCTTCTGGCGGTCGCCCGCCGGCCCAGCGGGAAAGACGGAATGACCGCCGCGGTCTTTTGACCGCGGTGCGGTCTTTCGGCGGGAACCGCTTGGCGGGCGGGGACCGCCGACCGCCGCGGTCAGAATGACCGCCAAAGTGTCTTAAGTCTTTAGAAAGCAAACAAAGTCTCTTTCAAACACAAAGTACCTGGTTTCTGGTGGAAAATCTCCTCAGAGGGCCACAGGAGAAGAGATACGTGGAAAACTGGTGGGTGCGTCGATTGCTCCTCAGCACACACGGACTTACGTCGTTATTTTCCACGCGGGGAGTCGGGCGTCGTTTTTCGGCGCGCGGACAGTCTCTTTCTGTGGATCGCGGGGAGTACCAGATGTCCCAGGTCTGTGCATGTATTTTCCTGCTTGTTTTCCGGCTGTGCGTCGTTCTGCGGGGCTGCGCGTCGAAGTTTCGACCTCACGGCAGGCGTCGCGTCGATTTCTCCTTGGAAGTCGGGCGGCGTTGTCCTTGCAAGGCCGTGCGTCAAAGTTTTGATCTCACGGCAGGCGTCGCGTCGATTTCTCCTGGGAAGTCGGGTGGCGTTGTCCTTGCGAGGCCGTGCATCAAAGTTTCGATCGTCCCGAAGGCGTCGCATCGATCAGCGTCGGTGTGCGGTGTTTTTCTTGCCGCGGAACAAGCTGTGCGTCGAACATTTCGGCGCACGGAGCGTCCAAGTGGAAGAGAGAAGTTTTTTTGGTCCTGAGACTTCAGGGAACAGGAGGCAAGCTCTAGCCAAGCCCTTGGAGAGCACTTTTACAGCCAGACAAGAGTTCAGCAAGGCAGCAG
Source organism: Pleurodeles waltl (assembly GCF_031143425.1). Classification (NCBI taxonomy): domain Eukaryota; kingdom Metazoa; phylum Chordata; class Amphibia; order Caudata; family Salamandridae; genus Pleurodeles; species Pleurodeles waltl. The sequence continues at coordinate 96,801,397 of NC_090449.1, forward strand.
GCCAACAGCAAGGCAGCAGTCCTTTGTAGAAAAGCAGACAGGTGAGTCCTTTGAGCAGCCAGGCAGTTCAGCAAGGCAGCAGGCCAACAGCAAGGCAGCAGTCCTTTGTAGAAAAGCAGACAGGTGAGTCCTTTGAGCAGCCAGGCAGTTCTTCTTGGCAGGATGTAGTTTCTGGTTCAGGTTTCTTCTCCAGCAAGTGTCTGATGAGGTAGGGCAGAGGCCCTGTTTTATACTAAGTTGTGCCTTTGAAGTGGGAGTGACTTCAAAGAGTGTCTAAGAAATGCACCAAGCCCCCTTTCAGTTCAATCCTGTCTGCCAGAGTCCCAGTAGGGGGTGTGGCAGTCCTTTGTGTGAGGGCAGGCCCTCCACCCTCCCAGCCCAGGAAGACCCATTCAAAATGCAGATGTATGCAAGTGAGGCTGAGTACCCTGTGTTTGGGGTGTGTCTGAGTGAATGCACAAGGAGCTGTCAACTAAACCTAGCCAGACGTGGATTGAAGGGCACAACAAGATTTTAGTGCAAAGAAATGCTCACTTTCTAAAAGTGGCATTTCTAGAATAGTAATATTAAATCCAACTTCACCATTCAGCAGGATTTTATATTACCATTCTGGCCATACTAAATATGACCTTCCTGCTCCTTTCAGATCAGCAGCTGCCACTTCAACAGTGTATGAGGGCAGCCCTAATGTTAGCCTATGAAGGGAGCAGGCCTCACAGTAGTGTAAAAACGAATTTAGGAGTTTTATACTACCAGGACATATAACTACACAGGTACATGTCCTGCCTTTTACCTACACAGCACCCTGCTCTAGGGGTTACCTAGGGCACACATTAGGGATGACTTATATGTAGAAAAAGGGGGGTTCTAGGCTTGGCAAGTACTTTTAAATGCCAAGTCGAAGTGGCAGTGAAACTGCACACACAGGCCTTGCAATGGCAGGCCTGAGACAGGGTTAAGGGGCTACTGAAGTGGGTGGCACAACCAGTGCTGCAGGCCCACTAGCAGCATTTAATCTACAGGCCCTAGGCACATATAGTGCACTCTACTAGGGACTTATAAGTAAATTAAATAGCCAATCATGGATAAACCAATCAATAGTACCATTTACACAGAGAGCATATGCACTTTAGCACTGGTTAGCAGTGGTAAAGTGCCCAGATGTCAAAAGCCAACAACAACAGGTCAGAAAAAAATAGGAGGAAGGAGGCAAAAAGTTTGGGGATGACCCTGTCAAAATGCCAGGTCCAACATGACACCCTACCAGCCTAAAGCCAGGGGAGAACAATCACTATCCTGATGTACTTCCCTGTTTGAGGCGACAGAACAAGGACCCAGGCCCACAACAGCAGGGGCATGCTCCAGTTCTTCGCCTTCCTGACTCCAATTGGATCCCTCTGTCCATACTCTCAGGGCCCACTAAGCCAACCCATGGGGAACCTTTCTCCTTACCTGCGGATCCCATCTGTGCAGCACCTAACCTTACTTTGCTCACAGATGTATCCCAGGAGCAGGATAGTACCACCATGACCAACACAGTGGTGTTGCCCACTCTACCCCCGGGGTGTGACACTTGTCCCCTCCCCAGGGATAACTCTGTCCACCCGGACAGCAAGCCACAGTGGTTACTGACAGCTGTCAGGGATGAGAGCCAGGCCCCAGGCCTCTCAAAGCTCTCCCACCACTGTGGCTGTGGAGAGTGGGGGGCGGTAGCCCCAGGTGCTGGGCACCCTTTAACCACTCTCCCTTCCACCAGGTCAGGGATGACAGCCTGAACCTGGTCCTCCCCTCTGGGGCTCTGTACCGTCCCTCCTGGAGCGGTACCCCCAGAGTCCAACATGGTCAGGGTGCTTATAGAAGTCGCCCTGTACCATTCCTCCACCAGTGCAGGGCTGTTAACCTGCAACTGGCCCCCCTCCAACCTGGGGTCTGTACCTTCAGGTTGGACTAGGGCCCGGGGTGAGGCTTCCCTCCCCCTGCCCTCCCTTCTGGGGTACAGCACCCTCCAACTAGGAGTGGCCTCCTCAGAAGACAACATGATAGGGGCACTGTTATCAGTAGCCCCTCCCTCCAGGTCCAGGGGGACACCCTGAACCTGGTCTTCCAGCCCAGGGTCTGTACCCTCAGACTGGATCACTGCCTGGCAAACCAGGACTTTCTGGGAGGCACATCTACCCCCCACCAGGTCAGAGTTTAACCTCTGCACCTGACCATTCAACTCAGAGTCACCACCCTGAAGTTGAACAATTGCCTGGCACGGCAGGACTTCCTGGAGGGCACACTGACCCCCCACCAGGTCAGAGTTTAACCTCTGAACTTGGCCATCCAACTCAGAGTCACCACCCTGAAGTTGAACAGTTGCCTGGCACACCAGGACTTCCTGGAGGGCACACTGACCCTCCACCAGGTCAGAGTTTAACCTCTGAACCTGGTTCTCCAACCTAGGGTCACCACCCTGAGGTTGGGCAACTGCCTGGCACACCAGGACATTCTGGGAGGCACACCTACCTCCCACCAGGTCAGAGGTTAACCTCTGAACCTGGTTCTCCAACCCAGGGTCACCACCCTGAGGTTGAACAATTGCCTGGCATGCCAGGACTTTCTGGGGGGGCACACCTACCCCCCACTAGGTCAGAGTTTAACCTCTGAACCTGGGTATCCAACCCAGAGTCACCACCCTGAGGTTGAACCATTGCCTGGCATACCAGGACTTTCTGGGGGGCACACCTACCCCCCAACAGGTCAGAGTTTATCCTTCTGAACCTGGTTAGCCAACCCAGAGTCACCACCCTGAGGTTGAACCATTGCCTGGCAGGCCAGGACTTCCAGGGAGGCACACCTACCTCCCACTAGGTCAGAGTTTAACCCCTGAGCCTGGTTCTCCAACCCAGGGTCAACACCCTGAGGTTGGACAACTGCCTGGCATGCCAGGACTTTCTGGGGGGCACACCTACCCCCCACCAGGTCAGAGTTTAACCTCTGAACCTGGCAATCCAACCCAGAGTCAACACCCTGAGGTTGGACAATTGCCTGGCACAGCAGGACTTCTTGGGAGGCACACCTACCTCCCACCAGGTCAGAGTTTAACCCCTGAACCTGGGTATCCAACCCAGAGTCACCACCCTGAGGTTGAATCTTTGCCTGGCATGCCAGGACTTCCTGGGGGGCACTCTCAACCCCCACAAGGGACACACTGTCCCCAAGGGCCACACAAGAGTCTGGTTGGCGCAGATCTCCCGACCTCTGCCCATCCGGCAGAGTCTGGGTTTCCCCCAAACCAGAAACGGTTTCACCTGGGTCATTGCTGGGGGGCTCTGCTCTCAGAGCTGACCCCTGACTCTCAAGGTCCTCCACTGGGGTCTGCAACCCCCTCTCAACCCTATGTCTGGACTTCTGCACCCCCTCACTAGGAGGGGTACTGCCAGACACCAGAACTGTTGGGATGCTGGCTACAGTCACCCCCCAAGTTTTTCTGACACTGTGGGGCTTCCCTCAAAAGGTGGCCCTACGGTACAGGCTAGGCTTCCCTCCTGGTGTTCCCTCATGGAACCCTCTAGGACCTGGGACCTACCTGGGACACTACAATCCTTTTCCACCTCACTCGGTTGGGAACCACCTAGACCACTCCCTTCAGGAGCACCCCCAAATGCCTCTTCAGACTCTCTGGTACTCACCCAGAAGTCTGCCTCCATTGTAAGTTCCCTGGGGTCAGAGAACTCACACTCCACCTGGTGTTGGCGTAGCTCTGGAAAATAAGGACCAGACATATGCTCTCCAGCAATTACATCACTCTGCCCTTCACATGTATTAACCACAGTACCCTTCACCCAACCATCCAGTAACTCAGCCTTGGAAAAGCACTCTACATCACCCTCCTGAGACTGGTGAGACAGTATCTGCCTGTCTCTGACACTCAACCCATACTCTTCTGGGATGTCTCTACACTCTATATCCAGGACGTCCACCTGGGGGGAACCCTTTTCTCTGTCACTCTCTGCTAGAGTCAGTAAAGTGTCCCTCCCCCCAGTAGGAATATGACTCCCTGTGCCAGTTTCCCAATCCTTCTCAGGGACCCTGTGCATAACGGGAACTACCTCATACTCTTGAACCACCTGGGGTGTGTCAACTCCCTTCTTCAAGTTGGGCACCACATCTCTGGGCTTGTGCCCTTCTTCAGCAGTACCGGATGCAAGGTTTTTGCTGCCACCATCTGAACTGGACTCAGCCCTTCCGGCCTCCAGTTTCAGCTCTTTACAGCTCAGCTCTTGAGCTGCAATCTTTTCTTCTTCCAGGGCTAAGAGTCTTTTTGCCTCAACCCTTGCAAGATACTCCTCTAATTGTTGCTACTGTCGCCTTTGACTACGGAGCCATTCATCTATCTCTGGGTCTCTTTCCTCATCTGAGTAGTCTTCCTCCTCATGTGAGCAGTCTTCCTCCTCATGTGCGTAGTCCTCCTCCTCATCTGAGGGGTACTTAGTCATTTGGTTTCTTGCTGCCTCTCTCTCTGCCCATCTTTCCTCCCCCCAGACTATGTAGTTATGTAGCATCTACGCCTTAGTAGATCTCCTTGCTACAGGAAGGCCCCATTTTCTGCAAAGCTTCCTTAGGTCAGCCTTAGTGAGGTGGTCAGTACGAACAAAGAATGAGTAGATAAGCAATCCCATTCTGATAAGATCTTACCAGCAAAAACCAAAATCCAAAGTCCAAAATATCAATAGTATATCCAGGAGGACATCAGAGAATCAAAAGCCAAAAAAGATGAAAAATCAAGTTGACCTTCAACTGTGGGTAGGTAGTGAAATACTTAGCTACTGTATGTCACTGCACAAACACAAGTCCTATCCTCACCGCTGATCACCAATGTTAGAAATGGGGTTTTTGGTTGGCAGTCAGGTTGCCCTCTGTCCAAGCAAGAACCCTCACTCTAGTCAGGGTAAGTCACACACAATCTAAAAATCAGCCTGTGCCCCCCCTCTGGTAGCTTGGCACGAGCAGTCAGGCTTAACTTAGAAGGCAATGTGTAAAGCATTTGTGCAATAAATCATACAACACCATAGCATAACACCATAAAAATACACCACACAGTCTTTAGAAAAATATATAATATTTATCTGGGTATTTTCAGGTCAAAACGATCAAAGTTGCAATATGAATTTGTAAAGATATCACTGAAAAGTGATATAAAGTGTCTTAAGTCTTTAGAAAGCAAACAAAGTCTCTTTCAAACACAAAGTACCTGGTTTCTGGTGGAAAATCTCCTCAGAGGGCCACAGGAGAAGAGATACGTGGAAAACTGGTGGGTGCGTCGATTTCTCCTCAGCACACACGGACTTGCGTCGTTATTTTCCACGCGGGGAGTCGGGCGTCGTTTTTCGGAGCGCGGACAGTCTCTTTCTGTGGATCGCGTGGAGTACCAGATGTCCCAGGTCTGTGCGTGGATTTTCCTGCTTGTTTTCCGGCTCCGCGTCGTTCTGCGGGGCTGCACGTCGAAGTTTCGACCTCACGGCAGGCGTTGCGTCGATTTCTCCTTGGAAGTCAGGCGGCGTTGTCCTTGCGAGGCCGTGCGTCAAAGTTTTGATCTCACGGCAGGCGTCGCGTTGATTTCTCCTGGGAAGTCGGGCGGCGTTGTCCTTGCGAGGCCGTGCGTCAAAGTTTCGATCGTCCCGAAGGCGTCGCGTCGATCAGCGTCGGTGTGCGGCGTTTTTCTTGCCGCGGAACAAGCTGTGCGTCGAAAATTTCGGCGCACGGAGCGTCCAAGTGGAAGAGAGAAGTCTTTTTGCTCCTGAGACTTCAGGGAACAGGAGGCAAGCTCTATCCAAGCCCTTGGAGAGCACTTTTACAGCCAGACAAGAGTTCAGCAAGGCAGCAGGCCAACAGCAAGGCAGCAGTCCTTTGTAGAAAAGCAGACAGGTGAGTCCTTTGAGCAGCCAGGCAGTTCAGCAAGGCAGCAGGCCAACAGCAAGGCAGCAGTGCTTTGTAGAAAAGCAGACAGGTGAGTCCTTTGAGCAGCCAGGCAGTTCTTCTTGGCAGGATGTAGTTTCTGGTTCAGGTTTCTTCTCCAGCAAGTGTCTGATGAGGTAGGGCCGAGGCCCTGTTTTATACTAAGTTGTGCCTTTGAAGTGGGGGTGACTTCAAAGAGTGTCTAAGAAATGCACCAAGCCCCCTTTCAGTTCAATCCTGTCTGCCAGAGTCCCAGTAGGGGGTGTGGCAGTCCTTTGTGTGAGGGCTGGCCCTCCACCCTCCCAGCCCAGGAAGACCCATTCAAAATGCAGATGTATGCAAGTGAAGCTGAGTACCCTGTGTTTGGGGTGTGTCTGAGTGAATGCACAAGGAGCTGTCAACTAAACCTAGCCAGACGTGGATTGAAGGGCACAACAAGATTTTAGTACAAAGAAATGCTCACTTTCTAAAAGTGGCATTTCTAGAATAGTAATATTAAATCCGACTTCACCAGTCAGCAGGATTGTATATTACCATTCTGGCCATACTAAATATGACCTTCCTGCTCCTTTCAGATCAGCAGCTGCCACTTCAACAGTGTATGAGGGCAGCCCTAATGTTAGCCTATGAAGGGAGCAGGCCTCACAGTAGTGTTAAAACGAATTTAGGAGTTTTACACTACCAGGACATATAACTACACAGGTACATGTCCTGCCTTTTACCTACACAGCACCCTGCTGTAGGGGTTACCTAGGGCACACATTAGGGATGACTTATATGTAGTAAAAGGGGGGTTCTGGGCTTGGCAAGTACTTTTAAATGCCAAGTCGAAGTGGCAGTGAAACTGCACACACAGGCCTTGCAATGGCAGGCCTGAGACAGGGTTAAGGGGCTACTGAAGTGGGTGGCACAACCAGTGCTGCAGGCCCACTAGCAGCATTTAATCTACAGGCCCTAAGCACATATAGTGCACTCTACTAGGGACTTATAAGTAAATTAAATAGCCAATCATGGATAAACCAATCAATAGTACCATTTACACAGAGAGCATATGCACTTTAGCACTGGTTAGCAGTGGTAAAGTGCCCAGAGGTCAAAAGCCAACAACAACAGGTCAGAAAAAAATAGGAGGAAGGAGGCAAAAAGTTTGGGGATGACCCTGTCAAAATGCCAGGTCCAACATGACACCCTACCAGCCTAAAGCCAGGGGAGAACAATCACTATCCTGATGTACTTCCCTGTTTGAGGCGACAGAACAAGGACCCAGGCCCACAACAGCAGGGGCATGCTCCAGTTCTTCGCCTTCCTGACTCCAATTGGATCCCTCTGTCCATACTCTCAGGGCCCACTAAGCCAACCCATGGGGAACCTTTCTCCTTACCTGCGGATCCCATCTGTGCAGCACCTAACCTTACTTTGCTCACAGATGTATCCCAGGAGCAGGATAGTACCACCATGATCAACACAGTGGTGTTGCCCACTCTACCCCCGGGGTGTGACACTTGTCCCCTCCCCAGGGATAACTCTGTCCACCCGGACAGCAAGCCACAGTGGTTACTCACAGCTGTCAGGGATGAGAGCCAGGCCCCAGGCCTCTCAAAGCTCTCCCACCACTGTGGCTGTGGAGAGTGGGGGGCGGTAGCCCCAGGTGCTGGGCACCCTTTAACCACTCTCCCTTCCACCAGGTCAGGGATGACAGCCTGAACCTGGTCCTCCCCTCTGGGGCTCTGTACCCTCCCTCCTGGAGCGGTACCCTCAGAGTCCAACATGGTCAGGGTGCTTATAGAAGTCGCCCTGTACCATTCCTCCACCAGTGCAGGGCTGTTAACCTGCAACTGGCCCCCCTCCAACCTGGGGTCTGTACCTTCAGGTTGGACTAGGGCCCGGGGTGAGGCTTCCCTCCCCTGCCCTCCCTTCTGGGGTCCAGCACCCTCCAACTAGGAGTGGCCTCCTCAGAAGACAACATGATAGGGGCACTGTTATCAGTAGCCCCTCCCTCCAGGTCCAGGGGGACACCCTGAACCTGGTCTTCCAGCCCAGGGTCTGTACCCTCAGACTGGATCACTGCCTGGCAAACCAGGACTTTCTGGGAGGCACATCTACCCCCCCACCAGGTCAGAGTTTAACCTCTGTACCTGACCATTCAACTCAGAGTCACCACCCTGAAGTTGAACAATTGCCTGGCACGCCAGGACTTCCTGGAGGGCACACTGACCCCCCACCAGGTCAGAGTTTAACCTCTGAACTTGGCCATCCAACTCAGAGTCACCACCCTGAAGTTGAACAATTGCCTGGCACGCCAGGACTTCCTGGAGGGCACACTGACCCTCCACCAGGTCAGAGTTTAACCTCTGAACCTGGTTCTCCAACCTAGGGTCACCACCCTGAGGTTGGGCAACTGCCTGGCACACCAGGACATTCTGGGAGGCACACCTACCTCCCACCAGGTCAGAGGTTAACCTCTGAACCTGGTTCTCCAACCCAGGGTCACCAACCTGAGGTTGAACAATTGCCTGGCACGCCAGGACTTTCTGGGGGGCACACCTACCCCCCACCAGGTCAGAGTTTAACCTCTGAACCTGGGTATCCAACCCAGAGTCACCACCCTGAGGTTGAACCATTGCCTGGCATACCAGGACTTTCTGGGGGGCACACCTACCCCCCAACAGGTCAGAGTTTATCCTTCTGAACCTGGTTAGCCAACCCAGAGTCACCACCCTGAGGTTGAACCATTGCCTGGCAGGCCAGGACTTCCAGGGAGGCACACCTACCTCCCACTAGGTCAGAGTTTAACCCCTGAGCCTGGTTCTCCAACCCAGGGTCAACACCCTGAGGTTGGACAACTGCCTGGCATGCCAGGACTTTCTGGGGGGCACACCTACCCCCCACCAGGTCAGAGTTTAACCTTTGAACCTGGCCATCCAACCCAGAGTCAACACCCTGAGGTTGGACAATTGCCTGGCACAGCAGGACTTCTTGGGAGGCACACCTACCTCCCACCAGGTCAGAGTTTAACCCCTGAACCTAGGTATCCAACCCAGAGTCACCACCCTGAGGTTGAATCTTTGCCTGGCATGCCAGGACTTCCTGGGGGGCACTCTCACCCCCCACAAGGGACACACTGTCCCCAAGGGCCACACAAGAGTCTGGTTGGCGCAGGTCTCCCGGCCTCTGCCCATCCGGCAGAGTCTGGGTTTCCCCCAAACCAGAAACGGTTTCACCTGGGTCATTGCTGGGGGGCTCTGCTCTCAGAGCTGACCCCTGACTCTCAAGGTCCTCCCTGGGGTCTGCAACCCCCTCTCAACCCTATGTCTGGACTTCTGCACCCCCTCACTAGGAGGGGTACTGCCAGACACCAGAACTGTTGGGATGCTGGCTACAGTCACCCCCCAAGTTCTTCTGACACTGCGGGGCTTCCCTCAAAAGGTGGCCCTACGGTACAGGCTAGGCTTCCCTCCTGGTGTTCCCTCATGGAACCCTCTAGGACCTGGGACCTACCTGGGACACTACAATCCTTTTCCACCTCACTCGGTTGGGAACCACCTAGACCACTCCCTTCAGGAGCACCCCCAAATGCCTCTTCAGACTCTCTGGTACTCACCCAGAAGTCTGCCTCCATTGTATGTTCCCTGGGGTCAGAGAACTCACACTCCACCTGGTGTTGGCGTAGCTCTGGAAAATAAGGACCAGACATATGCTCTCCAGCAATTACATCACTCTGCCCTTCACATGTATTAACCACAGTACCCTTCACCCAACCATCCAGTAACTCAACCTTGGAAAAGCACTCTACATCACCCTCCTGAGACTGGTGAGACAGTATCTGCCTGTCTCTGACACTCAACCCATACTCTTCTGGGATGTCTCTACACTCTATATCCAGGACGTCCACCTGGGGGGAACCCTTTTCTCTGTCACTCTCTGCTAGAGTCAGTAAAGTGTCCCTCCCCCCAGTAGGAATATGACTCCCTGTGCCAGTTTCCCAATCCTTCTCAGGGACCCTGTGCATAACGGGAACTACCTCATACTCTTGAACCACCTGGGGTGTGTCAACTCCCTTCTTCAAGTTGGGCACCACATCTCTGGGCTTGTGCCCTTCTTCAGCAGTACCGGATGCAAGGTTTTTGCTGCCACCATCTGAACTGGACTCAGCCCTTCCGGCCTCCAGTTTCAGCTCTTTACAGCTCAGCTCTTGAGCTGCAATCTTTTCTTCTTCCAGGGCTAAGAGTCTTTTTGCCTCAACCCTTGCAAGATACTCCTCTAATTGTTGCTACTGTCGCCTTTGACCTCGGAGCCATTCATCTATCTCTGGGTCTCTTTCCTCATCTGAGTAGTCTTCCTCCTCATGTGAGCAGTCTTCCTCCTCATGTGCGTAGTCCTCCTCCTCATCTGAGGGGTACTTAGTCATTTGGTTTCTTGCTGCCTCTCTCTCTGCCCATCTTTCCTCCCCCCAGACTATGTAGTTATGTAGCATCTACGCCTTAGTAGATCTCCTTGCTACAGGAAGGCCCCATTTTCTGCAAAGCTTCCTTAGGTCAGCCTTAGTGAGGTGGTCAGTACGAACAAAGAATGAGTAGATAAGCAATCCCATTCTGATAAGATCTTACCAGCAAAAACCAAAATCCAAAGTCCAAAATATCAATAGTATATCCAAGAGGACATCAGAGAATCAAAAGCCAAAAAAGATGAAAAATCAAGTTGACCTTCAACTGTGGGTAGGTAGTGAAATACTTAGCTACTGTATGTCACTGCACAAACACAAGTCCTATCCTCACCGCTGATCACCAATGTTAGAAATGGGGTTTTTGGTTGGCAGTCAGGTTGCCCTCTGTCCAAGCAAGAACCCTCACTCTAGTCAGGGTAAGTCACACACAATCCAAAATCAGCCTGTGCCCACCCTCTGGCAGCTTGGCACGAGCAGTCAGGCTTAACTTAGAAGGCAATGTGTAAAGCATTTGTGCAATAAATCATACAACACCATAGCATAACACCATAAAAATACACCACACAGTCTTTAGAAAAATATATAATATTTATCTGGGTATTTTCAGGTCAAAACGATCAAAGTTGCAATATGAATTTGTAAAGATATCACTGAAAAGTGATATAAAGTGTCTTAAGTCTTTAGAAAGCAAACAAAGTCTCTTTCAAACACAAAGTACCTGGTTTCTGGTGGAAAATCTCCTCAGAGGGCCACAGGAGAAGAGATACGTGGAAAACTGGTGGGTGCGTCGATTTCTCCTCAGCACACACGGACTTGCGTCGTTATTTTCCACGCGGGGAGTCGGGCGTCGTTTTTCGGAGCGCGGACAGTCTCTTTCTGTGGATCGCGTGGAGTACCAGATGTCCCAGGTCTGTGCGTGGATTTTCCTGCTTGTTTTCCGGCTCCGCGTCGTTCTGCGGGGCTGCACGTCGAAGTTTCGACCTCACGGCAGGCGTTGCGTCGATTTCTCCTTGGAAGTCAGGCGGCGTTGTCCTTGCGAGGCCGTGCGTCAAAGTTTTGATCTCACGGCAGGCGTCGCGTTGATTTCTCCTGGGAAGTCGGGCGGCGTTGTCCTTGCGAGGCCGTGCGTCAAAGTTTCGATCGTCCCGAAGGCGTCGCGTCGATCAGCGTCGGTGTGCGGCGTTTTTCTTGCCGCGGAACAAGCTGTGCGTCGAAAATTTCTGCGCACGGAGCGTCCAAGTGGAAGAGAGAAGTCTTTTTGCTCCTGAGACTTCAGGGAACAGGAGGCAAGCTCTATCCAAGCCCTTGGAGAGCACTTTTACAGCCAGACAAGAGTTCAGCAAGGCAGCAGGCCAACAGCAAGGCAGCAGTCCTTTGTAGAAAAGCAGACAGGTGAGTCCTTTGAGCAGCCAGGCAGTTCAGCAAGGCAGCAGGCCAACAGCAAGGCAGCAGTCCTTTGTAGAAAAGCAGACAGATGAGTCCTTTGAGCAGCCAGGCAGTTCTTCTTGGCAGGATGTAGTTTCTGGTTCAGGTTTCTTCTCCAGCAAGTGTCTGATGAGGTAGGGCCGAGGCCCTGTTTTATACTAAGTTGTGCCTTTGAAGTGGGGGTGACTTCAAAGAGTGTCTAAGAAATGCACCAAGCCCCTTTCAGTTCAATCCTGTCTGCCAGAGTCCCAGTAGGGGGTGTGGCAGTCCTTTGTGTGAGGGCAGGCCCTCCACCCTCCCAGCCCAGGAAGACCCATTCAAAATGCAGATGTATGCAAGTGAAGCTGAGTACCCTGTGTTTGGGGTGTGTCTGAGTGAATGCACAAGGAGCTGTCAACTAAACCTAGCCAGACGTGGATTGAAGGGCACAACAAGATTTTAGTACAAAGAAATGCTCACTTTCTAAAAGTGGCATTTCTAGAATAGTAATATTAAATCCGACTTCACCAGTCAGCAGGATTGTATATTACCATTCTGGCCATACTAAATATGACCTTCCTGCTCCTTTCAGATCAGCAGCTGCCACTTCAACAGTGTATGAGGGCAGCCCTAATGTTAGCCTATGAAGGGAGCAGGCCTCACAGTAGTGTAAAAACGAATTTAGGAGTTTTACACTACCAGGACATATAACTACACAGGTACATGTCCTTCCTTTTACCTACACAGCACCCTGCTCTAGGGGTTACCTAGGGCACACATTAGGGATGACTTATATGTAGAAAAAGGGGGGTTCTGGGCTTGGCAAGTACTTTTAAATGCCAAGTCGAAGTGGCAGTGAAACTGCACACACAGGCCTTGCAATGGCAGGCCTGAGACAGGGTTAAGGGGCTACTGAAGTGGGTGGCACAACCAGTGCTGCAGGCCCACTAGCAGCATTTAATCTACAGGCCCTAAGCACATATAGTGCACTCTACTAGGGACTTATAAGTAAATTAAATAGCCAATCATGGATAAACCAATCAATAGTACCATTTACACAGAGAGCATATGCACTTTAGCACTGGTTAGCAGTGGTAAAGTGCCCAGAGGTCAAAAGCCAACAACAACAGGTCAGAAAAAAATAGGAGGAAGGAGGCAAAAAGTTTGGGGATGACCCTGTCAAAATGCCAGGTCCAACATGACACCCTACCAGCCTAAAGCCAGGGGAGAACAATCACTATCCTGATGTACTTCCCTGTTTGAAGCGACAGAACAAGGACCCAGGCCCACAACAGCAGGGGCATGCTCCAGTTCTTCGCCTTCCTGACTCCAATTGGATCCCTCTGTCCATACTCTCAGGGCCCACTAAGCCAACCCATGGGGAACCTTTCTCTTTACCTGCGGATCCCATCTGTGCAGCACCTAACCTTACTTTGCTCACAGATGTATCCCAGGAGCAGGATAGTACCACCATGATCAACACAGTGGTGTTGCCCACTCTACCCCCGGGGTGTGACACTTGTCCCCTCCCCAGGGATAACTCTGTCCACCCGGACAGCAAGCCACAGTGGTTACTCACAGCTGTCAGGGATGAGAGCCAGGCCCCAGGCCTCTCAAAGCTCTCCCACCACTGTGGCTGTGGAGAGTGGGGGGCGGTAGCCCCAGGTGCTGGGCACCCTTTAACCACTCTCCCTTCCACCAGGTCAGGGATGACAGCCTGAACCTGGTCCTCCCCTCTGGGGCTCTGTACCCTCCCTCCTGGAGCGGTACCCTCAGAGTCCAACATGGTCAGGGTGCTTATAGAAGTCGCCCTGTACCATTCCTCCACCAGTGCAGGGCTGTTAACCTGCAACTGGCCCCCCTCCAACCTGGGGTCTGTACCTTCAGGTTGGACTAGGGCCCGGGGTGAGGCTTCCCTCCCCCTGCCCTCCCTTCTGGGGTCCAGCACCCTCCAACTAGGAGTGGCCTCCTCAGAAGACAACATGATAGGGGCACTGTTATCAGTAGCCCCTCCCTCCAGGTCCAGGGGGACACCCTGAACCTGGTCTTCCAGCCCAGGGTCTGTACCCTCAGACTGGATCACTGCCTGGCAAACCAGGACTTTCTGGGAGGCACATCTACCCCCCCACCAGGTCAGAGTTTAACCTCTGTACCTGACCATTCAACTCAGAGTCACCACCCTGAAGTTGAACAATTGCCTGGCACGCCAGGACTTCCTGGAGGGCACACTGACCCCCCACCAGGTCAGAGTTTAACCTCTGAACTTGGCCATCCAACTCAGAGTCACCACCCTGAAGTTGAACAATTGCCTGGCACGCCAGGACTTCCTGGAGGGCACACTGACCCTCCACCAGGTCAGAGTTTAACCTCTGAACCTGGTTCTCCAACCTAGGGTCACCACCCTGAGGTTGGGCAACTGCCTGGCACACCAGGACATTCTGGGAGGCACACCTACCTCCCACCAGGTCAGAGGTTAACCTCTGAACCTGGTTCTCCAACCCAGGGTCACCAACCTGAGGTTGAACAATTGCCTGGCACGCCAGGACTTTCTGGGGGGCACACCTACCCCCCACCAGGTCAGAGTTTAACCTCTGAACCTGGGTATCCAACCCAGAGTCACCACCCTGAGGTTGAACCATTGCCTGGCATATCAGGACTTTCTGGGGGGCACACCTACCCCCCAACAGGTCAGAGTTTATCCTTCTGAACCTGGTTAGCCAACCCAGAGTCACCACCCTGAGGTTGAACCATTGCCTGGCAGGCCAGGACTTCCAGGGAGGCACACCTACCTCCCACTAGGTCAGAGTTTAACCCCTGAGCCTGGTTCTCCAACCCAGGGTCAACACCCTGAGGTTGGACAACTGCCTGGCATGCCAGGACTTTCTGGGGGGCACACCTACCCCCCACCAGGTCAGAGTTTAACCTTTGAACCTGGCCATCCAACCCAGAGTCAACACCCTGAGGTTGGACAATTGCCTGGCACAGCAGGACTTCTTGGGAGGCACACCTACCTCCCACCAGGTCAGAGTTTAACCCCTGAACCTGGGTATCCAACCCAGAGTCACCACCCTGAGGTTGAATCTTTGCCTGGCATGCCAGGACTTCCTGGGGGGCACTCTCACCCCCCACAAGGGACACACTGTCCCTAAGGGCCACACAAGAGTCTGGTTGGCGCAGGTCTCCCGGCCTCTGCCCATCCGGCAGAGTCTGGGTTTCCCCCAAACCAGAAACGGTTTCACCTGGGTCATTGCTGGGGGGCTCTGCTCTCAGAGCTGACCCCTGACTCTCAAGGTCCTCCCTGGGGTCTGCAACCCCCTCTCAACCCTATGTCTGGACTTCTGCACCCCCTCACTAGGAGGGGTACTGCCAGACACCAGAACTGTTGGGATGCTGGCTACAGTCACCCCCCAAGTTCTTCTGACACTGCGGGGCTTCCCTCAAAAGGTGGCCCTACGGTACAGGCTAGGCTTCCCTCCTGGTGTTCCCTCATGGAACCCTCTAGGACCTGGGACCTACCTGGGACACTACAATCCTTTTCCACCTCACTCGGTTTGGAACCACCTAGACCACTCCCTTCAGGAGCACCCCCAAATGCCTCTTCAGACTCTCTGGTACTCACCCAGAAGTCTGCCTCCATTGTAAGTTCCCTGGGGTCAGAGAACTCACAATCCACCTGGTGTTGGCGTAGCTCTGGAAAATAAGGACCAGACATATGCTCTCCAGCAATTACATCACTCTGCCCTTCACATGTATTAACCACAGTACCCTTCACCCAACCATCCAGTAACTCAGCCTTGGAAAAGCACTCTACATCACCCTCCTGAGACTGGTGAGACAGTATCTGCCTGTCTCTGACACTCAACCCATACTCTTCTGGGATGTCTCTACACTCTATATCCAGGACGTCCACCTGGGGGGAACCCTTTTCTCTGTCACTCTCTGCTCGAGTCAGTAAAGTGTCCCTCCCCCCAGTAGGAATATGACTCCCTGTGCCAGTTTCCCAATCCTTCTCAGGGACCCTGTGCATAACGGGAACTACCTCATACTCTTGAACCACCTGGGGTGTGTCAACTCCCTTCTTCAAGTTGGGCACCACATCTCTGGGCTTGTGCCCTTCTTCAGCAGTACCGGATGCAAGGTTTTTGCTGCCACCATCTGAACTGGACTCAGCCCTTCCGGCCTCCAGTTTCAGCTCTTTACAGCTCAGCTCTTGAGCTGCAATCTTTTCTTCTTCCAGGGCTAAGAGTCTTTTTGCCTCAACCCTTGCAAGATACTCCTCTAATTGTTGCTACTGTCGCCTTTGACCTCGGAGCCATTCATCTATCTCTGGGTCTCTTTCCTCATCTGAGTAGTCTTCCTCCTCATGTGAGCAGTCTTCCTCCTCATGTGAGCAGTCTTCCTCCTCATGTGCGTAGTCCTCCTCCTCATCTGAGGGGTACTTAGTCATTTGGTTTCTTGCTGCCTCTCTCTCTGCCCATCTTTCCTCCCCCCAGACCATGTAGTTATGTAGCATCTACGCCTTAGTAGATCTCCTTGCTACAGGAAGGCCCCATTTTCTGCAAAGCTTCCTTAGGTCAGCCTTAGTGAGGTGGTCAGTACGAACAAAGAATGAGTAGATAAGCAATCCCATTCTGATAAGATCTTACCAGCAAAAACCAAAATCCAAAGTCCAAGATATCAATAGTATATCCAGGAGGACATCAGAGAATCAAAAGCCAAAAAAGATGAAAAATCAAGTTGACCTTCAACTGTGGGTAGGTAGTGAAATACTTAGCTACTGTATGTCACTGCACAAACACAAGTCCTATCCTCACCGCTGATCACCAATGTTAGAAATGGGGTTTTTGGTTGGCAGTCAGGTTGCCCTCTGTCCAAGCAAAAATTCTCACTCTAGTCAGGGTAAGTCACACACAATCCAAAATCAGCCTGTGCCCACCCTCTGGTAGCTTGGCACGAGCAGTCAGGCTTAACTTAGAAGGCAATGTGTAAAGCATTTGTGCAATAAATCATACAACACCATAGCATAACACCATAAAAATACACCACACAGTGTTTAGAAAAATATATAATATTTATCTGGGTATTTTCAGGTCAAAACGATCAAAGTTGCAATATGAATTTGTAAAGATATCACTGAAAAGTGATATAAAGTGTCTTAAGTCTTTAGAAAGCAAACAAAGTCTCTTTCAAACACAAAGTACCTGGTTTCTGGTGGAAAATCTCCTCAGAGGGCCACAGGAGAAGAGATACGTG
This sequence comes from Pleurodeles waltl, assembly GCF_031143425.1. Taxonomy (NCBI): domain Eukaryota; kingdom Metazoa; phylum Chordata; class Amphibia; order Caudata; family Salamandridae; genus Pleurodeles; species Pleurodeles waltl. The sequence continues at coordinate 96,818,438 of NC_090449.1, forward strand.
GAAAACTGGTGGGTGCGTCGATTTCTCCTCAGCACACACGGACTTGCGTCGTTATTTTCCACGCGGGGAGTCGGGCGTCGTTTTTCGGAGCGCGGACAGTCTCTTTCTGTGGATCGCGGGGAGTACCAGATGTCCCAGGTCTGTGCGTGGATTTTCCTGCTTGTTTTCCGGCTGCGCGTCGTTCTGCGGGGCTGCACGTCGAAGTTTCGACCTCACGGCAGGCGTTGCGTCGATTTCTCCTTGGAAGTCAGGCGGCGTTGTCCTTGCGAGGTCGTGCGTCAAAGTTTTGATCTCACGGCAGGCGTCGCGTCGATTTCTCCTGGGAAGTCGGGCGGCGTTGTCCTTGCGAGGCCGTGCGTCAAAGTTTCGATCGTCCCGAAGGCGTTGCGTCGATCTGCGTCGGTGTGCGGCGTTTTTCTTGCCGCGGAACAAGCTGTGCGTCGAAAATTTCGGCGCACGGAGCGTCCAAGTGGAAGAGAGAAGTCTTTTTGCTCCTGAGACTTCAGGGAACAGGAGGCAAGCTCTATCCAAGCCCTTGGAGAGCACTTTTACAGCCAGACAAGAGTTCAGCAAGGCAGCAGGCCAACAGCAAGGCAGCAGTCCTTTGTAGAAAAGCAGACAGGTGAGTCCTTTGAGCAGCCAGGCAGTTCAGCAAGGCAGCAGGCCAACAGCAAGGCAGCAGTCCTTTGTAGAAAAGCAGACAGGTGAGTCCTTTGAGCAGCCAGGCAGTTCTTCTTGGCAGGATGTAGTTTCTGGTTCAGGTTTCTTCTCCAGCAAGTGTCTGATGAGGTAGGGCAGAGGCCCTGTTTTATACTAAGTTGTGCCTTTGAAGTGGGGGTGACTTCAAAGAGTGTCTAAGAAATGCACCAAGCCCCCTTTCAGTTCAATCCTGTCTGCCAGAGTCCCAGTAGGGGGTGTGGCAGTCCTTTGTGTGAGGGCAGGCCCTCCACCCTCCCAGCCCAGGAAGACCCATTCAAAATGCAGATGTATGCAAGTGAGGCTGAGTACCCTGTGTTTGGGGTGTGTCTGAGTGAATGCACAAGGAGCTGTCAACTAAACCTAGCCAGACGTGGATTGAAGGACACAACAAGATTTTAGTACAAAGAAATGCTCACTTTCTAAAAGTGGCATTTCTAGAATAGTAATATTAAATCAGACTTCACCAGTCAGCAGGATTGTATATTACCATTCTGGCCATACTAAATATGACCTTCCTGCTCCTTTCAGATCAGCAGCTGCCACTTCAACAGTGTATGAGGGCAGCCCTAATGTTAGCCTATGAAGGGAGCAGGCCTCACAGTAGTGTAAAAACGAATTTAGGAGTTTTACACTACCAGGACATATAACTACACAGGTACATGTCCTGCCTTTTACCTACACAGCACCCTGCTCTAGGGGTTACCTAGGGCACACATTAGGGATGACTTATATGTAGAAAAAGGGGGGTTCTGGGCTTGGCAAGTACTTTTAAATGCCAAGTCGAAGTGGCAGTGAAACTGCACACACAGGCCTTGCAATGGCAGGCCTGAGACAGGGTTAAGGGGCTACTGAAGTGGGTGGCACAACCAGTGCTGCAGGCCCACTAGCAGCATTTAATCTACAGGCCCTAGGCACATATAGTGCACTCTACTAGGGACTTATAAGTAAATTAAATAGCCAATCATGGATAAACCAATCAATAGTACCATTTACACAGAGAGCATATGCACTTTAGCACTGGTTAGCAGTGGTAAAGTGCCCAGAGGTCAAAAGCCAACAACAACAGGTCAGAAAAAAATAGGAGGAAGGAGGCAAAAAGTTTGGGGATGACCCTGGCAAAATGCCAGGTCCAACATGACACCCTACCAGCCTAAAGCCAGGGGAGAACAATCACTATCCTGATGTACTTCCCTGTTTGAGGCGACAGAACAAGGACCCAGGCCCACAACAGCAGGGGCATGCTCCAGTTCTTCGCCTTCCTGACTCCAATTGGATCCCTCTGTCCATACTCTCAGGGCCCACTAAGCCAACCCATTGGGAACCTTTCTCCTTACCTGCGGATCCCATCTGTGCAGCACCTAACCTTACTTTGCTCACAGATGTATCCCAGGAGCAGGATAGTACCACCATGACCAACACAGTGGTGTTGCCCACTCTACCCCCGGGGTGTGACACTTGTCCCCTCCCCAGGGATAACTCTGTCCACCCGGACAGCAAGCCACAGTGGTTACTGACAGCTGTCAGGGATGAGAGCCAGGCCCCAGGCCTCTCAAAGCTCTCCCACCACTGTGGCTGTGGAGAGTGGGAGGCGGTAGCCCCAGGTGCTGGGCACCCTTTAACCACTCTCCCTTCCACCAGGTCAGGGATGACAGCCTGAACCTGGTCCTCCCCTCTGGGGCTCTGTACCCTCCCTCCTGGAGCGGTACCCTCAGAGTCCAACATGGTCAGGGTGCTTATAGAAGTCGCCCTGTACCATTCCTCCACCAGTGCAGGGCTGTTAACCTGCAACTGGCCCCCCTCCAACCTGGGGTCTGTACCTTCAGGTTGGACTAGGGCCCGGGGTGAGGCTTCCCTCCCCCTGCCCTCCCTTCTGGGGTCCAGCACCCTCCAACTAGGAGTGGCCTCCTCAGAAGACAACATGATAGGGGCACTGTTATCAGTAGCCCCTCCCTCCAGGTCCAGGGGGACACCCTGAACCTGGTCTTCCAGCCCAGGGTCTGTACCCTCAGACTGGATCACTGCCTGGCAAACCAGGACTTTCTGGGAGGCACATCTACCCCCCACCAGGTCAGAGTTTAACCTCTGTACCTGACCATTCAACTCAGAGTCACCACCCTGAAGTTGAACAATTGCCTGGCACGCCAGGACTTCCTGGAGGGCACACTGACCCCCCACCAGGTCAGAGTTTAACCTCTGAACTTGGTCATCCAACTCAGAGTCACCACCCTGAAGTTGAACAATTGCCTGGCACGCCAGGACTTCCTGGAGGGCACACTGACCCTCCACCAGGTCAGAGTTTAACCTCTGAACCTGGTTCTCCAACCTAGGGTCACCACCCTGAGGTTGGGCAACTGCCTGGCACACCAGGACATTCTGGGAGGCACACCTACCTTCCACCAGGTCAGAGGTTAACCTCTGAACCTGGTTCTCCAACCCAGGGTCACCACCCTGAGGTTGAACAATTGCCTGGCACGCCAGGACTTTCTGGGGGGCACACCTACCCCCGACCAGGTCAGAGTTTAACCTCTGAACCTGGGTATCCAACCCAGAGTCACCACCCTGAGGTTGAACCATTGCCTGGCATACCAGGACTTTCTGGGGGGCACACCTACCCCCCAACAGGTCAGAGTTTATCCTTCTGAACCTGGTTAGCCAAACCAGAGTCACCACCCTGAGGTTGAACCATTGCCTGGCAGGCCAGGACTTCCAGGGAGGCACACCTACCTCCCACTAGGTCAGAGTTTAACCCCTGAGCCTGGTTCTCCAACCCAGGGTCAACACCCTGAGGTTGGACAACTGCCTGGCATGCCAGGACTTTCTGGGGGGCACACCTACCCCCCACCAGGTCAGAGTTTAACCTCTGAACCTGGCCATCCAACCCAGAGTCAACACCCTGAGGTTGGACAATTGCCTGGCACAGCAGGACTTCTTGGGAGGCACACCTACCTCCCACCAGGTCAGAGTTTAACCCCTGAACCTGGGTATCCAACCCAGAGTCACCACCCTGAGGTTGAATCTTTGCCTGGCATGCCAGGACTTCCTGGGGGGCACTCTCACCCCCCACAAGGGACACACTGTCCCCAAGGGCCACACAAGAGTCTGGTTGGCGCAGGTCTCCCGACCTCTGCCCATCCGGCAGAGTCTGGGTTTCCCCCAAACCAGAAACGGTTTCACCTGGGTCATTGCTGGGGGGCTCTGCTCTCAGAGCTGACCCCTGACTCTCAAGGTCCTCCACTGGGGTCTGCAACCCCCTCTCAACCCTATGTCTGGACTTCTGCACCCCCTCACTAGGAGGGGTACTGCCAGACACCAGAACTGTTGGGATGCTGGCTACAGTCACCCCCCAAGTTCTTCTGACACTGTGGGGCTTCCCTCAAAATGTGGCCCTACGGTACAGGCTAGGCTTCCCTCCTGGTGTTCCCTCATGGAACCCTCTAGGACCTGGGACCTACCTGGGAAACTACAATCCTTTTCCACCTCACTCGGTTGGGAACCACCTAGACCACTCCCTTCAGGAGCACCCCCAAATGCCTCTTCAGACTCTCTGGTACTCACCCAGAAGTCTGCCTCCATTGTAAGTTCCCTGGGGTCAGAGAACTCACACTCCACCTGGTGTTGGCGTAGCTCTGGAAAATAAGGACCAGACATATGCTCTCCAGCAATTACATCACTCTGCCCTTCACATGTATTAACCACAGTACCCTTCACCCAACCATCCAGTAACTCAGCCTTGGAAAAGCACTCTACATCACCCTCCTGAGACTGGTGAGACAGTATCTGCCTGTCTCTGACACTCAACCCATACTCTTCTGGGATGTCTCTACACTCTATATCCAGGACGTCCACCTGGGGGGAACCCTTTTCTCTGTCACTCTCTGCTAGAGTCAGTAAAGTGTCCCTCCCCCCAGTAGGAATATGACTCCCTGTGCCAGTTTCCCAATCCTTCTCAGGGACCCTGTGCATAACGGGAACTACCTCATACTCTTGAACCACCTGGGGTGTGTCAACTCCCTTCTTCAAGTTGGGCACCACATCTCTGGGCTTGTGCCCTTCTTCAGCAGTACCGGATGCAAGGTTTTTGCTGCCACCATCTGAACTGGACTCAGCCCTTCCGGCCTCCAGTTTCAGCTCTTTACAGCTCAGCTCTTGAGCTGCAATCTTTTCTTCTTCCAGGGCTAAGAGTCTTTTTGCCTCAACCCTTGCAAGATACTCCTCTAATTGTTGCTACTGTCGCCTTTGACCTCGGAGCCATTCATCTATCTCTGGGTCTCTTTCCTCATCTGAGTAGTCTTCCTCCTCATGTGAGCAGTCTTCCTCCTCATGTGCGTAGTCCTCCTCCTCATCTGAGGGGTACTTAGTCATTTGGTTTCTTGCTGCCTCTCTCTCTGCCCATCTTTCCTCCCCCCAGACCATGTAGTTATGTAGCATCTACGCCTTAGTAGATCTCCTTGCTACAGGAAGGCCCCATTTTCTGCAAAGCTTCCTTAGGTCAGCCTTAGTGAGGTGGTCAGTACGAACAAAGAATGAGTAGATAAGCAATCCCATTCTGATAAGATCTTACCAGCAAAAACCAAAATCCAAAGTCCAAGATATCAATAGTATATCCAGGAGGACATCAGAGAATCAAAAGCCAAAAAAGATGAAAAATCAAGTTGACCTTCAACTGTGGGTAGGTAGTGAAATACTTAGCTACTGTATGTCACTGCACAAACACAAGTCCTATCCTCACCGCTGATCACCAATGTTAGAAATGGGGTTTTTGGTTGGCAGTCAGGTTGCCCTCTGTCCAAGCAAGAACCCTCACTCTAGTCAGGGTAAGTCACACACAATCCAAAATCAGCCTGTGCCCACCCTCTGGTAGCTTGGCACGAGCAGTCAGGCTTAACTTAGAAGGCAAGTGTAAAGCATTTGTGCAATAAATCATACAACACCATAGCATAACACCATAAAAATACACCACACAGTGTTTAGAAAAATATATAATATTTATCTGGGTATTTTCAGGTCAAAACGATCAAAGTTGCAATATGAATTTGTAAAGATATCACTGAAAAGTGATATAAAGGCCCTCATTCTGACCCTGGCGGTCTTTGACCGCCAGGGCGGAGGACCGCGGGAGCACCGCCGACAAGCCGGCGGTGCTCCAATGGGGATTCCGACCGCGGCGGTAAAGCCGCGGTCGGACCGGCACCACTGGCGGGGTCCCGCCAGTGTACCGCGGCCCCATTGAATCCTCCGCGGCGGCGCAGCTTGCTGCACCGCCGCGGGGATTCTGACCCCCCCTACCGCCATCCAGATCCCGGCGGTCGGACCGCCGAGATCCGGATGGCGGTAGGGGGGGTTGCGGGGCCCCTGGGGGCCCCTGCAGTGCCCATGCCACTGGCATGGGCATTGCAGGGGCCCCCGTAAGAGGGCCCCTACATGTATTTCACTGTCTGCTGCGCAGACAGTGAAATACGCGACGGGTGCAACTGCACCCGTCGCACAGCTTCCACTCCGCCGGCTCGATTCCGAGCCGGCTTCATCGTGGAAGCCTCTTTCCCGCTGGGCTGGCTGGCGGTCTGAAGGAGACCGCCCGCCAGCCCAGCGGGAAAGTCAGAATTACCGCCGCGGTCTTTCGACCGCGGAACGGTAACCTGACGGCGGGACTTTGGCGGGCGGCCTCCGCCGCCCGCCAAGGTCAGAATGAGGGCCAAAGTGTCTTAAGTCTTTAGAAAGCAAACAAAGTCTCTTTCAAACACAAAGTACCTGGTTTCTGGTGGAAAATCTCCTCAGAGGGCCACAGGAGAAGAGATACGTGGAAAACTGGTGGGTGCGTCGATTTCTCCTCAGCACACACGGACTTGCGTCGTTATTTTCCACGCGGGGAGTCGGGCGTCGTTTTTCGGAGCGCGGACAGTCTCTTTCTGTGGATCGCGGGGAGTACCAGATGTCCCAGGTCTGTGCGTGGATTTTCCTGCTTGTTTTCCGGCTGCGCGTCGTTCTGCGGGGCTGCACGTCGAAGTTTCGACCTCACAGCAGGCGTTGCGTCGATTTCTCCTTGGAAGTCAGGCGGCGTTGTCCTTGCGAGGTCGTGCGTCAAAGTTTTGATCTCACGGCAGGCGTCGCGTCGATTTCTCCTGGGAAGTCGGGCGGCGTTGTCCTTGCGAGGCCGTGCGTCAAAGTTTCGATCGTCCCGAAGGCGTCGCGTCGATCAGCGTCGGTGTGCGGCGTTTTTCTTGCCGCAGAACAAGCTGTGCGTCGAAAATTTCGGCGCACGGAGCGTCCAAGTGGAAGAGAGAAGTCTTTTTGCTCCTGAGACTTCAGGGAACAGGAGGCAAGCTCTATCCAAGCCCTTGGAGAGCACTTTTACAGCCAGACAAGAGTTCAGCAAGGCAGCAGGCCAACAGCAAGGCAGCAGTCCTTTGTAGAAAAGCAGACAGGTGAGTCCTTTGAGCAGCCAGGCAGTTCAGCAAGGCAGCAGGCCAACAGCAAGGCAGCAGTCCTTTGTAGAAAAGCAGACAGGTGAGTCCTTTGAGCAGCCAGGCAGTTCTTCTTGGCAGGATGTAGTTTCTGGTTCAGGTTTCTTCTCCAGCAAGTGTCTGATGAGGTAGGGCAGAGGCCCTGTTTTATACTAAGTTGTGCCTTTGAAGTGGGGGTGACTTCAAAGAGTGTCTAAGAAATGCACCAAGCCCCCTTTCAGTTCAATCCTGTCTGCCAGAGTCCCAGTAGGGGGTGTGGCAGTCCTTTGTGTGAGGGCAGGCCCTCCACCCTCCCAGCCCAGGAAGACCCATTCAAAATGCAGATGTATGCAAGTGAGGCTGAGTACCCTGTGTTTGGGGTGTGTCTGAGTGAATGCACAAGGAGCTGTCAACTAAACCTAGCCAGACGTGGATTGAAGGGCACAACAAGATTTTAGTACAAAGAAATGCTCACTTTCTAAAAGTGGCATTTCTAGAATAGTAATATTAAATCCGACTTCACCAGTCAGCAGGATTGTATATTACCATTCTGGCCATACTAAATATGACCTTCCTGCTCCTTTCCGATCAGCAGCTGCCACTTCAACAGTGTATGAGGGCAGCCCTAATGTTAGCCTATGAAGGGAGCAGGCCTCACAGTAGTGTAAAAACGAATTTAGGAGTTTTACACTACCAGGACATATAACTACACAGGTACATGTCCTGCCTTTTACCTACACAGCACCCTGCTCTAGGGGTTACCTAGGGCACACATTAGGGATGACTTATATGTAGAAAAAGGGGGGTTCTGGGCTTGGCAAGTACTTTTAAATGCCAAGTTGAAGTGGCAGTGAAACTGCACACACAGGCCTTGCAATGGCAGGCCTGAGACAGGGTTAAGGGGCTACTGAAGTGGGTGGCACAACCAGTGCTGCAGGCCCACTAGCAGCATTTAATCTACAGGCCCTAGGCACATATAGTGCACTCTACTAGGGACTTATAAGTAAATTAAATAGCCAATCATGGATAAACCAATCAATAGTACCATTTACACAGAGAGCATATGCACTTTAGCACTGGTTAGCAGTGGTAAAGTGCCCAGAGGTCAAAAGCCAACAACAACAGGTCAGAAAAAAATAGGAGGAAGGAGGCAAAAAGTTTGGGGATGACCCTGTCAAAATGCCAGGTCCAACATGACACCCTACCAGCCTAAAGCCAGGGGAGAACAATCACTATCCTGATGTACTTCCCTGTTTGAGGCGACAGAACAAGGACCCAGGCCCACAACAGCAGGGGCATGCTCCAGTTCTTCGCCTTCCTGACTCCAATTGGATCCCTCTGTCCATACTCTCAGGGCCCACTAAGCCAACCCATGGGGAACCTTTCTCCTTACCTGCGGATCCCATCTGTGCAGCACCTAACCTTACTTTGCTCACAGATGTATCCCAGGAGCAGGATAGTACCACCATGACCAACACAGTGGTGTTGCCCACTCTACCCCCGGGGTGTGACACTTGTCCCCTCCCCAGGGATAACTCTGTCCACCCGGACAGCAAGCCACAGTGGTTACTGACAGCTGTCAGGGATGAGAGCCAGGCCCCAGGCCTCTCAAAGCTCTCCTACCACTGTGGCTGTGGAGTGTGGGGGGCGGTAGCCCCAGGTGCTGGGCACCCTTTAACCACTCTCCCTTCCACCAGGTCATGGATGACAGCCTGAACCTGGTCCTCCCCTCTGGGGCTCTGTACCCTCCCTCCTGGAGTGGTACCCTCAGAGTCCAACATGGTCAGGGTGCTTATAGAAGTCGCCCTGTACCATTCCTCCACCAGTGCAGGGCTGTTAACCTGCAACTGGCCCCCCTCCAACCTGGGGTCTGTACCTTCAGGTTGGACTAGGGCCCGGGGTGAGGCTTCCCTCCCCCTGCCCTCCCTTCTGGGGTCCAGCACCCTCCAACTAGGAGTGGCCTCCTCAGAAGACAACATGATAGGGGCACTGTTATCAGTAGCCCCTCCCTCCAGGTCCAGGGGGACACCCTGAACCTGGTCTTCCAGCCCAGGGTCTGTACCCTCAGACTGGATCACTGCCTGGCAAACCAGGACTTTCTGGGAGGCACATCTACCCCCCACCAGGTCAGAGTTTAACCTCTGTACCTGACCATTCAACTCAGAGTCACCACCCTGAAGTTGAACAATTGCCTGGCACGCCAGGACTTCCTGGAGGGCACACTGACCCCCCACCAGGTCAGAGTTTAACCTCTGAACTTGGCCATCCAACTCAGAGTCACCACCCTGAAGTTGAACAATTGCCTGGCACGCCAGGACTTCCTGGAGGGCACACTGACCCTCCACCAGGTCAGAGTTTAACCTCTGAACCTGGTTCTCCAACCTAGGGTCACCACCCTGAGGTTGGGCAACTGCCTGGCACACCAGGACATTCTGGGAGGCACACCTACCTCCCACCAGGTCAGAGGTTAACCTCTGAACCTGGTTCTCCAACCGAGGGTCACCACCCTGAGGTTGAACAATTGCCTGGCACGCCAGGACTTTCTGGGGGGCACACCTACCCCCCACCAGGTCAGAGTTTAACCTCTGAACCTGGGTATCCAACCCAGAGTCACCACCCTGAGGTTGAACCATTGCCTGGCATACCAGGACTTTCTGGGGGGCACACCTACCCCCCAACAGGTCAGAGTTTATCCTTCTGAACCTGGTTAGCCAACCCAGAGTCACCACCCTGAGGTTGAACCATTGCCTGGCAGGCCAGGACTTCCAGGGAGGCACACCTACCTCCCACTAGGTCAGAGTTTAACCCCTGAGCCTGGTTCTCCAACCCAGGGTCAACACCCTGAGGTTGGACAACTGCCTGGCATGCCAGGACTTTCTGGGGGGCACACCTACCCCCCACCAGGTCAGAGTTTAACCTCTGAACCTGGCCATCCAACCCAGAGTCAACACCCTGAGGTTGGACAATTGCCTGGCACAGCAGGACTTCTTGGGAGGCACACCTACCTCCCACCAGGTCAGAGTTTAACCCCTGAACCTGGGTATCCAACCCAGAGTCACCACCCTGAGGTTGAATCTTTGCCTGGCATGCCAGGACTTCCTGGGGGGCACTCTCACCCCCCACAAGGGACACACTGTCCCCAAGGGCCACACAAGAGTCTGGTTGGCGCAGATCTCCTGACCTCTGCCCATCCGGCAGAGTCTGGGTTTCCCCCAAACCAGAAACGGTTTCACCTGGGTCATTGCTGGGGGGCTCTGCTCTCAGAGCTGACCCCTGACTCTCAAGGTCCTCCACTGGGGTCTGCAACCCCCTCTCAACCCTATGTCTGGACTTCTGCACCCCCTCACTAGGAGGGGTACTGCCAGACACCAGAACTGTTGGGATGCTGGCTACAGTCACCCCCCAAGTTCTTCTGACACTGTGGGGCTTCCCTCAAAAGGTGGCCCTACGGTACAGGCTAGGCTTCCCTCCTGGTGTTCCCTCATGGAACCCTCTAGGACCTGGGACCTACCTGGGACACTACAATCCTTTTCCACCTCACTCGGTTGGGAACCACCTAGACCACTCCCTTCAGGAGCACCCCCAAATGCCTCTTCAGACTCTCTGGTACTCACCCAGAAGTCTGCCTCCATTGTAAGTTCCCTGGGGTCAGAGAACTCACACTCCACCTGGTGTTGGCGTAGCTCTGGAAAATAAGGACCAGACATATGCTCTCCAGCAATTACATCACTCTGCCCTTCACATGTATTAACCACAGTACCCTTCACCCAACCATCCAGTAACTCAGCCTTGGAAAAGCACTCTACATCACCCTCCTGAGACTGGTGAGACAGTATCTGCCTGCCTCTGACACTCAACCCATACTCTTCTGGGATGTCTCTACACTCTATATCCAGGACGTCCACCTGGGGGGAACCCTTTTCTCTGTCACTCTCTGCTAGAGTCAGTAAAGTGTCCCTCCCCCCAGTAGGAATATGACTCCCTGTGCCAGTTTCCCAATCCTTCTCAGGGACCCTGTGCATAACGGGAACTACCTCATACTCTTGAACCACCTGGGGTGTGTCAACTCCCTTCTTCAAGTTGGGCACCACATCTCTGGGCTTGTGCCCTTCTTCAGCAGTACCGGATGCAAGGTTTTTGCTGCCACCATCTGAACTGGACTCAGCCCTTCCGGCCTCCAGTTTCAGCTCTTTACAGCTCAGCTCTTGAGCTGCAATCTTTTCTTCTTCCAGGGCTAAGAGTCTTTTTGCCTCAACCCTTGCAAGATACTCCTCTAATTGTTGCTACTGTCGCCTTTGACCTCGGAGCCATTCATCTATCTCTGGGTCTCTTTCCTCATCTGAGTAGTCTTCCTCCTCATGTGAGCAGTCTTCCTCCTCATGTGCGTAGTCCTCCTCCTCATCTGAGGGGTACTTAGTCATTTGGTTTCTTGCTGCCTCTCTCTCTGCCCATCTTTCCTCCCCCCAGACCATGTAGTTATGTAGCATCTACGCCTTAGTAGATCTCCTTGCTACAGGAAGGCCCCATTTTCTGCAAAGCTTCCTTAGGTCAGCCTTAGTGAGGTGGTCAGTACGAACAAAGAATGAGTAGATAAGCAATCCCATTCTGATAAGATCTTACCAGCAAAAACCAAAATCCAAAGTCCAAGATATCAATAGTATATCCAGGAGGACATCAGAGAATCAAAAGCCAAAAAAGATGAAAAATCAAGTTGACCTTCAACTGTGGGTAGGTAGTGAAATACTTAGCTACTGTATGTCACTGCACAAACACAAGTCCTATCCTCACCGCTGATCACCAATGTTAGAAATGGGGTTTTTGGTTGGCAGTCAGGTTGCCCTCTGTCCAAGCAAGAACCCTCACTCTAGTCAGGGTAAGTCACACACAATCCAAAATCAGCCTGTGCCCACCCTCTGGTAGCTTGGCACGAGCAGTCAGGCTTAACTTAGAAGGCAATGTGTAAAGCATTTGTGCAATAAATCATACAACACCATAGCATAACACCATAAAAATACACCACACAGTGTTTAGAAAAATATATAATATTTATCTGGGTATTTTCAGGTCAAAACGATCAAAGTTGCAATATGAATTTGTAAAGATATCACTGAAAAGTGATATAAAGTGTCTTAAGTCTTTAGAAAGCAAACAAAGTCTCTTTCAAACACAAAGTACCTGGTTTCTGGTGGAAAATCTCCTCAGAGGGCCACAGGAGAAGAGATACGTGGAAAACTGGTGGGTGCGTCGATTTCTCCTCAGCACACACGGACTTGCGTCGTTATTTTCCACGCGGGGAGTCGGGCGTCGTTTTTCGGAGCGCGGACAGTCTCTTTCTGTGGATCGCGGGGAGTACCAGATGTCCCAGGTCTGTGCGTGGATTTTCCTGCTTGTTTTCCTGCTGCGCGTCGTTCTGCAGGGCTGCACGTCGAAGTTTCGACCTCACGGCAGGCGTTGCGTCGATTTCTCCTTGGAAGTCTGGCGGCGTTGTCCTTGCGAGGTCGTGCGTCAAAGTTTTGATCTCACGGCAGGCGTCGCGTCGATTTCTCCTGGGAAGTCGGGCGGCGTTGTCCTTGCGAGGCCGTGCGTCAAAGTTTCGATCGTCCCGAAGGCGTCGCGTCGATCAGCGTCGGTGTGCGGCGTTTTTCTTGCCGCGGAACAAGCTGTGCGTCGAAAATTTCGGCGCACGGAGCGTCCAAGTGGAAGAGAGAAGTCTTTTTGCTCCTGAGACTTCAGGGAACAGGAGGCAAGCTCTATCCAAGCCCTTGGAGAGCACTTTTACAGCCAGACAAGAGTTCAGCAAGGCAGCAGGCCAACAGCAAGGCAGCAGTCCTTTGTAGAAAAGCAGACAGGTGAGTCCTTTGAGCAGCCAGGCAGTTCAGCAAGGCAGCAGGCCAACAGCAAGGCAGCAGTCCTTTGTAGAAAAGCAGACAGGTGAGTCCTTTGAGCAGCCAGGCAGTTCTTCTTGGCAGGATATAGTTTCTGGTTCAGGTTTCTTCTCCAGCAAGTGCAAAGCAAAACACAAACGCTGTGGGATAGCGTAATTGGATGGACGGAATGCGGAACCAATCAAACATTCACCCCCAGTCACAGATCTGGGTTTAATCCATCCATTATTTTGCTCACCATGCCACCCCAGTTTGAACCCAGCCATATGCAAATCAGTCTTGACCCTGTTCCTCATGGGAACAGTCCAGCCCGAACTGCCAGGCCAGGTTCTCCCTGGACCGGAAACAAGCATCCTGGGACCGGTTTCGGGGTTTCACCCCTCTTCAGCCAGGCTAGCTTGAATCCAGTGGCACAGTGAGCCCGGGACCCACGTCTGGGCATACCCGGCGCACTTAGGGCGGCAAAAGCAAAGCAAAACACAAACGCTGTGGGATAGCGTAATTGGATGGACGGAATGCGGAACCAATCAAACATTCACCCCCAGTCACAGATCTGGGTTTAATCCATCCATTATTTTGCTCACCATGCCACCCCAGTTTGAACCCAGCCATATGCAAATCAGTCTTGACCCTGTTCCTCATGGGAACAGTCCAGCCCGAACTGCCAGGCCAGGTTCTCCCTGGACCGGAAACAAGCATCCTGGGACCGGTTTCGGGGTTTCACCCCTCTTCAGCCAGGCTAGCTTGAATCCAGTGGCACAGTGAGTTTCTGGTTCAGGTTTCTTCTCCAGCAAGTGTCTGATGAGGTAGGGCAGAGGCCCTGTTTTATACTAAGTTGTGCCTTTGAAGTGGGGGTGACTTCAAAGAGTGTCTAAGAAATGCACCAAGCCCCCTTTCAGTTCAATCCTGTCTGCCAGAGTCCCAGTAGGGGGTGTGGCAGTCCTTTGTGTGAGGGCAGGCCCTCCACCCTCCCAGCCCAGGAAGACCCATTCAAAATGCAGATGTATGCAAGTGAGGCTGAGTACCCTGTGTTTGGGGTGTGTCTGAGTGAATGCACAAGGAGCTGTCAACTAAACCTAGCCAGACGTGGATTGAAGGGCACAACAAGATTTTAGTACAAAGAAATGCTCACTTTCTAAAAGTGGCATTTCTAGAATAGTAATATTAAATCCGACTTCACCAGTCAGCAGGATTGTATATTACCATTCTGGCCATACTAAATATGACCTTCCTGCTCCTTTCAGATCAGCAGCTGCCACTTCAACAGTGTATGAGGGCAGCCCTAATGTTAGCCTATGAAGGGAGCAGGCCTCACAGTAGTGTAAAAACGAATTTAGGAGTTTTACACTACCAGGACATATAACTACACAGGTACATGTCCTGCCTTTTACCTACACAGCACCCTGCTCTAGGGGTTACCTAGGGCACACATTAGGGATGACTTATCTGTAGAAAAAGGGGGGTTCTGGGCTTGGCAAGTACTTTTAAATGCCAAGTCGAAGTGGCAGTGAAACTGCACACACAGGCCTTGCAATGGCAGGCCTGAGACAGGGTTAAGGGGCTACTGAAGTGGGTGGCACAACCAGTGCTGCAGGCCCACTAGCAGCATTTAATCTACAGGCCCTAGGCACATATAGTGCACTCTACTAGGGACTTATAAGTAAATTAAATAGCCAATCATGGATAAACCAATCAATAGTACCATTTACACAGAGAGCATATGCACTTTAGCACTGGTTAGCAGTGGTAAAGTGCCCAGAGGTCAAAAGCCAACAACAACAGGTCAGAAAAAAATAGGAGGAAGGAGGCAAAAAGTTTGGGGATGACCCTGTCAAAATGCCAGGTCCAACATGACACCCTACCAGCCTAAAGCCAGGGGAGAACAATCACTATCCTGATGTACTTCCCTGTTTGAGGCGACAGAACAAGGACCCAGGCCCACAACAGCAGGGGCATGCTCCAGTTCTTCGCCTTCCTGACTCCAATTGGATCCCTCTGTCCATACTCTCAGGGCCCACTAAGCCAACCCATGGGGAACCTTTCTCCTTACCTGCGGATCCCATCTGTGCAGCACCTAACCTTACTTTGCTCACAGATGTATCCCAGGAGCAGGATAGTACCACCATGACCAACACAGTGGTGTTGCCCACTCTACCCCCGGGGTGTGACACTTGTCCCCTCCCCAGGGATAACTCTGTCCACCCGGACAGCAAGCCACAGTGGTTACTGACAGCTGTCAGGGATGAGAGCCAGGCCCCAGGCCTCTCAAAGCTCTCCCACCACTGTGGCTGTGGAGAGTGGGGGGCGGTAGCCCCAGGTGCTGGGCACCCTTTAACCACTCTCCCTTCCACCAGGTCAGGGATGACAGCCTGAACCTGGTCCTCCCCTCTGGGGCTCTGTACCCTCCCTCCTGGAGCGGTACCCTCAGAGTCCAACATGGTCAGGGTGCTTATAGAAGTCGCCCTGTACCATTCCTCCACCAGTGCAGGGCTGTTAACCTGCAACTGGCCCCCCTCCAACCTGGGGTCTGTACCTTCAGGTTGGACTAGGGCCCGGGGTGAGGCTTCCCTCCCCCTGCCCTCCCTTCTGGGGTCCAGCACCCTCCAACTAGGAGTGGCCTCCTCAGAAGACAACATGATAGGGGCACTGTTATCAGTAGCCCCTCCCTCCAGGTCCAGGGGGACACCCTGAACCTGGTCTTCCAGCCCAGGGTCTGTACCCTCAGACTGGATCACTGCCTGGCAAACCAGGACTTTCTGGGAGGCACATCTACCCCCCACCAGGTCAGAGTTTAACCTCTGTACCTGACCATTCAACTCAGAGTCACAACCCTGAAGTTGAACAATTGCCTGGCACGCCAGGACTTCCTGGAGGGCACACTGACCCCCCACCAGGTCAGAGTTTAACCTCTGAACTTGGCCATCCAACTCAGAGTCACCACCCTGAAGTTGAACAATTGCCTGGCACGCCAGGACTTCCTGGAGGGCACACTGACCCTCCACCAGGTCAGAGTTTAACCTCTGAACCTGGTTCTCCAACCTAGGGTCACCACCCTGAGGTTGGGCAACTGCCTGGCACACCAGGACATTCTGGGAGGCACACCTACCTCCCACCAGGTCAGAGGTTAACCTCTGAACCTGGTTCTCCAACCCAGGGTCACCACCCTGAGGTTGAACAATTGCCTGGCACGCCAGGACTTTCTGGGGGGCACACCTACCCCCCACCAGGTCAGAGTTTAACCTCTGAACCTGGGTATCCAACCCAGAGTCACCACCCTGAGGTTGAACCATTGCCTGGCAGCCCAGGACTTCCAGGGAGGCACACCTACCTCCCACTAGGTCAGAGTTTAACCCCTGAGCCTGGTTCTCCAACCCAGGGTCAACACCCTGAGGTTGGACAACTGCCTGGCATGCCAGGACTTTCTGGGGGGCACACCTACCCCCCACCAGGTCAGAGTTTAACCTCTGAACCTGGCCATCCAACCCAGAGTCAACACCCTGAGGTTGGACAATTGCCTGGCACAGCAGGACTTCTTGGGAGGCACACCTACCTCCCACCAGGTCAGAGTTTAACCCCTGAACCTGGGTATCCAACCCAGAGTCACCACCTTGAGGTTGAATCTTTGCCTGGCATGCCAGGACTTCCTGGGGGGCACTCTCACCCCCCACAAGGGACACACTGTCCCCAAGGGCCGCACAAGAGTCTGGTTGGCGCAGGTCTCCCGACCTCTGCCCATCCGGCAGAGTCTGGGTTTCCCCCAAACCAGAAACGGTTTCACCTGGGTCATTGCTGGGGGGCTCTGCTCTCAGAGCTGACCCCTGACTCTCAAGGTCCTCCACTGGGGTCTGCAACCCCCTCTCAACCCTATGTCTGGACTTCTGCACCCCCTCACTAGGAGGGGTACTGCCAGACACCAGAACTGTTGGGATGCTGGCTACAGTCACCCCCCAAGTTCTTCTGACACTGCGGGGCTTCCCTCAAAAGGTGGCCCTACGGTACAGGCTAGGCTTCCCTCCTGGTGTTCCCTCATGGAACCCTCTAGGACCTGGGACCTACCTGGGAAACTACAATCCTTTTCCACCTCACTCGGTTGGGAACCACCTAGACCACTCCCTTCAGGAGCACCCCCAAATGCCTCTTCAGACTCTCTGGTACTCACCCAGAAGTCTGCCTCCATTGTAAGTTCCCTGGGGTCAGAGAACTCACACTCCACCTGGTGTTGGCGTAGCTCTGGAAAATAAGGACCAGACATATGCTCCTCCAGCAATTACATCACTCTGCCCTTCACATGTATTAACCACAGTACCCTTCACCCAACCATCCAGTAACTCAGCCTTGGAAAAGCACTCTACATCACCCTCCTGAGACTGGTGAGACAGTATCTGCCTGTCTCTGACACTCAACCCATACTCTTCTGGGATGTCTCTACACTCTATATCCAGGACGTCCACCTGGGGGGAACCCTTTTCTCTGTCACTCTCTGCTAGAGTCAGTAAAGTGTCCCTCCCCCCAGTAGGAATATGACTCCCTGTGCCAGTTTCCCAATCCTTCTCAGGGACCCTGTGCATAACGGGAACTACCTCATACTCTTGAACCACCTGGGGTGTGTCAACTCCCTTCTTCAAGTTGGGCACCACATCTCTGGGCTTGTGCCCTTCTTCAGCAGTACCGGATGCAAGGTTTTTGCTGCCACCATCTGAACTGGACTCAGCCCTTCCGGCCTCCAGTTTCAGCTCTTTACAGCTCAGCTCTTGAGCTGCAATCTTTTCTTCTTCCAGGGCTAAGAGTCTTTTTGCCTCAACCCTTGCAAGATACTCCTCTAATTGTTGCTACTGTCGCCTTTGACCTCAGAGCCATTCATCTATCTCTGGGTCTCTTTCCTCATCTGAGTAGTCTTCCTCCTCATGTGAGCAGTCTTCCTCCTCATGTGCGTAGTCCTCCTCCTCATCTGAGGGGTACTTAGTCATTTGGTTTCTTGCTGCCTCTCTCTCTGCCCATCTTTCCTCCCCCCAGACCATGTAGTTATGTAGCATCTATGCCTTAGTAGATCTCCTTGCTACAGGAAGGCCCCATTTTCTGCAAAGCTTCCTTAGGTCAGCCTTAGTGAGGTGGTCAGTACGAACAAAGAATGAGTAGATAAGCAATCCCATTCTGATAAGATCTTACCAGCAAAAACCAAAATCCAAAGTCCAAGATATCAATAGTATATCCAGGAGGACATCAGAGAATCAAAAGCCAAAAAAGATGAAAAATCAAGTTGACCTTCAACTGTGGGTAGGTAGTGAAATACTTAGCTACTGTATGTCACTGCACAAACACAAGTCCTATCCTCACCGCTGATCACCAATGTTAGAAATGGGGTTTTTGGTTGGCAGTCAGGTTGCCCTCTGTCCAAGCAAGAACCCTCACTCTAGTCAGGGTAAGTCACACACAATCCAAAATCAGCCTGTGCCCACCCTCTGGTAGCTTGGCACGAGCAGTCAGGCTTAACTTAGAAGGCAATGTGTAAAGCATTTGTGCAATAAATCATACAACACCATAGCATAACACCATAAAAATACACCACACAGTGTTTAGAAAAATATATAATATTTATCTGGGTATTTTCTGGTCAAAACGATCAAAGTTGCAATATGAATTTGTAAAGATATCACTGAAAAGTGATATAAAGGCCCTCTTTCTGACCTTGGCGGTCTTTTCGCGAGACCGCCGAGTTACCGCCGCGGTGAAGACCGCCGACCGCGGCGGTATGCCGCTGTGCGCATTCCGAACGCTGGGAGCGTTCCGCCGGGAAACCGCCAGCAGCCACACTGGCGGTCGGCGGAAAAGTGGAGACTGGTCAACCTCCACCGCCACGCCAGCAGAACACCGCCCACAGAATTACGACCCACATATCTGTGTGGCGGTCTTCTGTTGGCGGTGTTCTGTTGGCGGTCACCTCCCCATGGCTCCCGTCGCCTCCCGGAGGACCAACACACAAGGTGAGTTGACCGTCCGTGAGGGGAGGGGGAGGGGGGGTGTTGTGTGATGTGGGCGTGCATGGGGGTGTGCGTGTGAGTGTGTAGAGGGGGTGTGTGAGTGCGTGTATGCGGGCGGGGGGTGCTGCTGTGTCTATGGGTAATGTGTGCTGTTCGGCAGGTGCGCATGTCTGCATGTATGTGTGCGGGTATGTGTCCCCGTTGTGTATGTGTGTGTAGGGGGTGTGTATATGTGCATGTTGGGGGTGTGTGCATGTCGGGGTGCATGTATGTGCATGTCGGGGTGGGGGTGGGGAGGGGGTTCGGAGTGCGCAAACTCCAGCCCGGCGGTCATGACCGCCGTGGCGGTCGGAGTGGGGAAGTGGCGGTCGGTCGCGGCGGTGACCGCCGCGGTCAGAATGCCATTTTTAATACCGCCGGTCTGTTCGCGGTCCGACCGCCGCATCTCCGCCGACCGCCAAGGTCAGAATGAGGGCCAAAGTGTCTTAAGTCTTTAGAAAGCAAACAAAGTCTCTTTCAAACACAAAGTACCTGGTTTCTGGTGGAAAATATCCTCAGAGGGCCACAGGAGAAGAGATACGTGGAAAACTGGTGGGTGCGTCGATTTCTCCTCAGCACACACGGACTTGCGTCGTTATTTTCCACGCGGGGGGTCGGGCGTCGTTTTTCGGAGCGCGGACAGCCTCTTTCTGTGGATCGCGGGGAGTACCAGATGTCCCAGGTCTGTGCGTGGATTTTCCTGCTTGTTTTCCGGCTGCGCGTCGTTCTGCGGGGCTGCACGTCGAAGTTTCGACCTCACGGCAGGCGTTGCGTCGATTTCTCCTTGGAAGTCAGGCGGCGTTGTCCTTGCGAGGTCGTGCGTCAAAGTTTTGATCTCACGGCAGGCGTCGCGTCGATTTCTCCTGGGAAGTCGGGCGGCGTTGTCCTTGCGAGGCCGTGCGTCAAAGTTTCGATCGTCCCGAAGGCGTCGCGTCGATCAGCGTCGGTGTGCGGCGTTTTTCTTGCCGCGGAACAAGCTGTGCGTCGAAAATTTCGGCGCACGGAGCGTCCAAGTGGAAGAGAGAAGTCTTTTTGCTCCTGAGACTTCAGGGAACAGGAGGCAAGCTCTATCCAAGCCCTTGGAGAGCACTTTTACAGCCAGACAAGAGTTCAGCAAGGCAGCAGGCCAACAGCAAGGCAGCAGTCCTTTGTAGAATAGCAGACAGATGAGTCCTTTGAGCAGCCAGGCAGTTCAGCAAGGCAGCAGGCCAACAGCAAGGCAGCAGTCCTTTGTAGAAAAGCAGACAGGTGAGTCCTTTGAGCAGCCAGGCAGTTCTTCTTGGCAGGATGAAGTTTCTGGTTCAGGTTTCTTCTCCAGCAAGTGTCTGATGAGGTAGGGCAGAGGCCCTGTTTTATACTAAGTTGTGCCTTTGAAGTGGGGGTGACTTCAAAGAGTGTCTAAGAAATGCACCAAGCCCCCTTTCAGTTCAATCCTGTCTGCCAGAGTCCCAGTAGGGGGTGTGGCAGTCCTTTGTGTGAGGGCAGGCCCTCCACCCTCCCAGCCCAGGAAGACCCATTCAAAATGCAGATGTATGCAAGTGAGGCTGAGTACCCTGTGTTTGGGGTGTGTCTGAGTGAATGCACAAGGAGCTGTCAACTAAACCTAGCCAGACGTGGATTGAAGGGCACAACAAGATTTTAGTACAAAGAAATGCTCACTTTCTAAAAGTGGCATTTCTAGAATAGTAATATTAAATCCGACTTCACCAGTCAGCAGGATTGTATATTACCATTCTGGCCATACTAAATATGACCTTCCTGCACCTTTCAGATCAGCAGCTGCCACTTCAACAGTGTATGAGGGCAGCCCTAATGTTAGCCTATGAAGGGAGCAGGCCTCACAGTAGTGTAAAAACGAATTTAGGAGTTTTACACTACCAGGACATATAACTACACAGGTACATGTCCTGCCTTTTACCTACACAGCACCCTGCTCTAGGGGTTACCTAGGGCACACATTAGGGATGACTTATATGTAGAAAAAGGGGGGTTCTGGGCTTGGCAAGTACTTTTAAATGCCAAGTCGAAGTGGCAGTGAAAATGCACACACAGGCCTTGCAATGGCAGGCCTGAGACAGGGTTAAGGGGCTACTGAAGTGGGTGGCACAACCAGTGCTGCAGGCCCACTAGCAGCATTTAATCTACAGGCCCTAGGCACATATAGTGCACTCTACTAGGGACTTATAAGTAAATTAAATAGCCAATCATGGATAAACCAATCAATAGTACCATTTACACAGAGAGCATATGCACTTTAGCACTGGTTAGCAGTGGTAAAGTGCTCAGAGGTCAAAAGCCAACAACAACAGGTCAGAAAAAAATAGGAGGAAGGAGGCAAAAAGTTTGGGGATGACCCTGTCAAAAAGCCAGGTCCAACAATGATCCTCCTTGTTCGTCCATGTGCCTCATTGTAACGTTCCTCTGCCCTTGTCCTGGCATTCCTCACTGGGGTCAGTAGCCATGAGGGGTTAGGGTAAACAGAGCCACCAGTAAATATCGAGGGATACCTGTTAGCCAGACACTCACCCTTAGGGCCAACCCCACACCCATATACCTACATCAACTGGGTGGGGACCATGGGCTCACCTATTAGCCGCACCCTGTACCTCTGGAGTTGAGACATCACATATGGGATGCTGCTATTCCTCAAGATGAAGGCATCATAAACAGAGCCAGGATACTTTGCATTGACATGGGAGATGTACTGGTCTGCCAAACACACCATCTGCACATTCAGATTCAGAGTGATTCAATTTCTGAACACCTGTTAATTTCTCTGGGGGGGGGAGGCATTATATATACCATCAATAGCACCAATGATGTTGGGGATATGTCCCATTGCATCGAAGTCAGCCTTAACTGTGGCCAAATCATCCACCTGGGGGAATACGATGTAGCTGTGCATATGTTTCATCAGGGCAGACATGAACCACCGATTGGAAGGAACCACTTGCCAAGAAACGGAGCACTGACAGGACCTTCACTAGAGTGGGGATATCTGTGGGGCGGTGGATAGCTGAAATCAGGTCTGGCTTCAATGAGGCACACAGCTCTTGGATTGTGGCCCTATCAAGTCTGTAGGTTAGGATAATGTGCCTGTCCTCCATTGTCGCCAGGTCCACCATGGCCCTGTACACTGGGGTATGTCTTCTTCTCCTATTCATCCTCAGCGGTTGAACTCTAGGGTGAAAAACGGTGAGAAGATGGTCATATTCAAACATATACTCAGATTAATATGCCTTTCTTTTTTTACAGAAACAGTATGTGAACATGTAGATCCGTTGATGTGCCTATGTCTGCTGTGATGCAGTAGGGTGCCATGGCTTGTGCCCCTCTGAAATGCCTGCCGCCTGACATGTGAGGAGGGACAATTGTAAATGAGTTAATTCCACTGGCGTTGTGCTCCGATCCTGTAGGCGGTCGACGACTGCCGTGCAACACATCATTGGTTATCATTGGGGCCTACGGGTTCCAGGAGCCAATGTTGATGTACGCCGGCGGTGATGGTGTGCACCACCGTGGACGTGACCACCATTTTCTATTTGTTCACGCACTTGCTACCTGACCTTCAACAGGAGAGGACCTACTCTGCAAGTGCTGCTGTGACCTGTGTCTGGAAGTGACCATGGCTCGAGTGTCAGGGGAATGGGCCCCTGCCTTCACATCGGAGGAGTTTGAGCGAATAGTGGATGGGGTCCTACCCCAGTACCCTTTGCTTTATAGTCTTCCAGACAAGCAGGCGAGTATACTGTGAGCACGATGCATGGTGAATGAATGTATGGAGTGCTGTGTGTGTAAGCCTCGTGTTGGGAGGGGGGCTGAGGGGTCCTGGGCAGAGTGCTGCATGTTGGGTGAGCAATGTCTGTGCATAAGGGGATGGTAGGGATATAATGAGCCATGAGTTTAACAGTCCGGACGGTATGAATAATACCTTTTCTGCTGTATCTTTTTCTGCATGTCAGCGCCCATCAGAAAAAGGGTATTTGGTGTGTCATCGCCAAGGAGGTACGGACCCTGGGGGTCTTTGACAGGTGGAGCACCCATTGTTGCAAACGGTGGGAGGACCTGCGCCGCTTGGCACGGAACATGGAGGAGGCCCAGCTGGGGCTGGCTTCCCAACGAGGAAGGGGTACCTGTCGTACCCTGACCCCCCTGATGTTCGGCATCCCAGCGGTGGCCTATCTTGAGTTCGATGGGTGCTTGAAGGCATCCCAGCAGTCACAAGGGGGTGAGTTCAGTTTCAGAATCATGACTTTGCATGCGTTAAGATGTTACCTGGGTGGGGGATGTGGATCTGTGGGTGCCCCTAGGCCAGGGTGAACATGGCAGGGTAGGTTCCATGATGGGCAAGCTCAGATGCACTCCAACCACAATAATGCTAGTGGGCATCTACTACTGGGCAGGGTCCTGTGGGCTTCAGGTGTGCAACTAATGGTGATAGGCATTGTACCCCATGGCCTGGTGACGAGCATTGTAACTGGTAGTGCATGGCCTAGTGCATAGGGCTGTTCCCTGTGAGTTGTGTACGCCAACGGTAGTGTTGTTGCTGGCATTGACCAAGTGTATCCTCTGTCTCCCCCCCTTTTTGTTTTGTCACCCTATCCTTGTGTGCATTAGCATCATCTGGCGGAGGAGCAAAGGCACCGGCGACGGAGGGAGCTGCATCCCACATGGGCCTGGAGGGCCAATCCACTGACAGTGAGGGCACCAGTGGGACGGAGGGCGAGGGTAACACCACGACGGTGACAGGGGGGGACAATTCTGACAGCGACACCTCCTCTGATGGAAGCTCCCTGGTGGTGGCGGACACCTCTGTGCCCACCCCAACTACAGGTACAACTGACACCCCCGGTACCAGCACTGGACTCCCAGCAGCTCCTCAGCGAGTTTCCCGTGCCTGCTCACCCAGGAGGGTGGGCATCTCCTTTGCCCCAGGCACCTCAGGCCCTGCCCCAGTCAGCCCTGCTGCCCTCAGTAAAGAGACTCTTGACCTCCTGAGATCCCTCTCTGTTGGGCAGTCAACAATACTGAATGCCATCCAGGGTCTTGCAGGGCATTTGCAACAAACAAATGCATTCCTGGAGGGCATTCACTCTGGCGTGGCGGCCCAACATAGAGCATTTGAGGCTCTGGAGAACTCACTGATGGCAGCCATTGTCCCTGTCTCTAGCCTCCCCCTCCAACTTCCTCTACCCAATCCCATTCCCCTCAACCCCAGCCTATCCCAAGCACACCTTCAGACCAGCATAGACCCAAATCAACGCACAGAAGTGGCTCAGGCAAACACAAGCACCACACTTCATCCCACAGGCACTCACACACGCACCATCCAGATGCAGACACACCAACATCCACTGCCTCCACTGTGTCCCCTCCTCCTCCTCGTCCACCTCCCTCCCAGTTATGTCTACACTCACACCTGCATGCACTACATCCTCATCCACTTCCTCCATCACCAGCACACCTATCACAACACGCCCCTCACTGGCAGTCACCACCCCCACATCCATGTATACGTACCCTGTGTCCTCTCCCACTGTGTCTGTGACCCCTCCTCCCAAAGTACACAAACGCAAGCACTCAGACACCCAACAGCCATCCACCTCACAACAGCTTCCAGCATCCAACCCATGCACCTGCACCCAAACACACCAGACTGACACCTCCTACCACCAATCCTTCTTCCTTCGCTTCCAAATCTTCACCCTCTTCCAGCCTCAGTGTCCCTAAAAGGCTTTTCTTCTCCAACCTTGACCTATTCCCTACCCCTCCCTCACCTCGGACCAGGGTGGGCAGAACCCAGGCCAGCACCTCAGCCACCCAGTCCATGGCCACTTTAGTTCCTGCAGCTACTGTGGGTGTGAGAGGCTCCAAGGAGGCACCCGTCTGCACAGCCAGTGTGCCTGCAGCACCTGCCAAGGGCAAGAAGGGGACACCAGCCAGCAAGACGAAGGAGGCCCCACCAGCCAGCAAGACAAAGGAGGCACCACCAGCCAGCAAGACGAAGGAAGCACCACCAGCTAGCAAGGGGAAGGAGGGAACACCAGCCAACAAGGGCAGGAAGGGAAAACCAGCTGGCAGAAACAAGGAGGCACAACCATTTGCCAAGGGCAGGAAGGGGACAACAGCTGCCAAGGCCAATGTAAAGGGAACTGACGCCGCAGGCAGGATGGATCTGGTGCCTGGGGCTGGAGCAGCATCTGGGTAGACAACACCAGCCAAGGCATTTCAGCCATCCGAGGCTGCAGGGGAAGGGCTGGAGCCCCCCCACCACTGACAGCACCGCCACCTGCACCACTGGCAGCACCAACACCTGCACCGCCAGCAGCACCGCTGGCAGGAGCCCCAGTGTGCAGCCGTCTGAGGCTGCAGGGGAAGGGCTGGAGCCTCCACCCACCACTGACAGCACCGCCATTTGCAGCACAACTGCCATCCAATGAGCAGCCGTCACCGCTGGCGAGCAGTGTGTAGTCGTGCCTACATGGGCTGTAGTGCGTCCTGGCTCCTGCAACACCTGTGGGTGTGACACCCAGGTGAGAGACTGTGACCTTGCACC
This sequence comes from Pleurodeles waltl, assembly GCF_031143425.1. Classification (NCBI taxonomy): domain Eukaryota; kingdom Metazoa; phylum Chordata; class Amphibia; order Caudata; family Salamandridae; genus Pleurodeles; species Pleurodeles waltl. The sequence goes on from NC_090449.1 coordinate 96,844,035, forward strand.
ATCTGCATCACAGTGCACAAGGCCCCCTCCAGAACCAGTGGAAGAAGGCATCCACTAACCCCCTCCTTGGCAGGATGAAGCACACTGGGCACAAAGACCCCTCCAGAACCAGTGGAAGAAGGCATCCACTCACACGTTCCTTGGCAGGATGAAGCACAGTGGGCTCAAAGCCCCATCCAGAACCAGTGTAGAAGCCATCCACTTAAGAGACTGTGGCCTTACACTCCCCAGGACCAAGCAGTGGGCAAACCACCCACTTGCGAGACTGTGGCTTTGGACTCCCCAGGACCAAGCAGTGGGCAAACCACCCACTTGAGAGACTGTGGCTTTGTACTCCCCAGGACCAAGCAGTGGGGAAACCACCCACTTGAGAGACTGTGGCTTTGCACTCCCTAGGACCAAGCAGTAGGCAAACCACCCACCTGAGAGACTGCGTCCTTGCACTCCCCAGGACATCGCAGAGGGCATGTAGCCCCCTCCAGGAGCAGTGGTGTTGTACCATCTTCCAGGTGAGGTGCCCCCCCATTCCCCTGAGGTGCCTGTGCGTTTTCAACCTGATGCCCCTGCAGTGTTCTCTCCGTATTGAGGCAGGAGTCAAGTGTGGCCTTGGCCTATGTGTTATGGCCCTGTGGGCCATGGACATTTTGGAGTGGGCATTGTCCCTCCATCTGTATATATTGTAAATACTGTTTATTGCTTTAAGGACGTATTTATATACATTTGTAATATTACTCTCACTTTAATCAATTCCTTTTGTCCTTGTATTATTCCTGAGGATTACGGGGTGTATATGTGATGTTGTTCCATCTGTTTGTGTGTATGGTGTTGGGGGTGGGGGTGTTGCGTATTGTGTGTGTGTGTCACTCTCTTTTACCTCCCCCCTCCATTGTGTGCTTGGTGCAGTACTCACAGTGGTCGTGTTCACCGCCGTTCGTGTTCCTGGTGTAGAAGGAGGTAGACCAGCATTGGAAATATGTGCAGTTCAGGCTCCATGGCATTGTGGTTCTTCCTTGTGTGTCGAAAGGTGAGTCGTTTCCCTTCTGTGTACTGTTCCCACAGTGCTTTTGATGGCGTTGGTACCACCGCGGAAAAGGTGGCGGATTGGTGTGTCATACTAGAGTGGGCGGAACATTGTTTTCCGCCTGGCTGTCGGCAGTTACCACTGCGGTGTTTGTTGCTACCGCCGTGGCTGTCAGAGTGTTAAAGTGGCTGTCTGTGTTGGTGGTTTCTGCCGTGGTCATAATTCAATTTTTCTTACCGCCGGCCTGTTGGTGGTATTACCGCTGCTTGATCACTGACCATCAGGGTTGAAATGAGGGTCTATATGTACAATCATACATGTACTTGGAGTTCAACATCAAGATTATAGCCCCAAGGTCTCTCAGAACACAATGATATTATCATTCTCAATTCCCATTTGCGTAGTTTCAATTCACGATCCCAACCCTGTGGATATATTTTAATGTGTTTCACTTCATAATATCTGAAGCTGCTAAGGTCTCTATTGGTCACATCACAACATTTTTCATCATTGGATAGCTCCTATCTAGTTTTTTTTATGGCTCTTATATGCTGAGGAATCCGCATTCTCACTCTATTGATGGTGCTCCCAACATACTTCATTTGGCATCCACATTCCAACACATATGGCCTCATTAGGATGCTGGAGGTCCAAGGACCACCAGCCTCGTTGTGACGGTTGGACCACAGCTACTCCCCACCAGGAACATGATTCCCGAAGTGGTGATGGCGGTCTGAGTTTTACTCAGCCAGGCCAGTGCTGAACTCAGCACCACCAGGCTGGTTACAACTCAGCTTTCCACCAGTCTTTCCATGGCAGGGTCCTCACCATGGAAGGCTGGCAGAAAGACAGTGCCAGGGGCCACAGGGCTCCGTGCCCAGCACCCTCAGAATACGCACGGTCTGCATGCAGACTGTGCGCATTCCAAAGGTGCTGTGTGCTATGATATTGGCTTCAGCTCCCTTAAAGGAGCGTCGGCCAATATAATAGGACTGTTTTTGCTGGTCAGCCTAGTGGGAACATTGTATTACAATAGAGGGGGGCTGAACGCAACTGGTTGGATGGTGGTGTCCTCCCTAGAATATTGGGGGTCAGCTTGTCCAGCCACCAAACTCAAAATGAGGGCCATAGACCACCATCTCAATATTACATGGGATTCTCTCATTAATCCCTGTGGTTGTGCCATCAAATGTTTCATATTCTTTTCTGTTCACCCCATAGAAGCAGGTTTTACACTTCCCACATTTCCAAAATCCATTATTCTTGTTGGCAAACCAGTTTCTATTGTCTTCTGAGACATACATGCCACTAGTGAGTACGTTGCTCAGTGATATATTCATTAGTTTGGAGGATATGCCAGTTCTTCTCTAAAAATTGATCTCATGTATTGATGTTCCACATTATATTCCATAAAGAATCTGATTTGGAGTCGCTATCCCTTGCCAATTGTTCATCAGGAGAATCCCTCAGTTTTCTTCTGTGCAACAGATTATCTCTTTTCTGTATCCACACACATTGATAGGCTACATAGAGAATATTCTTAGGATAGGCACTCCTCAAGAATCTATCAATCATCAAGTGTACCTTATTTTCAAATTCCTCATCAGAGGAGCAGATTCTTCTTGCTCTTAGTATCAGACTGCAAGGGAAACTATAATGTCTTAGGGTGCCCACCATTTGCATGTAATTTAGAATTGCGTGTGGTTTCCTTGTGACAAATGCATGAGTTAAGTTTGTTATTTTCAACATACAGGGATATATCAAGGAATTCTCTTCCAGTTGTACTCCAGATAGCAGCTAATATGATGTCACATTTGTTATCATGCAACCCCTCAATGTGTTCCTTTAATGGTAATTCTTCTCCATCCCAGATCAAAAATAGGTTGTCAATAAAACCTACTGTTAATACTTTCTTTTCCACAAAACTTGAATATTCATCATCCCATGCTATCTCTTTTTCTCACCACCCCATGAATAAATCAGTGCATGTGGGAGCAAAAGAGGTCCCCATAGCCGTTCCTTGTTTCAGAAGATATATCCTATTGTAAAAGAGGAACACAGTATGGGTGAGGTAGTATTTTAGCATGGTCATCAACGTTTAGGTATTTTGCAAAAGACTGGGATCAAGATCTTAAAAAATACGAGCTCTTAAAAAATATGGCCATGGATCATCCCAAGATGATGTGTTATGGAGGTATATAGTAAGGTCATGTCCATTGTCACGATTATATAAATGTTTCTATGGGATATTGTTCACTTTGCTTAGGAAACATTCATTTCCCTTATGTATGATGACAGACTGATAACATGTTCGCATAGGAATAGATCCAGATATCTATAGGTGTTTTCTAATAGAGATCCAATAGTGCTGACAATAGGTCTTCCAGGAGTATTGTTTTTATCCTTGAAGAGATGAAAGGAAGTTTCTACTAATACCATATGGGATGCAATTTGAAGATATTAAGAGATGGATCCTCTTGTTGTTAAAATCAGGTCAGTATGGGCTAGATTACAACACATGTCGACATGCCCAGTCTTTTCAAATAATGAGGGATAAATTAGTCTCTCTTTCTCTTTTTTTGTGGTAGTTTCAAAGGTGGGCACAAGTTTGAGTGCTAATTGGACGACAAAAGGTACTCATTTTCAGCAGATATTACTTATATTTAGGTGCGTTATCGGTTTATGTTAGGATCCAAAAGGACGTCAGTATTTTGAACCAATGACTCACAGGGGCTGCATGCTGCACATAGCAAATACCTGCATGGCTCTTGAATTCTGATACTTGGCTTTACTCGGAGTGTGTCATGTGATTTCTCTCTCATAGAACATTCAATACGGGGTTATAGTGAAAATATTTTTTTGTTTGCACACTTTATGAGCGGTCATATTATTCTGGTAATTATGTGGTTTCTCTACTTATTTTTTCCTTTACTAATAAAAAAAGTTTTTATAACAATGATTAAAGTATGTATTCTTTTTTAAGTATAAAGTATGTATATATATATTATAATAATAGTATGTTATTGTGAATTTCTCAGCCTTAAAGAAGTCATGTGTGGACGAAACACGTGTCAGCTGATGTTCCTTGTGTTTTGTATCTATATATGTATTTTTTGTATGACAGTTTTTTATCTTTGTGATAATTCCATGTTTATTAAATTTATGTTGTTTGGATGTTGTTGTGTTCTCACATATTTTGCTTTATTTGTCTGTTGGTCTTGTCGTTTTTATACGATAGAAATACCAACACCATTATCAGAAATATTTTATTGATGTAATTTATGTAAACCTAATTTACAAGATAATTTTCGTTCTTTAAATTTTGGATATATGAATCTTTTGGTGTGCTCCACTAATCTTATGTTCATTTAGTTCATGCCACCAGTTTGCTTTTAGCAATCTTCTGGCATTACACATCATGGCAACGATGTGTTTTGGTGTATGAGCACCCTCTTCTTGCTGTAAACATATCATGTGAATGTACATTTGTCAATACTTAAGTGGCTAAAATAGTTCTTCTTCTTTTGTTGTTCATGTTGGTATTGATTCTTTGCACTTCCCGTGTAACAAATTGTACTTTTTCAGCTGTTGTTCAATAGATACTTAAGGTAAAATGGTAATGTTTGAAGATGAGAGAGACAGACTTTTTCATGAAATGTGTTCATACACTCTGAGTATTAGAAGTACATCCCAAGTATATGGGAATCAACCCGACGGAATGAAATCCAAATTCTCAAGTCTAGAAAAACTTAGGAAACAGGAACTATCCTGGTGGTGGGATGCAACAGTTCTAAAAAAATATATTACAGAAAAAAAGGTCCCTAGGGGCCTCAGAGTGGTTATATGCCCAACCTTTGATGATCTGTCACCTAAGCACATGTTGGACTGGGAACAGTTACTTTTTGAAGCCTTTAAGGGGATAATGACAATTTTAATACAACACACAGAGGAAAAGAGGGAGAAATTATTAAAAGAAATACAAGAACTAGAGAAAGAGATCCTAGCATTAAATTTACCAGAGGTTAAAATCAAAACCGATAAAGTCTTAAAAGAAATGCTTGATAAACACCAATTGTATATCAAAAACAAGAAGATGTCAAACTACAAAGATATGACAAAGACTATGAAAATGGTCGGGTGTATACTTTTGCAAGAAGATTTGATAATCTCATTCAAAAGGGACAGAGTACCAATGTCAAAGGAGCTATGGAAAGTATAACAAACAAATCAGATTACTTGATTTCGTCAGACGAATCTGATGTAGCTAGTGTATCTAGTGACAATACCAACTTAGCCACTAATGAAGATCAAATGGCTTCGACTAGTTTTTTACAAGAGGCAAAAAGGTACAGACTAGGAAACAAAAGAAATGTATACAATCAGGCTATCCCAAACGGATGACAAAGACACGCAGAAGCAAACGGAGAGGGGGAGGCCAAAGATCAGTTAACCATGGGGGTACAGACCAGGTCAACAAGGAACAAAACCAAGAGCAATTGATATGTTCATCAAATTTAAATACAACAGATATCTCAAACAGTAATAATAGCATCTCTATTGTGAACTTGTCTAAATATGTACTCACTGAGGAACAAATAAAGGTGTTAGGTAAGGGATTGGGGTTCTGTGTGTCCAATTTTTGTAACATAACTCAGGTACACATAGATCTGTTCAAATTTCTTCGACAACTGAAACTTGAAAGATCTGATGCATTCACTATAATAACACCTAGTGCTACAGGAAGTGCGTACACAATAAGGGATATCATGGATATTGAACTTCTACTTACTTTGGAAGATATGGATTATAACAACATGGACAGATTTAGGTGGTCATTCTGACCCTGGCGGTCTTTGACCGCCAGGGCGGAGGACCGCGGGAGCAACGCCGACAGGCCGGCGGTGCTCCAATGGGGATTCCGACCGCGGCGGTAAAGCCGCGGTCGGACCGGCACCACTGGCGGGATCCCGCCAGTGTACCGCGGCCCCATTGAATCCTCCGCGGCGGCGCAGCTTGCTGCACCGCCGCGGGGATTCCGACCCCCCCTACCGCCATCCAGATCCCGGCGGTCGGACCGCCGAGATCCGGATGGCGGTAGGGGGGGTCGCGGGGCCCCTGGGGGCCCCTGCAGTGCCCATGCCACTGGCATGGGCATTGCAGGGGCCCCCGTAAGAGGGCCCCTACATGTATTTCACTGTCTGCTGCGCAGACAGTGAAATACGCGACGGGTGCAACTGCACCCGTCGCACAGCTTCCACTCCGCCGGCTCGATTCCGAGCCGGCTTCATCGTGGAAGCCTCTTTCCCGCTGGGCTGGCTGGCGGTCTGAAGGCGACCGCCCGCCAGCCCAGCGGGAAAGTCAGAATTACCGCCGCGGTCTTTCGACCGCGGAACGGTAACCTGACGGCGGGACTTTGGCGGGCGGCCTCCGCCGCCCGCCAAGGTCAGAATGAGGGCCTAAGTCTATTGGACGATTAAAAAATTGTCCAAGATCTAACTCTGGATAGTGGCCTTAAACCTAAGTCTATCTTCATTCCTAAACTGCTAAGTAATAATGCCATAGAGGTGTTGGAGAGATTAGTTAAAGAAAACCTTCACAAACTACAGAAACTGATTAAATTGGGTCATTTTCAAAAATCACATAATATAACTAAGAAACAGAGATTGTCCCTAAAGGAACTAAGTGAAGAGTGGATAGAGTTGATTACATTCAAGAAATTGATAGACAGCTTTCTGACGGTATTGCTTATCTGAGATTGCAATGTAACCCTATTAAATTGATTGTTGATAAGCTGGAGAAAATGTTGTCATTATGGTGTAATAAGGGCCTGCTTTCGGATCTAGAGTTCAAATACATTTTTAACCCTTATCCTATGTCACTGTGTATATATATTTTACCAAAATTGCATAAAAGTACAACCGCGCCACCAGGTAGACCTATAATATCAGGGATAGGAGCACCCACTGAAAGGCTATCTGAGTTTATTGATAGCTATCTGCAGCCGGTGGTGAAGAACATTCCTTCATATTTACAAGATATGAAGGATGTTCTCCTTAAGCTAGAGGATGTGGTATGGACATCAGATATGACTTCGGTCACATTGGATGTATCCTCTTCATATACATGTATCCCCAGAGATAAGGGTCTACAGGCAGTGCAACATTTTTTGTCTGGGAGATCGGCATCCCATATGGAGCACACCGAGATGCTTTTGTGTACGATTGAATTCATTTTGGAGAACAATGTCTTTGTACATGAAGGACAATGGTTTAAACAAGCACAAGGAGTAGCCATGGGTTCACGTTTCTCCGCATCCTATGCAAACTTGTATATGGGCTTTTTTGAGGCAATACACATTTGGAGGGAGGGCCCTCCTGTCCTGACTGAAAACATCTTCTTCTGGGGAAGATATATTGATGATGTATTAATGATTTGGACTGGATCAGAACAACTATTAGTGGAATTTTATGACTATATTAACATCAACATTTTCAATATACAAATGACCTATGAATACAGTAAGAACAATGTCTGCTTTCTTGATTTAGATATATTTGTTGAAGATGACAAGATGCATACGAAAATTCATCGTAAACAAACAGCCTGTAATTCAATATTACATGCTGAAAGTGCTCACCCCAAAAATCAGATTTCAGCTATCCCCTTTGGGGAGATGACTAGGCTGAAAAGAAATTGTAGTGACCCTCACATATGTAATATGGAATTGAATAACTTGAGAGATAAATTTTTACAAAGAGGTTATTCCAAACATACTATTAGGACAGCAAGGAAAAAGATCGATCAAGTCAGTAGAGTTACCCTACTGGGCCAACATACAAAAATGCGGGATGGCTCATTATATAGAACAGCGATCTTCTGTACAGCATTTAGCCAGAATAGCCAAAATATATACCGGATCTTATGTAAACAATGGAATATACTACAGACTGACAATACACTTGCGGGTATACTTCCAGAGAGGCCAATAATGATTCATAAAAGAGGTAAAACTATTAGAAATGAAGTGTGTAAGAGTTTTTTACCTCCTATAGAGAAACGCAAATCCACATGGCTCTCTGATAAAATTACTGGTTTTTATAGGTGTGGGAATTGCAATATGTGCCATTTGGCATTGCACAAAACCCCTGAATTCAGTTACAATCGCAGTGATAAATTTAAAATATCCACTTTTATCAACTGTAATACCAAATTTGTGGTATATATACTGGAATGTTCATGTGGGCAAATATATGTAGGCAGTACCATCAGGCCCCTAAAGGAACAAATTCAGGAGCACATTAGAGCTCTCAGAAATTACGATACAACGTCACCAGTAGTGTGACATGTTAATGAAAAACATCCAGGCACGGAAGTTCCCTTAGTTAAATACATGGGCATAAATCACATCCCAATGAATCCTAGGGGTGGGAATAGAACACTTGACTTAAGAAAAGATGAAGCAAAATGGATAATTAAGTTAAGAACCATTGAATTGGGAATGAATTTAGATGATGAATTATACCATTTTCTCTGAATATATGATTACGGTTGGCATTGGAGTAATACATTGTTAATGAAATCACCTTGTGTTGTGTATTACGATTTATGTATAACATCTTTATTCTCTGTACCTTTTAATGACACCTTGACCCTTTTCTAATATGGGCACTAGTAACACATCTCCACATGTACTTTTGGATATGAGTTTTTCTCTTATTTATAGGCAGACACAAAGACGTAACGTTACTTGCGGAAAGGATATCCTTCCACGTGTGTATAGTCGAGTTAAAATGTTATCTTGTGTTGTTTGTTTTGATCAAAGATTAATTGAGTGGATATTGGAAAATATTGTACTACTTTTTGAGAAATGATAGTGGTATTTAGAATCTCTCTTTTTTCAAAACTAGACATACAATATATAATAGAACTGTTTATTATGAGTTTATAATGACCGAATCGTTTAAAGAGGACCGTCGGGCTGTTTTGGAAAAATGGGTAAAGTAAATGGAAAGATGTCTGCCGGGACTGATTGTAGAATGAAGGAATCCTAATTCATTATCGTAAAGCTCGCTTTATAAGATGGGTAATTTCTCTACCTTTTTTTGTTTAATGAGAAAATTGAATATGATTGGGTTGTTGCTTAAAGATGGCTGCCACGGATTGGCATGAAATCAAGGTGTCCTTTCCTTATGTTGGTCACCTGTTACAAGTACTGCAATCGGGAAACCTGTGCGATGATTAGGTGCATAACAATGCACCCATTATAGTGTAACACAGGTTTGAATGAACGGGCAAGTCCCGTTACGGTGTTGTCAAGTTGGTTTTGACGAATGGTGAAAATCCTTCCTCTTTGTTCATGAAACAATCAAATTTGATTGTGTTGTGGGTTAAAGATGGCCGCCGAGTATTGGTTTGATTTTGAGGTGTCCTTTTTTTGTGTTGGTCACTATTTACGAGCGCGGTAGATGAAAAACACGCGCGAAGATTGGGTGCACAATTATGCACTTCCATTATTTAATTGCAGGTCTGAACGCCCGGGCGGGTTACTCGGACATATGACTTGGCGCTATGTTGGAAGCGGGGATTATCCCAGTATTTAGACACCGATGATCATTAAAGGTGAGACACTGGTGGCTTGAACTAGAAAGATTATGCAAGTATATTGATTATATCAGAAAGTATGTATAAGATACCGGGGAAGGAATATAGTGATTGATAACGGTTGACCTTCACTGTTTGAAGGGGTAATTAAGGCTCCATACCCAAGAACTTGTTATAATCTAGAGAGGTACATGATGTGGATGTTAGGTTCTTATGGAATTGGATGTCATTGATGATTGAGGAATATAGGCTAGTGCTCGATTTCCTGTGCAAGTGAATGTGCATGGTTACAGGTCTTAAGGGATTCCTGTTGTTCCCTAGTTCGCATTGAAGAGATGAAAGGAAGTTTCTACTAATACCATATGGGATGCAATTTGAAGTTCTTAAGAGATGGATCCTCATGTTGTTAAAATCAGGTCAGTATGGGCTAGATTACAATATATGTCGACATGCCCAGTCTTTTCAAATAATGAGGGATAAATTAGTCTCTCTTTCTCTTTTTTGTGGTAGTTTCAAAGGTGGGCACAAGTTTGAGTGCTAATTGGACAACAAAAGGTACTCATTTTCAGCAGATATTACTTATATTTAGGTGTGTTATCAGTTTATGTTAGGACCCAAAAGGACGTTAGCATTTTCGAACCAATGACTAACAGGGGCTGCATGCTGCGCATAGCAAATACCTGCGTGGCTCTTGAATTCTGATACTTGGCTTTACTCGGAGTGTGTCACGTGATTTCTCTCTCATAGAACATTCAATACGGGGCTATAGCGAAAATATGGTGTTGGCTATCTTTTCATTTTTGTTTGCACACTTTATGAGCGGTCACAATATTCTGGTAATTATGTGGTTTCTCTACTTATTTTTTCCTTTACTAACATAAAAAAGTTTTTGTAACAATGATTAAAGTATGCATTCTTTTTTAAGTATAAAGTATGTATATATATATTATAATAGTATGCTATTGTGATTTTCTCAGCCTTGTAGAAGTCCTGTGTGGACGAAACACGTGTCGGCTGATGTTCCTTGTGTTTTGTATCTATATATGTATTTTTTGTATTACAGTTTTTTATCTTTGTGATAATTCCATGTTTATTAAATTTATGTTGTTTGGATGTTTTTGTGTTCTCACATATTTTGCTTTATTTGTCTGTTGGTCTTGTCTGTTTTATACAATAGAAATACCAACACCATTATGAGAAATATTTTATTGATGTAATTTATGTAAACCTGATTTACAAGATAATTTTTGTTCTTTAAATTGTGGATATATGAATCTTTTGGTGTGCTCCACTAATCTTATGTAGATTTAGCATCCATAAGGCTCCGGCATCTACCAAATCAAAAGAAAAGCTAAATTGAATAGTGAGAAGTGACAACTAATAAAAAAATATAAGTATAAATTATAATAGTGTGAAAAAATGAATCTCTGATTATTGATTGGGGATCTACTTAGAGTGTCCTTGAAAATGCATATCTAGTACAAACCGTGTTTCTTTATGATAACCAGCATTAAGGAGCAGTATTATGCATCAAAAAGTAATAGTGAAAAAAATACTAGACAGCCACATCCATCATCACTACCGGGGGACCCTTACCCTTGACCTTACAGTGTAGAACATCTTGGCTTTTTTGAAAGACAATCACACTGTAGGAAAGTGCTTCTTTTTGACATGGTTACACACTCACACTTTTTGCCAAGTATCTGAAGTGATTTCCACTGGAAGTTCACTGGGTTCCTTCTAACCAGGTCCCCAGTGCCAGATCTTTTTTCCTAAACTGTACAATTGTTTCCACTATTGGCAAATCCTTTAGCACCCTCTGTAAGTCCCTAGTAAATGGTACACCTGGTAACTAGGGCGTGAAGTGCTAAAGAGCATGAATTTATCCACCCTAAGGGACCCCTCACCAAGCACATGATAGGCTGCCATTGCAGAATCCATGTCTTGGTGCAGACAACAGTGATAATATGACATGGCCCACACACAGCCTGCATGCCATGACCCCAATCACTGCATGTAATATGTGTAAGTCTCCCCTACAGCAGACCTTACAGCCCTGAGGCAGGGTGCATTATATTACATGTTATGGCATATATCTACAAAAGCAGATATACCCCTGCTATGTCTTTCTCAGACATAATAAGTGGCCAAGGATGCGATTTTAAATGCATGTGTTGGACGCTGGTCAATAGGAGTTCCCCAGCTACATGAAGGCTTAACTGAGGATAGGGATGTTTGATATGAAACATCTGGTATTGGTGAACCTACACTGTTGCCAGTGTCGGATTTACCAAATTATGCACCCAGAGGGCACCTTAGAGGTGCCCTCTAAAAACATGCCAGCCTCTACTGTGCTTGCTGAATGGGTTCTGCCAGCCTGTCACCCGAGACATGGTTCTGGACCCCTAGGGTGAGAGCCTTCTGTTTTCAGGAGGCCCAGAACAAAAGCCTGTCCAGGAAGAGGGTGTAACACTCACTCCCACAGGGTGACCTGCTGATTAACCTTCCTAAGGCAGAAAGCCTCAAAGGATTGCTGCCTTTGAAATGCAAATCTGGTTCTCCTCACAGGAGATGAAGCCACTCCCTGTCCAGAGCCCATTTGGCACCAGGACAGGTAGGAACATTAGCTAGTCAGGTAGGAGTGCCACTTCCAGGCAAGTGCCACCCTTAGGGTGGGCTAAGCCTTCGTGAACACAATGTTTCAAAGGTATCCATCTTTGAGATGGGATACCTAGGAATTCTAGGGCATAGTTATGCCCACTTCGCCCAAGTGGTCATTTAGGGAACATAGTGACAACAAGGGTCAGTAACCCATTGGCTACTACCAAACACACCAGTAACACAGTAAATTTAGTATTTAGGTGAGCTACTGGCACCAGAGAAGCAGATCCTGATAACCTAAGGAGACCGAGGACACTGAAGAACCACAAAAGCAGAAGAGGAGAAAAGAAGCAGCTAACCTGGTACCAATCCCTCCAGCCTTTCTGTATGCCTTGTCGAAATCTGCACCAAAGTAGATTCATCCTGCAGCTATGACTCCAGAAACCCAGGAGAACTGCTGCTTTCAAAAAAAGTTCAAGACCTCCTGTGAACAGTGGACCTGTTCTCCAGAAACCTCCAAAGAAGGGACTATGAAGCCTCCAGAACCACCAAAACCCAATTCTTGAAGTCACCACTGCACCTGCCATCTCTTACCTGAGTTGCAGTGGACCACCAGTTCCAACAAGGTTCCCCAGCCTTCCAGAGTCCAAGTTCATCATATTTTCACCCCTCCTGGACTCCCGGGTGATGCCCGCAGCCTCTACACACAGACCCCTTGACCGCAACCATTCTGATAAGAAAAACCTGACACCTGAAGACACCTCTGCACCCGTCACTACTGGGAAGTGGAGAAGAGAACCAAAGGTACCTGTGCCTTAGCATTGTGAGTCCTGAGCCCTGCTTTTGGTTCAGCCCTACGGGCTCCTGGCCAGAGCCTTCAGCCTCTTTTTGCAGTGATGGATCTCCATTGGAATTCATTGAGCACCAATGCTATTTTGCATCCTACACCTGACTGCCCCCTTGCCACAGGTGATCTTCTGCTGGTTCTGCCTTGGACCTTGCCCACTACCCATCTTAACTCCTGGAGATTGATCTAGTAAGTCGCTGTACCTGTTTGCAGAAATTGTTTTTCCTCACATAGAATAACAGTGCAGAACTCAAAAACTGCACTTTGCCCAATTTTTATAGTAAAGGGAATTCCTCTTTAAAAACGTACTTACCTGAACGATTTTTCTCTGATGCCTAAACATATAAAAAGATACTTGCTATTTTTATAAATTGATGGGGATCTCCTTTTTTAGTCCGGTGACTCATTTATTGACTTTTGTGTGTAATTGTGGATGTCTTTCACAGGCCAGGCCCCAGATACACACCAGGGTGTTGGAGACTGCATTGTGTGAGGGCAGGCACAGCCCTTTCAGGTGTAAGTGACCACTCCTCCCCTTCTCCCAGCCCAGATGGCTCATTAGGATATGCAGGCTGCACCCAAGCTCCCTTTGTGTCACTGTCTAGCGGAGAGGTGCAAACAGCCCAACTGTCAAACCGACTCAGACAGGGAATACACAAACAAGCAGAGTCACAGAATGGTTTAAGCAAGAAAATGGCAACTTTCTAAAAGTGACATTTTCAAACACACAATCTATAAATCAACTTCACTAAAAGATGTATTGCTAAATTGTGAGTTCAGAAACCCCAAACTCCACATGTCTATCTGCTCCCAAAGGGAATTTTCACTTTAATCATATTTAAAGGCAGCCGCCATGTTAACCTGTCTTGCAATAGTGAAAAACGAATTTGGCAGTATTTCACCATCAGGACATATAAAACACATTAGCATATGTCCTACCTTAAACATACACTGCACCCTGCCCATGGGGCTACCCAGGGCCTACCTTAGGGGTGTCCTACATGTAAGAAAAGGGAAGGTTTAGGCCTGGCAAGTGGGTACGCTTGCCAAGTCGAATTGGAAGTTTAAAACTGCCTTCACAGACACTGCAGTGACAGGTCTGAGCCATGTTTACAGGGCTACTAAGGTTGGTGGCACAACCAGTCCTACAGGCCCACTAGTAGCATTTAATTTACATGCCCTGGGCACTTATATTGCGCTTTACTAGGGACTTACTAGTAAATCAAATATGTCAATCATAGATAAGCCAATGTACACATATAATTTATACAGGGAACACTTACACTTACACTTTAGCACTGGTCAGCAGTAGTAAACTGTCCAGGGCAAAAAAAACAGCAAAACAACAGTGTCCAGCACACAGAAAACAACCTGGGAAGTAGAGGCAAAAAGTTAAGGGAGACCATGCCAATGATGCCAAATCTAACAATCTCCCTTTGCAGAAACCTGGTCCTTTTCCAAGCTTTCTGGAACCTTAAATAATTAGTGATGCCCTGCTATAGATGGCCTTCTCCTTCAGAGTTCAGGGTATTCTAGATGAATTCACCTTTCTGCTTTTAAATCATTGAGCTTGCCAGGTTCAGCAAAGGGTGCTTCATGAGTGCTGTAGCAGCAAATCCCGAAAGTGAGCTCATACAGTTGAAAACTTTATATGCAGGGTGCAGGGTGGTATGTAGCCCTTGCTTCTGATTTTGCAGCAGAAACATAGCTAGAACTATGGTGTGCTACTGGTCAATTAGGTCATGACTGAGCCCAATCACATTAACTGGGCCTCTATGAACCCTTTGCCTAAGTGAAGCATCAGAGTCAGTGTTGGTGGGTACTGCAATCCACTGCACTGTCATTTCACAGCTGCCACTGACATCTATGAGAGAGCATTCTTTCGCTCTGGAGAGAATATGAGTGATGTGGTACTCTTTTCCTCTTCTTTACCTTCATGAACATTCACATGCCCGCAGCACTCTCTCCGCAATTGTGTCATAGTTAAAGTAGACTTGACTGTTGCAACTTGCCAAATTGTGCTCTCACCCTCACTCCTTGCTGCAGAATCCTAAGCTAGGACAGTCTATTTGTTATCTGGTGACTGAATTCTGGCCACTGCATTAGTTTCAATTATTTCTTATGATCAAAGTTTTGGCAGTAGATTCAAGTGCAGTTGTTGGGACATGTGCTGGTACTTGCCACACAATTCCAGTAAGATTTAAGGATCACTTTTGAAGAGTTTTGTGGTGCAAGAATCTAAATCCTCAACTATCAAGTTTTGGCTTTCCTCCTGTACTGCTATGCTGCTCAAAGATACTTTCCAAGGGGACTCTTGCTAGCATCTTACTCCTTCAACAAAATCTGAATGTCCTCCACCATCCTTTCAAGCTCCAGTAGCGCCTATGTTGTTTTTCCTTTCTGTGAAGATCACTTGCATTGGCCTGCAATCTTCTGAGACATTGACAGTAATCACACAGCTAGACCTACTTCCTAATGTGCAATGGAACCTGGACACGCGATTCACAATTACTTGTACACTTGTTGTTTCTCAGATGGAACTTGTTCAGTTGCCAGTAGTTTCAGCTCTACAACTTGAAATCAAATGTTCAAGATCATAAAAACGTGACAAGGAGAGGAGAAGATGCAAGGGTTTGTCTATGGGTAACTAGCGTTATTTCGGAGTCTGCCTGGGTAAACGAGTGCACCTACAGAAGTCCTCCTATTTCCTATTTTACCTTAAGTTCCTCATGTTTATGACAGTTCCAGCTGGCATACCCAGTAGTTGCCCAGCGAAATTAATTATTGATCAGCTGAACTTATAGCAATTGGATCCATTAATCTAGGCAAAATGTACAAATCTTTTTGGTCCTTATTTTTTCCAAGAAGTAGAATATGTTACATTTCTCACTGACAGGTTCTAAGCTGCACACCTAGGTTCACAGCCATTGCTTTTCAACTTAAGGATGTTAGATTATTCTGTAAATTTAGAACTTCTACACACTGGAAATGCACTCTCCCTCACTCTACTTCAAACTCTTAGAATGAAGGAACAGAAATTCACTTGAAGGATGCAAGATCTCTGCTTTGTGAATGCAGTAGTTCGGAGAAAGTCTTGTAAGCGAGGGAACCTTCCTCCTACACAAAAGACTGCAAACGTAAGACTTGATAATTCTTCCAGTTCCGGCTCTAATGTTCACTAATGTAGGAGATGATTGTGGAGAAGTGAATGAAACTTCTAACTTCATGGATGACTACTGTCCCTGTGACCAGGTCATGACATAAGAAGGAAGACTGTCCTGGCTCTTCTTTGTGAAGTGTGTGTATTTTGTGATGACCCCCACATTCCACTTGCAGCAAAGCATCCTTTCTTTGCACTGACCCTTCATTGCACCTGATGTTGATGAATTTGTTTGGATCTAGTAAGTTTGAATACGTTTCTCTTGGGGTTTCCTTGAATGTATGTAGTCTCAGGTTTGTTTAGTGCTTCATTTGTGACTAGTGAGAAACAGGAAGGGCGCTACCTCACCTCTCTTTAATGTCCCAATGCACCATTCTCCCTGCTGCTGTAATTGCAGCAATCGTTGAAGCAACGTTTGTGTGTTGGTTTTGAATCACATTGTCTTCATGTGAGGAGGAAGGATTCTTTATGTCCTCTTCCTCTGGATCAAGCCAACTCCAGCAGGAAAGCTGTCCATCCCCTCATTTTGTGTTACAGTGAAAATACCTGCTAATAACATCTTTATGGCTGAATGCTACATCATATATATTTCCCCAGATGCATGTATCCTGTGGAAAGTATAGTATTCATGTCATGCACAAGTTAACCAGAGTACAAGTGCTTCCTTTGGGAAGTTAGTTTCCACAAAGCTAAACAAAACCTACTGTGAGAGACACCCATTAATGTTTGATTCTCTCAAAATGACTGCTGACACCATTGCATTTCATCAGTTGCATTTTATCCATCTGCCTCTGTATCTGAATATAAACTGGCAGTTGCAAGCTCGACTTTCAACTACAATGATGTTTTACACCAGTATTGTTAAAAAAAATGAACCGTGAGCAGGAAACGTGTATCCCTCCTGTTTTGGCAAGGGAAGATACTCCAGGAGCAGGAAAATTAACCAACAGCTTCTGAGTTCTAAATACAAGGAGGTTGAATGCCTGGTGTGCTGTGAACCTACCGTCTTCAGATCAGCTTGCAAGCCCTGCGGTGTCCCTGGCTGATGTGAGCACCTCTGCATGCAAAACACTGGCAAGTAGAGGGACTACCCCCACTACAACTGCCCAGCCTGACTCGAAGGTCATGATTTTCAAGAGTTGACCATTATCTTACTCTACCATGCTTTACTGTGAAAGGACAAGAACTACCATTACACCAGAGGGAGGCAGGTGAACAAGAAAAATGATAATTCAAGATGCAGCAGGCGTGGATCGTTCGTGAGATGTGGCCTGAATAAGGTATTCTGTTTACATCTCTGTGCACCCCTTGTTGTGACATTGCACAATGTGCAGTCTACCCACATCTGATTTTTCCAGATGTGTAAAAATGTGATCATGGCGTCTGTAACCTTGGTGCACTTGAAACTTACACCACGCTTGTGTGTGGTGCCCAAACTATTGACGCTTCGCTTACCTCCTCAAGTGTGGTCCACTATGTGCCTGCTCCATGTTCCTATACGTTTTTCAGAAACGTTGATCCTAATAGCTACAGACAAAATGCCATTTGGGTCTACATACCCACCTCCAGAGTGATGCTGAGCAATCCATATCCCCATGCCTACCACTTAACATGTTCTGTCCCTAAAACACCACACTGCAAACATACACACTCTCCAAACTCACACATTCAGTATACTACTGCAACCTGCTAAGAGATGCTAACACACTGGCACGTGTGACAGAACTGATTAAAACTGTATGATCTTTGTGCTAAATGCTCTGCCCTACCTGTGCCACTATGCATAGGTTGCTTGGCAGTAACAACAGTGACACTGCAAGGCCATATGTGCGAATAGAGTACCAAGAGTGCCCATTGTGGTACATTCGTATGGTAAGCTATCCTTTTTACCATGAACTTAGTAAGAACTATAGTATTATAAATGATTTCTAAAATGACATTTTAATGACTGAACAAAACAATTAGTGCATGCTATCGCTGTTTAACTGAAGCTGGCCTTGTCACCTCTGTACGATCCAAGTATAGACCTCGACCAAATGGAAGTACTTGGCAATTTAGTAATCTTGCAGTAGCATCTAACTGCTTTAGTTCCAGTGACAATATCCTTACTTGTCACAAGGATTGCCTATTTGCCCTTGAGAGTCATAGGCCAACACACACTTTCAGCCCTGTAACTTCGTTAAGGAGTGCAACACTTTTGGAATTGCAGCCATTCTCCTGTAACAGCACAGACTGGGGAATGTCAATGTTTGTCCAAAGATGAGAGAATAGTAGGGTGTCCTACAGAATGTTGATGGGTATGGTGTTCACAAACGCCCACTCAAGATCAGATCCGTGGGAATATATCCCTTGAGAGAAAGAGAGAGCTGCACACAAACATCTAATGCCCCAGCTCCAATGTGATTAGCCTAAGAGCAATTGTTTAATAAACCTGCCAAAATGTTTAGAGTCTAGGGCCTCATTTAACTTTTGGTGGGCAGAGTACTCCACCACAAGCATAGTCAATCTTCTCTGGTTACAGTGAGGTGGACCAAAATGCTTCTGCCGCCGGTGACCCAGTTGGCTCATCAGGCTGAACCCTTACATCAATGGTCCAATGGATCTGAGGCCATCAGTGTCAGTACATCAAACTGCCTGTTCAGTTTAGAACAGAATGTCTGAAGGATTTTCTTTGCTTTCCGGGAACAACAGTTTAAAGCCTGATGGTCCTGGACAGAAAAAAAAAATCACCCTTCGCTGAGAGAGACATCTCACAGGGTGTCAAAGTTATTAGTATTTTGTTTTACAAAAATGAACTCCTGCAAGGCCGGTGAGATCTCTAATTATGGCG
Organism: Pleurodeles waltl; assembly: GCF_031143425.1. NCBI lineage: Eukaryota > Metazoa > Chordata > Amphibia > Caudata > Salamandridae > Pleurodeles > Pleurodeles waltl. Next base: position 96,863,095 of record NC_090449.1, read on the forward strand.
GGGTTGCCCGCCAGAGTGGTGGAGCGGATGACGGCCACCCAGCACAGTTTCAAAGAGAACCATAGTCCCCTATTTGACAAAGGCCAGGCATTATGAAACTGGTTTCCAACCAGAAAGCAGAGCATAATTGTTTCAAATCATTTTCTTCATCTAATGGAAATTGAAATGGGAAGGATTTTTGAGCTGCCCCGTGCGCCGTACCTCGGTTTCCACATAGAAACCCACGGAGCATAGTAGAGAAAGGTCAAATACCGTTGCGTGCTTAAACAATATAGGAAAATAAATTACACGATGGTTATGGATGGTGAAGAATAATAGCTTGCAAACATCCTCAGGCCCCAGTTGCAAGGAAACATAACAAGCATTAATTTGTCTCTAAGCTAACCCGCTCAGACCCCCTCACGATAAGCAACGTATATTAAATGCAAACAGATGGCCTTCTGCTTTCTGTAGCTGTTGCTTTAAAAAAGCCTTTTGCACAACACCGTGAAGGATCTATTGAAAGATTATTAAATTCCAAAATATCCTATAGTTCATTTTGATTATCTTTGTGTCTATTTCTGGAATAAAACGTAAATTGTTTGAGTATGTGTTATTTATTAATTGTTAGAGACTTAAACCCTTTTCTGTAGGAAAGTATGCAGATGCTGTGCATGCATGGAGATGCATGCCTCAAACTGTAATGTTTGCCGAAGAGGCTGAATTCAGTGAATTTTTTTGTACTGTGTTGCTGTTTCAGCCGTCTTGTGGCTCCTGTGGGGACTGCAGAAACCTATAGCTTTATTAAGATTAGAACCTCTATGAAGACTCACATCTGCAGAGATCTGTCAAAGTGAGTGACCCAGGCAAGGGAGTTATGACATTGTCCACAGAATTGACTGGAGGACATACGTCGAAGCGATAGAGAATATATGGACATGATGAAACTGAGCCACAATATGGCCTTGCAGAAAACATTTGCTTGTTTTACCAAATAGAGGCAGGAATCTTAGGGCCTGATTTAGAACGTGGGGGACGGGTTTCTCCAAGTCATAATCGTGACAGATGTTCCGTCCACTGAAATGTAAATCCCATTCTGTTTTATGGGATTTATTCGGCAGATACGATATCCGTCACCGTTGTGATGGAGTACCCCGTCTTCCATTAGGCCCTCAGTCGTCTCTGGTGAGAGATTAATCCACTGAAAAAGAGCAGTTATTTTCCATGAATAACACAGTGTAAAAGAATGGCTTTCAGTCTGTCTTATTCCAGTCAAAGGCAAAGTGGTTTTGTGTGGATCTATTCTTATTCTCGGACCCCATAATAGTGTGCAGCATCAACCCATCCTTTCTGACAGAATTGATGGCCGAGAATGGGATATGCACAACTGCTTCTGTACTCAGAAGATTAACTAATCTGCAAGTTTCTCTGTTCTGAGAGTAGAGATACTTCTTGCGCCCTCCCACTTCCTGAACATAAAACGTGGTGAATCCAGGGGTGGATGACATGTCACATTATTTGGTCGCCAACAGAGGGATGAACTCTGATTTACTATTACAGATAGGGGAAAACCCATCTTTAAAATCACATTTTGTGGCCGCTCTGTCTCATGTTCAACAAATCCAGAGCCAATTTACTCTGAGAAGTAACATAGTTGTATCCATCCATCAATCCACCCACCCATCCATCCTTCTGCCCACCAAGCAATCAGTCCACCCATTCATCCATGCACCCACTCATCCATCCATCCTTACTTCCTCCCTTCCATCCATCCAACCATCAATCCGTCCATGTACAAAGACGTGAAAGGGGTTTCCAGGAAACATCAGGTTAAGGTCCTTGGAGGTGAGTGAGGCAGCAATATGCCACGATATAATTAAGCAAGTTGGCGAGATACTGCTATAATTGATAGATTAAGAGGGTTTTGGAGTGCCGTGGGGAACAGCATCAGAAGAGTTGGGATTTAATTTTGTATTTTATATGACACCCTAAAACACTTCCCTCATTACCTTTTGTGTTGTATTTACAGCACTTGATATGGTGATCTTTCAAGAAAAGGGGCATGTGGCGCAGAAATATAATATAACATTGTGTATGATTGGGTCCATGAACAGCCTGTTGTAAAAGTGTCTGCACATGTGACATTGCCAATGACAAGTGCTGCTCCTCTATGAAATGCTTGCAACATCTCATTTGAAGCCATCCCTTTAACACCTGACAACCTTTTGTATGGTCTGCAGCCAAACATTTTTTACTTCTCCTCTATGCCGGAATTAGTTTTTGTTTGTCTTAGGACTCTGCACACTTTACCACTACTAACCAGTGATAAAGTGCATGTCCTCACTCCTTTAAAGATAGTAAAATTAGCTTACATTCAATTGTCACATTTAATCTACATATAATCTTTAGTACAGTTGTACTACCTCTATCCAGTGCCTGTAAATTAAATGCTGCTTGTGGGCCTACAGCACTTATTGTGCCACCCACTTATGTAGACCTTTAAAGCATTTTTCAGGTCTGCCGTTGCAGTCTGTGTAGAGTTTTACACTGCCAATTTGACTTGGCAAAATAAACCTCTGACAAATCTATATTTATTTATATAAGTTTATAAAATCAGGGCAGGTATGTAGATGAAAAGGGAGATTAGTCCAATGGTATGGGGCCATGTATGAAAAGGATCTATCTGCCCCCAGATCTTGAGGTGCAAATGTGTGAGGTCTGCAAGATCGCTTGTTTGAGGACACTAGCTGTCTGAAGAGCTAATAATGACTAGGGACCTAATTTCGATTCCGGCAGACGGGTTCTCCGTCACAATGATGACGGATAGCTCGTCCACTGATCTATAAATCCCATTTAATTCTATGCAATTTATATTTTAGCGGGCAGGCTCTCTGTTACAGTTGTGACGGAGTAACTTGTCCATCCAAATCTAAATCAGGCCCTTAGTCTTGGTTGCAGATAGGCGGGATGGGCCTTGTAAAGTGCCTTATGCATCAGCCAGCAGAGTTTGAAAACAGACAGCTTCCTGATAGGCACCCAGTGCAGTTTTCTTAAAATGGGAGTAGGAGATGACCATGTCGGTAGATTGCAAATCAGCCATGCAGCTGTGTTCTGCACTAGGCATAGGTTGAAAACTCCACTCCGCTCTCGGAGTTTTTGAAATTCGGGCACTTCGCACTATGCGCAGTAGCACAGTGTTCCCGAGTTCTGCCTTCTGGTGCAAAGTGAGTTTTTGTTTTCATGCACAAGAGCAACATTTGTTTTTGGTGCTCGCTCACGAGTGCCACAATGTTCGCAGGCTCTAGCAAGTACACGTGAGATTTCACACCCGCTAATGGGGCTTCTGGCCGCAACGGTGCAGATATAGTGCAGCTCGTGAGTGTGATTGCTCCTCGAATAGGTTTTCTACTCAAAATAGGTTTTCAAGTGGATTTTCTTCTCCTATGGACTGTTCAAGTTCAAGTTGTTTTTTTAGTATGAGAATCCTTTTTTTAAACTTTTTTTTCCAACAGGAGCAGCTATGGTGCAGTCTTTCCCGAATAACAGCGTAAGCAGACATTGCATGGTTGCTTTTTAAACAGAAATAGGCTTCATTAGGAGTTGGGTGGTTGGACGCCAGCAGCCTCACCACTGCCATATTACGATGGTAGAAACACTGTGGCGTCACTGGCCTCGACTCCTTCAGGGAGCCGAGGCCACTGCCATCCCACAGGCGGTGCCCCCAGCACCCTCGGAGTGCTCACTGCCATATCAAACAGTACGCATTCTGGGGATGCTGACAGGGGGGCCCACAACATTGTCACCGGCTGGTAATAGAGCACTGCCTGCACAGCGGAACTGCCATGAAAAGGCTGGCAGAGAACAAGGTTTGAATCAGCAGGGCGGTGCTGAGTTCAGCGTCACCCTGGCTGATTGCAAACTGCACTGCTGTCAGTCCGTCTGGATCTAGGATCCTGGCGGGGGCAGCGGTAGGTTGGCAGATCTGACTGCCAACCTGGTAATGTGGTGGTTGGAGTGCCACAACTGCAGCAGTCTGACAGCCATCAAGGCATTGGCAGTCCTGGGACCGTCAATACCGTAATCTGGCCTAAAGTGTTAACTTAAAAAATGTGCAGAGCTGTTCTATGCAAAAATCTATATTACAACTACTGATAAAAATATAAAAACTGTTTTTCAGTACTTTATATTGTTTAAGGTTTAAAAACTGTAAGTGTAAGTAGTGTATAAAATATGATTATTAAACATTACTGTAGAACATGTTCATAAACACTGTATAGCAAAAAATAAAAATGTATGCACACTGCATCTATATCATTTGTGTAATTGTAACTATTCTGAAATAAAAAACAAAAATTCCTGGTCCTCACCTACATTTATCATTGGGACCAATCGGGACCAATGGAGATCAACATGTCGCAGTCGGACGCGGTGGACCAGACAGCTATTGAATGTTGGAAATTACCATTTTTTGTGTGGTATTCCCCAGAATTTTCCCTGACGTGTTTTTTTTTGGCTTTAGGACTCTGCACCCTTTATTACTCCTAACCAGTTGTAAATTGTTGTGCTCCCCCTTGAAACATGATAAAATTGACATACAACTTATTGGAATGTTTGATTTACTTAGAAGTCCTCCTTATGTAGTACTGCATGTACCCAGGACCTGTAACTTCAGCGCTACTAGTGTACTGAAATACTCACTGTGCCACCCACAACAGTAGCACTGTAAAGCACATCTTTGGTTTGCCACTGTAGTCTGGATATGCAGGTTTTTATGTGCCGAATCAACCTGACAGTATCACCCATGTGACAGACCTAAACCTTCTTTTTACATATTTATGTCACCTATAATTGCCCTATAAGCAGGGTGCATGGCATTTAAAAGCAGCACATGTAGAAGTTAATGTTACCCATGTCCTGGCAGTGAAAAGGCCCAAAAGCCCTTTTCACTATTGCCGAGGTTAGCTGCCCTATAGGAAACAACTGGATTCCATTATAACACCTTGTAGTAATAATTTTGAGTTGACAGTAGCTAAAACTATAATTCAAAGACTCATTTTAATAGATATTCAAAATCCAATTAATGGTAAATTCCAATTTTGTCTAACTATGTTGGGAATTGTACTTTCAGGAAAGATACCTGTCCCTCCCTAAACATCTGTAGGTCCTTCTGCCGGTATTCAACTGTCACCAGACTGCTGTTGGCTGCCTGGTGGTTGTATGTGTGTTGCTCCCAGACAGAGGACAAAGGGTTTGGATGCAGAGAGGTGCTGACCATCCCTTAACATGATGACCCGGGGGCTGTGTCCAAGGACTAGTAACACTTCAAAGAGATCTACCCTTTCACAGGCAGATGAACCTGATAACAGGAGGTCAGCCCCCATTCTTTGTCCCTCTAGTCAGCTTGTCTCTAATCCCAATGTGAGTTGAAGATGCCCAAGACCCAGTTTAGAGTGACCATAAGGGAAGGTTTGCCCATTGGCATACCCAAACCTCTGGATATCCGCAGGGAGCACTGATAATGAAAAGAAAAGGCCTACCATGTTGGGTTTAGGTTGAGAGGGACAAGGTGGGCTAGTTTACAGGAATACACATAGAAAGTACTGTAAAAGTGGGTAGAGTCACTTCTGAGAACTCTTAACCCATTTGCAAGGGCACGGCAAGTGGTTAGCCCACCCTCAGACTGGCACTGTGAATAAATGTGCCATTCCCAGTACCCTCTTCTCAACTTTTCAGGACCTGACGGGAATTACAAAGATTACCCTGCTCTCTGAAGAACCAGAAGGATAACTGGGCCTGTTTGCCTTGAACCCACAACTGCAGAAGTGACTCCAAATGTCAGTCAGCTGCTCTCCTGTTTGTGCTACAGGGCTACAACAAGCCTCTAGAGGCCTTTTCTTGCTTTCCACGTAACCATTCCAAACTTGATGCCGAGTATTGACCCTGACAACCTTCAGCGACACACACAACAGTATACATTTTTTAATATAAACACATTTATTAAAATTTATATTTTACATTATATCATTTTGTGTTAATAATGGTTTTAATGTACTATTATGTAAAGCATATATGATTTGGCCAATAAATACAATATAAAAAATGTAAACCCCCAAAACATGTTTACTAAAATGCTATAAACGTTAGAGTTTAAAAATAAAAACAAGCAAAACAAAATATAATACAAATAATAATATAAAATATATCTAATTACTATTTAACCAATATTAGGAACAGTATTGTAGTCTAGGAATATTGGATATACTATTCGCACTCCAGTCTGAGCAACAGTAGAGAAAGTGTTAGACATCAGAGGAGTTAGATTTACTATCCCTACTCCAGTCAGCACAACAGTAGGGAAAGTGTTGGACTTTGGATGAGTTGGATATTCCTACACCAAACAGCACAGCAGTAGGGAAAGTGTTGGACTTCGGAGGGGTTAACTTTACTTTTCCCACTGCAGTCTAAGCAACAGTAGGGAAAGTGTTAGACTTCAGATAAGTTAGATTTCTCTTTCTACTCCAGTCTAAGCAGCAATGGGGAAAGACAATTCTGTCTCCTGATATTTTGAACTCAATATTTTGTCTAAATACTCTGCCTCACATACGTTGCTACACAATCTTTTTCTCTGCTTCGTGTCTCTAGTTATACGGTTCTTTTTATGTGTCTATCAATCTTCTGTAACTTGCTATGTCCCATTCTTCTCTTACTTTCCATGGTCACAGGTAACTGCCTCGTGAGAGAATCACAAGGCAATAAAAGTAAAATTCCTCAGAGCATCACTTTCATTTTAAAAGTTGCAGCACGTACGCCAGTAGTGACATGGAATATATTGGAGATCACTGACATATGGCAACCAAAGCTACAATTTCAAGTTCTATGTGCATAATGCTTATTTTAGTAATTGCACTAGTCAATCAAATATCTAACAAATGCCCTTGGTATGTTTTCCTACAATGGGCGTAACAAGCTGGCTACACACTGAATTATACATAAAATATTGATGTTTCAACTAAAAAAATCTAAATCCAAATAGAAATGGCTTTATCAGTGCCTGTTTAAGCTTTCTTTTGGTACCTTTTGGCTGTGGGACACCAGTCAGCATGAGCGTTCAGCTATTTTTCTGTCAGTGGCAGCCGGTAAGTTTAGCAGGGAGGGTGGAGGATGGGACACACATGCACACATACACCCTCACTCACACCCATCCATTTGCACACATGCGCACATACATTCATTCACAAAATTCACTCTCTAATATTCATACATGTACGCACACACCAAACATTTTAAAAAAATCACAGTTACCTGCCAAACTCTGCCTTAGAGGTCCCAGGAGGGTTGGGACTGCTGCTTTCTCTCATTGGCTGATTGGGGGGCAGCAGTCCCTACCTTGTCACAGAGTGGGATGGAGTCAGTGAGATTTGCTAACCCCACCCAACTCTATTATGAGGAGTCAGTGATTAACACTCAGCTCTGGGCACTTCAAGGCTTAAAATTGAAAAACACAGTTCCGAGGCAATCAGTGATGCTCCACCTCATCACGGGTGGGAGGGTCTTGAGGTGCTTTGCTAAACAGAATGGGTAACACCGATAGAAGCTATGACATCTTCAGCCCAGCAAAGTATAGCTAAGGCAGCCAGAAGATTGTGCGTTTAGAGCATTTCTAGCTCCTGGCTGCCTGACCTGAAAATAAAGTGGGTCTGTCAGGCATTCTTCTGGTTGGGCAAAAGGTGAGGGGGCAAGGCCGCTCCTTCAGCTATGACGAGACACTGTTGTTTTGCGTACCCCTGTTTCAGAAGGTTTAACATGCAATTCAATATTGTTTGGCATCTTGAGGCTTGAATGAGGCAAAAAACGGTAATTAATGCAAGGTTGCTCCAAGCAGGGGTCCTAAAATATATCTTGCCCCAGGCCACACAAATCCTTAAGATGTCATTGTCTTCAAGCCTTGCTTTCTTCCTGTAGTTTTCACACCTTACTCAGAAGCAACTAGGAGGTTTAATGTATTACTAATGGTGAGGATGAGATAAATCCTAAGATGTCATTTGGGGTAAATGAATGTGTAATGTCACGTCCAGAACCCGTGGCATTTTGGAGAGTTGATATCCATGGCTAAGGCATCTCACTTCTTGAAACAAGTGCTAATACTGATCCTCTTCAAGCGCCAGTTAGAGAATGGCAGGCAAATAGGTGAAACGTCTTCTGTTCCTCTATAAAATACTCAGGGGACATATATGCCCATATTTATCAATATTTCATGCAACACAGCAAACCAACTTACTGAGTGAAAGGGCAGGAATGCACGGTATTTAATATTATACATTGCATTCCTGCTCTCTTTCTGTGCTGGTACACAAACTGCTGCCTAGAGCCAATGAGGCACCCTTGCACCATGGTGCAAGGGTGCCTGCTTTGGAGACAGGATTGTTTTGGTGCAATAAGGTTGACCTTCCTGTACAATTACAATCATCAGAGACATTTACCTCTTTTTATGTCTGGTGCACAATACAGCACACTTAGAAAGAGGAAACAACAAGGAGAAATAAAGATATCTCTCCTCGTTGCACCTCTGGTGGGGATGCATACAATTCTGACCCATTCCGAGGTATGCCTGTGTTGGTAAATCTGGGAATGTGACAGAATGCATGGATGGATGAATGAGAACACCCACATCCCACCCATGGCACACCTCTCTGCCATAGAGCAATGCACGGCAGGGATTTGTGCTGCCTTGGTTACTCTAAATGTATCAAGCTGCGCAGACCACCTTGTGTGACTTGATAAATCTCATTTAGGTTTTGTGTGACCCTTGCATCTCCTTGTTCGCCACGCAATTCCAGTTTGGACTCAACCAAATGCAAATCAGTCTTGTCCCTGATCCCCATGGGAACAGTCTAGCCCAAACTGCCAGGTCAGGTCCTCCCTGGACTGGAAACAAACACCCTGGGACCAGTTTCTGGGTTTCACACCACATCAGCCAGACTTGCTTGGATCCAGTGTCAGATCGAGTAGGGGACCCACGTTTGGGCACACTCTTCCCACTTAGTATGACAAATGCAAAAAGAACAGAGGATGGATAGAAAGCTAAAAAATGTCAAACATCACCGCTCGTCATAGATATGGGCCTAAATCCATCATTTTTTTCTTGTCACGCCACTTTAGTTTGGACCCAGCCATATGCAAATCAATCTTGAACCTGCCGCCCATAGGAACAATCCAGCCCAAACTGCCCAGCCAGGTCCTCTCTGGACTAGCTTGAATATGGTGGCATAGCAAGCACGGGACCCATGTCTGGGCATACCCTTCCCACTTAGGTTGACAAATGCAAAAAGAACAGATGATGGACGGAATGCTGAACAATGTCAAACATTTATCCACATTTGCAGATCCGGGTCTAAATCTATAGTTTTTTGCTCACTATACCATTCCAGTATGGAACCATCCATGTGAACAGTCCAGCTATGCAGAGCAGGGTCAAGACTCATTTCTATATGTCTAGGTCCAAACTGAAGTGGCATGGTCGTCAAAAAAATCATTGCTTGTGCAGAGATTAATTCAAGCAATCCATCCATCAACTTTTTGTATTTGCTGCCCTAAGTGCGCTGGGTATTCCCAGACATGGGTCCTTGGCTCACTGTGCCACTAGAACCAAGCTATTTCTGGATGAGGAGCCCTGATTAGGGTGAACCCAGTTCTAGGTTGCTTGTGTTCACATTCAGGGAACACCTGGCTTGTCAGTTCAGGTTGGACTGAACTCTTGTGGAGCAGAGTCAGGACTGATTTGCATATGGCTGAATCCAAACTGAGGTGGCATGAAGGGCAAAAAATGATGTATTGAGACGTGCCTGGAACGATTGCTAGTGTCTGAGTTTTAATTCAAGCATTCCATCCATCACCTTGTTGATTTATGAATAGCATATGCAGTTCAGTGCACCACTGATGCTGCTTCCAAAGAATTTTCATTTTACCGAAATTACATTTTTTAGATTGACTCATCTTTATGTGGTCGTGAGTTCTAGGGGCCTGATTCGCACTTTAGTGAAATTTTATGATTATTTGGTATTCACGAACACATTTTACTATCTGTATGACTGCAGAGTCTCTGCACGCATTGCAGAGACTCCACACATAAAAATACAGGACTGTCAACACATAAAAATATAGGACTGTCCTTTCTTTTTATGTGCGAAGTGTCCACCACAAGTATGGAGACACTGCCGGCAGTCATAAAGGTACTACTCCTAATATTTGTTTATGAACACCAAAAAGTCGTAACTTAACGAAAAGTGTAAGTTTACCTTTGTAAATCAGGCCCTAAATACTTATCTATCACCAACTATATTACAATTGAGGCAAACCCCAGTAAAAGTGTCTCTACTATGGTAACTTAATGGAAGTATAAAGCTTTCATGCACTTTCTCCAATTACTTAGTCCCTCCTTTAGGCTCCGTCAAACAAAATGTTACTGGAAGGGTGGGCTCACTGAACTGAATCTCATGGCATTAGATTTATATTGCAATGGCAGGTCGTGAATAATGTTTTAGTAAAATGATTCCTGATTTGCAGGTGACCTTATAGTCTAGCCAAGCTTACTGCACTCTAATATATCACACATTAAATGCTGCATTCGCCACAAGGATAATGCACAAAAAAAAGCCACTGAACATTTTTCAGTCAATCTGTGTTCTAGAAATTCCTGACAGAGGCTAATGGAATTTTCCAGAGGATTTTTTGTGGACCACGGGGACAGTGAAGTTCTCGACTAAATGATAACACGTTGCTTCTTTTCACCAGGTTTTGAATCAAATACTCAAAAATGTATGTGGCAAGTTTATGTTAAATGCGCTTATTCTGCCGAGGCGGCCTCTAGGCACTAAGAGATTGAGAAGAAAGGTTGCAGCTGCAGTCAATTATGGTTTGTGCTGTTGTTCAATTTAGATTAATTTGATATTAACGAAGCCTTAATGGTTGCTAACGTGTGCTTAACGAATTAGGTGAAGCCTCCCTGCCAGTGATGGAAGAAGTGTGTTCCGCTCTCTGACAGCACAGGCCCAAAAAGCACGACCACCGCATTGAACGCTTAAACTTTGGCATCTATGGCATGGCCTTATTTGCTGAGCTCCAAAAAGTACCTGTTTGTGTTTCTTTAAAGTTTACTGAGGAAGGCAGGTCCCCTTTGATTGAGTGTCGTGAGCTGTACAAATCGGCTTAAACTGAACGCACTTTTTCACTGGGAGGCAGTTCAAAGCACGGGGAGACGCAGAGAACTGTTATGCCCAGCCCAGTTTGAGGTCCATATTTATCTGATTTGATACAACTCAACCCAGCAAGACACCCTGCTGCATGAAAGGGAGAGGGCAAGAATGCGCTGTATTTAACGCTATATGTCACATTCCTGCACCATGGTCCAAGGGTGTCTGCGTTACAGGTAGGATTTTTTGGTGCAGGGTGGGGCACCTTCCTGTACTAAAACAATTATCTGAGGCTTTTTCCTCTTTCTTAGTGCACTGCAAAAAAAAAAGGAGGAATAAACATATTTTTCCTCATTACCCCTCCCCTAGGGAGGTATAGCTTTCTGACGCATTCCCAGATCTACTGTTTTAGTGAATCTGGGAATGCTTCAGAATTCATGGGTGACTATGTGCGAGCACCCACACTCCACCAATGGCATGCTTCCCTGGGGAAGAGTAACGAAAGGCAGTGACTTGCATTGCCTTGCATTACTCCAGATTTACCAAGCCATGCAGGGCTACACATGGTGACCTCATGATCTTGGTAAATCTCATTTAGGTTTTGCGTCACCTTTGCTTTACCTTACGTGGTGCAAGGACAACACAAGACTTTGATAAATATGGCCCTGAATTTTTCAGTGGGGACTCAGAAATCAGTAGTTACTTTCAGTAAAGTAAGATTGATATTCCTACACGCTAACGAACTCTTTTATGCAGGGCGGGCTTTAGCGCTGGTGGCACCCGATGCAGCAATCTTATTTGGTCCCCTGCTGACCTCCTTCTTTTCCAAACTGCCACGCCCCACCAGTGCTTTTCTCCATGGTCCCTCTCTCAAATGCCTTTCATTTGTTTTATAGCGCTACTCATACCAGTGTACAGTGTCAGAGCACTTTACATTACACACATATTATATAGTGACAATGAATCATACATGTGTAAATCAGTCTACAGGAAATATTACATATGACAATGAGGATCACAAGGTGTAGTAGTCACCAATACTGGTAGGCAATATTTTTAAAGAATCTTTGGTCTGTAGAAGCACAAACTCAGGATTTAAAACATACCACAATGGTTGGCTTTACTAATGAGAATGTATTTCTACCCAAATGAACACTTTTCAGCAACACTAGGATAATGAAAAACTGGGGGAAAAACCTAATGTTCTAACCTATAACATACAATTTGCAGGAAACTCTTTGATGACAGTTCATAGCTCACTGTGCTATAATTGTAATTGTAATTGTAGTTATATAGCTCTTACTACCCCTGACGAGGCATCAAAGCACTTTTCGGCGAGTAGCATGCTACTCTGAAACCCCAAAGGATTAATAGTGGATTAGTATAGGGAAATAGGAGTACGGTATTAGTATTAGTTAAGGGAGGTCGAGTTAATTTGAGAAGAGGACATGTGTGTCTGTTAGTTGATTTGAACAGAATAATGGGGGGATAGAGGAGAGAAGAATCCAGAAGTGTCAATTTGGAGATCATAGTAGTAAGATGAGGTTGGGGATGAGTAAAGGAGAGGTGGAGGATGTAAGAGTCTGTAGAAAGGTATTAGAAAGTTCACAGTAGTTAAATGGGTTTTGAGACGAGTCAAAAGAGAGATAATTGAAGGAGAATTTAGTAGGGTTGTTTGGAAGTTCCTAGTCGTAAACTGAGGCCTTAGGGTGAGCCAGGAGGGGTAGAGCAGGGAAGAGTCTGGGAAGGGTTATTTTGAAGAGCATAGTAGTAGAATGGGTTTGGGATGAGTCAGAGAGTGGAGATAGAAGCTAGATTGATAGAGGTTTAGGGTGATGGTCAGACAGAGTAAAGCTTTCGAGAGAGTAAAATGTTTTTTTTCCTCTTGTACAGTAGGATTGGAGTTGTAAATATATAGATACATGATTACATAATCACGGGAATACATCTCTAAGGATTGTAATAAATTGATATTTATCGTATAAACACAGGCTTTAAAGAGTTACTTCGTTTGAAGTTAATTTATTTGTGTAGTTTTATAACAGTATTTTATCTTTCCTCAACATTCAGTAGTGAAATGCTTGTAAACAAATAGTTAAGGTAATAGTTATCTATTGTGATGGATAAAATAAAAACAGAGACTCAAAAGCATCTAATCAAGCAACTTTTATAGAAACTATGTAATGACCTATGATCATGTCAAGTGTAGAATAATATACACACACATATATACATATATATACATTCAAACATACACATATCCATAATTTATATAAACATACATACACCTGCACATACAAATACATACATTCATGCATTTAATTGAAGTAAAATATACATTTGTTAAACAGGCCTAAAGAGTATATATTTTAAGATACACATAATCAAATTACAACATGTTTACGTACACAAGGATATGCAGTCCGTTGCTATTTGAGTATGGTGGTTATGTAGGGAAAAGCCAACTCTTGAGTAGTCTTTTGAAGATAAGACAGTTATCCGTGGATCTTATGTTTGGGAGTATTGAATTCCATAATATGGCCGCTTGAACAGAGAAAGATGTACCACCTTTTGTCTTCTTTTTGTATGGTGGTATTTTGAGGCGTGGTGCCAATCCTGAGCGGAGGTTTCTTTATTGAATGTATTTGTTGATTTTATTCCTGATGAAAAGCGGTCCTGTTCCATGTATTGCTTCATGGATGATACAGAGCAGCTTGAAGGAGGATCTTCTGGCAATATAGGGCCCGCAAGGTGGGGTAGGTGTGAGCTTTTGGCTTTACATGCAGGAATAGTCTGGCAGACAAGTTCTGAATGTGTTGTAGTTTTTTCATAGCAGATAGAGATGATCCATGGTAGAGGCTATTGGCATAATCCAGTTTAGATAGTACAAGAGAGATAGTAGCCTGCACCTTGTGTGGAAATCCGAGGTGGCGGAAGATGCATTGTAGATTTTCCATTGTAATTAAGCTTGATTTTGCTAATTTGTCCACTTGAGCATTCATCGTTAACTTGGAGTCCATGGTAATTCCAAGGTATCTTACTTCCTTAGATAGTTTAGGCGGTGGCCCCAAATCTTCAAGGCAGGCGCAGAGTGTGTCATAATTTTTCCAATTGCCACATGTGAATATTTCTGATTTGGAAGCATTCAGTTTGAGATAGCTCCATGTCATCCACTGATCAACAGCTCTGAGGCAAATGAAGATTTGGGAATTTGCGTTGTCTTTGGGGCATTCTAGTTTAAGGAGCATCTGCATAGTTATAGCATGTGACCAGAAACTCATTGCTAATTGTTGGTAATGACATCATGTAGATGTTGAAAAGCATGGGTGAAATGATTGAGCCTTGAGGGACCCCTGCTTTTGTGATGTAGGGTTTAGATGAGAAAGGGGGAATGTGGATGACCTGCAGGACTCAGCACTCTTGGATGCCTCCCAAGAGCATGTCGATAATCTGGTAATGTACTTCCAACAAAAGGTAGAAGACATCTACTCCACCCTCCCTATAGCCACGGCCCAGGCTCAAGAGGTGTTGGAACAGAGGTCCTTGGTCCACGCAATTCTTTCAGATTTTCTACCAGTATCTGAAGAAGCGGTGACCAAATACCTTACTGCAATTAAATCAGGATCCCCCCTGGATCCTGCCCCTCCTCAGGTGCTGACATTAGGTGCTCCAGTGACGGAGATGTTATCCCGAACCTGCTGAACTCCTCATTGTCCTCGAGGATAGTACCAGAACTATGGAAACATGCCATTGTTAAACCACTTTTGAAAAAACCCAACAGTGACGCCACAAAATTAGCAGCTATAGACCTATTTTGTTGCTACCTGTTCTCGCCAAAATGGTTGAAAAGCATGTCAACACTCAACTTTCTTGTTTCTTGGAGGACAATAATATTCTCCATACCACTCAGATGGGTTTCAGACCGCTCCATGGAACCGAGGCAGCTTTATTTGCCATCACAGAAGAGGCTAGAAGGTGTCTAGACCAGGGTTCGGAGACAGCTATCATTCTTCTGGACCTTAGCGCTGCTTTTGATACTGTAGACCTTGATATTCTACTTGACAGGATACAAGGGACTGGAATATTAGGGCATGCATTAGAGTGGATCACCTCCTTTATTAAGGGTAGATCGTATCAAGTCCTAGATAGATCATACTTTTCAAAGCATGTTAATAATAGCCGTGGTGTGCCGCAGGGGTCCTCTCTTAGCCCCACCTTATTTAATATTTACATTTACATCGCAGAAATAGTTAAGCCTTTTGGGCTGGCGTTGGTATACTATGCAGGCGACACACAACTAGCAGTATCACTATCAAATGACCGTAGTACTAATGGCCCGGCACTGGGGCCATGCCTCCAAGCGGTGGCGTCATAGATGTCCCTAAGCAAGTTGAAACTTAATGACAATAAGACAGAAGTGATGACATTTGGAAATCACTCACTACCCATTTCTAATCCATCTATTATGGAGAACCTAGGTAACTTGCCACCCCCCAAAGCACTCATTAAGAGTCTGGGGGTATGGCTTGATCCGCAACTATCTATGATGTATCAAGCTAATAAAGTCTCTGCCACCTCTTTTGGCCTCCTTAGGCTTTTAAGGAAGATTTTTACAATCCTACCTTTAGTAGCCAAAAGGGTCATTATACAGCCCTTGATTGGTTCACGTCAGGATTATGGAAATGCTCTGTATATTGGAGTGCCTGGATTTGTGGTAAAAAAGTTGCAGGTAATTCAGATTGCTGCAGCCCGCTTGCTTCTAAACATTCCGAGACATGAATCAGCAAAAGCAGGAATTTCCTCTCTCCACTGGCTGCCTGTGGCCAAACGGATAGAATTGAAGATGCTATGCCACATTCATAGAGCATTGCACAATAGAGGTCCGACATTACTGAGGTCACTAGCCTCCTTCTACCTACCAAGCAGGAAGCTTAGGTCCTCCACTGCATATTTAGCGGTGATTCCTAGAGTGAAGAAGGCCAGGTGGGGGGGAAGATCCCTAGCTTATAAGGGGGCAAAGTTATGGAACTCCTTACCATTGAGCTTACGCATCAACAACCATGAATTAACTTTCAGGAAGGCCCTGAAAACATGGCTGTTTAAGGCATAGTCCTTTTCCTCTCCATATATCGACTGCAAGTGTCCGAGCTTGCAGTGCTGGAAGTCCTTCAGGTAGCCATGTGCTATATAAATTCACATAACATAACATAACATCACATAACATAACATTAGTTCTGTTTTGAAGGTCGGATGTTATACAGCCAAGAGCAGTCTCCTCTACTCTTGCTTCACAGAGTCTTTGTATTACAGTGTCATGGTCAACTGTGTCAAAGGAAGCTGAGAAGTACAGGAGAAGTACTGTAGCAACTCCGTTGCAGTCTACTATGTTTTTAAGATCATCCCAGATAGCGATGAGGGCAGATTCAGTTCCTCTTCCTGGACGGAATCCAGCTTGGTAGTCAGAAAGTATGGCGTTATCTCCAATGAATTGTGACATCTGGGTGAAAGCTGCTCTCTTATCAGTTTGCCCAGGAAAGGACCATTTGTAACCGGTCTGAAGTTGTTGGGGTATTGCGGGTCCAGGTTTGTTTTCTATAATAACGGGCATATGTATGCCTTTTTAAGATCTTCAGGAAAGATTCCTGTAGATAAAGAAGTATTGATGATTCTTCTTACTGGTGTGACAGCAGAGGTAGATGAAACAATATTCCTAATGAAGTGTGTGGACAAGGGTCAGAAGGGCAGCCGGAAGTCTGCTTGCTTTGACCAGGTCCATTAATTCACTTTGTGATATTTGTTTGAAGGAGTGCAGAGGCTGGGTTGACTTAGTCTTGGAGGGAATGTTTGGAAATGGGTTGGTGCTGGTGGTTTTCCTTTCTTTTAAATAGAAGTCCAATATGTCTGCCTTGGTTGTATAATGATTTGCTAGTTTGTCTGCAAAATCGTGACTAATGGGATGAGTTCCATCCATGCATTTAGGTTTGCGAAATTTGTTGAGAATTTTATAAAATTCTTTATTTGCATATATAGCATTTTGAATTCTGTTAGTTGCTGTTTTTAGCTTTTTTGATTGCTGATTTGTATATTCTATTAAGTTTGCGTATCCGAAGTTTGCCTTGAATGTTGTTTGATTTGAGCCAGCTTTGTTGCATCATTCTGATATGTTGTTTTATTTTTTTACCTCTGTCTTTCTCCAGGGTGCTTGTTTTATTTTGTTCTGTTTAGTTTTTCTTCGTGGTTTTAGAATATCGAAAGCCTCCTGTAGCCACTTGTAAAGTTTATGAACAGAATGTATTGCTTCTAGATCTGTGATGGCTGTTAGTTGTGTTTCTAAGTGTTCAACATTGAGTTTGTTCCATGGTTGATAGGTGGATGTACGTAAGGTGGTCTAGGATGTGTTTTATGTTGGAAAGTAACCAAATGGTGGTCTGACCATGTGACTGGTGTGATGCGTTGAACGGTAACTAGCTATGGGTTTGCAAAAATGACATCTAGAATGTATCCAGCGCTGTGTGTAGGATTGTGTACAATCTAATGTGGGTTCAATGTGACAAGGCCAGTGATGATAACTTTTGGACAGGGCATATTGGGTTTGTCAAATTAAATGTTTAAGTCCCCAAGAATGCATACGTTGGAGTATAGTGTAAGAAGGTTTGAAACTGTGTCTTGGAATATATCTGGAAATTTAGAATTGCTAGGTGGTGGCTGCAAAGGAGGAGGAAGTTACAGGAGGAAGTTGGTGGGCCTCACAACCTTGTATGGAGATGCTGTGTATTATGCTGAGATTTATTGCTTGTTTGAATATAACAGCTAGTCCACCTCCTTTTTTGCCTACATGGTTTTGTGTGATGGTGTGATAGCCCAGAAGAACAGCTTCATGCAGCACTGGGGCCATGTTATCTCCCAACCATGATTCAGTTAAGAGTGAGTCAGGCTGTGTGTCAGTGAGTAGGTCGTAGATGTGGTACTTGTTTTTACAGAGTGATCGAGCATTTATGACTAGGCAGTTTAGGGATTGTGGGGGTCATTCCGACCCTGGCGGTCATGGACCGCCAGGGCCGGGGACGGAGGAAGCACCGCCAACAGGCTGGCGGTGCTTCAGGGGCAATTCTGACCGCAGCAGTAAAGCCGCGGTCAGAAAAGGGAAACTGGCGGTTTCCCGCCGGTTTTCCCCTGCCCCAGGGAATCCTCCACGGCGGCGCTGCAAACAGCGCCGCCATGGGGATTCCGACCCCCTTCCCGCCAGCCTGTTCCTGGCGGTTTACACCGCCAGGAAGAGGCTGGAGGGAACGGGTGTCGTGGGGCCCCTGGGGGCCTCCTAACAGGGCCGCATTAAGATTTTCAGTGTCTGCAAAGCAGACACTGAAAATCGCGACGGGTGCCACTGCACCTGTCGCACACCAGCAACTCCGCCGGCTCCATTCGGAGCCGGCTTCATCGTTGCTGGGGCTTTCCCGCTGGGCGGGCGGGCGGCCTTTTGGCGGTCGCCCGCCTGCCCAGCGGGAAAGTCAAAATGACCACCCTCCGGTCTTATGGCGGGCGGTGCCCACCGCCCGCCGGGGTCGGAATGACCCCCTGTGTCTTGGTGGTGGTGTGATTTTGTTTTGTAGAGGATTTATCAGTAGTTTTTGAACTTGTAGCAGGTGTGTCATTGGTGTTGATATTAACTGTATGAGGGTCACAATAGTGTTGTTTTTCTATATACCTCATCCAGCAGGCTTAGAAGGCATTTTGTTGGGCTAGCATGTGTTGGTGGTGGATATGGTAGAAGTGAGCGAGATGGTGAGTTGTGTGGTTTTGTAGAGTAACCTTGTTGTGTAATAGATCATGGGGATATGAAATTGTGAAGACTGGCATGTTGTATATTTTATTTGTGTCTGTTTAGAGTGGAATGAGTATGGGTTAGGGGTGGTGGAGGAGCATGTGGGTCATATTGTAAGGATGAGAGGTGACTGAATAAATGTTGTTGTGTTGGGGTGTTTGTGGTAAATGTTGAATGTTGGAGTAAAGTTGGTTTTGGATTTGCATTATTGTGTAGCCAGGAGATTGGTAGTGGGTGTGATGGAAAATATTTTGAAAGTTTTTGTGATTTTGATGTGCTTGTGTGTGAGTGTTTTGTTTTTGTGGAGTAGTGAGGGGAGATATGGATGTAGTGGTTTTTGTAAAGGATTTGTATGTGAGTCACTGCTGGTTAGTGGTGTGATGTTTGAGAAGTGTAGGGGTTGGTGATGTGTTTTGGATAAGAGTGTATGGTGTGTGTAAGAGGGGATGGACAAGAGTTCTGATTATTTGCGTTATATTTGATCACTGGAAGAGGTAATATTTGTGGTGGTGTTCCACCTGACCCTTTAAGCAGGGTCATCCCCAAATGGTTTGCCTCCTTCCTCCTATGTTTTCTTACCTCTTGCTGCTGGCTCTGGGACTCTGAACACTTTATCACTGCTGCTCAGTGCTACAGTGCAGGTGGTCTCCCTTCTAAAGTTGGTATGTTTGGCTTATACCTAATTGGCACATTTAATTTACCTGTAAGTCCCTTGTACTGTGGGTTCCCTAGTCCCAGGACCTGTAAATTAAATGCTACTAGTGGGCCTACAGTGCTGTTTGTTCCACCCACAGAAGTAGCCGTTCAAACCTGTCTCATGTCTGCTAGTGCAGGACCTTCGTGCACAGTTTGCTGCCACAGGGACCTAGCATCTAAATTTACTTGCCAGGCCTGGTTCTTCCCTTTTACTACATGTAAGTCAGCCGTAAGGTAGTCCCTATCTAGCCGATTGGGCAGGGTGCTATGTATCTAAGAGGCAGGACATGTGCCTGGTTGTGTGGCCTGTCCTGGTAGTGACAAATAGCCTATTTGGTTTCCCACTGCTGTGAGTGCTGCCCTGCTCCTAGGATTACATTGGAAATGCCCTGCCTGATGTATAAGGGGTATTGTCTGATTTATGAGGTGTTTCATATGCATGTTTGGTATGGTTATAATGATAGTGAGAAATGCTGCTTACTGGTGTAAGTGGATTTTTTATTATCATTATGGAAATGCCACTTCTAGAAAGTGAGTGTTTCTCTGTGCTTATGACTCTGGTGTTTTGCAGTTTCTGGGGCAGAATGAAAGCTGGGCTTTGTGCATACTTTTCAGACAGCCTATGCACAGGGAGGGTGGAGGTGTCAAAGAGGTGCATCTGCATATTTAATGGTCTTCCTGGGCTGAGAGAAGGGGAGGAGGACACACCTGCATTTGTAAAGGCTGTGCCCTGGCCTCACACAAGGGGCTTGTTTAACCCCAACTGATGTCTTGAGCCTGTGCTGGAGGAGAGAGGGGACACCCCAAGAACCAGTTGGAACTGGTTGCAACCTCTTCTCCCCCTCTTTGTAAGTGTTGGGCAAAACTGAGTATAAGTACAGGGGACTTTCCCCTCAGATTTGGAGACACCTTGAAACAATAAGAGATATTTTTGGGACACAGAATATTGCTGGAGGGTATCACCAGGAGCCGCCTTGGACTGCTGCTGCTGTGCTGACCTGTGACCTCCTGGGTCACTAGGAAAAACTGCCACTGACTACAAACCCCTTGTGCTGGCGTGCTTGTTGGCCCTACCACCCTGTGCTTCCACTGGTGTCCCGAGGGGCTGGGTGCTGTGGCCCCTGCCCCCTGCAACTACTTGCTTGCCTGTAATGGAGTGTAGAGCATGGAGAGCACTTTTCTTCAATCCTTGAAGCACATGTAGGAGCGATCTTCTTGATTTATTTGTCGTGCTTTGAGAGCGCCTGTCTGTCTCTCCCATGGGAGAAATCACACTAACGTGTCCGAAACAAACTTCTTAATGTGCCTCCAGGGCCCGAGCAAATGAAGGCTGGAGCAGATGCGCTTCTGGTTGTGCCCCCGAGACGAATTGCTTACAGGAGCACCTCCGGGGCACAGGCAGGCACCTGCCTCAGTGATATATCCAGCGGCCCAGGACAGCAGACTGGAGAAGCTTGCACACCAGGATCGGATGCGTTCCGGAGTGCAGGGGGTGGAATGAGGCACTGGGCCTAGGAAGGCTCCTGGCACGCCCCCTCCCTTTCACTTCAGGGGAGGAGATGAGGCCACAGGAGGCCTCCCCATCCCCTGGAGAGGTGAGCTGGGCCATCTGTCTCCCGCCCCCGATCGCAGTAGACAGACGTGTGGCTGGGTGGGAGCGCAGGATTGTGGCCCCAAAGCCAGAAGGCTCATTGAGGATTGCAGCCCCCCCCCCCAGAGCCAGGAGGCTCTTGTTGGGAAGGCAGCGCATGTGTGAGGAGTGGGGTTGCCTCCTGCATGGATGCGGGCTCCCTTTGTTTTCACCCCCCTTTCCGGGGATCGTTTGAGGATCACAGGGGAACCTTGATTGTGGAAAGCATTATTTTGCTGGACGGACAGAGGCCTCAATGAAGGACCCGTTCCTCTGAGGGCCAGTCTGTGCAACATAGCGCTAAGAGCGGGAGGGCTCCAGGATTGGGACACAGA
Source organism: Pleurodeles waltl (assembly GCF_031143425.1). NCBI lineage: Eukaryota > Metazoa > Chordata > Amphibia > Caudata > Salamandridae > Pleurodeles > Pleurodeles waltl. Next base: position 96,884,746 of record NC_090449.1, read on the forward strand.
TGTTCCTTTTGTCACCTAGGGCATGGCAAGCCTAGCTATTAGGCTACCCTAAGCTCCCCTGGGAACCATGGTATTTTTGTGTGCATGATGGTGCAGTATGCTGATGAAATATGTTCCTGACATGGGCATTTATAAGTATGTGTTCCCTATGATCCATGCATGTATGGTGATATGTTTGTTATGACCTGCCCTTGTGCTCTCTGATGTTCCTTGTGTGGACATTTAGGATGGTATGATTACTAGGGCATATGCATTTTTAGTAACATGTTTACTGTGACCTTGTGTCTTTTGGGTGATATGTGCTTTTACCATGACATGTTGCAGGATAACCAGTAACCTATGTGTTGTATGTGACTATGTGACTTTTGCAGAGTAATAGTACTGTGTAATGTTCTGACAACTGCTTGGGTAGCAGGGTATTACTGACATGTTGTGTGTGATCTAATAATGTTGTGTATAGTACAGTTTATTTTTATATAACTTGGTGTTGTGTTTCCTTTGTGGTGGGGATAGTACGTCATGTGTGTTATGTGTGTTGTGCAATCGATTTACACGCTGCCTATGGGATTGCCAGTCCAAGCTACCAAGGGGGTGAGCAGGGGTTATCTTGGGTGTGTAACCCCCTCACCCTGACTAGAGTGGGTGGGTTCTGCCTGGCTTAGATGAATACTCTAGCCAACCAGAAACCCCATTTCTAACAGGTGGATTAGTCAGTAGAGTGAAATAAATCTATAGTTGTGTGTAATTGGTAAAAAGAGGAGGAGGGTGTTTGTGGTTGGTGTGATGGAAGTCTGAGTATAGGTTTTGTCATGATAAAAAGGGGTCTGTTATGAGTAAGTAGAGGGAAGATCTGGTGTTTTGTATAAACATGGAGTGTGTGTCTGGATGCATTATAGTGTTGTATAATGTGGCTTTGTGTTGTGTTTGTAATGTGTGGATGTGTTAGCGGTATGGGACAGAGTTATATTTGTGTGAGAATGAAGGTGCCATAGTGTTGTAGTTGGGGTAGGATGGAGCATAGGTGTGGGTTTGTAGTGGTTGTTGAGACATTGAGATCTGTATGAGGTATGTTTGTGGTGTATGTGTAAAATGTAATTGCTGATATTGTGTTTGGATGTTGGAGGCTATGGAGGAATTAAGGTCCTTTTGGGAAAATGGAAATGTGGGCAGCATCTCTGGCCCTAGGCCTGATCAGCCCGAACAGACCCAAAGCGGCAACTGCCCTTGTCCTCTCCTCCCTTAGCCTCTCCGCCCTGGCTGAGATGCCACGGCAATAATAGGAGTGTATTCTATGAACTGCAAGTAACAAAAGGATCTCTGACAAAACCAGTAACCTACTGAGTGATCCACAAAAAATACAGTTTGATAAATTGTGTGGTCACGTTATTTGCCGAAGGCCTAGTAACCCTCCAAGCTACATTATCATGAGTGGAAACTGCCACTAGACAAAACTCTGATATCTCTACAGCAAGGACATTATGGGGGTTATTCCAACTTTGGACGAGGTGTTAATCTGTCCCAAAAATGACGGTAAAGTAACGGATATACCACCAGCCGTATTACGACTTCCATAGGATATAATGGACTCGTAATACGGCTGGTGGTAAATCCGTCACTTTTCCATCACTTTTGGGACGGATTAACACCTCCTCCAAAGTTGGAATAACCCCCTATGTTATCTTTACATTTTTATTGTTGCCTGTAAACTGCTGAACACACAAGGAACTCTGCAGGAGTCGCTTTTTAAACTGTGTCATTGCTGAACACGACACTCCCCTCTCCCCTGATGTCAGTGCCCAGTATTGCTGAACCAGCCCTATCCCCAAGAGCCGGCCCTGCTTTTAATTCTTTACTGTGTGTACAGCACAGAGAGCTTTTCCATGTGATCCTGTATCTTCTGACTTCTTTTGTACTTAATGTGTGCTTCAATCACTCTCCTGATACTGAATTCAGAGACCAGTGGGTGATGTAATTTGTCTAGTCTTCATTCTGAAATTCTCAAACGCTTAAAGGCACAGGAACTGCCATGATATTCTGGTTATCCACTCCTCTTAGACATTCTCTTTCCCTCCCTTTACCTATCCTTGCCCTCAGTATGAGGCATATGTACACTGATAGCTCTTCAGCCTCTTTTGTTTTGTCTAGTGATTGACAGCTTCACTGTTTGTGTCCCACTTATCATCTTCTCTAGGACCCATATCCTTCAAACCCCCGACTGAAATGTGTGATGCTTACTTTCCTACCCCACACAAAACTCTAGTCTTAGTCCTCCCTACCCTTCTTTAATCTTCTGAATGCGCCTGGCACTAACATTCTGGTTTCTGCTCTAAACCCTTTGCCAAGGAATCTATATTATCACTAATTTTAGCTGGATATGCTCCTAGAAATGTTTTATAACTGTAAAATCTTTCTACCTAGGGTGGCCGAGCCAACAGATTTAAAGGGTGTGCCAAGGGTCTTGCTCAGATCTTACAGCTCGTGCAGGAGCCGAGCCCTAAAAAGTTGTTGCTGTTTAAATCCCACAACAAACATCAATAAAACATAAAATTCAGGAAAGTATATTTTCTTAACCTGAAGCTTTGACATTAATAAATCACTGCACCAAAAAGCACTTATTAAAAGTAATAGTTTTAATCATGAACTGTTAGAAATGGGGTTTCTGGTTGGCTAGAGTATGAACCTAAGCCAGGCAGAACCCACCCAGTTTAGTCATGGCAAGGAAATAGCACATCCAAGATAACCCCTGCTCACCCCCGTGGTAGCTTGGAATGGGCAGCCAGGCCTATCCCATAGGCAATGTGGAAAGCGTTTGTACAACACACACAACACACGTGACGCACTATTCCCACCACAAAGGAAACACAACACCAAGTTATATGAAAATAAACTGTATTGTATACAACATTATTAGACGAAACACAACATGTCAGTAGTATCCAAGCTACCCAAGCAGTTGTCCGAACATTACATAATACTGTTACTCTGCAGAGAACAGCAGTAGTCACACATAACACACTGGTTACTCATTATTCTGCAACATAACCAGTAGTCAGGAAAACATTACTATAAAAATACACTTGTCATAAACGTATCATAAATGCCCTTACCAGGAACATTAGAAAACATATGGCAAGTCATAAAACCTATTAACATGTCATGCCCATAAAAGGAACATCAGTACATATATGTCACATCATATAGAAGACAGGTTGCCTACAAGTCCCAGCATGCCCCTACCAGGAACATCTGAAAGCGTATTTCTATTGCCAGTGCCTGTTTTTATGATTACAAGGCACCTAGTGGCATGAAGTAAAATAAGGGGCCCCCGGTGCTCCACTGCGCCAAATGGTGACCACTCTGGTGATTTAGGGGGGGGGGGGCGGCACGCACCCCCTCTGGTTTTATATAGGTGCCACTCCTGGGGACCCGCTAACTCTGGGGCCTCCTCCTGGACTACAACGGGCCCTCTCTGAGTGTAGATGCGGGCCCGTGCACCTTGAGACCCTCACGGGTGAGTAGCCGTGCTTTACAAATGCTGATTCATTGATTGATTGAAGCCACAAGCCCGAAAAAATGCCACGGTAGCAATCACGCTCCTAGCGCAGGGACCGGGGGAGAGGGATTCCTCCTTGCCCCCGTGCCCTGCTTCCAGGGCGGCCCTGGGATCCAACAGAGATCTCCGATGAGGTCTTCCCTCCTCCTGGGGCCGCCGGTGTGCACTCGCCTGCACCTGATCTGGTGTGCGAGTGTTCAGTGATCAGGCCCACGTGAGGGCCTTCTGGTGCCCTGGGGGGCACTCCATGGAGCATGCCTCACCCCAGAGGCACTAAAAGGAGTGCATTCGCTCCGATTTCCCTTTCTTCATGCCTCCTGGGGCACTAGGAGGAGCATGTTTCCCACACGCTCGGTAATTATAAAACGCCTGGGCTGCATCGGTGATTCCTTCATGGCAACGTGCTTCCCAAAACGCTGGGGGCAATCTCACGGCGGAAAATCGCTTTTCAGAGCGCATACTTCATCAACCAACGTCAAAGAATTTATTGCATCTGACAAGGTCGCTCTCAAGGCGCTTTGGCCACACACAGTAGAGTACTAGCAGCTCTCCTCATGTGCTGCAGTATTCAGTTACAGGGGTCAGTGGTCACAGCACCCATCCCCTGGGGGACACAACAAGATGAAGCACAGGGCAGCAGGGCCCAGCAGCAGTCCAGCACAAAGGGTTGCAGTTCCTCCAAGTGACCAGGCAGGTCAGCACAGCAGCAGCAGTCTAAGGTGGTTTCTGGGGAATCCCTCCAGCAGCATTCTGTGTCCAGTTACAAGTAAGTTCAGAGTGACTCCAAATTGTGGGGAAGAATCACCTGTACTCATACTCAGTTTTGCAGTGTGGTAACAAAGAAGGGGAGAGGAGGTTCCAACCAGTTACAACTGGTTCTGGGTGTGCCCCCTCTTACCTCCAGCACAGGCTCCAAAACATCAGTTGGGGGTAAACAACCCCTTTGTGTGAGGCCAGGGAACAGCCTTTACAGATGCATGTGTGCCCCGCCTCCCCCTTCTCTCAGCCCAGGAAGACCATTCAAAATGCAGATGCACCACTCTGACACCGCCACCCTCCCTGTGTACAGGCTGTCTGAAAAGTATGCACAAAGCCCAACTTTCACTCTGCCCAGACGTGGATTGGAGTCAAGCTGCAAAACACCTGAGTCATAAGCACAGAGAAATGCTCACTTTCTAGAAGTGGCATTTCTGTAATAGTAATAAAAAAAACACTTACACCAGTAAGCAGCATTTCTCTTTACCATTAAAGCCGTACCAAACATGCCTATGCTACCCCTCATAAATCAGACAATACCCACTAGACATAAGGCAGGTCATTCCCAATGCAATCTTATGAGAAGGCAGCACTCACAGCAGTGAGAAACCAAATAGGCTGTTTATCACTACCAGGACAGGCCACATAACCAGACACAAGTCCTGCCTTCTACATACATAGCACCCTGCCCATAGGGCTAGCTAGGGCCTACCATAGGGGTGACGTATATGTAGTAAAAGGGGAGTTCTGGGCCTGGCCAATAAATGTAGATGCCAGGTCTCTGTGGCTGCCAACTGTACATGTAGGCCCTGCGCTAGCAGGCCTGAGACAGGTTTTAGAGGCTACTTCAGTGGGTGGCGCAAGCAGCGCTGCAGGCCCACTATTAGCATTTAATTTACAGGCCTTGGGCATAGAGATGCCACTGTACAAGGGACTTACAGGTAAATTAAATATGCCAATTAGGTATAAGCCAATCATACCAACTTTAGAAGGGAAAGTACCTGCACTTTAGCACTGATCAGCAGTGATAATGTGCTCAGAGTCCTAGAGCCAACAACAAGAAGTCAGAAAAAATAGTAGGAAGGAGGCAAAAAGTCTGGAATTAACCCGCAAGAAAAGGCCAGGTCCAACATGAACCATTAGTGCATTCATAGGGAAGTCAACCATCATGTAAACACTGGTTCTGACACAGAAAATTATAGAGCAACACAGTCTATTAAACTAAGTGGAATGGATTTTTTGTGCAATTGATATTCTGAGCTCACAGAAGGGAAAGGGCTTTCTTATGGGATAATGAAGAAAAAAAGAGTTTTGATGAAAAAACATATTTGCCTAAGATCACACAATGTAAGCAAGGAAATAGTGATTTATCCAGGTTTTCTGGGTTCACTTTGTACAAATCAGCCCAGAAGTGGGTATCTATTTGTCTTTCCTTATGTTATGGCTTTCTTTTTACCTCTTGGTGCATTTTTCGGCACTGTTTATATAGCAGGAACTCAACTCAAAGGTATTGGAGAGCTTTACATGAGAGTTATATACATTCAACTTTCACATTCATTGTTTTAAGACATGAGGAGATTTGGTGATATGCTCAGAAACACAGGATGTTGAGCCAACACCAGATTCGAACCTGGTTGGAAGCTCTCGTCATAACATGCTGGGTAGAAAGGCAGGTAGGGCGAAGCCACATAAAAGCTTGGCTTGTCATGGGCTTGGGGTTCCAACAGGACCTTGAGCTAAGCCAGAGCCAGACTTCAGGCTCAAGTTTGGCTCGAGCTTGCAGTGGCTCGCCCACCTCTACTTGTAGATACATAGGGGTTTATTCCAACTTTGGAGGAGGTGTTAATCCGTCCCAAAAGTGACGGAAAAGTGACGGATTTACCACCAGCCGTATTACGAGTCCATTATATCCTATGGAACTCGTAATACGGCTGGTGGTATATCCGTCACTTTACCGTCACTTTTGGGACGGATTAACACTCCTCCAAAGTTGGAATAACCCCCTTTATGTCACTATTTCACCTGTTGACATCTCTAATTCTTTTATACAACCTTATTGAGAAAACTGGATACTAACAGTATTTGAGTCCTATTTGCAGACTCTCTTCAGGCAGCTCCATGTGTTTTTTCTGGGAGACAGCATTGTATATCGTACTGCACAGAACCCAACCTTGATCAAGTTTAGGAAGCCTTAGGGGCATATTTACAAGCCCCTAGCGCACCAGGAGCATGACTTTTTGTGATGCCGCAGTGGCGCTGTGCACTGCAGCGTCTTAATAAAGCGGCGTTAAGCCACTTTTTATGGAATAAAGCCCCTTTGTAAATACGGCCCCTTAACACACAGAACTTTGAGTGTAAGGGGTGTGCAATGGGTGTTCCTGTGGGTGTTCCACAGCAACACCCATTCCATTTTGATGCTGCCCCAGATTTTACGAGATTTCATAAACCTGAGACACCTCTAAAATCTGGGTCAACGAGGAGGAATGCTTTAATTTCGCCTCATTTTTTGCTCTTTCTATGTGTGCTGCATTCTGCAGCATACATAGAATAAGCAAATCACCAATAAAGGTTGTTTTTGTACAGGAAAGTGTCCCTTCCTACACAAAAACAATCACCCCTGCAACGCAGCCATCCTTGCACCATGGCTCAAGGGTGGCTGTGTTGGAGCTCTGCTGCTAATTTAGCACCAGCACAGAGATAAACACAGGGATGCCCTGTAGTCCTTTCAATATGACGCATTCCTGCATTTTAGAAGTGATGCAGCGCGACGCTGCCAATTTCGGTGCAGCGGACATACTGCACCACTGCTAGTAAATATGCCCCTTAGGGTCAATATCTATTTGCTTGGTCTTATGTATTGCTCTCCTCCCTTTCTGTGTTTGACCTGCCCACAGAAACCTTTTAGTTGTGTTATTGATAGATTTCACAGTGGGACTGGTCAGGAATACAGCATTGGAAACATTCTAATGCTTAAACATCAATCACCTGCAGAACCACAGCAGAAATGTGGCGAGTACATCCCACAACAGTGATCATGAAACACATTGAAGATTACTTTAAAGAAGTATTGGCAATGTCAATTGGTCGCTCTTGTATACAGAGATATGTGAGACTAATTGTTAGTGCCTTTTCACCTATTGCCTGTTATTAAATGAGCACAAACGAACATACAGCAGTTGGGTTAATAAAAGAGGCAAAATGGGCATAAATACCATTTGTTCTTGTTATTCACTATTTTTGGTCTAGAACTTTAAAGTGGATGCAAAAATAGTGGGTACAACTTACCCTGGAGTGTGTTTGTTGCTGATTTTCACAATTGCCACTAAATTGTTCTGGGACTCATTTAAGGTGTGGCGGAGTTGGCACTCCACCATAAATAAGTTGAGCTCTTATCTCGCCAACCTTAGTGCTCCTGTTCAATATATAGTTAAGGGAACCACTGGGTTTCCATTGATATAATCTCAGCTCACTCAACCATCATAATTGACTCAGAGGTCCATCCAAGACAAGACTACCAGGCCACAGTGGAGATCTCAACACCCTTTCTACTGTGGGGGTGAGCATCACAGCTTTTTCTCTACCTGGCACTACCATGCACGGCATGTGGGCACAGGCAAGGAAAAGAAAAAGCACCCAAAAGCAGGACCAAAGTTCCTTGCACATCAGGGCCAATGATTATTTGTTCTTCACAAACCCATGCTTTGGGAGGTTATCTGTGAAAATTACAAACAAATGTGGGAGACTCTGCTTTGGACAAGGCATTCAGTGCATTCTGTTCACTTGATGCACTGGTGGATGCTCTCTAGGCATAGAGGTCCCCACAAGGCAGGCACTGATTTTCAAATATAGGGGGTGGCCTTCTGCCAGAGAGGAGACAGGAACTAAAATCAATCAGTGGGTATCTGGGCTGCTAGGGAGGGTGTAAATAATCAATGGGACAGAATATTGAAGACAAAATATTGAACAAAAAAATACCAACAGGTAAGTAAGTCTCTGGCCATTATTTACAAGCTGCCTGCGCTGAAAGTGCATCATTTTTAGTGACGTACACACAGTGCACGCTGCTGACCCATCTCTATAAGGCCATGCAAAGCCACTCTGCATACCTTTTCATGGCCTTGTAGATATTGAGTAAGGCAATGCAGCGTAAGTTGCTGCGTTGCCTTACCTTGCAGCAGGGATGGGTTTCCATGGGTTTTGCATGGGTGTTCCCATGCAACATCCATGGATTTTGATGCATTCCCAGATTTACAAGGTTTTGTAAACCTGGGAATGCATCAAAAACCTACACCACCCCAGGGGTGGCGTAAGAGTGAGGCAACGGGAGGAAATATCTTTATTCTGCAGCACACATAGAAGGAGAAAAACGCCTCCATTGATTTTTTTTGTACGGAAAAGTGTCCCTTCCTGCACAAAAAACAATCATCCTCTTAATGCAGCACTCCTTGCACCATTATTGGATGAAACACTATGTAAGTCCCTACCCAATCACCCGTCAGTCACGTATAGAAGGGCACCAACATTAGGTGATCACTTGACGAGTAGTTATATGATTCCACAGAAAAGAAATGTCCCAAATTGGCGGAAGAGTGGCCAACAAGTGTTTAGGAAATGTATGAAATGCAAAGCATGCACTTTTGGGAAGAACATGACACAGTTCAAAATATTTGATGGCAGAATAATGAAAATCCTGGGAAGAATAAATTGTGAAACCCCTTATGTGATTTATCAAGGAAAGAATAAATTGTGAAACCCCTAATGTGATTTATGTATTGGAATGTGTCTGTGGTAAAAAAAATATGTGGGTAGTACAGTAAATAAAGTAAAACTATGCATACTGCAGCACATCAGGGCAATCAACAATCAGGACTTTACATACTCAATGGTGAAACATTTATAAGAACAACATCAAGGTGAAAAAAAGGGACTTAAATATTATGGCATTCAACATATCAAGCAGAATGCCAGAGGAGGAGATTGTGAACAGAGACTAAGGAGAATGGAATAAAAATTGATAATCTTGATTGGAAGTGAAATGCTGTTGGGTCTGAACATGGATGCAGAGTTGTAGAGACATCTGTGAATGATAAATACAAAAAAACTGAGAATAGATGAGATGAAGAAAATTATATACATAATGGAGCAATAATATTGGAGAACAAGATGAGGTTTAAGAAAGATAGGAGTAAAATATGAATTAGACATATTTATCATTGACAATGAGAAAATGCTCAGATACATGTTATACTAGAAAAAAAAATCTTTATCTATGGCCTTTAAACTATGGTAGATACATGAGTTAAATATGAAGATGAAAACACTATTTCATGTAATAGAGATAACTCTTTGATTGTAAATTTGTTAGGGAAATTTAGATCTTTTTTCAAATAGGAAATGCTTATTGAACCATTTCCAATCATTATAGCTGTTAGAGAAACTTTATAGAATGAGGGATATATAAATTGAAGAGAGCACAGTTTAACTATAGCCAATCTTAATTAAACTAATCTGCTCCCAAGATAAGGTACTTTACCAATATCTGTATTTAACAGCAAGTCTGTTAGACAGAAAATATAAATGTCATATACTGTTGAGAAAATAATTTAATCTGTGATGGGGATATCAGATATAGAGATTTATATTTATCTTAAATATATCTCAGGCCATGGTATTATATGAGAATAGATATTTTACCTTGGGATACAAAATCTTTAAAATAGCATTTTCTACGGCCTTTTATATAGGGATATGGATAAATAAATAATGAAGGAGGAGAGGCCTTTATAAATACCCCCAAAAATATTTTAAAAAATATTTACTATTTAAGAATATTTAAAATTATGAATCTTAGATTACATGAATAACAGTACCTCAGCATATTCAGTAACAAATGTGAAATTATTTAATGGCTTAATGGCGTGGATATGATAGATGATAACATCATTAGCGAGGGAATTCAATGGATGGATTTTAATTGGCGCATGGTGGGTGGTCCCATGATTTACGTGCACTGACTTTGCACACAACTCTATGGCCAGTCGAAGGCTCAGGCCGAAACGCGTTGCCATATTTGTTTGGAATAAGCACTTAGCACTTTGTATGTTACATTATGAAATAAAAGAAGATATTTTTCCAAATTGGATTGACAGTGCCGACGTCATTTATGCAGTGAGAATCTGGAAGTTTGATTCCTGTGTGCTTGGAAGTGACTTTTGATGAATATATATATATATATATATATATATATATATATATATATATATATATATATATATATATTTAAACACACACACCCACACATAGATGATTCTTGTAAACGTAATCTGGCAGCGCCGCTTCTGGCACCCATCAGCAGCCTCCACCCATATGGATGCCCACCATCTTGGGCAGGTGGGCTCCGTGCCGTTAATGTCTGGTTCGGGGTGATATGATGGTCGGTGCAACCGTTGGTTGGGCTCCTGGGTGACTCGGGGCCTAGGAGAGGGCCCCCGAGTATTTCCTTTGCACAGGATGATCTGTAGGGGTTACAAGATGGCCGCGGGTCCCAGAGCTCCTGCGCCGTGATGCCTAATCCTTTCAGTGCTTGGCCACGCCCCCCCTTGATGTTATATCATGCCTTTAAAGTATGTTATGTTCCCAGCATCATCAGGGTTGGAACATTTGAGAGTCCATAACAAAATAGATAAAAAACATCTGATGTAACCCTATTGAACAAGGAAGGTCGTCATAAGACATTAGAAGTGTCAAAATCACAGGGAAATCACAACTTCTACAATTAGGAAAAGGGGGTTATTGTGAGTATGAACTTTGAAAACAGAACCATTTTGGATTGACAACAGTTAGTGAAGGAGGGACAACTCTTCATAGGACATCACCAAGAGTGTGAATACATAACAAAATGTACATAACTGTAACAGAGACTAAAAACGTATAATCTTTCAAGTAAGTAAATTAGAAATAGCTTAGAAATAATTGACAACTCAGCGATGATGAATCCCTATAAGAACAATCTTGATCTGTTCAAGAAGAGCATGCCATATGGCATTATTGAAAGATAATTTGTTGTTACAAACAGGATAGGCAGATTTGAGAATAGGTATCTAAGCTACAACATTGTTTTCATCTGCATAGGAACAACATAACATAAAGTCAACAACAACTGGTTGTCACAAAGAGGTCAGCTTTAAAACAAAGTTGCTATCAATGTGACTTAAAACAGTCAGTTAATGGCAATAAATAATATGTTGTAAACATAAATGTATGATATAGATACCATTAACAATATAGGATCATGAATTCACAAGGAAGAACACAACTTTCAAAGACGATGAATATATCTGTTTAATCACTTCATGATTGACAAGGAAAGGGCAACTCCTCTCAATCACCAGAGTTCCACCCTTTATTTAATGGTACATTTGAAATGTGTCAAGTGTCTCATTAAGTGGGCCTCCAATAAGGGGAAAATGAAAATGTCACAAACAGTAGACATTCTTCTTTTCATTATTGTACTTTTTGATTATAGATAAAGAAGAATGTACAAACGAATAGCCCAGCACCAAGCCCACCTTTTGGCAGGAACGAGGGAGAGCCAAGCAAGAAGGATTCCGAAGAAACCCAGTACAGTCTCCAGCTATAAAGGATCAAAAATATGGGCTAAAATAGCAGTAAATAGATGATGAAGTTGATGAACAAAAAGGTAACGTGTGTGACGCATCATGAGCAGTTGTTTTTGTGAATATTATTTAAACTGACATCATGGGAAAACTTATTTTCAATTTTGGAATGGGAATCCTAGATTTCTGAGGTATCCCTGATACACCACCATTTTGGAAAGGAATTTTTTATAGCTTGCCCACTCGTTCTTTCTGAAGGTCATGGTGTTAGTTAGACGTAACACGAAGAGACCCAAGTTTGGTTTGACACCCTTCATTCAATCTTGCAATCTGCTGCTCGTTTACCACTCTTCGTGTTAACATCCTTTCAAATGACTGACAGTGCATAACCACCAGTGTGGCCTATGTTACAGGAGTGCCTAAATATGTGCTGAGTATAGTGCTCAGCCACTCATACTCAACGACTGCACTGTCTGTTCAAAATATGGTCAAGAAAGTATTTACTAGAATCAATTACCATATGGGTGGAGTATAAACTTATAACAAATGATAGGATTGTACAAATGAAGCCACTTCCTGATGCTAACAATGTGCATAGTTTTTTTTATTATAGATGACAACAGAAAACAAACACATGCACTCACTGCTATATGGTCGGTTGAGTACATAGAGCTATTCGGCCTATCTGTGTTTTAAAACTACCCTGTGATATAATGTGATAAAAGGATACCATGATTAAGAAAACATTTATTTTAATTTCTTCATGGGTGCATTATAACCCTTATGTTAAATATGAATGAAACACTCATATGAAACAAATAATGTGGATAGCGCTTATAACAGGGAGCATCAAAATGCCAAAATCAAAACACAACTGTCATTTTGAATGACTGAGTATATACAGGGTTGCTTGTTTTCTACCTGATTTTTACAAAAAAATAAAGATATGCTGGACTGGGCATCACTCTAAGATTTTACAGAGCCAGTATATTGTTAGCACAGCATAGAGCTGAAAACATATTGTTTTGTATCTTTCATCACAGATAGTTCAAAGTTAGTGCTACTGTTTCATGAACTGAGGTAAAATTGATTTAAACTACAAAATAATTGAGATCAATAGAAGTGTGGAACAGGTCTAGATTTCAACGGATAAGGTGAATGCTTACTAAAATTCCCTGGCATTTGTTCTTGTATTTACACGGTCTGGCCTCTAATGAAATGCATCTTTGATACAAGTTCATGTAGGGCAGATAGTATTACACAATTTCGTATTTAGGCAGCAGAGCTGTCTGCATTGTGGTAGTGGAGTAATACCACAAACACTTGTCGGCCTGTGGCATCTCAGGAAGTCACATTGTCATTTTGAAACCGAAGTATGAAGCATGTTAAAGAATGCTCTATATGTCAGTCAGTCAAAAGAACTTTATTTCGGCTACAAGAGCCATAAAAGCACATAGCAGCAATAAATACAAATAAATACACAATTTAAATAAATATAACAATACGTATCGGTGATAAAATAAGAATAAATTAAAGATAAAATACACTCACACGATATGATGGAACAATCTTGTTGGAACCATTAAACAGATACAAATTTTCCTCTAACAATCTAACTAGCTCCGAGGAACTTGGCGACGGCGATCACTAACGTTGGCCAAGTGTCTGATCTGAGGATTCGGAGGGACCGGAACATTTTATTAAACCAGCGATACCTACCCTTAGGTCTCTTGCCATCATGGGCTGTGGATAGTGAGAAGTGGGCAGCGATGTCCCTGAAGCATGAGGTGTGGGTTAAATTATTTCCTCGTTGGGGACTGGTGGACCCTCCTCTAGGTCCATTAATGCAGTCTTTAAGGTGTTATTAGCTGGGTTAATGAGTGTGGGCCGAGCCACAACCTTGTCCCACTTTAGGTGACGTTTGTTGTTAACCAGACTTATACCCTCTGGTGCTGTTGCTGAGGAGTTAATCATGGGTGGGTAGCTACCCAGAGCTAGCATATGGACAGAGAGAGGATTGTGGTCACTTTCAGTTCTCTCAATGATCGTCATGTCGATGACTAGGGGCCATAATCCTATGTCGACTAAACAGTAGTTGATTCTACTGGTGTGGTTGGTTTTGTTGAATGTGTCGACGGCCTTTGGCATCTGATTTGGTTCTGCCATTTAATGCCCTGAGCCCAAATTCCATGTTCAGCGATTTTACGTGGACAGCGGCCCACGTCCATCTCTTGATGGGTGGGATAGTCAGGGCAGGGATAGACCAAGCTTGATCCTCCTCGTCTGTGGACCTGTCTAGAGGTTCAAATGTGACATTAAGGTCACCTGCCACAATGGTTTTATGATGGCGGGGCCAGTTTTGCAGAAAGGCTGCCAGGACACAAAGGGTTTTGGAGACATGGCCCGACCCCTGGAGTGTAGATGTTAAAAATGTTCACAACTGTGTCAGGCCCGGATGATAGGCAAAGACCTAACAGATCGGAGGAACCTGTGGATAACTGTGATATACAACAGTTAAGTGATGTTCTAACCCAGGTGGTCAAGCCCCCAGAAGGCCGGCCCCTGGTGCAGGGCAAGGCAGAGATATAGAAATTTGAATAGCCTGTTCGGAAAAGTGGATCAATTGACCATGTCTCCTGAAGAAGGCATATGTTGTGTTCTTCGATAAAAGAGGTGAAGGATGGAAGAGGGAGGATAGATTTCCAACCTGCCACGTTCCATGAGACAAGTCGTACCCCAGTGAGTGGAGGAGCTGTCCTGTCCAATGGCCTAGTATTTACAGGATTGGCTACCAGGGGTTGGTTTGGCAGGTGAAATTGAGTGGGAGGAGGGGGATCTATGCCACTGTCACCCAGTGAGACCTGGGGTAAGTGGCGATGTTTCTATGGTAGAGCTGGTCTGGCCCTGATGGGGGAAGTGCTTGCACGCTTAGCTATCAGTTCTTGATTTGGTGGATAATATTCCTGCAAGGTGAGAGATGCAATGCTGTTGTGTTTGCACAGTAAGTCGTCAGAGGTCTGGGGGGATATGTCATGAGGGGGAACATGAGTACTTGCAATGACAGTGTTGTAGACTGCAGCCGACCCAGAGACAGTTGATATATGTGAGTTGCAAGGTATTTCAGCATAGATTCCAGATGGAGCTTTAAGTCAATCGTTCTCACTTAGGGCAGATAAATTGTTTGCTAGGTAGTGGCTGGGGCAAACACTGTGGTACCCCGGTGGCCTAGGGTATTTGAACTGGATGCATGGTCCTGTCCCTAAGTGTCAGTTTTAAGATGTCAAAATGTGTCCCCGGGTCAGGCCTTCTTGCTACATTAATTATATCCTCACGTATTACAGAGTGACAGCCTCTTACGTGGCGGATCTAGTGAATTGCCTTGTTTCTGATAGAGTCTGCCGCTTCCCTTTGTGTCGGTGAGTTTAACTTGGGAACGTTGACCATTAGAACTAAATTTCCTGATTGAAACTGATCAATGGCAGGCTAAGCAGGGTATTTTGGGGCAGCGTCACTCATGAGTTTGGGGATTTTGTGATAGTCATCTAATGCATTTCCTGCGCCTAAGCTGTTGTGCGAAGGAGGCTGGTAGAAGTTCTTGGTCTTAGTGCCAGCTGAGAGGAGGCCATCACAACTGGGTGCTGATAATTTGGGCAACTTCATCGAGATGTCTGATAGGGTTGTAATTGGGCTTTGGGTGTAGTTGATGGTGGCCGTGGCATCTGGAGGAATTAGCTGCTTTACTATTGCAGTTAAGGAGTTAACCATAAGCTTGAGTTCTGATACCTCCCTTTTTAGTTCTTGTATGCATTGAATTTGCTGTGTGTTTATGTGAGTTAGGTGTGTGTTTGCGGCTACTAGCCCACACACCCTGGTATCTGGGTCGGGGTCATCATGTGGGTCCGGGGCATTAATTAAAGGGCTAAAGCGGTTGCTGCCCTGGATGGAGTCGTTAGAGCCCAGTAGTGGCTCATTCACTGAAGATGGAACAGCGTAGGTGATGACATTCCTGCCCTCTCCCTGCCCTATAGTAGTTGTATCCTGTTCACATTTTACAAATATCTCAGCAATTTTCTTTGGGCCTGCCCTCCTTTTGGTTGGGGAGCACTCTTCCCCAATTCCGTTAGAGTCATTTCCCTGAGAAGCGGTTAAAATTGCTTTGCATTCACCAAGAAGAGTGTCAATTACGTCCATGCGCAGTTACTAGCTGCATTCTTGTGCCTTTTCCGCTTAGTATTTAGTGCTGTCCCTGCCCCAGCCTCTATTGCTTTCCTTTTACCCATCTGGGACTGTGGTTGGTGATAAAATATTCTGTAAAGTATTAATATAACGATGCAACCTACAGGGTGGCACAGTATTAAAGTAATATATAAAGCAAGGGTCAGTGATGCCTATTTGAAAGGTCAATGTTAGGGGGGTGGCCCAGCCCAGCCTCTTCCGGGCTCCGACGGACGGCCTGTGCGCGTCATGCGCCTCAAAGTGCCCCTACGCGCTTCATAGCGCTCGTTGGTGTCAAGTGGGTGCAGGTGCTCGTGAAATGGCCGCCTCCTGGGGCCTCAAAGCAGCTTGGGATATGTAGTCCCTCTCAAGTCTTTAGCGCGTCCCATGCCGCAAAGTGCCCCCATGCGCTTTATAGCGCTCGTTGGTGTCAAGTGAGTGCAGGTGAGCATGAAAATGGCCGCCTTCTGGGGCCTCAAAGCAGCTTGGGATATGTAGTCCCTCTCAAGTCTTTAGCGCTTCCCGTGCCGCGAAGTGCCCCCACGCGCTTTATAGCGCTCGTTGGTGTCAAGTGGGTGCAAGTGATCGTGAAAATGGCCGCCTCCTGGGGCCTCAAAGCAACTTGGGATTGTAGTCCCTCTCAAGTCTTTAGCACGTCCCACGCCGCGAAGTGCCCCCACACGCTTTATAGCGCTCGTTGGTGTCAAGTGGGTGCAGGTGTTCGTGAAAATGGCCGCCTCCTGCGGCCACAAAGCAGCTTGGGGTATGTAGTCCCTCTCAAGTCTTTAGCGCTCTATAAGTGTCACACATGCCCAGCTAATCAAACTAACACAAGTGAAGATAGTAGTACAATTGGCTATATCACAAATGTTTCTGGACAGTGCACTGTGCTTGCAGGCCTCACATAGCTGTAGCAACTGCAACTCCTCAACACTATGAAATGACACCCCTGATATAACAGTACTGTAACCTGGCTCCATGATAAGTTAGACCTATAATGAAAGAGGATCATTCTCAGGAGATTCACCATTTTATTTTCTGGAGACAGGAGGACTATGTGTAAGAAATTGGGTTATTTGTTAAAGGAGGTGAAACCCTACTCAAGCAACAACCATAATCCTTGTCAGGGTGAACCAAAAAAGTCACTAAATTAACCTGTGCTTAACTCTCTGGTAGCTTGGCATAAAAGAAGTCAGGCTTAACTTAGAGGCAATTTGGAAAGTATTTATGCAGCACACAAACATTAGTAAAGTAAAAACACAACACAAAAAAATCCTAAACTAATTTAAAAAAATAGAGAACAATGTATTAAATAAAATTACATCAAAATAAATGAAATATGATCAGTAGAGTCAGAGTTATGATTTTTGAACGTTTGTAGTGTTAAAATAGTACCTTAAAGGACAAAGGGCCTGATTACAACTTTGGAGGAGAGTGTTAATCCGTCCCAAATGTGCCGGAAATCCTACCCACCATATTACGAGTTCCATAGGATATAATGGACTCGTAAAACGACGAGTGGTATATCCGTCACATTTGGGACGGATTAATACCCTCCTCCAAAGTTGTAATCAGGCCCAAAGTGCCTACCGCAGGTATCTGGTCACACGAGACCGGGTCAAAGTCAAAAGTTAAGTCTGACTGTAATGAAGTGTGATATGAATACAAGGAGTGGATGGAGCACTGTCTAGACTTACCTTCTGACTTAGAAATGTTCTTACAGAAAAGTCCCGGAGAAGGTAAAGTTTAGCAGGGCAAGGCAGTCACCTGTGTCCGAGGAGGAGGAGCTGCTGGACAAATTCTCGGTGAAGCTGTCGAGGATGACAGAAATAGAGCCCAGAGTGGGAAAAGCTGGATTTCCATGCTGGTGAGGTTGTGTTCCTCGATGGGGAGCAAGTAGCTATTTTGCCCAGTGAAGGTTTTCACCTTTGGTCTTAGATATTCTTTTGGAAGTTGAAAACCACTAGTGAGACAAAGCTGCAGACTGTAGTCTAAGAGGGCTCAATGAGGCCAGATACCTTCACCAAGAGATTCCGCTAAACAGGTTTTGCTGCCGCAAAAAATAATGTAGCGGGAGAGTCTGCAAAGTCAGGCCAACCGGCAATACACCTTGGGCATATCGGCTGGCAGGTACTTCCTGGTCTTCTGTCTGTTCCTCAAAAAGGTTTTGGTGAAAATATTTCTAAGTCTCAAGTTTTACAGTTAGGCAGGAGTAGCACCTCTAACACCACTTCCAAGGCTCCAGGACCTATGGGGACAAAACTTGGAGGATTAGCACTTCCTCTAGCAGAAGCTAAGGGCAGGGTTCAATGGGCCTCAGGAGCTTGTTATGTCCTTGTAGCTCACACATGAAGCTAGCTAACTAGCCAACCTGGGGTCACTTCTGGTGGTCCTGGGTTAAAGAGATGGTCCGGTTCTCCTTCAAGTAGCAACGCAGCCTTTGAAGTGCAGGGCAATTCTCTGGGGGTGAAAGCAGTCCTTCTGAAGTCTTGCACAGATCCAGGGGCATGCTGAAGAGTTGTTCTGAGGGTCCAACATGTATACCTGGTTCCAGCCTTTGTGCGTGGGGAACATCTTGTCTTAACCCCACATCTGGACCCAAAAAGTTCTTCCTTTCCCCTGTCAAGACCCCAAAACTTCTTGGTTGACAAAGGCTGATATCGGGGTCCTTTGTGTTTGCTGGATGCAAGCCCTTTGAATTGTAAGTGGGGCAGGGAACAGCTCCACCCAGAGAAATCCTGGTAGGATGGCCCATCCTGCTCACACCCAGTACCCTTTTGTATCAATGTCTGGGAGGAATACACAAACCACAACAGCAGAAACATCTACAGTCATGTGACCCAGGACACTGGCAGAAGGCACAAATGGTTAGGACAACAAAATGCCAACATTATTAATGTGGAAGTTTCAGAATTTTGACTTAAAACCCAACTTTACCATTAACCAGGATTTTAAATTACAATTAATTTTACATCTCTACCTGCTCTCAATCGAAAGTTAGCACATATTAAATGTAATAAAGTAATCCAGTGTTAGTCAATGAGTAAGACAGACTTTACAGTTGGGAAAAATGACTTTAGAGGTGTTTCACTACGAAGACATGTACAACTTAGACCCATATATTCTACTTTTTATATACAACGCATCCTGCCCCATGAGCCCTTAGGGCCTACCTTAAGGGTGACATATATACTAAAAAGGAATGTTTAGGACTAGCAAAGTATTATTTTGCCAGGTCAAAGTGACAGTTTAAAACTGTATTACAGGCTGCAATGGCAGACTTGAGACATGGTTTAAAGTGCCACTATATTTGCTGGCACAATAAGTGCTGCAGGACCTGTAATTTGCATGGGTTCATACAGTACCATATATGAAAGGCTTACAATTAAACTAAATGTGCCAATTAGGTGTAGGACAACTTTACCATGTTTTAGATAGAGATGACAAGCACTCTTATGAAGTGCACAGGATCCTAATGTTTGCAAAAACAAGCTCAGAAAAAAGGAGGGGTGAAGGCAAAAACTTTGGGGGATGGCACTGCAGAGAGGGCTAGGTCCAACACCGTGGATACCACCTATGAGAGGTACGCTGTGTCAAATATCGGAAAGAGGCTTCACATTTCAGAAAATCACTTGTGCTATTGAAGTTCCTGATTATGGTAGTGGAAATTCTCACGTGTAAGTAAAAAGGAAGAGACTAAACAATTGTTTTGGAGGAATTATTTATTTTTGTTGGGGTCTTTTAGAAGGAGGAGGCATTTCCGAACAATTTCCAAACATTGAGGAATGTTGCATAAACTCAGCACTAATTAACAAAATGGAGAAAATACATTTTGCTACTGTGTACTGATTGCGTTGACTCTAGGACGTTCTATAAAAAAAAAAAATTCAACAGGATAAAAAATTAGCAGGCTGAATTTGATCAATTGCCCAGTGTCTCCACTCCCAGGAAAGTAACTTTTGTCAGCTTTAAATAGTTGGCGATGAAACTCTATTTTAGGCAAAATCAGTTTGATTCTTTTCTCATTGTGAATTCAACAAAAATAGTGCCAAAGAAGTTGCTTCATTGTATACAGCAAGCGGTATTCATTGACTGGGTTTTTCTTCGTTAAAAAATGTATTTCACACATGAAGTGATTTGACGTGCCATGCATTATTTGCTGTTGTTCCTCTTATTGCTCACTGCAGTTACTCCTTGTGTTTATTCAACAAGCATTGATGCATTTTTTTCGTTCTATTTCCTAGGACACAAACAAAAAATATTGTCAAAATTGTGTTTGCTCCATTTATGCGCCAGTTCAAAACATATACCATACTCAACGCGATGACATATTTTCTCTTACGCCACTATATATTATATTTGTTTGCATGTGGATTATCTATATGTCTTTCTCGTCGATTACGCAATGTTTCTTTTCTTGCACGACATTTCCCTGCTAAGAAAGAAACAAAGGAACTTCACTGCAAAAATAAAATAAAAAATACCAACGCAGAAGAACTCGAGGGGATATTTCAGGTTATAAAGATATTTTAAGCAAGCTCGATTTATTCTCAGTGCAGTTCCTGTTAAATGCTGTAATTGATGTGATGGAAGTAACTGTGCGACATTTAGACATACTAATTTCATGAATGCAGAATAAAGAGGAAACAATACCCAATGTGGCAATCAAACGAAGAATTTTATTTAGGAAACCAGCACATATAATTTGTTTCCAACTACATAACACCTGCTTTTTAACAAGAATGAAGTGCATCTGGGAATTTGTGCAAAGGGGATGTCACTCCCAACACCAAATTACATCTCAATCAAAGTTAAAAAGCGTCTGACATTTCCCTATGATTTATGGATTAACCTTTACATCTCATGCAGTCTAACATTTACTGATTGCACCAGGCCGTGAAGCAGCCCCACTTCCCATGGAAGGCGACTGCTAAATTAATGGCTCCCTTTATACTTAGCATAAGCCAACAGCTAATGCAAACCTCTGCTGTTCCTAGACAAAGGGGAAGGACGCCCATATCCAAATTAATGAAGCAAATGAAAAGGTGTTCAAAGTCACATCAGCCTCTGTGTCTATTTATTAAAGAAGGGTAAAGCAGCGGTCCAGAGAATAGAGCTTCTTTGCGAAGGTTGACTGGGCATTTCTTAATTAGATAAATCTTTAGCTACTTTCTGAGCTCTAGAATGATTAAGAAGGACCCATATCCAGGGAATGTAGCTGAAGATCCTCAGGGCAATCCAGATTGCAGTATGTAGTAGAGAAGCCATGGCCTATAACTCAAGAAACAGGCCTCCTATTATGGAGATGTATTTGTGTATAGAAGCACTGTGACCTCTGCTGGCATTGCACTATGTTCCATTTAAATTGGGGACGTGCACATGAGTCACAAAATTGTCCTAGAAGGCTAGAGGTTTGAAACCCACTTAAATAGGTCAACGATTTAAATCTCATTATGGAAAAAATCTGTATGCAACACAAAAGGTGCTTGTTTCCAGTTGCATGGGATTCGGGAGAATGTTTTACTTAAGGAAACCTGCTGGCCGGCAGACATGGACAGATTTGTCAGGTTTGCTGGTGCACTAATTCTTGTAGCTTTGTAGAAGATTCAGGGGCATATTTATACTCTGCACCGAATTAGCGTAATTTTTTTAAACTCTAATTCAGTGCAAAACTAACTCCATATTTATACTTTGGCGCTTGACCCATCTAGCGCCAAATTTATGGAGTTAAAGTCATTTTTTAGAAGTGGAAAACCTACCTTGCCCTAATGAGATGCAAAGCAAGTGTTCCCGTGCAAAAAATGACTCTATGGCCTTAACGCCATATTTATACTCCTGTGTAAAAATGGTACACGGGAGTGAGGAGGGGTCAAAAAATGGTGCAAAGTTTGCTTTGCCCCATTTTTTAATGCCTGGGTCAGGGCAGGCGTTAGAGGACCTGTGGGCCTATTTCCATGGTGGAACACCATGGAATAAGCCCACAGGTGCCCTCCTAAGGCCCCAGGCCCCCCCCCCCACACATACCAGGGGGACTGCGGAGGATGGGGGACCACATCCCAGGTAAGTATTGCATTTTATTTTTTTAAGTGCCATGGGGGGCCCTGAAATGGCCCCCCCTACATGGCACTTGGTGCAATGGCCATGCCCATGGGACCCTGGTCCCCTGTGCTGGCCATTGGGGTGGTGGGATTGACTCCTGTCTTTTCTAAGACAGATGTCATGTGGTATGGATGGTTTTGCATTAGAACAGGACTCTAGGCAGGTTAGAGTCTTTTTTTTTACTCTAACCTGCCTAACATAATGTTTTGGTGCAAAACACATTTCTTCCATAGCGCCAGCCCCACTCGACTAACGTCATTTCTTTTTTACGCTAGCCCACCCTTTGCACCGGCTAGCACCATTCCATAAATATGGTTCATGGCTGGTGTACAGAAATGGTGCAAGCCGGTGCTAAACTTTTTGGTGCAAAACTGTGTTAGTGCAGTTTTGCACCAAAAAGTATAAATCAGGGCCTCAGTACTTTCAAATATGGTGCATGGTGACCTCTGCAAACATGAATATTAGCCTCAAGTAATACAGTAGGCTTATTTTATGTACACCAATTGTAGAGGAATGCAGCATATTAGGAAGTACTCACATCAAAAACATGTCTTGAAGGAGGGAAACAGGCACCATTGTTTGAGATTGTTATATTTTTTTGTAGTGGAAGGAAATATGTAGAACACATAGGTAGAATGTAATCCGTTTTTGTTGGATTCACCTTCCTATTTTGTCAGGTTGTGCTAAAGATAATGAAGAGGTTACCTTCATAACTGCTCTCCTCAGTGCTCTGTACCATATCCCAATACAGGTTACTTCAATATTTTTTTTTAGGGAGTGAGGTGTTGTTTTTAGTGTAGTAATAGGTTGGGGATTTGAAATAATTTCTTTATATATCCTGGATGCCTATACATTGTGAGGCATGCAGAATGGAGTTTACAAAAGTTAAGCAGATCATGGATATATATCAATGCTTCTTGACCAAAATGGCCTTAGTGAGAGCTAGATAGCCACATATGAAGTGCTGCAGGGGGAGGTTTTGGTTGGTATGAGGTGTACAAAGGATAAGAAAGCATTGACCTCTTTTCCGAAGTGTAACATGTAACACTAAACAAGGACAACCCTATATGCCCATGGGGACCAGGGTCAATATATCATGCATGAACAACATCTCGTGGGACTCATTCAGAATCTTGGAAAGCTCTTGTTCAATCAGGAATCCACCATCCAATGCAATTTAATTTCACCATACCAATAGCTGAGTATTTGGATTAAAGAGAACCTTGGACTGATAGAGGTGACTGTCAATTACATATATTCACAGTTCTAATGCAATAGTATGTGAAAAAGTGGACAAAGTGCAGATGACACAGTGCTCAAAAAAAGGAATACATATTTACACCATAGACGGCATAATACACTGGGCATTCCCCTGGTTCTGAAAATTATTTACAAGTGTACACATTAGGATGCTCTAAGGCAATCCACAGTTCCTACTTGTTAGAAATGGGGTCTGTGGTTGGTAGTTTTGCGTCATAAAGTATAGCACCAGCTTGTGTAATTCCAGAGTGCCAGTCAGGCGCCAAATTTATGGAATCCCGCAAGCCAGCACAAAGGGTGGCTAGCATGTGGGAAAATTACATTAGCCAAGTGGGGGTGGCGGTATGGGAGAAGCGTTTTTTAACTAAAAAATTACTCTAGGCTGGTTAGAGGCAAAAAAATGCCTTTAACCAGCCTAGCGTCATTTCCTGACGCAAAACCATCCACACAACAAGACTCCTGACTTGTAAAAGACAGGAGTCATGCCCACCACCCCAATGGATAGCACAGGGGACAAGGGTCCCCTGGGCACGGCCATTGCACCCAGTGCCATGTAGGGGGGCCCATTTCAGGGCCCCCAATGGCATTTTAAAAACATGTATTTAATACTTACCTCTACTTACCCTACTTACGTGGGATGGGGTCCCCCCATCGTGTGGTATCCCTCTGGTGTAAGTAGGGGTGTTCCTGGGGCTTGGGTTTGGCACCTGTGGGCTCTTTCCATGGTGTTTGACCATGGAAATGGGTCCACAGGTCCCCTAACGCCTGCCCTGAAGCAGGCGTTAAATAATGGCGCTAAGCAGGCTTAGCACCATTATTTAGGCCCGCCTCCCCTCCGTGCACCTTTTTTGCATGGGAGGATAAATAAGGGGCTAGGGCTTTGAATCATCTCATTGACGCAAGGTGGTTTCACGCATGCAAGAAATGGCTTTAACTCCAATATTTTGACACTAGGCGAGTCTAGTGTCAAAATATAAATATAGAGTTAAGTTTGCGCTGAAGTTGCGTAAACAAAAAGACGCAAATTTGGTGTTAAGACTCTTACTCCATAGAAAACAATGGAAACATTGATTTTTCACAAAGTACCTGGTTTCCATCAAAAATAAAGCGCCACGGGCGAGCATGCATCGGAAAAGTCAACAGTGCTTTAGAAAACCACGCTGCATGGAGTTTGCATCGTTATCAGGTAGCCGCAAGTGGGTGTTGTGACATTTCTTTAGCTGCGATGTGTCAGTCTCCCAGCTGCGATGCAGGTGGAGCATCGTTTATCAGCTGCGTTGCAGATGGTGCTTCGAAAATTTCCCCGCACGGTGTTCTGTGCGTGGATTTCAGTCCTTGTTCTGCCAACTTCACCTTTCAAGGGCCCAGGGACTGGATAGGGCACTAATTGGTAGGGCAGGAGTCTCAGCAAAGAGTCCAGGTGCTGGCAGAGGAAGTCTTTGTAGTCCCTGAGACTTCAAAACAGGAGGCAAGCTGAGTTCAAGCCCTTGGAGATAGATTCTTCTCAAGCACGGATGCACAACAAAGTCCAGTCTTTTTTCCCTTTTCACAGGCAGAAGCAGCAACAAAGCACAGTCACAGGCAGGGGCAGCAATTCTCTTCAGCTCTTCTCTTTGGCAGAGGTTCCTCTTGGTTCCAGATGTGATCTTAAAGAAATCTAAAGACTCGGGTTTTGGATCAACTACTTATACCCCTTTCTGCCTTTGAAGAAGACAAATGTCAAAAGAAAGTCCCAGGCACACACCAGGGGGTTGGAGACTGCATTGTGTGAGGGCAGGCACAGCCTATTCAGGTCTAAGTGACCACTCCTCCCTCCACCCTAGCTCAGATGTCTCATAAGGATATGGAGGCTACACCCCATCTCCCTTTGTGTCACTGCCTATAGAAGATATACAAACAGTTCAACTGTCAGTCTCATCCAGACAGGGAATCCACAAACAGGCAGAGTCACAGGACTGGTTTAAGCAAGAAAATGCCTACTTTCTAAAAGTGGCATTTTCAAACTAACAATCTAAAAACCAACGTCACTAACAGATGTATTCCTAAATGTGTGAGTTCAGAGACCCCAAACTCCAAATTCCTATCTCCTCTCAAAGGGAATCTACACTTTAAGGATATTTAAAGGCAGCCCCTATGTTAACCTACGAGAGAGCTAGGCCTTGCAACAGTTTAAACCGAATTTGGCAGTATTTCACTGTTAGGACATGGAAAACACATCAGTACATGTCCCACCTTTAACATACACTGCACCCTGCCCATGAGGGCCTACCTTAGGGGTACCTTACATGTATAAAAAGGGAAGGTTTATGCCTGGCTAGTAGGTACACTTGCCAAGTCGAATTGGCAGTGTAAAACTGCACACACAGACACTGCCGGGGCAGATCTGAGCCATGTTTACAGGGCTACTAATGTGGGTGGCACAACCAGTGTTGCAGGCCCACTAGTAGCATTAGATTTACAGGCCCTGGGCACCTCTAGTACACTTTACTAGGGACTTACTAGTAAATACAAATATGCCAATCATGGAAAGCCAATCAACAATACAATTTACACAGAGATCATATGCACTTTAGCACTGGTTAGCAGTGGTAACATGCCCAAAGTTCTAAAGCCAACAAAAACAGGTCAGAAAAAATAGGAAGGAGGCAAAAAGATTGGGGATGACCCTGCAAAGTTCAACATGACCCCCCACCAGCCTAAAGCCAGGGGAGACCAATCAATACCTTGATGGACTTCCCTGATATGGGTGATAGAACGGGGACCCAGGTCCACAACAGCAGGGGCATGTTCCAGTTCTACCCTTTCCTGACTCCAATTGGATCCCTCTGTCCATACTCTCAGGGCCCGCTAAGCTAACCCATGAGGAACCCTTCTCCTCATCTGCCAATACCATCTATGCAGCACCTAACCTTACTTTGCTCACAGATTTATCCCAGGGGACAGACAGTGCCACCATGGCCAACACAGTGGTGTGGCCCACTCCACCCCCGGGGTGTGACTCCTGATCCCCCCCCAGGGGCAACTTTGTCCACCAGGACAGCAAGTCACAGTGGCACTGACAGTTGTCAGGGATTAGAGCCAGGCCCCAGGCCTTTCAAGGTTCTCCAACCACTGTGACATTGAAGAGTGGGGGGCTGTAGCCCCAGGTGCCTGGCACCTTTTGACCCCTCTCCCTCCCACCAGGTCAGGGATGACAGCCTGACACTGGGCCTCCCCCTAGGAGCAGCACCCTCAGAGTCCAGAATTGTCAGGGCGCCTGAGGAAGCAGACCTGCACAATTCTCCCACCACTGCAGGGATGTTAACCTGCAACCTGGTCTTCCAACCTGGGGTCTGTACCTTCAGGTTGGACCAGGGCCATGGGTGAGGCTTCTCTCCCCCTGCCCTCCCTTCTGGGGTCCTGCACCCCGACTAGGAGTTCTCCCCCAAGAATACAACACGGTAGGGGCACTGTTAGCAGTATCCCCTCTCTCCAGGTCAGGGGGGGCCACTGAACCTGGCCCTTCAACCCAGGGTCTGTACTCTTAGATTAAACTTGGGTTAGGGGTGAGTCTCTCCCTCCCCTGCCCCTACTCCCAGGGTTCTGCATCCCCCCACCATGGAGAGTACCCCTAGAAGTCACACCGAGGTGGGGGTTGATTGAGCCTACGCCCTCCACCAGGTCACTTTTTACCCTCTGCACCTGATCCTCCAGTCTAGGGTCTATACCTTTAGAATGGACCATTGCCTCGCAACCCAGGACTTCCTGGAGAGCACACCTATCCCCACAAGGGAAACACCTTACCTAAGGGCCACATGAGAATCTGGCTGATGCTGGTCCCCTGACCTCTGCCCACCTGGCAGACCCTGGTTCTCCCCGGTCCAGAAATGGTATCACCAAGGTCATTCCTGGGGGGCTCGGACCACAGAGCTAACCCCTGACAGTCCAGGCACTCCACTAGGGCCCGCAACTGCTCTCAACCCTCTGTCTAGACTTCTGCACCCCCTCACTAGGAGTGGTACTGCCAGACACTGGCACTGGTGGGACGCTGGCTACAGCCGCCCCTTCCAAGTTCTCCTGACACTATGGGGTTCCCTCAGCAGATGGCCCTATGGTGCAGGCTAGCCTTCTCTCCTGGTGTTCACTCATGGAACCCTCCAGGACCTGGGACTGGATCTCGGACACACTGGAACTCAGCCCACCCCCATTCCCTCTCCTCTGAGACAGGACATGGGATCTACCTGGGACACTGGAAGCCTTTCCCACCTTACCTGGTCTGAAAATACCTAGACTACTCCCTTTATGAGCACCCCCAAATGCCTCTTCAGACCCTCTGGTACTCACCCAGAGGTTCGCCTCCAGTGTATGTTCCCTGGGGTCAGAGGACTAACACTCCACCTGGTGTTGGCATAGCTCTGGAAAACAAGGAGTAGACATATGTTCTCCATCAATCATAATCACCTAGCCCCTCATATGTGTTAACCAAACTACCCTTCACCCAACCATCCAGTGACTCAGCCTTGAACAAGTACCCCACATCACCCTCCTGAGACTGGTGAGACAGTACCTGACTGTGCCTGACACTCTACCCACACTCTTCTGTGAAGTCTCCACACTCCATAACCAGGCCTTTTACCTGGGGTGAACCCCTCTCCCTGTTACTCTCACCTAGAGCCAGTAGAGTGTCCCTCCCATCACAAGGAATATGACCCCCCCTATGCCCATTCCCCGAACCACCTCAGGGGCCCTGCGCACTACTGGAGCTACCTCATACCCCTGAACCTCCTGGTATGTGTCAACACTCTCCTTCAAGTTGAGCACCAAGGCTCATATTTATACTCTGCTTGTGCCGAATTTGCGTATTTTTTTTTTACGCATATCCAGCGCAAACTTAACTCCATATCTATAGGATGACGCTAGACATGTCTAGTGTCAAAAATATGGAATTAACGTCATTTTAAGGATGCGTGAAACCACCTTGCGTCAGTGAGATGAAAGGTAGACGTTTCTGTCAAAAAATGACTCAAGCACCCTAGTGCCATATTTATCAACAGGGCAAAAATGATGCACGGGTGGGAGCGGACCAAAAAAATGACGCTAACCCCGATTTGCGTCAAATTTAAACGCCTGGGTCAGGGCAGGCATTAAAATGAGGCAAACACACCACTTCTTAAGGAGAACACACAGAAGCAACATTACAGACCAACAGGACATCATGGAGGTGCTACTGATTCAGCTTGCAAGACAACGCCAAGCACAGGACCAACAGCGGCAGCCACCACCACCCCAACACAGCCCACAAAGGCAACGCAGAAGGCAGGAGAGACTTTTCAGAAACAGGACAACCCTCTATGGCCTCAGGGAACAGGACATCATTCGGAGTTATGGACTCAACTGGCAAGCCATACAGCAGCTGCTGTGCCATATTGAGCCACAACTAACAGCTAGCCTGCAGACACCACACAACATACCTCCAGAGATCAAGCTGCTACCTGTCCTGCATATGTTGGCAAGTGGCTCTTTCCAGACAATGGGTGCCCTGGTCGCTGGGGAGCCACAGCCCTCATTGTCGGCTTTCTTGCCCAAGGTGTTAGATCCCATAATCTCCCTCACACTCCACCACATCAGCTTCCCCAACACCCAGCAGAAGCAGCAGGAGATAAAACAGCGGTTTTATCAAATCCATGGCTTCCCGCATGTGCTCGGTGCAAATGACTGCACCCATGTCTGGATCGTCCCACCTGCAGCAACAGAGTAGCTATTCAGAAACAGAAAGCACACGCATTCCATGAATGTGCAGGCCGTAGTTGACCACCAGAGATTGTTCACAAACATCCTGGCCAAGTATCCTGGGAGTGTCCATGACTCATTCATATTCCGACACAGCAGGATCAATCAGCACTTCCAGGATAGACAATATGGCAATGGCCTTCTTGTCGGTAAGTCAATAAACCTAGCAATATACACACAGCACAACAACCCTGTAGGACACACAAGACATAGACCACTACACTGACACGTGGGCAGGGTGACACTGAGGTGTGACACTGGTAGTTATGTTGTACACCCTGACACAATGGGATACGCACCTCTAGACAAATGACGACTGCCACAAACAGTAGCTGCCACTCTAGAGCACCAAGGGACCAATGTCAAAGCCCACAGTGACAATGACATGACCTGCACTGTATGTGCAACTTGGAAGATTAACCATTTACAATTACATTAGGCCACAGAGTCAATCGGCCACCCTCCCAAGCAGTATGTAGTGTGGAAGGGGTGTGTAATGTGTGTTGCAGCAGGTCTAACACCATGAGACACATCGCATGATTATGCAGACTCACATGTAGGTTACACGAAAATACTGAGACAGTCCCAACATCATACACCACTCCTGAGGTGCCGTTTCCAGGTTGAAATAAGGAAGTGGGCTGTGCTATGAACACACATTGATGTGCCACCAATGCAAACTGCTGCACACTGCTGCACACACTGAAAGAGCCAATTGTCCATCAAAATAGCATATGTACAGGGAGATGGCCCTTCCTGCACAGATACATCCACCTCCACAAGGCAGTGAGCCAGGCTCCCTGGAGCAAGTTTGGTAGTGTAGGTGCCCGGTTGCACATGAGCTAGTGGCAGAGGGAACAAAAAAGGCTTGCCTAGAAACAAGTCACACATGGGACAATTGTGCATTGCCAATACTGAACAGCTCAGTGCTGCCAACTTATAGAGATGTGTTGTGCATTGTCACCTACCCAATTCAAAGGGCCTCAGTGTTGCATTTAATTTGCAATGTTATATGTCTAAATGGATGGGATGTCCAGGCCATGTATTGCAACCATGTTACCACCACATCTGAATCCATTGTGTGTGTGGATGTATCATGTCCCCTCCAGTGAAAGCACACTGATACATGTGGGACACTACACAATGCGTGGTACATACATACTGACCAACAGTTCAGAAACCAAATCATAGATCCCAGGTCAATGAGACAAACACAAGTTGTCATGTCAAACAATCCAGTACAGAGAAGTCCTCACAAAACCCCAGGAACTCACACAATACCACAAACACAAATGAGTCACAGACCATACAAGATATCAACTGCCATGCTACATGACATTCCTGTTGCAAGCACTAACAAAATACTCACTCCTATTATCTTTTGCAGAGGATCAGGTTTATGTGATCCAGCCATGAATTATGACCCCATTCCCTAACCCAAGCACAGCAGCAGAGTGTGCCTATAATGAGGCACATCAGAGGACACGCACCATTGTGGAAAGGACTTTTGGCATCCTGAAGTCCAGATTCAGGCGCCTGGACATCACAGCAGGCAGCCTCCTATATGCCCCACACATTGTGTGTAAAATAATACTGACCTGTGCTATCCTGCACAACATTTGTGTGAGGATGGACATCCCATTTTATGAACTGGACAAGAACTGCCTGAGGAGGAGGAGGATGGTGGCAGGGAAAATGAGGGGGAATAGCAGAACACAGCTGCAGGAATGCACCGCAGACAGCAAATTGTACACAACTTTTTCACTTAATAGTCACTCTACACACCTTGTTAAGATATTAAATAAACACCTTACTTGATCACACAATCCTGCTCTGGTGTCTTCATTCTCCATCACATGTACCTTAGGAATGTGAGTATTACCTCAGGGAGCATGTTACAGAGACAAATCTGACTACTTCTGATGCAACCTCACATGTGATGCGTATGATTGTACAGCAAACATCACACACATATAAAAAATACTCATCTCTTGGATGTCACAAATGAAGGACACAATCAATGGACCACAACATATGAGTCACATCCAGGTTGCTAACATGGTCAACTGTAACACATGACACACAAATAAGACATCTCCAATCATAAGGTAAATAAGGGCCCCATACATGAAGCAGTGGCTGTGAAATATCAGAAGTACAGGAATGTATGAACAGACCCCTGACATTACTAAGTGTTACACTTGCAATGTCTGCAAGGAGCTTGTATGACAAGGGGGGGCATAATTTGTGACAATGGATAGCATGATTGTCCCAGGTATGACAAGCAATATTCACAACACATGCCCTGCGCAGTCCGTCCCTGGGAATCAGTCCTGCCACTTCCATGGAGCCCAATCCTGACACAGGGTACACATGCCCACACACTTGGACCGGACACTTCTGTGGAATGCACATCAGAAAATATGTGAACACATGCAGCTAGGGCAGCAGGTCCACCACAGCAACACAAGTAACATAGCAAATTGTAATGAATCAAACTAACATGTACCAAACATTTTATGGGTGGAATTTGGGCACAGTGTTTCAACCACAGTACGTACCAAATATGTACACATGTCAGACATTTGTGTATTCCACACACAAGTCACCATAAACTCATAACCAACAATTAATGACATATGAGGGGTAACATATCCTACATAGCACTCATCAGCCATCCTCAATGATACCTGAGTTTTGTTTGTCCTCTGAAATGTAATGTCCCCTAAGTCAAATAACTACACACATCACATGAGTCAATACATGTTACAAACACATACCATGGCTGTTGTAGATCACTGATTGCCATCAAATGTAGATACACATTTGGCACACATTCATACATTTGCATGACGTCCAAAGAATTGCATGCCATTCCTTCAGAAACACACACATCGTTGTTACAGACCATTCACATCCAAATCACAAAGTAGCATGCTCTACCACATGTGGCCATACACTATATTACACACTGCAGGCCATACCATCCTATCTTCATGTTGATACAGAGTACATCCAGGTTAAATATTCGAAAATGATGCAATCACAGAAAGAGTCAAACATTTTGACGCAAATGCGTCAAAAACACCTGCAAACTAACCATATATTGTCCCTTAGCGTGAATTCCACCCACGCACCACACTGATGCGGATATCCATTGAAATTGAAGTATACAGGTAATGCCTTGTATATTGCCACACATAAAGGTGATGCGTTGAAAAAAATCACGCAAACATCGTATGTGTCAGAAAAATACACGCATGATGTAAAACGTGTCTCAAGGAGACAGGAAGTGATGTAGGCTTGGTACAGTGGGTGTACTTTCATTTTTATTTTACAGTCTGTGCATTTGCTGACTGTGTGGCTGTGTCTTGGTGTTGTTGGTGTGTTGATTGCGAATATTGTGTCTTGTGGTGTCTCTCTTGTTGTGTCTGTCGTGAAATCTGTTTGTTACTTGTACCAGTGTATGTGATTTTGGCCCTCATTATGACATTGGCGGTAAATCCCACTTACCGCCACGCTGACTGCCGTCAACATACCGTCGCTGCCGCGGACATCCATTCACCATATAATGACACACACACCAATCCGTCACTATTCTGCCACGCACACAATTCCGCCACACCAAAGGTCAGTGATAAACTGGCAGTATCAAAACCCACACCGTTACGCCAACATAATAACGTCCACCACATTATGACCCACAAATCACCATGGCGGACATTCAATGGCGGTAAACCATTGGCGGTACATACTGCTGCGCTCAAAATACACACACACCTACAAATCAAAACCACATTGGACAATTCAAACAACACACACCTGACACCCATACACACACCCACACCACTACAAAACACCCATCCACATTACCCACAATCCTTAACGACTACATCCATTGGCACTAGACAGACACCACGACCACAGACAAGGCCAGAGCCACACACCACCATCACCTATACACCACCCACGCACCCAACCTGACACACCCCAAAATATCACCCAACACACCCTCACCCACACAACTCACACAACACCCATGGCACCACAAAGACACCCGAGATTCTCAGAGGAGGAGCTTAGGGTCATGGTGGAGGAAATAATCAGGGTAGAGCCACAGCTATTTGGAGCACAGGTGCAGCAGATATCCATTGCAAGGAAGATGGATCTATGGCGGAGGCCCGTGGAAAGGGTCAATGCCATGGGACAGTACCCAAGAACCAAGGATGACATCAGGAAGAGGTGGAACGACCTATGGGGGAAGGTATGTGCCATTGCAGCAAGACACCAACTCGCTGTACAGAGGATTGGCGGTGGACCCCCACCTCCTCCACCACAACTAACAAGATGGGAGGAGCAAGTCTTGGCCATCGTGCATCCTGAGGGCCTGGCCAGAGTAGCAGGTGGACACGACACTGGTAAGTCAACTCTTTACTACTATCATCCCCCTACCTGCATGCCATCACATACCCCCACCTTCACCCTCACTCCCATCACTCCACCACCTCCCACACACCCCACCATCACATATCCCTCATCCTAATACCAAGCCCTGCATTCCATACCATTGCATGGACACCACTCACAGACCTGCATGGACTTCTATCACTAAAGCATGCACACTAGAGAGAATCAGCTAGCCCACCACATACCAACTTACAGAAGTGAAAGCTGCCAGGGCAAATACAACCAAACAGGGCAACCCACCGATGCACAATATGTCACACACAGAAACAATAACACAGCATTTACATTCCCACAGGTACCCCAGCCAAAGTCAGCGGCTAAGAGGTGCCAGCACTATCCAGTCCCCTAACAGAAGAGGCCCACAGTGATGACAGCAATTCCAGTCGCCTGGATCTGGATGACCAACCTGGCCCATCAGGGACCTCTGGACAGTCGGTTACCCAGGCCTAGTCACACACCACCACAGAGCCTCACCCATCAGGAAACACCACCAGAGCATCCATCCAGCGTACCCATACCTCTGTCCCCAGGTCACGTCAATCAGCAGTGCGTCCACCACTACAGGGACCCCAGGCTACAGCTCTCACCAAAGGCAATCAGGGACCTGGGGTCAGTGGAGGTGGACACATGATTTAGGGGACAGAGGCACAGCACAACAGGGACACTGGGAGGACTGCTCTGCGCCAGGGGGAGGAGAGGCCCAGGGAACCAACTCTCCAGGAGGCACTCACCGAGATCCTGGGAACATACCAACATTCCCATGATACGCTGGGCCAGATCCTGGCCAACGTGCGTGCAGGAGAACAGGCGGCTGCGGGAGCGACAGTACCAAGGTTTCAGGGAGGACTTGCAGGCCATTAACACCACCCTGGTATCCATTGCAGGGGTGCTGGCAGACATGGGCAACATCATGAGGGAGGCAGTCTTACAACAGCGGGCCCCTGCCACTAGCCAAACATCTGAACTGCCTTCCACCTCTGCTGAGGCTAGTGGACAGGAGGCCCCCCCACAGGACCAACAGGCCACCAGCACCCCTCCCCCTGCAGAAGGAGAACCACGCCGCAAATGTTCCCTGCGATCCAGGCAGAAGCCAGAGACTATTGCCAAAACCCCCACTAGGAAATGAGACTCTTGTGATTGTCACCCTTGTGTCCAACTCTGTCACCCTGTCCACCTTGAACTGCCATTGCTCCCCTTCCTATGTCCCCTTGGACAATGCACCTGTGCTACCAATAGACTGGAACAATACCTTGGACTTTCCTCCATCATCACACCAGCCCATTGCACTTGCCACTCTACTTCTTAGCACTTAATAAACACCCTTTGAAAAAATACAAGTATGGAGTATGTTAAACTTATTTTAGGATGTATTTGTTTAACTAGGTTCAAACATTGCAATTCAACTGTACCGTAATGTTCAAATAGGAAAGACCTGTAGTTGGCTGCAGTGATCACACCAGGAGCAAAAGTGGGGCACCAACATCTGCAAAATGAGTTGCCAAAGGGTACAGCGATTGGGCATAGATGTGGGAAATAACAGCATGCAAGTGACAAAGATATACCATAAAATGACAATGAAATATGAAGTAACACTGTCTTACCTGTGTGTCATTGGAAGTATTGTTGAATCACTGCAGTTCTGTTGTCCCCATCCTCCTCATCCTCACTGTCCACAGGGTCCACTGCTGCCACACAGCCATCTCCAGCCTCCTCCTCCTGCAGAAAAGGCACATGGCGTCTCAAGGCAAGGTTGTGCAGCATGCAGCATGCCATGATTATCTGGCAGACCTTCTTGGGTGAGTAGCACAGAGATCCACCTGTCAGATGGAGGCACTGAAACCTGGCCTTCAGGAGGCCAAATGTACGTTTGATAATCCTTCTTGTTCGCCCATGTGCCTCATTGTAATGTTCTTCTGCCCTTGTCCTGGCATTCCTCACAGGAGTCAGTAGTCATGATAGGTTGAGGTAACCAGAGTCACCTGCAAATATCGAGGGACAACATTTAGCCACACACTATCCCATATGGCCCACACCATACCCATACCCCAACATATACTGGGTAGGAACCAGGGCTCACCTATTAGCCACACCCTGTGCCTCTGTAGTTGGGCCATCACATTTGGGATGCTGCTATTCCTCAGGATAAAGGCATTGTGCACCGACCCTGGATACTTAGAATTGACATGGGAGATGTACTGGTCTGCCAAGCACACAATGCACACCCACAGACAAAATAACACCACATTGGACAATTCTAACAACACACACCTGCCACCCATATACACACCACACCCACACCACTATAAAACACACACCCACATTACCCACAACTCCTTACGAATACAAATTATTGCCACCAGACTGACACCAAGACCACTGCCACAACTAGAGCCACACACCACTCACGCCCATACACCCCTTATGCACTCCACATCACACACCCCATTCACATTACCTAACACACCCTCACCAACACATATCACACAACACCCATGGCACCACAAAGGCACCCCCGTTTCAATGAGGAGAAGATAAGGGTCATGGAGGAGGAAATCGTTAGGGTAGAGCCACAGCTATTTGGAGCACAGGTGAAGCAAATATCAATAGCTAGGAAGATGGAGCTATAGCGGAGAATCATGGACAGGGTGAATGCCGTATGACAGCACCCAAGAACAAGGGATGACATCAGGAAGAGGTGGAACGACCTACAGGGGAAGATACATTCCATAGCAACAAGACACCAACTCATAGCCAGAGGACTGGCGGTGGACCCACACCTCCTCCCCCACAACTCACAGCATGGGAGGAGCAAGTCTTGGCAATACTGGATCCTGAGGGCCTGGCCGGAGTCAGAGGAGGACTGGACTCTGGTAAGTCAACTTATAACAATTATCACTCCCCATACCTGCATGCCATCACATACCCTTACCCTCAATCCTATCACTCTACTCCATCCCACACACTCCACCATCACATCACACTAATCCCAATCCCAATCCCAATGCCAAGCCCTGCATGCTGTACCAATGCATGGACACCCCTCACAGCCCTGCATTGACACTCATCACCAAAG
The DNA here is from genome assembly GCF_031143425.1 of Pleurodeles waltl. Taxonomy (NCBI): domain Eukaryota; kingdom Metazoa; phylum Chordata; class Amphibia; order Caudata; family Salamandridae; genus Pleurodeles; species Pleurodeles waltl. The sequence goes on from NC_090449.1 coordinate 96,921,554, forward strand.
TATGCACAGCATAGGGAAATCAGCAATCCCACAATACACCAACATACACAAGTAAAAGCTGGCAAGGCAACACTAACCATAGAGGAGAAGCCAGGGATGTACAACATGTCATACACATGAAGCATAATACATCATTTACATCCCCACAGGTACCACGGCAAATGTCACTGGAGAGGAGGTGCCATCACTATCCAGTCCCCCAACAGAAGAGGTCCACAGTGATGACAGTAACTCTGGACTTCAGGATCTGGATGATCTACCTGGCCCATCAGGGACCACTGGACAGCCGGTCACCCAAGCCCAGTCACAGACCACCACAGAGCCTCCCCCATCAGGAACCAACATCACAGCACCCACCCAGCATCCCCAAACCTCTGTCCCCAGGACACGTCAATCATCGGTGTGGGACCCCTGCACAGGGACCCCAGGCTACACCTCACACACAAGACAATCAGGGACCTAGGGTCAGTGGCAGTGGGCACACAGTTCAGGGGACAGAGGTACAGGCCACTAGAGACACTGGGCGGACTGCTGTATGCCAGAGGGAGGACAAGAGCAGGGAACCAACACTCCAGGAGGCCCCCTCCAAAATTCTGGGAGCCTATCAACATTCCTAGGAAACGATGGGCCAGATCCTAGACAACGTGCAGGAGAACAGGCGGCTGCAGGAGGGACAGTATCAGGGGATCAGGGAGGACTTGCAGGCCGTCAACAACACCCTGATCTCCATAGCAGGGGTGCTCGCAGACATGGCCAACATTATGAGGGAGGCAGTGTCACACCAGCGGGCACTTGCCACTAGCCAGTCATCTGAACATCCATCCACTTCTGCTGCCGCTAGTGGCCAGGAGGCCCCGCCACAGGACCAACAGGCCACCAGCACCCCTCCCCCTACAGAAGGTGAACCATCCCACAAACATTCCCTGCGGCCCAGACAGAAGCCAGAGACACTTGCCAAGACCACCCACAGGAAATGAGACTCTCCTGATTATCCCCCTTGTGTCCCACTCAGTCACCTTATCCACCTTGAACTGCCATTGCTCCCCTTCCTATGTCCCCATGGACAATGCACCTGTGCTACGAACAGACTGATACAATATCCTGGACTTTCATCCATCATCACCCCATCCCATTGCACTTCCCCCTCTATATATTAGCATCACAATAAATACCCTTTGATAAAAATCCACTTAGAGTATGTCATATATTTCAAATATGTATTGATTGATACAGCTACAACCCTTGCAAATGAACTGTACATAGAATGAGCATAGAATTAATGACCTGTAGCTGGCTGTTGTAATCACACGAGGAGTATTTGTCAAATCACCACCATCTGCCAAATTAATATCCGGACGTAGAAGTAAGTGGGCAAAGAAGTGGGACATACCAGCATGCCAATGCCACACAGAATACAACCAAAGTCAATGAAATGTAAAGTTGCACTGTCTCACTTGTGTGTCATTGGAAGTATTGACGGATCACAGATGTTCTGTTGTCCACATCCTCATCTCTGCCTCCTCATCCTCACTATCCACAGGGTCCACTGCTGCCACAGGAGCACCTCCAGTCTCCTCCTCCTACAGAAAAGGTATGTGGCGTCTGAGGGCCAGGTTGTGAAACATGCAGAATGCCACTACTATCTTGCAGACCTTCTTGGGTGAGTAGCACAGGGCTACACCTGTCAGATGGAGGCACCAGAACCTGGCCTTCAGGAGGCCAAAGGTCCTTTCTATGATCCTTCTGGTTCACCCATGTGCCTCATTACAGCGTTCTTCAGCCCTTGTCCTGGCATTCCTCACAGGGGTCAGCAGCCATGATAGGTTGAGGCAGCCAGAGTCTCCTGCAAATATTGAGAGACAACATTTAGCCACACACTATCCTATATGGCCAACAGCATAGGCATACACCAACATATACTGGGTGGGAACAAGGGCTCACCTGTTAGCCACACCCTCTGCCTCTGTAGTTTGAACATCACATTCAGGATGCTGCTATTCCTCAGGACAAACGCATCATGCACCGACCCAGGATACTTAGCATTGACGTGGGAGATGTACTGGTCCGCCAAGCACACCATCTGCACATTCATGGAGTGGAAACCCTTACGGTTCCTGACACCTGTTCACTCTGGTGTGGGGGAGTACAAATGCAATATGTGTTCTGTCAATCGCACCGATTATATTGGGGATATGTCCCATTGCATAGAATCCGGCCTTCACAGTGGCCAAATCCTCAACCTGGGGGAATGCAATGTAGCTGCACATGTGTTTTATCAGGGCAGACAACACTCTTGTCAGCACTATTGAGAACATTGGCTGTGACATTCTTGCTGCCAAGCCAACTGTCACTCTGTCACTTGGAAACAATCACTTGCCAGGAAATGGAGAACTGTTAGCACTTGCACAAGAGGGGGGGTCCCAGTGGGGTGATGGATAGCAGATATCAGTTCAGGCTCCAATTGGGCACACAGCTCTGTGGTTGTGGCCCTGTCCAGTTTATAGGTGAGGATGATGTGCCTGTCCTCCAGTGTAGCCTAGTCCACCAGGGTTCTGTACATGGGAGTATGTCTCCATCTCCTACTCATCCTGTGCGGTAGGTATCTAAGGGGCAAAAGAGTGAGGTGGCTGTCACAAACTGAACAATGGAGCCACAACAGCAGTCTGCAATCTGCAAATATGTAATGGGACAGTGTAATTTGTGAAGTATGTGCCTATTGATCCTGTGACGCAGCATTAATCCATAGGCCTGTTCCCCCCCCCCCCGAAATGGCGTCCACCTGTCCTGTGTGGAGGGATAGGTAGAAGTGAAGTAAAGCCGCTGACGTTGTGCGCTGTGGTGGTAGGCAGTCGTGAATCGCCGTGCAATTCCTCATTGATTATAATGGGGTACAGTGGCCAATGATGATCTACACCGGCGGTGACGGTATCTAACGCCGTGGACGTGACCGCCATTTTCTATCATATTCATCACTTGTTTCCTGATCTTCCATAGTAGAGGACCTACACTGCATGTGCTGCTGTGACCTGTGTCTGGAACCTACCAAGGCCTGTGTGACCGGGGAAAGGGCCCCAGCCTTCACTTTGTATGAGTTTTAGTGACTGGTGGATGGGGTCCTACCCCCCCAGTGCACACTGCTGTATGGCCCTCCAGACCACTGTGGGCACGATGCATGTGGCATAAATGCATGGTGTTGTGTGTGTGAAGGCCTCGTGTAAGGGGGGGTGGGTGGATGTCCTATTGGCGGTGTACACGTTGGGTGCTTGGCTATGTGTGTGCCAAAGGTGATAGAAACGGGTATGGTGAGCCATCTGTGTTGCTGGCTACACTGTTTGTCAAATAGTGTTCTCCTGTCTGTATTACTCTGCAGGTCAGCGCCCATCCAAAGAAGGGAATATGGCGTGACATCGATGGGAGCTCCCTGGTGGTGGCAGAAACCTCTGTAAACACCCCAGCTGCAGGTACAGCCACTATCCCCGGGCCAGCACCAGCCCCTCAGCAAGTTGCCCCTGCCACTCACCCAAGGAGGGTCGGCATCTCCTTCGCACCAGGCACCTCAGGCCCTGCCCCAGTGAGCCCTGCTGCCTTGAGTGAGGAGGCTATTAACCTCCTGTGATCCATCTCCGTAGGGCAGTCAACCATTGTGAATGCCATCCAGGGGCTGGCAGCCCAGATGCAGCAATCCAATGCATTCCTGGAGGGCATTCACCATGGATTGGCGGCCCAACAGAGATCGATTCAGGTTCTGGCCCCCTCTCTGATGGCAGCCATTGTCCCTGTTTCTACGGTTCCCTCTCCAACTTCCACTTCCCACTCCCATCCTCCTCAACCCCAACCCATCCTAAGCATACAGGCAGATGAGCATGCACACAAGACAATACCCAAGAGTGGCACAGGCAAACACAAGCACCACACTTCATCCCACAGGCGCTCACACAAACACCATTCATTTGCAGACACAACACCATTCATTTGCAGACACAACAACATCCACTCTTTCCATTGTCTCTCCTCCTCCTCCTCCTCCTCCACCTCCCACCCAGTTCAATCCACACTCACACCTGCATGCCCTACATCATTATCCACTACCAGCATCATCACAACACCAAGCAGAACACACACCTCGATGGCAGACACCTCCACAACATCCATGCACACGTCCCCTGGTCCTCTCCCACCGTGTCTGTCCCCCCCTCCTAAAGTACACAAACGCAAGCACTCAGACACCCTCAGCCATCCACCTTACAACAGCATACAGCCCATACACCTGCACCCAAATCCAGCAGACAAACACCTCAAACAACCACTCCCTCATCCTCCACTCCCATTACTCCTCCCTCTTCCCACCCCAACATCCCTAAAAGGCTTTTCCTTTCCCAGATTGACCTCTTCCCTCTCCTTCCCCCTGTCCTGCACGCATGGGCAATGTAGCAAGGACCCTGCCAAGCACCTCAGCCAAACAGCCCACGGGCCCAGTGATAGCAGCACATACTCATGGTGGAAAGGATTCCAGGCCACAAATACTGAAGGGGAAGGAGCCTGCACCAGCCACAAAGAAGGGGAAGGAGCCAGCACCAGCCACAAAGAAGGGGAAGAAGCCTGCAGAGCAGCTGTCACGGAGCCCCCACCACCAGCAGTGGTTGTGCCGCCGTCAGAGGGTGCAGTGGCTGAGCTAGAGCCACCACAACCACCACCACAGTACTGCCATCGGAGGGTGCAGGGGCTGAGCAGGAGCCTTCCACAACAACCACCAGAGTGCAGCCATCACCGCCGGTGGACACCATATAGTCCAGCCTCCAAAGGCTGCTTTGTGCCCTGCACCCTTCAGAACCAGTGGGGTATCCACCCACTTGAGAGACTGTGGCCTTGCACTCCCCAGGACCAAGCACAGGGCATGTTGCCCCCTCCAGAACCAGTGGGGAAGACACCCACTTGAGAGACTGTGGCCTTGCACTCCCCAGGACCAAGCACAGGGCATGTTGCCCCCTCCAGAACCAGTGAGGAAGACACCCACTCGAGAGACTGTGGCCTTGCACTCCCCAGGACCAAGCACAGGGCATGTTGCCCCCTCCAGAACCAGTAGGGTATTCACACACTCGAGAGACTGTGGCCTTGCACTCACCAGGACCAAGCACAGGGCATGTTGCTCCCTCCAGAACCAGTGGGGAAGACACCCACTCGAGAGATTGTGGTCTTGCACTCCCCAGGACCAAGCACAGAGCATGTTGCTCCCTCCAAAACCAGTGGGGAAGACACCCACTCAGGAGACTTTGGCCTTGCACTCCCCAGGACCAAGCACAGGGCATGTTGCCCCCTCCAGAACCAGTGGGGTATTCACCCACTCGAGAGACTGTGGCCTTGCACTCCCCAGGACCAAGCACAGGGCATGTTGCCCCCTCCAGAACCTGTGGGGAAGACACCCACTCGAGAGACTGAGGCCTTGCACTCCCCAGGAGCAAGCACAGGGCATGTTGCCCCCTCCAGAACCAGTGGTCTTGTTCCCGTATTTGGCTGAGGTGCCCCCCGAGGTGCCTGCCTATTTGCCAATTGATGCTCCTGCAGTGTTCTCTCCATATTGGAGCAGGATTCGAGTGGGGCCTTGGACTTTGCCCTGTGGCCATGTGGGCCCTGTGAACTATGGCCTGGGCAGTGTCCCTTTTTTTGTAAATGTGTACATTTCTGATGGATACAACTACCTGTGGATTCCTCACCTCATGAATACTCCCATGGCGCCAGCATTCGACGGAAATCTTCTTACTAGTCTCTGCACGTCGACGAGGACGTCACTGTCTCGCACGCGACGCCGTCTGACGTCATACAGGCAATAAGAGGTCCTCGACGACGTGCAGACGTCAGTTCCCTTTTTTCCGTGCATTCGAAACGGTTATCTTCGAGGGAGCAACTGTTACTCTTGCGGTTACAGTGTATATCTTGCTGCGTACTCTTTCTCTGTGGAAATAATGTCGCAGAGAAAGTCTGGATTTAAGCCTTGTCGTGAGTGTGGAGGCAAGATGTCGGTGACGGATCCTCATTCCGATTGCCTTTGGTGTTTGAGCTCCGACCACGACGTCTCGACTTGTGATTCATGTCAGCACATGAATCCGAAGGCCCTTAAAGAACGCGAGGCGAAGCTGTTTATGGCCAAGTCAAAGGAGAAGCATCACAAGAAAAAGTCTTCTCCAAGACATCGGCGTCATCGAGACTCCCGGCGCCGTAGAGAATCTCGGCGTCATTCAAGGGAGGCTCGTTCCAGGTCTCCGGATCGGCGCCGAAGGACATGGGAGGTCAGCCCCACGGTGACGCCGCATCCTTCGACGCCGTTGCCCTCTCCGGCGTCTCCAACTTCGCCTGGACAGGCGTCGGTGATTGAGGTATTGGAGCCTCAAGTGTTTTCTCCGGCGCAGACGCCGAGGCCGGCGTCGGGGTCGCCTCCGAGTCAGGCACCCCAGTATCCGGCTTTTCCCACCCCTGGAGCCGATAGTTCCGCATTCTTGAATGCGATGTATGCCATCTTCCAACAGATGGCTCCAGGGGGTGCTCCGGCTGGGCCTTTGGCCTTTTCTTTGGGTGATCCTGCGCCTCTTCGGCCAGCACCCTTTATGCCCTTTCTCCCGTTTGGGAACGTGGGCTCGGCGCCAGTGTCGGCGCCGGTGGCCGCTCCGGTGGCTTCGGAAGGATTGGCCCCAGGGATTTCCATCCCGTCGACGTCGAGATTTCGGCCTGTGACTCCGGTGGGTCCATCCGTTTCAACTGCTCTTCAGTCGGCGCCGAAGTTACCTGTGGCGCCGGATGCGGCGTCAGTGGCTTCGGAAGATCGGCGCCGATCTCCGACTTCGGCGGAGGTATTGTCGACTCCGCGGATTGAGCAACGACTGCATTCAAGGAGGCGTGCTCTCCGGGTACTAGAAGAGCAGGAGTACCAACGAGCCCTAGAGGAAGGAGAGCTAGAGGACTCGGGTGATGGGCTGCGTGGACTGGAGTCGGCCAGTGGGCTGGACACTTCCCCTGAGTGGGACCTTTCGTCCCCGGGGGAATATACCGAGGAAGCTGCTTCCTTTCATACAGTGGTACGGAAGGCAGCTAGTTTTTTGGACCTGCCTTTGCCGGTGGTGGAGGCGAAACAAAACCTTTTGACAGAGGTGTTGCATCCGGCCTCAGCCGCGGCGGAGCCTCTATTACCTTTTAATGACGCTCTGCTGGATCCGGTTTTAGAGGTGTGGAAGAAGCCGGCATCTTCCCCAGCAGTTCACAGAGCCGTGGCCAGGAGGTATCGGACGGCTCCAACTGATCCTGGTTTCCTATCTAGGCACCCTACGCCGGAGAGCTTGGTTGTGCAGGCCTCCTGTTCGTCCAAGTCAGCGCCTGGTTCTTTTCCGACGGTGCCTGGGGACAGAGATTCAAAAAAGCTGGAGGCGCAGTCGAAGAAGATTTTTTCGTCCTGCAGTCTGGCATTAAAAGCCACCAATGCAACCTGTATCCTGGGGAGGTATATTCATGCTCTGATGGATGACATCTCCTCTTCGTTTACAGAGCTTCCCCAGGGTCTTTTGGATCTTGTCTCTGATGCCCAGGCTGCTGCGACCCAAATTATCCAGACGGGACTGGATACCACCGACTCGGTAGCCAGAGCAATGGGCACAACTGTGGTGGAAAGGAGACAGGCCTGGCTCCGTAACTCGGGCTTTTCGGCAGATGTACAGTCCACATTGTTGGATCTCCCGTTTGATGGGGACAAACTGTTTGGGGCTAAGGCTGATTCGGCCTTGGAACGGTTTAAGGAGAGCAGGGCCACGGCTAAGTCGTTGGGACTCCAAGCTCCTTCTTCCACGGCCTCTTCCAGATTCTTCAGGAGGTTTCGTGGATTTGGGCGTGGCTCTTCCTCCTCTTCCTTTCGGGGAAGATATCAGCAACCTGCCTCTTCCCATCCCTATAGATCTTTTAGGGGGAGGGGTAGGGTCCGCACCAGGGGAGCTTCTCAGCAGCACTCTGCCTCTTCCTCATCCTCTGGCGGGGTGCAGCAGGGGAAGCAGCCTTAGGCTTCCACCATTTCCCACTCACTCCTCTCCTGTAGGGGGAAGATTACAGCATTTTCTCACCAAATGGGAGACTGTTACGTCGGACACTTGGGTTCTCAGTGTTGTGGGAAAAGGCTACACCCTTCCCTTTCGGGAGTTTCCGCCCCTCATCCCGCCCCGCCCTTCGTATTGTTCACAAGAACATCTGCTGTTGCTAGAACAGGAGGTAGAAGTCCTCCTTTTAAAGGGCGCGGTGGAGTTGGTCCCGGAGCAGGAAAGGGGTCAAGGAGTTTACTCAAGGTATTTCCTGATTCCCAAGAAGGATGGTCGTTTGAGACCAATTCTGGACCTGAGGATCTTGAATTGGTTCCTCAAGCAGGAAAAGTTCAAGATGCTGACCCTAGCACAGGTGCTTTTGGCGTTGAACATGGAAGACTGGATGGTGTCTGTCGACTTGCAGGATGCTTACTTTCATATCCCGATACTCAAGTCACACAGGAAGTATCTCCGGTTTGTGGTGGGATCGCAACACTACCAGTTTGCGGTCCTTCCGTTTGGTCTTACTTCAGCACCTCGAGTCTTCACGAAGGTGATGTCGGTGGTTGCGGCAGAGCTCAGAAGGAAGGGGATAGCAGTATTCCCTTCCTTGGACGATTGGTTGATCAAAGCCAAGTCCCCGGAGCTTGTGTTGCGTCATCTGCAGTCAACAACCCAGTTGTTGTTCGACCTGGGCTTTTCGGTGAAGGAGCCCAAATCTCACCTAGAGCCCTCTCAGCGCCTCCTGTTCATTGGGGCAGTACTGGATACAACATTGGGTCGGGCCTTTCCTCCGCCTCAGCGGATTCAAGATATTCAGGATTTGGTTCCAATGTTTCGAAATGGAGCGGTAGTTCCAGTCCTCAAGGTCCTTCGTCTGCTCGGTCTTTTTGCCTCCTGCATTCTGTTGGTCACGCATGCTCGCTGGCACATGAGGGCTCTTCAGTGGTGCCTCCGAAGGCAGTGGTCTCAACACAGAGGGGATCTAGAGGGTACTGTCAAGATCTCCAGAGATGCTGCTGTGGATTTGAAGTGGTGGATTGCAAGCAACAATCTTTCACAAGGAAAGCCGTTCCAGCAGTCGCCACCAGTGGCCACAGTCATAACGGATGCTTCCACTCTAGGGTGGGGAGCTCATCTGGGGGATCTGGAGATCAAAGGTCTTTGGTCTCCAGAGGAACAGATTTTTCACATCAATCTGTTAGAGTTACGGGCTGTACGTCTGGCTCTCAAGGCCTTCCTCCCTTCCCTTCGTGGTCAGTCGGTACAGGTCCTAACGGACAATACTACCACGATGTGGTACATAAACAAGCAGGGAGGAGTGGGGTCGTACCTTCTCTGCAGAGAAGCTCTTCGACTATGGTCCTGGGCAAAGGACCATCGGATTTGCTTGATAGCAAACCATCTGGCCGGAGTTTTGAACGTGCGTGCGGACAGTCTCAGTCGCCACTTCTCGGCAGACCACGAGTGGCGTCTCCATCCAGATCAAGTCCGTTTAATCTTCCAGAAGTGGGGGTTTCCTCGGGTAGATCTGTTCGCCACTCGAGAGAACGCGCATTGTCCGTTGTTCTGCAGCCTTCAGTATCCGATGCAGGAAGCGTTGGGGGACGCGTTTCAAATGACCTGGTGCGGCCAGTTGCTTTACGCGTTTCCTCCCATACCCTTGATTCCTCGAGTATTGAGGAAGATTCGCCAAGACCGGGCTCTAGTAATCTTAATAGCTCCGGATTGGCCAAGGAGGGTGTGGTACTCCGACCTTCTCCAACTCTCAACGTGCCCGCCGCTCCGTCTCCCTTTCAGGGCAGACCTCCTCTCACAGTCGCAGGGGCAGGTTCTACACCCCAACCTCCAGAGTCTGCACCTACATGCCTGGAGATTGAACGGGGCAACCTGAGTTCCTTCTCTCTCCCGCCTGAGGTAGTGGATGTTATATTAGCGGCCAGGCGACACTCCACTAAATCTATCTACGCTAATAGGTGGTCTAAATTTGTTGCGTGGTGTGGAGAGAGGCAGATTGATCCTTTACATGCTCATCTATCGGACGTTTTGTCTTTTGCTCTATCTCTGGCGCAGAAAGGTTGTGCAGTGGCTACCATTAAAGGTTATTTATCGGCCTTGTCAGCCTTCATATGTCTTCCAGACCAACCATCTTTATTTAAATCCCCTATTGTTATCAGATTCTTGAAAGGTCTTCTAAATCAATATCCTCCAAAGCCATTCGTTATGCCGCAATGGGATTTGTCCTTAGTCCTGACTTTCCTTATGGGGTCCCCTTTTGAACCTATGCATTCTTGCCCCTTGAGGTATTTGGTTTTAAAAACAGTCTTCCTGATAGCTATAACATCAGCAAGGAGAGTGAGTGAGTTGCAGGCCTTATCAGTAAAACCCCCTTATACAACTTTTTATGGGGATAAGGTGGTGTTGAGGACCAAGGCTGCTTTCCTCCCGAAGGTTGTTTCACCCTTCCATTTGGCTCAGGCAATTACTTTGTCCACGTTCTATCCTCCGCCTCATCCTTCCAAAGAGGAAGAAAGACTGCACCGTCTGGACCCAAAGAGAGCGTTGAGCTTCTTTATCGATAGAACAAGGGATTTCAGGCTGGAGGATCAGCTGTTTATTGGATACGTGGGCAAGAGGAGAGGAAAGGCAGTCCACAAGAGAACACTATCCAGGTGGGTTGTTCTTTGCATTAAAATATGTTACTCTTTGGCAAAGAAGGATCCTCCTGAGGGCATTAGAGCTCATTCCACCAGAGCTAAGTCGGCCACTTCGGCCTTAGCCAGAGGTGTTCCTGTGGTCGACATCTGCAAGGCCGCAACTTGGTCGTCCCTTCACACTTTTGCAAAACATTACTGTTTAGATTCTGAGGTTAGAAGGGACGGTCATTTTGCACGGTCAGTGCTGCAGGATTTCTTGGTTTGACCATTTAGGCACCCACCGCCGGGCGTGGTACTGCTTTGGGACTCTATTCATGAGGTGAGGAATCCACAGGTAGTTGTATCCATCAGAAGAACGAGTTACTTACCTTCGGTAACGACTTTTCTGGTGGATACATTAGCTACCTGTGGATTCCTCACGGTCCCACCCGCCTCCCCGTTGCCTTTATGGTCTTGCCAAGTAATCCTTGAGTGCGCTCCTCTTGGTCTTTGAGGGTGCAATAGATGTATATATAATATATTTATATATATATATATGTATATGTGTATATATTTTTATGTATATACTTGGGGTGTGTATATATTTTGAAAAGAGAGAGTTTTATATATATATATATATATGTACATAAAAAGATTTACAGTTATTCGTACAATGTGGTGTATTTTTACAATATAATGGATGTTGCCTTGCTCTTTCATTGCATTGCCTGGTTGTTCTCATGCACGTAAAAAATGATTGGTACTGACGTCTGCACGTCGTCGAGGACCTCTTATTGCCTGTATGACGTCAGACGGCGTCGCGTGCGAGACAGTGACGTCCTCGTCGACGTGCAGAGACTAGTAAGAAGATTTCCGTCGAATGCTGGCGCCATGGGAGTATTCATGAGGTGAGGAATCCACAGGTAGCTAATGTATCCACCAGAAAAGTCGTTACCGAAGGTAAGTAACTCGTTCATCTCTTGCATTGCCACATCGACTTATTAATTTTGATGTTGATCTTATTTCAATCACTTTAGTCAATTCCTGTTGTCCTTGCATTATTCTGCCGATTATCAGGGACAAATTGTTTTTGTAATGCATACGGTTGTGTGTATGGAGTGTGTGTCAGGTGTGTGTTGTGCGTGTGTGTATACTCTCGTTTTCCTCCCACCCTCCTTGTGTGCGAGGCATCTGTACTCACCGTCGTCGTCTTCGCCAACATTGGTGTTCCAGGTGGAGCATAACGTAGAAGATCATCGGGAAAACTTGCAGTTCTGGTTCCATGGTGGTGTGGTTCTTCCCTGTGTCTACAACGGTGAGTCCTTTGACATTCGTGCTCTGTTTCCGCCAGGCTTTTGATGGAGTTTGTACCGCCCCGGAAAAGGTGGCGAATTGAAGGGTCATAATATGGTGGGCGGTACTTTGTCTTCCACCTGGCTGTAGGCGGCTACCGCTGTGGTGTCTGTTGTTTCCATTCTGCTGGTCGGTGTGGTACATTGGCTGTCTTTCGGAGATGTCACTGCCATGGTCATAATTTGGCTGTAGTTACCGCCAGCCTGTTGGAAGTATTACCGCCACTTTATCATCGACGCCAGGGTCGTAATAAGGGCCATTCTGTCACGTGCAAGGATTACCCATTCACAAGCAGAGAGTCATATTTTGGGAGTTTTGTGCTATGCAATAGGCTGCAGCGTGTGAACAAGGTGATTAGTAGCCACATGTAGGCCCACATGTGACTTGGAAGGTCACCAGTGTCAGTATATTGGCACTGGGACATACCAGTTATCCACACAAATTGGGGCATCCCTGTATTGTAATGTAAATGTAGGACTATATGGGTAACTGTCCCCCAGCATGTAGACCCATAAGTTGTACTCCACTTATGTGACACTTATGTGGTATGTAATAGGCATGCATCCAGGTCAAGGCCTCGATAGTTGTGATGATGTATTGCATGCCCATCCCCCCTGAGGTACAGGGGTAGGGGAACAACATATATGTAGGTTGATGTGATGGTCACAGTGTAAATGACAGTCATCTCATCCAGAGTTGCATGTGTCCCAATCAACACTGACGCCTTATGATTAGCAACAGCATACCATACCGCCAATTACACCTACTAGTCACTGGTGTTGTGTGCTTTGAAGTTGACTCAGATGATAAAGATTAGTGGGCCTGGCCCATGTGAAGTAGTTGCTGCCTTTGCATTGTGACACAATGCACTAAATCAATGCACAGATAACCTTATTTGGTCCAACTCTTTGCTTTGGTGTAAATGACATGGGGTGTAGGCAGCGTTGCCATTACATTTATCACGGACATTGTATTATCTGGACTGTGATTCGGACTGCATGTACAAATCGAGGCAGAGTGTTAGAGTATCATCTGTACTTAAACCACACAATGATGACACTGATGGTTGCCTGTCTCAATTATACAGCTGCCAACATGGATGTTGTGGAACTCAGGGCGTTCCAAAAGAGGGCAGTGTGATATCACCACATATTGGATGTGGAGTCTGGGTACCACAAGATGACACAACGCTATCGAAAAGAGCGAGCCACTAGTGAATGGTGGACCGAGCACCACACCTACACAGGGGACCAAAGCCGCCACTGTCACATCTGTCCCACCTGCAGCACCATCAACATCAGCACCACAGCCCACCACGCCTGCTGCTATGGACATGTCAGCAATAAAGGAGCGCCAGAGGGACCTGAAACAGGTCTTCAAAAAGCTGGACAGCCTACAGAAGGATGAGGACCGCAATACAAATAGAATGAAGGCCATCAAGGGGACACTCAGAAGGGCCATTCTTTGAACTGTTGCCTCCCTTCACCCCTAGTTCAGTCCCCTCCCGCCTCATTCCTCATCATGTTTTGTACTGGGTTTAAGGGGGTTAGTGATAGGTTAGAGTAGGGTAGTTGTTTAGATAGGATAAGTAGGTTTGGGGGGTGTTTTTTCAAATTATTACATGTTAGTTTGAGGGTGGGTGGGTGAGTGGGGGTTAATGTTGGGGCATTTGTGTATAAAAGAAATAATAAAAATAATAAAAATATATATTTGTTTCTGATTAGGTACTTGATGTTTAGGTTAGTATATGTTGTGCTGCGTGTGTCTCGTCATATAAGGGGGTGAGGGGGCAATGTTTAGAGTGTGTTGTTAAATGTGATAAGTAAGCTTAGCATGGGGTAGTTAGGGCCAGTTGTGGATAATGTATAGGTAGGATAGATTAGGTTAGTATAGGTGTTTAACATAGTTTTAAGTTCAGTTTCATACATATACAATAAAACTTTGGGCACTCCCTTACTGCATGTGTCATTTGCTTGGGGCTCGGGTCTTTGCATGAGTGTACAGTGCCAATTGTATGTTGGCCTGGGGATTCCGTCCTGCATCCAGATCCCTCTCTTGACATGTTAATCCCCACTTCCAACTGAGCTATCACATTGGCAGCTACAACAAATCTACTTCTCAATGTATCTGCCATCCAATTTACCCACTACTAAAGGTGACTATGGTTCCCATGTATTGGACAGGTAGGTGTGCTTTTAAGCTGTAATTGTTTGAATCCTGTGTCGCGATGTTGGGCACTGTGGGACATCTGCCTGCAGCCTGAAGTTCATGTCAACACTGCCAAACTGAGCAGTGCCAAATTCAGATGAGGTCAAGTATAACTATTTCACACCAATGTGTTTCACTTGTACTCTCAGCTGACGTTATTGGCCGAGCACTCTTACACAGCCATCCAGCTGTAGGTAGTGGGTGAGGCATACATGTTTTAAAACAAATGTCACATACACAGTGACTTGCTTGTAGGGGATATGGCCAGCATTGACGTTCATCATGTAGATACCTTGTGCGTAGATATCTGCCACAATATTTCAGCACTCTTGTACTGACACTCTTTGACTAAAGACATGTTACATGCGTCACAAATCTACAGCAAAGTAGATGTGTCACATTGCAGAGAGACAAAGTGGTTGTGTAGATGCTGTATATTTTAAAGTGCTGTAGTGCAATATTTACATTCTCCAGGTCTGTGACTCCATTAGTGTAAACCATTCTATTGTGACACAACACATGTGCAGGGTTGAGGGACATGTCATTGGACATGCTGAGGTGAAGTGTTGTTCAGTGCAGGGGAACATGAATTGCCAACGGAGACAATTGAAGTCTATAGTGGAAAGGTTAACAGTGTGTTGGTGAAGAGTGCATGTCACCAACTGTAGCAACACTGGCATGTTGTCAAGCACAGGACAAAGGGAAATCACTGCCCATGTGGCATGGGCTGGTGCTACCGGGTACTCCTACAGGTGAAGATGATCTGTTCCACATCTTCATCCTCTGATGTGTGTGTTGTCTCCTCTGCCCTTGATGGTGGTGGTGGGGTTTAGGGGGCCACACACACTTCAGTGGTTGGAGAAGTGGACATCAAGTTCCCTGCAGCTGCCATCTGTGGAACTACATTTGGCATCACTGCAGCAAGGAGGAGCTGCTGATTATTGAGTATGGCAGCAACATCCCTGTGGTAGGCAGCCATGTCTGCCCTGAAGGAGGCCAGATCCCGGTGCATGGAGTACCGGTGTGTGTTCTGTCCAATTTGTGGATTGCCACCTTCTTGTCCTCATCAACCCTCCCTCTGCTTCCATTTGCATGGTGAGGCCTTGCAATGAATGTTGGTGTGCTGATGCCACAGCACCACACATGACAATATCGCCCTGTCCCAGCCTTTCATTTTTCACATACACCTATGCGGTGCAGAGACCTAGCACCACACCATGCATGACATTTCCAGGAGACAATGCACTTGTTACCATTGGTAGTTTCTCATGTTGATGTTTGCATATGTGTGCTACGTTGCATTGCACTGATGGACCTGGCAGAGTTCAGTTTCTTCTTGTGACTGTGCAGGTGTGTTCACCTTCCTACACACATATGTCCTCCCCCTCAATGCAGTTGTCTTTGCACTATGATACCTGAGATGTGGCATTGCAGCTAATGTGACACAGGCACAGGGCTAAACCCAGGGATGCCAGCATGGGTATGAGATTACTGTTGTGTACATCATTATGTATCTGACAGTGCCTGATGGTTATTGAGTCTATGAATAGTTGACAGAAGTTGCACTTGGATAGGGATTAATGGGGATTGATCACTTAGGGGGTCATTACTACCTTGCCGCCCGCCAAGATCTGACCGCTGTGCGGCCGCCAATGCGGCTGCACCCCCGCCGCGGCCATTTGGAGATCCCTGCTGGGCCGGGGGGCAGAAACCTGGTTTCCGCCTGCCGGCCCAGCGGGGATCACAGGCGCAACATAGGAGCCGGCTCCAAATGGAGCCGGCGGTGTTGCGGCCGTGCGACGGGTGCAGTTGCACCCGTCGTGCTTTTCACTGTCTGCATAGCAGACAGTGAAAAGCTGCATGGGGCCCTGTCAGGGGGCCCCTGCACTGCCCATGCCGGTGGCATGGGCAGTGCAGGGGCCCCCAGGGGCCCCACGACTCCCCGTTCCGCCAGCCTTTTCCTGGCGGTGCAAAAAAGGCTGGCGGTCGGGGACTCGTAATCCCAAGCAGCGCTGCCCATGCGGATTATCACCACCGGGGCAAAAGTGGCGGAATACTGCCGGCCCCGGCGGTGCAACTGCGGCGTAATAGGCCAGGAAGCACCGCCAGCCTGTTGTCGGTGCTTCCGTCATTTTAGCCCTGGCGGTCTCGTACCGCCAGGGTCAAAATGACCCCCTTAGTCATACTGAACCCTCCTTTTGAGTGTATTTGTTCTATGGGCACCTAACTGCTGTTTCTTAATTGGCCCGCACATTCAGCACAGGTAGTTGTGGCAACTGTTGTAAATGGGGAATGCTGCTTGAGCCAATAGCCTGACACCAGGCATTTTCCTATAGTTTACATTCTGACAATACCAGCTGTGACACAAGACCAGTTTTACATTCTACCTTACCCTCCTCATTCTGGGTTGCTTCAGCATTTCCACCAGCTTTGGCATGGCGTGGTACCGCCATGCAAAGGTTGTTGGTGTCATGTTGTGCTGTGCCCCTGAATGCCACTGCACAGCCCATTCACCTGGCATGGGCAGTGCAGGGGGTCCCATGCCCTGCCTCTTTGGCCTTTCCACTGCCTGATTTGCAGGACTAACATGCATTGTGTAGTAGCTATGTGCCTCCCCATTCTTGCACTTGCCATTTTGGCATTTTTGTCCCCCATGCAACTTACCCTGCATATGTGTTGTTCCCTGGTAGTCTGCGTTGTCCTGTCCTGCGATACCAGTAATGATTTCCTCCAGGATGACGGCTGCAACCATCTCGTCCAGGTTCTCTTGTGGTGCTGGACTCCCACCTCCAGTCTGCAGTGCTGCCTTCCTGTCCCTTGCCATTTTCTCCTTTATCCTCTACTTGCAGTCATGCCAGTGTTTCTTGCACTCAGTGACAGTTCTCCTGACCTCTTCCACACTGTTAATCTTGTCCACAATCTGCTGCCAAATTGCCTCTCTCCTTCCAATTGGCAATTAGAGGTGATGAAGAGTTGATGTTGGTGCTCTGTCACCTCTTTCACCAGTATTTCATGCTCCTCTGTGCTGAAGCGACACTTCCTCTTTTTCTTGTCTCTCCCCTGGATCTTGTCAATGTCCTCCTGGCTGGTTCCTGGTTGTCTGGGGTCTCCTGGCTCTCTTGCCTCTCCTTTTCACTGTTTGTTCCGTTAGCATCGCTTTTGGACACTATTACGGGCAAAAATGGCGCATTTCCATTTTGCAATGTGTTTACATGTCATAAACCGGATTAGAGTCATTTTTCCTGCGTCAATGTTATTTTGCCTTACGACAAGGCGCAATGGTTAGCGTCAGGAAAAATGACTCTAACCTATTCTTAGTGCCACTCAGCGTCATAATGTAAATATTACGCACGGGTGGCGTTAAAAAATGGCGATAGACAGCACTAACCTTTTTGCCGCAAAACTGCATTTGCGCAGTTTTGCATCAAAAACTATAAATCTGCCCCCAAGTCTCTGGACATGTGCACTTCTTCATCAGCACTGAACATAAACATTTTGCTACCACCATCTGAACTGGACTCAGCCCTCATGGCTTCCAGCTTCAGCTCTTCACAGCTCAGCTTGTGAGCTGCAGACATCTCTTTTTCCAGGGCTAAGACTCTCTCAGCTTCGGCCCTCTAAAGCTCTTCATCTAGCACTCTCAGCCTTTGCTCTTGAGCTAGGAGCCATTCATCTATTTCAGATCTCATCTCAGGGTCACAGACCTCCTCCTCAGAGTAGTCCTGCTGTGCAGAACCATCTGGTATGTTTGCTTCCCAGCAAGTCATCTCATACTGATTAAGGGCTGTGGTGGGAACCCACCTTTGGGACCTTCTCTTCACAGCCAGCCCCCTTTCCTTGCAGAAAACTTTTATCTCCCTCTTTGAATAGATCTCTTAGTGCCAGAAGTTGACTTCCATTCTGCAAAGGTTTCACAGCTGCAATCAAAAAATCAGAGGCCAAGTATCAACAATGTATCCAGGAGGGCACCAGGGAAAAAAAAGGAAAAACTGTATGTGGTCATGTAATGGTCTGCACTGAAAATAGTATTCTACACTTAATAACTGTATGTCAAGTACAAATACAAGTCCAATCCCAACAGCTGATCACCAACATTAGAAATGGGGTCTTTGGTTTGCAGCGAGGTTACCCCCTGTCCAAGCTAGGACCCTCGCTCTAGTCAGGGTAAAGGAGAATCACCGTCAGTTAACCCCGCTCACACCCTTAGTAGCTTGGCACGAGCAGGCAGGCATAACTTCAGAAGCAATGTGTAAACTATTGTACCAACACACACAGTAACCCAGTGAACCCACTAGAAAATGCCACAACACGGGTTTAGAAAAATAGAAAACATTTATCTAAACAAAACAAGACCACAACGATAAAAATCCGACATACACAAGTCAAGTTATGAATTTAAAAAGAAAAAGAGTCTTAAATCCTTTAGAAAACAGTGAGAATGATGTTATTTCACAAAAGTACCTGGGTAGCGTCAAAATAAATCTGCATGGGTGAGTGTGCATCGGAAAAGGCCAGCAATGCGTCACCCGCAAGCAAGACCGTGTGCCGTTCCTCCTCCGGTCGGGTCGGTGTGTGTCATTTCTTTTCTCCCACAAGAGAGCGATGTGTCGATTCCGGACGGGCACCTCGGGTCCGGGCAGGCTTTTCATAGATTTTCGACGCCCAGCGATGTTGTGTTGAAATCTGGTCGCACGGTGTCAAGAAACCGTGCTGCGTGGGGGCTTGCATCGATAACAGCAGCTGCTGAGGGTGTTGCCTGTTGTTTCTCCAGCCGCGTTGTGTCGGTCTCCCAGCCGCGATGCAGGTGGAGCGTTGATCTTAGCTGCGAGGCCGGTGGTGCAATGTTTTTCAGCAGTGAGGAAGGTGGTGAGTCTAAAGTTTCTCCGCATGGCGGTCTTTGCATGGATTTCTGTCCATTTCCACCAGCTGCACCTTTCAAAGGCCCAGAGATAGGCTAGGACATCACTTGACTCTCAGCAGAAAGCCCAAGTGCTGGCAGAGAGAAGTCTTTGTTGTCCCTGAGACTTCAACAACAGGAGGCAAGCTCAGTTCAGACCCTTAGAGATTCTTCATCAGTGGGAAGTCACACAAAAGTCAGTTTTTGTCCTCTCTCAGGTAGAAGCAGCTACTTCAGGTCAACCCAGCAAAGCACAGTCACAGGCAAAGGGGCAGTACTCCTCCTCCAGCTTTTCCAGTTCTTCTCTCGGGCAAAGGTTCCTCTTGGTTCCAGAAGTAATGTGATTTTTGGGGGTTTTGGGTGCTCTTCTTGTACCCTTTCTGCCTTTGAAGTAGGCCTACTTCAAAGAGATGTCTCTGTTGTTTTCAAGATCCTGCCTTGCCCAGGCCAGGCCCCAGACACACCAGGGGGTCGGATACTGCATTCTGTGAGGGCAGGCACAGTCCTTTCAGGTGTAAGTGACCACTCGTTCCCTCCCATCAGCCCAGATGGCCCATCAGGATATGCAGGCCACATCCCAGCTCCCTTTGTGTCACTGTCTAGAGGAGAGGTACAAACAGCCCAACTGTCAAACTGAGCTAGACTGGGATCCACAAACAAATAGAGTCACAGTTTAAGCAAGAAAATGCCTACTTTCTAAAAGTGGCATTTTCGACACACAATCTAAAAACCAACTTCACTAAAAGATGTATTTTTAAATTGTGAGTTCATAGACCCCAAACTCCCCCTGTCTATCTGCTCCCATAGGGAATCTGTGATTGAATAATATTTAAAGGCAGCCCCCATGTAACCTATAAAAGAGCTAGGCCTTGCAACAGTGAAAACCGAATTTGGCAGTATGTCTCTGTCAGGACATATAAAACACATAAGTACATGTCCCTCCTTTAACATACACTGCACCCTGCCCATGGGAATACCAAGGGCCTACCTTAGGGGTGCTTTACTTGTATAAAAAGAGAAGGTTTAGGCCTGGCAAGTGAGTACACTTGCCAAGTCCAATTGGCAGTTTAAAACTGCACTCACAGACACTACAGTGGCAGGTCTGAGTCATGTTTACAGGTCTACTAATGTGGGTGGCACACCCAGTGCTGCAGGCCCACTAGTAGCATTTGATTTACAGGCCCTGGGCACCTCTAGTGCACATTACTAGGGACTTACTAATAAATCAGATATGCCAATCATGGGAAGCCAATCAACAATACAATTTACAAAGAAAGCATATGTACTTCAGCACTGGTTAGCAGTGGTAAAGTGCCAAGAGCCCTAAAGCAAACAAAAACAAGTCAGAAAAAATAGGAGGAAGTAGGCAAAAAGATTGGGGATGACCCTGCAAAAAGAGCCACGTCCAACAGTTACTATTAATGTAGGTAATTTAATATACTGGGCCATCTAACTGGAACCCAAACCTGTGACTTGCAGGATGCACACCTATCTATTTAGTAGACACATCAACTCAGTAATCTACGTCAGTGTAATGTGAACCATGGATGGAACCTATGGGGTTTTAGACCATAGGAAATCAATTGTCTTAAGAATATATTGATAACTATAAGTTGTCCTTGTAACAAATGCCAGTAGAAGGAAAATAATCCATATCAGTCTAGTGATAAGGAGCCCGCATTACAATATATGAACCTTAAGAGTTTGCTTTCATGTTTAAAAATTAAACCTTTATGTTTTGTGCATCCTCGGCAGTTGTCTGCCCTCTAAATTGTGGGGGTACGACATTGTGTTGACCTAAGTAACACAGAATCTATCATCCTGCCCACACACTCAGCTGTGGGATCTTGGGACTGGTACAGTACGGGCCACTACTGAAAAGGGCTTTTGAAGTCAAGCTCTAACATTGTTGTGTTAATTACAATGCAAGCCTGTGTAAATACATGCACTGTTCTGTTTATTTTACATGCAGTACAAATTTACTAGCTGATTTAATTAAACTAGGAACCACCTCAATCCATTACTATATCCACAAGTAATTAAACTCTACTGTGCTTGCACGCGTTGTGTTTATTTAAACCATGTTTAGATAACACAATCAGAGGGCTTGTCCATCATGGAAAGTGGTAGGGAATTAAAAACAGTCCACAAACTGTACCTTGTTTACCTACCCAGATAGCCAGACTTTCACCAGGTAGGTTTGGGAAAGATTTTGAAATGATGGAGCCCAATATTGTATTTCCCAGTACAACTGTTGCTAAAAAAAAAAGCACTTTTCTGATGAAGTGATCATAACATATTGCAGTTTTACATGGTACACCCAGTGCTTAATTTGTAAATAAAAAAGTGCCAGTGCCCAAAGCCGTCCTCTTAATCATGCGGCTGGTGCAATTAAATGTGTGAGCACGGAATACTAAGGCAGCGTAATCCTGAAGCTATCTCAGGCCTCTTCAATCCATTTACAACCACTTCCTGCCCCTTCAGCTCACTCTTGCAGCTTTCGGTTTTCTTCCTTTGTGACGCGTTTTCCTTTTTTCTCTTCTTCCCTCTTTCCTGCATGTGTCTTTTGCTCGCAGTAAATGATTGAGGCAGAAAAATAAGTCCCGGCCCTAAAAAATAAGTGCTGGTGCTCTGCACCGGAAACAGCAAGCACAAATTAGGCCCTGGGTACAACTGACCCTCCTTAGGGGCCATTTCATTCTCTGAACTGGTTTCAGTGCATGAGATGCAGACAAGATAGCACGGAAATTCAGGACACTAACCAGAGCTTTGTGTTTATGAGCTGTGCTGTCTGCAGCTAGGGCACTAATTCATACACTTACAGTGCTAGACCAAATGTTTGGACATATCAATACTGGTCCAAAACAGGCACACAGCTCGCCTCTTCATATCTGCCACCAATGCACATAAATTGCATTGGTGCTTACCATAGAATACCCACCATATCTGTACACCATTATTTACGTCAAATGTCCCATGATTTCTTGCTGCAAATGTTGCTTTTTTGCATTATTTTTATGCTCATTAACATATAATAATATTTGAGGCACTTTGGTAGTGTGCTTTTAGTTTACATATTTATGAAGCATGTCATCTTTTAACTTAGGCATTGGGATTTTCAATGTGAACAATTACAGGTAAGACTTTCCAAAAGATTCTTTCACAGGAACACTGCCTCACAATAGCTCTGAGAATCAGTACGAATACGGCATCTTCAGCTTTCTCACTCTCAGTCAAAAAGCTGCAGGCCGGATTCCAGGAAGCTCATTACTCAATAGCCAAGGGCGAAAGAGGATAGAAAGCTGGGTTCTCACAGACAGATCCTGGACCTGCTGGCATAGAGCATCTTGTGCATGTCGAATATAGGTGCAATTATGATGTACTGCATCCTACTTAATGACAGGCTTTTCAGCTCTAATTTTCATTAGCAAGAGCTCAAGAGGATGGGAAATTATATCCAATAACACATTGCATCTCGTTATGTTATTTATTTATTTACTTTATTTTCTTTTTATTCAACACAAGCCTAGTGATACATATTTTTGCATGTATTCTGTACTAGCTTGGCTTCCAATAATGCCTTATAAATGCCAGCCCACACTCCATGTGTTCACTTTCGAGAAAGAATAAGGGGATCCCAATTATCTCCATATGGTGTATGCCAGATAATGTCCATCCCTAACATGAATTCCTTGGCAGAAAGTTTAGGAGATATTCGTGGGACAACTGCTGTCAGTTTCACCAGTTACATATGCTGAGTTGATAAAGCTGCACTGTCTGGGGGCAGTCTACCGGGTCTGGTCCACCTTAACCGGTCACATAAGAAAATGATATGGCCACATAAAATGTACTGGGAGTAAACTCTTTGCAAAAAAAGGGTTTGCAACAATGGTGACAACATGGTGTTCAGCACAACTTCTCTAAAAAGATCTGAAAAGCTGGATGTGAAAGAAGCTTTTCATAAAATCCAATTTTATATGGTTTGTGAATTTTCATAATATCTTTTGTCACATCTACATTTCATATTCTGGTATTTTCTATTCTCCTCCTTCCAAGTAAATTCTCAGTCAAATGTCATGGCTTAAACCTGTCATGGCTTAAAACTACCCTCTAAGTGGCATGATGGCCAAAACATTTTACAAAATATAGACATCCTACAATTTCAGAGAGTAGACAGCAGATCTAGGGTGTTTTACAGACTCATACAGTTGTGGTTGTGCCATGGCTGATGTTATCAAGAATTTGCACGTTCAAAAAGCAGACAGGTTGCACAAATCATACAGGCTCAGTAAAAGCAGTAAGCGTGATCAGTAAAATATCAACTGCAAAAATATATTGTAACATGCAATGGTTTTGTTTCCAAACATATGTTTTTCAGTTCATCAGGTGCATATAATTGTTCCAGCAAATAAAATAGTTGCTTGTGGAAAAAAAGTCAATACTGAATAAAACCGGAACAAAAGCTTTTTATTTCATGAAAAACAATTAGTTTAAGACCTAAATACCAACTTTTCATTTTCATTAAATACATGTTCAGTAACAACATACTGCTAGTGCAGGTGCTTTTAATAAGAATTATTAATGAATGTTTATGTATTTTGAATAACGAGTTTATGTAGAAAATGAAATAACGTAGAAACATGATGCACACATTTGAAAATGTGACCTGGAAGAATGGCCATCAAGGTTAAGGAAATGTACTAATCAATGGCTAATACTTACGAAATATTGAATATATGTTAGACTAATGCAGTAAAATGTCATATTAAGGGTTATGAATTTAGTATGTGATTTATTAATTGCAGGCATTAACTTAGTGAGTGCCTTGATCTATTTTGCCAGGCCTCACGTAGAATCTGTATTTCATAGCGTTTAATAAAATGCTGACCAAGTGAACTAAGCTTGAAATGTCTATTGTATTTTTTTTTAATGTGCTTAACGGAAGCTCTTAGTGAGACCAACTGCTAAAAGATGATGTTCTTGCTAATGCAACATTTTATGTGTAATGTGTGCGAGACTGACTATCCCAGGACAAGAACAATGAAGGTACTGGCTAGAGTGGAAGCTGCAACAATATTGTTACCTGACAAGCCGGATGATGAGGACATCGTAAGACGAACCAATCAACAATATGAGAACAGAGAAATATTAGAATTCATAGATTTGGTATAGTACTTTTATTGGACAGAGTGTGAGCATACGAAAAACTGATCAATAGGGAATTAGTGGTTTGTTTAGGTGACTTTGATATAACAACGCCGCCGGGGGAAAATAATTAAGACTTTAGGAAAAAGAAGTAATTCCGACATTCTGAGAGAAGACAGCCATTGCCCTTATTCTTCCTGACTGAAAGGTTATTACTTTCTTATGTGTCTTTACTAGAGACATGCTTATCTTTAATGCTAAATGACCTTG
Organism: Pleurodeles waltl; assembly: GCF_031143425.1. Classification (NCBI taxonomy): domain Eukaryota; kingdom Metazoa; phylum Chordata; class Amphibia; order Caudata; family Salamandridae; genus Pleurodeles; species Pleurodeles waltl. The sequence continues at coordinate 96,946,114 of NC_090449.1, forward strand.
CCATATTTTCCTGACTGAGAGCCTGATACCTTGCTGATCGACTAATGACCTGAGGACGAAGACTGATTCTGCTTGCTGACCCATGCCAAGGATATGTATAAAATGAAATGTGATTATTATGCATATTTACTTTTTCCTTCTAGGTACCAACTGCGCTCTTTTGATAGAGACATAGTTAGATGTTTTCCAAATTGGTGTTACTAAATTGTTTTGCATGAAGCTCAACATGCTGATGCTAATCTGATGTTAGTTAAGGATTCACACTAATAGAGTTATGATTAACAGGGACTAATGCTAGATGAACTTCTCTGCTGAATTTCATGTATTTTATCTCACTGACGCAGCTGACTCTGCTATTGATTTGCACTGTAACTTTAGAATGTGTTGTAGTTCAAGCTTTGATTAGATTGTGTTTCTTCCACCGCATTGGATAACCTGTGTTGTTTCTGTATGTGTTTCATTTAATTTTGAGATTAATCTACATTACCTTAGCATTGTTAATATAGGGAAATAAACATACTAAACTTTTACTAAAGGTGTGGTTATTCATGACTGAAAGGTCACAGTGTGCGATAATTACTGACTCCCATTGATTATTGATTTTATTGATTACAAATGATTGTTGATTATCGTGTATTGATTATAGATTATGTACTGGAGCTATGGTAAGAACTTATTAATTGCGAGTCAAAAGGATCATCGACCGTTTTGCGTCCCCTTTAAGTTTACTTATTAAGGTCTGACGTGCTAGCAATACCAGCTTCTCATTTTCTTTAAATATGCACACACATATACTAGATATACTTTCCCTACCCGCAGATTACCATCGCATGCCAGGAATAGCCATCATATGCCATGAATTCCACAATTATGTCAAGAAAGGCACCACCATAGCCGGTATACCAATAATTACCAACGCCACAAAATAAAATGATGGACAGAGTGTTGAAACTTTTCAAACACTCACCCCCAGTCACAGATCTGGGTTTAATCCATTTTTTTGGTTTGCCACTCAACCAGGTTTGGACACAGTCATATGCAAATCAGTCTTGACCCTGTTCCCCATGGGAACAATCCAGCCCGAACTGCCAATCCAGGTCCCCCCAGATAAAAGCAACCAGGACCGGTTTAGGGGTATCACCCCTCATCAGCCAGGCAAGATCTGCTGCACCACTGGGTCCAACCAAACCTGGGTGATGAGGGGTGATACCTCGAAACCGGTGTTCCACCTCTACCCAGGCAAACGTGCCCTAGCCAGAGCAAATCAAACTGCTCAACACAAAACTCCCCCTTCCCTGACTTCTAAGCACCTCCCACCAAGCTGCTCGTGTAATTAAGCATAATTGGAGGGCAATTATCCTACCCCAGCATTCTCAGTCAACGCTAATGCCGCGCAAAGAGAAGTATAAATATGGGCCTTAACCCCTTCCCCGCCACGGACGTAATGGTTACGTCCATGGCAGCGCCCGTGTGGCGCCATGGACGTAACCATTACGTCCTGAATGCTTCCCTCGGGAGAAGCGCTAGCGCTCCTCCCGAGGGCCGCCCCCCCACCCCCCTAGGTCAGGGCTGACCGGGGAATCCCTTCCCCTTCCACCCCCGACCCCCCCCACCCCCCCCTGTGACGTCAGCGCGCGCGCGCGCGCTGATGTGTCACAGGGGCCTCCCTCGTCGCGCTGGAAGCTCTGCTTCCAGCGCGATTGAAAAAAAAATGCAAAAGCATTTCTTTTTCAATCACTTGGGAGGCCCGGAGGGGCTTCAAAGGGAAGGAAAAGTATTTCCTTCCCTTTGAAGTCCCTCCGAGGGTTTCAAAAGCCGGATTGCTTGCAATCCGGCTTTTGAAACCCCACTAGACACCAGGGATTTTTTTTTTTTAAATTGACAAAAGGGAGCGACCCCTTGGGCAAGGGTCGCTCCCAGGGGGGGCATTTTTTTGAAAAGGCCTTTTCTGCCCCCCCTGGGGGCAGATCAGCCTTATTAGGCCGATCTGCCCCCAGGGGGGGCAGAAACCTCTAGGCACCAGGGACCATTTTTTTTTTTTTGTTTTTTTTTTTGTTTCATTTTTTTTTATTGAGGTAGGGAGCGACCCCTTAGGCAAGGGTCGCTCCCCTTGGGGGAAAATTATATTTTGGCCATTTCTGCCCCCCTTGGGGGCAGATTGGCCTATTTTGATGAGGCCAATCTGCCCCCAAGGGGGGTAGAAACCACTAGACACCAGGGAGTTTTTTCTTTGCTTGAATTTCACGCAAAGGGAGCGACCCCTAAGGCAAGGGTCGCTCCCTGGGGGGGAGGGCAATTTATTTTAGGCCATTTCTGCCCCCCCTGGGGGCAGATCGGCCTATTATTAGGCCGATCTGCCCCCAGGGGGGGAAGAAACCTCTAGGCGCCAGGGCAAATTTTTTTTTTGTGTTTTTTTTTTTTGTTCTTTCTTTTTTTTAGAGATGGGGAGCGACCCATCAGGCAAGGGTCGCTCCCCTGGGGGGCAAATTGTATTTAGACCATTTCTGCCCCCCTGGGGGCAGATTGGCCGATTTTAGGTCAATCTGCCCCCAAGGGGGCAGACACCACTAGGCACCGGGGATTTGTTTTTTGGCGCCAATGTCACGCAGCGGGAGCGACCCCGTAGGCAAGGGTCGCTCCCGGGGGGCGGGGGGTGGGGGTTGGGGGGGCAAATTTATTTTAGGCCATTTCTGCCCCCCCGGGGGACAGATCGGCCTATTATTAGGCCGAACTGCCCCCGGGGGGGGCAGAACACTCTAGGCGCCAGGGCATTTTTTTTTTTGTGTTTTTTTTTTTTTTGTTTCTTTTTTTAGAGATGGGGAGCGACCCATCAGGCAAGGGTCGCTCCCCTGGGGGGGCAAATTGTATTTAGACCATTTCTGCCCCCCTGGGGGCAGATTGGCCAATTTTAGGTCAATCTGCCCCCAAGGGGGCAGAAACCACTAGGCACCGGGGATTTGTTTTTTGGCGCCAATGTCACGCAGGGGGAGCGACCCCGTAGGCAAGGGTCGCTCCCGGGGGGCGGGGGGTGGGGGTTTTGGGGGCAAATTTATTTTAGGCCATTTCTGCCCCCCCGGGGGACAGATCGGCCTATTATTAGGCCGAACTGCCCCCGGGGGGGGCAGAACACTCTAGGCGCCAGGGCAATTTTTTTTTTGTGTTTTTTTTTTTTTGTTGTTTCTTTTTTTAGAGATGGGGAGCGACCCATCAGGCAAGGGTCGCTCCCCTGGGGGGGCAAATTGAATTTAGACCATTTCTGCCCCCCTGGGGGCAGATTGGCCAATTTTAGGTCAATCTGCCACCAAGGGGGCAGAAACCACTAGGCACCGGGGATTTGTTTTTTGGCGCCAATGTCACGCAGGGGGAGCGACCCCGTAGGCAAGGGTCGCTCCCGGGTGGGGGTGGGTGTTGGGGGGGCAAATTTATTTTAGGCCATTTCTGCCCCCCCGGGGGGCAGATCGGCCTATTATTAGGCCGATCTGGCCCCGGGGGGGGGGGGGGGGCAGAAACCTCTAGGCGCCAGGGGAATTTTTCTTTTTTTTCTTTTTTTTTTTTCTTTTTCTTTTTTTTTTTTAGAGATGGGGAGCGACCCACCAGGCAAAAGTCGCTCCCCTGGGGGACAAATTGTATTTAGGCCATTTCTGCCCCCCTTGGGGGCAGATTGGCTGAGTTTAGGTCAACCTGCCCCCAAGGGGGCAGAAACCACTAGGCACCGGGGATTTGTTTTTTGGTGCCAATGTCACGCAGGGGGAGCGACCCCGTAGGCAAGGGTCGCTCCCGGCGGGGAAGGGTGGGGGTTGGGGGGGCAAATTTATTTTAGGGCATTTCTGCCCCCCCCCCCTGGGGCCGGCTGAGCTACAGGCCAAACACCACAGGTAGGCACCTTGCAAAAAACACCTCTGTTTTCTGTGAAAAAATATGTTGTGTCCACGTTGTGTTTTGGGCCATTTCCTTTTGTGGGCGCTAGGCCTACCCACAGAAGTGATGTACCATTTTTATCGAGAGACTTAGGGGAACGCTGGGTGGAAGGAAATTTGTGGCTCCTCTCAGATTCCAGAACTTTCTGTCACCGAAATGAGAGGAAAAAGTGTTTTTTGGGCCAAATTTTGATGTTTGCAAAGGATTCTGGGTAACATAACCTGGTCAGAGCCCCGCAAGTCACCCCATCTTGGATTCCCCTGGGTTTCTAGTTTTCAAAAATGCACTGGTTTGCTAGGTTTCCTCAGGTGTCGGCTGAGCTACAGGCCAAAATCCACAGGTAGGCACTGCTTTTTATAAAAAAATGTGATGTGTCCACGTTGTGTTTTGGGCCCTTTCCTTTCGTGGGCGCTAGTCCTACCCACACAAGTGATGTATCATTTTTATCGGGAGACTTGGGGGAACGCTGGGTAGAAGGAAATTTGTAGCTCCTCTCAGATTCCAGAACTTTCTGCCACAGAAATATGAGGGACATGTGTTTTTTTAGCCAAATTTTGAGGTTTGCAAAGGATTCTGGGTAACAGAACCTGGTCCGAGCCCCGCAAGTCACCCCTCCTTGAAATCCCCTAGGTCTCTAGTTTTCAGAAATGCACAGGTTTGGTAGGTTTCCCTAGGTGGCGGCTGAGCTAGAGGCCAAAATCTACAGGTAGTCACTTTGCTAAAAACAGCTCTGTTTTCTGTGATATGTCCACGTTGTGTTTTGGGGCATATCCTGTCGCGGGCGCTAGGCCTACCCACACAAGTGAGGTATCATTTTTATCGGGAGACGTGGGGGAACGCTGGGTGGAAGGAAATTTGTGGCTCCTCTCAGATTCCAGAACTTTCTGCCACAGAAATGTGAGGAACATGTGTTTTTTTAGCCAAATTTTGAGGTTTGCAAAGGATTCTGGGTAACAGAACCTGGTCCGAGCCACACAAGTCACCCCTCCTTGGATTCCCCTAGGTCTCTAGTTTTCAGAAATGCATAGGTTTGGTAGGTTTCCCTAGGTGGCGGCTGAGCTAGAGGCCAAAATCTACAGGTAGTCACTTTGCTAAAAACAGCTCTGTTTTCTGTGATATGTCCACGTTGTGTTTTGGGGCATATCCTGTCGCGGGCGCTAGGCCTACCCACACAAGTGAGGTATCATTTTTATCGGGAGACGTGGGGGAACGCTGGGTGGAAGGAAATTTGTGGCTCCTCTCAGATTCCAGAACTTTCTGCCACAGAAATGTGAGGAACATGTGTTTTTTTAGCCAAATTTTGAGGTTTGCAAAGGATTCTGGGTAACAGAACCTGGTCCGAGCCCCGCAAGTCACCCCTCCTTGGATCCCCCTAGGTCTCTAGTTTTCAGAAATGCACAGGTTTGGTAGGTTTCCCTAGGTGGCGGCTGAGCTAGAGGCCAAAATCTACAGGTAGTCACTTTGCTAAAAACAGCTCTGTTTTCTGTGATATGTCCACGTTGTGTTTTGGGGCATATCCTGTCGCGGGCGCTAGGCCTACCCACACAAGTGAGGTATCATTTTTATCGGGAGACGTGGGGGAACGCTAGGTGGAAGGAAATTTGTGGCTCCTCTCAGATTCCAGAACTTTCTGCCACAGAAATGTGAGGAACATGTGTTTTTTTAGCCACATTTTGAGGTTTGCAAAGGATTCTGGGTAACAGAACCTGGTCCGAGCCACACAAGTCACCCCTCCTTGGATTCCCCTAGGTCTCTAGTTTTCAGAAATGCATAGGTTTGGTAGGTTTCCGTAGGTGGCGGCTGAGCTAGAGGCCAAAATCTACAGGTAGTCACTTTGCTAAAAACAGCTCTGTTTTCTGTGATATGTCCACGTTGTGTTTTGGGGCATATCCTGTCGCGGGCGCTAGGCCTACCCACACAAGTGAGGTATCATTTTTATCGGGAGACTTGGGGGAACGCTGGGTGGAAGGAAATTTGTGGCTCCTCTCAGATTCCAGAACTTTCTGCCACAAAAATGAGGGGAACATGTGTTTTTTTTAGCCAAATTTTGAGGTTTGCAAAGGATTCTGGGTAACAGAACCTGGTCCGAGCCCCGCAAGTCACCCCTCCTTAGATCCCCCTAGGTCTCTAGTTTTCAGAAATGCACAGGTTTGGTAGGTTTCCCTAGGTGGCGGCTGAGCTAGAGGCCAAAATCTACAGGTAGTCACTTTGCTAAAAACAGCTCTGTTTTCAGTGATATGTCCACGTTGTGTTTTGGGGCATATCCTGTCGCGGGCGCTAGGCCTACCCACACAAGTGAGGTATCATTTTTATCGGGAGACGTGGGGGAACGCTAGGTGGAAAGAAATTTGTGGCTCCTCTCAGATTCCAGAACTTTCTGCCACAGAAATGTGAGGAACATGTGTTTTTTTTAGCCAAATTTTGTGGTTTGCAAAGGATTCTGGGTAACCGAACCTGGTCCGAGCCACACAAGTCACCCCTCCTTGGATTCCCCTAGGTCTCTAGTTTTCAGAAATGCACAGGTTTGGTAGGTTTCCCTAGGTGGCGGCTGAGCTAGAGGCCAAAATCTACAGGTAGTCACTTTGCTAAAAACAGCTCTGTTTTCTGTGATGTGTCCACGTTGTGTTTTGGGGCATATCCTGTCGCGGGCGCTAGGCCTACCCAAACAAGTGAGGTATCATTTTTATCGGGAGACTTGGGGGAACATAGAATAGCAAAACAAGTGTTATTGCCCCTTGTCTTTCTCTACATTTATTCCTTCCAAATATAGGGGTGTGTGTAAAAAAGACATCTATTTGAGAAATTCCATGTAATTCACGTGCTACTATGGTCACCCCGGAATTCAGAGATGTGCAAATAACCACTGCTCCTCAACACCTTATCTTGTGCCCTTTTTGGAAATGCAAAGGTTTTCTTGATAGCTATTTTTTACTCCTTATATTTCAGCAAATGAATTACTGTATACCCGGTATAGAATGAAAACGCACTGCAGGGTGCAGCTCATTTATTGGCTCTGGGTTCCTCGGGTTCTTGATGAACCTACAAACCCTATATATCCCCACAACCAGAGGAGTCCAGCAGACGTAACGGTATATTGCTTTCGATAATCTGACATTGCAGGGAAAAGTTACAGAGTAAAAAGTAGAGAAAAATTGATGTTTTTTTACCTCAATTTCAATATTTTTCTTTTTCAGCTGTTATTTTCTGTAGGAAACCCTTGTAGGATCTACACAAATGACCCCTTGCTGAATTCAGAATTTTGTCTACTTTTCAGAAATGTTTAGGTTTCTGGGATCCAGCATTGGTTTCATGACCATTCCTGTCACTGACTGGAAGGAGGCTGAAAGCACAAAAAATTGCACAAATGGGGTATGCCCCAGTAAAATGCCAAAATTGTGTTGAAAAATACGGTTTTCGGATTCAAGTCTGCCTGTTCCTGAAAGCTGGGACGCTGCTGAGTTTAGCACCGCAAACCCTTTGTTGATGCCATTTTCAGGGGGAAAACCACAAGCCTTCTTCTGCAGCCCTTTTTTCCAATTTTTTTGAAAAAAACGAAATTTTCACTGTATTTTGGCCAATTTCTTGGCCTCCTTCAGGGGAACCCACAAAGTCTGGGTACCTTTAGAATCCCTAGGATGTTGGAAAAAAAGGACGCAAATTTGGCTTGGTTAGCTTATGTGGACAAAAAGTTATGAGGGCCTAAGCGCGAACTGCCCCAAATAGGCAAAAAAAGGCCTGGCACAGGAGGGGGAAAAGGCCTGGCAGCGAAGTGGTTAAAGTCACAACACCAGTAATTTTTACGATTCAGAGTGGAAACGCTGTCACCACGTCACAGCCATGTAAAAGACTTAATAGAGCGTTTCTAATACGCGATTGCAATATTTCCAGTATAGATAGAAAAGCTGCAGCGGAAGATACAACAAGCAAATAATGCGTATACCCCAATAAAAGCCCAGTAGCCCTCTTTGTCACTATAATAATATACGGTAACAGCTCCACCTCACCTTAAGTGTACGCCAGTAGGTGGCGCCATGAGATTAGGTATTGCGGAAAGTGACTGCATTTCATGGCAAAACTAGAAAATGTTCCTTATTAGTTCGACTACTTAAACGGCTTGTCCGCAGGATTACAGGTACAAACATAAGTAAAATGTGTTTAATTTCCCGAAACTTGGGAAGGTAATTAAAATACCATGTCATATGACAAGTGAGATGTAATTTTGGTAAAAATGGTCTAAATATAAAACAAATCACAAAATGTGAAGCAAAAACGCGAAGAACAATCTATCTCATTTGGATTTTCTTCATGTCAGAAACAGAAACTCGGATTCATTAGGCCTGGACATCAGAATATTCACAAAATAACAACAAGGACAACCAGAAACAACATACCAAGTTTAGGAAACCATCTATTGTGAAACTCCCCCATGAATTTCTACAGAGACAGTGGTTCCTCAGTCCTGGAGTGAAGGAGGTAGTCGTGGGAAAATATTTCCGCAACCAAATCTAATCCAACTGCTGCACAATTTATTTTTATTACTACCCTCTTTTTTTAACATAAGCGGCCTTTAGCATAAGCATCCCAATGCTTTTTTCCTCTGCCTCTTTCTCTTTTAGTTGCAACATTCATGTCTCAAACAGTGGAACACCCTGATAACATTATAGTCCTTCAATATGAAGGTTCTCCGTTTGTTTTAAGCAGCACCTCCCATTCCCTGCTGGCTTCACGACAACCCATTTCAGCCCCAAGATGAAGAAGGGAAACCGCCTCTTCTCTTAGGAACATCTGTTACCTCCACATGCTGTGAAACATTCCTCAATGCATACTTTAGTCTCAGACTAAATTTGGAATTTGTTTTTGCACAGTATATTAAATGTATTTATATTTCTAACTATTTGAAGTAATTTAATTTAGCATGATTTCTTATGGGGATTTAGTTAAAGTCCCTTCCTCTATCATTTTCTGCTGGTTGGTTTTACAGCACCAGTGATTGGACGTGCACGGTGCTAGATTTACTACTATTTTGGCAGTAGTAACTTACACACATAAAGTTTGCTCTACCCCCTTTTTCAGGGAGTGAGGCACATGTTACACTTTTTGAGTAACTTTATATTCAGTTTATCTGAATAACCAAAAGGTAGTTCACTCACTCAAAAGTGTAAATTGTCCAACAGTGTAAGTTTTATTTGTGCCTCAGGCCCTCAGTGTGGTTAATCATTTTTCATTTTTTTGATTTATTTTATTTAATAAACACTGAAAGGAGGAGGAATATTCTTGAGAGGCTTGCGCCTCCAATGCATCACTTTTAGTGACGCACCGCCAGCGCAAACCTTTCTTATCTATCAGGCCACCAAAGTCACTTTGGCTTTGTATGGCCTCATAGATATGGAGTAAGGCAAGGCAGCCCATATCGCTGTGTTGCCTTACTCTGCATTAGGGAGGTGTTCCATGGGCGTTGCAGTGGGTGTTCTCATGCAATTCCCATGGATTTCGATGCATCCCCAGATTTACAAGGCTATGTCAACCTGGGGATGTGTTAAAACCTTGTGACTCCGCAGGGGAGGTGCAACAAGTAGAAATATCCTTATTTTTCCTTATTTGTTCCTCTTTCTATGTGTGCTGCATACTGCCGCACACATAGAAAGAGGGGAAAGCCTCCCAGATGTCCATTTCTACACAAAAACAATCCAGCATGCAACGCAGACACCCTTGCACCATGGTGCCAATGCACTGGGAAAGGGCAGGAATGTGCCATAATGCACCGATACGGTGCATCCCTGCCCTGAAGAGCAAAGCAGCATGGTGACTTGTTGCACTGCCCTGCGCCAAAAAGTGGTAAATCTGCCCCTAGATTTCTACAAATTACCTAATCTAAGTAAAAGAAAAATAGGTTGTAACAATACTTTTAAAAAATTGAGTTTGGTTGTTGCCTCTTACTTTTACATAACACCTGAGGTCATGATACTGTTTAAAATATTATTGTGGGCACTTCATGCATTTCATATACGGGCACTAATTGGCTGGGCTTAATATTGTAAAGTATAATTACAGACAACTCACCCAGTGTTAAATGTTTGCTTTCATTTTTTATATCTATATTTATCCTGAGCTGTAAAAAGGCTGCTTCTATTCATTGGATTTTGGGAAGCATGTGCATTTGTGGTGATGTTACTTCTGATTTACAAAATCATCATCCACACTTAAATAATGTTATAGCAGTTTCTATAATTATGGAGAGCACACACAGTAGGGAGGTGAGCAAAGAGTTTAAGGGCTTCATCACAAGTTTGGCGGCAGGAGACCGCCAAAGTCAACCGCCAAACTAACATTGGTGGTCGGAGCACTGCAGCTTTGGCGGTCCGACCACCAAATTATGACTTTGGCGGTTGGACTGCCAAAGGACCGCCATGCCTCATAAAATATTTAATGGCTACCCTAAAGAGCCAAGGTCCCCGCTGGGATCATGGTTCCCGATGCCATGACGGTGGTCGGGCTTGAAACCAGCTATGGCGATGCTTAACTAAGTGCTGCCCTGCTGAATACAACCCCTCTTTCAGGCAGCCTTTCCATGCCAGAGATCCCGCTGTGAAAAGGCTGGTGGAAAAGAAGTGCTGAGGGCCACAGGGGAGCCTCTGCACCATCAGAATGTGCACTGTCTGCTTTGCAGACAGAGGGAATTGCGAGGGTGCTGGAGTTTTAGAATATTAGCTTCAGCTCCTGACACTGTTCCCAGTGGTCAGCCCGGCTGCAATGCATAATAAATACAGTGTTCCCACCGGTCAGCCTGGCGGGAACATTGCAATATGCTCAGGGGAAACATCACCACTATGGCCCGTGAGTTTGAGGCGGTCCTGTGGTGCGACCGTCAAACTTGTAATGAAGCCCTAAATGCCAGTTGTCTGGCGTTCACAACCCAAACTAATTTAAAGGAACTGTAACAAAACATGCATTTCCTACAGATTGAAAATAGTGGCAGTAATATGTAATGAAATCACTTAAAATGTGTTAATGCAGTTGCTTTTATGATAGGGATAGAAGTTGAAAAAGTTTTACAACATCACTTTGTTGTTGATCAACTTTATAAGGTGAAGGCCATAGTTCACTTTTTTAGCTATCATATAATTTTTAGGAATCCTGTTGTTCAAGGGCACTTTAAGATTTATCTTTGCAGCATCATTTATTTAATAAATAACTGACTTCTTTAGCATGGAAGAGTCCACATGCATTTGATTATATACTTGTTTACATGTAGGAAATTGACAAATACAATGTTAAAGTTGCCTGTCTTTTCCAATTATGATATGTTTTCTGCATTTTCAGGCCATTGTCTGTCATAACTTCAGCTTCTGATCCTCAACATCTAAGAAAAATCCAGGAATATGCATGTAATCTCACAATGGTTCCTGTCTACCAGTTTACATGTTAGATGCAGTGTTGCCGCATATTTTAATTTCATGATTTGATCCTGTTTTAAAAGCTGTCTCACTATAATATTGACTCAAGAATATCAGAGGGATCGTTGGAAAAATAATGACATTAAAATAATGTGACACACCATACAGAAGAATATCTTTTTTTTCTATGTAGAAATATAATGATGTAAATAATTGTTTACTCCAGAATTCTTTTAGTATTATGAGCTTTTGGTGGATTGTTGGGTTTGTAAGGGTGTATACTGAAAGTGTTTTAAGTTATATATGTTTTGGTTTTGGTTTCGATTTTAGTTGTTATACTAATTAGGTAAATAATTATGTAAATTATTATTTCATTTATAAACTAATAGGTTATCAATTGTTTTTTATTTTTTCATTTCGATTATATGTATATTTATTTTATGTTCCTAATTTTTTTATATATTAGTTAAGTTTTTAATGGGTTATTGCATTTGTGTTGTTATGTTGATTTGTTTTGTAATATGTATTTTATATTGTTAATTGGTTAATTATTGTATTAATCATTTTATAATTATTTAATAATAATGCAAATTTGAACGTACTTTTCAAGCTGGTAATTTGTATCTTTTCTTTATAATTAGTAGCTTTTTGTCATGTGCACCTGTATTTGTTATGTATAATTTATCAGAATGTGTTTTTTATTTAATTTTGTTTTCTGTTTGGTGGGTTGTTAGGTTTGTAGGGAAGTAGGGTAGAAAAACAGAGGCAAGACCACGAAGGCACAGGGACAGTGTAATTTGAAAACGTAAACTTTATGATTTGATTATAAATTGCCCCTTTGTGCTGTAATACATTTGATAATAATGTTTTAATATATCTTTTTTTGATCAAGTGACTGGGCCTACACTGGCACCCAAGAGGCTCCAAGTAAGGAATCATGGGGGGAGCCCCACAGTCCTTCCTGTCCCTGCCGGCTCGCACACACTGGCGGCTCTCTTCTACCAACCAGAGTCAGCCCACGTAGAAGTATGCTTGGTCCCCTGTCCTGCTGCCTCCAGATGTAGAGAGCCAAAGTCAGCTGACTGTACTCTGCGGCGTCTGGGCCTCCCTAGGAGCAGTTTTATGAGTGTGACAGTGCTCCATCTTCTCCTCTGGGTGGTGGAGGTCCCCATGCATATTAGAATAAAAGAAGCATGCTATCCTTCTCGCTTCTCCCCGGGGAGGTGGCAGACCTGGAGAGATTACAATGAAAGATCAGGGTGGCGCTCACTTATTGTTCTTCCTGGGAACGTGGTGGTCCTTGGTGAGATTAAAATACAAAGGGCCTCATTTAGGAGACCCTTGCGCCAGCAGAGCATCACTATCAGCGACGCTCCGGTGGCGCAATGTCCTGCTCCATATTTTCAAAGTGGTGTTAAGCCACTTTTTTGTGGCTTAATTCCGCCTTGTAAATATGTTCCCTTAACACGCATCACTTAGCATGAAATGGGCGTGCAATGGGTGATGCTATGGGCATTCAACTGCAACACCATTGCCCCAGATTTATGAGGAATAATAAACCTGAGGCAGCATCAAAAACTAACGTTACCACAGAGAAGGCATTAGCATGGTGCAACAAGGAGAAATACTTTTATTTCCTCCTGTTTTTGCTTTTTCTATGTATGCATTCTGCAGCACAAATAAAAAGATAAAAATGCCATTATTGATTGTTTATGTGCAGGAAGGGACATCTTTCTGCACATAAGCAATGATTTTGTGCAATGCACACACCCTTGAACTACATTGCGATGGCACTAGGTAGCTAAATTTGGCTCCAGCGCTAGAGGAAACACAAGAGTGCACCTACATATGGCACATACCTGTGTCTCTGAAGTGACACAGTGTGGCACAGACAATTTTGGTGCAGTGCCGCACCACTTCATCGTAAATGAGGCCCAAAGAGCGCTGTGGCGTTCACTTTTCTCCCAGGGGAGGTGGAAGACCCCTGTAAGATTCCAATCATGAACATTGTTTAAAATATATACAAATATCTAAATGTATTGTGATGCCTGGCTGCAATTATTTTTAAAAAATTGTTCGGACGCAAGGCTGTGCCCCAGAAAGCTTTGCGGGCATCTATTTTGCAGATTTTTGTGAGTGGTGCCTGTGAGAGCACTAAAACCATGCACTAAGTTGGCATGCAGGAACAGTGGCGAGCCCTCAAGACCCATAACCTATGTCTCCCAGCGTCTGGTATGTATGACTCTGGGAAAGTTTTTTTCTTTACTCTACTGCTTCTTGGAGCTAGGTTTTTAGCTTTGTTCCTCTATCATGTACGGGTCCCTGTTGTGGGGTCTAAGCGTTCTTAGCAACACCTGTAAAGTACAAAGAAGATCCACCTACATGGAATTTGGAGCATGAAAGGTTTTATTGATACTGCAAGAGATAACACGATTTATTGCTTTTAAGATTTTGTTTTGGGAAATCAAGCAATTTTCACACAAGAGGTAAGAAGAGATACCTTTCTTCATGAACTGGAAAGTGACAGCTGTCCCGCCTCCTCGGAAATGATGTCACATCCATTAGCCGGACTTCCGGTGCCACTGAGAGCCCGCCCGAGAACTGACATAGGTGTAGGGGGTGCCATGTGGGTTGTGACATCATGGGTTCACATGTTAGTCATGTGCCAGGGTCCTAGCCCCTGTGTCTAGGTCTATGGGCTGTGTAAAATGAGGGCCCTGCTGGTGTGCAACCTGGTTCTGAGCCTAAAAGTACAAGTCTGGACATGTCAGACATTCAGGACCAAGTGGCTCCTTGGGGGCTTCCTCACAGGGCGGAGCATTGGAAATGTAAGGCCAAACATCCACACTGCTGGCTAATCCAAAAAGAGGGGGTTGGGCAAATGTTGCAAAGGTCGTGACATATGGTTATCGTTACTTGTAACCCCTCAATGTATCAGAGCCATCAAGAAGAGCATGTGACCGATATGTGTTGTAGAGGGGTACGCCCTTTTTGAACCATTGAATACATATAAGGAGCCGGCTAGAGCAGCATCCAAACTGTGAACCAATGCTGAAATAGGTTGTCAAGGCATTATGATGACAACAATCCTCTCACCAGAAAAGCCGCCTCCTCAGGGGCCCAAAACACTATCAATAGATATAATAGGACCCTAACACCCCTGGTGCTGAATGAGAATGCACAGCCGACTGCCCCTAAAGATGGGGGTTCTGACGTTACTGGTTTTCAAGAGGAACTTTGCCATCGGCTTTAAAAGCTCAGCCTCCAGAACTTGCCGCAACTGATATCCCCTATTAAGGTTGACAGCAGTGGCAGCGAAGCTTCGAAAGATGAATTAAGTGATGCAATCAACTTCATCGACACAGAAGATGATGAAGTAGGTATAGCACCACTGAATTCGCCGGTCTATGAAGATATGGACTTTCAGGAGGTCCCTGATCCAGAGGCAGTTGTCGTACAGCCGGCAAGTGTAAACTTCGAAACTGCTTGTACACCAATGGACCTATGCAACTCGAAAGATTTCAGAGCAGCTGCTGAGTGTAGTGAAAATGCTGAGGTTAGTAAAAGAAAAAACTCTATAGGCAATTATCGTGTATACGCTGATATCATACTTTTATCAAATAGTTTGTCTATTCCTTTCTGTTTGAACTGTAGAAAACAACCACAAAAAGAGATGCTCTACAGGGGTCTTTACGCCAAAGGTTAACAACGCAAATTTTTACTGCTGTTCCAGACAGTCTGAAAGTATTACGAGCCAGAACAAAGAGCTGTGTAAGAAATGTGTTTGCCCCTACAATAGCAACAATATTGAAAAGGAAATTCTGGGCGTACCACATGACACCATTTGACCTGTTAAAGGTTTTGCGGCGACCGCTGTGAACACATGTTAAACGTGACTATTATAACCTATGTTATGGGCATAAAATTAACGAGCCACAGCAGGAGGCTCACAAATGTCTATACAAGTCATACACTGCAAGAACAATTCAACACATATGTAGCCGGTTACACCTTCACAAGGTATATGTTGTTAAGGGTGGGGTACAGGTTGTCAGCTGTGAAGAAATGTGTCCACGTAGATATGAATAAGGTGTTGGCAGCAGCAGTCAATGAGATCCGATATGCGGTTGAGCCCTGCTCAAAACCCAAATGTATGCAGGGGCTGTGTACCTAATTTGACAAAAGATTGATAGAAAGGGTCATAGAAAGACGAATGTGTGATATTTATTATAAAAATAGAAGAATGGGGTCTTTAGCCCCGCGACAGTTGTTTTAAAAAATACAGAGGTCGAGGATAGCGGACCATAACTGTGTTATTTAAAGCTACATACTTACTCACTTTTAGGACGAGAATCAGTGTCACGGTGCAAGATGTCTTTGAGTTACACCCTGGATACCTATGCATTGCCAGAATGGTATATGTGCTGCTTAAAGAAGGAATAGCTGAAATACACCCTGTAACTCTGCAGTATCTCTGAACATTTCTGAGCCGTCAACTACCGGGCTGTGTTACATTCCTGAAGGTATAAGCAGATGGTGTATCAACGTGTGGGTGCCTACAACGGATTAATATTGGAGTGTGTCAAAGGGTGTATGTGCAAGTTAAGACTCTTGCCGATGACCACGTTACACACAGCTTTGGAACTTCTGACCGACGATTATTTCACAAATAAGGGTTTTGTATTGTCAGGTCGAGAACTGTACGAGCTTATGAATGCTATCAGTATCCTGAGTATACAAAGTTATAACAGGGGCGAGAAGGGAAGTCATGTTTAGAGCTATTGAGTATATATCGATAAAAATATCAAAACTGGTGACGCTGAGACGGAGTAGCTTCGGAGGGTCCTAGTACATGTATGTAGAATGTATCATACTATGTACGTATAGTGAAAAGTCAACATGTTGTACGGCAATGCCGTCCATAAGACCAATAGCTAGAAACTGTAAAGTATGTCATGTTTATACTGTGCTAATATACTTTGTTGATAAAATGGCCTCACACAAAACATTTGTCTTTCATTTCATGGCCTGTAACAGCTGATAACATGGCCGATGGCGGAGGGTTAGGGAAGCTTTATGAAGATTCAAGTTGTGTCGGTAGCTTTTTGGGGTACCGAAGCACTGTTTAGAAGGGCTCTAGTTGAAAATGAGCCGGTAAACAGAGCCCAGGTGAAGACATGGTTATCTGGGGAAGAGGCGTATTCACTCTATAAGCCAGCCCGGAAGCGGTTTAAGAGAAGATCTACAATCGTTAATGCCCAAGTAGATTATCAATGGCAGGTGGACATAATCAGTCTTCAAGATTTAGCAAAACACAATAACAGTGCTCGATAAATATTTGCGGTCATCTATGTCTTATCTAAGTATGCATACGCAGAAGCCTTATTCGATAAAAGTGGGAGCAGTGTATCCGATGCCTTTAAAGCCATCTTCAGGAAAGGACAAACTCCTCAGAAACTACAAACAGATGCTGGAAAAGGGTTTTTAAACTGAACATTTCAGAAATTATTAAAACAACACTATGCTAAACATTTTGTAATGCACACTGAGGTAAAAGCGGCTGTTATAGAACGTTTTAACAGAACCTTAAAGTCTAAGATGTAGAGATACTTCACGGCCTATAACACTTACCAATACGTGGATGTTCTACAGGCTTTTATAGATGCTTAGAATGCCATTTACCACAGGACCATCGAAAGGGCACCCATAAATGTCACATCAGATAACTCATTAAAGCTGTGGAGAACGGTGTACTGGAACCGGATCACCAACAGTGTAAAGAAGCAGCTTTTAAAAGAAGGTGGCCATGTTAGGGATTCAAAATTAAAAGGGGTCTTTATGAAGGGTTACCAACAGACTTTTAATGATGAGATATTTATAGTGGAAAGTGTGGGGCTTAAAGAGGATGTATATATTTACAGGCTAAAGGACTGTGATGGGGAAAAGGTGTTTTTTACATGGAGGAGCTACAGAAGGTATCTAATGACCCACACAGGGTGTACAGGGTTGAAAAGATTCTGAAAAGGAAAGGTAGCAGCGCTAACCAAATGGCAAGGGTGGCCAGAGAAATTTAACAGTTGGATACTGGCCAGTTCTGTGCAGGTTGTGTGAGCAAGACGGGGTTGTTGTAGACACGGAGATGGATACAGCACCATTTTATATTACGCTGCCGTCCAACGCCTAAAAGGACATGTTCCCTGACAATAGAATGTCTAATTGTTAGACCTGACAGCCTTAGGGTGGTCACCCCTAACATTTTGCCTGCCCCCCTCCACTTTCTGGACACTGTTTTTGCTGATTTTTAGACGCTGTGCACTTTACCACTGCTAATCAGTGCTAAAGTGCATATGCTCTCTCTCTTTAAACATGGTAACATTGGATCATACCCAATTGGACTATTTAATTTACTTATAAGACCCTAGTAATGTGCACTGTATGTGCCCAGGGCCTGTAGATTAAATGCTACTAGTGGGCCTGCAGCACTGGTTGTGCCACCCACTTAAGTAGCCCCTTAACGTTGTCTCAGGCCTGCCATTGCAAGGCCTGTGTGTGCAGTTTCACTGCCACTTTGACTTGGCATTTAAAAGTACTTGCCAAGCCCAAAACTCCCCTTTTTCTACATATGTCACCCCTAAGGTGTGCCCTAGGTAACCCCTAGAGCAGGGTGCTGTGTGGGTAAAAGGCAGGACATGTACCTGTGTAGTTTACATGTCCTGGTAGTTTAAAACTCCTAAATTCGTTTTTACACTACTGTGAGGCCTGCTCCCTTCATAGGCTAACATTGGGGCTGCCCTCATACATTATTGAAGTGGTAGCTGTTGATCTGGAAGGAGTAGGAAGGTCATATTTAGTATGGCGAGAATGGTAACACAATATCCTGCTGACTGGTGAAGTTGGATTTAATATTACTATTTTAGAAATGCCACTTTTAGAAAGTGAGCATTTCTCTGCACTTAAATCTTTCTGTGCCCTACAATCCACGTCTGGCTGGGTTTAGTTGACAGCTCCTTGTGCATTCACTCAGACACACCCCAAACACAGGGTACTCAGCCTCACTTGCAGACATCTACATTTTGAATGGGTCTTCCTGGGCTGGGAGGGTGGAGGGCCTGCTCTCACAAAAAGGACTGCCACACCCCCTACTGGGACCCTGGCTTACAGGATTGAACTGAAAGGGGACCTGGTGCACTTCTAAGCCACTCTTTGAAGTTTCCCCCACTTCAAAGGCACATTTGGGTATAAAACAGGGCCTCTGCCCTACCACCTCAGAAACATCCTGGAGAAGAAACTTGTAACCAGAACCTGCATCCTGCCAAGAAGAACTGCCTGGCTGCCCAAAGGACTCACCTGACTGCTTTCTCTGAAGGACTGCTGCCTTGCTGTTGCCCTGCTGCCTTGCTGTTCCCTGGCTGTGGTGAAGAAGTGCTCTCCAAGGGCTTGGATAGAGCTTGCCTCCTGTTCCCTGAAGTCTCAGGACCAAAAAGACTTCTCTCTTGCTACTGGACTCCCTGTGCGGCAAAAATTTAGACGCACAGCTTGCTCCACGGTGAAAAGTTCACTGCACGCCGACCCGGGACGACGCAGCTCGAGTTTGCAAGGAAAAGATCGACACAGCGCCTGCGTGCAACCGGAACTTTGATGCACGGCCCACCAGATCGACGCACAGCCGACCTGGGACTACGCCACCCGACTCCGAGAGGGGAAATCAACGCTGCGCCTGCCGTGAGGGAGAAATTTCAACGCATCGCCCACCGGAACGACGCAGAGCTTGCCAACAAGCCCAGAATTCCACGCACAGACCCCAGGGCATCTGAAAACCCTGCAACATGAAGAGGAGGCCGTCCGCATGCCGGAAATCGACGCAACATCTTCCCCACGTGGAAAATAACGACGCAAGTCCGTGTGTGAAGGGGCGAAACCGACGCACAAACCATTTTTCCATGCATCTCCTCCTTTGCGGCCCTTTGCGGAGATTTTTCACTCAAACCAGGTACTTTGTGTTTGAACGAGACTTTGTTTGCTTTTTAAAGACTTAAGACACTTTGGTGGTCATTACAACCCTGGCGGATGGTGTTAAAGCGGCGGTAAGACCGCCAACAGGCCGGCGGTAAAAATTTTGCAATTACGACCGTGGCGGAAACTGCCAACAAAGACAGCCACTTTAACACTCCGACCACCACGGCGGTACAAACAAACAGCGCGGCAGTCACCGCCAACAGACAGGCGGGAGACAATGTACCGCCCACAGTATTATGGCAGGCCAATCCGCCACCTTTTCCTGGGCGGATTCACCGCGGATAAAAACACAGCGGAAACAGGAATTTCGAAGGGAAAATGCTCACCTCTACACACCCCACGAGGAACGAGGACACCATGGACTTGGAACTCCAAATTCTACCTGCGATAGTCTTCCTGCTCCTCTACCAGGAGCACAAACACCAGCGGCGAAGACCACGGTGAGTACTGCACCTACGACACAGGGGAGGGAAAAAACAGGGTGATACACACGCAACACGCAACACCCCCACCAACTACAACACACACACTAATGCATATTAATACATCACAGTTACACCCCCCAACCCCCCCCGGAAGAATGCAAAGACAAAAGAAAATGAGTGTAACCATTGTAATATATTAAAATCAAGTAGGCAAAAATATATATATACACCATTTACAAAATATATACCAAGCATAGTAGTCCAGGTAGTGCTCCAATTAAGTACGTGGAACACTGGGCCCACACGGTATGGGCGAGGCCCACACAAGATCCCGGACCATGACGGAGAGAACACTGCAGGGGCATCAGACAGCAACTAAACAGGAACCTCAGGGGGAGGGAAAGGGGGGGCACCTCAGTCGCTTGAGTGCACAACGCCAAATCCACAAGGGGGCCACATGCCCACTGTTACATCCTGGGGAGTGCAAATCCACAGTCTCTCAAGTCTATACAGTGGGTGGGTTGCCCACTGTTCCATCCTGGGGAGTGCAAAGCCACAGTCTCTCAAGTTTCTACAGTGGGTGGTTTGCCCACTGCTGTATCCTTGGGAGTGCAAAGCCACAGTCTCTCAAGTCTATACAGTGTGTGGGTTGCCCACTGCTATATCCTGGGGAGTGCAAAGCCATAGTCTCTCAAGTCTATACAGTGGGTGGGTTGCCCACTGCTATATCCTGGGGAGTTCAAAGCCACAGTCTCTTAAGTCTCTACAGTGGGTGGGTTGCCCACTGTTCCATACTGGGGAGTGCAAAGCCACAGTCTCTCAAGTCTCTACAGTGGGTGGTTTGCCCACTGTTCCAACCTGGGGAGTGCAAAGCCACAGTCTCTCAAGTGGATAACAGTCTCCACTGGTTCTGGAGGGGGCATGGTGCCCAGAGTGCTTCATCCTGCTAAGGACAGAGGTAGTGGATGGATCTCTCCACTGGTTCTGGAGGGGGCCTTGTGCCCAGAGTGCTTCATCCTGCTAAGGACAGAGGTAGTGGATGAATCTCTCCACTGGTTTTGGAGGGGGCATGGTGCCCAGAGTGCTTCATCCTGCTAAGGACAGAGGTAGTGGATGGATCTCTCCACTGGTTCTAGAGGGGGCCTTGTGCCCAGAGTGCTTCATTCTGCCCGTGATGGACTCAGTAGCGTCAGTGCCCTTGCCGCTCATGGGCCAGCGGTGCTTTAGGTGGCGGTGCCCTGTTCAGCAGTGCTTGAGGCAGCGGTGCCCTGTTCAGCGGTGCTTGAGACGGTGGTGCCCTGTTCAGCGATGCTTGAGACGGCGGTGCCCTGTTCAGCGCTGCTTGAGGCGGCGGCGCCCTGTTCAGCGGTGCTTGAGACGGCGGTGCCCTGAAAAGGCGGTGCCCTGTTCAGCGGTGCTTGAGGCAGCGGTGCCCTGTTCAGCGGTCAGGGACTCAGGGACTCAGCTGCTGGCGGTCCTTCATGGCCCAGCGGGGCTTGTGCTGGCAGTTCTTCATGGCCCGGCGGGGCTTTTGCTGGCGGTCCTTCATGGCCAAGCGGGGCTTGTGCTGGAGGTCCTTCATGGCCCAGCGGGGCTTGTGCTGGCGGTCCTTCATGGCCCAGTGGGGCTTGTGCTGGCGGTCCTTCATGACCCAGCGGGGCTTGTGCTGGCGGTCCTTCATGGCCCAGCGGGGCTTTTGCTGGCGGTCTTTCATGACCCAGTGGGGCTTGTGCTGGCCGTGGCCTCCTGGGCAGCTGGCCTTCTGCTGACGGTGGCCTACTGGGCAGCTGGGCTGGTGCTGGCAGTGGCCTCTTGGGCAGCTGGGCTTGTGCTGGCGGTGGCCTCCTGGGCAGCTGGGCTGTTGCTGGCGGTGGCCTCCTGGGCTGCTGGGCTGGTGCTGGTGGTGGCCTCCTGGGCAGCTGGGCTGGTGCTGGCGGTGGCCTCCTGGGCAGCTGGGCTTGTGCTGGCGGAGGCCTCCTGGGCAGCTGGGCTTGTGCTGGGGTGGCCTCCTGGGCAGCGGGGCTGGTGCTGGCGGTGGCCTCCTGGGCAGCGGGGATGATGGCAGTCTTCTCCGCCGTGCTGCTCTTCCCAGGCTTGCCGGGTTTTTTGTGGCCCTTCCCCACCTTGGAAGGTGTCACAGCTGACTCCACACTCCCACCGGGACTCCTGGGAGCGGCTTTGGTGGCTGGAGTCTTCCCCCTCTCCCGCCAGGCACTGGCCAACTTCTGATGCTTCACAGGTGGGGGACTGTCTGTGCTGTGGCTCCGTGCCACACTGGCTGCCCTGGTGGCCGGTGCACTCCAGATTCCGGTGACTACAGGCAGCACTGGTCCCGGAGATGTTGTGGCTGAGGTGCTAGTTCGGGATCTATGAGACGGACGGGGTGGGGGAGGTGTGGGAAAGAGGTCAAGGTTGGACAGGAAAAGTTTTTTTGACACACTGGGACGGGTAGCTGGGGGTTTGGGAGTGGAGGAAGAGGTTGTGGTTGTAGGAGGTGTTCGTTTGCTGACTTTAGGTGAAGGTGCATGCGTTGGAGGCTGTCGTGAGATGGAGGGCTGTTGGGTGGGTGTGTGCCTACATTTGTGTATCTTCGGAGGGGGCGTCACAGACACACTGGGAGAGGACACAGGGGACATGTGAATGGTAGTGGGGTTGGTGACTGCACGTGAGCGGGGTGTGGTGGTGGGTGTGCTGGAGAGGAATGTAGTGGCTGTAGATGTAGTGCATGCAGGTGTGAGTGTAGACGAGACAGGGAGGGAGGAGGGAGACGATGAGGAGGGGGACACAGCGGAGGCAGTGGATGTTGGTGTGTCTGCCTGTGTGTGATGCTTGCGTGAGTGCCTGTGGAATATGTGGTGCTTATGTTTGCCTGAGCTTCCCTTGTGTGTTGACATGTGTGCATGCTGGTCTGTAGGTGTGCTTGGGATAGGCTGAGGTACAGGGGATTGGGTCGGAGTGGAGGAAGTTGGAGGGGGGAGGCTAGACACAGGGACAATGGCTGCCATCAGTGCTGAGGCCAGAGCCTAAAAAGCTCGCTGAATGGCCGCCTGACCAGAATGAATGCCCTCCAGGAATGCATTTGTTTGTTGCAACTGCCTTTCTACACCCTGAATGGCATTCAAATGGTAGACTGCCCAACAGTGAGGGTCCTGAGGAGGTCAATGGCCTCCTCACTGAGGGCAGCAGGGGTGACTGGGGCAGGGCCTGAGGTGCCTGGGGGGAAGGTGATGCCCACCCTCCCGGGTGAGCGGGTACGGGGCGCAGGCTGAGGGGCTGCTGGGAGGGCGGTGCTGGAAGGGGGGGGTGGCGGCTGTACCTGTAGATGGGGGGGCACAGATGTTGCTGCCACCACAAGGGAGCTCCCATCAGAGGACAAGTCCGTGTCACTGGTCTCAGCTCCTGTCCCCGCCGTGGAGCTCCACTCGCCCTCCGTCCCACTGGTGAACTCCGAGTCTGTAGTGTGGCCCTCCATGGCCATGTGGGATGCAGCTCCCTCCTGCTCCGGTGGCACTGCTCCTCCGCCTGGTGATGCTAATGCACGCAAGAACAGGAGAGACCACAAAAAGGGGGACGACGACAGAAGAAAGGCATGTTGAGTGCATGCATTACCGCTACTGTTGGCGGACACGACAGACACAGAAGCCCACTGCACTGCGCCGCGCTCTTGGGCTCCACTGTTCAATTCCTGGGAAATGGCCTACAAGGCTATGGACGACATCTGCACACATAGATGACACAGGGGCATGACTAGGTGTAGTTGTCACTCTACAGAGGTGGGGTGGGGTGCCACATGGCCTGCCTTACGGAGGGACCTTGCCATCCGGAACTCGCCGTGGCCTAGGGAAACCCACAGCCCACCTCCCCCACCCAGACACCTCCACTGCGCGCAAAGTCAGCAGAATGCAAGTGTACTCACCCCCTTGTGGCTGCTGTGGTGCCCTCAAGCGCCCATCCAACTCCGGGTACGCCACCGCCAGGATCCTGAACATCAGGGGGGTCATGGTGAGATGGGCACCCCTCCCACGTTGCGAGGCCATCCCAGCTGAGCCTCCGCCATCTTCTTGCTCCAGCGGCGAATGTCCTCCCATCTTTTCCGGCAGTGGGTGCTCCGTCTGTGGTAGACCACCAGGGTTCGGACGTCCTTGGCGACGGCACGCCAAATATGTTTTTTCTGGTGGGCGCTGACCTACATGATTTGTACAGGGGGAAGAGAAAGTTATTACCATCTGCACCGTCAGAGTGATTGGCCCCCATCCCTACCCTTGCCATGTGGCACATGCACTCACCGTCGTTTCATCCACCCCTCTCCACACAGGCATAGCCCATACATCATGCTCCCAGTGTACTTACTTGTTTGTCTGGAGGACCGTAGAGTAGCGTATACTGGGGGAGGACCCCATCCACGAGTTTCTCCAACTCCTCTGATGTGAAGGCAGGGGCCCTTTCCCCAGACACTCGAGCCATTGTCTTTTCCAGACCGAGGTCACAGCAGCACTTGCAGTGTAGGTCCTCTCCTGTCGAAGATCAGGTATCGAGTGATTGAACAGATAGAAAATGGCGATCACGTCCGCGGCGGTGCGTACCGTCACCGCCGGCGTACATCATCATTAGCTCCTGGGACCCATAGGGTCCAATGTTAACCAATGCAGCATTGCGCTGCGGTCTTCGACCGCCTACCGTGACGATGTACAACGCTAGCGCAGTTACCTCACATCCCATTGGCCCACTTTAGAGGTCAGGCAGCCGCCATTTCAGGGGCCCACATGGCTTCATTTTCAACTGCGTCACACATACCTAGGCCTAGGCTCAACACACATACAGGCCACTTTTTGAGTATAAATGGTGTTCTGTGTAAGCTGTGGGTACATAGCTCTGAGTTGTTTGACTCTGTGCTCGCTGTTGTCCTTCATAGGCACCGTCCGCTGGGACATGTGAGGAGATGGTGGCATCCTCCAGTGTACCGACCGTTGGTGGACCTGTCGACAATGGAGGAAAGACACATGATAATCACATACATGCTTGACCGTGCCACAATCCAGGAACTGTGTACCCAGCTGGAGCCAGACCTGATGTCAGCTATCTGCCATCCCACAGGAATCCCCCTTCAAGTGCAGGTGCTGCCAGTGCTCCTTTTCCTGGCAAGTGGGTCTTTTCAAACTACAGTGGCCATAGCATTAGGGATGTCCCAGCCTATGTTTTCCAACGTGTTGTCCAGAGTGTTGTCTGCCCTGCTGAAACACATGCGGAGCTACATCGTTTTCCCTCAGGTGGAGGATTTGCCTACAGTGAAAGGTGATTTCTATGCCCTGGGACATATCCCCAATATCATAGGTGCCATTGAAGGGACACATGTGGCTTTGCCCCTCCCCCCCCACAGGAGTGAACAGGTGTACAGAAACCGTAAGAGTTATCATTCGATGAATGTACAGATGGTATGTTTGGCAGACCAGTACATCTCCCATGTGAATGCCATGTTCCCTGGCTCAGTGCATGACGCTTACATCCTGCGGAATAGCAGCATCCCTTATGTGATGGGTCAACTCCAGAGGCACCGTGTGTGGCTATTAGATGGGCACCTGGAAGCTAGTCAGTGGGAATGGTTGTCTGGGTCTGGGGATATCCCTCCAGGTTAGTGTGTGTCTTACAGTTATCCCTCGCTATTTGCAGGTGACTCTGGTTACCCCAACCTGTCATGACTACCGACCCCAGTGAGGAATCCCAGGACAAGGGCAGAGGAACGCCACAATGAGGCACATGGGGGAACCAGGAGGGTGATCGAACGCACCTTCAGCCTCCTGAAGGCGAGGTTCAGGTGCCTCCATATGACAGGTGGATCCCTATTCTACTCACCAAAGAAGGTGTGCCAGATCATCGTGGCCTGCTTTATGCTTCACAACTTGGCTTTGCGACGACAGGTGCCCTTTCTGTGGGAGGATGGTCCAGATGGCGGTGTTGTTTCAGCTGTGGAGGCTGTGGACAGTGAAGACGAGGAAGTAGAGGAAGAAGACATGGACAACAGGGACTCAGTGATCCAGCAATTATTCCAGTGATACACAGGTAAGAATACAAACCTGCCTACTACATGTACTTATACACTACTACCTCTCTACTGTCTGTCTTTTTCACCCAGTGTATGGTCACTGAGTTGTCACTTTCCCTTACGATTTCACAGATCTGGGTCCCACAGTGTGACATTTGCTTTGATTCATCATGGACTAGAGCTGCATGACATAGGTATGTTGACATTACAAATGAAGGAGCTTTTTGCCACAGTTATTGCTAATACAGCATTCCGAAATCACAGACAGACTCCAGATTGTTTTGTGCTTTAAGGGTGTTTATTTTAGTGCTCAAAATTGGAGGGGGTAGCAAAATGGTGAGGGGTGATGGCGGAGGAATGTCCATGGCAGAGTCCAGTCTATTAGTCTCACAGGTGCATTGCCCAAATGGGCATAGGAAGTGGAGCTGGGGCAGTTTAAGGATGGACAGGGTGACAAAATGGGACAGTAGGATGACAATCAGGGTGGTCTCATTTCTTGGCGGGGGTCTTGGCATCGTTCTCTGTCTTGTTCCTGGATCTCAGGGACCGTTTGCGAGGTGGTTCTCCCTCTGCAGGCAGGTGGGGTGCTGGTGTGGTGGTCCTGTGGCGGTGCCTCCTGTCCACTCACGCCGGCAGAGGTGGTGGGCAGTTCATCATCCAGGCTAGTGTCAGGGGTCCCTTGTAGTGCCACAGTGTCCCTCCTGGTGTTGAGTACTTCCTTCAGCACCCCTACGATGGTGCCCAGGGTGGAATTGATGGTTCTGAGTTCCTCCCTGAAGCCCATATACTGTTCCTCCTGCAGGCGCTGGGTCTCCTGAAACTTGCCCAGTACCGTTGCCATCATCTCCTGGGAGTGTTGGTAGGTTCCCATGATGGAGGAGAGGGCCTTGTGGAGAGTGGGTTCCCTGGGCCTGTCCGCCCCCTGTCGCACAGCAGCCCTCCCAGTTCCCCTGTGTTCCTGGGCCTCCGTCCCCTGGACCGTGTGCCCACTACCACTGCCCCCAGGTCCCTGTTGTTGTTGGGGTGGTGGGTTAGCCTGGGTTCCCTGTAGTGGTGGACACACTGCTGATTGATGTGTCCTGGGGACGGAGGTATGGGCCCGCTGGGTGGGTGCTGTGCTGGTGTTTCCAGAGGGGGGAAGCTCTATAGTGGCCTGAGACTGGGTGTGGGGAACCGACTGTCCATGGGTCCTCGATGGGCCGGGCTGGTCATCTAGATCCAGTTGGACAGAGGTGCTGTCATCACTGTGGGCCTCTTCTGTTGGTGGTGTGGACATGTGTGGACCCTCCTGTCCGGTGACGTTGGGTAGGGGGTCCTGCAGGGGTATAAAGGCATGATTATTGCATCTGTGTGTGTCAAGGTGTGTAATGGGTGGGTGACCGTGTACCCCAGTGCTAGCATTCCTGTGTGGGACCTTGTGTGATGATGGTTTAGGGGGGTGTATGGGTATGTGCAGTATGCATGCTTTAGTGATGTGTGTCCATGCTTTGGTGTTGCATGCAGGGCTTGGTGTTAGGATGTGTGGTTTGTGATAGTGGGACATTTGTGAGGAGTAGGAGTGATGGGGGTGAGGGCGAGGGTGGGTGTAAGTGATAGCATGCAGGTGGGTGGGGGATGAAGTAGTTAAAGTTTCACTTACCAGAGTCCATTCCTCCATCTACTCCTGCGAGGCCCTCAGGATGCAGAATCTCCAAGACCTACTCATCCCATGTTGTTAGTTGTGGGGGAGGAGGTGGGGGTTCGTCGCCAGTCCGCTGAACCGGCAGGTGGTGTCTGGAGACCACGGAACGCACCTTCCCCCGTAGGTCGTTCCACCTCTTCCTGATGTCCTCCCGATTTCTCGGGTGCTGTCCCACTGCGTTGACCCTGTCCACTATTCTTCGCCATAGCTCCATCTTCCTTGCAATGGAGGTGTGCTGCACCTGTGATCCGAATAGCTGTGGTTCTATCTGGACAATTTCCTCCACCATGACCCTGAAATCCTCCTCCGAGAACCTGGGGTGTCGTTGCCGTGCCATGGGGTGGTGTAGGTGATGTGTGGGGTGGTGTGTGGGGTGATAAGTGTGCTGACATGTAGTGGGGTGTTGTGTGAGGTGCGTGGAAGTTATGTGGGTGATGGTGTTGTGTGCCTGTGGATGCTAGTGTTGTTGATGGTGGTGTCTCTCTCTGGCTTTCGTTCGTGATTTGTTGTCGTAAGGGTTTGTGGGTGATGTGGGTGTGTGTTTTATAGTGTATTGGGTGTGTGGGAGTGGTGTGTGTATGTTTATCAGGTGTGTGTATTTGGAATTGTCCAATGTGGCTGTGTTTTGTAGGAGTGTGTGTATTTTGAGCGCGGCGGTGTGTACCACCAATGGAATACCGCGGTTGAAAGACCGCCGCGTGGATTCGTGTGTCGTGATAGTGCGGGCGTATTTCTGTTGGCATGAGGGTGGAGGTTTTGTTTTCGCCAGTTTATCACTGACCTTTGGTGTGGCGGACTTGTGTGGGTGTCTGAATTTTGGCAGATTCTGAGCTGTGGGTCATAATAGCTGTGGTGGAATTCCACAGCGGTGTGGTGGCGGTCTTCTGCACGGCGGTAATCGACTTTTACCGCCAATGTTGTAATGACCGCCTTTATATCACTTTCCAGTGATAGCCTTACATTTTCTTATGGCATCTTTGATCGATTTTGACCTGCAAATATCCAGATAAATATTATATATTTTTCTAAACACTGTGTGGTGTATTTTTGTGGTGCTAAATGGTGTTATTGTATGATTTATTGCACAAATACTTTACACATTGCCTTCTAAGTTAAGCCTGACAGCTCAGTGCCAAGCTACCAGAGGGTGGGCACAGGATAATTTGGATTGTGTGTGACTCACCCTGACTAGAGTGAGGGTCCTTGCTTGGACAGAGGGCAACCTGACTGCCAACCAAAGACCCCATTTCTAACATTGGTGATCAGCGGTGAGGATAGGACTTGTCATTGGACAAAAAGAAAAAAGGGAGCACACTGCCTCACACTCCAGCAAAAAGTTAGCCCCAATGCATCATGGTAAATGCAGTCACTTCGTTTTGTGTTGAAAAAGTAATCAAAAGTCTTTCACCTAAGTAGGTGCAGCAAGTGCTGTGTATCTCTGGACACGTGTTTCTAGGTTTAGCCCGTCATCAGCAGAGAGCAGCCAAGTCTGTGGGGTTGCTTGAAATGCCGCCAAAAGTCTTCTCAGGTTTATGTACCACTCACTGGCGCACAGGTGCCTCACCAGAGCTCGTCAGCTCAAGGGAACAGTCATTGGACAAAAAGAAAAAAGGGAGCACACTGCCTCACACTCCAGCAAAAAGTTAGCCCCAATGCATCATGGTAAATGAAGTCACTTCGTTTTGTGTTGAAAAAGTAATCAAAAGTCTTTCACCTAAGTAGGTGCAGCAAGTGCTGTGTATCTCTGGACACGTGTTTCTAGGTTTAGCCCGTCATCAGCAGAGAGCAGCCAAGTCTGTGGGGTTGCTTGAAATGCCGCCAAAAGTCTTCTCAGGTTTATGTACCACTCACTGGCGCACAGGTGCCTCACCAGAGCTCGTCAGCTCAAGGGAACAGTCATTGGACAAAAAGAAAAAAGGGAGCACACTGCCTCACACTCCAGCAAAAAGTTAGCCCCAATGCATCATGGTAAATGCAGTCACTTCGTTTTGTGTTGAAAAAGTAATCAAAAGTCTTTCACCTAAGTAGGTGCAGCAAGTGCTGTGTATCTCTGGACACGTGTTTCTAGGTTTAGCCCGTCATCAGCAGAGAGCAGCCAAGTCTGTGGGGTTGCTTGAAATGCCGCCAAAAGTCTTCTCAGGTTTATGTACCACTCACTGGCGCACAGGTGCCTCACCAGAGCTCGTCAGCTCAAGGGAACAGTCATTGGACAAAAAGAAAAAAGGGAGCACACTGCCTCACACTCCAGCAAAAAGTTAGCCCCAATGCATCATGGTAAATGCAGTCACTTCGTTTTGTGTTGAAAAAGTAATCAAAAGTCTTTCACCTAAGTAGGTGCAGCAAGTGCTGTGTATCTCTGGACACGTGTTTCTAGGTTTAGCCCGTCATCAGCAGAGAGCAGCCAAGTCTGTGGGGTTGCTTGAAATGCCGCCAAAAGTCTTCTCAGGTTTATGTACCACTCACTGGCGCACAGGTGCCTCACCAGAGCTCGTCAGCTCAAGGGAACAGTCATTGGACAAAAAGAAAAAAGGGAGCACACTGCCTCACACTCCAGCAAAAGGTTAGCCCCAATGCATCATGGTAAATGCAGTCACTTCGTTTTGTGTTGAAAAAGTAATCAAAAGTCTTTCACCTAAGTAGGTGCAGCAAGTGCTGTGTATCTCTGGACACGTGTTTCTAGGTTTAGCCCGTCATCAGCAGAGAGCAGCCAAGTCTGTGGGGTTGCTTGAAATGCCGCCAAAAGTCTTCTCAGGTTTATGTACCACTCACTGGCGCACAGGTGCCTCACCAGAGCTCGTCAGCTCAAGGGAACAGTCATTGGACAAAAAGAAAAAAGGGAGCACACTGCCTCACACTCCAGCAAAAAGTTAGCCCCAATGATTCATGGTAAATGCAGTCACTTCGTTTTGTGTTGAAAAAGTAATCAAAAGTCTTTCACCTAAGTAGGTGCAGCAAGTGCTGTGTATCTCTGGACACGTGTTTCTAGGTTTAGCCCGTCATCAGCAGAGAGCAGCCAAGTCTGTGGGGTTGCTTGAAATGCCGCCAAAAGTCTTCTCAGGTTTATGTACCACTCACTGGCGCACAGGTGCCTCACCAGAGCTCGTCAGCTCAAGGGAACAGTCATTGGACAAAAAGAAAAAAGGGAGCACACTGCCTCACACTCCAGCAAAAAGTTAGCCCCAATGCATCATGGTAAATGCAGTCACTTCGTTTTGTGTTGAAAAAGTAATCAAAAGTCTTTCACCTAAGTAGGTGCAGCAAGTGCTGTGTATCTCTGGACACGTGTTTCTAGGTTTAGCCCGTCATCAGCAGAGAGCAGCCAAGTCTGTGGGGTTGCTTGAAATGCCGCCAAAAGTCTTCTCAGGTTTATGTACCACTCACTGGCGCACAGGTGCCTCACCAGAGCTCGTCAGCTCAAGGGAACAGTCATTGGACAAAAAGAAAAAAGGGAGCACACTGCCTCACACTCCAGCAAAAAGTTAGCCCCAATGCATCATGGTAAATGCAGTCACTTCGTTTTGTGTTGAAAAAGTAATCAAAAGTCTTTCACCTAAGTAGGTGCAGCAAGTGCTGTGTATCTCTGGACACGTGTTTCTAGGTTTAGCCCGTCATCAGCAGAGAGCAGCCAAGTCTGTGGGGTTGCTTGAAATGCCGCCAAAAGTCTTCTCAGGTTTATGTACCACTCACTGGCGCACAGGTGCCTCACCAGAGCTCGTCAGCTCAAGGGAACAGTCATTGGACAAAAAGAAAAAAGGGAGCACACTGCCTCACACTCCAGCAAAAAGTTAGCCCCAATGCATCATGGTAAATGCAGTCACTTCGTTTTGTGTTGAAAAAGTAATCAAAAGTCTTTCACCTAAGTAGGTGCAGCAAGTGCTGTGTATCTCTGGACACGTGTTTCTAGGTTTAGCCCGTCATCAGCAGAGAGCAGCCAAGTCTGTGGGGTTGCTTGAAATGCCGCCAAAAGTCTTCTCAGGTTTATGTACCACTCACTGGCGCACAGGTGCCTCACCAGAGCTCGTCAGCTCAAGGGAACAGTCATTGGACAAAAAGAAAAAAGGGAGCACACTGCCTCACACTCCAGCAAAAAGTTAGCCCCAATGCATCATGGTAAATGCAGTCACTTCGTTTTGTGTTGAAAAAGTAATCAAAAGTCTTTCACCTAAGTAGGTGCAGCAAGTGCTGTGTATCTCTGGACACATGTTTCTAGGTTTAGCCCGTCATCAGCAGAGAGCAGCCAAGTCTGTGGGGTTGCTTGAAATGCCGCCAAAAGTCTTCTCAGGTTTATGTACCACTCACTGGCGCACAGGTGCCTCACCAGAGCTCGTCAGCTCAAGGGAACAGTCATTGGACAAAAAGAAAAAAGGGAGCACACTGCCTCACACTCCAGCAAAAAGTTAGCCCCAATGCATCATGGTAAATGCAGTCACTTCGTTTTGTGTTGAAAAAGTAATCAAAAGTCTTTCACCTAAGTAGGTGCAGCAAGTGCTGTGTATCTCTGGACACGTGTTTCTAGGTTTAGCCCGTCATCAGCAGAGAGCAGCCAAGTCTGTGGGGTTGCTTGAAATGCCGCCAAAAGTCTTCTCAGGTTTATGTACCACTCACTGGCGCACAGGTGCCTCACCAGAGCTCGTCAGCTCAAGGGAACAGTCATTGGACAAAAAGAAAAAAGGGAGCACACTGCCTCACACTCCAGCAAAAAGTTAGCCCCAATGCATCATGGTAAATGCAGTCACTTCGTTTTGTGTTGAAAAAGTAATCAAAAGTCTTTCACCTAAGTAGGTGCAGCAAGTGCTGTGTATCTCTGGACACGTGTTTCTAGGTTTAGCCCGTCATCAGCAGAGAGCAGCCAAGTCTGTGGGGTTGCTTGAAATGCCGCCAAAAGTCTTCTCAGGTTTATGTACCACTCACTGGCGCACAGGTGCCTCACCAGAGCTCGTCAGCTCAAGGGAACAGTCATTGGACAAAAAGAAAAAAGGGAGCACACTGCCTCACACTCCAGCAAAAAGTTAGCCCCAATGCATCATGGTAAATGCAGTCACTTCGTTTTGTGTTGAAAAAGTAATCAAAAGTCTTTCACCTAAGTAGGTGCAGCAAGTGCTGTGTATCTCTGGACACGTGTTTGTAGGTTTAGCCCGTCATCAGCAGAGAGCAGCCAAGTCTGTGGGGTTGCTTGAAATGCCGCCAAAAGTCTTCTCAGGTTTATGTACCACTAACTGGCGCACAGGTGCCTCACCAGAGCTCGTCAGCTCAAGGGAACAGTCATTGGACAAAAAGAAAAAAGGGAGCACACTGCCTCACACTCCAGCAAAAAGTTAGCCCCAATGCATCATGGTAAATGCAGTCACTTCGTTTTGTGTTGTGTGTCTAATTGACGGCTCCCGTGAGCCTACGAGCTGACGAGCTCTGGTGATGCACCTGTTCGCCTACTGAGTGGTACAAAAACCTATGAAGACATTCGGCGGCACTTCAAGCAACCCCTTCAGATATATTTTCTCTCTGCTGATGACGGCCGAAAGCCAGAAACACGTGTCCAGAGATACAGCACTTGCTGCACCTACTTAAGGTGAAAGACTTTTTGAAAAATTTCTCTATATTTAAATCAAATGACTGCATTTACCATGATGCATAGGGGCTATTTTATGCTGGAGTGTGAGGCAGTGTGCTCCCTTTTTTTGTGTGTCTAATTGACGGCTCCCGTGAGCCTACGAGCTGACGAGCTCTGGTGATGCACCTGTTCGCCTACTGAGTGGTACAAAAACCTGTGAAGACATTCGGCGGCACTTCAAGCAACCCCTTCAGATATATTTTCTCTCTGCTGATGACGGCCGAAAGCCAGAAACACGTGTCCAGAGATACAGCACTTGCTGCACCTACTTAAGGTGAAAGACTTTTTGAAAAATTTCTCTATATTTAAATCAAATGACTGCATTTACCATGATGCATAGGGGCTATTTTATGCTGGAGTGTGAGGCAGTGTGCTCCCTTTTTTTGTGTGTCTAATTGACGGCTCCCGTGAGCCTACGAGCTGACGAGCTCTGGTGATGCACCTGTTCGCCTACTGAGTGGTACAAAAACCTGTGAAGACATTCGGCGGCACTTCAAGCAACCCCTTCAGATATATTTTCTCTCTGCTGATGACGGCCGAAAGCCAGAAACACGTGTCCAGAGATACAGCACTTGCTGCACCTACTTAAGGTGAAAGACTTTTTGAAAAATTTCTCTATATTTAAATCAAATGACTGCATTTACCATGATGCATAGGGGCTATTTTATGCTGGAGTGTGAGGCAGTGTGCTCCCTTTTTTTGTGTGTCTAATTGACGGCTCCCGTGAGCCTACGAGCTGACGAGCTCTGGTGATGCACCTGTTCGCCTACTGAGTGGTACAAAAACCTGTGAAGACATTCGGCGGCACTTCAAGCAACCCCTTCAGATATATTTTCTCTCTGCTGATGACGGCCGAAAGCCAGAAACACGTGTCCAGAGATACAGCACTTGCTGCACCTACTTAAGGTGAAAGACTTTTTGAAAAATTTCTCTATATTTAAATCAAATGACTGCATTTACCATGATGCATAGGGGCTATTTTATGCTGGAGTGTGAGGCAGTGTGCTCCCTTTTTTTGTGTGTCTAATTGACGGCTCCCGTGAGCCTACGAGCTGACGAGCTCTGGTGATGCACCTGTTCGCCTACTGAGTGGTACAAAAACCTGTGAAGACATTCGGCGGCACTTCAAGCAACCCCTTCAGATATATTTTCTCTCTGCTGATGACGGCCGAAAGCCAGAAACACGTGTCCAGAGATACAGCACTTGCTGCACCTACTTAAGGTGAAAGACTTTTTGAAAAATTTCTCTATATTTAAATCAAATGACTGCATTTACCATGATGCATAGGGGCTATTTTATGCTGGAGTGTGAGGCAGTGTGCTCCCTTTTTTTGTGTGTCTAATTGACGGCTCCCGTGAGCCTACGAGCTGACGAGCTCTGGTGATGCACCTGTTCGCCTACTGAGTGGTACAAAAACCTGTGAAGACATTCGGCGGCACTTCAAGCAACCCCTTCAGAT
The DNA here is from genome assembly GCF_031143425.1 of Pleurodeles waltl. NCBI lineage: Eukaryota > Metazoa > Chordata > Amphibia > Caudata > Salamandridae > Pleurodeles > Pleurodeles waltl. The sequence goes on from NC_090449.1 coordinate 96,980,656, forward strand.
ATATTTTCTCTCTGCTGATGACGGCCGAAAGCCAGAAACACGTGTCCAGAGATACAGCACTTGCTGCACCTACTTAAGGTGAAAGACTTTTTGAAAAATTTCTCTATATTTAAATCAAATGACTGCATTTACCATGATGCATAGGGGCTATTTTATGCTGGAGTGTGAGGCAGTGTGCTCCCTTTTTTTGTGTGTCTAATTGACGGCTCCCGTGAGCCTACGAGCTGACGAGCTCTGGTGATGCACCTGTTCGCCTACTGAGTGGTACAAAAACCTGTGAAGACATTCGGCGGCACTTCAAGCAACCCCTTCAGATATATTTTCTCTCTGCTGATGACGGCCGAAAGCCAGAAACACGTGTCCAGAGATACAGCACTTGCTGCACCTACTTAAGGTGAAAGACTTTTTGAAAAATTTCTCTATATTTAAATCAAATGACTGCATTTACCATGATGCATAGGGGCTATTTTATGCTGGAGTGTGAGGCAGTGTGCTCCCTTTTTTTGTGTGTCTAATTGACGGCTCCCGTGAGCCTACGAGCTGACGAGCTCTGGTGATGCACCTGTTCGCCTACTGAGTGGTACAAAAACCTGTGAAGACATTCGGCGGCACTTCAAGCAACCCCTTCAGATATATTTTCTCTCTGCTGATGACGGCCGAAAGCCAGAAACACGTGTCCAGAGATACAGCACTTGCTGCACCTACTTAAGGTGAAAGACTTTTTGAAAAATTTCTCTATATTTAAATCAAATGACTGCATTTACCATGATGCATAGGGGCTATTTTATGCTGGAGTGTGAGGCAGTGTGCTCCCTTTTTTTGTGTGTCTAATTGACGGCTCCCGTGAGCCTACGAGCTGACGAGCTCTGGGGATGCACCTGTTCGCCTACTGAGTGGTACAAAAACCTGTGAAGACATTCGGCGGCACTTCAAGCAACCCCTTCAGATATATTTTCTCTCTGCTGATGACGGCCGAAAGCCAGAAACACGTGTCCAGAGATACAGCACTTGCTGCACCTACTTAAGGTGAAAGACTTTTTGAAAAATTTCTCTATATTTAAATCAAATGACTGCATTTACCATGATGCATAGGGGCTATTTTATGCTGGAGTGTGAGGCAGTGTGCTCCCTTTTTTTGTGTGTCTAATTGACGGCTCCCGTGAGCCTACGAGCTGACGAGCTCTGGTGATGCACATGTTCGCCTACTGAGTGGTACAAAAACCTGTGAAGACATTCGGTGGCACTTCAAGCAACCCCTTCAGATATATTTTCTCTCTGCTGATGACGGCCGAAAGCCAGAAACACGTGTCCAGAGATACAGCACTTGCTGCACCTACTTAAGGTGAAAGACTTTTTGAAAAATTTCTCTATATTTAAATCAAATGACTGCATTTACCATGATGCATAGGGGCTATTTTATGCTGGAGTGTGAGGCAGTGTGCTCCCTTTTTTTGTGTGAGGATAGGACTTGTATTTGTGCAGTGACATACAGTATCTAAGTATTCCACTACCTACCCACAGTTGAAGGTCAACTTGATTTTTTATCTCTTTTTGCTAATCCGTTTTTTTTTGTAAATTTTTGACTGAAATCCTCACTCAGCATGTCTCAGGCTGGGTCTCAAGGAGGAGATTTTGACCTAGCCCTGTTGGAGACATATACTGTCAAACAGCTGAAAAGGTTCTGCAGGGATATGGGAGTGCCCACCCAAGGTGCTTCCAGAGAGGAGGTATTTCAAATGGCGCTGAGGGCCTGGGCAGAAGCCCATTCAGAGGAGGATGCTGAGGAGGAGGGTCCAGAGGATGGCCCCTCAGAGGGTTTCTTTCCATTAATGGATAATGTTACCACTGCAATTGTGCCCCCTGCCAAACCAGGGAGCTGTGTCTCTGATCAAAGCCTGACCGCAGAGGAAAGGAGAGAGGAGAGAGAGTTTCAATTGCAAATGGCAAAATTAAAAATTGAGGCTCAACAGGAGGAAAGGATGGCAGAAAGAGAAGCCAAACAAGCAGAAGCTGAAAGAGCAGCCAAGCAGATTGAAGCTGAGAGAGCTGAAGCTGCAGCTGAGAGAGCCTTGGCTGAAAAGAAACTTTTGTTGGCTCATGAACTGAGTCTCAAGGAGCTGGAGATCAAGACAGTCTGAGTCCAGCAGTAATGGTGACAGCATACAGACAGGACCTGCTGGAGAACCCAAAAATGTGGTGCCCAATTTTGTGGTGGGAGATGACATAGATAAGTGGCTAGCTGCTTATGAAGTTGCACTAGAGGCTCATGAGGTTCCTGAAGGGCAGTGGGGTACATCTATGTGGAGTTATGTGCCAATACTGGGGAGGGACACACTTCTCACACTGGATCCTAAGGATCGAAACACATACCCACTTCAGAAAACCATATTACTTGCCAAGTTTGGGCTGACCCCTGAGCACCAAACAATCCACACAAACATGGGTAGATTTCTTTGACTTTTCCAGTAAGTCACTGAATGGATGGGTGCAGGGCAGCAAAGTAGATGATTACAAAGGGTTTACAAAGGGTTTTATGACTTGATTCTGAGAAAGCATATGCTCAGTGATACTTTTACAGAGTTGCACCAGCACTTGGTAGATAGTAAGCTGACTGTACCCAGGAAGCTTGCTGAGGAGGCGGACCTCTGGGTTAGCACCAGAGTGTCCCGAAGGGTATATGGGGGGGACACCCACAAAGGTGATCAGGGTTCCCAACAGAAGAAAGAGGGGGGAGATAAACTTACAGATAAGGAACTCTCAAAAGGTCCCCAAAAGAATTCCCAGGGAGGGGGTGGCAACTATTCCTCTTCCAGATTTGGGAAAAAGACAGGGTATTTTGATAAATCATCAGGGAAATTCATCCCCAAATGCTTAGAGTGCTACCAGCATGGTCACTCTAAGGGCGACTCCCCGTGTTCCAAGAGAGCACCGTCCACTACCGGACAGACACCTGGGTTGACTAGTGTAGCGCTCGAGTGGGAGACAGACCCAGATAGCTTTGGGGAGCAGGCAGAGGTTTCCCTAGTATCCCTAGGAGAAAGAGAAATGGTGCCCAATGCCCACATGCCACAAAATACTTCCAAGTATAGGCAGTGGGTCACCATTGATGGGCAAAGGGTGGAGGCTCTGCGTGACACAGGAGCCAGCATGACTACTGTCAAGAGTCAGCTGGTGTCATCAGAGCATATAGTCCCAAATACATTCCACCAGGTCATAGTCGCTGACAAACGTGAGAGTTACCTACCAGTGGCTCTGGTTCCCTTTGAGTGGGGGGGGTCTCTGGTACTCTGAAAGTAGCTGTGAGTCCTGCCATGCCTGTAGATTGTCTGTTAGGCAATGATCTTGAGCATACTGCCTGGAAAGAGGTGGAGCTCAGATCCCACCTGGAGATGTTAGGTTTGCCTGAGTGGGTCTGCATGACCACACGGTCCATGGCTGCCCGGGAAGGGAGTCAAGGGCGCCTGGAGCCTGGAACAATGGCCCAGACAGCTGCAAAGAGGAAGGACAAGAGGCGCGGGAAACCCGCCTCAAATGTTCCCACGGTGGTGGATGGGGCCCCTGAGGAGGAGGAGGCCCCTGAGCCAACTGGGGAGGACATAGCTGACCTGGGTACCCTACCTGAACTTGCTGGCTGGCAAGTAGAGGATGGGCCAACAAGGGCAGAATTCTGCGAGGCGCAGAAGGAATTCCCCACCCTTGAGGGTCTGAGGCGACAGGCCACAGCCCAAGCAGTAGGTGACGTCTCTGGCACTCACCATATTTACTGGGAGAATGATCTCCTTTACAGTGAGCCTAAGGTTCCAGGTCCTGGGGCAGCCCATGTGCTGGTGGTCCCCCAGTGTTACCAGGCCTTCTTACTGGGTCTGGCTCACAACATCCCCCTGGCAGGACACCTGGGCCAAGACAAGACCTTTAACAGGCTTGTCACCAACTTCCACTGGCCCAGAATGAGGATAGTCTCAGATAATTTCTGCAGAGTTTGCCCCACCTGCCAGGCTAGTGGTGAGACAGGGAAACAGCTTAAGGGTCCCCTGCTCCCACTCCCCGTCATTGGAACCCCCTTTGAAAGGGTGGGCATCGACATTGTTGGTCCCTTGGATCCCAAAACTGCCTTAGGCAACAGGTTTATCCTGGTGTTGGTGGGCCATGCCATCCGCTATCCAGTGGCAATTCCTCTGAGAACAGTGACTGCAACGGTGGTGTCCAGAGCCCTGTTGTTGTGGGATTACCTAAGGAGGTTGTGTCTGACAGGGGCACAAACTTCATGTCTGCGTACATGAAGTCCATGTGGGGTGACCTACTGGTTTACCACCCCTTATCATCCTCAATCCAATGGGCTTGCTGAGAGATTCAACAAGACCCTGAAGGGCATGGTTAGTGGCCTGACCGAAGCCATGAGGCATAAGTGGGATGTCCTCTTACCATGCCTGTTGTTTGCTTACAGAGAGGTGCCCCAGAAAGGGGTGGGGTTCAGCCCCTTTGAGCTTCTCTATGGTCACCCTGTCAGGGGACCCGTAAGCATTGTTAAAGAGGGCTGGGAGAAAGCTCCCAAGACACCTCCCCAGGATGTGGTCAGCCACATGCTGGCCTTAAGCAACCAAACCCAATGCTTCTGGAAGCAGGCCAAAGATAACCTTGAGGCCAGTCAAGAGGTGATGAAGGAGTGGTACGACCGGAAGGCCACTCTGGTTGAGAGGTCTGAGGTCAGTATGCTCCTGGTCACAGATGAGGGCATGGAAGAGGAGAGTGAACCTCTCCCCGACCTCCTCTCTGCAAAAGAAGGTGATGGGTCCGTGGGGGGTGTCATTCTATCTGACTCCCTGACTCTAAACCACAAAGGAGACTGCTATGAGCTGTTAGAACAGTTCTCTTCCCTGTTCTCCCTTACTCCTAGACTTACCCATTTATGTGTTCATGATATTGACACTGAAGAAAGTCCCCCTGTAAAGAACAACATTTCTAGGTTATCGGATAAGGTCAAGGCCAGCATCAAGGGGGAGGTCTCCAAGATGTGGACCTTAGGGGTTATTGAGAAATCCAGCAGTCCCTGGGCCAGCCCTGTGGTGCTGGTCCCTAAAGCTGCTGCCCCTGGTGCCAAGCCAGAACTCCGGTTCTGCGTGGACTACCGGGGTTTCAACTCAGTCACACGGACTGATGCTCACCCCATCCCCCGAGCTGGTGAGCTCGTTGACAGACTAGGCGCTACCAAGTTCCTGAGTACGTTTGATCTTACTTCAGGGTACTGGTAGATCACCCTGACTGAGGAGGCTAAAGAGAGATCAGCATTTTCCACACCTGATGGCCATTACCAGTTCCGGGTGATGCCATTTGGGTTGAAAAATGCCCCCGCCACCTTCCAACGGTTGGTTAACGGGGTCCTAGCTGGCAAGGATGCCTACTGTGCTGCCTACCTGGACGACATAGCTGTCTACAGTTCCAGCTGGGAGGAACACCTGCTCCACCTCAAGGAGGTGCTTCAGGCTCTGCGACAGGCATGCCTGACCATCAAGGCTAGTAAGTGCCAGATTGGGCAGGGTTCTGTGGTGTACTTCGGACACCTAGTAGGTGGTGGCAAGGTGCAGCCACTTCAGGCGAAGATTGAAACTATCAAGGCCTGGCAACCACCTAGAACACAGACTGAGGTGAGAGCCTTTTTAGGCCTCACTGGAGACTACTGCAGATTCGTCAAGGGCTATGGTACCATTGTGTCACCCTTGGCAGAACTTACTTCCAAGAAACAGCCTAGGTTGGTGAATTGGACAGAGGCTTGTCAGAAATCCTTTGATTCTCTGAAGGAAGCCATGTGGACGGCCCCTGTGCTCAAGGCCCCTGACTACTCCCAGGAATTTATTGTGCAGACAGACGCTTCAGAGCATGGCATAGGGGCTGTTCTAGCACAGCTAAATGAGGAGGGCTCAAACCAACCAGTAGCCTTTATTAGCAGAAGGCTATTACCACAGGAACAGAGGTGGAGTGCTATTGAGAGAGAAGCATTTGCTGTGGTCTGGGACCTGAAGAAGTTAAGACCCTAAATGTTTGGGACTCACTTCCAGGTTCAGACAGACCACAGGCCCCTCAGATGGCTCATGCAGATGAGGGGTGAGAATCCAAAACTCTTGAGGTGGTCCATTTCCCTACAGGGTATGGACTTTACGTGGAACATCGCCCGGGGATTGACCACGCCAACGCTGATGGTCTCTAGAGATACTTCCGCCTTAGCGATGAGAGCTCCCAGGAGGTTGGGTAGCTCTCCCCACTTTCAGCTGGGGGGGGACACATGTTAGACCTGACAGCCTTAGGGTGGTCACCCCTAACTTTTTGCCTGCCTCCCTCCACTTTCTGGACACTGTTTTTGCTGGGTTTTAGACTCTGCGCACTTTACCACTGCTAACCAGTGCTAAAGTGCATAAGCTCTCTCCCTTTAAACATGATAACATTGGATCATACCCAATTGGACTATTTAATTTACTTATAAGACCCTAGTAATGTGCACTGTATGTGCCCAGGGCCTGTAGATTAAATGCTAATAGTGGGCCTGCAGCACTGGTTGTGCCACCCACTTAAGTAGCCCCTTAACCTTGTCTCAGGCCTGCCATTGCAAGGCCTGTGTGTGCAGTTTCACTGCCACTTCGACTTGGCATTTAAAAGTACTTGCCAAGCCTAAAACTCCCCTTTTTCTACATATAAGTCACCCCTAAGGTGCGCCCTAGGTAACCCCTAGAGCAGGGTGCTGTGTGGGTAAAAGGCAGGACATGTACCTGTGTAGTTTACATGTCCTGGTAGTGTAAAACTCCTAAATTCGTTTTTACACTACTGTGAGGCCTGCTCCCTTCATAGACTAACATTGGGGCTGCCCTCATACATTATTGAAGTGGTAGCTGCTGATCTGAAAGGAGTAGGAAGATCATATTTAGTATGGCCAGAATGGTAATACAAAATCCTGCTGACTGGTGAAGTTGGATTTAATATTACTATTTTAGAATTACCACTTTTAGAAAGTGAGCATTTCTGATGGATACAACTACCTGTGGATTCCTCACCTAATGAATACTCCCATGGCGCCAGCATTCGACGGAAATCTTCTTACTACTCTCTGCACGTCGACGAGGACGTCACTCTAGCCCACGCAACGCCGTCTGACGTCATACAGACAATAAGAGGTCCTCGACGACGTGCGGACGTCAGTTCCCTTTTTTCCGTGCATTCGAAACGGTTATCTTCAAGGGAGCAACTGTTACTTTTGTGGTTACAGTGTATTTTTGCTGCGTAGCCTTTCGCTGTGGTAATAATGTCGCAGAGAAAGTCTGGATTCAAGCCTTGTCGTGAGTGTGGAGGCAAGATGTCGGTGACGGATCCTCATTCCGATTGCCTTTGGTGTTTGAGCTCCGACCACGACGTCTCGACTTGTGATTCATGCCAGCACATGAATCCGAAGGCCCTCAAAGAACGTGAGGCGAAGCTGTTTATGGCAAAATCGAAGGAGAAGCATCACAAGAAGTCTTCTTCTCCAAGACATCGGCGTCATCGAGACTCCCGGCGCCGTAGAGAATCTCGGCGTCATTCGAAGGAGACTCGTTCCAGGTCTTCGGATCGGCGCCGAAGGACATGGGAGATTAGTCCCACGGTTACGCCGCATCCTTCGACGCCGTTGCCCTCTCCGGCGTCTCCAACTTCACCTGGACAGGCGTCGCTGATTGAGGTATTGGAGCCTCAGGTGTTTTTTCCGGCGCAGACGTCGAGGCCGGCGTCGGGGTCGCCTCCGAGACAGGCACCTCAGTATCCGGCTTTTCCCACCCCTGGAGCCGATAGTTCCGCATTCTTGAATGCGATGTATGCCATCTTCCAACAGATGGCTTGAGGGGGTGCTCAGGCTGGGCCTTTGGCCTTTTCTTTGGGTGATCCTGCGCCTCTTCGGCCGGCACCCTTTATGCCCTTTCTCCCTTTTGGGAATGTGGGCTCGGCGCCAGTGTCGGCGCCGGTGGCTTCAGAAGGATTGGCCCCGGGGATTTCCATCCCGTCGACGTCGGGATTTCGGCCTGTGACTCCGGTGGGTCCATCTGCTTCAGCTGCTCTTTCGTCGGCGCCGAAGTTACCTGTGGCGCCGGACGCGGCGTCGGTGGCTTCTGAAGATCGGCGCCGATCTTCGACTTCGGCGGAGGCATTGTCGACTCCGCGTATTGAACAACGACTTCATTCGAGGAGACGTGCTCTCCGTGTATTAGAGGAGCAGGAGTACCAACGAGCCCTGGAGGAAGGAGAGCTAGAGGACTCGGGTGATGGGCTGCGTGGTCTGGAGTCGGCCAGTGGGCTGGACACATCCCCTGAGTGGGATCTTTCGTCCCCGGGAGAATATACTGAGGAGGCTGCTTCCTTTCATGCAGTGGTACGGAAGGCAGCTAGTTTTTTGGACCTGCCTTTGCCGGTGGTGGAGGCTAAACAAAACCTTTTAACAGAGGTGTTACATCCGGCCTCAGCTGCGGCGGAGCCTCTTTTGCCATTTAATGACGCTCTGCTGGATCCGGTGTTAGAGGTGTGGAAGAGGCCGGCATCTTCCCCAGCAGTTTACAGAGCCGTGGCCAGGAGGTATCGGGCGGCTCCGACTGACCCTGGTTTTCTATCTAGGCACCCTACGCCGGAGAGCTTGGTGGTGCAGGCCTCCTGTTCATCCAAGTCAGCGCCTGGTTCTTTCCCGACGGTGCCTGGAGACAGAGATTCTAAGAAACAAGAGGCGCAGTCCAAGAAGAACTCAGAAGGAAGGGGATAGAAGTATTCCCTTACTTGGACGACTGGTTGATCAAAGCCAAGTCCCCGGAGATTGTGTCGCATCATCTGCAGTCAACAACCCAGTTGTTGTTCGACCTGGGTTTTTCGGTGAACGAGCCCAAATCTCACCTAGAGCCCTCTCAGCGCCTCCTGTTCATAGGGGCAGTACTGGATACAACATTGGGTCGGGCCTTTCCTCCGCCTCAGCGGATTCAAGATATTCAGGATTTGGTTCCAATGTTTCGAAATGGAGCGGTAGTTCCAGTCCTCAAGGTCCTTCGTCTGCTCGGTCTGTTTGCCTCCTGCATTCTGTTGGTCACGCATGCTCGCTGGCACATGAGGGCTCTTCAGTGGTGCCTCCGAAGGCAGTGGTCCCAACACAAAGGGGATCTAGAGGGTACTGTCAAGATCTCCAGAGATGCTGCTGTGGATTTGAAGTGGTGGATTGCAAGCAACAATCTTTCACAAGGAAAGCCGTTCCAGCAGTCGCCACCAGTGGCCACAGTCATAACGGATGCTTCCACTCTAGGGTGGGGAGCTCATCTGGGGGATCTGGAGATCAAAGGTCTTTGGTCTCCAGAGGAACAGATGTTTCACATCAATCTGTTAGAGTTACGGGCTGTACGTCTGGCTCTCAAGGCCTTCCTCCCTTCCCTTCGTGGTCAGTCGGTACAGGTCCTAACGGACAATACTACCACGATGTGGTACATAAACAAGCAGGGAGGAGTGGGGTCGTACCTTCTCTGCAGAGAAGCTCTTCGACTATGGTCCTGGGCAAAGGACCATCAGATTTGCTTGATAGCAAACCATCTGGCCGGAGTCTTGAACGTGCGTGCGGACAGTCTCAGTCGCCATTTCTCGGCAGACCACGAGTGGCGTCTCCATCCAGATCAAGTCTGTTTAATCTTCCAGAGGTGGGGGTTTCCTCGGATAGATCTGTTTGCCACTCGAGAGAACGCGCATTGTCCGTTATTCTGCAGCCTCCAGTATCCGATGCAGGGAGCGTTGGGGGACGCGTTTCAAATAACCTGGTGCGTCCAGTTGCTTTACGCGTTTCCTCCCATACCCTTGATTCCTCGAGTATTGAGGAAGATTCGCCAGGACCGGGCTCTAGTCATCCTAATAGCTCCGGATTGGCCAAGGAGGGTATGGTACTCCGACCTTCTCCAACTCTCAATGTGCCCTCCGCTCCGTCTCCCTTTCAGGGCAGACCTCCTCTCGCAGTCGCAGGGCAGGTTCTACACCCCAACCTCCAGAGTCTGCACCTACATGCCTGGAGATTGAACGGGGCAACCTGAGTTCCTTCTCTCTCCCGCCTGAGGTAGTGGATGTTATATTAGCGGCCAGGCGACACTCCACTAAATCTATCTACGCTAATAGATGGTCTAAATTTGTTGCGTGGTGTGGAGAGAGGCAGATTGATCCTTTGCATGCTCATCTATCGGACGTTTTGTCTTTTGCTCTGTCTCTAGCGCAGAAAGGTTGTGCAGTGGCTACCATTAAGGGTTATTTATCGGCCTTGTCAGCCTTCATATGTCTTCCAGACCAACCATCTTTATTTAAATCCCCTATTGTTATTAGATTCTTGAAAGGTCTTCTAAATAAATATCCTCCAAAGTCATTCGTTATGCCGCAATGGGATTTGTCCTTGGTCCTGACTTTCCTTATGGGGTCACCTTTTGAACCTATGCATTCTTGCCCCTTAAGGTATTTGGTTTTAAAAACAGTCTTCCTGATAGCTATAACATCAGCAAGGAGAGTGAGTGAGTTGCAGGCCTTATCAGTAAAGCCCCCTTATGCAACTTTTTATGGGGATAAGGTGGTGTTGAGGACCAAGGCTGCTTTCCTCCCGAAGGTTGTTTCACCCTTCCATTTGGCTCAGGCAATTACTTTGTCCAAGTTCTATCCTCCGCCTCATCCTTCCAAAGAGGAAGAAAGACTGCACCGTCTGGACCCAAAGAGAGCGTTGAGCTTCTTTATTGATAGAACAAAGGATTTCAGGCTGGAGGATCAGCTGTTTATTGGATACGTGGGCAAGAGGAGAGGAAAGGCAGTCCACAAGAGAACACTATCCAGGTGGGTTGTTCTTTGCATTAAAATCTGTTACTCTTTGGCAAAGAAGGATCCTCCTGAGGGCATTAGAGCTCATTCCACCAGAGCTAAGTCGGCCACTTCGGCCTTGGCCAGAGGTGTTCCTGTGGTCGACATCTGCAAGGCCGCAACTTGGTCGTCCCTTCACACTTTTGCAAAACATTACTGTTTGGATTCTGAGGTTAGAAGGGACGGCCATTTTGCACGGTCAGTGCTGCAGGATTTCTTGGTTTGACCATTTAGGCACCCACCGCCGGGCGTGGTACTGCTTTGGGACTCTATTCATTAGGTGAGGAATCCACAGGTAGTTGTATCCATCAGAAGTTACTTACCTTCGGTAACGACTTTTCTGGTGGATACATTAGCTACCTGTGGATTCCTCACGGTCCCACCCGCCTCCCCGTTGCCTTTCTGGTCTTACCAAGTAATCCTTGAGTACGCTCCTCTTGGTCTTTGAGGGTGCAATAGATGTTGTATATATTATATTTATATATGTATATATGTATATATCTTTGTGTATATACTTGATGTGTATATATATTTAAAAAAGAGAGAGTTATATATATATATAAAAGATTTACAGTTATTCATGCAATGTTGTGTATTTTTACAATGTAATGGGATGTTGCCTTGCTCTTTCATTGCATTGCCTGGTTGTTCTCATGCACGTAAAAAATGATTGGTACTGACGTCCGCACGTCGTCGAGGACCTCTTATTGCCTGTATGACGTCAGACGGCGTCGCGTGGGCTAGAGTGACGTCCTCGTGGACGTGCAGAGACTAGTAAGAAGATTTCCGTCGAATGCTGGCGCCATGGGAGTATTCATTAGGTGAGGAATCCACAGGTAGCTAATGTATCCACCAGAAAAGTCGTTACTGAAGGTAAGTAACTCTTCTTCTCTGCACTTAAATCTTTCTGTACTTTACAATCCACGTCTGGCTGGGTTTAGTTGACAGCTCATTCTGCATTCACTCAGACACACCACAAACACAGGGTACTCAGCCTCACTTGCATACATCTGCATTTTGAATGGGTCTTCCTGGGCTGGGAGGGTGGAGGGCCTGCTCTCACACAAAGGACTGCCACACCCCCTACTGGGACCCTGGCAGACAGGATTGAACTGAAAGGGGACCTGGTGAACTTCTAAGCCACTCTTTGAAGTTTCCCCCACTTCAAAGGCACATTTGGGTATAAAACAGGGCCTCTGCCCAACCACCTCAGACACTTCCTGGAGAAGAAACTTGTAACCAGAACCTGCATCCTGCCAAGAAGAACTGCTTGGCTGCCCAAAGGACTCACCTGACTGCTTTCTCTGAAGGACTGCTGCCTTGCTGTTGCCCTGCTGCCTTGCTGTTCCCTTGCTGTGGTGAGGAAGTGCTCTCCAAGAGCTTGGATAGAGCTTGCCTCCTGTTCCCTGGGAGGCATGGGAGGATCAGGTCTTGGAGATTCTGCATCCTGAGGGCCTCGCAGGAGTAGATGGAGGAATGGACTCTGGTAAGTCAAATCTTAACTATTACATCCCCCACCCTACTTGCATGCTATCACATACCCCCACCCTCACCCTCACCCCCATCACTCCAACTCCTCACAAATGTCCCAACATCACAAACCACACATCCTAACACCAAGCCCTGCATGCAACACCAAAGCATGGACACCCATCACCAAAGCATGGCCACTGCACATACCCATACACCCCCCTAAACCACCACCACACAAGGACCCACACAGGAATGCAAGCAATGGGGTACACAGTCACCCACCCATTGCACACCATGCCACACACAGATGTAATAAACATCCTTTTATACCCCTGCAGGACTCCTACCCAACGTCACCGGACAGGAGGGTCCACACATGTCCACACCCCCAACAGAAGAGGCCCACAGTGATGACAGCAGCTCTGTCAAACATGATCTAGATGACCAGACCGGCCCATCGGGGACCTCTGGACAGTCGGTTCCCCTGACACAGTCACAGGCCACCACAGAGCTTCCCCCCTCTGGAAACACCAGCACAGCACCCACCCAGTGGGCCCATACCTCTGTCCCCAGGACACGTCAATCAGCAGTGTGTCCACCACTACAGGGAACCCAGGCTAACCCACCACCCCAACAACAACAGGGACTTGGGGGCAGTGGCAGTGGGCACACAGTCCAGGGGACGGAGGCCCAGGAAGACAGGGGAACTGAGAGGGCTGCTGTGCGACAGGGGGAGGACAGGCCCAGGGAACCCACTCTCCACGAGGCCCTCTCCAACATCATGGGAGCCTACCACCACTCCCAGGAGACGATGGCATCGGTACTGGCCAAGCTTCAGGAGACCCAGCGCCTGCAGGAGGAACAGTATTTGGGCTTCAGGGAGGAACTCAGATCCATCAATTCCACCCTGGGCACCATCGTAGGGGTGCTGAAGGAAGTCCTCAAAACCAGGAGGGACAATGTGGCACAACAAGGGGCCCCTGACACTAGCCTGGACGATGAACTGCCCACCACCTCCGCCGGCGCTAGTGAACAGGAGGCACCGCCACAGGACCACCACACCAGCACCCCACCCCCTGCAGAGGGTGAACCACCCCGCAAACGGTCCCTGAGATCCAGGACAAAGACAGAGAACGATGCCAAGACCCCCGCCTAGAAATGAGACCACCCTGAATGACATCCTTCTGTCCCACTTTATCACCCTGTCCATCCTCAAACTGCCCCAGCTCCACTTCCTATGCCCATTTGGGCAATGCACCTGTGAGACTAATAGACTGGATTCTGCCATGGACATTCCTCCACCATCACCCCTCACCATTTTACAACCCCCTCCACTATTGAGCACTTAAATAAACACCCTTGACGCACAAAACAATCTGGAGTCAGTCTGTGATTTTGAAATAGTGTATTGGCAATTAGTGTCAAAATGCTCTTTCAAATGTAATGTCAACATACCTATGTCACACAGCTCTAGTCCATGAGGAAACAAAGCAGATGTCACACAGTGGGACCCACATCTGTGAAATCGTAAGGGAAAGTGACAACTCAGTGACCATACACTGGGTGAAAACGACAGACAGTTGAGAGGTAGTATTGTTAAAGAACATGTAGTAAGCAGGTTTGTATTCTCACCTGTGTCTCACTGGAAATATTGCAGGATCACCGAGTTTCTGTTGTCGATGTCCTCTTCTTCTGCTTCCTCGTCTTCACTGTCCACAGGCTTCACAGCGGCAACAATACCGCCATCTGGACCATCCTCCTGCAGAAAAGGCACCTGTCGTCGCACAGCTAAGTTGTGAAGCATACAGCAGGCCATGATGATCTGGTACACCTTCTTTGGTGAGTAGAATAGGGATCCACCTGTCATATGGTGGCACCTGAACCTGGCCTTCAGGAGGCCGAAGGTCCGCTCTACAATCCACCGAGTTCGCCCATATGCCTCATTGTAGCGTTCCTCTGCCCTTGTCCTGGGATTCCTCACTGGGGTCAGTAGCCATGACAGGTTGGGCTAACCAGAGTCACCTGCAAATGGCGAGGGACAACTGTTAGACACACACTAACCTGCAGGGATATCCCCAGACACAGACAACCATTCCCACTGACTTGCTTCCAGGTGCTCACCTAAAAGCCACACACAGTGCCTCTGGAGTTGCCCCATCACATAAGGGATGCTGCTATTCCGCAGGATGTAAGCGTCATGCACTGAGCCAGGGAATTTGGCATTAACATGGGAGATGTACTGGTCGGCCAAACACACCATCTGCACATTCATCGAATGATAACTCTTCCGGTTTCTGTACACCTGTTCACTCCTACAGGGGGGACCAAAGCCACATGTGTCCCATCAATGGCACCTATGATGTTGGGGATATGTCCCAGGGCATAGAAGTCACCTTTCACTGTAGGCAAATCCTCCACCTGAGGGAAAACGATGTAGCTCCGCATGTGTTTCAGCAGGGCAGACAACACTCTGGACAACACGTTGGAAAACATAGGCTGGGACATCCATAATGCTATGGCCACTGTTGTTTGAAATGACCCACTTGCAAAGAAATGGAGTACTGACAGCACCTGCACTAGAGGGGGGATTCCTGTGAGATGGCGGATAGCTGACATCAGGTCTGGCTCCAGCTGGGCACACAGTTCCAGGACTGTGGCACGATCAAGCCTGTAGGTGATGATCACGTGTCTTTCCTCCATTGTCGACAGGTCCACCAGCGGTCTGTACACCGGAGGATGCCGCCATCTCCTCACATGTCCCAGCGGACGGTGCCTATGAAGGACAACAGCGAGCACAGAGTCAACCAACTCAGAGGTACGTACCCACAGCATACACAGAACACAAATCATAATCATGTGGCGAAGTGTTGCTCAATGGTTAGAGTGGCAGACCCTGATGCAGAAATCTGGCCCGGGACTAGGGTTCAATTCCCACCTCGGCGGGTCCGGGACTCAATTTCCTTGGACCTGATAATTCTCGCATTGGTGCCTAATCTAATTCATGGGTCCCACTGAGGGCAATAGCTTGCTTAATCTCCACAACTGCCCCAGCAGTGCTGGGATGCCTGGCTTCACCTTGGAGGTTCCCCAGGAGTGGGCACCTCACAGGGAAAAGCCAGGAGAGTTTCCACAGTGGTATGCGTACAGTGCCTTGAGACCCTAACGGGTGAGTAGTGCGCTATACAAGTATGAAAATTACAGTTTTTTTATTTTATAATCCGAAATTTGGCCTGTATGAGTGTTGAGGCTAGGTATGTGTGACGCAGTTAAAAATTAAGCCATGTGGGCCCCTGAAATGGCGGCTGCCTGACCTCTAAAGTGGAACAATGGGATGTGAGGTAACTGAGCTGGCGTTGTACACCGTCGCGGTAGGCGGTCGAAGACCGTGGCGCAATTCTGCATTGGTTAACATTGGACCCTATGGATCCCAGGAGCCAATGACGATGTACGCCGGCGGTGGGTACGCACCACCGTGGACGTGACTGCCATTTTCTATCTGTTCAATCACTCGATACCTGATCTTCGACAGGAGAGGACCTACACTGCAAGTGCTGCTGTGACCTCGGTCTGGAAGAGACAATGGCTCGTGCGTCTGGGGAAAGGGCCCCTGCCTTCACATCGGAGGAGTTGGATAAACTCGTGGATGGGGTCGTCCCCCAGTACACGCTACGGTCCTCCAGACAAACAGGTAAGTACACTGGGAGCATGCTGTATGGGCTATGCCTGTGTGGAGCGGGGTGGATGAAAGATGGGGGGGGGGGAGATTGAGGTGTGCATGAAACGACGGTGAGTGCATGTGCCACTTGGCAAGGGTAGGGTGGGGGCCAATGACTGTGATGGTGCAGTTGGTAATAACTTTTCTTTTCCCCCTGTACAATTCATGTAGGTCAGCGCCCACCAGAAAAAGGATATTTGGCGTGCCATCGCCAAGGACGTCCGGACCCTTACCACAGACGGGGCACTCACTGCCGTAAGAGATGGGAGGACATTCGCCGCTGGAGCAAGAAGACGGCAGAGGCCCAGCTGGGGATGGCCTCCCAACGTGGGAGGGGTGCCTGTCGCACCATGACCCCCCGATGTTCAGGATCCTGGCGGTGGCGTACCCGGAGTTGGATGGGCGCTTGAGGGCATCACAGCAGCCACAAGTACACTCTCATTCTGCTGATTTTGCGTGCAGTGGAGGTGTCTGGGTGGGGGAGGTGGGCTGTGGGTTTCCCTAGGCCAGGGCGAGTGTGCTAGTTAGGTCCCCTTGTTCTGGCAGACCCTGTGGCACCCCACCACACCAGTGTACAGTACACCTAGTCAGGCTCCGTTGTCATCCATGTGTGCAGATGTTGGCCATAGCCTTGTAGGCCATGTCCCAGGGATTGAACAGTGGAGCTCAAGTGCACAGCGTAGTGCAGGGGGCTTCTGTGTCTGTCATGTCTGCCAACGGTAGCAGTAATGCATCCACTCAACATGTCTTTCTTCTGTCGCCCCCCCCTTTTTGTGGTCTCCCTGTTCTTGTGTGCATTAGCATCATCAGGCGGAGGAGCAGTGGCACCGGAGCAGGAGGGAGCTGCATCCCACATGGCCCTGGAGGGCGAGACAACGGACTCGGAGTTCACCAGTGGGACGGAGGGCGAGGGGAGCTCCACGGCGGGGACAGGAGCTGAGACCAGTGATACGGACTCGTCCTCTGATGGGAGCTCCCTTGTGGTGGCGGCCACATCTGTGCCCCACGCATCTACAGGTACAGCCACCACCCCCCCCTACCAGCACCGCCCTCCCAGCAGCCCCTCAGCCTTGCCCCGTGCCCTCTCACCCAGGAGCGTGGGCATCACCTTCGCCCCAGGCACCTCAGGCCCTGCCCCAGTCACCCCTGCTGCCCTCAGTGAGGAGGCCATTGACCTCCTCAGGTCCCTCACTGTTGGGCAGTCTACCATTTTGAATGCCATCCAGGGTGTAGAAAGGCAGTTGCAACAAACAAATACATTCCTGGAGGGCATTCATTCTGGTCAGGCGGCCCTTCAGCAAGCTTTTCAGACTCTGGCTTCAGCACTGATGGCAGCTATTGTCCCTGTCTCTAGCCTCCCCCCTCCAACTTCCTCCACCCAGACCCAATCCCCTCTACCTATCCCATGCACACCTTCAGACCAGCATGCACACACGTCAACACATAAGGGAACTCTGGCAAACATAAGCACCACACATCCCACAGGCACTCACGCAAGCATCACACACATGCAGACACACCAACATCCACTGCCTCCACTGTGTCCCCCTCCTCCTCGTCTCCCTCCTCCCTCCCAGTCTCGTCCGCACTCACACCTGCATGCACTACATCTACAGCCACTACTTCCATCACCAGTACACACACCACCACACCCCGCTCACGTGCAGTCACCACCCCCACTACCATTCACACGTCCCCTGTGTCCTCTCCCAGTGTGTCTGTGACGCCACCTCCCACGATACACAAACGCAGGCACACATCCACCCAACAGCCATCCGCCTCACGACAGCCTCCAGCGCATGCACCTTCACCCAAAGTCACCAAACGAACACCTCCTACAACCACAACTTCTTCCTCCACTCCCAAACCCCCTCCAGCTACCCGTCCCAGTGTTCCCAAGAAACTTTTCCTGTCCAACCTTGGCCTCTTTCCCTTACCTCCCCCACCCAGTCAGTCTCCTAGGGCCTGACTCTCCAGGTCCCAACCTAGCACCTCAGCCACAACATCTCCGAGACCAGTGGTGCCTGTAGTCACCGGAATCTGGAGTGCACCGGGCAGCAGGGCACCCAGTGTGGCACGGAGCCACAGCATGGACAGTCCCCTACCTGTGAAGCATCAAACGTTGGCCAGTGTCCAGCAGGAGGGGGAAGATTCCAGCCACCAAAGCAGCTCCCAAGGGTACAGGTGGGAGTGTGGAGTCAGCTGCGAAACCTTCCAAGGTGGGGAAGGGCCACAAGAAAGTCAACAAGTCTTGGAAGAGCAGCACGGCGGAGGAGACCACCATCATCCCCGCTGCCCAGGAGGCCACCCCCTTCATCTCCGCTGCTCCGCTGCCCAGGAGGCCACCGCCATCATCCCCGCTGCCCAGGAGGCCACCGCCAGCAACAGCCCTGCTGTCCAGGAGGCCACCGCCAGCACCAGCCCTGCTGCCAAGGAGGCCACCCCCAGCACCAGCCCTGCTGCCCAGGAGGACGAGGAAGATGAATTTCAGTGAGGAGGAGAACCATATAATAGTAAAAGATGTGACAAAGTGTGAACATAAACTCTTTGTTACCTCAAAATTGCCATTAGGGAAGAAAGAGGCCAAATGAAGTCCACAGTAGATAAAATCAACAGTGTTGGGTAAGTCAAGAGGATTGTGCGCGCCGGTGGAGAAGGGCCTGAGGTCCAGGAGGATCTGATGGCTTTGGAGGAGGGAGTGGCATCAGTCATCGCAGACGATTTGGTGGCATGAGTGGAAGGACAGGACAGTGCAGCCCATGAGTACCAACAAGACATACAGGGTAAGTGGCAACAAGGGACAATTGCACCAAATATGTCAGGTCCATAGCTACAAGTCCCACAATACCAAGCAAAAGATTCAAAGGCATACTAAAAAAAAGCTCACACCACTGGTGCATCATTTTTTGTGACGCACGTGTTGCACATTTTGCTGACCCATATCTACAAGGCCATGCCTCACACTGCACCATGGATGTTGCAGTGGGTGTTCACATGCAACACCTATGGGTTTTGACTAACTCCCAGATTTTCAAAAATCTTGAAACCTGGGAATGTGTCAAAATGGTACGCCTCCCCAGGCCAGGTGCAACAATGAAAAATATCTTCATTTCTACTGGTTGTTACCTTTTACTATGTTTGCAGTTTGCAGCTTGCAGCGCACATCGAAGGAGGAAAATGTCTTTCTGGATTGTAATCTGCACAAACAAATCCTGCCAACAATGCAGACTTGCACCATGGTGCAAGTGTGCCTGCATTGGTGATAGGCAGCAATTTGTTCGCCCACGTGGGGGTAAAGGACAGAAATGCACCCTATCTTGTCAATATGGTTCATTTCTGCCCTTTCAAATTGGTGTATGGCAGCACAGCATAAAGGCTTGTGGTGCTGTCCTACACCAATTCCTAGTGATTATGTCCCTCTGGACTGTAACATCACAACATGGCAGGACCCAGGAACCATCACCAGCTAGATTTGGATAATGCACGCCACCTTGCACCATTACAAGAGTGGGTTTCCCGTGGTGTCATGCAGCCAAATCTGGAATGCAAAGCTAAGAAAAGGAATGTGGGTGAAAGGAGAGTCAGGTGTTAGGCATGTATAGTACCACCACATAGGACCATATGCAGAGCCATGTCTAGAGGGGCAGAAGTACAATAATACAGCACCAGGGCAGCAAATCAAGGGACCATGCAGTGCTGCCCCGCACCACAGGTAAAGGGCACAAATGCTGCTTATATTCATAAAACTGAGCATTCCTGTCCCCTCGCCCCCACGCTGCCACCCTAATGGCTGACTAGCATCAAGGCTGGCACATGTGCAACATGTTGCGAGGGTGCCTGCGTTGTGTGCAGGAATGTCTTTGTGCAGGAAGGCATACCTACCTGCATAATAGCAATACATGCAGGCATTTACCTCTTCCCATCTGTGCAGCAAAATGCAGCACACATTGAAAGAGGCAAAAAGGAGAAGAAATAAGTTAGTTTTCCAAGGTATGCCTGCCTTGGGTAGGTGTATGTGTTTGTATGCATGTCCAGTTTTACTTGTTATGAAATCTGGGAATGGAATGAGTCTAACGTCAAGGATGTTGCATTAGAAAACCCACCACAACACACATGGAATGACTCCCTGATGCAGACTGAGACAACGTAGCCATTTTACAATACCTTGTCTTACTCAGTATCTATGAGGCCATCCAAAGTCAAGCAAATAGACTTTGGGGGTCATTCTGACCGCGGAAGCACCGCCAACAGGCTGGCGGTGCTTCCAGGGCCATTCTGACCACGGCGGTACAGCCGCGGTCAGAAAAGGGAAACCGGCGGTTTCCCGCCGGTTTCCCGCGGCCCCAGGGAATCCTCCACGGCGGCGCTGCAAGCAGCGCCGCCATGGGGATTCCGACCCCCTTCCCGCCATCCTGTTTCTGGCAGTTTTCACCGCCAGAAACAGGATGGCGGGAACGGGTGTCATGGGGCCCCCTAACAGGGCCCCATTAAGATTTTCAGTGTCTGCTTGGCAGACACTCAAAATCGCGACGGGTGCAACTGCACCCGTCGCACACCAGCAACTCCGTCGGCTCCATTCGGAGCCGGCTTCCTCGTTGCTGGTGCTTTCCCGCTGGGCGGGCGGCCTTTTGGCGGTCGCCCGCCAGCCCAGCGGGAACGTCAGAATGACCGCTGCGGTCTTTTGACCGCGGTACGGTCTTCTGGCGGTTCCCGCCAGGCGGGCGGCTTCCGCCGCCCGCGGGGGTCAGAATGACCCCCTTTGTGTGGCCTCATACATATTGGTCTGCAACTTCTGCTGTTGGTGTGTCTCCATAAGTGTTGCACCGGTGGTGCTTGCAGATTGTAAATATGTCCTTTCGTCACCAATATTAAACTACATTGCACACAGGTTCCATGATATGTGGGGAGTAAGCACACAGGTGTAGCTCTCCAGGGTAGCCCACACCATGAATCCTGGTATATGACATATATCATGGGGGGATGTGAAGCAAGTGAGCTGTGTGTTTTGTAAAACAATGGATGGTGTGTGAGACAGGTTGTCCGTGGTGGTGCTCCTAAATGTAAGTGTGGCTAAGGACATTTAACTGTTACTGTGTTTCATTCGGGGCACATTGCATGGCAAGGAGGTGAGAAGTGGCATGTGTACTGCAAGGTAGCCTGAGATATACACATGAAGCACTTTGACATTGTTTCACATCTGTTGCTGCTGGGAAGGGATGACATAGAAGAGGGCGTAGGTTTTTTACATCCAACATGTGATGTGTACCATGGAGAAGATGTAGCACATGCCAGGAAGGTGATGTAAGAATAAAACTCGGATCATGATACACACGTCAAAGCAAGAGGATGACAAACAATGACATCAGAAGTGACAGGATGAGCTAGGTTGCCATAACTGTGGGCAGAAATATGTGATGTTTTTTAGGCTGAGAAGTGTAGGTAAAGGTGTGTGCCAAACCAGGGTAAGTACATGTTATGCATACCCCAAAATACTATCATGTGTGGGTACAACCATATACATAGCTCACAAACACATGCAGCCATGTCTGGCAATTGGTAGTGGTGTTTGTAAATGTATGCCTTGGCGCCACATATGAGGCAATGTTTGACCAGGCTTCAATCTGTGTGTTAGAGTAAATAGAGTCACTGAGCCCAAATGAGGATTGCCAGAGGAGTCTGGCGCAAGTTCAAGTGAGTGGGGATGAGTCTAACAATGTGAGATACTCAGCAGATTATAAACTCTGGCAACAATGAAATGGGGTGAATATCAGTGCTAGCCAGACCCCCTAAGGAGATTGCTCCATGCATTAGCACATTTTTGGCAGATATGTGCAAATTTTGTGACAGAAATATATAACTTTTGAGGAATTTTTGCAGCAATTAGTTTTGCTATTTTAACCAAAAATATAAGCCCCTACGGTCCGCCGCCTGCCCTTTGGGTGGTAGGCCCAATCATTTTTGAAAAATGAAAGCAGGCTGGGCCTGCTGCAAGCTTGTGGGAGACGGGCCCTAATAATTAAAAAAACAAAGTATGGCCCCTGGGTCCCCTGCGTTCCCCATGGGTAAAAATAATTAATAAAATGAGGCAAACCCAGTAACCACAACACCTAGGTTGGTAGATATATAGCAACAAATTTTTACTTAAGGCAGAAGTGTGACCCTTGCCTCCCACAGCAATGGTTAGTTAATTCTAAACATATTTAATTTCGATGAGACTGTTATGTACTTTATATATTTTATTCAACAAATTCATAATACAAAAAAGTTTCAATTAAAAATTCAATACATTTAGGAATATGCCTCATGAAGTGACAGTGCAGTGAAAGTGATTAAGGTGAAGTTAAAGTGCACCATTGTTATATACAATCTATACAAAAATGTGGCTAAAAGAACAAATGGTCCTCAAAATGACCCCACAATTTTGGTGTCCAGAAGCCACTGATCATTTATACAGCCAGTCCACAACTACTCAATGTTGACCTTTCGTCCCATCACATAGAAATCGATCAACAAATGGTCATCATCAGGACAGAAAATGATTGTAGGTAGCACCCAATAGCACAACTATATGTAGCAAGTATTGATTTCCTACTAGTGCTTGTTGTGCAGACACTCCCTGGCAATAGTTTAAAACTCAGGGATGACACCAGAGTTTCCTCCCCTGGTTTCTGTTCTATTCTATTCTATTAGCATACAAATTAAAATGCCAAAAATTTCACGATTCTTCATCTACTGCGAAGCGTTAATCACTTCTGATTCAAAGAATGGATTCTTGATGCAGCCAGCCAGAGGACAACAACTCACATCTCTCTAAAGTCAAGGATCACACTTCCTGCATGAGGGCCAACTTTCTGCTATATATCTGCAAGTCCCATACGTGGCGGGCCTTAATCGTTTGAAAACAATCACTCCCCCCTGGGCTTGCTGCGAACCCTCTGGGCAGTGGGCCCAAAACTTGATAAAAACTAATGGCCCAGAGTGCCCATGGGCGGTGGGCCCAGGGGGCATTCATTTTTGTAAATTTTCAGGCCCACCACCAACAGGCACATGGCAGGCCCAGGGGGCACTTACTTTTTTAAATGATTGGGGGCCACACAGAGTGTCCCATGGGCGGAGGGCCATAATCATTAAAAAAAAAAATGCCCTCTGGGCCCACTGCATGCCCCGTGGGCCCAAAATAAAGGCCCCCTGGTGCCATGGGTTGCGGGCTCAGGGGCATTAACTTTGATCTAGTTTTCTGCCCCCACCCACAGGGCACATGATGGACCCAGGAGACATTTTTTTTTTTAAATGATGAGTGCCCTAATCATTTAAAAAATAAATGCCCCCTGTGCCTGCTGTGTACCCCGTGAGCAGTGGGTCCAAAATTTGATAAAAACGAATGCCCCTCAAAGCACCCAGTGTCCGGTGGGCTGGGCTCATGAGGCATTATTTTTTTATCTAATGTTGGGTCTGCCACTCACAGGCCACACAACGGGCCCAGTAGACATTTAGGCCCATATTTATACTTTTTGACGCAAAACTGCGCTGACGCAGTTTTGTGTCAAAAATATTACCGCCGGCCAATGCCATTTCTGTGCTCCGTGCAGGCTTCAAATTTATACTTTGACGCACAGTGGCACAAACCACAGGTGTGAGTCATTTTCTTTGACGCACACCACAGCGTCACGTCGTAAATAAAAACAACGTTAAGGCGGCAGAAATGACTGTAAGCCGATTTACGACACCGCAAACTGGATATGCTACGTTTTTTGACGCAATAGCGTCAAAACTCGCCGCAAACACAGCAATTTGTGCATAGGAGAGCCAAAATGGATCCCAGATGCTTGCACAGAACCCAGGAAGATGACAACAGACCAGGAACCAGCCAGGAGGACCCACACAAGCCCCAGGACAGGGAGAAGAAGAAAAGAAAGTGTCGCTTCAGTGCAGAGGAGCAGGAAATTCTGGTGAAAGAGGTCACGGAACACCAGCACCAACTGTTTGTCACCTCAAAGTTGCCAATCAGTAGGAGAGAGGCAATTTGGCAACAAATTGTTGACAAGATTACCAGTGTGGCAGAAGTACGCAGAACAGTCATCGAGTGCAAGAAACGCTGGCATGCCTGCAAGCGCAGGACCAAGGAAAAGATGGCCAGGAACTGGAAGGCAGCACTGCAGACTGGATGTGGGAGTCTAGCACCACAGGAGGCCCTGGACCACATGGAGGAGATGGTCGCAGCCGTCATCCCTGAGGAGATCGTCACAGGGATTTAAGGACAGGACAGCGCAGACTACCAGGAGACAACACACATGCAGGGTAAGTCGCATGGGGAATTAAAATGCACAAATGTTAACTGCCAGCGGGGGGGAATACCTACTACACAATGCATGTAAGTCATTATATTCAGGGAGTGGCATGGGTAAAGGGGCACGGCACCGGGCCATGGCCCGTTCAGAGGAAACCTGGGGGCACACCACTACACAGCACCAACAACCTTTCCATGGGTGTATGCTGCCATGCCAACGATGTTGCAAAGGTAAAGCCAGGCCTGGAGGGAAGGGCACAACATCAAACTGGCATCCCGTTACATGTCAGCCACTATACTCCCTACATTAACAAGGGCCCAATTACCAACCTCTAGCCATACCGACAACTGCAATGTAACATTGACAACAGTTGCCACTACCACCTCCGCTGTGTATGCTTGTCAAGTAGCTAATGGCAGTAATGTCCCCATGGATCAAACACACCCAAATTAGAGGGTTTAGGATGACAACGTTAACAATCCCCTGAAACAAGACAAATGTTCCAGTCCTGTCAAATGTGAATGTCCATAGTTGCCGCAAACATCAGCCAATGTCATCCACATTAAGAGGTACACAGCACTAATGTCATACCCATGCTGCATATTTCAGGGTCCCTCCTGTGCCTGGGTCACAATGCAACATCCCAATTGTCATACTGCTCAGACAACAGCATTGAGGGGGAGGGCACATGTAACTGGTCACAGAAATACACCTGCACAGTCAGAGAAGAAAATAGGACACTCTACGACTATCAGGGCAATCCAATGTAGCACACATTCCCCAACATCAGCAGTACACATTACCAATGCTGACATCCATATTGTGCCATAACAATGCTATACATAGTATACGCTACATTTCAACTACATATAGGTGGATGTGAAAGATCAGAGACTGGGGCAGGTCCAGATTGTTAAGTGTGGTGCTAGTGCCACCAGAGCACCCACAGCCAGTGAAAGTCCTCACCATGAGAATGGAGGTAGACGGAGAATTGAGTAGGACAAGAAGGTGGCAAATCACTATTTGGCCAGAACCAACACCTAGAGGAGATGATGCTGACAAGTCCACAAACTGACCACAATACATGTGACATGCAGGTGGGGCATAGGCTTGGGAGAATGCCCATCTGAAAGACAGGAGCAATGAACAGGAACCAAGATCACAATGTGAAAATAATCACAAGGCAGGCATGTCACATTACAAAACCCACAACACTAACACACTAATTGTACCGTATTTCATTGCAGAGGACAATGGATCTCCTGCGGACATGCCTGTCCAGGACTATCCTGATGACATGGATGGCGAGCTGACAAACATCAGCCAGCAGACCCTCCAAGAGGTCCTTGGAACCCTCCAGACCCCACCTTCAGTCACAGGGAGGAGCACAGATACAGCAGCCATCACAGAGGACCAACTCACCACCCCAATTGTACGACCTGCCAGCTCCAATACAGCTGAGGACTCTGTCGACACTGGCACCAGCTTTGAGAGAACTGGAGTCGGAGTACAGCGGGAGCTGGCCAAGGAGGTGCGGGTGGGGATGCAAAGTATGGCAGCCAGCCTAGAGGGGGTGCGTTTGTGCATGATGTCAACTGAAGAACAGCCAGCAGCTATGCAAGGGCGAACAACTATCTTGCAGGAAGTAGTAAAAAGGCTGAAGGAAATCAGCACAGCTGCAATACAGTTGACCCAACACCTACAACAGCAATCCTGTCAACGCGTGCACAAATGCAACATTGAACCCCTCAGGGCTAACCTGGCTGCCTACCATCGTGATGTGGCTGCTATTCTTAAGAACCAGCAGATCCTCCTTGCAGCAGTACTGCCATTAAGACCCCCACAGGTAGCAGCTACCGGGATGTCTGACTCCATATCTACACACACTGAGGTGCGTGTTGCCCCTTCACAACGCCACCACCACCAAGGGCAGAGGAGGCAACACACACATCAGAAGATGAAGACCAGGAACAGATCACCTTCACACGTTCGAGTACCCGGTAGCACTAGTCCCTGCCACATGACCACCTATTACCAAGGTCCTACGCTTTGTAACATGCCAGTCTTGCAACAACTGTACTCAAGCACTGTTCTGCAAACCACTGTTTATCTTATCAGCCTGCCCTGTGATTGTCTCTCACTAACTCATTGGCAAGTCCTGTCCCTCTGCACTGTCTGACACTTCACCCCAGCATGTCCAATGACATGACCTTTTGCACTTGTGTAGGATCCCAATGGAAGATGTCACTATAATAGACTCACAATCATGGACAATGTACATATAGCACTACAGCACTTTTCAATAAATAGCACTTACATAACCACTTTGACTCTGTGTAATGTGACACATCAACCATGCAGTAGATCAGTGAATTTTCCCCCCTGTCAATTATCATAGATTGTCAATACAACTGCCCTGAAATAATGTGGGCTGATAACTATGCACAGCGGCCTGGATTCTACCATACTCTGCCCTTCCTGAGGGTTATTTCTGAGGAAAAGAGAAACTATACACC
This sequence comes from Pleurodeles waltl, assembly GCF_031143425.1. NCBI lineage: Eukaryota > Metazoa > Chordata > Amphibia > Caudata > Salamandridae > Pleurodeles > Pleurodeles waltl. The sequence goes on from NC_090449.1 coordinate 97,007,511, forward strand.
ATAATGCTGTGTTGGACAGAATAACGCTTCCTCAAGGGATGTCAAATCCAGAAAATAGTGCCTTCAAATTGTTGCTTCAATGCAAAACTAACGTATGTGACATTTCCCACAAATTTAAGCTAACACACACCAAACTCCTTGAATGGAGGTGTATGAGTTTACATCCAAATAAGTAATCATGCTGAACAGTGTAACAAATGATCTGTGTGAGTTATGTACACTATACTACAAGAGAGCTTACTACCACTCACCTTATAAGGATTTTCCTTGGACATCAGACTGCAGTCAGACTTAACATAGTGTCCCTAATACTAAATCTGGAAGCACAGTATGTGACATTGAAAACATACATCATGATAGTAACCGTGATTGGTGGTTGCAATGAATGGCCGAATCTTAGCTAAGTAGCTTTGGGGTAGCTGCCACACAAAATCTAATACAAAAGAGACACTGTTCACTCATGCCAAGGCCCTGATCTACAAGCATTTGACACATACTGTAAAGGGTTACCTAGATATTTATTAAACAGTAAAAACAGAAGTGAAAACTCAGGGAAAGACCTTACCTAACCTAATCTACTCTAACTACTCATTACCCACAACTCTCCCTAACTAACCTAAGCTAAACTTACTTATCACATTTAACGAAACTATCTAAACATCAACCCCCTACCTCCCTTATGAGACGGGACACATAGAGGACAACAGATACCAACCTAAAAACATACTTTCCTATACTAAACAAATATATATATATATATTTTTTTTTTGGTACATCTTTTTTTTTAAAAAAAACAGGAACCCCAACATTGCCCCCCACCCACACACATAAAAATAAACAGTAGAAATATTCAGGAACCCCCACCCACTAACACTAATTAAACTAACAGCCTATACTAACCTAACACTAAGACCCCTAAACATACAAAGTATAAGAACTAGGAAAGAGGAGAGGGAATCATGTCCGTCTACATGTCTAGAGGTTGGCCCTCCGGAGGGTCTTCTTGATGGAACGCACCCGCCGGTTGACCTGTCGCACCTTCTGCTGCAGTCTGGTCATCTTTCTAAGGACTCAGTCCAATTTCCTTTGCATGTGTGAAAAAGCAGCAGGGTCAATGGCTGCAGCACGGGTGGTCTGGGTGCCAGCCGAGGAAGTATGGGCCCGTGTTGTGGCAATGGCTGTCGGCTGCCCTGCAGGTGGTGCTGTGCTTGGTCCAGGAGCAGTTGCCATTGATGGTCCTGCAAAGGTCCCAGCTGCTGTTGGTGCCACCTGGGTGGTAGTGGTGGTGGTGCTGGTGGTGGCTGAGGTAGACAAAGAAGGGCCGCCTTGTGCAAATGCCCTCCAGGCTCCCGAGGCTCGTTCATGGCGATATCTTCGGGCCATGTCGCGGTACCCAGACTCGACATCAAGTATGTGGCGGTATCTCATTGCCCGCCGTTGAAACTCCCTGACCTGGATGGGAGTCATAGTTGCAGCTGTTAAGGCAAATAGAAAATCTAACATTAGGTACTGCATTGTGTGAAATGGCACAAGAAGTAAATCAGACAATACATCTAATGTACTTGTAACAGCCCATATCGTCATACAGATCATTGATTGTCCCTGAGGAAGTACATGGCAAGCCAGCCTACAAAGGTCCTATCACACATAACACATCCAAACCCTACAAGATGGGTAAGAACTGGCATGATTTTGGCATCATAGTTCTGCCAGTTGTCAGCTAAAAATAATGCTACACATCCTCCACCACTGCCAGGGCTACAAATGTCATTGTACGGGATGGCAATCTAGGACCACATGATCTGCGCGTTGTAAATGAACTTGCCAATATAGAAAGAATGTGCTAATCATGAGTGGGTATACTAGGTTCAGACAAGTGATTCACTGATTTACATGTCTGTGTACCAAACTTGTTTCATCAGTCCTAGGTACACTATTCACAACCCTATGCCTGTGTCTGGGGGGAGGTGGACTATCAACTAATAATTTCTAACAAAAGGACACACAGGAAGCTTAGGAAAGCTGGACATGGGTTTGGCCCAGCACACACACCACAGGTAAGGAGGATCTCCAAATAGGAGACAGCTAACCCTTGACCAATCCCATCAACACTCATGTTTGGAAATGCAGACCTTTGGCCACATCATTTACTACCAGTAAACCATGACTTACAACAAACAGAGAGATGCAAGAACACCTCTGGCCATGAGTTGCATGCACACCTCGGCCATTGTACTCAAGTGCCACATACTCGTAGTACTACATGTGGAGCTACATGCTGCTAGGAAGTTTAACATGCAGTTCAACATGTTCATTAGTGAATAGGGAAGCAGAAGTCTGTGGGTAAGACTTTGGCATCCCTATTCTGGGAGAATTCGGGTCTGACTGTCTGACTAATTCACTAATATGGTCCAGTGTGACTTTTTCTGAATCAAGTTTTATCCACATGACTCATCCCTATTCACATTGCTTTGCCTACAGGACTGACCTAGAATACCAAAATATAACAATACGGTAAGGATTGGCCAACTCAAAGATGGTGATAAAATCAAATTCCACTCATGGAACAAAACAAATGATTGGCCAGCGCATCACACCTTGCTATGTGTCCAAAACGCAGGAGTCCATCACACATCACCAGCAAACACAACACATAACAGACATATCAACACTTACTGGAGATGTCTGGGTCCTCAAATCGAACCACCTCGCCAACAGTGTAGGGTGCCGGTCCAGCTGTAAAGTATGGAAGGGAGAAATGTGCTCAATGTCTGTGCACTGTACAACAATTCCAAAGACAAATACTATGTGTAAGATTACATCAGAAAGTAAACCCTCTCAGACATGATGATACTGCATCCTGCATACCACGGCAAACATGTGCAGACCCAGGGACTCCAGCGAGTGATACACACATATCTGCACACATGCAGTGGCCCTAACTATCATGTGGTGGCAAACATTCTCCTTCATTAGTGAGCAGACAAAATCATGGAGTGTATTTGTCTCATCATGTGTATCCATGAGAGACATCCAAAGCCACTTTCCGTGAGGACTGCATTACCACTCAACCAGCCATTGTGACTATGACCAATTTATGACACACAGGTACAATGTACAGAGGGCCAGGGACAGTAGTTAGCCCTCAATTTGTTACAGTTTCTTCATTTGATGTGGCACAGCTTTGATGAGTTGCACCAACCATAGAGATATGAACCCATGTGCATACCTTTTGCCAGCCATCCCTAATTTAAATGTGGCACTACAAATTCCAAATACCAGTCTAAGATGTTAGCTGAGCACAGCTAGAACTTGTTACTTATGTGTCCAAATCCAGATCGGACATGTATCCGAAATTAAGGAGGGGCACAATAATTCCTAAGATTTTCGGGATTTCCATGATCGGTTTCCTTACACACTCACCAAACACACATGAGACATATGTTTGCGCCACATTGCTATCACCAATTGACGTGAAGCCTGCACTAATTTTCAGGCTCCTGTTGTGTTTATAGTTAGTCTAGCTGTTGCGTCAACAAACAACGGTAATGTGTCGGAAAATTCTATACCTCACAGGCAACTGTGGCCTATATCTATACATAATTGGCACCTGATTTGTGTTGCTGTTTGACACAAAGGCGGCACTAACTTACATAATACAAATGTATTCAGTAAGTTTGCGGAGCTCTTGCTTCCAAACAGCTCGCAATTGTGGTCCTTAACAAAGTAGAAATAGTACCCTGTATGTTTCAGTAGCATTCCACACACTCAACAACATTGCCGGCAGATATTGTAAAAATCAGCTAATGTCACTACAGAGCATTTAAACCTGCTCATTAACATGATTTGTACTCACCAACAGGGCCACCAATCACAATCCCTAGGTGGTCCAGCAGATCTTGCTCCCTGGAGACAAGGTCAGCCCAGCGGTGCTTCAGCTGGTGGTCGTTTCTGGGTGTGTTGTAAATCTTTTGCAGATGATGCAACACCTTTGCACACCGGAGCCTCCGTGCCTCAGTGTGATACCCCTGTATCACACGCCCACCTGCCTCAATCATCAGGGGTAGGAAATGGCACACCAGCCAAATTAACCCACTCAGCTCCTCCTCTCCCATCCTGCCAAGACGAGGCCTACCCAACATAATGGTACAAAAAGAGAAATAGGGGATAAAGGGGAACAAAGGAGAATAGGGGAAAGTAGGACAGAAAAAATTCAAATAAACTACTAACACAGCCCAACTATACCCAAACTAACACTACCCACAACAGACTCCCAACAAAACAAAGACAATAGTTTACAACACAAATGACCACAAAAAACACTCAGACAGGATACCACAACAAGTTTTTAATCACAAAAAGACAATAAAAAGACCACGCAGGAGACAAATTCACTAAATGCACAGAGACAAATCGAGACACAGCCACACAGTCAGGAAATATAACAGACTGCAAACTGAAAGTGAAAGTACACCCACTGTACCTATTCTGTAAACAAGATATCCTATCACATCACTTCTTGCCTAAAATGCGGTGCGTTTTTATTGTCATGCGTCAAAATATTTTGACGCATACTGTCTGCGTGTCATTTTTTATTGACGCACAGGAGTAGATTTAGGCCCGCATCCATATGGTTCAAACTTAACCAATTTTCGGAGGTACAGTGTGGAAGATACTGCTCAGGGCCAATGGTTCTTTCAGGGCATTATGCATCATTTTTCGGGCATATGCGTCATTTTTAGACGCATGTGTGTCATTTTTTGACACGTATGCGGCAAAATTTCAGGCATTAACTGGGTTTGGGTCATTTTACCATTTTAATGGTACATTACAGTTATGACAATACTGAGATAGGCTGATTGCACCCACTTTGCGCATGACGGTGTATGGGCACATGTGGCACAACATACTACTGCGGACCATGATCCGCTACTTCATGTACATGATTTTCACTCTTGACTGACGCAATAGTTGGCCAAACGTGTGGCCTACATATATGTATCACACAAATTGGGCATGTTTGGCGTCAGGAGAGGATAGCAAGGTGACGCACATAAGTACAATAACTCAATGCCTATGGCTCAATGTGTGTGCTTTGGCTACTAATATTGTTGTTGACCCACTGTGTGACCATCACAAGACGCATTATTGCAAATATGCTTGTATGCATGTGGAGTCAATGTGTCCAACCCTCAGATGCAAGTCAGTGTGGAAATGAGAGAGGACATGTGTTAGTCATACATGTAGCAACAACTGCTGTGTGCACTTTCTAGTTTTTGGGTAACATCAACACCACAAATGACAAAGCATACACCGGATAGATAGCAGACGGTTGTTCATGTCAATGGTCAAAAACTTGGCCATCACATGTCCTGGAATTTTGGATACTGCTTCCTAGGCACTTGTTGGTGAACCCACCATGAGTCAGGCACATGTACACACTAAGTGGGTACCGTGTTTGTGACACGGAGAGCCAAAGATAAACCACATTTGTAATGTCACGCCACAGTTAAGGTCGTATAACTGAACCACAACTCTCCTGTGGCAGTGGAGGACCAGCAGACCAAGCAGCACGTGGCCACATATTTCCAGTGATCAATTGCACAGAGGTGTCTGGTTCATGTGTGTGGGCCAATGTTTAGCCTGTATATTTTTAGGGGTCTATGTTGTCACAGTTCCGTCCAGGTCTAGTCATGAGTCTGTGGCGGCTATTCCTGTATCTACTGAGTATCCTTCGGAGATCAATGGAAGTAAAGCCCATGAGGATTTGAGAACCCACATGGGGATGGTCCTACCCTGTCACTGCAGATGTGTTATGAGACTGTCAACAGGGCAACCTTGGTGTGCTGAGTAAGATAATATCTCAGGATTCTTGTACCGGCAGGTGTCATCACAACATTTGTACACAGGTTGTCCTCTAAAAATCCCACTGCATTTGGGAACATCATAGCCTCTGTGCTGATTATTCTCGCAGCTATTCACCACGCACGGCGCATCAATATGTTGTGAGCAATGTGAATCAGCATGTGGACTGTCAGGATCCTAACATGTGTGGACTTTTCATGCAAATTATCTGACGTTGCTGGTTCTGCTGGAGGCACCATACCCAATCCCTGCATACGGCCGTGGTACACTGTCACAATTTGTCACTCATGCATACATGAGACCCAGACAAGGGATAGGCCATGATTTGGCTATTTGGAGACAAGTTACCAACAATGGTACAATAAATAAACAGATTATGCTATACAATGTATTTGAGTATGCATTGTAGAGCCACCTGACAAAATGCCCCAGGAGGAATGTGAGGGTTGGTAAAGCAACGATGATACATATGTAGCCACAAGGAACCTTTAGGGTAACGCACAGACAGGAGCCAGTCAGGCTAACAGGATGCATGGTCAATCAGGATCCAGCAATTTCACAAGGTACATACTCAGTGGTCTGACTGAGACTGGTCGGAGGAGGAACAAGACAGTTGACATGGAAAACTGTGTTTGTCCTGTGTTTTGGAAGGTGGCACATTAACCCAAGACCTGTGTTGCACAGCTGATTTGTATGGCAATGCATAACAGTGTAATCGATAAAATGGCAGCTTCTATGCTGTTCCAAGCATCTGCAAGGGCAGTGCATGTTAAAATGGCTGGTCTGCATGGAGGTGCTCACAGGTGTTTGCTGCATCAGTCTCTCACAAGTCCTGTAGGTGAGATTCAAGTTCAAATGGCCAACAGTGCCTTTCACATGGGAAGCAATCTACAGGTGATAACAGGGCTAAGAGACTACAAGCCAGTGCATTATTTAACCTGATGTCCATGCAGACAGAAGTACAATGACTATGGCATACCATACTAAAGGGTGAAGCACACTGGACTAACATTGTGAGTCTGTGTGTGTGTAGAGGAGGGATTATATGGGTACACATGTTACTATTCCAGGGACCTCTTAAGACTGGTGGGGTGAGACCGGGAACATGTGTGTGTCAGGACTTAGTACATGGGCTGACATGTACATGGAATGTCATGTGCGCAATGCTTGTCATAGGTGTGGCACTTGTGCTATCTATATTCTGCTTATATGGAATTCTAGTCACACATAGTCCTTGCAAAGATAGGTGATGTAATAGTTACTGCTGTCAAGGATCTGCCCATACATTAATGTTACTATTGCAATTGCACATCCACTGCTTCATGTGTGATGCTTTTTGTTCCATTATTGACTGATGGTGTCTTAGTTGTGTGCCATATGCTGCAATGAACCATGTTGCCAACATGTGTGTGTGAAATAGGTGTGGTCCTCCGCTATTGCCCTTCAAAGGTGAAATGTACAGGAAATATGTCATTTACAGTGTGTGAATGTGACTGTTGATTCATACGCATCACAATTGCTTTGGAAATTTCTGTGTCCTGATTGGTATATCAGCAATGCTCCATGAGGCTACACTCTTATTCTGATAGTTAGAGATAAAGGTAAGCAAAAATGATTACCCAGACCATGATATGGTGATTATTATAGATGTTTATTTACATATGTTAATACAGTGGTGATGGTGAGTTGAGTCAAAAGAAATTGGTGGCAATATGTTGGTGCCTACGCAATCCTGCAGCTGTGTTTGGTTGGTCCCCCTCATGTTGATGGCCAGCATCCTCCTCTTCCTCCTCTTCAGGCATTTGTGGCTCTGGTTCTAGTAGGGGAATGTTCCTTTGTACACAAATGTTGTACAGGATGGCACAGGTTAAAATGATCTTGCAGACCATTTCTGGGGAGTATAGGAGGCTGCCTCCGGTGATGTCAAGGCACCTGAATCTTGACTTCAGTATGCCAAAGGTCCTCTCGACTATGGTGCGTGTCCTCCTATGTGCCTCATTGTAGGCACGCTCTGCTGCAGTGCTTGGGTTGGCAAATGGGGTCATAATCCATGGCTGGATCCCATACCCCTGATCAGCTGAAAGAGAAAATGATTGAGATCATGTTGATGTAGCTTGCCCCATTAATATCACCTTGCATGGCAGTAGTTCTCTTGTGTTGTCTGTGACTCATTTGTGTTTGTGTTATAGTGTCAATTCCTAGGCTTCTAGGATGTACCATCAGCATTGGGTTGTTTCCTTATCTGAACGGGTATTTGGCTGTTGACCGGATGTCAGCAGTATTTTTGGAGAGTTGCAGTACAGTGTGTACCCCCTTGCATTGTGACTTGTGATACAGGTGTCCCTGTGTCTTCACTGGGGGTGAGATGATAGTTCCATACACAGAATCAATTCGACAGTGGTGGTAACACGTTTGCATCTATGTACCCTGGACATCCCATACATTTTGACATATGCAATAGATTAAATTAACCATCAGTGAGACGCTTACATTTCGCAAGGTGACAATTAGCCAAACTTCTCTGTACGTTGTGATCATTGACGTCTTAACATTTGACAGTACACTAATTTCATATGTGTGACAAGTTCACTGCAGACCTATTTCTCTGCCCTTGGCAAGTTAACTCAGGTTGTAATGTCTACCTAGACTACTGCACATGGTCTCGTTCAGCTGGCTAACTTGGTTGTGAGGTTGTCGTTTTGAGTTTCAGAAGGTCCGCATGGCAGTACATCTGTTGTGTGTGTGTTAATTTGTCACAATGCGTATGTGTAGGAATGTGCACCTTCCATACTGTCCCATCAAGATGTGTTCTTCGCACAGTCCACTTGCCTCTTGGTAGTGGGCAATGTGAGAGCAGGAGTGATGTGAGATATTGGAACGGCCTCAATGATTGCATGTGACCTTTATTGTAGTCATCATAATGCTATGTGAGTCACAGTGTTTGACCTGCAGCAAATTACATTCCACACCCCTTACACAGTACGTATTGGTTGGAAGGGTGTTTAATTGAGTGTTATTGATGTGATATTGAAAGATTAATCTTCCAAGTTGTACTGCCAGTTGAGGCAATGTCATTGTCTTTGTGTTGTTTTAAATTGTTCCCTTGTGTCTGTGGAGTGGCATCTGTTGTTATTTGGCTGTCATTTGTCCATAGGTGTGTATCCAAATGAGTGAGGATATTAAACATGCCTAGCGGTGTCACAACCTCAGTGTGTTCCTGTCCACATGTCGATGTCATGGTGTATGTGTTGTTTGTCCTAGAGGGTTGCTGTGCAGTGTGTATATAAGTAGGTTTCTGTACTTACCAACAAGTAGTCCATTTCCATATCGTCCATCCAGGAAGTGTTGATTGATGGTGCAGTGACAGAAGATGAATGAATCATGTACACTCCCAGGATACTTTGCCACAATGTTGGTGATAAATCCCTGGTGATCCACAATGGCCTGCACATTGATGGAGTGTGTGTGCTTCCTGTTGCGGTATAGATGTTCAGTTACAGCAGGTGGCACAAGGTGTACATGTGTGCAGTCAATGGCACCAAGGACGTGTGGGAATATATTAATGAGGTAAAACCCATGTTTTGTCTCCTGCTGCTTCTGCTGGGTGTTGGGGAAGCAGATGTGGCGGGGTGTGAGTGTGATGATGGCATCCAGTACCTTGGGCAGGAAGGCGGAGAATGATGGCTGTGAGATCCCAGCAACCAGGGCGCCAGTGGTTTGAAAGGATCCACTTGCCAACATGTGTAGTACAGCTAGCAGCTTGGTTTCTGGTGGGATGGTGGGGGGTGTCTGCAAGCTGGGTGCCAACTGTGGCTCAATGTTGCGCAGCAGCTGCTGAATGGCTTGCCAGTTCAACCTGTATCTCTGGATGATGTCATGTTCCCATAGGCCATGAAGGGTTGTCCTGGTGCGGAATATCCTCTCCTGCCTTCTGCGTTGCCTATGGGGTCCCTGCTGGTGTTGTGGAAGCTGCTGTTGCTGGTCCTTTGCTCTGCGTCTGCGTGCACGCTGGATGAGAAGCACCTCCATGTCTTCCTTTTGGAGCTCTGCTGTTGCTTCTGTGTTTTTTCATTAAATACAGGTGTGTTTGCCCCATTTTAACACCTGCCCTGACCAAGGCATTAATTTTTGACGCAAATCGGGCTGTGCAACATTTTCCGACTCAGCCTCCCGGCCGTGCGGGATTTTTGCGCGGTAGCATAAATAAGACGCACGGGTGTTTGTGTCATTTTTTGGACGGGAACTCCTACCTTGCATGTCATTAACGCAAGGCGGTTTCACGCATCCAGAAAATGACGCACACGGCGGGAATTTGACGTCCACGGGCTCGGGAGTCAAAGTTTAAATATGGTGCACGGTTTGCGCTGAATGTGCGTAAAAATTTTTGACGCACATTCGGCACAGACAGAGTATAAATATGCCCCACAATTCTTTTTAAATGATTAGGGCCCACAGCATGCCCCATGGGCGATGAAAAAAATGGCCTCTGGCCCCGCCACTTGCCCCATGGGCCCAAAACATGATAAAAACGAATGCCCCTGGGAGCCCTGTGGGCCCAGGGGCATTCATTTTTATCAAGTTTTGGCCCTGCGGCCCACATGGCACGCAGCAGGCCCAGGGGGTATTTATTGTTTTAAATTATTGGAGCCTGCAGAGTTCCTCCGTGGGCAATGGGCCCTAATCATTTAAAAAAATGAATGCTCCTAGGGCCCACTGTGTGCCCAGTGGGCAGAAGGCCCGAAAATTTATCAAAACAAATACCCCCTGGGTGCCTCATGGGCAGGGGCCAAGGGGGCATTCATTTTTATCAAGTTTTAGGCCCCCGCATGGGGCATGCGGGGGCCCAGAGGGCATTTATTTTAATTTGTCAAGTTTTACAATTTGTTGTCCACTTTTGTAAAAAGCAAAAGCTTTTTACAAAAGTGCTGATTTCACAATTTTTTTGCAAGTCGCTAAAATGCAAAATCCTGGGGGTTCTGGCTAGCTAGCTATCAAGTTTCACTGTGTGTATCCCCTTTAGAGTTCACACACTTGGCCACTGTTTACACATATTGCACACACATGGCAAGAACATGCGCCTCCACATTCCTGCATTGTAGCAAGTTGCTAGCTGTGAAGTGCGGATGCATGACCATTATGCACCTTGGCAAGATGAATGCACAACGTGCATGACAGTCAGCAAAACAAGGCAGACCTCCATGATGTAGCGTTTGTAAGGCTGACAGCAGGATCAAATTAAATACATCAACAAACACTGTGTACTGTTTCAGAAGCTGTGGCCTGAGTAGTGGCAACAGGGAATGAATGGAAAAACAACAGATGATGGACGGAATGCAGAGCAAATCAAACATTCACCCCCAGATACAGATCTGGGTTTAATCCATCAATTTTTTTTGCCCCCATGCCATTACAGTTTGGACCCAGCCATATGCAAATCAGTCTTGACTAGCCCGAATGGCCCGAATGGCCAGGTCAGGCAGGAATGAATGGAGCACTGCTGAGCTGGAACAATGTTTGTGCAATGTGCAAAGTAGTGCTGTGAATACATGAAAAAAACGTTAGACATACACATCTTTAAAAGAAGTGCCGTAAGCTGTGTAACTTTGCTGTAATGTGTAGTATGATGCAAACAAACACCCTGGTCACAGAGTGGCATGTGAGGAGTGCATATAACCTGCTATCTGAAAGGCAAATACAGTACATTTCCCCTCAATACATACATGTCACGTAAGTACCACGCATCAATGTTGAGTTGAAAGTGAATGAGTTCAAATACTGTATATCAGCCAGATAACTGCTGTCAACATCTAGTATTGAACAACAATGAAATACATCAATTTTATTACAGAGGGAGAAACTACTCCTTCTGGCCAGCTGTCTGTCCAGGAAGACCAACCTCCTGCCAATGTAATTATGCCCCCTGTGGATGATTACACCTTTCAGCACATCCTGGAATACATTATCTCACCTTCTCTGGGAGCGGGAGGGGCTGACAGTGTCATTGGGTCTCCAGAGAAACTGTCTACATCCCAACCTAACCCATCAGCAAGTCTCAAGCCAACTCTGGACTCCAAGGACCCACAGATAGTATGTCAATGCTAAGTGGTAGAAGTCCAGCAGCAGATGTTGGATGAGGTGCGGGTGGATATGCAGACCATTGCGGGCATCCTAGAGGGAGTCTGTGGGTGCCTCATTCCCAATAAGGACACCTCATATGCAATAAGAGGCACCTATATTCCGCTCAAGAGATTGGAACAGTCTCTGGTAGACATTGCTGTTGTCATGAGGCAGAGGCAACAACAGCCCTGCCAATGTGACAACAGTGATGTTAGCACTCAGCTGGGGGCTATACGTAACATCCTACAATCCATGGACCAGAAGCAGGACTCCTATATTGCAAAGATGGGAACCTTCCACCATAGCCTAGATGCTGTGCTGGCAAGCCAGCAGGACCTTCTCAGCGCTGGACTGCCTTCCTTGTTGGCACAGGCAAATGATGACATCTTCAGCCCATGATGTGTGTGGGCCTCGTGCACAAACACCACCACCCTCAGGGGAGGCACACCACACATCAGAGAGGAAAAAGTGGATTACTCCACTTTCAGGCAGAGATCTTTCCAGTAACATTTATCTGTACAACTTGGCCAGTTTCCTCATTTGACCTGTGCTGAGTAACATGCCATCACCCTTGTATGTTGGCACTGTTGAGTTTCTGATTGCCTACCTGTTGCTTTTATCCATTTGTGGACAGTCTATGTAGCCTTCCTTCTCTAATGGCAATTGGGTTCTCCTCCTCACTGGCATACTTCTCTCCTCAACCTGTCTCATAACATGTATTCCCCACGGTCTCTGTCTGGACATCCTATGGCTCAAAAACAAATCGGGATTGTTGTTGAAATACCTGTGACTGTGATCCTACATATTCACTCATATGTAAATAAATGCACTGACTTCAACCTGTGTGTTGTACAGGGAGTGCAGAATTATTAGGCAAATGAGTATTTTGACCACATCATCCTCTTTATGCATGTTGTCTTACTCCAAGCTGTATAGGCTCGAAAGCCTACTACCAATTAAGCATATTAGGTGATGTGCATCTCTGTAATGAGAAGGGGTGTGGTCTAATGACATCAACACCCTATATCAGGTGTGCATAATTATTAGGCAACTTCCTTTCCTTTGGCAAAATGGGTCAAAAGAAGGACTTGACAGGCTCAGAAAAGTCAAAAATAGTGAGATATCTTGCAGAGGGATGAAGCACTCTTAAAATTGCAAAGCTTCTGAAGCGTGATCATCGAACAATCAAGCGTTTCATTCAAAATAGTCAACAGGGTCGCAAGAAGCGTATGGAAAAACCAAGGCGCAAAATAACTGCCCATGAACTGAGAAAAGTCAAGCGTGCAGCTGCCACGATGCCACTTGCCACCAGTTTGGCCATATTTCAGAGCTGCAACATCACTGGAGTGCCCAAAAGCACAAGGTGTGCAATACTCAGAGACATGGCCAAGGTAAGAAAGGCTGAAAGACGACCACCACTGAACAAGACACACAAGCTGAAACGTCAAGACTGGGCCAAGAAATATCTCAAGACTGATTTTTCTAAGGTTTTATGGACTGATGAAATGAGAGTGAGTCTTGATGGGCCAGATGGATGGGCCCGTGGCTGGATTGGTAAAGGGCAGAGAGCTCCAGTCCGACTCAGACGCCAGCAAGGTGGAGGTGGAGTACTGGTTTGGGCTGGTATCATCAAAGATGAGCTTGTGGGGCCTTTTCGGGTTGAGGATGGAGTCAAGCTCAACTCCCAGTCCTACTGCCAGTTCCTGGAAGACACCTTCTTCAAGCAGTGGTACAGGAAGAAGTCTGCATCCTTCAAGAAAAACATGATTTTCATGCAGGACAATGCTCCATCACACGCGTCCAAGTACTCCACAGCGTGGCTGGCAAGAAAGGACATAAAAGAAGGAAATCTAATGACATGGCCTCCTTGTTCACCTGATCTGAACCCCATTGAGAACCTGTGGTCCATCATCAAATGTGAGATTTACAAGGAGGGAAAACAGTACACCTCTCTGAACAGTGTCTGGGAGGCTGTGGTTGCTGCTGCACGCAATGTTGATGGTGAACAGATCAAAACACTGACAGAATCCATGGATGGCAGTCTTTTGAGTGTCCTTGCAAAGAAAGGTGGCTATATTGGTCACTGATTTGTTTTTGTTTTGTTTTTGAATGTCAGAAATGTATATTTGTGAATGTTGAGATGTTATATTGGTTTCACTGGTAATAATAAATAATTGAAATGGGTATATATTTGTTTTTTGTTAAGTTGCCTAATAATTATGCACAGTAATAGTCACCTGCACACACAGATATCCCCCTAACATAGCTAAAACTAAAAACAAACTAAAAACTACTTCCAAAAATATTCAGCTTTGATATTAATGAGTTTTTTGGGTTCATTGAGAACATGGTTGTTGTTCAATAATAAAATTAATCCTCAAAAATACAACTTGCCTAATAATTCTGCACTCCCTGTATGTCTGTTGATGATTGCGCTAAGTAGACCATGGTAGCTGTTCTGATTCTAAAGACACTACCTACCAGCCAAAGGGTTATGTGGGTCATACAGCAATGGACAAATCTAAACAGGCCAAGGTAAGTAGTTTTTGCGACCCATATGTGCATCTAAACTAGCGAATAGTTACCAAAGGTCACAAGCATGAAGTGCAACAATTACCATTCAGTCTATGGTAAGGGTGAAGTTGCAGCACAGGTGGGGGTCATCTCCATGGCTACTAGCAGCAAACAACACTGCTATGACAAAAAAATGGTGCTAGGGTGATTGTGTAAGTGGCTGGCGTGAGTGCGAGACCCAAAATATCCTTGATTAGTGGCAATGGTTTGACCTAATCATCCATTCAATGTATGTAGCATAACTTAAAAACACAGTGCAATGTTATGTCAGTACCTGTTTTGGGCTGTGTATCCATTCACACCAAGAGTGCCATTTATAGTGCTTAATTATGTTTGAAGATCTCTTAAGTGATTTCATGGCAAACTTGACAGGATCTTCTCCATAGGTGTTTCACCTTGTAACACATATCTAAAAACACTGTTTTGACATCCAACAGCATGTGCTTAACACAACCTAGGCAGATCAGACAACTTCTCCACAGTAAATCATAAAGCAGACTTGTGTGTAGAAAAGATTGTTATTGAATGCATATATATAAAACTAAACTAAAACTATCTAGACTACAATACCTTAGTGATCTAAGCTAAACTAAACATAAACTAACATATGCCACCTAAACTACACTAACATCCTAAAATCTATCTAAACTAGCTTGTCTTAGCTTATTCTACTCCACACACACACCAACACAGACATGTTAAACATCAACCCAAACCCCCTTAATACACATTTACATACAATAACAACATAAACTACACCTATACACCAACTACCTAAACATAGAAAGCTAAACAAATTTATATATTTGTATTTGTTATGTTATTTTATTATTTTTCTGAACACATATCCTACACATCAACCCTACTCACTAAATAACCTACCAACCCATATACCCAACTAAGAACAAATCACACCTAAAATGTTACAATTACTAAAACTAAACTAACCTGTGCCTACACTAAAAGCTATCCTAAACGTTGCTAGGTAACCACTCTAAAATAACATGTAAGAAACTGGGGAAGGGCATCAAGTCTGACTGAAGACTAAATCTGCTCTGTAATTCTGTCTTCCAGCCGCTGTAGCGTTTGGACCAGACATATCAGGGTTTCACTCTTATGCCCCAAACCGGCAACATGTAGTTTGATGTCCAATAAGTCCTTCGTGGCCAGATGTTCAAAGTCAGTAGATTGTCCAGTGGTTGGGCCATGGTCTTTGCTGATCCAGCTGACTTGGAAGTTGAAGGGTAGGGAACAGCAACTAATCCATCTCCTTGGCCATCTGCAACATCCTGGCTGGTGCCTGGCTTCTCATGTGTACATTGGCCTGGGAAGTCAGCTTCTAACTGCCACCTGCTCTCTCCTCAATGTATTGGTGAGCCATGTGCCGGTACACCTTTGTTATGTGCAGAATGTGGGGGTAACATTCCAAACAAATGAGATGGGCCTTCTGCTGGTTAGGTGTCTGGCTGTTGGAGCAGAAAGAAATATGTATCAGACAAAGCTGAACTAGAATCTGTGTCAATCGATATTATGTGTAATGTATTTGGGTACATCACATTTGGTATCTCTAATACCCCCCATTTTTTTATTTATTTGATCATCCATCATAAAAAAACATTTACTTTTTCTAATGTAACAAAGCCAAAGTACTCAGGTGTTGCCATTAAAGGCATATGAAATTGCATTGTCTGCCCAAATCTATGTAGAGCCATGTTAATACTGAGGCCAATTAGCATCTATGCTGTTGTGTACACATGGTATGGTACACATGTTCCTTCTAAATAATAATTGGGGTTCCTTATGCAGCATGTAACATCCTTGATTCCATGGCCAATGACCTGTGTAAAATGAGTTGCCCTACACTAATGTGAAAGACCGGAATCCACTTTATTTATGAAGTACGGCGCATTCTTCTACTTTCCTGTGCATGCGCTCACAGTTTGCTGCCTTACACCAATGCCAGCACCCTTGCACTGTGGTGCAAGGGTGTCTGCGTTTCATACAGGATTGCTTTTGTGAGGAATGGGAACCTTTCTGCAGTAATACAATCCCAAGAGGTGTTTTCCTCTTTCTATGTGCGCTGCGGAAATACCCAACAACCACCATATCATGTTGTGGGACACATACATCTACTATCTGAGCTTGGTGTCTGAAACGATATGTGTGGCCCATGCACAGTACCACAGCAGAATAGTTTTTTGTCTATAATTGCTCTCCTGTATTTTGGTCATCACAAGGCTAGATTGAGTGCCCAAAACAATTGTGATGACTTCAAAGGAGGCATATGTTTACCATTAGCATCCATCACATTATTTGGCAAAAGAGACGACTTATATGAACATAGAATGTGTGTATCCATTTTCACCAGAAGCTCACCTGGTCATTTTATGACACTTTATGCCATTCTAACCTGGAATGCATCAGTGCATGCTACCTTGGCAGAAGTGATATTGCATATAGTTAAACCTTCACATCAGTTATATTTTTTTATTATCTTTGTGTCCCATCTCTACTAACACACAAAGAGGGATCTGTAGGAGCGTCATCAATTTATTTTCTGAGTGAAACGCACCAACACTGTCACATACATTCCTACATGAAACATTTGCATCCCTGCCTAGTGGGGCAAGTGTGAAATCATTGGGCCTAGTTACTCAATCCTGCACTGGCACAGTTGAGGAATCCACATTTGCACGTGTTATGTGAGATACCACAATGATTTTGCTATATGCTTGCAAACATTGATGTAGCATACAGTGACTGAATAGGTAGCGCAGTGTTCCCTTTCACCTCATATGTGCCTCTGTCCACAGTCATCAGGCTATGAGTTCACTAAACTGTCCTCCAGAAGTATGAGGCAGTACAAATGGCTAGGTGTACAACACACACCTACACACACAGTCATTGTTCACTGTTTACAATTCAACTCCTTTTGGATTGTGGTAGGATTGCTAATGGTCGGAACACTGCAGCAGCACACATACTCACAACATGTCCAAACTGTGCCACATTGCTAGCTTTGTTTGGTGTATGTCTTCCCAATGCACATGCTTTGGGAACATGTTTGGCACATGTTGACATGCACACATATTTTGCTACACATGATGTTGCCCTGCAGTGTTTGTAACACAAAACTACATATCTTTGTGATGGGGAAAAAAATCTAAGGTGAGATGTGAGAGTCTTGATGTTTACAGTGACTGTGAAAGTAGGCTGCTTGCACAAAGGTACTATTCATTCATTTAATGCCATTTAACACTCTGTGAAACCAATAAATAAATGAGTGTCCAAGAAGATAGTTAGGGCCAGATGTACGTAGCCTTTTGCGCCTCGCAAACGGCGAAAAACGCCGTTTGCGAGGCGCAAAAGGCCTCACGCGATGCAGAAACAAATTTTGCGAGTCGGTACCGACTCGCAAAATGTGTTTCAGACTCGCAAATAGGAAGGGGTGTTCCCTTCCTATTTGCGAGTCGCACCGTGATGTAGAGTTGATTTGTGACCGCGAAAGCGGTTGCAAATCAACTCGCAGTTACCATCCACTTAAAGTGGATGGTAACTCATTCGCAAACGGAAAGGGGTCCCCATGGGACCCCTTCCCCTTTGTGAATGCTCACAAAATTATTTTTTCAGAGCAGGCAGTGGTCCTATGGACCACTGCCTACTCTGAAAAAAACCGAAACAAAAAGGTTTCGGTATTTTTTCTATTTGCAGCTCGTTTTCCTTTAAGGAAAACGGGCTGCAGATAGAAAAAAAATAAAACTGCTTTATTGAAAAGCAGTCACGGACATGGTGGTCTGCTGTCTCCAGCAGGCCACCATCTCCGTGAGTGCCTAGACTCACTATGGGGTCGCAAACTGCGACCCACCTCATAAATATTTATGAGGTGGGTCTTTGCGACCCCATAGCAAGTCGCAGAAGGTGTCTGAGACACATTTCTGCACCGCGAATTGCGAGTTGCAATTTGCGAGTCGCTTTGACTCGCAAATTGCAAGTCGCAATTTGTCACTTACCTACATCTGGCCCCAAATTTGTTTAAAAAAAAGTTCTGTATAATATTATTTCTTCTACATGTACTGGCAATTGTGGCTATATTTTGGCCTTGGTCCTCATCCTCAGCATCATTTTCATCTGTGCCTTCCTGGTGCTCATGGCTCTCATCCCATGGGACTTTAGTTCACACACATAGGTTGTGCAATATGATGCACACAAGGATGATTTTGCATACCATCGGGGGGGCATAGCACTCTCCCCCTGGACATGTTGAGGCAGTGGAAGTGAGACTTCAGACTCCTAATGTCCACTCCACAATACCCCTGGTCCTACCAAGTGTGTTATGTGACCATATCCTTGGTCAGCTAAAAAGATAGGAAACGAAACAGAAGTCAATGATTATGATAACTGATGGACCCACACTCAAGTGTATATCTGTTATGTGTAGCGAATGACTCATACACATTTCCACCAGTATGGGACCTGCACTGACATTAAAAGGCATACATGCCATTTCTGTTTTTCATATTACTGACACTGTACTACATATACCTGTGTCATACACTCACTAGTTGTAAAACGTCTTCTTGGCAATATCATGAAAGTTGTGATTGTTTACTGATATGGACAGTGAGTACACCAATGAGTAGATACTTCTCACACACTTCTCAATTGGGTTGGCTTGAGACTACTCCTGGCATTTCTGTCCTACTGCAAGTATAGATTTGAAATAGTTACCCAGTGCCTATGATGTGGTCGCATTCATTCACACAGATTTGAATGTGACAGTAGTAGTCACTGTTGTTCAGTTGCTACAACCATGGATGGATTAGAGGGTGCATGTCAATGTGATACATCTTTGTCTACACATTGCAGTGCAGTGTGTCCACTATGTTAACAGGACACAAGGCTACAGAAATAGAGGAATCTTGCACTGTACAGTGCAACTAGTGAATTATCTGCACTGCCTCACTAAATGGGGCAGTGTATGGAATATTTTAGGCCATACAACACAGTCCTGAGTTTTCAAGCTGCACTGGCACACAATAGACTGTGTTGCACCAAGACAGGCACAGTTGCAACATGGTAAATGTGTGGCTGCATTTCCTGTAAGATGTACTTTGTGCATGAGGGACTTCTTGCAAAGCCTGTTCTCTTATAGGCCTGATAGCATATGTCTGAGTGCTACAGAATGCACCACACATAGGTGACAAGAGTGTTTAGGATCTCTCAAGTTAATTTTCCGTGGTACACATGACCTGGCGAGGGCAATTTTTTTGAGACATTTCACAGTTTACCTGGTGTTGAATGCATGACATGCCTCATGACCATGTGAGTTACATATTTACACACAGACAATAGACATGGAAGCCCTTGCTTGCTCACACTGTTGCAGTATAGCATTTTGCAAAGCACTGGATTCCTCTGGATCTTTAAACCATTGAAAGGTGGCTTAGCGGCTCTAAACATGTGGCCCTGAACCGGCCATGAACAAAACTAGAATGCACTCTGCATCAGCAGCCCTGAAAGCATTACACTGGCTGCCTCTGAATAAACTAATCATATTCAAGCCTCTCTGCATAGTCTACGAGGCAGTAAATTGAAAGGAAGCTAAACTGCTGCAAAAGAAGTTTGACTTCTATGAGCCAAAGAGAGACCGACACTCGGCCACAGCAAACCAGATTTAGACACATAAAAAGGTCAAGGCATGTGGATGGTCCTTTAAGACCACAGCCACCCAGCTATGGAACAAATTACTAGCTGAACTGAGGGCCAATGCAAATCTGACCAGTTTTACGAAAGACCTAAAAACCTGGCTCTTTCCCAAATAAGCTCAAGGTACCACAGAGAGGTTCAAGAGGTGCATGTATCATCTTGCCCAAGAACTGCTAGTGTTTCTTTTGGCTGTGTTCACTATATCGCCATGATCCATGTAATTGGTGAGTGTTGTGCTTTATAAATGCTGGTCCATTCATTCATGTGTGACTTGCAGTTTTGCATTGTACATGTGCCATGGTGTATGCTTCAAGTATGAGGCCCACACCTCCTATATATACATTGCATCAGTCACCCCACACAGCAATGCAAATATTATCATACATTATTTACTGTTTTTGGGTCTGTCATGTACTTCAGGTGTACTTACCATCCAGCAGGCCATTCCCATATCTCCAATTCTGGAAGTGCTCCTTGGAGATGGAGTGCCTGAAGATGTAGGTATCATGAGCACCTCCGGGTGCTTTGCCAGCACACTAATGAACATCCCTAGATGGTCCACTATTCCCTGTACGTTGATGGAATATGTGTGCTTTCTATTGCGATACAGGTGGGATGTAGCAGCAGGAGGCACCAGTTGTTCATGGGTGCAATCCATTGCCCCCAAGATATAAGGGAAGCCAGCAATTGTATAGAAGCCTTGCTTGTTTTCCAGTTGTTGCTGCTGTGTGTGGGATAACATGATGTACTGGGGTGTCAAGCTGATGATGGCATCCGGGATGAAGGGTAGAAATGCTGAAATGGATGGTTATGCTATTTCTGCCACTCTGGCTGTGGTGCTCTGGAATGACCCAGATGCCAGCATGTGGAGGATTGCCATCAGCTTGACCTGCAGAGGGATCTTAGTGCACCGCTGTGATATTGCCTGCAGCCTTGGTTGGATCAGGTTCAGGAGCTGTATGATGGACTCCCTCCTGAGCCTGTAGAATGTGATGACCTTCTCCTCTCTGAGGTCAATGATGGTAGTCCTTTGGTGGTATATCCGCTCCCTTCTTCTGCGCTGCCTACGTGGTGGAGGTGGTGGTGTTGGTCTCGCTGCTCCTATTTATGGGCACCTCCATGGCATAGTTAAGCTTTCCAAAGTGCTTTGGGTATGGTCTGTTTATATCCAGGTGCAAATGCATAATTTCTTACATCTCGGTTGCCGATGGCAGGATTTTCGGCTATGAGCACTGCTAGCCAATGATGTGTCACTTTCCCATAGGCTCGTAAATATCAATGTGTCGTTTCTACATTGTATTTTATGGGGGAACGGCTACCTTGCATATGTTTAACATTACGTGACACAGCACGTTTAGGTGAGGGAAAGTCCATCGCAGGACAGTGGAAAGTGCCGCATTTGGACTAATGTGTCACTTTTTAAATATGGAGCACAGATTGTGCGGCTGTGGCATACAAAAATGACTCAGTGGTGGCACAAGCTCCTTATAAATATGTCACTTACTCCAGTAACATTCCACAGAAGAAAACACATCTTCTCTTAACTTAAACCTGCCTGTGAGAAATAGCATAACCTAATAGCGAAAACAAAAAAAGAGAATTTAAGAAAACATTTTTTTGCTTTTCACATGGTCCCCCACAACGTGCATTTCCCTCCCTGGGGACCCTCTCAGTCCTTTGATTTGCAATCCTAAGAGCCAATGTGAGTCCTTTCCTTGCATCACCACTCTAAACTGAAAGGTATATTTATCAAGGTTTTGCGTCACATTTGCATGGAAATCCTAAATGAGATTTATCGAGCCACACAATGCCACCTTGCGTGGCCCTGAGTGGCTTGTGGAATATAGAGTAATGCAAAGCAGCACAAATCGCTGCCCAGCATTCCTCTGTGTCAGGGAGGAATGCCATGGGTGGAGTGTGGATGTGGATGTGGATGTGGATAGACCTGGCAATGCATCAGAATTGTACACCTCCCCACCAGTCTCAACTTTATTTCTCCTCATTGTTTTCTCTGTATCAGTGTGGGTGCATTCTGCAGCACACTTAGAAAAAGGAAAATACCTCTGAAGATTGGCTTTGTGCAGGAAGGTTTCTCTTCCTGCACAAACACAATCCTTCCTGTAACACAGGCACCCTTGCTACATGATTAGGGCTCCCGTTTTTATGGTACTTATCTTTTAACATTTCCATCAGTATTTATCCATATTAATTTTGTGTTCTGTGAATAAATGAAGGTGTAAAATGGTATATTTCCACTTGTATCTAACTAATAAACGTGCACTTATACTTTCCATGAAGGAGCTGGATGACAATGAGGTGGGAGACTGTGTAAAATGCTTGGTTAGGTCCAGAAGGATGAGGACCGCCATGTCTCCTCCATCCAGAGTCGGGCAGATGTCATCTGTGGCAGCAATGAAGGCAGTACCCATGCTGTGTTTGGGTCTGAAACCACACTAGTAGTGTTGAGGAGTTGGTGGTTGTTGAGGTATTCAGTGAGGTGTCTGTTGATGATTTTCTCTAAGACCTTGGCCGGGAATGCTTGCCAAGGAATCCAGTACATACTTATTGAGCCTGAATAGTTGGGGCTATCGACATATGACCCATATAATGGTAAATACGGTGCATTTCTGCCTTTTGACATTCACGTAATGCAGTGGATCAAGGTGGTTGCTGCACTGAGTGAAAAATTGATAAATCTGCCTCCGGGTGTAAAGCAAGACCAATGGGGTGTCAAAGAGGTTGAGAGGAGCAACACATGCTTTCTTTATAAAGCAGTTGCAAGAGTCATGCCTCTCGATGCATACTTGCTCCACAACAATTTTCTATGTATTCGTGCATTTAAAATCCGCCCGATATTTCCAAGACCCGTACTATGATAATTCATTTATGAAAAAATGGTTTCTGACAAATTAAAATGTAAAACTGTTGTTACTGAACCTTATTTTGGGGTACTGCTTAAGGAGTGGGGAAGTCCTCGCTCTCTATATGCATGACTTGTCCCACTGCATTCTGGCAGATGCAGTCCTCGGTAGTATTTATGCTCACAATTAATACAGTGCTCGCCTTCTTTTGTTGACAGGACTAGTGCTTTATATTTTTTGCACATATGTTGATTTATAATTGGCACTCTTCGCAAGGAGCAATTCGTTGGTTTGTGAGCACTAGGCAAGCATCTCAATATATGGGGGTCTGTAACACTCCAAGTACTACTTCCAAGTAAAATTAAACCACTTGCAATAAATCTAATCTTGCTCGCAATGCGATTATTCCACCAGGTGGCAGTAGTATCAAAGACTTGCAATATGAGATTATTCTGGAAGCTCTGTAGAAATGCTGCGTCCACACTGTGCTTCAGTGTATAAACTCCACGTGCATCAGAAAGAGATCATGCAGTGCTTCCGGAGATGTATTGCTCATTGCCTTTCTTATTGAGCTGTAATTAAAAAAAAATCATACATTAATGTCATTTTTCTATTAAACCAGAAAACAGGACCGATCCACAAATTGGGTTATTCTGAGTTTATTTGGTAGAAATATGATCCTTATTTAAAACTGAGGGCTAAGAACAGGGGTGACGGAATTCATGTTGTCCCCTCAACCCATGTCACCCAGGCCTGTTTGTTCTGTCAAAAGCATTAAGCATGCTTGAAATTATAAGTAAAGTTGGGTATAATTGGTGGAATTTGATTCCGCGTAATCTCGCAAAATTATTTTGAAATTCCACAGGATTCCACGGAATTCCATGACAGGACATAGTGGGCATTTGGCGATATGTTTTAGCGCAACGCTTAAGAGTGCATTTTGCGCTATGAAAATAGCGCAGGTACAAGCCACTGGGTGCCCTTGCAAACTCTGCAGTATTAATCACTGCAGATGTATGTAAGGTCACAGGTTGCTGATATACGGTAGTTTATAAACTTTAGAAACCAGTGCATAATTTAATTCCACAGGGGAAGTGACCGAATTTTAATTAGTATTTCCGCTTTACAAGGGTAACAAAGAATTACCAAAATTCCTCTGATTCCGCCGGCAGAATTGAAACCTCTTCCCGGGACAATTTATATGCCCATGTTATAGGAGGAAAGTGAAATTGCACGTCTACTCTGAACATGCTTGTCATTGCTAGATGAAATAAAAAACCCAGGGCCATCCTCGTCACTAGGCCCCAGGACCACGTGTGGCAACCCAGGAGGGTTCCCTTGGTGAATTAAATCAAGACAAACATAAGTAACCAACATTTTTAGACTCTTTTTGTATGCTTTGAGAGGCAGAACGGGCAGCAACAGGGACTGCACACTTCAAGTGGGAGGAGTACTGACTCCGCACCAAAAATATTAAGAAAACATTATTAAAAGCCATTGCTCAAGTGCTCATCCTCTCGCTTTCCCCCTATATTTGTCATGATAATCTTTTCCATAACTGCCAAGATCCCCAGGTCCGTGCGTGATATGCTACTGCAGTACAGGTTTTTGTTTGTTTTTTTGCATTCTGGGATTCGTAGTCTTGTTTAAGCCATTATAGAACAGGACTACAAGTCCCAGAATTCAAAGGAAAAAACCTAGACTAGAGCAGCCCATCACACACAGAACTTGGAAAATTGGCAGCTATGCTGTTTCCTGTATCCATGCAAATAGAGGACTGACATCCAGACTTTCACCTGTCTCCTGAAAAAAGTTCAATACCATGTAGACAACTACCCCTCCCATCCCATGGAACTTTAAAATGCCAAGTTGATTGAGTGATCTGCAGGACTTGTTGAAAAAGTTGTAGAGAAAAATCACATTCTTTTAACTATGAAATAGCTAGTAGGTGTGCAGACTCATCTTCTAGCAGTGCTTAATTTGCGCTGGTGTTTTACAGTGCCAAAATTGCTAAATTGATACTTGGTTGTGACAGTCCACTACATGGTGGTGCTGTCTATTTTTGATGAGAGCATATCAGTTTAACAATTGAATATGGACTTAAAAATACTTGTAGCACGTCCAGACCATTCTTAAGGTTTTAAGTGGCCTGAAACCGTCCAACCTGTCAATTTCTTTGGGGTGTGAGGTTCATTGGGCTGGCACTTGTTTATGTACAAATTAAAACCTGTCTTTCATCATCTTTAAGTTGGGTAGGGCTATTTCTATTTCCATTTAAAATACGGAAAAGGACAAGGGTGTCTCAACTCTAGCAAGAAAATATACATTTATTTTAAGAATAAGTTTGGAAGTGCTGGCATCTCCTTCAGGGTTCATTAACAGTAGATGACGTGCTGCCTTGCAAGCTGCTGCTCTCTGACATTGGGATTCTACCGGAAAACCGGGTCACTACTCTAAGCGCTCCCATCCAACCATTTACTAGGCATTAAAAAAAAAGCCACTTTATTTCATTGGCTGCATGTCTCCACAAATATCCTATAAAGTTTTTACATGCTTCCATGACAAGACTCCCACTTTTTTGTTTTAGCTAAAAATAGATTTTAGATTTCTCTCATTTAAAATTCCTCCTCCTCAATGCAAGTCAACAGGGAAATTATATTTTTCCTCTTATCTGTTCCCAAATGTTGGCATGCAAGTAGGTGCTGCAGACACCTGGCAAAAAAAAAAGACAGAGAGGCCCAAACTCAAGACAAGTTAGCGCTGCCTTTGTGCCCTTTTTTTCTGCCAAAGTGGTGCTAACTCCATGCATTATTTAGATATTGTCGCCAGAGCAGTCTAGCAACAACTTTCATGACTATCCATCATTTTTAGGAGCGCCTCCTCACCTTGCGTCGTTTAACGACAATAATATGCAAGGAAGGCGTTCCCTCCTAAAAAAACTTCCGCAAGCCTTCTAGCACCATATCTACAATGAAGCACACCTATGATCGGGCCCAAAAAATGATGCTAATTATGATTAGCGTCAAAAATGTAATGCCTGGTCAGACCAGGCGTTAAAAAGAGGCCCAGGCACAACTGCATAAGGAAAACACACAGAAGGAACGCTGCCAAGCAACTGGACAACATGGACCTGTTACTCCTACAGCTTGGCACCCAGAGAAGACGACAGCAATGACGCCAAGTGCTACCAGCACCACCGCAGCAACCTCAAACACCACCACTGCAGCCACAAAGGCAGTGCAGAAAGAGGGAGAGAATATTCCACACACATGCATCCATCCTGGCCTCAGGAACGAAGAGGTAATCAGACTGTACCGTCTCAAGAGGGAGTCCAACGTACGGCGGCTCCACCACATTGCGCCTGACATCACAGCAAGAGTGGAAAGTCCTAAAACCATACCACCCATGATCAGACTCCTGGCAATCCTCCACATGCTGATGTCTGGATCATTTCAGACCACTGCAGCACAAGTGGATGGGACATCACAACCATCCCTTTCTGCCTTCCTTCCTATGGTCCTGGATGTCATTATCTGCCTCACACCCTTCCACATCCAGTTCCACAATGCCCAGCAACTGCAGCAGGAGACCAAACAAGGATTCTACCAAATGGTTGGGTTCCCGCATGTATGGGTGCAATGGACTACACACATGTCCAACTTGCCTCTCCTGCTGCAACAGAAAACCTCTTCAGGAACAGGAAACACACACCCTCAATTAATGTGCAGGCCATTGTGGACCATCGTGGAATATTTACCGACATCCTTACTAAATATTTGAGCAGCATCCATGAAGCTTACATCTTCAGACACTAAACAATGAATCAACGCTTCTAAGAAGGACAATATGGCAATGGCCTACTAGTACGTAAGCCAGTTTACACTTCATAACACAGACAATACACTAAACATGTGGGAGAAACTATACATACACCACATTACACACACACTTGGACTGGGACACACATATGTGGACAACAACACACATGCCACATGCCTCACTACCTCGCACTCAATGCACATCACCTTCACATACGCCCATATGTACAAGTTCTTAGCCCCACCTGACCGACACTTTACATGACGGACTGGTGGAGCAATGTCCCCTATGCATTCAAAAGCTGAGGTCCACATGTTTATTACAAAATACAGATTTTTCATACAGAACACTTAGCATGGAATAGCTCAGCTATGTATATTGCATTGGCCATACCACCATCAAACAACTCACATATTGGTACGACCCCACATTTACCATGCTGTAGAAACTTGAGGCAGCACCAACAATTGATGCCACTCTATTGTTGGCATCACTATCTACATATCATCAAAATATACCTGATATACTCATTGTGTTCACATTCTCTTGTGTAGTGCATAGAGCAGCACAAATTGAAATGGAACATCACCATCATTGATAGATCATGTGTAGGAATGGACACCTCACAGCACACCAACTATCATACCCGTAAATCCCACATGTCCCTAACATGATACAAGGGTGCCAACAGTGGACTGTGGCAGCTGAACTACTGCCAGTGCACTGGTAGATGCCAGAAATGCACAATAATAAGGAGACATGGGACTTTGCAGGGCTGGCTAGGTGATGCAGGGCAGTGCAGAAAAGCACCTCATGCCTTGTCCTGTCCCAAAGGTGTCTGGAAACTCATTGCATACGTCACAATACATCTCATACAACTGTGCCCCACTATGCATATGAACCACATACGCATGCTAGCCAGCAATTGTTAACAACAACACTTTGTGCAAGGGAGGTATTTCAAGGCCAAGGAGGTGGGATTCACGTGCAACACACAGGGTGCAACACCTGTCTCATGGCACACAACACACAAAATAGGTGCAAATTACGCAATCATCAATCTTCTGCAGGTCTGAAGTAAAGGGACTAAGGGACAAATATAGACAACACCACATATTCTGCATGGGTGAACTGTCAGACCAGAAATTAATCAACAATCATCAGGTCCCTGAGGCACAACCCATGACTGGAAAATGCACTATCTCACACCTATACAACCATGCATTGAAACAGGAACACACACAATACTTGATGCAAGTCTCAATCACCACTCTGCTGAAAGCAAATATGTGCCATGGAACATAGCAAGTAACAAATATGCATGTCTGACACATTTTCTCACATTCCATTGCAGCGGACCAAGGTTACAGCATCCAGCCATGGGTCATCCTGACCCCATATGGAAATCCACAAACTGATGCCGAGCAGACTGGCAATGAAACATACAAAAGGACCAGGAATGTGGCAGAGAGGGCATTTGGCCTGCTGAAATCCAGGTTCAAGTGCGTGAGTCTAACAGGAGGAAGCCTGTTACATGCACCACCTCTTGTGTGCAAATTAATACTTGTCTGTGCAATTTTGCACAACATCTGTGTACACACCATTATCCCCTGGGACGAACAGGTAGATGTCCCCAGTGAGGAGGATGAGGACAATGATGCAGAACAGGAGGATGGGGAACAATCAAACTCTGCTGCTGGAGCACGCAGAAGAGACCAAATTGTGCACAACTTTTTCACTTAGAGAGTGTACTCCAAGCATCAATAAATAAAAATTGTAAATAAATCACTTGAACTCTGATTTCTCATGGCGTACTTCTTAATAACATAACTATTTAACTCGCCCACATCTCAGAGAGCATGACTAAAATACAACAGATATAAATAACTTAGAAACATAGTCAGGAACTAAAAACAAATTAAAACAATGCACTACCACATGAATGTGTGGGTGAAATGTAGACATAGGCTGTAGCACTAGCAATTTACATTGTCACATAGATATCACACAAGTGTGTTGGCCAGACATATGCCTGCGGCAATCCTGAAAATACATGTGAAGACTGCTGTTACAAATGTATGGTCTAGGTAGGAAAAGAGTAGCAATTACCTACAATGGCAGGTTTGTGTCTGCTGTGTAACCAAGCAATGTTTGAATGCCACTATCACATATGATAACTGAAAATATACTCCTCAGTGCCACTCACATGTTTGACCAAGAAAGAGTGACATACAGGGACCAAAACATCTAAATGTCTAGGTCTCTCACACTCAATCCAGTTTGGAATGTGCATGTAAGTCAACCAAGTTCTAAAAAAGTCACAGACCCTTGCCAAATTATATGTGTGATGAAGGACGCAGATAGGTTGAATGTTGCATCTTCTCTACTCATAGTTGTCATGAGTAATCACACAATCTAAATACACTCATAGTGAATGTGACAAAGGTTGTAGAATGCAGATGTGAGTGTGTGCCCATGTCGAATAAATGATGTGGAAGGACAGCTGAGAGACTCCCTCACGTCACTTTCAGATCCAATATGTGGAGGTTACTCAGACACTACACAATTGCTGTGGCTGGTGTTCTATAATTTGTGGGGGTCAGTCATGTGATCTAGCAAAGCCTAGAAATGTGAGGGCAAATATTGCTTAACCTTTAGAAGAAGCTATGTCCACCTACAAAGTTCACAAGTCTGACTCAGAATGCTGTGCATAAATGAAGGGACAATGTTGATGACATAGATGGGTACTAAGGATAATATGCAGAAATTATGACAGCAATGTTGAACTAGAAGCATACCTGACAAAATATGCCATCAATGTGTGCGAAGGAACACACATAGGGGGTTATTCTAACTTTGGAGGAGGTGTTAATCCGTCCCAAAAGTGACGGAAAAGTGACGGATTTACCACCAGCCGTATTACGAGTCCATTATATCCTATGGAACTCGTAATACGGCTGGTGGTATATCCGTCACTTTACCGTCACTTTTGGGACGGATTAACACTCCTCCAAAGTTAGAATAACCCCCATAGACTAATACTCACTGTACAGCACCACAATGTTTCCATGTAACACCAGACACATATTCACAGAGATTGTGTAGGTCTGTACATTTTGCAGTCACATCGGCAACAACTATAACTATGTGCTTGGCCAGCACAAACAAGTGTCACAGAAGCAAGTGACAAATGACAGTATCTGTAGCCTGGGTCTGCAGATATGACCCAGTCCACAATCTATCAATTACATAACCAAGCATTATAAGAATAAGCTCACCTATGTATACAGATGGTATACAAAAAGGAAATCTGGCTTAAAAAAATGGTGAGTCATTGTACATTCCAACTGTATGTGTTAATCATATAATTCCTATATCTTAGCACCAATGTTCTCACCTAGGTGTACCGGGCTTTGTGCCGTCTATTTGCATACGGACAAAAGAGAACAATTTGCATAGGAAAATGTGTATGTCACATATTTACTTACACACTTATATGAACAGTACATATGTTTCCACATAGCGAAACATAGTAAACACAGATATCAGTGCACAGCCTTGGGACAATGGGCTACATATATCCATGATGGAACAGAGATTTGGTAGTTGTCACATCCCAAAATACACCACAGTAGTATGCATTACTTATCATACATGAAACATACATTTTCACACACAAACAAGTCACATACATACCAACAATAAACATGTCAGCACACATCTCCAACAATTTGCATGCATGAGGAACTATACCTTACACGTGTTGCAGTGCATCATGAAGTCGGCCTTTAGAACACACCAGAGTGTGACACACACCTGCACTTACATTGTCATGGGTTACCAGATCATAACCCAGCCTTAGTCAACAGTATCCTTTGCTAAACATTTGTCAGGGTATCATATACATGAACATGTTTTGTACATGACCCCTCCGATCTTATGCTGTGCTGTGAAACAAACAGTGGGAATTCTGACATAACAATGGGGTAGAACTACAATGAGTTCCATCACCTATGTACACTCAAAGTACACACATTGTACATGTGCAAACATGTATGTGGAGAATAGTCTTCATACACATGCACATTTGCAAACAGTCTCAGTCCTCCCATGCATCACACCCACCTAAAAACATATGGAAACACATTTCTATGTTACCGGTACACAGTGAATTACTCATGCATACATATGTTTACCTTCCATACAAACAACAAAGATGCATAGCACCTATAACTAGGAATGTGAATCTGGGTGCCCTGTCAGCCTTCCCTCTAAAATCCACGCAAACCCATCATGCGTCCAAAAAATGGCGCATACAGTAGTTCTGCATACATCGCAAATACCGAAAATGACGCCTCGCACCTGCACGTCTAAACTAAATCATTAGTCCTTGTCAGCCTTCATACAAAATTTCATGCATGGTTATAATGCGTAAAAAAACCAACGCATATTAGAAAACATGACGCATACGCCTAGGATGTGATGTCATAGGACTTCCTTGCTTCAGAAATGGAAACATTTATTTATTTTCACTTTTACTTTACAGTCTTGTAGTCTGTGCTTGGGAGAGGTTGTTTGGTGCTTGTGCTGGTGTGAGGAGTGGTGGATGTTGAGTCTTTGTGCTGTGTGTGCCTTTTTCATCTAGTAATTTCTGTCATTTTATTGTGTATTTTTGTCCTGTGATTGTGCCAGTATTGTTGGGTTACCCAACAGTGGCACAGAAGCTGCACAGGGCCAAGAAGCTGAACCACCTCAGACGCAGTTTCTCATTGAGCGCACTAACCAACTGTTGAAGCACAGGTGGGAAGATCTCATTGCCCAGTAAAGGGATCTCCTGGATCACCTAGTTATTTAGGTACGGCAGAACTGTTGGCAAGTACCCCTTATACATAGCTACGTCCTTATTTGCATTTGCCTGACAGTTGGACATAAGGATTAGTTCAGCACGTAATGACAAAGGTGAGGACAGCAAATTCTGTGTTTCAGCCAACCTGCATTCATGAGAGGTCAGTAATGCACGGGTCGCTAACAATTTGCACCTTGTGTATCGCATATACATATTGAAGTGCCAAAAACAAAACACATGTGTAATAGCGCACGGGTTCATGTTTCCCAGGCACAACTATCCATGTCCGTCATGAGTTTGACAACTGTGCAAATTTGCAAAGTAATGTTTAAGTGATGACAAACATGGTGCTGGACTATAGGTAGTCATGGATGTGTGTGTTCCTTGAGTCATGTATGTGCAGAGTGACACAACAAGGACACAAATGTAAGAAGGACTTAGCAGCACCTACTGCAGCATTATTGTCATATTTGTTTAAGGTAATGTGGCTGATAGAGGCAACTATTGCCACACCGTATGTCAAAAGTTGCACAATGCAAGCATTGTGGCACTTTTCAACCCTGCTGCCACATTATGCCTGCGCCAGACAAGACGAATGCAAGGGGTGTGTTCCGGCAGTGGAGACACACAAAAACAGAGCAGTTAAATCTAGTAGATTCCACTGCGCCATTTTTGGTTTAACTTGAATTCGTGCCTAAGACAGGTTGGTAAAATTACATTCCCATTGTTTTCAATGCGACTAATTTCACTTAGCAGGTTTGGTACCTTTATGTATGGTGCAAAGCATGCAAAGTGCCGCTATAGTGTCACAGTTCACAATGCTAGTGTCCTAACATGCACCATGGTGCACCATATGTCAAATACGGCAAACACATGGTGAAGTTATGTGGTGGTAGTGGGCGGCAGAAAAAGTGGAGCATCTGAGTTGACGCTCCATTTTCACATAGATTTACCTCAAAGTACTACGTTTCTGACAATTGACAGTGTCCTGTCCCCAAGAAATAGTTACGTATGCATTTGAGACATCTACGTATGGGTGCATCCCACATCTGTATGTGTTTTTGTGGGCTCACAATGTCTGTCTACATGACATATATATGCTGGTTGCTTTTTCCTAAACCTAAGTTAACTAGTTTAATCAGCTAAACAAGTTGAATGTGTAAAGTTGTCCATGCTTTTCTTTGTACAACAATCACAAAGCAATGTTTTCCTGTCATGTCTTTCCGATGGAACTCAACACCACACCATTAGCGAGGTTTCACAATTTGAAGACACTATGCAGCCAGTAAGTGTTACCTTGGATGTGAAATGTGTAGATCAAGGGTTGTGTGTGAGACAGTATGATGTGTGCAATGTTAAAATGGCATGTGTGTCAATTAAGACACCGTTATCTATCCTTGGGTATCAACATCATCTCTGATGTTATGTTGAGGATGTGGAATAAGAAAATGATGCCCAGGAGCCAACAGGTGCTGCAACAGATTTGTGATTCTTTGGAAAAGGTAATTATGCGCACAAACACAGTGAAGTCAGTCAAGATATGTATCAGAGGTCCTGGGTTTCAGAAATGTATGGATGTTGGCAACATATTTGTCACAGCACATGTTACTGTACTGTGTGCCACACACTGCACAAAGTTACTCTGGACATGGTACAAGTTATGTCCGTGTTTCGAGGTCTCAAAGGGGCTTATCAATGAGACATTTGCACCACCAGTGCTTCACTACTCTTCAGAAATGAAGTGATGCACTGGCCATTCAAGGAGCTTTTTGACAAGTTCAGCAGTTAGTTGAGAACACATTGAGATTTCAGCTCTTCTTCTGGTGATTGTGGTCTGTGTCTACGGATTGTAGTAAATAAGATGTGTGCAGATGAGCCTACATGATCTACCCATCATGATGTGTGCAAGTGAGCATGGTCACATCACGTGTGCATGAGACGTTGAAGGTGAGTGCTTATCTGGTACGAGGGAGATGTTTCAAGCATGTGCACAGATAGTGCGCAACATAGGGTAGCCGTTATCCCTGCAAAATGAACAATATATCATAGATGCTTGGGTGGTAGAGTGGTCTAAACTTTGGGCTTGACATTGTCTTATGAGGTCTGGTAGACTATATGTGTCATTTGAAGATGCCGTTTCCATTGCATGTTTATTCTTCCTCTACCCAACACAGTTTCTGATTACATGTTCCCCTAATATTTCAGCAGTCTCAATGACTCCAGCACAGAAGCATGCCTTTGAGAAGAGGGCTGAGAGATTCCGGCACATCTGTGAGGTGCAGGGATGCTACAGCAGGATGGCCAAGTGTTACAGACGTGAGAAATCATCGGAGTTGTGGCAGGCATTTCCTCACGGAGGAGCAGACAAATTGCCTGCTACAAGCACAAAAATGAGTGGAACCTCAACACAGAGGGTCAGGGGTGGGTCTGAAGGTTCTGCCCCTCAACATCAACAGCCTCAACCACAACAACATCCCAACCACAGCCACCACCAGCTTCCACTGCCTCCAAATTTGAGGACAAGCTGCATAAGGACATGGCTGAGATCAAGTTGAGGTTGGCCAAACTGGAGGAGGCTAATGAGCGGAATTATACACTTTTAAAATTCATCAAAAAGAAGCCGAAGAAGCAATGACTTTGAACCCTTTCCTCTTCTCAGTGCTGTCCCTTCCCCTAGTTTTTATAGTAAATAGTTTTAGTGGGTTTTAGATAGGTAGGCATAGTTAAGCTAGCATAGAGTAGGTTAGTTTTAGAACATAGGTGGAATAGTTAGGGGGTGGTATTTAGGAATCATTTTTTGTTTTGGGGTTTTTGGGGGAGGTTATGTGTAGGGGTATATTGTCTTTTAAGAGTGATGGGGCAATGTTCATTGTGTGGCATTACATGTACAAGATAAGCTTAGATAAGGATAGTTAGCTTAGGGATAAGTTAAGATTAGTTAGTATAGGCTGGGTTAGTGTATGTTAGTGTGTAGTTTGGGCTTTTTGTTAGGTAGTGATTTATAGTATTAGTAAATCTTGTTAGTTTCCTACAATATGGTGTCTATGATGATTGACTGTCTGGGTGTTATCATGTCTGCACTGCTCATGTCAGACAAATGCCTTTGGGAGTGCATTCAGCATTTATTTACATGTGTGACTATGTATATTCCTATGTCCAGGGATCTGTCTGATTGGCAGTGGTATGACATCAGCTACTCAATACACTTTTCAGTGTCTATCTGATAAAATGAGGAGTGGATATGCAGATCTGCCTGGACCCCTGACGTAGGTTTGTTCCCAAACAATAGATAACAAGGCGTGCTTTGGGTGGTAATAAGTATAAACAATTCCATCGAAAGCGTGAAGTGGGAAAGTACCTAATGCAAACTCCTTCAGTTTGTTTGTATTTGTTGCCTGATCTTGACGCCTTAGCGCGGTGGCACTGATAAGGAAACTCAAAACATGGGCCTAAGTCAAAACAAGGTAGTCATCTTAAAAAAATTTATTAAATAAATGCGCTAAAACAGAGCAGGCTAAGTAGGGTAAAAGTCACTGGGTGACAGGGGCACGAGTCTGCAAGCCAATGGCTAAGCTAACTCCTGTATCCCTATTGAAACAAACTAGGATTCACCACAACATCAGGGGTGACATTATAGTTGTAGTACTAAGGACTGACATTGTTGTAATCCTATTTTGATCTACTTTCAATTTGTGTTGCAATCAACATCAATCATTGTAAGTGGTAGACAGCTGTTAGTTGAATTTGCAAGCTGTGTACCTTCCTGCATATGTGCATTAGGACCAGCAAGAGGGACACCTCTACACCATGCAGTTTGTGTGACAAAGTTAGTATTGTCCTTCATATGTTTGCCATAACCAAGGTTAATAGAGGGATGCATTGACTAACTACACATCCCTGCACATTTGAATTGATGCTGCACAGCCTAGCAAGCTGAGCTGTTGCACTGCGTCTTTCTTCGTAAATGGGTAAATATGTGCCACAATATCCAGACACAGACATCATAGTGCTCTACCAATGCATATTTTTTGCCTAACACGCCAGTGGTGGATAGTAGTATCTCATAATTAACATGTCAAGATAAGGCACCTTGAATACCTTTTGCTGTCCTAATTCTCATGTGCCCCCCTCATACCTGAAACTGCATATAGTAGGCGTTCTGTGTGCATAGTTGGGAACTTCCCATACAACACATGTGTGACCCACCAAGCTTCTGGGGGGTCATTTTGACCTTGGCGGTCTTTTTTAAAGACCGCCGAGGGACTGCCGTGCGGATAACCGCCAGTGCAGGCGGTTTGCCGCTCGGCCTATTATGACCGTTGGCAGCTCTCCGTCCCTTTACGGACAGAGAGCCGCCAACAGCCATACTGGCGGGAGGCGGGGAAGTGGAGGTTGCTCCACCTCCACCGCCACGCCAACAGAACACCGCCCAGTGAATCACGTCCTGTGATTCGCCGTGGCGGTGTTCTGTTGGCGGTATGGTGTCGGCGGAGCTGCCCCTACGGCTCCCGTCCCATCCTGGAGGATCGACAGACCAGGTAAGTCGATCGTCCGTTAGGGGAGGGTGGTGGGGGGTGTTGTGTGTTGTGTGCGTGCATGGGGTTGTGCGTCTGAGTATGTAGAGGGGGTGTGTGAATGAGTGTATGCTTGTGGGGGTGATGCATGTTTGGGAATGAGTGCGTGTATGTCTGTGGGTATGTCTGTATGGACGTGTGCGTGTATGTTAGAATGTGGGTGTGCGTGTATGACTGTGTGTGTGGATGTTGGCATGTATGTCGGGTGTGTGTGTTAGTGGTGCCTGCATGCGTGTCGGGTGTGTGTGAGTTATGTGATGTTGGGGGTCGGGGTAGGGAGGGGGGCCCTGCCACCTTTGGGCGGTGGAAGGGGTGGTGGGGGGTGTAGGGGAGGGAGTCAGGGTGGGGGTGGGGGAGACCCCTATCAGTGCCAGGGAAGGAATTCCCTGGCACTGATAGTGCTTACCGCCGTGGATTTCATGGCGGTTCAAACCGCTGGAAATCCACGGCGGTAAGCCGGGTCCAAATACCGCTGGCGGTATAGTGACGGCCGCCGGGCTGGAGACCCAGGTCTCCAGCCCGGCGGGCGGAACGGAGAACCGGCGGATGACCATGGCGGTAACCGCCATGGTCATAATTCCACAAGGTAAGACCGCCAGCCTGTTGGCGGTCTTACCGCCGGTTCTCCACCTTCCGCCAGGGTCGTAATGACCCCCCTGATGTCTTTTAAAATATTGCACATCTGTATTTGGTTCAGTGTATTTCTGGAACTCAAGGGTGGTGTGGGCATGACAAGTGCACGTGTGACAAGTTTGTATGTAAATAATGTAGTTGTTCAGTGTGTGTTGCATTGTGCATCACACATAGGGCAAACTTTCTGTGTATTTGGTGCATTGATCCCAAACCACCATTTTCCTTGTAGCTCCCTTTCCCCAGCTAACGACACCATGAAAGCACCTTATTTACATTACTGGTCACCATGGTGGGCATTTCCACAGTAGCCTCAAGATTGTTGTCACCATTTATGGTGCTTTAGTGGATTGGCACCATAAATGATGGCACTAGTGCAGCAAAGCACAGGGGGGTCCATTGCTTACAATGCTTGAGTCACTTTCACATCTGCCTTTGACAGGCCTCACAAATAAGGTTAACAGTTAGCATAGTGCAATCTTTATGGAATGTCTGCCCCATTTGTTCTTCCCTCCCTACGTAAGAAAAATGTCCTTGCATATATCATATCTGGCACAGGCATATTATGGTGCAAGGATGTACACAAAGGATCTATGCATGCATTGTGTGACTTTCTTAATGTAGCACAAGGGGAATGGGCGGCTTGAGACCACATTAGCATCAATCGATATGATGCTAATGTTGCAGTAAGGGCTTGTATGGGGCTCTAGTGAGACCACTTATATCTGATGTTATGCATGAAGGTGTCCCTTTGTTCACAACACAAATCATTCCCACCACACAGGCAAGCTTACTACATGGTGACATGGGAGCTACTTGTACAGCAGTACAGATGATGGTCACAGACATGCCATATATGTTGTGTATGATCACTTTTGTGCCCATTCCCAATGATGCATAAAGGTGTCTCACAGTTCTTGTTGGCCCACCCTGTGCAACAAGCTTAGAACATATTCCCTAATGAGTGTTACACATGGGCAGGTAGTGAAGTTTCAACAGTGAAGGGATTGATGTGAAGATTTGGAAATGGATCGTGCATATAGGGGGATGGTGTGAGTGCATTAGATGTGTTTGGCCATTATTGTGTCCCCATGCAACCCTTTTGCATGCATTTAGTGTGTCGTATGTGCCTCCCTCTCTACCATTTGTTAGTTCCAAGATTGCCCCCCACTGCAGCATACCCTGCATTTGTGGTAGGTCTTGGAAGTCTGCACTGTCCTGCCCTGAGACTCTGGTAACCAGCTCATTTGGGATGACCGCTACCACCATCTCCTCCAGGTCATCCAGGTCCTCCTGGGGTGCCAGGCTTCCCCCTCAAGTCTGCAGTGCTGCCTTTCGGTTCCTGGCCAATTTCTCTTTGGTTCTGCCCTTGCAACCGTGCCAGCGTTTCTTACAATCGGTGAAAGTCCTCTTCACCTTTGCCACACTGTTGATGTTATTGACAAGTGACTGCCATATGGCCTCCTTCCTACCTATTGGCAGTTTGGAGGCGACAAAGATCTGGTGTTGGTGCTCCGTCACTCTCTTACCAAGATGTTATTCTCCTCCTCACTGAAGCGACACTTCTTCTTCCTTTTCCCTTTCTCCTATGATTTTATTTGCCCATCCTAGCTTGTACTGGGCTGATTGGGGTCTTTCTGGGGTCTCTTCTGACCTGCATTGTCGATCTTGGGTCCTTATGGCTGGTTTGGCATTGTCACAGGCTTTTTTTTATGCGTTTGAGGCAAAACTGGAGCTAGCACGATTAGCGTAAAAAAATGTCCTTCTAATCATGTTAACCCCACTTTGCAGCATTAGCGTCATTTTTCTTTACGACGTATCGCAATGGTTAGCATCATTTTTTTACACTAATCTTTCCTTAGCGCCATGATGCATAATTTTCTAAATAAAGCCCACAGATGGCACAAGGAAATGTCGTTAGTTGTTATGCGGCGTTAATGTTTTTAATGCACAACTGCACTAGAACAATTATGAGTCATTTTTCTAAAATTTGGGCCAGAGTTTTTAATGAAATGTTACATGATTATGCGAATAAGGAGAAACATCAAGAAAATGTAGTTGAATTCTCAAAAATATTGAAGTGAGACGAATCTGATAACAATTGAGTATATTTATAAGCAATACGGCCAGGAGAACAGTCTAGTTCTGTAACTGAAACCACACTCAACTCATCTCTTACAAACAACATCTTTTATAGTCTTACTCAACGTTTAAGTTCCACCTCCTTCATAGTACTTACAATTAACAAAGGCAATAATTCTTCAATAAACATCTGACTACTTGTTACAAAAATGCAGCAGTAACATATATAATATACGTATACATCTTCTAACATGCACAGTGTCCTTCGATCTTACACTCTGAACTCTATCAATATGTCCTCCCTACACGTCTTCCAGGCTTTGAAGTTTTACGGTCTGTCTCCCACTTCCTGTCAGCCTTGGGACATAAATATCTAGTGCAATGTCTCCCTTTCAGGCCTGTCATGATTTACCCTTTCTCCTAACCCTGGTATCAGAAAATGGCTCAGACTGTCCCCTGTGTGTGTGTCCTTCTAAATTATCTGTGGTATACGGAGTCCGACTTTAACTGCTTTGCCCTGCACCTGGCCTCTTCCTTCATTCTCCTTCCTGTCCTTGCACTTCAGTCTAACATTGTACCCAGATTGAGGCCTGTATTTCTCTTGTACAATGTACACTTCTACACCTTTCCCTTCTAAGTCGTGTGTTGACCAGAGTAGATCTTCTTTCATTTTCTTGAGGCCTATTACACAGATCATAGAGAACTGAAATGCTTCTAAAGGCTTTAAGGCTGAGAAATTAACCAAATTTTCGATTAACAACATGGTAAGTTTTATTCTTTATGAAAAGAATGGAAAGTTGTCTCCTTATTGTGTGCATTGTGAAAAAGATGACCTCTTTGTGAAACGGGTTCGATGCAACTACAGTTATTTTTCAGTGGACCATTCCCATTATCAGCCCTCTTTCAACTGCTTAAATTGAGCTGGTGGTTGCAGGGGAGTCCCACCTGCACTCAGACTGACCCAAAGCAAGAGAGAAAACACAAAGGTAGAAAGAAGGAGGAGAGAAAGAAGGAACAACAGGGGCAAAAAAGAAAGCCGGGATGACAAGAACATGAAAGAGTGAGTTAAAGGAGCAGGGAGTGTCTAATGGTGGATGAAAGAGGCATGAGATGAAATTAAGACTACGCAGTCTTGGTATTCAGTAACCTGACATTCAACACCCCCGGGCGCAAGCTTCTGAGCAAAGCCTTGGCCCCAGCACTTACTTTTTTTACAAATTTAGCACAGCTTGTTTCACCGGGTACAAGTGGTGCTATTTCACTGCGTTTATTTTCAGAATCTTTCTGCATGTCCTCTCTGTAAGTGACACCAAGTTTATATTTACTGTGATCATTACATTTTTGTTTTTAGGTAAAGACATGGGATGTATTCACACTCACTATTCTGAGGGTCTGGTTATAAGTTGGATGAAGCAGTATCCACACAGTGGGTACCACTCTGCCCACTAAAACTGGTACATTGTTTCCACGTCATGATTTCCTGGGAGTGAGAACACAGGACACGCCTTTACCAGCTGGAAAATCCAACCAATTAAAATTGCGTTATACTTGGACTGCCCAGGTCATCTGGTGCCCACCACTCCTTCTCGTAAGGCTTCCTAAGCATGTAATGCTCCTGCGTGGAATGGGGCATAGGGGACATTTTCACGTTCCATGTGATGTGTTGCATGGTTGCTCCATAAAGAAAATACTGGTGCAGATGCTCCTATTGTTTTACAATAGTGCATAGTGCACAAACAGAGGCCTCCTGTAGACAATGAAACTCAGCAGTTGAGGAGTGTACACTGTGCAGGTTTCATGGACCTACTATTCGAACTCCAGGCTATTCTTAAATATTAATTTCCCCTGTAAGAGAAGCAAAAAACAATGGACCTTTTCCCTTCGTGGAAGAAGCAGGGATCAATGCTAGGTCTGGCAGCTAGAAATATTTTAGAAATAACCCTGTGACTGAATCTTCCTCCTAGAACAACGATGCAGGAGCCACCTGTACATTATAAGTGAGAATTCTGAAGGATCTTTAGCAACCAATACTCCAGGTACTAGGTCGGCAGTGAAGAGTCAACCTACAGAAACCTGCATACATCTTCAGATAGGCAAGGATGAATAGCCAAAGTCTAGCTCAAGAGAGGTGTTGTAATGTCTGGGTACAATACAGTATCATTATCACAGATGCAATACACGGGTGAATATGCAGCCAAAGTTGTGTGGGTTTCAATCATAGAAATTACACTATACAAAATATGCAATGGCTACAGTAACTAAGCAGTAAAGTAATGTACAGAGAGCTATATAAACTATAGAACAATAGCAAAATCTCTCATGCTGGTGAAGCATTGATGTTATGCAAAGCTCTAATGCTCGTAAACCTTGGATTCATTACAACAAACATGAATGGGCAACGCTAGTAGGTCTTACCCTTACCACTATGTGGCTTTTCAATTGTTTTTTTGCTGGTAATGTGCCGCATCAGCAAAAACACATGTTTTTGCTAAAGCTGTGCAGCATCAGAAAACAAAAAAGCAAAAAAAAATAAAAAAGGATGTGCAACGATGTGTCTGCAGGAATGGCTCCTCCATGAGGGAGGAGGAGCATCGCCCCACCCCCGCCAGCAGCGACAGCTGCAAAACTTTTGCCAAGCAACAATAATAAACTGTGTTTGTTATCATTGTTTGGTAAAAGGGCGGGGCCACGGGGTGACGAGCACTTGAGAGGAGTGCACAGAGCACTCCCCTCAGGGCGCATGTGTGATAGGCCGGCTGTCTCGGGCCGGCCAAACACACATGCACTGTAGGCTCTCTCTATCCCAGCACCACAGTCAAAAAGTGCAGTCAATGTAAAGCCTTATGTTATACTCATATAACCATTTGCAATACAGGTCCAATTTATCCCATCTATCATCCCTTATGCTGTGATTGGCCTTCTCTAAAAAGATTCTGTTGCCATGCTTCAAAAAGGCCTGGATGGACACCTTGCTCCCATATCTGGAACAACTTACCACTGGCACTTAAGTGTACATCTAATACCACCTTATTTGAGAAAAAAAGAGAAAATGTGCCTT
Source organism: Pleurodeles waltl (assembly GCF_031143425.1). Taxonomy (NCBI): domain Eukaryota; kingdom Metazoa; phylum Chordata; class Amphibia; order Caudata; family Salamandridae; genus Pleurodeles; species Pleurodeles waltl. The sequence continues at coordinate 97,049,643 of NC_090449.1, forward strand.
TCTCCTAATTCCGCCTTCCCACGAGTATTGCTTGTCCCCACTTCCTTTAGCACCAGGATGCCCCTTGGAGTATTCGCAGGCTTCACCAATTGTTAAAACAATTAATGGGGAGGTTTACCAATGATGTGCATGGAGTGGTCTTCAGAGGGCCTGCCAAGCATTTGCATTTACGTAGTACAAAAGGCCCGTATGACATGTTTGCAAATTATACCTCTTCTTATGACCTGGACAGGCAAATTATACTCATCTGTTATGATCCATAGCCTGCACTCAACTCTGTGTGTTTGGCAGGCACATAAGTGCAATACTCATAACTGGGAGGCAGCATTTGAGTAACAAAGGCCCCTGCGGCCCCCCTGCCCTCGTGGGGTGCGTAGGAGTCTGAACTCCAGGGGACCCCCCTCAGCACAGTACTCTGACCTTAGAGCTCCTGCGTGAATCCGGAGGGGAGGCCCTTCCAGGTACTACGCGGGGGGTCCTCAAGTTTCATTATATACTATTGGCTGAGGCAGTGTGCACATTCAAAATAATGATAGTCTGGGGTTGCAACCTGAGTGTTGGAGCCGCTTTGAAAGAGGCCTTGTGTCTTCAAAGGAAGAACTATTTAAGACAGCCTAGTATAGTTAAGGGAACTTTGCGCTCCTCTTGGAGAGTGGAATAAGTCCAAAAACTCTGCTAGCCCTGCCAGCGGAACAGAGCTTGCCCGGAGCATGCTTCAGCCCAGTTATGGGCTGCACAGTGCAAGTGCAGACAGTCTGCGCTTGCGCTGTGTGGTTCATAACTGGGCTGCAGCGCACATAAAATACTTTTATTGCTCAAGAGGGTGGCTGTCACTGTGTTCCTCATCTGGAGGTTATGTAGAATTACATTCAATTTTCTTCCGGTATATGTTTTGACATAAAAAAATTTGCTGTCATATTATGAGTCTCAACAGAATAGACCACACAGTGATGGTGTTCATATCTTACAAACGAGATTACTCCAAGTCAAAAATCCCTTTGGTCCAGTTTTGGAGCTATTGATAGAACAGGATGCAGAGGATACCAAGCTCTCGACATTCAGACTCAGAGATGCATTCATCGAGGTTTAAACCTTGATTGATCACTTTTTCTAAAACCAGATTCAGTTATAGATGAAGAGCTTGTGATTGGAGCCCGAACTCTGTTGAGTACATTTCCTTCTTCTGTACCCCCAATTCACCCTGTTTATGTTTCCTTGAGCATGTCTCCATCCTCCGAATTCGGATGTCCTAATTACTACTTCCTTTAAACTTCCCCATCCCTCTTCCATTAATTATACTGTCCCTTCTTCACAATGCCTTTTAGAGGTTTGCCACCTGTTATTCAAAATATGCTAAATATCCAAATTATTATTTCATACCTTACCCTACATGGTTTACTATTATGTTACACTGCACATTGATTATTATTAGGTTTGCAATTAATAAATTCTGCTATGTTGAAAAAAAATAATAATCTGTAAGCTTAAAAGCATATGAACCACACAGGAAATGGGTAAGTAGTTGTACAATAATGGGCCCCAGCATGGCTCACTTAAGCACAGTGAGAAAATGTGTTCACTCAATATCTGCGATGCCACAGAGAATACTTAGGCTCTCAATAAGAGTTGGGATGACTGCCAAGTGGCTGAAGTGACCATAATATCAAATCTGCTGCACATGCAATTTAGAATTCCACATCCAACCATTATTGATGAAAGTGATCCCTTTGACATGCTGGGAGCACTTATGGCAACATTTCACAATGGCAATTGCCTTGCCATTGTCTGCATTTTATTTTTCTTTCAAAAACAAAACCATCATGTATGAATTAGGTCTTGGTAAATAAACCAGAAATGTTCCTCAGACTTTTGGAGTTTTCTTCCTGTGTGCAAGGGATATGTTTTCATTGTTTATGCCCAGGAATGGTATGGGGTGCATGGCAGTCTAGGGCACAAAAAAACTAATGGAATACAACGTAAGACAAGTTGTCTGAATTGGGTGGCCCCTTTGATACTGTTCTTGCTGATGGAACTTTTTCTGATGGAAGAGGTAGCTGAAGTTTAATCATCAGAAACACAGCAGTTTCCTAACTTCTGATTAAGGTGAAAGAAGTGAGTTGAGTAGACAGGCCATCTGTCACTTACTGCCGGTCCCTTTACCTCCTGTCTCTAAAAGAACACCTTAGGCACTCCTTTCATGTTTGACAGGTCTGCTTGACCGCTGTGGTAGATCTGCCAAATTAAGAATTTGAAGCCTCTTAGGGGAGAACTTTCAGCAAAAGAGCTATTGGCATGGCAGGAGCACATCTGAAGGAACTTCACAATGCTGGCTAACCTGCCATGCTTTGGTGGCATGGCGGATCAGGAAGATTTTGGTTAGTGTTTCCAAAAACAGAACCCCAAAACATAGTTAGTTTTTCTCTTGAAAAATGACAAAAGAAATTACCCTGACATGCCGGTCGTTTCCTCCATTCATCCAGGTTTAAACCTTCATTGATCACCTTTTCTAGATCCAGATTCAGCTGTAGCACTGGGCATTGGTGGAAGGTTGTCATTATTCATGCCTGGGACCACCATGGAGCGAATGGTGGTGCTCTATATATTAAAACTGATAGAATGATATTGGAGCAGCCCACACAGCTCTGACCTTGTTAATTGGTCGTGAGGTTCTTATGATGACTGACCCAACTAAGGGCCCTATTGCGAGTCTGGCGGTTCAAAGACGCCAGACTTGCAGTGGAGGCCGGACCGCCGCAGCTGTGGCAGTTCAACTGCCACATTATGACCTTGTCAGTCGAAATGCCAAAAGTCCGCCATCTCCACCAGGATCTTTGATCCCAACGGGATGACAGTGACCGTGGTTGTAATCAGCGTCGCTGTGCTGATTACAACCATGTTCTCCGTGCTGGGGGCCACAGAGAAGCCCCTGCACTGCCCATGACATTGTCTTGGGCAGTGCAGAGGTCCCACTCCCCAGCACCATCAGAATGGACACTGTCTGCTTAGCAGACAGTGCATATTTCGAAGGTGCTAGGAGGGCCCCCTGTACGACGGCATTGGACTCGGCTCCATGTGGAGCCAAGTCCAATGCCACTACACGCTTTCGACTGGGCTGTGCAGCAAAAACATTGGTTCCATCTGGTCAGCCCAGTGGAAAACTCGTAATGGGGTCAGTGGGGAGACCACCACCACTGTGGCAGTCTCTTCATCAGGAGTTTGGTGGTCGGGTTTTTCCGACCGGCAAACTCGTAAGCAGCCCCTTAGTCTCCGCTATTAGAAATGCAGCAGATTCCGGTCCTCTAAATGAGGTGGTAGAACTGATGGTCAGCGGACAGGGTATGGGCCCGTTTTCATAGATATTCTTTTCTCAATTGACCCTCAGAGAAGGCTTTATTGTTGCAAAAATATAAGCATTACAGATAAGTAGCACATTCTATATGATAATTAATGCAACCTTGGCAGCTAACAAAGAAACTTGAAGTAAAGACTACAACCAAAAAAGGAGTGGATTTTAGCAAAATAAGTCAAACATGGCAAATATTTGAGTGGTGCTTCGTCAATTTTTTGTGGGCAATTTTGGTTTGTGCTCACTTTTACAGTAGGGTATTTATGAGGGAACCCCTAATTGTGGACATGGGGCAAAGCATAATAACTTCTCATAGTTGTCCCCTAAAGTTGACAAAACACCCCTTTTCTATGACTGCTTTCAGGTAACAACCAATTAGAAGACAATGTATGGCCCCATGCGGTATTAAAAGTAGATGTACTCATTTTGGCTAGATTTTACAGCAATGTTTATTAAATTACACAACTACAGTCCAAGAAACATCATTTAACAAAATGTAAGATTGCATGTATCAAGGTCATCAGCACACAAACGAAAGTCATGACTTAAGTCTTTCAGTGTTAAGTATGTTAAATCATTATCTCCAATGTTCTATTCTGCTGGACTAACTTTATGAACTTTGGAAAATCCTACTGACCTCAAAGACCTTCGTGAAGCCTAAACATATGGCATTCTCAAAAATACAGTATACTCATCTCAGCATTGACTTCTGCCCCTCAGGCATCTATGCATACAGGTGATGGACTAAAGCTGGTACAATTGTTATTTGTCTATATGTGGTGGGTTTTTCCATTTGTGTAGCATGCAGTTACCAAAATAGGAATGCAAGGCCCACAGTCCCACAGAAAAAGGTCTCAGGGTTGATGGCATTGCATCACCAACATTACTGCCAAGTGAACCTTTTCTCTGATCCGCAGCCCTCTAGGAGTAATTAAACACAAAGTAATGCACTACACTGTTTACATGGGCACCAGCTCAACGTTTAAAGCCTAAATGATCTGAACACAGTTTACTGCTTTGTTACTATTAATGCAGGCACTAAAAAGAAATGGAACACTTATGTATAGCAGGACTTCGGATAATCTGTCCTTTCATCAGGCTTGTATCATTGTTAAAGGGAATAGAGAAATGTGTCTCCCACTCTACAAAAAGCTAAACCTAATCCCACAGGGTTGGGCTAGTCTCTAAAATGTTTAAATCGACATAACGAAAATAATGTGTACACTGTCAAATACAGTCTAGAACACTAGGGCCTCTATAGAACTGGGGCCAAGACTTTCAAAGATTTTGAGTCAGGTTTGCATTCATTTATTAACGTAGACCCAATGAAAAATCCATGTGAATATTTACAAACCAACATAATTGGTGATTTGCGTTGGTTTGTAACCAAAAGAATGCAACACAGCTTAGTGCTCTACCTTGAATTACTTTGCCTCAAAGCAGCATTCCATCAGGAGTAGGTAGAAAGTAGGATGTGATACCCTATGGTAGAATTCCCTGTAGTAATCAGTAAAGGTCTATGAAATCACAAAAGACTCTACGATTAGGTTGTTGTCTGTTGTTCGGGTCTGATGGATGATCCTGGCACCCACTTCTGTTTGTGAAAGCCAGTAGAGCCATCTACAGCTTCATTGCCGTATTACTACTGCCTTTATCTAAAAAGGACTGCATCTATTTTAGTTGTATCTAGAAACCTCTGCCTCATGAAGGTCATGTAACTGGGCATGTGGGGGCAGCAGACCTACTCCACTCATGCCACAGAACCTGGATTCTAATGTTACCAGGTCATGTTCCCTACCACGCTCCTTGCGTCTTGTCACTCTGAAGACCTCACCCCTCGTTAATCATTTGAGCACCTTCCAGAGACTGACTGGCAAGGGTACTGATGAAATGTTATGATCAAAGTAGACAACTATGCCCTGGTGTAGGGTCTCTGTCAGGAATGCATCTCTCAGCCAATAGGCATTTAGATGCCACATACCCCTCTGTCCCATTACAGAGCATGAGGCCATTGGGAAGTACATGTACACCTGTGATGGTGGGCATAAAGAAATAATCAATTCCAGAGCTGCATCAATGTGAGGTTGAGGTGTGTTTAAAGAGTCTGTTGTGTGGGTGCCAAGCTTGCCAGACATCGCCTAGGCCCAGAGATGTCACCCATTTAGAATCAGGGTTGTAGCGGTAGTAGAAGTGGAAATGGTTTCCAAGAATTTTTCAAGAATGGCATTATTCTCGTCACCTATAATCAATGTGCCCACTGAGGCTTGTAGGAGCATTTAAAAAAAAAGGCTTTTAAAGAAGAGCTTATCAGTGTAGGGGTACACACAACCTACATATTACCCATGGGAACCTTCCAGTGAACCTTCTATTAGTTCAAGATGACCAACTCCATCTGTGCGGTCTCAGACATCACTAAAGAAAGGGACTTGCATAGAAGAATCTCAACTCCTCTGGATCCCCAAGTGAAAAAGACTGGAATATCTTGGTATAACCATATCTTCCCAAAAAGGTACATTTTGTGTGCAAAAGTTGGGTTTCGTTCAGGAGAATATATTTCTGGGCCAAGTGTTTGATATGCTGCAGTACTGCTTCTCATTTAATTCTGTCCAACAGCCCATTTAAATTACACATTATAACTTTAATTTGTCTGTGCAAGCCTGCCTGCATGAACACTGTGATAGGAGTATTCAGTCTGTGTACTGCATGTGGTGTTGCTGTGTGCCATGTGCCATTCTTCTAAACTAGAAACACTTTGAAAACATAGATCCTCAATGCACCCCCACTGTACATTTTCCACCCTAAAGCATCTGTCGCCTGACCATTTACACCCATTGAATGAAAACCAAAGTAAATGTAATAAACTTTAAATAAAGACAACTATGTGGGGGTGCTCTATTTGGAATTATCGGTAAACAGTGAGAGTATATCCATGCTTCAGGGCTTTTAAGAAGGGCAATTTTTGATGTATTTCAGTTTTCAGTGTGAGAGATTTCTAAATAATGTGGTATCTCATTATTAGGGATCTTTCTTTGATTCAGATATAAGGAAACCACCTAGTTTTTGCTGACGGATCAATGTAAGACATTGTGCATTTCAGTCTTTTTTTATCAATGACTAGACACACAATGGTACGTACTGTTAACTGACATCTTTGTCTCGAGGATTATCAGTGAAGAGCATTGGGGATGTGTGATAGAAATTATTTGTTTCTAGAATGGTTGGACTTCAGTGTTTTCTAGAATTTGTAGCTTCCTCACAAGTGATGAGATAATGCCAAGGCTTATGGTGTTGCTGTAGTCAAAGTTTACTCACAGGTGGGGCTGGCTGTGAGCTATTAGAGAGGTCTGATGCAGACCTAGGAGCCCAGGAGGACTGGACAACAAGACTGTTAAATTCTACTGTGATGGTGGTTTTCACTGGGGATTCTAGTGACAGGTCTGGTATCACTCTGAGGTCCTCTACTATCTTAAGGTTTTTCATTTATTTAACTTGTATCAGATCTGAGGAAATGTGCTGTTGAGCAGTGAGAGAGTGCATGGTATAAGGGATAAAGTGCCCTCTGCAGTACACTGTAAGGTTATTGCAAGTCACCTCGGAGTTCCATGTCCATATACAGTAGAGGAACAAGGTGGAAGGCTGAGTTCCTTTATAAGGTTATGGAATTCCGAAGTGACTTGAAATATCCTTATCACATATGCCCGGGGGTACTTTATCCCATATAATACATGGTCATGCCATCACATTTCCCACAAACTGTAGTGAATCCTAGTTGGTTTTAATGGGATACAGGAGTTAGCTTAGCCTGTAGCTTACAGACTCATGCCCCCATCACCCAGTGACTTTTACCCTACTTAGCTTGCTCTGTTTTAGAGCATTTATTTAATTAAATCTTTTAAGATGGCTGCTTTGTTTTGGCTTAGGCCCATGTTTTAGTTTGCGTTATCAGTGTCACCGCGCTAAGGAGTCAAGATCAAGCGACAAAGACAAACAAACTGCAGGTGTTCACTTTCAGTTCTTTCACCTTCATGCTTTCGAGGGAATTGTTTATATTAATTACTGTCCCAAGCACGCCTTGTTATCTATTATTTGGGAACAATCCTATGTTAGGGGTCCAAGTAGATCTGTATAAATACTCCTCACTTTAACAGATAGTCAGAGGGATTCTTATCAGATGCCATCGATGCTGCACGTCGCCTTGACGCGGACCAAGTCTTCAGTCTTCATGTTCCTACGAAGTCTGAGCTAGAGACCTAATTCCAAGGTAATGAGGGTTGGGGGCTCTTCTCATGGACATGGCATTAGCAGATTGAGGTTTAACATACCTATCTCTCTTCTAGGTTAGAGGTTAGGCCTATGATGCTAGGTTATTAGGACATATTACATACTTCATGTCATTTCATGATATTGCAAGATGGTGGGGGTTTTTGTATTAATGACTCTTGTCTTTACCATTCTGTTTTCTTGCATTGTTCATTATCCTAATCATTGCGGCCCAGGCAACTTATCGCAGATTGCAGTTTTACTAAAATAAAACCTATTGAAACATCTTCTTCATTGCCTGTGTGTGATTGAGACATGTTGTTATTGTGAGAAAGGGGTAATCTCTGTTTAACCACGACTCGCCCTGAGATGTCACACTCTTGAGTCCATGCGTAAACGCTGCCACAAATCACCTTTTACTGTTTGGGTTTTTGGTGAAGTGCTGCTTGTGAGCCGGAAGGGTTGGGATGACAGTTGTGTTTTGATTCGAGGATTGGCATAGTCGCCTACAAACATAAGTATTGTCATCCTTAAACGGGCAGTTTCGCCTAGAGCAAGAGTCCAACTACGACAAAACCACTTGAAACCTTTGTGTGTAGCTCCTTTATGTGAAAGAGCAACCATGTTTGCAAACATGAAGAATAAAAGTAAAACCTTTAGTGGAAAATTAAACACATCAAACACCTGTAAGATAATTATTGCAAACAGATATTAGAAACACTTCAAAGCATGAAGGTTTATTTTAAAAACAAAAGAGCTGCAGTAGCTCAGAATGTGTAGAAACATGCAGGAAGATTCTAGATTTTCTCTAAATACTGCCAAAAATAAACATATTCTCTCTGCTTGTCATTGTAAGCTAAAAAAAACTAGAGCAGAAGGTAGAAAAGCAACATTCAGTTTTCATTGCTAAACAGCTGCTTAAAATATGCTCTGTGACCTGACCTGCCTTTCACCTGGATGCTGGCAGCAGGCATTATGATGTCAGAACTCCACAATAATAGCTTATAATGGACAAGTTCTGAGTTCTTTACTTTATAATAGAGGACTGAGGGGGTCATTCTGACCCCGGCGGTCTGAGACCGCCGGAGCCAGGGTCGGCGGGAGCACCGCCGACAGGCCGGCGGTGCCCCGCAAGGCATTCTGACCGCGGCGGTTCGGCCGCGGTCAGATGCGGAAAACCGGCGGTCTCCCGCCGGTTTTCCGCTGCCCTTTAGAACCTTCATGGCGGCGGAGCGACACCCCCTACCGCCATCCTGTTCCTGGCGGGTCTCCCGCAGTAGGGGGTGCCGCGGGGCCCCTGGGGGCCCCACTATGTATTTCAGTGTCTGCTATGCAGACACTGAAATGCGCGACGGGTGCCACTGCACCCGTCGCACATACCCACTCCACCGGCTCCATTCGGAGCCGGCTTCCTCGTGGGGAGGGGTTTCCCGCTGGGCTGGCGGGCGGCCTTCTGGCGGTCGCCCGCCAGCCCAGCGGGAAAGCCTGAATGGCCTCCGCGGTCTTTCGACCGCGGAGCGGCCATATGGCGGTTCCCGCGAGGCGGGCGGCTACCGCCGCCCGCCTCAGTTAGAATCAGGGCCTGAGTGTGTCACAATTCGATGATTACAAATAAATTAGAGACATACAAATATACAGGAATTGCAGAATCCCATGCATTATAAAGACCTTAAGTTATTTCTTGTTTTATAATCCATCTACCTGAGGATGCTGCAAGAAGTCTTGATTTACGTTCTTTTGGACCTCCACTGCTTTTAGAAAACTATGCATCCACCTTATATGTGTGGAAACAATATTTACAGAAGCAAAGGAGTGGGGCATCCTCTTGTGATAGGAATGAGTAAGGTTGCTACGCTCAGTCTCCATGTGATTGTGTGTGCATTAAGAGGATTTTTCCTATGCCATTTTCTTTATGGTATTTCGGCCTTGAGAGAGCTGGTATAACACCTCTCATCTGTGAACCTTCTGCATCTGGACCTGTTTTAGTGCAAAAGAGGGAGGATGTCTCTTCCAAGGGTTATTTTGATTGCATAGCTTTTTGAGGCGTAAAGCTGTCTGTGTATATCTTGTGGTATGTGTGGTGCTTTAGAAAGAGTACATTGCACATAACTGTCAAGAAGGTTTTAGGATGAAAATTGTTAAAACATTCATCATTTTCTTCACAAGGGTGGAAGGACTGACAGGATGTTGGCGGGTATCAGTATATGAAAACTATGCATCCACCTTATATGTGTGGAAACAATATTTACAGAAGCAAAGAAGTGGGGCATCCTCTTGTCATAGGAATGAATAAGGTTGCTACTCTCAGTCTCCATGTGATTGTGTGTGCATTAAGAGGATTTGTCCTATGCAATTTTCTTTATTGTATTTCGGCCTTGAGAGAGCTGGTATAACACCTCTCATCTGTGAACCTTCTGTATCTGGACCTGTTTTAGTGCAAAAGAGGGAGGATTTCTCTTCCAGGGTTATTTTGATCGCATAGCTTTTGAGGCGTAAAGGCTGTCTGTGTATGTCTTGTGGTCTTTGTGGTGCTTTAGAAAGAGTACATTGCACATAACTGTCAAGAAGGTTTTAGGATGAAAATTGGTAAAACATTCATCATTTTCTTCACAAGGGTGTAAGGACTGACAGGATGTTGGCAGGTATCAGTATATGGTCAAAACTGAGTATAGTAACCTGATTGCCTTTGTATAGTTTTATCCCAGCTGAGTATATCAAGTTTGCAGCATTCGCGTGTGGGACCTTTGACCAATTGGCTAAAGCTGCATAGAGATGTAGGAGCAGGGACTAGGGGAGCTAGTGGTGTACAGCAGCTTTAGGAGGGAGGGGGCAGATGGGAAGCACACACACACTCATTCTTTTACAAACACACACACGCATGCACGCACATCCATTAACAACACTCATAACATTCAAACATGCACACATGCACCAAACATTCATTTTAAAGGTCACACACACACACACACACACACTTACCTTCAGTTCGGAGGTCCCAGGAGGGTTGGGACTGCTGCTTTCCCTCATTGGCTAACGTTAGGTCAGCCAACGAGGGAAGGCAGCAGTCCCAGCCTCGTCTCAGAGTTGGATGGGGTCAGTGAGACTGTTGACCCCACCCCACTCTGTGACAAGATGTCACTGATTGGCACTTGCCCTGGGCGCTTCAGGGCTTAAACCTGAAGCGCCCAGGTCGAAGTCAATGGGTGATGCTTCCCTAGTCACTGAGGGGAAGGGTCTCGAGGCACCTTGGTTGAGTCGAGGAAGTCATGCCTATAGGAGCTGTGACCTCTTCAGCCCAGCAAAGTTCAGCTCAGGCAGCCAGGAGTCTGCATGTCTGCTCCTGGCTGCCTGACCTGAACATCAAGAGTGTCTGTCAGGCTGACCTTTGTTCAGCCTGACAGGCACTCTTCAAGAGGTGCAAAAGGTGGTGGGGTGTGGCCCCTCTGCCCTAAAGGACGGGCCACTCCTGAGGGGAGCCCAGGTGATCACCAGAAACACAGACAGATCTTATTGCACTCATTTTGTTCACTTAAATAGTTTTTGTTTTGCATAATTTCCGTGTATTGGATGCTATATTACAACGTTGTGGCTGATCATTACATAATTCCTCAGTTTCACTTTATCTCTGCTTGGGGGGTTTGCCTCATTTTCTATAAAAGAACCTCTTTAACCTTCAAGGACACATAACAACTCAGATTGCATTATTTTAACCTATACCAGTTAAATATTCTCAATTCTTTCTCAGCAGTGATGCATTATTTTTTGGGCTGAGGATTTTCATCTTTTCAGGTTAATACTTAAAACATTTTGGACACAGTACCGCACTGTGAACATGAGTGCTTGAAAACGGCAGTTTTCTGGCTCAGAAGTGTGAATATTGCATTTTAATTAGATGATGCATTTTTTTGCACTGGACTAAACTCTGGGAACTATCTTTGAGTGTCATAAGTCGGTGTAGGGACTGAGTTCTCATTAGGGATGCTTGCAGTCAACCATTTTTCCACAAGAATAACACAGGTGAATGTTGAAGGAAGCCTGCAGAACGTGCAGCATCATGTTAATGTTTGCTAGCACCCCATCCCCAAATCCTCGAAGGCAGCAAATGTGTGCCTGTGTCTCCAACACTACAAGCAACCACCAGGGCTGCACTGAAGTAGAACTTCCTTTTCTTGACATTTGTTATTAGGTCTGGTCAGATACAGTTTCTGCTGTTTCGTATGCCTCATGTGATAAAAACACTCCTGAAATTAAAAACACTTCCACAGGTGCATACATAGACGGCCTTTGGCTTAGCACTCTTCATTCATTGGTCTGCTCAGCAGTCAGTCACCTTTTGTTTCCGTTCACCAACACATACAACGTAGGTATTGGGTCAGCCTATTTCAGCTACTGCGTCTCTTGCACTGTGAGTGATGGTATTTTTCTGAGTTCATTGAGCACATTTTTGTGTGCCAAGATCAATTTTGTATCGGAATACTATCTTACCATGTGAGAAATTTACTAAAATGTGACTCAACACAGTACAGCAACCAACGTTGTGGTACTGTGTTGAGTCAAAGTGAGAATGAAAACTTCACCATATCCACAAAGTAATGGCACTGTTGTTCTCTTACCCTGCACTGGTGTACTTTAGGCTGTAGTACACCAATGCCCACACCCTTACACTTCAATGCTAGAGCGTGTGCACTCTGTCAAGCATAAGTTATGTACTGGAAAGGGACCATTCTGTACAGAAACTATGCATTGTTACTTTTCCCACTTTGTGTGTGTGCTCTACAATGCAGCACACATGCAAAGTTTCAAAAGTATGAAGACATTAAATAATTTATCCTTTGTTGTGTGTGCCTCAAAGAGGCTTATGGTTTTAGCACAAATTCCCATCTACAGTTGTTAATTGATATAGATTTGCATCAAAACACATGAGTGGTTGAATAGGAATACCTGTAGCACCCAAGGACTGCCCTCTCGATGCTCATTACAGCATATAGTGACTCTTTGCATTACCTTGGCCAACATTCCAATGCAAATCCTGTTTTCATTTAGAAATAAAATACCACCACAAATTAGCACAGAATTTATCTACAAAACTAGCACAAACCCCTTGAAAAGGATTACTTAAGGCTTGATTACAGGGCCATGTAGGCGGTCTAACTAGTTACACAGGCAGGACCGCCAACCAAAAAAGGCACACCAGCAGTGACACTTAGGCCCTGAACTAGGTGGTCCGACCTCCAGACCTGACAGCACACTGACCCTTATTAGAAGCCCATAGACCCACTGGTGGGCACCCATGGCGTTCAGCCAATGGCAGTCTGAACTACGGCAGTTCGCTGTCACCAAAGTAATACACAATGGCACATTGGATGGATTTGAAAACAACACAGCTGGCACACATTGCCACACAGGACAAACCAGCAAAGGCCACTATAGAACACATCCTTTAAACACCACAATACTCTGCACTTTCATAGCAAGATCCAGCACTGCATTTTCATAGCAAGACCCAGCAAGACAGAGCAACTTTTTTCCACACTGCGCAGACACTAGGCACCATATTTTTTCCACCATCCCATACAACACCATGCACACGCTTTTGTCCAGTTACACCCTTTTGCACTACCCCTCTTTAGTAAGTCATTGTCACTCTTCTATATTTATTATTTTTTTCCCACCAAGTCATGTTCCAATAATCCCCATTTCACAGAAGAAGTTAAGAGTCATGGTGGATGAAATCATAAGAGTAGAGCCACAATTGTTCAGAACACCAGTCCAGCACACTCCTCTCAGTAGGAAAATATCAATGTGGGACAGGATATTTGACAGAGTAAATGCTGTAGGCACCACCCTGCGCACAAGAGAGGACATCAGGAAAAGGTGGAACAACCTCAGAGCAAAGGTCCGATCCCTAATCTCCAGGCACCAGCTGCAGGCTAAGAAGACTGGCAGTGGCCCTCCCACTCCCCCAATAAAACTCTATCTCTGGGAGGAGAAGGTCTAGGCCATCCTGCAACCTAAGGGCCTGCCATGAATACCTGGGGGAGTAGAGTCTGGGAAGTCACAACAATAATATCACCAAAATGCCATGTCATGCATGCTCACTGCTCACCTTTTCACCAGTGTCCACCAGTACAAAGACCCCTGTCTGGCAACTCACAATTGAAGTGTACGCACCTGGGGGGATAACATTTGTGTACAATATGTGTAGTACAGGGACTGACATGACTTCACCTCCCAGCAGGCACTGCTACTGTTACTCAAGCCACCAGCCCAGTGTTTTCTTCTCTAAATACCCTTGTTTTAAACTCCCAATTGAAATGTACCCTTGTGGGAGGATAACATTTGTCAAGTGTGTGTAGTACAGAGACTGACATGACTACACCTCCCAGTGGGTACTGTTACTCTTAGTCAAACCACCAGCACAGTGTTTCCTTCTCTAAATACCCTTGTTTGTTAACTCCTAATTGTAGTGTACTCACCTGGGAGGATAACATAAGAATAGTGTGTTTAGGACAGGGACTGACATGACTGCTAAGGCCATGAGACACTGTTACTGTTACTCCACTCAGCCAGCCCTGTGTCATCTTCTCCAAATACCCTTGTTTGTGAATTGTAGTGAACTCACTTGGGAGGATAACCTATGAATAGTGTGTGTAGTACAAGGACTGACATAACTACAACTTCTAGTAGGCACTGCTACTGTTACTCAAACCACCAGCACAGTGTTTCCTTTTCTAAATACCCTTGTTTGGTAACTCCCAATTGTAGTGTACTCACCTGGGAGAATAACATATGAATAGTGTGTTTACTATAGGGACTGACATGACTGCTAGGGCCAGGAGGCACTGTTACTCCACTCAGCCAGCCCTGTGTCCTCTTCTCCAAATACTCTTATTAGTTAACTCCCAATTTTAGTGTATTCACCTGGGAGGATAACATATGAATAGTGTGTGTAGTACAGGGACTGACAGGACTGGTAATGCCAGGAGGCGCTTTAAGTGTCACTCCACTCAGCCAGCTCTGCATCCTCTTCTCCAAATACCCTTGTTTGTTAACTCCCAATTGAAGTGTACTCACTTGGGAGGATAACATTGGCATAGTGTGTGTATTGGAGAGAGTGACATGACTGTAACTCACAACAGGCACTGTATCTGTAACTCCAAACAGCAGCACAGTGTTCTCTCGTCCAAAGACCACTGTTTGTCGATTCCCAAATGAAGTTCATTTACCTGGGGGGAAAACAATTGTAAAGTATTGGTAAGTAGTGAGAGTGACAGGACGGCAACTCACAGGAGGCACTGTTTAAGTGACTCCAAACACCAGAACAGTGTTCTCTTCTCCACAGACCCCTGTGACTTAACGCGTTATTGATGTGTACTCACCTGGGAGGAAACCAATTGTATAGTGAGTGTAGTACATGGAGTTACTTGACTTCAACTCACAGGAGGATCTCTCACTGTCTCTCCAACCACCAGTCTGGTGTTCAATTCTCCAAAAAGAATGTTTTAGAACTCACAGTGAAGTGTATTCACATGTGCGGATGATATTTCCCAAGTGTATGAAGTAGAGGTAGTGACAGGACTGCCGAGGCCAGGAGCTCTGTCTCTCAAACTCCAAACACAAGCCCAGTGTTTACTTGTCCAAATACCCCTATTTGTTAACTCTCAGTGTAAGTGTACTCACCTACGAGGACAACATTTGTATACTGTGTGTAGTACAGAGAGTAATATGACGGCAACTCCCAGGAGGGCCTGTTCCTGTGACTCCAGTCAACAGCCCAGTGTGCACTTGCCCCAATTCCTCTGTTAGTGAACTCTCAAATGAGGTGCACTCACCTGGGAGAATACCAACTTTGAAAGTTTTGGGAAATAGAAGGAGTGACCTGACTGCAAAGCCCAATAGGTCCTGTGTCTCTGACTCTAATCACCAGACCAGTGTGTACTTGCCACAATGCATCTGTGAGTGAACCCTCAAATGAAGAAAACTCGCCTGGTAGGATACCAATTTTCAAGTGTTGGGAAGTAGAGGGAGTGACCTGACCACAAAGTCCAGAAGGCCTGGTTTCTCCAATCACCAGCCCACAGTGCACTTGCCACAATGCATCTGTTAGTGAACTCTTAAATGAAGTTCACTCACCTGGGAGGATACCAATTGTCAAGTGTTGGGAAGTAGTGAGAATGACCTGACTGCAACTTCCAGGAGACACTGTTTAAGTGACTCCAAACACTGTAACAGTGGTCACTTGTCCAGAAATCCTTGCCTGCTGTCTCTTAATTGAAGTTCACTCACCTGGGAGGGATCAAGATACAGATCATGCTCAACTCAGAGATATGTCTTGCTACCTAGCTCCATCTTGACATGCTGACCCAAGATGGAGATATTGAGCACAGGAAGGACATCTTAACCTGTGTGCAAAACAAGGATCCCAAAGGCCTCAAGATGCGTAGCAAGAATGGTATTGGCAGCAGACATATTCACACAGCACTGACCACATGATGACTCTAATCACATATACAACAAAGTCCTGAATCTGGCTGCATCACAATCACCTAGGCAGTGAAATGGTGAAAGCCACATCTTGCCTAGCCACTGTTTTGCCTGCACTGGTGGCATGATAAAATGTAATTCTCGGCCCATCCTTCCGAGCGTGAATGAACTGCACATTTCAACAGCTGCTTGACTTAAATGGAATTGGCATGCTTCACAAATGTCAGGTCAATACAACCACTACCATGGGTACCTGTAACAATAGAATACCCTGCAAATCAGCTATATTCAAGGTGTTTGCAAAATGTCACAGTAAACTTTTGAAAGTAGATGTCACAATACAACCGGTAACTTTGTCTGTTTCATATCAATAGGTCGACCTGCAACTGGGTACACAGGGGCCACCGAAGAGACTGCCCCTACCCACATGGATGGAGCCCTCAGTGAAGAAGACACTCCTGCATGTCTGGACATGGAGGACGGTTCCGGGCCTTCTGAACAACCTGGTAAGACCCCAAGAGTGAGTCTCATTGTGACCACATAAACACCTCCTAGCCAGATTTCCTCAACATCACAGGCAGCAATTCGCCCCCCAATATGTGTGCTTAGGATAGTCTCTGCCATCTTGTGCCCTCAGTCCACGATCCTAAGAGGCAGTACACAAACTTGGACAATGATGGTCCTGGAACCAGTGGGAGGGGGCACCCTGTGGCCAGGACACAGACCCTTGGGGGTGGGGTACGTGGGAGGGATGCTGTGGGCCAGTGGGGTGACGCCACTGGGGATATTCCTGGCCAGGGCACCATCAGCGGTCTTGGGGGTCTATCAGGAGTCCCAAGGCATGATGGGCCAGGTACTTGCAGATCTCCGGGAGATCAAGCAGCTGCAGAGGCACATCTATAGGGGCATGCGTGAGCAGCAGGAGGCCCACAACACTAACATGGCCTCCCTAACAAGGGTGTTGAGGGGCATCAACAGTACCCCGATCAGGGATCGTCAACAACAATGTACCTCTTCTTTTGGTGCAGCAACACCAGGCCCGTCATCTGTGCCAGCCACTGGAAGGGAGGCCCTCTAAGGGGAAGAACCCACCCCAGACACCCCTGCCTCTGTGCAGAAGATCCCCTCACCCACACACCCACCGGGTACGTCCAGCAAAAGCTACAGGAGGTTAGCAAGACACCCACAATGCCAGCAAGTGACCTTTTCTTAAAGCATTTGTGTGCCACATATTCACTCTGTTGACTGTTGTTCAACCACCTTCGATTTCCAATGGGAGGAGTACACTAGACTAAGGACGTACAATGGTGTGGCATCTACTCCAATGATTTCATCCCCCATGACTGAATCCAAAACCAAAAATGGTGCAAGGGAGAGAGGAGGGGTCAAAAAATGGGGCAAAGCTTGCTATCCCCCATTTTTTAAAGCCTGGTCAGGGCAGGAGTTAGGGGATCTGTGGGCCTATTTCCATGATGGAACACCATGGAATATGCCCACAGGTGCCCTCCCCAGACCCCAGGGGCACCCCCACCCACACCAGAGAGACTGCGGAGGATGGGGACCCCATCCCAGGTAAGTAGAGGAAAGATTGCATTTTATTTTTGAAAGTGCCATAGGGGGCCCTGAAATGTGCTCCCATACATGGCACAGGGTGCAATGGCCATGCCCAGGGGACCCTTGTCCTCTGTGCTGGCCATTGGGGTGGTGGGCATGACTCCTGCCTTTTCTAAGGCAGGAGTCATGTGGCATGGTAGGTTTAGCACCATAAAATGACGCTAATCTGATTAGAGTCATTCTTTTTTTACTCTAACCTACCTAAACTAAATTTTTGGTGCTAAACCCCCTTCTTCTATACCACTAGCCCCACCAGACTAAAGTCATTTTTTTTACTCTAGCCTACCCTTTGCACCGGCATGCACCATTCCATAAATATGGTTCCCGGCTGGTGCACAGAAATGATGCAAGCTGGTGCTAAACATTTTGGTGCAAAACTGAGTTTGCGCCACTTTTGCCTCAACAAATTACATTAATGCGGTGCAAAAAAAGTATAAATCAGGGCCTTGGTGCTAGACGGGTCTAAATATAAATATGGAGTTAGTTTCGCACCGAATCAGAGTAAGAAAAATGACGCTAATTCGGTGCAAATAGAGTATAAATATGCCCCAGAGTATAAATATGCCCCTAAATATGGTGTTAAGGCCATAGAGTCATTTTTTGCACGAGAACACCTACCTTGCATCTCATTAAGGCAAGGTAGGTTTCCACTTCCAAAAAATGACTTTAACTCCATAAATTTGGCGCTAGACGGGTCTAGCACCAAAGTATAAATATGGAGTTCAGTGCAAACAGAGTATAAATATGCCCCTTAGCATCAAAAAATGACTCTAATCTGTTTAGGGTCATTTTTTTTTTACTCTAACCTGCCTAACGTTATTTATTTTTTACGCTAGCCTACCCTTTTCACCGGCTTGCACCATTCCATAAATATGGTGCCCAGCTGGTGCTAAAAAATGGTGCAAGCCGGTGCAAAACTTTTTGGTGCAAAACTGCGTTAATGCAGTTTTACACCAAAAAGTATAAATAAGGCCCTAACTTTTACCTTGTGCCCCCAGCCACACCGACATGATGAGCAGTACTTTCTGAGTATCGCACTGGTAGCGGCTTAGGGATGTGGGGGGGGGGTCAAACTTTCTAAATATTCTCACAACACAGTGCAGGAAAACTGCAGCACTGCTTTGTGTAAAGGGAGGAAGAGTAAAACAATGCCATATCTTCAAAGACATAAAACTGTTTCTTTCTACCCTGAGCTGGTGCACTTTAGGTTGCAAGTATTACACACATCATTGTACCTTAGTGCAAGAGTGGGTGCGTGACTCTAAGCATACGTTCGGTACTGGAAGGATACCCTTCCCATTACTAGATAGTTTTAAAGTTTTCCAAGTTTGTATGTGTGCTATACAGTTCAGAACACATGCTAATTTTGAACACTTTTAAGAAGTGACAACTTTACCCCATTGGTATGCCTGTCGAGCATGTGTACATTTATTGTTCTATGCCCTGTCTACATTTCTTAGTAGATAGGGATATGCATCAGTCACATGGGTGGTTGTATGGGTATGCCATTGTACCACATGTGTACGCCGTTTTAAAGCAAAGTAGTGTAAAGTTGTGTATAGCAATACTTTGTGTTACTTCACGGCTACTCTCCATTGCAAAAGAAGTTTTGGAATGGAAAGTAAATCGCAACTCTACAGTTTGTGGTGCTTTGTGTCACTTTTGAGTCACAAACGCATTGCAAAGTGTCAATGAGCAGTGGTTTTTTAATAGTTTAAAGATTATACTTGTTCCATTCTGTCTACTCTTAAAAAAATGCAAAAAACGTCTAGGTTACATAGGTGTTTTACCTTTCAGGTTAGAGGAACCCGCAACATTGCTCAAACAGAACCACACTGTAGGAACAAATGTTTGAACACCAAGTCTATCTGGCTTGGAAGAAGGAGTATTGCATATTAAAAAGATGCTGAATGTTTTTGTACTGTAGAATACACTTGAAAATCTCCCAAATGGCCAGAAAATACGTCGAGGGGCTGAGAAGCTGAAAATACTGACCACATCAGTCAGATTGTGAAATCAACCATTTTACCACAAGAAAAACACAGGTGTAAGCTGGAAGAGGCCTCCAGAACGTTCAGCTATTTGTAAATGTGGGACTGTTTCTAATAATATTATCGGCAGCAAACCACTGCTGCACGAGTATCTGCTCAAAAAGAAAACAAGACACGTTTTCGGCTCCATGGTGGATGCCCACATTTAAATCTGCTATAAATTTGCATTTGCTTTTCTCAAGTGTCCTCAATAAAGGAACACTGCACACAACATGCAACAATAAGCGGAGCACTAATCAATACAGTTCAAATTCCTTAGGTCCAAAGCCAACAGCTATGGGGGATGGACATATAGATGCCCGATATAATTAGTTAGTACCAGTAATAACTTTTTTAATGCTTTTCTATGGGTGAGAAGTAACCATTTCAAGCATCCATCTATAGTGTTGTCTTATTTCCCATAGTTTGTGTATCTGTTGTGTCCTAGTATGCCCATTGAAGCAGGTGCCCGGTGGGAGATGATGGACTTACATTAATGCACTTGCGGTTTGGGGGAGAGAATGCTACTCCTTGATAAAGATCTGGCAGGGGTAGCTATGGATAGGGCTGCAGATCCATTTGCACCAGGGTCTAGAGAGTGATGGGCTCACTACTTTCCAGCTGTTGTGGTTTTGTACTACACAGTTAGGCTGTAAGAGAGCACATTTCCCTTGCTTGCATTAGGACCCCATCCCCGTCTTGGTTTGAAAAGTTTGCACAAAAGCAAGATTAACAGGCATTGGCAAAGCCAAAAGGACTGGCCTTTTGTGCTGGTGCAATGTGTGTTGTTTTACAAGGGTACACCAATCAAGGCTAAAGAAACCAAAAACATAACCACTACACTCTTAAACTACAAATTAGAAATTCAAATAAAAAAACACTGATGCTACTAGCTACTAGTGACATTTTAAATAACCAGTCTTTCAGATGTGTCATGTTTGTTTTATGGGAAACATCATTTACACAGTCATTACCCTGTATATGCCTTTACCATGCATGTCACTACCACACACATGCCTTCACCATGAATGCTTTCACCACACATGGCTTTGCCATGCATTATTGGGTAAGTATATAGGTAACTAAATGTAAGTGTGGAGTGGTATATGTATAATTATGTTGTTTACAAGTGAGTATTAGTTGTCAATTAATGTATGTGATTTTAAACATTATTAAAAAACATTTTAATATAGGCAGTGTTAGAAATGGGGTTTCTGGGGACCTCAGCCAGGCAGAACCCACCAATCTAGTCAGAGTAAGGGAGCTACACACCAAAGACAACCCTTGCTCTTCCCCTTGGTAGCTTGGCCAGAGCAGTCAGGCTTATCTTCAGAGGCAACGTGTAAAGCATTTGCACAACAGACACACTCCAATGGCACAATAAATACACCACAAAAAGAGACTCTACACAATGATATACGAAAATATTAAATGTATTATACATAAACCATAGGCCAAAACATCATAAAGCAGTGGTTCCTTTGCCAATTAGGCAATTGTCAAACCATCATAGCTAGTGCAATATGATACAGACCTATAGGTTGCACACATCATCAATACATCTTAATGGGCATACTCTGCCGTCCCTGAAAGAGTATTCATTATTTTGACAGAATAAATGCAACACACATCTTCACATCAGGGCATAGGATGTAGTAGTTAGAAACGAATGTGGCAAAGCATCAAGAAAGCAAACATTACTGTGCATATGATTCAGCCCTTGAAATAGTACTCGTTATCCTGCCCAGTATAAGGCCCACAATGACATACGTCCATCTCAGAGCACAAAATGCAGCATGTAATGAATATGGCAAGGGAATCACCCAATACTGCCCACAACTGTAATCAACACATAGATATTGCACACCTATGTTTATACGATGTGTCATACAGTGAACTGTTCACTCAAATGTAGGGTACGGGGCCACCTGCCCACCTACAACATTGATAATGGTACTGAGGGGCTCAGCAGGGATGGATCCTCTGACAAGGATTCCCTCCATTCCCACCCAGGGAGCCGTGAATGCCCCCCCACAGGTTTGTCACAAGAGGAGGTTTGTCACCAGGTTCCCCGTGTGTAGAATATTGAAAGTCTACTGTGACTGCAACGGGCTCTCTCACCAGGGGAAATATGGCAATCTTAGGTGCGCCTCCTGGCTCTAGGACCTTGCCTGACACAAAGCCCAACACTCCACCACACCGGGAGTGCCCGTAGCTAGCTGCTCTATTAAGTACATCATCTAGGGCAGCAGGGAAGCATCCTGCTGTGCCGGCCACAAGTCAGCCTCACTGCCACTACCGTCATGCCCTCTACCTGTTTAACAGAAGGGGAGTTGTGATGCTACAAAACTCCCAGGGGTAGGCAGGGTTGCTGCACAGCATTCACGCCTTCACCAAGGTGCTCCTCTCTGGGATCGTCACTTGCTGCCGCTGAATCTCTCACTGGAGAGGCAGTACAGGTGAAATGATGGGTACCCTCCAGATCCTGGAGCCCGCAGGGAAAAGCATGTCATGTACTACTGGTACGGCTCAGCTTGAGGTGGTGGTCTTCCTAGGCAAAACAGGTTCCCTCCCACACAGAGAAACACAGGGCCTTATGCAGCACTGACCACGCACAAGTCTTAGGCGACTTGACCCTGGTCCCATGGCAAGTTCAGAGCTGTCACTGGAATCCTTCCAAATACCCCAGAAGCAGTGAGGGAAAGCCACCAACACCTTGAGAACACAGGCGTGCACAAGTCACAAGCAGGCAGGCAGCAGACCAGCACACTGGGTCGAGCAAATTGGCAAAGTCCCTTGCAACCAAGCAGATCAGCACAACACAGCAGAAAAGTCCAAGTGGTGATCTTTTCTGGCAGCACAGCGATCCTTTGGGGTAGCAAGTAGAGCTAGCAGCGTCTAGTTACAAGTGCCATGCAGTGTCTAAAATAATGGGATCAAAGCCCTCGTACTTATTCCCAAAATGTATTTGATCCAGGGAAAAATTCATAAGAACTTTAGAAGTGCTCATAAACCCCTTTCAACCACATCCCTGGATCCAGACATCAGTAGGGGGTAAATAAGCTGTTTGTGTGAGGGCAGGATACAGCCTATGCAACTATAAGTGCTCCCAGCCCAGGAAGACCATTCAGTATGCAGATGTCATCATGTCACACTTCCACCCTCCCTGTGTGATGGCTGTCTGGAAAGTATGCACAAAGCCCAGCTGTCACTTTACCTTAGACTTGATTGGAGTCCGGATGCAAAGCACAAGAGTTATAAGCGTAGTGAAATGCCCACTTTCTAAAAGTGGCATTTCTACAATAGTAATGAAAAATCCACCTACACCAATAAACAGGATTTCTCACTACCATTCCAAACATGCCAAACATGCCCATGCTACTCCTCACAGATCCAAAACTACGACTTAAGTATCTTTAAGGGCCTTGCAGCAGTGAGAAACCATATAGGTTGTTTGTCACTACTAGGACACGTAATACATACAAATATATGTCCTATCTTTTGGATAAACGGCACCCTGCCCATAGGGCTATCTAGGGTCTACCTTAGGGATGGCTTAGGTGTAGTAAAAATGGAGTTTATGCCTTGGCAAGTAGTTTAACTAGCCAAGTCAATGTGGCAGTAAACTGTGCATGCAGGCCTCGGGCACCCTACGCACTACAACATTGCCGCCAGCTCTATGATGTGCTGGTGTCAATGTTGTAGGCCGTTTCCCGCTGGGTCAGCGGGCACAAACACCGTTTCCACCCACTGACCCAGCGGGAAACTCTTAATGGGACCTGTGGGAAGGCAACCGCACTGGCGGCAGCCTGACAGTTGGGACTTCGGCAGACAGCCTTTTCTGTCCACTGAAGTCATAATCGACCCTTATGTGTAACATTTTAAAAAAAACAAAACAACAAAAAAAATTGTTTTAAAAATGTGAAATATATTTTTTAAAAATGTATTAACAAAGACAAATTAGGAAACATAGTTTTATTTAAAATATTTATTAAAACAAATTGCAAAAGTCTGAAAACATTTTTAAATAGTAATGAATGTAATTTATTTTGAAAAAATATGACATTTTTACAAAGACCATAACATATATATATATATATATATATATATTTTATTTTTATAATTTCCCATGGTTTTTCATAGATTTCAGTGGGAGATATTGTTATTTTTTCATTTTACTTTCTGGCTTGGCATAGACCATTCTGTGTCTGTTTCTACGGTCGGTAGAGCATAGTGATCAAGTTCAGATGCAAGAAAGAGCTCTGGTCAGTTGGGAAACATGTACTTTGCCTATTTAAACATATTGGTGGGTAAGTTTATTGTAAGGAGAGATGGTGTTAGGTAGATAGAAGGCGTATAGTAAAGACTGCTTGAACCACTTTTACATTCCCATGCAGGTTGTGCTTGAATGCACACATCGGGACGGTTGTTATTTTTTTCAATGTAGATTTTAAAAATTAATGGAAAGAACCTTTTTAAACCTATTTGTAATAAAAGCAACATTTTTGTTTTTTTATTGCATTGGGGTTTGTAATGGTTTTACGACTTAAGGATAAAGAGACCACAGTTTTGCTGGAAAAAAATTGGATTAATGGATGGATTGCAAATACATTTTTTGGGAAAATAATTTCTTTTTTTATTGGATGGAACTTATGCTTACCCTTCACGGGAATTCGATTTTTAGAAACTTCATTTTTTATTTGTATGGTGTCCCATAAAACCTAAATTTTGGAGATGTGTTTTTTAGTGACTGTAGGCCTTTTTGGTGGTTTTGCTTTTTACTGAATTGATTAAAGGATTGCCCATGTCTCTTGGTGACAGGCATGAAGAAACATCACAAAGATATGAAGAAAGAAGACAATTACAGGTAGGAACACAAAATGTTCTTATATTTGTTAAAATATTTTTAAAAATGCTAATTGAATTTGGGAATATTTTTAAAACAGGCAAGTATAAGTAACTGTTAGTATTGTAGAATGCATGTCTATGTAATCTGAAGCACCCATCAATGGAAATGGTTGGATTTTAGCCAATAGTCTCTCAGATATTTATTTGCTTTTTTCGCTAGCATGAGGATTTAGACTACCTGACAATGACTGCACCATTCTCATATCCTTGAAATCTTGTTTCTTTTTCAAAATTGATTCATAGATAGAACTGTTGAAGGAACTATGCCACCCCTGTATGGCATTGTTTTTTTTTGCACCTCCCTCTAAGCAGGTGTAGTAACAATTCCCCCAGTCAAGTGGTCACCTTCGCTTCCTGCTTTAACCCCACCTGCTTAGATGGCTGATCCAAGTATCTTTGAAATAATTTAGTAGTGGAGCCATTTTGTCCTTGTTTCCTGTAAAGTATTCCTATTGAATAACTGATGTGTAGAACTTATCCATACACTCAGGAGGCACAGAACCCTGAAGCTGTTAGTTTTTTTTAATTCATACTGCAATTCAGTGTTTGACATGTAATCCTCAGCTAAAGATCTTTTCTGAATTTTTTGCAAATATACCTGGGAAAAGTGAAAACACATCCTTGAATGTGTACGTAAGGGTAAAGTTTAGTAATAGTATTAATCATTTGTAATTTGAAATCAATTATTATTTTCCTAGGAGTTTTGTTCACAGTTTTGGATTTTCTGGCTGATAGAAATTCAGTGTAAATTAAGGATTGCTTGTCAGGGAGTAAACTGTATACTACTGTACTGGGACAGTGGTATTCTTAATTTTGTCATAAATAGTGTAAATTTGGGTGAATGGATAGGGTGTAGACTTAAAAGTACCACCCATCATCCAAATTTCAGTGTTCTCCAGGATTACTGAGTTATGCATTGTACTGAAAATTAGTATGAGATTAAGGGGGTTCTCATTTCCTTACAGTAGGAAAGGTTTGTTTAGTAAAAGTAGGTGTTAGTTCAGGGTGAATGTTAATAACTGAGTAGGGTTGGGGTGTTATTATTTGAGGAGTACTTGCCTGTTTTTGCCTCTGAGCCATTCTCCTTTTATTGGATATTGTGGAAATACTTTTATCAACATGTATGGAGACGTTTTGGGCTACCTCCCTTAAAACTGAGCCACAAGGTTAATTGGAGGTGGCTGCCAGTGTTGTGATGTGTTGAATGGATTCTCACACTTCAGTCTCTATTGCAGAGGCAGGGTGGTTATGCTCCGTGGTCCTTTCCACAGTGTCACCCGGAGTAACCGCTCTGCCTTTGCAATGGGATAGAAAATACTCAATACACCTCCAATGACTCCTGGGCTTTCCTTACAATAAATGCAGCCACCAAATAATGACTCTAATGTTATACAAGTGTTCTTCATGATTTGGAACCAAAGAGGTATTGTTAGTTTGTGTTCTCTGTTGTAGGAAAAAAACGGCTTTTCAACCTGTGGGAAAAAAGAGAAAGGTTTTTGTTTGTTAGGTAGAAAAAGTTGCCCAATTTGGAAGTATGATTTTTTTGTAACAAAAAATATATTACCTGTTTTTTTTCTTCTTGGGTTTGTATGGTGTTTCAAAAATCCAGAGGTATATTGTTGAGGTTATCTGGTTTGGTCACGTTAGTGGCTTCTTGAATTGTGGTGTAAAATTAGAAAGAAAACTGAAATATTTGCTGATTTATTTTTTTGTTTTGTTTTTAATTATTATGCTGTTACTTTTATTCACCCATATACTGCTGTATTTCCTCATATGTAGTCTGTGTTTTTTTCTGATTTTTTACCTTAATATTTTTTTTTCTCTTTATTTTACTGCCTGGAATGCTACAAAAAAGAAAGAGAGGTAAGTATTTGGGTTACTTGCAATAATAATCTTCTCCTCAAACAGTGTCCTGCACCTGCCATGAGCTAACCACCCACCAGAGCTAAAACAATAATTTTCTCCCACAGTCACCGTCCAGCACCTGTCCTGAGGTAAGCACCAAGCACAATTAGAATAGTAAATTTGCCCCAGTCACTGTCCACTGCCTGCCCTGAGGTAAGTACCCAGCAGAGTTAGAGTAGTAATTGTAACCTCAACCACTGTCTAGCACCTGACCTAAGGCAAGCACCAGATGGAGTTAGAATAGTTAATTTGCCTTTTAGCCACTATCCAGCATATGCCCTGAGTTAATTACCCGGCAGAGTTAATACAGTAATTTTGCTCCCCAGCCACTGCACTGCACTGAAGTAAGCATCTAGTGGATTTAGAATAGTAATGCTGTACCTGGCAGATTTAGACTAGTAAATTTGCACCCCAGCCTCTGTCCAGCACCTGCCCTGAGGTACGTACATGGTGGAGTTAGAACAGCAACTTTGTCCCCCAGTCACTGTCCAGCACCTTCAGTGAGGTAAGTATTTGTCCCAGGTAGAATATAAAATTTTATCCCCTGAGTCACTGTCCACCACCTCTCCTGAGTATGTCATAGGTCTATCTACATTATAATTTTTCTATCATTTTATTATTTTGTGCAGTTAAAAAAGGGTGAATGGTAACTTACAATATTCCAAAAAGCAGTATAGAAGTTGAAAATGATGGGTGAAGATAGCCATCAGATCACCTGATCAAAAGAAATCATTAAAGAAAATATATCTTTGTTGTGTTTTTATTGTTTGTGATGTTTTAGGTTGTGGTAAAGTAAGGTCATACTTACTTGTATAGCTGTTTTCAATGGAGTGCAGTGTTCTTGTGAGATCGGAATGCTGCATGTTTCATGTCACAAAACAGTTAACCGCTGATCACAAAACGGTGGACAGCTTCTTTTGTATGTTTTTATGGGCTATTCAAAAATGTACAAGATATGCATTGAAAACTGTTGTTTTCTGTTTTACATCGTGACTATGGGCCTCATTATGAGGTTGGCGCGCAGTCAGGTCCGCCACTCTTGTGGTGGTCCGACCGCCACATAAAGACTCTGGCAGTCAGACCACCAGGATTCCGCCAGCACTGCCGGGATCCATGATTCCAATGGCCTGGCGGTGGAGGAGATCGCAATCAGCCAGGGTTGTGCTGCATGCTGCGCTGCCTGTGGATTACGATCTCGTTTTCTGCCAGACTTTGAAAAGGCTAGTGGAGAACAGGTGCAGTGGGCCACAGGGGGGCCCCTGCACTGCCCATGTACCTGGCATGGGCAGTGCAGAGGTCCCTCTGCCTAGCACCATCGCAATGTTCATTGTCTGCTGGGCAGACAGTGAGCATTTTCGTGGGTGCTGGGGCATCCTGCGGGCTACAGCATTGCTGCCGGCTCAATTACGAGTAGGAGACAATGCTGTAGCATGTTACCCGCTAGGCCGGCAGGCGGAAACCAAGGTTTCCGCCAGCCTAGAGGGAAACTCCTAAGTCCGTTGGGGAGGTCATCTCTATGACTGCAGCCTTCCTGTCTGGAGTTTGGCAGATGGGATTTTCTGTCTGCCAAACTCAAAATGAGGGCCTACATGTATAATACTTTTTTGAGGAAAAATCATGTATTTTTGACCTTCTTCATACTATGCAACAGCCATCTTGGTTGGGGATAAAGGACTTTGCTTATGTTGAAATGAAAGGCAGCCAATTTGAAAAATATTTTTTTATCATGATTGTTTGTGCTTTCACTACATCTTCTGGCAAAAAAAAAGTGTGTGGTAAACATTGGCAGTGAGGTGGTATGCGTGGTAAGGGTATGCGTGGTAGTGATACTTATAATGTACCTCAATGTAAGTTTGTGGTAATGACATGCGTGGTAAAGACTTGCGTGATAGTGGTACATGCATAGTAAGGACTGCATGGTAAAAACATGCATGGTAAAGGCATGCATTATTCTGTCATACATACATTTTTTATTACACAATTTTTTGTAATCCTGAAGTGTGCTGGAAACAAAGGGCCTTATTACGAGTTGGGTGGATCCACCGCCACAACTCCAATACGGCAGTGGTGAGGCAGCTGTCAATCCGGCAGCCTCACCATCTCTGAATTACGATGTTTCCACGGGGCTGACCATCGGAAACCGTCATATTACACAGCACCCTCAGAATGCACACTGTCTGCCATAGTAGACAGTGTGCATTCTGAGGGTGCTGACACGAGGGCCCCTGCACTGCCCATACCATGGTCTTTGGCAGTGCAGGGGCCCCCTGTGGCCCCCAGAACTGCCTTTCCACCAGCCTTTTCATGGCAGGGACCCCACCATGAAAAGCCTGCTGGAAAGGGAAGTCCTGATCTGCATGGCAGTGCCAAACTCCGACCGCGGTGGCTGACCACAACTTCAACAGCTGCCAATATTTCGTGATCCCTGATCCCGGCAGAGGCAGCTGTCTCTTGGTAGTCTGACTTCCAGGATCATTACCGCAAGGAGAGGGGTGGTTCGACTGCCACCGCAAGTTTGGCAGTCTCAAGACCGCCAAACTTGTAATAAGGCCCAAAGATTTTAATGCAATCAAAACAAAATAAGACACTCTACTTGGTGATACACAAGTTATAAATAGTCACAGAAATCCGATTTCCATACATTATCATTTGTGTGTTATACAGTTTTATTAGTAAAAGTGTATGTCTGTGCAAAGTTAGTGGTCATTTGAATGGAAAATGTGGTGTCTGTAAATGACAATGGGCTACCACATGTTGCTTTAGTGACATTAAAACATCACACCTCCTCATGTACATCAAAGGTAGGTGAAGGTTTGCCACTCCAAAACGTGGATCATGGTGCTAGAAAACCTGGGAACCACTGATCGATGAGGGGGCTCCTGGAAAAGGTATGTCAAAAATATTGAAGCATTGAAAAATGAATACATACAAGTAGGTGTCTGGAAAAACTTTCAGAAGAAAGTAGTATCTCTGTGCCCTGCTAAGATCATTAGGACAAAACAACAAGAAGGACGCCATGAACTCTGTATCAGATGACATTTTCAATTGACTGGGAGGTTGCGAAATAAAATATTGTATACCGGATAGACATGAAAATCTAAAAATAAGCACTCTGCAAAAGAGTTCTTTAGAAAGGTAGGTTGAGTTATGAATTCCTTCAGAGACGAAGTACATTTTCCCCACATTTATTTTTTATTTATATATGACAGCTTTACACCGTTGTACGCCTCTTTATTTGAGGTGGAGTACTTTCTCCTCTATTTGTTTCCGTCTCGCTGAACTTTTAGTTTACGTTTTTGTGGATCACTTGAAATTAAGGATCAATTCTGCTTTGTGTGTGTCCAATTTTTTCCCAAGAGTGGCAAACTTTCATCCGGGACAGCAGAAAATGAGGAGTTGAAATGATGAAGCACCTTATTTGGGTGGAATCTTTGGGTGGTGCACCTCAGTGCACCCATAGATGTATTAATTCTTCAGAAACTGGTGTGGAAAGTTGCCTTTGCTAGTCATCGATGAGGGCTTACAGATAACAGTGAGTTTTGATAATATGTGAAATTCAATTCCAAAGTGGTCAGACAAGATTATAGAGTAGAGCTGTGCAGAGTAATGAGCGAAGGCAAACATGACATTCAGCCTATGCCTTGCAGTGTGAGTGAAATCCTGGGTTAGTAATTTCAAATTTAGAATGCCTACGTTATTTGTAAAATTTGTTGGGTTGTTTAGGAAGGGCCATATTTTGTCTAGCACTTGATTTAGTTTAGCAATAGTTAATGTGCACAGTTCTTCATAGTAGGACATGAGAGTGGACCCATGAAAGTCAGGTGACTAGTAAATCACTATGAAATTCAGGTTAGCATATTTAAATGAAATGCCAATAATAGGAGTTTCTAGGTTAGGAGTCAGTTGTTGAGAAAGTGTTATGATCTTCAATGAGTCATCACTATAACCACTACACCCACCCCCAATTCTGTGATCCTAAGAATATGCTATTAAGCATTGGTCAATAGTTAGCAGTGACTGCTTGATCCAGATTCTGCTTGATGAGCAGTCTGATGTAAGCTGTCTTGAAGATGGAGGGTTAGGTGTCTGATGTTAGAGAGATGTGAAAGCTAAATTTGACATTTCAGGCCCAATTTACAAAGGTACATACACATATGTAGATTTACTCTCGTGTATTTTTTCTATTACATCGTTACATTTTTGCTATTCACCATTACTGATCACTTTTTCTATTTTCCCTTTCTGAGTTTAGATTTATGCAGAACTGTAGACTTTCGTGTTTCCGCAGTCAGGAGAAGCCTTCGACAACCGGATGTAAGAGTATAAAGTTACTCCTATCTTTTCAGACATAGGGCGATATCTCTGCTACCAAGGCAATTCCAATTGGAAAAGTATATGAAAAAAATATTGAAGCCTAATAATCATTAAAATGATAATGACACTATTATATTATAAATTATATATGCCAAATACATCAAAGTATTCATTAGGAACCTAGAAATATTTAAAAAAGAGTGTTGCAGCATTTTAGTAATAAATTAATTGGTTAACGTTTATTTTGAATTTATACATTTTATCTCCTGAACAATAATTTCACAAAAACCTCCTTACAATTGCTTACACCCTCTCATTTCCCATTTCCCCATTTCCTATCCGTTGCCCTCTTCTCTCCCTTATTTACTACTGAATCGTAGGTTTGCATGTGCGAAATATCTGCCACTGATGCAGAGAAGGCGGAGGCAGAGGTCTCTGACCGTAGATTTATGAATTGTTTTTTTTATATGTGAGTAGAACTACTTAAGTACTTAAAGTTCTGCAAAATGCACTTTGTAAATTGGGCCCTTAATTTGGTAATGCATGCATGTCACGTTGTTTTAGCTCTCAGCAATTATTGCTTGGTAAAAAAAAAAAAAAACATCTGTTGATTCCTGTGGGATGGGGTCTAGTTCTCCTTACAAAACATGTTGTTTATGTTTGTTATATGACAGACGTACATGTACACGTTTTGTTAATTTTATGGCAGTGCCAAATTCTCCGATCTCGAAATAGAACAAGTTGTATTCAAGGGGCAAACCATTCTAAATTCAATGGATTGATTGTCGACTCATTTGGAACTTCTTCAGTTGTATGTATTTGATACCTGACAATACGGAGACATCATAGTTCCCTAGACTGTCCCAATGCATGATTTTCCTTCCCATGAATAAATCTCTTATTATATTCTACCCTACATTTTTCAGTAAAAAAATAAGTGCCTGATTTAAAGTTTGCGGACTGATAGTGTCCGTCATCACACCTGTACTCCACCAAACCAATTTAGAGATGACTGTTGGTTAGTTTCAAAGTACTAATACTTGGGGTATGTCCGCCATCGGGTTTGAAAGCTGCATACCAAACTATTGACACTTTTTTCCAAAAACTAAATTCAAACATGGGAGTTTCTTTTTGAAAAAAAAACATAATGACCCCCACATCCTGGGAGCTTTCTCCCAGGATGTAAACGTCATTATTTCGTTTTTTCTCCTTCCTAACCACCAGGCTTTTCCTAGAGTTGGCAGACAGAGAAAAATGAAATTCTCTTTACACTCTTAGTAAGCTGTATGGTGTAATCTCCTTCTTCCTACCGCCCCTACTCCTTCAGAGACATAACTCTGTCCACGTGGCCCAAGGGGGCTATGTCAATGGAATATTAGAGGTTTGCCAGTCTCTAAATGAGGCATCCAGACACAGGGTTTGGTGGGCAGGCTACTATGTTGCATTTCGCACCAGAGTATCCTATTAGCCAAACTCTAAATTGGACTCTAAGTCAATTCTTTGAAACTTTCAGCTGCCTTGCCTCAAATAGGTGCAAATTGGGAAATGTTTTGTTCTACTAATTTCTCAACAGATCATAATGCAGTCCTTAACGCGCTTAATATTAAACTTTTAACGTTTCTGATTTAACATGATAACCTTTAGAGAAATCATCCTATCCAAAATGATTTAATCATACTCTGATCATTCAATGCATTGTCACATTTTTGACACTCTAGCTAGGAAAACTGTATTTAAGATTGCAATCCCAGTAATAACAGTATATATATATATCATGCAACCTCTTATCCAGACACTTTTTCTTTAAGGAGAGTGCAAATTATTTGGAGAAAGACTTTAATCTGGTAGCGGCTCATGGGATGATAAAATAAATGTACCCTTTGGCATTTTCTGTGGTAATTAAGGACTGGTAATGAGGTTTACTGTCAAGGACCTATCAGGAACAAATAGCCACAACCTCTTGCAATAATTTAACAGCTTCTTTAGATGTCCAATTAATATCTAATTATCTACTCCCACCTAAACCTTACTGAACCAGGTACCTGATGCCCTGCCTCAATTCTTAAAGGAAGTCTTTTCAAATGTAGGGTAAATTAGTATACATTTCCTATTATTATTCAGTTTGGGAAGATAGATTTCCTCAAATCATCCTCAATGTCTTTACTGAAGGATGTACATCTTCTTAATACAATTCCCACACTAATCATTAAACACACTTAACATATCACAGCTTATAGCCCTCCCTCCCATTCTAAGGTTTAAGATTCAAGCAATTATGTTCCTCCACTAATGGTTCACGAACTAAAATGCCAGATGGTACCCACCTCTCTCATTACTCTTAAATGAGTAAATGGTACGGGACTCCTTCAGAAAAATGAACTGCCTTCTTTGTATGACAAGACTACAAAACTATTTATCACTGAGTTTTTACAAGATCACATTATTTGACTTACCCCAACAAAGTTGCACCTTCAGATGTCTAATCTGTGTTTTGAGATTGTTTGATTGAGTAGACAATATTTGCCTATTCTTCACTATATTTTCAACAAAACATATACCTATTCAGGATATTTATGCATCCCATTCTATAGGAGTAACTATTACCGGATTAGTCATAAAGAACTTAGATGTTCCAGAATGTGTATCATATTTAATTAACCAACAAGTAATATATTATCATTAACTGTCCTCCTAATTAACATCTGTTTGTAACACACAGAAACATATAACGAGATCAGTGAGTGGTCTAGGCCAAAGCAGGAGTGAATGTTACTATTCATTAACTGTATTCTCAACATAAAGGCCACAGATGTGATTTTAATAAACGGCAGAACCAAACGAAATTAAAAATTGACAAATTCCCCTTTCCATTTGCAAAAATCAGGAAACTCCAAAGCTGATCTCTTTTCTGTTATGCTTGTCTATGTCCTGTCCTGTATGGTGCCTGCATAACATTTTATGTTATATGTGAATTCAAAGCTAACTCTCCAGGGCTTCTGTACTACCCCTGAAGCATGAAAAGATTGTCCGCCATCAATGCATTTACAAATGTTGGGCAGAATGCTGATCTGGATTGCACAAACATCAAATAATGTTTGCGCAAGACACACTAATGTTAAGTTTGACACATCACATGATGAATGTGCACAAATTGCACATGAATTCATCCATTAAGCGAATTTCAGTTAGCAAACAACAGGGCCATGTTTGCAAATAATTGTATGTCCATGCTCGGTGGTCGACAATGCAGAGGAGGTCCGATGATACATTAGTAAAAAACATAAACACAGAGTTCTGTTCACACGCTGTCAAAGATAGTATGCTTATCCAGATCATTATGCTACATTGAACAGAGTGGCAGTGATCCTGCTTCTTCCTGTCTGTGACTATAGATCATCACCGTCACCTGAAAAGTGCCATCAAGATCCTCACAACGGTAGAAGTACTTACAAACATGACCTGCACTCTTTAAGGCCATCAGAACCTACGTCTACGACCAAGGTGCACAGTGTTCATGCAGAGATGTTCATTGAATGTCACCTGTTGCTGGGGGAAAGGAGCCAGAGACCACTCATTTTAAGTACTGTCTATGGCATAGTCCTGCATGGGCAGTCTGAGTACAAATATCAGGGTGACCAAATAGCACATATGCTCTATTTGCATTGCACATGGAGCCTGATATGTGCAGGTGTTGGATTAGTTCCAATTCTGAAGTGTGACTTTAGAACTGAGTGCTAATTTTCACTTCCGCCCAAATGCCATTCACATTTTGTGCAATTTATAGGCATAATTCTTGGCCTCATATAGTGGTGGCCATTACTAGGAAGAGGCGCTGAGTACATAATATGCACACTTGCATTTAATACATGGGCACATAAAACAGGGCTAAATAATGCAGTGGTAAATTGCGCCAACATGGAATCTTATTTAGGGAATAAACAGGAATTTGCACCCAAAATGGGATTGCACCTGCATTGTAATCAGATTGTAGGAATGTCCATTTCTGCTGTCACCCACCCCGAGCTGCATACCAACAGAATGATAGCTAAAATCCAAGCTTAGGGCCTGATTCAGAGTTTAGCAGAGGGGTTACTCCACCACAATAGTGATGGAAATCCCGTCCACCAAAATATAAATCCCATAGGATACAATGTGATTTATATTTCGATGGATGGGGTATCTGTCACTGTTGTGAAGAAGTAACCTCTCCTAGAAACTCTAAATCAGGCCCTAAGTCAGGCTCATTACTTTTTACTGATTATGATTTTACTTTTATTCTATACTATCTACACTTAATTACCTTGTTGTCCTTACAAATCCCAATGTCATTGATAGAAGGTGTTTGATACATGTGAACATATAAACAACAGAATCTTTCACATGTCAGAAATGTGTCATGGCCAGAAAACTGCTTTTAAGTCATTTAAACCAAATATCTGCATTCTGGTATTCATGGGAATGCAGCCATGTGGACTGGAAACTTAATACTCACTATGGAAGCTCAGAGTAGAAGAAGAGGTGTGCATCTCCAACTACTTTGGAAAAAGGATATTGTTTTGACTTTGATGGGTTTCTCACAACACAGTTTCAGTGAAACACCAGAGAATCAGCTTTAGAGTATTGGTGGATATAAAGTGGGGGTCCTTTTAGGCTGATTAGAAGTACTGATGCCTAGTTGCAAAGATATGGTGGGCCAGTCTTGCAACTCCTATTTCTTCACGTTTTCTGACACATTGTAAGGGGATCACAGTGCTATCTAATATAGATTGAAAGAAAGGGAGCCCTAGTGAAATCTTTACTGTCCTGTGCCCAGGTTTTGAGAATTTCACAGACTTCTCCCTAGCTGTGGCACTCAAGAGCCAAGTGCATCTAATGTTCCAAATGTTGAGACAGCGAGCAGAGTTGCTAAATGACAAGAATGGTCAGCTATTCTAAAAGAGTTCACATCTCTCTACAATGCTCCCTGAAATCAGAAAAGCATGCAGACCAAAGAATCATCTAAAAAAACACTAGCAGCAAAGTTCTACACACGTCAGAGGGGAAGATCATTACTGGCGGCAACTTCAGTTTGGTTATGAAGTGCATAAAAGACTGATTGGCCCAAGAAGTCGCCGGTAAGTGGAAACATTTGGCTCAAGAATATGGGATTTTAGGATACATGAGGGATAACACGATTACTTTAGGACTACATACATTTCTCATCAGCACACCACACACACACACACACCAGGCTGGGCCTCTTTCTGACCTCAACACAATTGTCAACGAGGTACACACACGAGCACATTGGCCACATAACATAGCTGATCACTTTTCAATATCCATTATGGCAATGAGCTGCAGTTAACCACAACAAGACTTGAAGACTGAGCGACGGGCTATTACATAGTGAAAACATTAGAGATTGGGTACATGAATGTATCAGAACCTACATAGAAGAAAATGGCATATCAGTTGAGAGTGATACCTGTCTGTGTGACACTGTAAAAGCCATGCACAGGAAAAAATCATTACATTCTCTGACAAACTGAACAGAGAAAAGAAAGAAGTTGTATTAGTGGAACTGTATGCAGTTGCAGGAGTGGAAATTTTAACAATGATTTGTATTAATTAATATTGTACTGATCAGTGATGAATTAATATGTGAAAAACGGGTTACTTTTATAAATGGTCACCATAATTCATTTTGTTCTCTATTTAGGCAAACTTCAGCTAAAATCACAGTTATTTTCCATTGCTCAATGCTTACCTTAAAAGAGTGTGATTAATAGCTTTAAGACATGTAGACAGCTACCCCTAGTGGGTTTTTGCGTTATGTCTTACAAGCGCAGTTTTTTTAGGTCATTATTCGAGTTTACTGTTCTATTGTTCAAAATTGTCACTAACGTGTGGTTTCTTCCTCAAGGATGAAAGTAAGTGTTACTTTGTGAGACGTTTCTTCTTGAGAAGTGAAGTTTTGATGAGATGGAACAATGGAGCCACAGACGAGACGGAAGAGAAGAAGAAATTGTTATAATTGTGTTTAGTTAATGATATTGTCAATTAACTTTTAGTTATCTAACAGTAGTTTTATTGGCTGAATGTGCAACACCCCATGTATTGACCGATCGTGGGCTTTGTAAAGATTAATATAACATTCTGTCACCTGTTCTTGGGGTTCTTCTTCTTGGTTGGTTCGTTCGTGCGGATTGAGGGAGTTCTTAATGGAGGAACTTCTTGGAAAAGAGTCGTATTAGTGATCTGGGTTTAGCTGTCGATGTAGACCCAACCCTATGAGACCTTCCTGATGGTGTCCCCTTGCTGAAGTAGACTACATGTTGTTCTATGGATAATTTCTGAAGTTGTATTGCTATATGTGTCTTTTGTTTTACAGGTACTAGCTGCAACTTATAAATTAATTGCTGCATAATAATAATATGTTTTATTATAACCCGAGCTAGTATGGTTTTGTAAATTTGTGTTTTAAATTCTTTTTACATGAAGCCCAACATGTGAATGCTAATTAGTGGTTAGTGAGGGAATATGACTTTACATGCTCATGATTTATATTGACATTCTTTGATCTTTTGCTCAAATGTATACCATTTCACTGTTGCAAATATTGATGTTATTAAGTTGTGTTTTAATACTTGAGATAATTTGCTTACTTGCTTTGATTAAACTCAGATATATAAGACGTTCTAATCAGCCGCTGATGATTCTGTATGCTTATCATTTATGTTTAAGAATTATTTTCGTGACTTTAGGGATGCTAATATAGGGGAAATAAATTTATAATCCTTCTTAATAAACTGGTGTGGTTATTGCATAGTAATTAGATTGTTGATTCCATGGTTATTTGTGTTTATTATGACATACATCCTTGACATCCCCTCAAACCAATGTCGCGTTGATCCATTGGCCTAAGGCACGAAATCCACTATTTCGTTTTAGGTAATATCTAGGATTTCTTGCGCTGGAGCAGTTTTTGGAAGCAGAGTTACGGTTACCTCACTGTTTTATGATGTCATGATGGTGATGTCATAGTTTGTGAAATAATTCTTTTGAAATCATTTTACTAATTTTTGTGAAATGTTATACGGATCTGAGAAAATGAGTTGCTAGTTGCCTTAAGTGACTTTCCCCAGTCCTCGGAGATGCTCTAGTTGAAGGGTATGTTTCGAGCGGTGTTTTGAATGAATTGAGTGAGGTGAAAGTAGTTTGCGCTTGCACAGCTTAAGCTAATTTGCAGAAGATTGAGGTGCATATGAGTTTAGAAGGAGTGGGCGTACTCCAATAGAGTTTAGAAGCAGTGGGCGTACTCCAATAAGTATGAGATTAGGGAAGCGGCGTTCTTCAATTTAGTGCGGTGCTTAGTGCAGGAAAAATTTACCATGTGGTTGTTGATGACGGACCTAATGAGAGAGGTCTAAGACTCCGGAGTACATTGACAAGTGTAGTGAGACACTTCGTACAAGTGTAGTGAGGTATATGTTGTAATTTGTCCATTTAGTAGACCGATCCGGCATGGTTGGTAAGTCGAGTTTGTGAGATAATTGATTTGATGAGTACTAAGTGCACTAGGACAACAATCCAATGATCGGTTGAGAAGTGAAATTTGCAGGTCGAATTTTACTCGCGAATGAGGGAAACCGTGAAAAAGAGTGAGCGAAAGCTCAATGTAAAATTTGGAAGGTTCCTGAAGCGATTGTAGTACCCTACCTGTAGTAAATGGGCAAATTTGTTTTCTTATTTGGTTTCAGGTTTTGCTTGCAAACCAATATTGCATTGGTTTAATGTGTGAGTTGTGAAAAAGTCAGGCCAAAAGACTTTGTCAGCGTCTGAGTAGTCACGCTGAAAAGGGGTGTGTGCATTAGAGTTACGTAAGTTGTGCCGCGCAGGGATAGGTTGGTTAGTGAGAAGGGTCGCGCACGGATTTGTCTATCAGTCCGACACTAGTGTAGTGCGATTAGAGGGTGAGAGTGTCGAGGAAGATTGTGGGATTGTAGTCACTTTCTCTGATTGGGTATTTTTTTACGCAAATTTTGTTGTTTATTTAGCTTGATTTGTTTCGTGAATACTTTTTTTGTGGACCTCGTTTTTTATCACATTTTGTTGAAAATTAAGTTTTTCAAAGCTTTGAGAAGTGCCTAAAGAGGTGTTGAATACATGCCGGCACTTAAGGGAGAAAATTGTCCACCAGAAAATACTCCAGCATACATTGTGATTGAGGAGAAGGGTACGGGAGTATGCCTTTGGTTGAAAAATTGGGTTAAGATCACAAAGAAAGAAAGTTGTTTGGCTTTTCCAGAAAATGGTACATTCAATTTGAGAATTTTGGAGAATTTGAGGCAGAAAATGTACAGTTTAAAACCTCCTCCGAGGCCAGCACAGCATGAAGCCTTAGCGGTTTGGAGCTGGTAGCGAGACAGCAACAAGTTAAAATTCGAGAAAAGAATGAGGAGAGTAGAAAAGACACTAGCAGAAGCTAGATGGGACGAGGAGCAGAAAAAGTGGAGAGTAGCCACTCTACAGGGACTTAGATTATTTCCTGTGAGAACAAAAGATGACGAGGATGAGTCAAAAGCTGGAAAGAAAAAGAAGAATGGTTCTTCAGTAAATGAGGAGCAGAAACTTAAAGACTTGAAACAAGTTATGTTTAATGATGATAATGAATTGGATGAAGATGAAATAGTATTTGAGATTTTGCAAACTTATCCACCGCCACATACAGCTCAATGGGATCAGAGAACTAGTGAGAGTGGAATGAGTGGGAGTGGGATTAATAATATGAGTCCTACTGCACCATCCACATCGGAGGTATCACAGAATATCCTGAGCAATGAACGAGTTCAGATGCAGAGTAGTTTCAATGATTCATTGAACAATAGACATCAGTTGGAGATAAACATTCTTGAAACTTATCCAGAGGCTCAGATTATAAGGACGACTACTAATTTAGTGTTGTCTCCAGGTCAGCAATGTCTGAATATAATTCAGGAGGAGCCTGTTCAAATTCCGATTCCTCAAATGCAGAGCATGAGAACAATGCAGACACAGAAAACTGGATCTTTTGCTAGTCCAGATGCAATTTCAGTACCTATTACAGTGGGTCCGTGTTAGAAATAGGGTCTTTAATTGGCAGTCAGTTTGAACCCTGTCCAAGTAGGGACCCTCACTCTAGTCAGGATAAGGGAGATACCCGCTCAGATAACCCCTGCTCACATCCTTGTTAACTTGGCACGAGCAGTCAGGCTTATCTCAGAAGCAAAGTGTAAAGCATTTGCACATAACACACAGTAATAAGTGAAAACACTACAAAAGGACGCCACACCAGTTTTAGAAGAATAGCCAATATTTATCTATATAAAGCAAGACCAAATATGATAAAAATCCAACATACAGTATTAAAAATATGAATTCTGCAAGATTTACTCAAAAATGCAGTTCCTTGAAGTCGATAGCTCCACCTGGGGCTATCATGGTGTCGTGATCAGCAAAACCATCAGTTCAGGCCGGCTGCGGCGTTGCGGGCCAGCTACGGTGTCGGGAATACCCTCAAACAGTACCTTAGATTTGCAGGGCATCGTGATCCTCGCAGTGAG
The DNA here is from genome assembly GCF_031143425.1 of Pleurodeles waltl. Taxonomy (NCBI): domain Eukaryota; kingdom Metazoa; phylum Chordata; class Amphibia; order Caudata; family Salamandridae; genus Pleurodeles; species Pleurodeles waltl. Next base: position 97,090,088 of record NC_090449.1, read on the forward strand.
CTCCGGAGAGCGGCGTCGCTGACGCCACGGTGTCGGTTCCAGAGTCAGTGCAGGGGTCATCGGGCCCTTGAGGTCCCACGAGTTGCAGATCGAACTCCAGGCTCATGAAGTCAGGTGCGCTGGCGTGGATAGCATTGGGGCTGCGGTGCGAAGTGGGACGATGCGACGTCCGGTGCCCACAGGTCACGGTGCAAGCAGCAGCTTGATGACGGCGTCCAGTGGCGTCAGTGAGACCAGGGCAGCGGTGTGAAGCAGGGCGGTGCGACGTGCGGTGTCCACAGGTCATGGTGCAGGTAGCGGCGTCGTTGTTGCTGAAGCGCTGTCGTCGGTAGGCCCAAGCAAGCAGTGCAGGACGGGACGGTGCTTCGTGACCCTCACAAGCGGTGTCCACAGGCCACGGTGCAGGCAGGATCCCTGGTGACGACACAGGAGTTGATGGTGCTGGCGTCGGTAGACCGGGGCTGCGGTGTGGGATAGGGCGGAGCTTCATGTACCTCACGAGCGGTGTCCACAGGCCACGGTGCAGGCAGCAGCGCCGGTGTCAGCAGGAGCGGCGTCGTTGGGGATGCCCAGGCTGCGGTGTGAGCAGGCGATGCCAGAGTGTGGGGCCCACAGGTCACGGTGCGAGCAGTGTCTCAGTGAAGTTGTCTGATGACGGCGTCAGTGAGACCAGGGTTGCAGTGCGAAGCAGGGCAATGCGACTCCGTGCGGTGGTGGCAGGTCACGGTGCAGGCCAGTGGCGTCATTGGCGTCATCGCAGTGGTTTCTCCTCTTGAGCAGCACAAAACACACAGTTCCCAGTACTGCAGGTCGAGGAAACTGAAGTCTTTGGTATCCCTGAGACTTCCAACAGGCGGCAAGCTCTACTCAAAACCCTTGGAGAACTTTCTCAAGCAGGACAGATAGTAAAGTTCACCCTTTGCACTCTTTTCAGGCAGAAGCAGCAACTGTAGGCCAGTCCAGCCAAGCAACACAGCAAAGGGACAGTACTCCTCCTTCAGCTCTTCAGCTCTTCTCCTGGGCAGAGGTTCCTCTTGATTCTAGAAAGATTCTAAAAGTCCGGGGTTTTGGGTCTTCTTCTTATACCCTGTTCTGCCTTTGAAGTTGGCCTTATGGATATTTAAAGGCAGCTCCCATGTTAACTTATGAAAGAGATAGGCCTTACACAGTGAAAACCGAATTTGGCAGTGTTAGGACATATAAAACACACTAGTATATGTTCTACCTTAAACATACACTGCACCCCGCCCAAGGGGCTACCTAGGGCCTACCTTAGGGGTGCCTTACATGTAGTAAAAGGGAAGGTTTAGGCCTGGCAAGTGGGTACACTTCGCAGGTCAAATTGGCAGTTTAAAACTGCGCACACAGACACTGCAGTGGCAGGTCTGATCCATGTTTACAGGGCTACTGCTGTGGGTGGCATAACCAGTGCTGCAGGCCCACTAGTAGCATTTGATTTACAGGCCCTGGACACCTCTAGTGCACTTCACTAGGGACTTACCAGTAAATCAAATATGCCAATCATGGATAAACCAATCAACAGTAAACTTCACACAGAGAGCATATGCACTTTGGCACTGGTTAGCAGTGGTAAAGTGCCCAGAGTCCTAAAGCCAACAAGAACAGGTCAGAAGAAATAGGAGGAAGGAGGCAAAAAGACTGAGGATGACCCTGCAAAAAGGGCCATTTCCAACAGTATGCTTATGCCACGATATGCACAGACTAGTAATAGTGGAGTGAGTTCTTTAGTCCAGTTTCATAATGGGGTTTTGGAGAAATCGACTCCAAGACAAGAACAAACCCTGAACGAGACTAATTCTTTTACAGATTTGTCTCCTGATGGGAATTCTGGGGCCAGATCCTACAGTATTCAGGGGGAGAAACTATTGTCTCCACAGCAATGTGCGAGCACAGTACGACAACAAGATTCAGGTGCACAGTCTAATGAAATTTCTTTAAAAGGTTTATCTGCACAAGAGATAGCAAAGTGGTTAGAAGACTTAAGCAATCAAAGACTTTAGTGAAACAAAACAGAGAGGAAGACTCAATAAATAGAGTGAGATTGACAATGGAAGGAAATCAACTTCTTGAAGGGACAATGGGTGTGAATAGGCTTGAGTCATATACCGAAGCTCAGTTAAGATACTTATATAATATAAGAATTACAAAGGGAGCAGAAAAAGTACACCAACAGTTACAAGAAATAGCAGACGAGTATGACATTGATCTCACCAAATTGAAGAGCCTGAAGAGAAGTTATAGATTAGATCTTGAAGAGAAAGACTTTGTACACATGAGGTCTGCTGGGATGAAAACACATCTTAGGGAATTACTTGAAAGAGTGCAGGTTTGGAGAGCATTAGACAAATGGGAAAGCAGATGGGTCAAGGAAAGAGAAAGACCCAAGAAAGGAGACATGGCACAGACAGGAGACTCTGTGAAAATGTTCACGATGAGGGAAACACCAGGAGGGAATTTTGTACATGTTCCTTGGAGCAGGAGCGATATCGTAAGTTTTACGAATGAATAACCAAGTTTGAGAGAAAAGCCAGTAGAATGGTATCAGCAGACAAATAGCTTTGTGAAGCTTGCAAAATGTTTTTGGGAAGACCTGGATACTCTCTTTGATATTATTGTTCCCTCAGATTTGTGGATTGAATGCAAAAGGAGGGTGGATTGGCCGACAAATGAGCCATACAGGGACTTGAAAATAGGTGCACCATCTCCAGAAGTAATGATATATTACTATAAAGTTGTTGAGTTCCTGAAAACAAAAGTTTTGCTGAAAAATGTTGATTTACACCGCATAGATAAGACAGCACAGGAAGCTAAGGAATCGATTCATGCATACTATAAAATGTTGTTAAAGGCGTTTAAACAATTCAGTGGTGCGGAGACAATTGAGAAAGGGAATATGAATCATTTTGTGTTTAGGTTTGTTGAAGAACTGAGACCAGAAATTAATCAGATGATTAAGAATCATTAAATTTGTTGGCAGGCCAAACTAATTGATGAAGTGTTGCAGTATGCAAAATACTATAGTGATGAGATTGAAATGAAGCAGAAAAAGCTGAAGGAGAAAGCAATGGTGATGCAGATTAAGGCTGCACAGACAGGAATGCAGGGAAAATTTCAGCCACAGCCCCAAGGAAATGGCATGTTTCATAGTCAAGGTAGAGGCAGAGGTCGAGGTGGAACGATGCTTCCAGTGGTCAAAAGAAATGTTGATTTGAATTCAGTGGTGATACAAGATGTGCAGTAAAAAAGGAAGGTTTTACCTTGTCATAATAGTGAGGTAACTGGACATTGGATGAGACAGTGTCCGTTGTTGAATCAAAGTAGTGTTCTGCAACAGACAAATGGTGTCAATTCTTATCAGAGTGTGAGAGGACCTAGAATGGGAGGTCTAAATCAGAAGTTCCAGAATAATATAAATGCCATGCAGGGTTTTAAACCTTTGCAGCCGATGCAGCAGATACACAATGTACAACCACGGGTACAACATGTACAAATGCCACAGATACAACAAATGCAGCCACAGGTGCAGATGCTGCCTGTACAACAAATGCACATACTGAGGCAGGAATCGTTCAGTTTGTAGAAGTTGTGAACAAGCATTTGACCAACACTCTTACAGAACCAGTTTTTGTTAAAGTTGGTAATTTTAAGGATTTTCACAGATTTGTTATTTCTGATCCCAGTCCAGTGTCATTACTGGGAAGAGATCTGCTGTGTAAAATAAATAGTTTGATTTCATGGTCAACTAAAGGGATTGAGATCGAGAAAAACTGTGATGAGGAAGATTCAATGATTACTGCTAAAAAAGAACTAGTGTATCAAGGAGTTTCCTCTGATTAATTTTGATGAACAAGAAAATAAGGACAATAATTCAATTGATTTAATTGATGTTTTTTCCAGTCTTTGAAGTAAAGGATCTTCCACTTCCAGTTGATTTGCAAGAAAGGGTCAAGTCAAAAGTTTGGGGTCTTTCAGGGAATGACATTGGCCTGATCGAGGGAGTTGAAGGAGTCAGAGTGGCAGTGAAAGAGAATGTGGTATTTCCACAAACTACACAGTACGCAATGACAAATGAGGCAAATGAAGGAATAAGACCTTTGATAGAGCAGTTCTTTGAACAGGGAGTTTTGAAAGAAGCGAGGAGTAGCCCGTGTAACTCACCAATACTGGGTTTGAAAAAGCCAAGTGGGAAAATTCGACTTGTCCATGATTTGAGGAAAATAAATGATATCGTAGTCAAATGTTGTCCAATTGTGCTAAACCCAACTGTGATTAAGTTTCAGATTCCGTGTGATTCTGAGTGGTTCACAGTGATTGATTTGTGTCAAGCATTTTTCTCCATGCCTCTTCATGAGGATATTAGGTACCTCTTTTGTTTAAATTCCTGACCAGAGTCTATTGTTGGTATAGAATTCCTCAAGGGTTTTCAGAGTCACCATCGATTTTCAATCAGATTTTGAAAACTAACCTGGAGTCATTGGTAATGCCTTACCAATCGACATTGGTGCAATAGATAGATGATCTATTGATTGCATCAAAGACAAAAGAAGGCTGCAAGGAGGATACAATTGCATTGTTGAACTTTCAGGAGGACAATGTTCATAAGGTGTCTCCTGCAAAATTGCAATATTGTCAGGGAGAGGTGAAATATTTGGGTCATTTGATTGAGAAAGGGTCCAGAAGAATTTCAAAAGAAAGAGTAGCAACGATTGTGAAAATGAAAGTACCAAGTACACAGAAAGAAATGAGAATGTTTCTGGGAATGGTAGGATATGGTCGTCAGTGGATTCCAAATTTCTCAGCTATTTCAAAACCTTTGGAAAAGCTGAAACATAAGGATGTTTCAGACCCCATGATGATGGATGAGGAATATATGAGAGCATTTATTGAGTTTAAAGAAAGTTTGTGCCAAGCACCAGCTTTAGGTATGCCTGATTACACAAAAATGTTTCTGTTGTTTTGTCATGAACGAGATGGATGTTCTTTGTTTGTCTTCACACAGACACAGGGTGGTGTCAATCGACCAGTAGTATATTTGTCAGCTAATTTAGATCCCGTTGCAGCAGCCTTACCAGGATGCTTGCGAGCAGTTGCAGCAGTCAAGCAGAGTATAACCCAAAGCGAGACTATTGTAATGGGTTATCCTCTGAGAGTAATGGTACCTCATTCAATAGAGATTTTGTGGACACGATCAAAGGCACAATACTTGACCAATGCAAGATTGACACGTTATGAAACAGTGATTCTGAGGGCACCTAATGTGACAATCAAAAGATGCACAGTGCTTAACCCAGCAACATTATTACCAGATGAGAGAAATGAATCAGATAAAATAGATGATACTGAACATGATTGTTTGGAAGTTACACAATTGTGCACTAAACAAAGAGCATATATTAGAGACACTTGCCTAGAAGACAATGATCAAATTATCTTTGTTGATGGTTCCTGTCTGAGCGATAACAAGGGTACTCTGAGAGCAGGTTATGCAGTATGCACAATCACTGGCATATTAGAAGCTTCATGGCTTAAAGGTGTGTTTTCTGCTCAGATCGCAGACTTGGTGGCTCTTACTGAAGCATGCTAAATTTCTGACCAGATGAAAGTAACAATCTATACTGACAGCCAATATGGATTCAGCATTGTGCATGATTTTAGACAAATTTGGTCACAGAGAGGATTCTTAACATCATCAGATTCACCTGTAAGAAATGGCTGAAAGAATGCAGGAATTACTACAAGCTGTACATAAATCTGACAAAATTGCTGAAGTTAAATTCAGTGCACATCAAAGAGGACAGGATTATGTGACTTAGGGAAATGCTTATGCAGATCAGTTTGCAAAGTTCTGTGCCTTAAATAGTATCTCGTTCAAAGGGAAATGGGAACTGCTGCCTGAAAATGATGAAGTCTATACAAATTTTACAATGCAAATTGCTGAGACTTTGGAGGAGCTGAACGCTATACAAAATAATGTTCCAGAAGAAGAGCATAGAGATTGGGTGAAACACATTTGTATACAAAGGGAAGATGATATCTGGGTGACAATAGAAGGGAAGATGGTTTTACCAAACAGTTTACTGACACAGATGGGCAGATACTACTATGGTCAAGCACAAATAGGGAGAGATGCAATGATCAGGAGTTTCAAACAGCTCTGGTTTAATCCGAATTTTTGCAAGTTGCTGAACTGGTTTGCCATAGATGCATTGTTTGCCAGCAGATGAATGTTGGTTAAGGTTGTCAACATGGGACACATAGGGATGGCAGGAGGTCCATTCAGCAGAATGCAAATGGGTTTTATTGAGATGCCTGTGTGTGCTGATTTGAAATATGTGCTGGTGATTGTTTGCATTTTTAGTCACTGGATCGAGGCTTATCCGACAAGGAGAAATGATAGCCTAACAGCAGCTATGTTACTTTTGAGAAACTTGATTCCTCGTTTTGGTTTCCTGGTCTCTTTGGAATCAGATAGAGGAAGTCACTCAACAATGAGTTTATAAAATTACTATTTTCAGCTTTAAACATTCAGCAGAAGCTACATTGTAGTTACCGCCCAGAAGCTTCAGGACTTGTAGAGCAGATGAATGGAACTTTAAAGTCCCGATTGGCAAAGGTGTGTGCATCAACGAATCTGAAACGCAAACATTTAGAGGAGAGTAAAGAAGTGGAGTAGAAGAAAAATCAGCACTAGAGGACGAAGAAACATTGGTTGAGAGAAGTTCTGATCAGGGGAGGGCGTCCTCAGAAGAGAGTGATCAGAGATGACCAGTTGACAGAAAATCTGCTCAGAGGAGGGTGTCCTCTGAAGCAGGTGTTTGGTGTCAACATCAGGACAGTGCGCGCTCTACGGGCGACAAAAATGCAAAAACCTAGCCTTTATGCAAGAGCATAATTCATGCATTGTATTTATATGCAGTATGTTAACCTTTTGCATTGCATACTTTAGCCTTGAAAAACACTATTAATGATGTTTGCAATAAGTGTTCATTTGCAATGTATTGCTGCAGGCTTACTGAGTGCGTTAGGGTGTGGTCCCTTCTAGGACCTTCTAGAAGCTTTTCCTGCAGCATGACTGGGTGTGGTTTGTGGGCTGGGACAGACTCTAAATAAGGGAGCCAGCGCAGCTCCACGTGCTCACTATTCAGAGGTCCTGGTGCAGAGCAGCAGCAACTTCCTGAGCTCCTGTTCCAGAGGCCTACCTTGATGTTCCAGGCCTGCCCCGCATTATATTGGTGATCCTTGAGCAGGGTGGTAAGGCGGAGGTCGGGCTGGGCCCCCGACCTCGTTCTCAAAGACTCTTGAGTTTTGGGCCTACTCGCGAGTCATTGCTCTCATGTAAAACTGATGTTCAGATTGGCGGCAGCTTGCGCGATCATTTCATGGCATTTGCATGTTCTTGTTCGTATCGGTAGTGTCCGCGATTCATTTCCCGCATGTGAAGCTTGATGTTCAGATCGGCGAAAACTTGGACGATCATTTCATGGCATTCGCATATTCTTGTTCGAATCGGCAGTGTGCGCGATTCATTTCCCGCATGTAAAACTTGGTGTTCTGATCGGCAAAAGCTTGCGCGATCATTTCATGGCATTTGCATATTCTTGTTCGAATCGGCAGTGTGCGCGATTCATTTCCCGCATGTAAAACTTGGTGTTCTGATTGGCAAAAGCTTGCACAATCATTTCATGGCATTTGCATATTCTTGTTCGAATCGCCAGTGTGCACGATTAATTTCCCGCATGTATAACTTGATGTTCAGAATGGCAACAGTGTGCGCGATCATTTCGTGGCATTTGCATATCCTTGTTAGAATCGACAGTGTGTGCGATTCATATCCAGCATGTAAAACTTGATGTTCAGATCGGCAACAGTGAGCGCGATCATTTCATGGCAATAAAACTTTGATATGTAGTGTTTGTTGGAGTGCACACATTTATCCTGGGCTTTTGGATTTTCTGTGAAGACGCTAAATTCAAAATATGACATGCTTTGTGCAAATTAAGTTCCTAGTACAATTCCTATTGTTTTCCTGGGAATGCTTCGGATTGCCTTTGTCCTCATGTTTAAAATGCAATGTTTGTTCAGAAACATTATTCTAGAAGGTTCTTGTATTCTTAGACGGTATGTGACATTTCATGAAAAGCCCATATGAAACATTGTATTAACCATTCTTGATTTTTCGCAGGTACCCAGAGTTCTTGAGGTCTAGTTATAGTCACTTCAGATTTTATCCATAGTTACAGTATGAAAACGCTTAGAACCATAGTCTAGTGAAAGTCACTGTGATTATATCTTGATATTGTGTTGTTTAATCTTTTGCTTCCTACAGGTCTCCTTCCCAGTTGTTCCCTACCTAATCAACTTTTCCCCCACTTGGACTCTCTCAGGCTCTGTGATATTTCTATCAGAGTTTTGGAGCTGCCTAGTGGTGGACATGTTGGGAACGTGCATAGGCCCCTAGGATCTGGCCTCCCTGACAGTTTGACATACCAAACCGAACAAAAGACTGACACCATTGGAAAAGGAATCGGGACAGATCCCGCCCAAGTGGATTTGACTCTTCCTGAATCAGTTGCGGGAATGTGAGAAGAAAAGGGTTCAAGCTCAAGTTCGAATTTGATTTTGAGTACGTTGCTGACGAAAAATACATTAAAAGGAGATAATTGGCCAGAGAAACGTTCAAAAGTAGGAAAGATAAACGTGGTTACACCAATTCAGGAGGAAAGAGAGCTGAATGAAGGAGAAAATAGTAGTGGAGAAGAAGGTGAAAGTAGTAAAAGACCAAAAAAGAAGAGAGTTGCAAGCAAGAGATATTCTGGTCCAGAATGGGCATATGTAACTACAAATGAATGGCAAGAAGAATTTTTGAGTTATTGTTTTGACAGAGACATTGAACATTTTCATTTTGTCACGTTAGGAACAACAGGGTATGATTGGAAAAAACTGAAATTGAAAGAAAAATTTTTAGAAAAGTCATGCTTAGAAAGAGACATTGATAACTAAATTTGACAAATGGATAACTGAATTTGACAAGCTGCTATACCGGAATTAACAAGAAGACCGTCCTTTTTGAATGAACTATTGAAAAAAAAAATAGGAGGGATTTTTTGTTTTTGAAATTTGGAAATTATTTTTTTTGTTTGTTTTATTTTTCCTAATTCTTCAGAGACCATGAGAAACTTTAGTAACCAAAACAGTAGAATTAACTGTTGCAAATGTATAGGTATTGGTTTGGCAGTAGCGAGTGTGTTAATACGCTTATTGTTATTTGTAGGTGTGATTGCTTATGAGACGAATGGAGCCAACCATACTGCAGAGATTGACAATTCTTTGGAGCCTACTACTACATCACTAACAAAAGATAAGTTTAGGATCAATGTCAAATACTTACATGAAGAGAAAGAGCTTTCATCTAATGTTTTCTATCACTTATTGCGTGAGTATGTTAAGGTGATGGACGCAAAAGATTGTTATGTTTGTACGCAGATTCCAACTTCGGTGGAAGAAGGAACTACTTATCATAGTTTGCTTGTGACGTATGCTATAAGTTCAGTCTTTTACTAGTACGTTTCTGTAATCAAGAGTATATCCAGTATTTCTTCTCAAACTTTGACGTAGTGTTTTCGTTTGTACCTGTCATTGGTTATTTGAATAAAATAGCCAAGGATAATAACATAGTTATTATGAGAGATTTATTTGAGCCTACTTTAACTTTTGGAGCTGCTTTCGCTCATCGGAATAATTTGACCTGTTACTAACACCTGTAGAGAAGAATGTTTTAGATAACACAGAAGATAGAAGAAGATAAATAAAGGCGAGGATAAATAAGGGAATGATTAGTCGTAGACTTGGGATTGATTATGCTTATACTTATATTACTAAAGAAGGAAAATTAACACTGGATGCTGAACATGTGGGAAAGCTTGAATTGAATGTAGACATGTGTTTATGTTCTGGAGTAAATGGGATTTTATGATGAAGGACAGGACCCACCAGTGCCTGGTGTTTACTATAATTGTGGAAGAAATGCTTCTAACCGTCCTCCTAGAGGATGGTATGGCACCTGTTATTTGGGAATAGTCTTTCCAAAAATATACCAGCTGGAGGACTTGAGTAAATTTCCTAAGATGACGAGAATTCAAATGAGACACAAGCAAGAATCAATTTCTAGCATTGTGGGAGACATTTTCGGAGCTATAATTCCTTCATTGGGAGTAGTTCTACATTCTATTAAGATACAGAAGTTGTCTACAATAGTAGATAACATGTTGACAAGTTATTCTGGAGCTATCATTCTGCTAGATACTGAATTAGCTGCTAGAAGAGCTATGGCACTTCAGAACCGCCTTGCGTTAGACATTCTTTTGGCGAAAGAGAGAGGAGTTTGCAAATCACTTGGTTTGAGTCATTGCTGTACGTATATACCAAATAATTCAAGAGTAATTAGAGGCTTGACTAATAATGTAACAAATAACAAAGAAGATCTAAAAGAACTAAATGAAACTACAATCTGGGAGAAAGCTGGCAAGGGAATTGCAACTGTGGGAAATTGGTTTGGCAATCTGGGGAAAGGAATTATATTAAAAATATGAAAAAGAATCAGAAAAGATGTGATGTTCAAATGAATAAATTTTATGGAATGGTAAAGGGAAAAAGAACATTAATGCTGAAATTAAAGAAACAAGATTTTGAATTTTTTGAAAATAAAATAAATTAATTTAGTATGGGTTTGTGTGATGACATAATTAGTCATCAGAGGAGGGATTGCAGGAGTGTAGATTTTAACAATGATTTTTATTAATCAATAAGGTACTGATCATTGATGAAGTAATATGTAAAACTGGTGACTTTTGTAAATGGTGACCATAATTCATTTTGTTCCCTATTTAGGCAAACTTCAGCTAAAATTGCAGGTATTTCCATTGCTCAATGCTTACCTTAAAAGAGTGTGATTAATAGCTTATAGACATGTAGACAACTACCCCTAGTGGGTTTTTGCGTTATGTCTTAAAAGGTCAGATTTATTAGGTCATTATTCTAGTTTGACTGTTCTATTGTTTAAAATTGTCACTAACGAGGATGGAAGTAGATGTTACTTTGTGAGATGTTTCTTCCTGAGAAGTGAAGTTTTGATGAGATGGAACAATGGAGCCACAGACGAGACGGAAGAGAAGAAGGAATTGTTATAATTGTATTTAGTTAATGATGTAGTCAATGGACTTTTAGTTATCTAACAGTAGTTTTATTGGCTGAACGTGCAACACCCAATGTATTGACCAATCATGAGCTTTGTAAAGATTAATATAACATCCTGTCGCCTGTTCTTAGGGTTCTTCTTCTTGGTTCGTTCGTTCGTTCTCGCGGATTGAGGGAGTTCTTAGTGGAGGTTCTTCTCGGGAAAGAGTCATATTAGTGATGTGGGTTTAGCTGTCGATGTAAACCAGACCCTATGAGACTTTCCTGATGGTGTCCTCTTGCTGAAGTAGAATGCATGTTGTTGTTCTATGGGTAATGTATGAAATTGTATTGCTATATGTGTCTTTTGTTTTACATGTACCAACTTCAGCTTATAAATTAATTGCTGTATGTTGATAATATTTTTTATTATATCCCGAGCTAGTATGGTTTTCTAAATTTGTGTTTTAAATACTTTTTACATGAAGCCCATCATGTTATTGCTTATTAGTGGTTGGTGAAAGTATATGACTTTACATGCTCATGATTTATATTGACATTCTTTGATCTTTTGCTCAAATGTATACCATTTCACTGTTGCAAATATTGATGTTATTAAGTTGTGTTATAATACTTGAGATTATTTGTTTACTTGCTTTGATTAAACTCAGATATATAAGACGTTCTAATCAGCCACTGATGATTCTGTATGCTTATCATTTATGTTTAAGAATTATTTTAGTTGCTTTAGCGTTGTTAATATAGGGAAATAAATTTATAATCCTTCTTAATAAACTGGTGTGGTTATTGCGTAGTGATTAGATTATTTATTCCTTAGTTATTGGTGTTTATTATGACATACATCCTTGACATCCCCTCAAACCAATGTTGCATCTATCCATTGGCCTAAGGCGCGAAATCCACTATTTAGTTTGAGGTCATAGCTAGGATTTATTGGCGCTGGAGCACAGTACATAAGAGGATGGGCTCAGACCAGGCTTGGCAGAAAAGTGCCAACACTAAGACCACATGTAAATGTGTTGAACATTAATAAACAGGATAGGAATTATTCAGGGCAGGGCAGTGTAAAGGTATTGTGATGGGGAAACATAGCAGAGATGTTATTAGCCTGCAAACTGTGAGTGAGGAAAGCCATAGAAAATATGTTCAGAGTGAAAAGTCCAACAGGCTCCTTTAGAAGAGGCCATTAAGATCTAAGGCCACTTTTTATGGGGACCTATATAAAGAGAAAGATAACTCCTAGAACAACATGCAGACATGTGAAGAGACAGCATCCTGCCCTGTCTTCCACCTGAACAGTTTGAGCCAGTAAACCAGCCCATAAATTAAAGCATTTACCTCGGGCACCTCTAAAATGAAGCCTGGGAGTTTGCCGGGTCACAAAGGCTTCACCTCACTGTTCTGCTCAACATTTGCCACAACCTCATACCCCAAACTAACATGCCTACATAATTACTTCTTGGAAATTATGTTTATGTTAAACTCCAAGCTGAGGACTCACATCTCCATTATTCCAAAGGCAGGTAAAGATCTGATTAACTATAGATCATAGACTCTGATATCCCTAGTAAACATAAATGAGAAGCTATTTACTAGAATCCTGTCAGCTCACCTGAGGACAGTCTAACTGACTTGATTGGCCCTGGGCAGCCAGGCTTCATCCCTGGTAGGAACTGTAGATGCAATACAAAATAAATACTCCATATCATAGACGACATAGGAAGAACCCAAAAGAGCACTTTGCCTTTATCTCTCAATCTAAAGAAGGCATTTCATCTGTTGAATAGGGATGCTTATGCACACACAAACGAAATTTGGTCTGGGGGTTAGATTTAGAATTTGGGTGAGTTGCAGGTATACATGACTGACAATCCACATTTCTCGTAACAAAGGAGCCTGTGTACCGATTGTGATCCAGAGAGGAACCAGACAGGGCTATCTGCTCTCATCATTTTTATTTGCTGTGATGAAGGAGAGAATAGCAGAAGAGATAAGAAGTAACACAGACACTAAGAACGATAAGACAGAAAAGAAATCCAAAACCTTACAATGTGTGCTGATGATGTAATGGTGTAATGCATGTGAATGGTCCTACACACTCAATACCAGCTTTAATGGAACAAACTGTGGAGACAGGGGGAAGGTTCAGGACTTACAATTAACACATCTTAACCCTAGACTTGGAACAAAATCACACCTACAAGCCGAATATTGTGGCTCAAAGGACTCTATACCTTTCAGTGTGGCAGTGAAATCTGTGACCTATTTAGGAATAAAGAGGGACCTTCAGAACAAACAGCAAGCAAACTATACATACCATCTTCGCTGGCTACCAACATAATTTTTCTTCCACTGCAGGGGTGGGACTGCTTCCTCCACAAACCTGTTAACTGCTCCTGGCCCAGGAAGATGGATGGGACTACATTCCCCAGTAGTCTGTTGCCCACAGGAGGGGAACATCGCAGTCATAAGCGCTTCCATGCACCCATGACACGTACTGCTAACATAATTTCTCTGCTTCTCTGGTGGGGTTTAACTACATCCCGCAGCAACCTGTTACACACACCCGGCACAGAAAGAGGAGGGGCACATTGCGCTCATAAGTGCTTTCTTGCACCGGTGGCATGGGATGTGCCCAGGAGTGTGCCTGGGCAAAGACTGTGCAAAGAGCAGGTCCATCTGCACCCACTAGAGCCCAGATGAGGCTGGGCCCCCCTAGCATCCATTTACAAATATGTTGCATCATCTGCATCGAGGGTATGACCCCTAACAGAATTTTTGTGTTAATTTTCTTGTTTCAATATTGCTGCTCCTGTATTTGCTGGGCATGCTCTGGCACAATGGGCAAACTCAAGCTACTGAGGTACTTGCAGGAAAGAGAAATAAAAGCACCAAACCAATGTCCGCAGACTCAAGCCACAGCAAACACCATGCTGGAGGACATTGATACACTAATTGAGGAGGTAGAATCCTTGCTGCAGATGATAAAGCCAAAGGGCAGACACAAGACAAAATCCCCATCAAGGTTGCACCCATATTTGGTGGAAAGTCAAAGAGCAAAATCCCAAGCGGTAATCATAGAGCAACTTGCCTAGAACATCTGATATCTAAAAAAAAACAAAAAAGGCTATTGTCAAGAACCTTGCTGCTGCTAAACTTGTAGAATGCATTCATGTACCTTTATAGCCAGAAATATAGGTACAAATACCTTTTTGATTTTTCGGAGGACCACTTATGTAGCGACCCCGAAGAGACAATAGAGAGAGCGATGGAAAGTTGCAAGCGGGTGGCCAAACTGCTTTAGATCCCTTGTTGGGGGTAACTGAAAATGCTGCACTAGCTAACATAGCATAACTGTCACAGTGATATACTAGACAGGAACAGGGAACTATGGCATGTACAGAGGGCAGAACTTCAAGCCCAAATGAGGGGATGGACCTATCCATAGACCGTGTTACAAGGATTTACCATGGAACTATAGACCTATTAGCCTTGTAGATGCCACTCAGAAAGTATTCTGCAGGCAGATATTGGACAAACTTGATTTATGGATAGAAGATCGCAATGCTTTGTTGTATTTGCAGTCAGGTGTCAGGAAACACGTCAGCACCATTGACCAGGTGTTCAGACTTCTAGCCATATACCGAAAGACAGTTGTTATTCAGAAAGCTCATTTATATGTAGTTTTTGTGGATTTAAACTCTGCATTCGACTTGGTTTCTTCCAACAAGCTCAGGGAGGTACTGAAACAAAATGGGATTTCCCCTGTCCTGCTAGATATTTGTACTTGTTTGCATCAAGACACTTATACACAAGTACACTGGGGCAGGAGGACGAGCTCACAGACCTATAGGGATTGGGGTGGGTGCAACAAGGATGTGTGCTAGCCCACGCTCTCTTTCCCCTGTACTTAAAGGATGTGGTAGTCCAACTGGAGGAATCCATGAGTGATGCACCAAAGATCGCTGGCTGCAAGATTCCCCTGCTTCTATTCGCAGATGACACCATGTTGGTGTCCAAAACACTGTCCGGCCTTCAGATCTAGGTAGACCACTTTGCAGATTTCTGTACAGATCAGGGTCTGAAAATCAATCAGGCAAAAACTAAATTTATGTCCATTAACCCACATAAGTTACCCAGGTTAACATCAAATATGTCCTGGCTTCCTGAAGTGAAGAAAAGCAGCTTGAACTTGTGCCAACAAGCTTCAGGGATGCTGAGACTTTATAATTCTAAAAAAACAAGGAATGTTTTGCCAGTCCTTAATGTTTACCAGCCAAAGGCAGTAGGGAGTGCTCTGTATGGGGCTGTTTGGGGGAAACTCAGGGCTGACCATATGAGCCTACCTAAGAGTACACTATTCCTTCCTCTGTTATGGGATACAGACATGAAAGCTAGTGTGCACAAGTCTAAACTATGACCGGTTTTATATTGACAGAGACTAAAGTTCGCTCTAGCTCTTAGCAATTAGTACAGTGCTTTTAAGGAAATCGTGGACCTTTACAAGGCCAAGGAAATAAAATAGATATTTGATATAAAGTTAACTCTGTCACAAGTAGGCCTAGATCAGCACTGAGGAAGCAAGATCCAAAAGAAATCCCTATCAAGAGATTGTGTAAAGGAGACATTCTGGACTCACAATTGGGACGTCGAAGCTTAAGAATTCTTACCTCAGATTTTATAGATCTTAAACATTACTGTGGGGTTGAGCATTTTCTTGATTTCATCACAGCCTCAGCAGCTAGACAATTGTACATTAAGGGGGTCATTCTGACCCCGGCGGTCTTACCGCCGGGGCCAGGGTCGGCGGGAGCACCGCCGACAGGCCGGCGGTGCCCCGCAGGGCATTCTGACCGCGGCGGTAAAGCCGCGGTCAGACCGGCAACACTGGCGGTCTCCCGCCAGTGTACCGCCGCCCTTCTGAATCCTCCAAGGCGGCGCAGCTAGCTGCGCCGCCGAGGGGATTCCGACCCCCCCTACCGCCATCCAGTTCCCGGCGGTCCGCCCGCCAGGAACCGGATGGCGGTAGGGGGGGTCGCGGGGCCCCTGGGGGCCCCTGCAGTGCCCATGCCACTGGCATGGGCACTGCAGGGGCCCCCGTAAGAGGGCCCCTACAAGTATTTCACTGTCTGCTTGGCAGACAGTGAAATACGCGACGGGTGCAACAGCACCCGTCGCACCTTCCCACTCCGCCGGCTCGATTACGAGCCGGCATCCTCGTGGGAAGGGAGTTTTTCCCTGGGCTGGCGGGCGGTCTTTTGGCGACTGCCCGCCAGCCCAGGGAAAAACTTAGAATACCCTCTGCGGTCTTTCAACCGCGGAGCGGTATTTCGGAGGGGGAAGTCTGGCGGGCAGCCTCCGCCGCCCGCCAGACTTAGAATGACCCCCTAACTGTTAACTGTTTTTTTTCCAAATGGAATAACTCTGACTCAAATCATGTGTGCCCAGTATGCTTACAAGCAGATGAAACAGTATCATATTTTTATTATTTTTGTCCAGGCTCTCATCCTCCGAAGAAGCAATGCATTATGCCTGTTTGCAAGCATTTCGGAACTAGACAGTGCCATTTGGCACTTAGGGGCACATTTACAAGCCCTATGCGCCCGACGGCGCACTGCACAGACCCATATCTATGAGTCCTCATAAATATGGTGTGTTGCCTTACACTGCATCAGGGGCATTCCATGTGTGTTGAGGTGGGTTTTCCCATACAAAACCCATGGGTTTTGATGCATTCCCATAATTATCTGTGAACCTGTGAATAGGTCAAAACTGTATGCCTCCCCAGGGGGGTGGTAATGAGGAGAAAACCCTTTATTTCTAGTTGTCTTTTCCTTTTTTTATGTGAGCTGCATTCTGCAGCACACATAGAAAGAGGAAAAGGCCTCTATGTGTTGTTTTAGTGCAGGAAGGTGCTCCTTCCTGCACAAAAACAATCCAGCCAATCAGTGGAGGCTCGTAATTTTAGGAGGGAGGGGTGCAGATGGGACACATACACACTCTCACTTACACTCATTCATTCACACACATGAGTGCACACACCCATCCATTTACAACACTCATTACCAAATATTCAAACACACAAACACACATGCACCAAGTGTTCATTTAAAAAAAAAAAAACACAAGCAAACATACCCGCAGGTCAGCATCACCTTCGAGAAACCCACCACGCACCACCACCTGCAATCGATTCCCCGCCGCAGCTGGAACAAGGTCACCAACGACCAGCTGATATCTGCCCTCGCCCGAGCCCCACCAGCCGACTCCACCAGCACCGACACAGCTGCCCGCAACCTCAGGCAATGGATCGACGATTGTGCCAAGCCTCTCGCCCGATCAAGAAACATAACACACATAGGGGCATATTTATGAAATGTAGTGCTGCACCTAGTGCAGCGTCACTGTTCTATAGCCACTTAGCGCCCCCTTAATGACACCATGTATATTTAATATACGGTGCACCATGGTAATAGTTAGGGAACTAGCATCATCATTTTTTACGCTAGCTCGGCGCTTTGCAGGATTAGTGTAAAAATAGTTGATGCTAATCCTGCAAAGCACCTAGAGCCTCCATTTAACGCCTGCTCAGAGGTTGCATTAAAAGTGTAAAAAAAAATGATGCGCAGAAATCTCTTAGATTTCTTTGCGCCTTTTTTTGGCCTCCCTAACGGGGGAACGCCCCCTTTGCATACATTATGCTTGGCGCCGGCATAATGTAGTGCAAAGGGTTACAAAGTGGGGAAATGCATGCATTGCACCACTTTGAAATTATGGCACGGCGCTTTTAGCCTCCTAACACCACATTAGCATCAAATAAATGACGTTAATGTGTCATTAGAATGGCGCTACGCCCTCTTAGATCTGCGCCTTATTTGGGGACTCCCCAAAATAGAGTAATATTGGACAGTTGTGGTAGACCTGATAGATAGAATGGTTGAGATATCCAAACCTAGACATCCAGAGCACACAGTACTACACGTGGCGAATGCACAGTCTTTTTCTGCTATACTCCAGGGTGGGCAATTTCATGTCACTGGCGGTCCGTGCCAGAAATCCGGCAAATACAGCTCTTTGGTGGAAATCTTAAAAAGCAATAAAGCAATATTTGAGAAAATGGCTTTGGGATACCCTACTGATGGAAATAATTACCTTGAAACAGATGAAAGAGTAATGGATGACTTTGAAAAATGTTTACCACCCTTCCTAAACTATTTGTCATTAGAATTCAGGGAACCAAATTATACTCAGTACCTTAGCGTACTGCAGATTTCATTATGAGACCGAAGGCTACCATTATGCATCAACATTTTAATTGCCACTCCGGCAGCACCTTAAAAGAAATTCCAAACAAAAAAAATCCAAACTAGAATCAGAACTCCTTAGTACATTAATAGTCCACTCCCAGAAATCCAGTCCTCTTTTAAATGCTGCTCGTGTTAAGATAAGTACTATTCTATATACTCTCTTATTTTGAATTAATATGAGTTTGATTTATAGTTAAGAATTTTATATATTTCTTGAATATCAGCTTCTAATTTATAGAAGTTTATTTCTTATGGTGTAATGTTTGTTTTCAGTGTTATTAAGGGTAGGTGTTTTTAAAGAGTTCAAGTTTTTTCTTAAGCGTTGGATTGTAGCAATCATAGCATTTACTATTTGTGGTTTTTTTTGAGAGAGACGATTTCATACTTGAAAGAATAGATATTTTCATATGGTAGACATTTCTTTGTTACTTTTACTACTTAATAAGTTAGTGCTTTTCAAACTGTGGTTTGCCCAAACTGTTGCGTTGTGAACTGATTTTTGCTGGGTTGTGATGGTCCAAGCAATACTTAAAGACGCCTTTTCATATTTACTGTGCTTCAAAGATAGAGGTCAAACAACAGAGTACGGGCCTCATTATGAGTTTGGCAGTGCGACCGCCAGATTAGAACCCTGGCAGTCGGACCACCAGGTGACCGCCGCCACTGCCAGAATCCTCATGGAGTGGTGGCAGTCGGAGTTGTGGTCAGCCATGGCGGCGCCCATAGCAGCACCACCATGCAGATCACAATTCCAATTCCATGTTTTCACCTCCATGGAAAGGCTGGTGGAAAGCCAGTGCTGGGGGCCACAGGGGGGCCTTTGCACTGCTCATGGCATGAGCAATGCAGGGTTCCCTCTGTCCCCCTGGCATTGCAGGGGCCCTCCTGCCAGCACCCTCGGAATGCGCACTGTATGTTTTGCAGACAGTGTGCATTCCTGGGGTGCTATTGTGCGAAGGCTTTGGCTATTGTGCTATTGTGTAAAGGCATTGGCCTCAGCTCCCTTAAAGGAGGTGGCACTGTTTCCACTGGGTTGACTGGGAGAAATGTCTTAATACGATGTTTCCATCAGTCAGCCTGGTGGAAACATCCTAATACGATGAGGGGGGGTTGAGGCGCTGGTATGATGGCAGCCTCACCCCCGCCGCTTGGGCTGGCCATTGGTCCGATCGCCAAAGTCCTAATGTGGCCCTACATCTACTGAAAAATTCTTGTTTATTTTTTTAACTTTGGGATTAATGTTTACAGACCTCTCACACTTTGCAATCAGAGAAATAAAAGTAAAGTGAATTATGTGAGAATCTTGCTGGGGTGCAGATAGTGTGAAAGGAAAGGCTGTAGAATGTGATTTTTTTTTAACATAAAAAGTGCAAAAACGTAAATACATGTAAATGAATGTGAACTGTACACATTCATCAGTTAGGAAACTAAAAAAGGAAACACGTTTTTGTAACTCTGATAACTGTCATTTTAATAGGATCAAAACAAATCAAGACACTTTACTTGGTGATGCTTAAATAATAAATATTCCTTGAAACTCGATTTCCACACATCATCATTTGTGTGCAGTATTGTTTTATACAGGGAGTGCAGAATTATTAGGCAAGTTGTAATTTTGAGGATTAATTTTATTATTGAACAACAACCATGTTCTCAATGAACCCAAAAAACTCATTAATATCAAAACTGAATATTTCTGATGGATACAACTACCTGTGGATTCCTCACCTAATGAATACTCCCATGGCGCCAGCATTCGACGGAAATCTTCTTACTAGTCTCTGCACGTCGACGAGGACGTCACTCTAGCCCACGCGACGCCGTCTGACGTCATGCAGGCAATAAGAGGTCCTCGACGACGTGCGGACGTCAGTTCCCTTTTTTCCGTGCATTCGAAACGGTTATCTTCGAGGGAGCAACTGTTACTTTTTTGGTTACAGTGTATTTTTGCTGCGTAGACTTTCGCTGTGGTAATAATGTCGCAGAGAAAGTCTGGATTTAAGCCTTGTCGTGAGTGTGGAGGCAAGATGTCGGTGACGGATCCTCATTCCGATTGCCTTTGGTGTTTGAGCTCCGACCACGACGTCTCGACTTGTGATTCATGCCAGCACATGAATCCAAAGGCCCTCAAGGAACGTGAGGCGAAGCTGTTTATGGCTAAATCGAAGGAGAAGCATCACAAGAAGTCTTCTTCTCCAAGACATCGGCGTCATCGAGACTCCCGGCGCCGTAGAGAATCTCGGCGTCATTCGAAGGAGACTCGTTCCAGGTCTTCAGATCGGCGCCGAAGGACATGGGAGATCAGTCCTACGGTTACGCCGCATCCTTCGACGCCGTTGCCCTCTCCGGCGTCTCCGACTTCACCTGGACAGGCGTCGGTGATTGAGGTATTGGAGCCTCAGGTGTTTTCTCCGGCGCAGACGCCGAGGCCGGCGTCGGGGTCGCCTCCGAGACAGGCACCTCAGTATCCGGCTTTTCCCACCCCTGGAGCCGATAGTTCCGCATTCTTGAATGCGATGTATGCCATCTTCCAACAGATGGCTCCAGGGGGTGCTCCGGCTGGGCCTTTGGCCTTTTCTTTGGGTGATCCTGCGCCTCTTCGGCCGGCACCCTTTATGCCCTTTCTCCCTTTTGGGAACGTGGGCTCGGCGCCAGTGTCGGCGCCGGTGGCCGCTCCGGTGGCTTCAGAAGGATTGGCCCCGGGGATTTCCATCCCGTCGACGTCGAAGTCGGGATTTCGGCCTGTGACTCCGGTGGGTCCATCTGCTTCAGCTGCTCTTTTGTCGGCGCCGAAGTTACCTGTGGCGCCAGATGCGGTGTCGGTGGCTTCTGAAGATCGGCGCCGATCTTCGACTTCGGCGGAGGCATTGTCGACTCCGCGTATTGAACAGCGACTTCATTCCAGGAGACGTGCTCTCCGTGTATTAGAAGAGCAGGAGTACCAACGAGCCCTGGAGGAAGGAGAGCTAGAGGACTCGGGTGATGGGCTGCGTGGACTGGAGTCGGCCAGTGGGCTGGACACTTCCCCTGAGTGGGATCTTTCGTCCCCGGGGGAGTATACTGAGGAGGCTGCTTCCTTTCATGCAGTGGTACGGAAGGCAGCTAGTTTTTTGGACCTGCCTTTGCCGGTGGTGGAGGCTAAACAAAACCTTTTAACAGAGGTGCTACATCCGGCCTCAGCTGCGGCGGAGCCTCTGTTGCCATTTAATGACGCTCTGCTGGATCCGGTGATAGAGGTGTGGAAGAGGCCGGCATCTTCCCCAGCAGTTCACAGAGCCATGGCCAGGAGGTATCGGGCGGCTCCGACTGACCCTGGGTTTCTATCTAGGCACCCTACGCCGGAGAGCTTGGTGGTGCAGGCCTCCTGTTCAGCCAAGTCAGTGCCTGGTTCTTTCCCGACGGTGCCTGGGGACAGAGATTCAAAGAAGCTAGAGGCGCAGGCGAAGAATTTTTTTTCGTCCTGCAGTCTGGCGTTAAAAGCCACCAATGCAACCTGTATCCTGGGAGGTATATTCATGCTCTGATGGATGACATTTCCTCATCGTTTACAGAGCTTCCCCAGGGTCTTTTGGATCTTGTCTCAAATGCCCAGGCTGCTGCGACCCAGATTATCCAGACGGGACTGGATACCACCGACTCGGTAGCCAGAGCAATGGGCACAACTGTGGTGGCAAGGAGACAGGCCTGGCTCCGTAACTCGGGCTTTTCTGCAGATGTACAGTCCACATTGTTGGATCTCCCGTTTGATGGGGACAAACTGTTTGGAGCCAAGGCTGATTCGGCCTTGGAACGTTTTAAGGAAAGCAGGGCCACGGCTAAGTCGTTAGGGCTCCAAGCTCCTTCTTCCACGGCCTCTTCCAGATTTTTCAGGAGGTTTAGTGGATTTGGGCGTGGCTCTTCCTCCTCTTCCTTTCGGGGAAGATATCAGCAACCTGCCTCTTCCCATCCCTATAGATCTTTCAGGGGGAGAGGTAGGGTCCGCACCAGAGGAGCCTCTCAGCAGCACTCTGCCTCTTCCTCATCCTCTGGCGGGGTGCAGCAGGGGAAGCAGCCTTAGGCTTCCACCATTTCCCACTCACTCCTCTCCTGTAGGGGGAAGATTACAGCATTTTCTCACCAAATGGAAGACTGTTACAACGGACACTTGGGTTCTCAGTATTGTGGGAAAAGGCTACACCCTTCCCTTTCGGGAGTTCCCGCCCCTCATCCCGCCCCGCCCTTCTTATTGTTCAGAAGAACACCTCCTGTTGCTAGAACAGGAGGTACAAGCCCTCCTTTCCAAGGGCGCGGTGGAGTTGGTCCCAGAGCAGGAAAGGGGTCGAGGATGTTACTCAAGGTATTTCCTGATTCCCAAGAAGGATGGTCGTTTGAGACCAATTCTGGACCTGAGGATCTTGAATTGGTTCCTCAAGCAGGAAAAATTCAAGATGCTGACCCTAGCACAGGTGCTTTTGGCGTTGAACAAGGAAGACTGGATGGTGTCTGTCGACTTGCAGGATGCTTACTTTCATATCCCGATACTCAAGTCACACAGGAAGTATCTCCGGTTTGTGGTGGGATCGCAACACTATCAGTTTGCGGTCCTTCCGTTTGGTCTTACTTCAGCACCTCGAGTCTTCACGAAGGTGATGTCGGTGGTTGCGGCAGAACTCAGAAGGAAGGGGATAGCAGTATTCCCTTACTTGGACGACTGGTTGATCAAAGCCAAGTCCCCGGAGCTTGTGTCGCATCATCTGCAGTCAACAACCCAGTTGTTGTTCGACCTGGGTTTTTCGGTGAACGAGCCCAAATCTCACCTAGAGCCCTCTCAGCGCCTCCTGTTCATAGGGGCAGTACTGGATACAACATTGGGTCGGGCCTTTCCTCCGCCTCAGCGGATTCAAGATATTCAGGATTTGGTTCCAATGTTTCGAAATGGAGCGGTAGTTCCAGTCCTCAAGGTCCTTCGTCTGCTCGGTCTGTTTGCCTCCTGCATTCTGTTGCTCACGCATGCTCGCTGGCACATGAGGGCTCTTCAGTGGTGCCTCCGAAGGCAGTGGTCTCAACACAAAGGGGATCTAGAGAGTACTGACAAGATCTCCAGAGATGCTGCTGTGGATTTGAAGTGGTGGATTGCAAGCAACAATCTTTCACAAGGAAAGCCGTTTCAGCAGTCGCCACCAGTGGCCACAGTCATAACGGATGCTTCCACTCTAGGGTGGGGAGCTCATCTGGGGGATCTGGAGATCAAAGGTCTTTGGTCTCCAGAGGAACAGATGTTTCACATCAATCTGTTAGAGTTACGGGCTGTACGTCTGGCTCTCAAGGCCTTCCTCCCTTCCCTTCGTGGTCAGTCGGTACAGGTCCTAACAGACAATACTACCACGATGTGGTACATAAACAAGCAGGGAGGAGTGGGGTCGTACCTTCTCTGCAGAGAAGCTCTTCGACTATGGTCCTGGGCAAAGGACCATCAGATTTGCTTGATAGCAAACCATCTGGCCGGAGTCTTGAACATGCGTGCGGACAGTCTCAGTCGCCAATTCTTGGCAGACCACGAGTGGCGTCTCCATCCGGATCAAGTCCGTTTAATCTTCCAGAGGTGGGGGTTTCCTCGGGTAGATCTGTTTGCCACTCGAGAGAACGCGCATTGTCCGTTATTCTGCAGCCTCCAGTATCCGATGCAGGGAGCGTTGGGGGACGCGTTTCAAATAACCTGGTGCGGCCAGTTGCTTTACGCGTTTCCTCCCATACCCTTGATTCCTCGAGTATTGAGGAAGATTCGCCAGGACCGGGCTCTAGTCATCCTAATAGCTCCGGATTGGCCAAGGAGGGTATGGTACTCCGACCTTCTCCAACTCTCAATGTGCCCTCCGCTCCGTCTCCCTTTCAGGGCAGACCTCCTCTCGCAGTCGCAGGGGCAGGTTCTACTCCCCAACCTCCAGAGTCTGCACCTACATGCCTGGAGATTGAACGGGGCAACCTGAGTTCCTTCTCTCTCCCGCCTGAGGTAGTGGATGTTATATTAGCGGCCAGGCGACACTCCACTAAATCTATCTACGCTAATAGATGGTCTAAATTTGTTGCGTGGTGTGGAGAGAGGCAGATTGATCCTTTGCATGCTCATCTATCGGACGTTTTGTCTTTTGCTCTGTCTCTAGCGCAGAAAGGTTGTGCAGTGGCTACCATTAAGGGTTATTTATCGGCCTTGTCAGCCTTCATATGTCTTCCAGACCAACCATCTTTATTTAAATCCCCTATTGTTATCAGATTCCTGAAAGGTCTTCTAAATAAATATCCTCCAAAACCATTCGTTATGCCGCAATGGGATTTGTCCTTGGTCCTGACTTTCCTTATGGGGTCCCCTTTTGAACCTATGCATTCTTGCCCCTTAAGGTATTTGGTTTTAAAAACAGTCTTCCTGATAGCTATAACATCAGCAAGGAGAGTGAGTGAGTTGCAGGCCTTATCAGTAAAGCCCCCTTATACAACTTTTTATGGGGATAAGGTGGTGTTGAGGACCAAGGCTGCTTTCCTCCCGAAGGTTGTTTCACCCTTCCATTTGGCTCAGGCAATTACTTTGTCCACGTTCTATCCTCCGCCTCATCCTTCCAAAGAGGAAGAAAGACTGCATCGTCTGGACCCAAAGAGAGCGTTGAGCTTCTTTATTGATAGAACAAAGGATTTCAGGCTGGAGGATCAGCTTTTTATTGGATACGTGGGCAAGAGGAGAGGAAAGGCAGTCCACAAGAGAACACTATCCAGGTGGGTTGTTCTTTGCATTAAAATCTGTTACTCTTTGGCAAAGAAGGATCCTCCTGAGGGCATTAGAGCTCATTCCACCAGAGCTAAGTCGGCCACTTCGGCCTTGGCCAGGGGTGTTCCTGTGGTTGACATCTGCAAGGCCGCAACTTGGTCGTCCCTTCACACTTTTGCAAAACATTACTGTTTGGATTCTGAGGTTAGAAGAGACGGCCATTTTGCACGGTCAGTGCTGCAGGATTTCTTGGTTTGACCATTTAGGCACCCACCGCCGGGCGTGGTACTGCTTTGGGACTCTATTCATTAGGTGAGGAATCCACAGGTAGTTGTATCCATCAGAAGAACGAGTTACTTACCTTCGGTAACGACTTTTCTGGTGGATACATTAGCTACCTGTGGATTCCTCACGGTCCCACCCGCCTCCCCGTTGCCTTTCTGGTCTTTCCAAGTAATCCTTGAGTGCGCTCCTCTTGGTCTTTGAGGGTGCAATAGATGTTGTATATAATATATTTATATATATGTATATATGTATATATCTTTGTGTATATACTTGATGTGTGTATATATTTTTAAAAAAAAGAGAGAGTTATATATATATATATAAAAGATTTACAGTTATTCATGCAATGTTGTGTATTTT
Organism: Pleurodeles waltl; assembly: GCF_031143425.1. Taxonomy (NCBI): domain Eukaryota; kingdom Metazoa; phylum Chordata; class Amphibia; order Caudata; family Salamandridae; genus Pleurodeles; species Pleurodeles waltl. The sequence goes on from NC_090449.1 coordinate 97,115,990, forward strand.
TACAATATAATGGGATGTTGCCTTGCTCTTTCATTGCATTGCCTGGTTGTTCTCATGCACGTAAAAAATGATTGGTACTGACGTCCGCACGTCGTCGAGGACCTCTTATTGCCTGTATGACGTCAGACGGCGTCGCGTGGGCTAGAGTGACGTCCTCGTCGACGTGCAGAGACTAGTAAGAAGATTTCCGTCGAATGCTGGCGCCATGGGAGTATTCATTAGGTGAGGAATCCACAGGTAGCTAATGTATCCACCAGAAAAGTCGTTACCGAAGGTAAGTAACTCGTTCTTTTGGAAGTCGTTTTTAGTTTGTTTTTAGTTTTAGCTATGTTAGGGGATATCTGTGTGTGCAGGTGACTATCACTGTGCATAATTATTAGGCAACTTAACAAAAAAATATATATACCCATTTCAATTATTTATCATTACCAGTGAAACCAATATAACATCTCAACATTCACAAATATACATTTCTGACATTCAAAAACAAAACAAAAACAAATCAGTGACCAATATAGCCACCTTTCTTTGCAAAGACACTCAAAAGCCTGCCATCCATGGATTCTGTCAGTGTTTTGATCTGTTCACCATCAACATTGCGTGCAGCAGCAACCACAGCCTCCCAGACACTGTTCAGAGAGGTGTACTGTTTTCCCTCCTTGTAAATCTCACATTTGATGATGGACCACAGGTTCTCAATGGGGTTCAGATCAGGTGAACAAGGAGGCCATGTCATTAGATTTCCTTCTTTTATACCCTTTCTTGCCAGCCACGCTGTGGAGTACTTGGACGCGTGTGATGGAGCATTGTCCTGCATGAAAATCATGTTTTTCTTGAAGGATGCAGACTTCTTCCTGTACCACTGCTTGAAGAAGGTGTCTTCCAGGAACTGGAAGTAGGACTGGGAGTTGAGCTTGACTTCATCCTCAACCCGAAAAGGCCCCACAAGCTCATCTTTGATGATACCAGCCCAAACCAGTACTCCACCTCCACCTTGCTGGCGTCTGAGTCGGACTGGAGCTCTCTGCCCTTTACCAATCCAGCCACGGGCCCATCCATCTGGCCCATCAAGACTCACTCTCATTTCATCAGTCCATAAAACCTTAGAAAAATCAGTCTTGAGATATTTCTTGGCCCAGTCTTGACGTTTCAGCTTGTGTGTCTTGTTCAGTGGTGGTCGTCTTTCAGCCTTTCTTACCTTGGCCATGTCTCTGAGTATTGCACACCTTGTGCTTTTGGGCACTCCAGTGATGTTGCAGCTCTGAAATATGGCCAAACTGGTGGCAAGTGGCATCGTGGCAGCTGCACGCTTGACTTTTCTCAGTTCATGGGCAGTTATTTTGCGCCTTGGTTTTTCCACACGCTTCTTGCGACCCTGTTGACTATTTTGAATGAAACGCTTGATTGTTCGATGATCACGCTTCAGAAGCTTTGCAATTTTAAGAGTACTGCATCCCTCTGCAAGATATCTCACTATTTTTGACTTTTCTGAGCCTGTCAAGTCCTTCTTTTGACCCATTTTGCCAAAGGAAAGGAAGTTGCCTAATAATTATGCACACCTGATATAGGGTGTTGATGTCATTAGACCACACCCCTTCTCATTACAGAGATGCACATCACCTAATATGCTTAATTGGTAGTAGGCTTTCGAGCCTATACAGCTTGAAGTAAGACAACATGCATGAAGAGGATGATGTGGTCAAAATACTCATTTGCCTAATAATTCTGCACTCCCTGTAAGTAAAACTGTGGGGGGCATATTTACAAGTGGCTTGCACTGCGGGTGCATAAATTTTTGTGATGCACCGGCGGCGCAGACTGCAGACCCATATCTACAAGGCCACGCAAAGCCACTTTGCATGGCTTTTCATGGCCTTGTAGATATGGAGTAAGGCAAGTCAGGGCAAGTCACTGCGTTGCCTTACTCTGCATCAAAGAGGAGTACCATGGGAGTTGCGGTTGGTGTTCCCATACCACACCCATGGATTTTGAGGCATTTCAAGATTTAGAAGGATTTATAAACCTGGGAATGCATCAAAAGCCTACATCTACCCAGGAGAGGCGAAACAAGGAGAAATAACTTTATTTCTCCTTGTTTTTCCCTCTTTCTGTGAGTGCTCCATTCTAGGTCGTCTTGTGTAATGATTTTCATAGTAATAATTGACAGTTTTCATTATTGAAAGAAAATTTATAATCTCTTCATTTGATCGAAACAAATCAAGTTGCAAATTGTTGAAACAAAGTACATATAACCGTTTAAATAGAATGCAAAATGCACTCATTAAGCCTTGTATCTTATAAAAGATCAGTCTAGAATAGGGTTAAGGGATTCTGAGACCACAATACAGAGCTTCTCAAAATTAATCTTTGAAAAAACATTTTCTGTCTAGGATGGATAAGGATATAAATGACATTTTAGATTTCAAATGTATTTCTGAAGCTGAAATTAAATTAAAAAGCATTAACAAATCTGAGAAATTACAGAATAGGGTGCCAATAATGATCTACAAGCAATCCAACATAGTTTTTGCTAGGCTTGTGTCAACTTTGTTTAATTAAGCATTTCATAATGGGCTGACCCCTGATAGCAGGCAGCAGGACTTAAAAATGATTTATCCTTAATTAATCCTATCTTATATCCCTCAAGACATTTGTCATAATGTTTTAAACGATGACATCAAAATGGATTTTAAGATCTTGGCAGTAATGTTAAACAAGTGCTGGAATTGTTGGTGCGCATTGATCTGAAGGAATTTATCCTGCACAGGCGTCTCTCTTTTCTCATCCAAACTTAAAACGCCAATGCAAAAAAATAATTTGGTTGTGTGAATTTGGATTTTTTTACTGTGAAGTCAATCAATCAAATTTTATTCGGTATATTAACCATCAAAGTTGGCAAACATGCATCCATAAAAAAATGTAGTCCTACAAAAATTCACAAATATTATAATACATAAAATGCAGCAGGAAACTGCAGTTCCAAATTCACTTTTTAAAAACATCATATTAAAAATACATCCACAAATAGTACACATAAAATGGTGTAAAAAAATCACATTAATAAAAACATTTGTGCAATAATGCAAGGAAATCATACTCATCAAAGATACCTCTATGAAGTTTAGGCCAAGTCATCATTGCACCCTATAAATTCAGCACCATCTAAGCAAGACGGCCTGTCGGAATAATTAGACTTAAGCAAATAAACAATCAGAAGTAAAAGACAATAACAATTAGCTTGTCATAACAATTTCATTAGCACTATCAGTAAAAATGTGAATAGCAACAAAGTGCTTGGTGCATAATGATACCTAATTTGCATCAGCCAGTAAATGGCTCAGAGACACAGATTTGCAGATATAAATTGTTTCAATAGCTTCTTACACCTTATTCATACATTAAACAGGAAGTGGCTAATGGAGAAAACTACTGGGCCAGATGTGTCAGTCCTTATGATATGTTGTGCATCAATGCAATGAATGGCCCCCAGGGACAGAGCCATTTTCTGCATTTGTCACAATACTCAGGACAGAGAAACATAACATAACATAGTCTATTGTTTCTGGGATGTGCCACATGCTGGGCTAATTATAGAGATGTCCTGATCTCCTCGCCCGCTTACCGTAAGAGATCTTGTAGGAAGGCAGCCTAATCTAAACCTAAACCTCACATACAAACTCTTGGCCAAAGGTGCAGTGATGTTATCCATACATAATTCAAAAGATAGGACTGGCTTAAATGCCAGAAACTGTTCAGTCAGGTGCCCAAGGTTTCCCCTTGTATTTTGTTTCTCGCGCACATAAAACCAGAATGATGTTTTTAAAATCATTACATCCTCTTTGCAAAGAGACTGATACATTCCATAATCTGATTAATCCCAATTTTTTACACCACTCGCATATGAAACTTAACCAAGGAACCTTCGCAGCTTGATCAGAGGATAATAAGTCTCTGAGAGAGTCCCTGTAGTCTACTAGTTCAGGGATCAGTCAAGTCCGTATCCAGAGTAACAAAGGTTTCAATTGAGGCAAGGTAGATACTCGTCTCATGCCCAGGTCAAAATAGAGTGGAGTGAGGGGGGTACTTGCTGGTACAGAAACCAGCGCTCCAATGAAGTGGCTCTCTGCTACAAGTAACTTGTGGGTTTCAGTGTAACCCCAAACTTCCGCTCCATATAAAGCAGCACTCTGGGCTTTAGGTCTATAAGCCTCCAAAGGTGGGGATATGGAACAAGTGTAAGTGTTCTTTTGGAAACAAACTGCAGCTTTAGATCTATGGGAAATTACAAGCGAACCTTTGTTTATTTGCGAGCCCCACTAATATTTATCAGACAAGGTTACTCCCAGATAATCAAAGCCATAGACCCTCTCCAGTCGTTCTTTCCAGCCCTAACAGTATGACTTTTGGTTGCATTCTTCTGCCCACACAAAACTCCAAATATTTCTGTTACAGATTTTGCAGGCATAGCGGGGTTTTAGATATTAAAAAAGAATCATCTGCAAGCAGCAGAATGGGTAACCACATCATTGATGTATGAAGTAAACAGGGAGGGTGCCAGCACACAGCCTTGACGAACAAACCCAAGATATATAGATACACTTTGTCAGTTCCCCATTATTCCCACACCTGACCTGGGCATAATCCCTAACATGCAATCCAGTTATCAACTCAATTAAACATCTTGGAGCCCCCATACTTGCTAAAGTGCTCCAGAGCTTTTCTCGTTGGACCAAATCAAACGCTGCACGCACGTAAACAAATGCCACATATCATTTTTGGCAACTAAGATGGGCACATTTCTAGTATAGAAGGGAAAATGTAAACACTTGATCTAAGGTGCATATCTTAGTGCAAAACCCTGCCTGGAGGTGGGACAATATCCACACGCTATCCATCCAGTGGTGTAATTGATTAAATACCTGCCTGGCAAAGATCTTTTGGAGATTTTCTATGAGGCTGGTTGGTCTGTAATTATTACGGCAGACTGGATCATTCTTTTTAAAAATTGGTATTATCTCTGTCTCTCTCCATGTTTCTTGAATCTCTCCTCCCTCTGCAACAGCAGTTGATAGAATATTCACATAGGAAGCCTATAGCTGAGGTTCTGATTTATATAGATCACCCAGAACACAATCAGGACTGGGTGCCTTTGGGGACTTCAAGCTGTCAATAGCAGACAGGGTCTCTCCTAAGCTAAAGAATACTTTAGTATTCTGATCATCTCCCCTTTCTGACTCTTTCCTATCAGCACAGTAATTCACCTCGCTGAAGGACCATTTGATTACAGGGTCAGAGGCGTACAGTTTTGCAAAATGTTCTTCCTATTTCTCTAGTTGGATATTGCAACGCCTGGTATTTATGTTCCAAATGGACCCATGGGCAATAATATGTCAAAAGGTCCTACGATGATTACTTTAAGAGCCTGAAGCAAGTGTTGCCATTTTCTGCCTTCTATTCCTGCTTGACATGAACAATCACTAACATATCTCGAACAGGCTACACGTATATCCAGACAATTACACCCTCTGATGACATTTTCATGTGCTTGTCTGGCTGTCCCTAGAAGAGTTGGTTGATTTCCCACAAGTTTCTGTTAGGGTTTGTGCACAGCAAAGAGCATGTCCCCTCTCACTGCACTAGTGGGTTCTGTAATAGCTCCCTTTTAAACTTACTATTGAAAGCCTTTCTTGTTATCTCACCTTCCCCCCCCCCCAGGCTTCTGTGTATGTTGTTTAATGTGCTGTTTTGTTTACACATTGGGACTTGCTTTTACCAAGGCTTCTTTAAAACACTCCGCTCTAGGTCATGTGTTAATTTAACTCATTTGCATAATAACTGAAACTCTGCACACCTTTCAAGAACATGTGCAGCATGTGAGGACCACACCCAGCTCTTCAAACCACACCCAGCTCTGCACACCTTTCAAGAACATGTGCAGCATGTGAGGACCACACCCAGCCCTGTCTATAAAAGGCAGCCCCGAGCCTCACCCAGTGCTTGTGCTCGTCTACCTCCCGCTTACCTGAGGACAGATCCCTCGGCGCTGGCACTCCTGCTCTCTACAGACTTTCATTGGCTTCAATGGGCGCAGCTGCTGGCTCTTCCTTCTTCCGGTTTCCGGTTCCTCCTTGCCTCAGCCTCTCTCCTACAAGCAACCTGCAAAAGAGAAAGAAGACAAGGTTAGACTGATCAGTATCTCTTGCCAGCAACAAGTAAGTGCAAAACTTTTATTACCTGAAAGAACTTTGACAACAATTTCTGGATTCGTGTATAGACAATTTGAAACAAGATACCTTCCACGAACATTGTGATTCAAACTCTTTGTTACAAGAATACTTTGCGGAACTTTGTGAGGCAAACAGTAAATCAAGGACTTGCACAAATTACATGCTGTATTTTGACGTAAAAGTACAGTATTTGTTTTATAAAAGATCCTGGAAATATGGGAAAAGTGAGTCTGCTATTGGGAATTTAGGCTTTAGTTATAGAAAGATGAATGTTTGATATTGGTAATTCTGATAACGGTATTTGTTTAATGTTTTAGAAGCTTTAGAGTAATAGAAAGCACATCCCAGAGCAGTAACACATTCCAAACCTGGAAACTAGAGACCAGGATCCAAGAGGTACTTTTAGAAGAAAATGTTTAATAAATAAAGGGATAGTCAGGAACCCAGTTAGGAATAGGTTGTACTTATCTGTTCTTTGTTTATGTTTCATTAGGCACTAGTTTCTACAGAAGTCAGAGAGGGCCGCAGATTTGTGCAGCACTTCAACAGTGGAAACGCAAGAACAGTGTTGTCTCTTTATTTTATCCACTTCCCCCCTTCCCTTGAGCTTCTGTTCTTAGTGCACTGTTTTAAAAACTAGGGTGCTGGAACAAGCAGTTTCAGTGTGGGGTCGGATTGTCTTCAACCTCCATCAGAACTGAACAAGGACTCAGGTGAGCTGGGCTTTGACAGAAGCACAAGCCTTAAAAAACAAAAACAAATTCAGTTCTGGTGGACGATGAATATCGGGGAAGAAATAGAGGGCATTGACGTCACGGATATGGCGCAGGCCCTAAATGAGGATTTGGCTCATAATGAATCAGTGTCTGGCATCTTGCAACATATGCAAGAGGAAATAGAGAGATTAAAGATGGAGAATACCTCTTTAAAACAGGATTTAAGCAGGTATAAATTTAGGGTATCTCAGTGGAACACAGCTTTTACGCCTTTGTTTAAAACCTCCTCCGAGACAGGGGCGCCATCAAAACATACAACTTTGCCTCCCCCAGTTGAGGTCGCTGTTAATCTTCTTAATGCTGTGCCCTTAGCAGCACCTGAACGTTTTCATGGAGATAGTAACAAATTCCATGTTTTTATCAATCAATGTCAATTACACTTCGTTTGTAAGCCACAACAGTTCCCTACTGATGCTACGAAAGTGGCATTCGTCTTGTCTTATTTGGGTGGCACAGCAGCCAATTGGTCAATTCCTTTCGTGGAGAGAGATGATCCCATCCTCCATAGTTGGAATCAATTTAAACGTACCATGACCAGCCTTTTTGCAAAACACACTTTCATGCAGGCAAGTGATAATGAGCTTTTAAATCTTAAACAAGGTAACAAGGATTTATTGACCTATCTCACTAGTTTTAATCGTTTACTCACCGAGACACAGTGGCCAGAAGAAAAGCGTGTCTCCCTTTTCTATATAGGTTTGAGAGACGATTTAAAAGACGCGCTGGCTCATATCGTTGATTTGCCAGAAGACTATTCGGACTTTGTAGATTTAGTTGTGAAATTAGAACATAGACTAGGAGAAAGAAAGGGAGATAAATACAAACTGGAATCACGGTTAACTTTTATTAGACACGAGGAGAAAGACCCAGATAATAAACTCCCTGAACCTGAGCCTATGCAAATAGGGACACTCAGAGGTCCACTCACATCAGAGGAAAAAGAAAGAAGGAGAAAACTTCAATTATGTTTATATTGTGGAAGGGCAGGTCACTTTGCCAGAGAATGTCCAGTAAAGCCTAAAAATCCACGAAAGGGTGCTGTTTCCTCCACCTCCTTAACTGAATCGGGAAACGATTAAGCTCGACAAGGGGAGAGGTTACTTGTTCGAGAAAACATCTTAATCAAACCTCTAATGCTGCAGCCTTCATGGTACCGCACATACCTAGACATTTCATAATTCAGGTCGTTTTAATTGTTACTACCCAAGTGAGGCATTCTCTCCCTGTCCTACTAGACTCAGGCGCGACAGGAAATTTTGTGGAGAATAAGTTAGCTGAAAACTTAGGACTTCCTATGTGCCTAAAGCCTTGTCCAGAAGCAGTATGTGCAGTGGATGGGTCAGAATTGACCTCTGGATTAATCACAAAACAAACAAGTCCACTTGTTATGGTCTGTCAGAACGGGCACACAGAGGTGATTAGCTTTGATCTGATAGATACTCCTAATTTTGGTTTGATTCTCGGGGTACCCTGGTTAACAACTCATAACCTAAAAATTGATTGGGTGAATAGAACTGTTACTTTGGATTCCTCTTTCTGTAGAACCAATTGCTATCAAGAAGCAGGTACAGAACAGAGCACAGTATTACACTGTGCTAGTGTTACACAAGATGAACCAAGTCTCCCTCCTGAATATTCTGACTTCAAAGACGTCTTTGATCCAGTAAAGGCTAGTGCGCTGCCCCCACATAGGTCTTATGACTGTCGTATAGATCTTATCCCAGGGGCCCCTTTACCTAATAACAGAGTATATGCTTTGACTGACGAAGAAACCAAATACTTAAGAACCTACCTAGATGACCTACTACAGTCTGGGTTCATCCGTCATTCCACATCTCCGGTGTCATCTCCACTCTTTTTTATCCCGAAGCCGGATAAATCCCTGCGCGCGTGTATCGATTATAGAGGACTAAATAAGGCTACAATAAAGAATAAATATCCTCTTCCTCTAATACCTGTGTTGTTGGATCAATTAAGACATTCTACTGTATACACTAAACTAGATCTGCGGGGAGCTTACCACCTGGTCCGAGTAAAAGAGGGGGATGAGTGGAAGACAGCTTTCAAGACAAAGTTTGGTTTATTTGAGTACACAGTAATGCCCTTTGGGTTATGTAATGCCCCTGCGGCCTTTCAGTTCTTTATAAATGAGGTCCTACACGAATTCCTGGACGTTTGTGTCATAGTATACATAGACGACATCCTCATTTACTCTAAGAACTCAGAAGAACATACCCAACATGTTCGTGCAGTATTATCAAAGTTAAAAGAAAATCATCTTTTTGCTAAGTTAGAAAAGTGTACTTTTAATGTCAGCAAGGTGGACTTTTTAGGATACTGCCTGTCACCTCAAGGAATAACTATGGATGTAAAGAAAATCAGTGCTATTGCTGATTGGCCAGAACCATCCTCTGTAAAAGATATTCAGAAATTTCTGGGTTTCGCCAATTTTTATAGGAGGTTTATTGCACATTTTGCAGACATTGCGGCCCCAATAACTACCTTGTTGCGGAAAGGGCAACGATTTCTTTGGACTGATGAGGCGGCACACGCCTTTCAACTCCTAAAACAAAAGTTCACTTCAGCCCCAATTCTGAAACATCCTGATCCTGACTTGCCTTTTTTTGTTGAAGCGGATGCTTCACAAGTAGCTTTAGGAGGAGTTCTCTCTCAACGAGATGCAGTAGATGGCCAGTTACATCCTATAGCCTTCTATTCCAAAAAGTTATTACCAGCTGAACAAAATTACACTGTGGCTGAAAGGGAACTACTAGCTATCAAAGTAGCCTTTTCAGAATGGAGGCACCATTTAATGGGAGCCAAGTACCCAGTTACAATCTTTTCTGACCATAGGAACCTACAGTTTTTTGGATCACTTAAAGCACTAACACCACGTCAGATGCGCTGGTTAAATTTTTTTAGCACATTTGACTTTGTAATAACCTATAGACCAGGTGCACAACAAATTCAATCTGATGTGTTATCTAGATACGGACATACCTCAGACATGAAACAAGATAAAATAGGAGAACCCATTATTCCTCCCCAAAAGTTGTTGGCACCAGTACAACAGAAGGATTTCATCACAGTTCTATATAATGCACACATGCAAATAGCACCTCAGGATTGGTTAAAGGATTCCCATAACACAATACAACGAGGTTTATTGTATCACGACAACATGCTGTTAGTGCCCACCTCTGAATTACAAACACAGGTGATAATTTGGCATCACGCCTCACCGTTGGCAGGTCATCCTGGTTGGGTAAAAACCCTGAAAAATGTGCAAAAACACTTTTGGTGGGACACTATAAGAAAGGACATTAAGCAATTTGTCACTACCTGTCCAATTTGTGCAAGACATAAATCTTCTCATAAGGCCCCTGACGGCTTGTTAATACCAATGCCAACACCCAAACAACCTTGGCACACTGTGAGCGTAGACTTTATTGTAGGTTTACCACCTGTAAAATCTTTCACAACAGTGTTGGTTATAGTGGATTTTTTATCTAAAATGGCACATTTTGTACCATTACGGAAATTACCCACGGCGGCAGAATTTGCCGATATTTTTATAAGGGAAATTGTGCGTTTACATGGTTTGCCAAGCAAAGTGGTGTCAGACCGAGGGAGCCAGTTCAACTCTAAATTTTGGAAAAAATTATGTAAAAAACTGAAAATAGATGTGGCATTATCCACTGCTTTCCACCCAGAGACAGATGGACAGACTGAACGACTGAACCAAACCTTACTTCAAACGCTACGTTGTTTATTGGCTGATTATTCTAGTGAATGGTTGGAAGCTCTCCCTGTAGCGGAGTTTGTTTATAATAATACTGAGCATTCAGCTCTACTTTGCTCACCATTCTATTTCTTGCAGGGGTATCATCCAAGAGCTATACCCATTTTGTTAGAAGATTCTCTGTTACCTACAGTAACGGATAGACTAACGAGGTTAGGTGACATACAAGACAAAGCCAGGAAATATTTATTAAAGTACAAGGAAAGCATGAAAAGACAAGCAGACAAACACAGATCTGAGGCCCCAATGTATAAAATCGGTGACAAGGTATGGCTCTCCACAAAGAACCTAAACATAGAGGGATCCCGAAAGCTGCAACCACGTTTCATTGGACCCTTTAGTATAACTGCCATAGTAAACCCGGTAACAGTAAAATTAGATTTACCAAAAGAATATCCAGTACATACTACATTCCATGTGTCCTTGCTTAAGCCATACAATCCAAAAACCCGACCTGAACCACCACCTCCACCCATACCAATTAAGGGAAATCTAGAATATGAAGTGAAAAGCATAAAAGACTCAAAAAGAATTAGTGGACGTCTGTTTTATTTAGTAGAATGGAAAGGATATGATGAATCTGAGAATTCGTGGGAACCAGCATCATATGTACATGCCCCACAGCTGATTAGACGGTTTTATTTAAAAAATCCAGGAAAACCCCGTCCTGTAGGAGGGCCTTTGAGGGGGGCAACTGTTAGGGTTTGTGCACAGCAAAGAGCATGTCCCCTCTCACTGCACTAGTGGGTTCTGTAATAGCTCCCTTTTAAACTTACTATTGAAAGCCTTTCTTGTTATCTCACCTCCCCCCCCCCAGGCTTCTGTGTATGTTGTTTAATGTGCTGTTTTGTTTACACATTGGGCCTTGCTTTTACCAAGGCTTCTTTAAAACACTCCGCTCTAGGCCATGTGTTAATTTAACTCATTTGCATAATAACTGAAACTCTGCACACCTTTCAAGAACATGTGCAGCATGTGAGGACCACACCCAGCTCTTCAAACCACACCCAGCTCTGCACACCTTTCAAGAACATGTGCAGCATGTGAGGACCACACCCAGCCCTGTCTATAAAAGGCAGCCCCGAGCCTCACCCAGTGCTTGTGCTCGTCTACCTCCCGCTTACCTGAGGACAGATCCCTCGGCGCTGGCACTCCTGCTCTCTACAGACTTTCATTGGCTTCAATGGGCGCAGCTGCTGGCTCTTCCTTCTTCCGGTTTCCGGTTCCTCCTTGCCTCAGCCTCTCTCCTACAAGCAACCTGCAAAAGAGAAAGAAGACAAGGTTAGACTGATCAGTATCTCTTGCCAGCAACAAGTAAGTGCAAAACTTTTATTACCTGAAAGAACTTTGACAACAATTTCTGGATTCGTGTATAGACAATTTGAAACAAGATACCTTCCACGAACATTGTGATTCAAACTCTTTGTTACAAGAATACTTTGCGGAACTTTGTGAGGCAAACAGTAAATCAAGGACTTGCACAAATTACATGCTGTATTTTGACGTAAAAGTACAGTATTTGTTTTATAAAAGATTCTGGAAATATGGGAAAAGTGAGTCTGCTATTGGGAATTTAGGCTTTAGTTATATTAAGATGAATGTTTGATATTGGTAATTCTGATAACGGTATTTGTTTAATGTTTTAGAAGCTTTAGAGTAATAGAAAGCGCATCCCAGAGCAGTAACACATTCCAAACCTGGAAACTAGAGACCAGGATCCAAGAGGTACTTTTAGAAGAAAATTTTTAATAAATAAAGGGATAGTCAGGAACCCAGTTAGGAATAGGTTGTACTTATCTGTTCTTTGTTTATGTTTCATTAGGCACTAGTTTCTACAGAAGTCAGAGAGGGCCGCAGATTTGTGCAGCACTTCAACAGTGGAAACGCAAGAACGGTGTTGTCTCTTTATTTTATTTTATCCACTTCCCCCCTTCCCTTGAGCTTCTGTTCTTAGTGCACTGTTTTAAAAACTAGGGTGCTGGAACAAGCAGTTTCAGGGTGGGGTCGGATTGCCTTCAACCTCCATCAGAACTGAACAAGGACTCAGGTGAGCTGGGCTTTGACAGTTTCTTTGCAAAGTATACTCTCAAGAGCTTTAAATAAGTTAGCATGAATAGCAAGTATAGGTATATCCTCTGCTGGCATATCTTTGTATTTGGACAAATAGTGTACGAACAAATAACTAATCAAAGCATGGAGTTCTGCTTTTGCCAAAACACTGAGCAAGGACACTCTCTTACAATTATTTGCCACAAATGGTTCAGGTACCACAGTACGATGAATATGTGATAATCTCTTGAAGTCATTCACAAGTAAGATAGCATTCAGAGCGCTATGAACACTATCAGTCCAATTGATTACCTCCATATCGTAAAGCTGCGGCCACAGACTAACATCCAATAGGAAGTAATCAATGACACTAAATGTAAAGCCTTTATTGATGGTGCAAGCTCTTTTTAAGTCAGATCGGGTCATCCAGTTGCAAGCCATCAAACTCCTCCCCACAACTACGGAAGCAATTTGAAAGCAACATTGGAGGAATGATGATACGACTTGCCAGTAAGACTAGGAAAACCTCTGTACTCATCTTGCATCTCTGTTATTACATCAATGGCTTGTGCGGGTTCAAAAGAGGCATAAAGACGCCTGCTACTAATATTTTAGCTTTCTGTTCAAACTGGGCATTCAAGTCATCCAATAGAGCCACAGTTGGCGAATCGCTAGAAGCATGCATGGCCCTGGCGTAGATGTTCAATACCACCAAATTCAAACCAGTCAAAATTAAGCACTATGCCCATCAAATCAGGGAATTCAATGTTCAATAACTGCTGCATACAGGCCATGTCAGTTTTAACCAAAAGAATCATACCTCCCACTGCCAGCCCAGTTTGGTGGGAGAGCTCTAACATTATAAGTAACAAATCGATCATAAAGACTTCCTCCGTTGCCCAGGTCTCCTGTAATAAACAAACATCAAAGCCCCCAATAAAAGATAATTATTCATTCATGATGAGCTTTGACTTACCACTAACCACATTCCAAGAAATCAGTGAAATGCCCTCCTTTAGAGCAAGATTCAAGGAGGACTCAATACGAACATCTGGAATGGGCTGAAAAATGGTACCGGAATTGGGTACTTCACCACAATTCAGCATATTGCAACAACTTGTTTTGGGGCTATATACTACTAGGTGGACATTCATGTTAGCTTGTTTATCAGAATAAACCCCTTCTGTAGCTTTATCTTGTCAACTCAGTCAATCAGTTTGGTCTAACCAAGATGATACTTCCATACTTGATGATGGGATACAGATAATTCATGTTTGCTCAGACACTTGTAAGGTACATCTGAAGTATTAATCTGAGAAGACACAGATGGAGGGGAATTCTTCATTTGGATACCAGAGTCTGTAAGTAGGCTGATGCATAACTCATAATTTATCAAATCTTCTGCTAGTATCTTTTTAGTCAGTGTCACTTCCACATAGTCCCTGAATGACGATTTACCACTGCATCTTTTGGCAAATTTTATATCAGGTTGTATGACTGATTAACAACCGCTTTTAAATCTGAACCAATAAATGATCTTATTTTTTAAAGAGTCTGTATCCTGAAAAGTACCACTCCCCAGTTTGAGAACCAAAATTAAATAATCAGTCCCTTCTTGCTTAATAAAATGTCTATGAGAATGCTGTCGCACAAAGGGACTTGGTACATGGCGGTTCAGAAAATTTGAATTGTCTTGTTGCTTAGGAACTCCAAGATAAATTGGAGGAAGTCTGTGATCTTGTGTGGGCCCAGACAAATTAACCTTGCGCAAGTGCAAAATTTTATTATCTTGACTTTTCCTCTGGAATGAGCCACTAGAGCGTTGCTTGGCCTTATGTTCATTGACCGTGCCAAGCATCTTAGAGTCACAAGAAAGAATCATCTGGGATATATAAGAAATTGCAGTTACACTTTCCTCTGGCGCAGTTGCTGCAGCATCACTATTAGTAGACTTAGCTGCTATGTCTTTTTTTACAGGGAATTACATAATGAAAACAACTATAGTGACCACAATGGAAATCAAATGCACTTAACTTAGTAATTTGACCGAACAGCCTGTATAACAGAAGCTTCAGTTCATAAAGCTTGTGATGTGGTTCATGAAGGTCCTTGTCTCCCAGTGCCACCTGCTCTTCAGTCCCCACTGTAATGACTGGGTTTCCTTTGGCAACAGGGCACCCCCCTGGATTAGGATGATCGCAGTGATCAGATAAAACAGAATTTAAATGCGTGCTTGATGTAGCCTCCTCCATTAGGGCTGAAAATCTATTTGTGCATAAACATTTGCAACAATAGTGACCGTAGGCGACAGTGATAAAGTAGTTGGTAATGAAACCTTGGCTCTAGCTGTAGGTCCTCTCTGATTAGCATCCAGCAAACACTCCTAATTAGGACTTTTGCTTGTTCTGTTCCTAAAGATTGCTGGAATTTTTGCATTAGTTTTTATAGCAGGGTTGCTCCCTTTAACAAGGTTGGTGCTTAGTTGTGTCTACCTCTCTAATCAAGTGATAAGTATCTTCCAAGGTAGAATTTTTCCCAGTTGTAGGACTGGAAGAAGTAACCACATGAACTGGTCTCTTGGGCTTCTTAGCATTTACTTTCACTACATTCAATGCCTCGCGATTCCTCATTCTTAATCCCACAATTCACTTCACCAATCCTGTATTTAATATAATAGAGAAAAATGAATAAAAAGATATGTGACATCCAAGACGCCACTCATTTTGGAATGTGAAAGTAAAGAGGGGGGCCCGGCCCGATCTCATCCATGCAATGACGGGCGAAGATGGGCCGTCTGCGGGTGCAGCAAGTGCTATTTGGCGCAATGTAGAATGTGCCTCCATGCGCAGGAGCAGCGTCATAGGGGAAGGAATGCAGTCTGTAGTCCCGCTGTGGCCCCCAGCAACACCAGTGATTATCCCCACCGTGAAGTTTTAATTCCTTTCAATTTCTCTGAATGATTTGGGAGGGTGATTGATGTATCACATCATCAGTTTCCCTGTGCAAATCTGGTGAAAGTTTGGTGCATTCCTTAGCCTTTTTGTACACCAAAAAATGAGCTACTAATGCCCTTGTAGCGGGCCTTGTATGTGCTGGTTATTGAACACACTGCAAAAATTATTGGATTGGGCACCAAGACATCTTCCTATTACAACAAATAAATCTACATTTCTAGTGCTAATTTGTTGGCAAGTTTACTTTCAATGGCATGATTCTTAACAGAGATAACGTTACTCCTCTAGTTCATGTAGTGCTAAATCCTTCAAAGGGATTTATAATTCTTTCAGAGTACACAATTGATTGGGGTAGCTCTCTGATTTATGAAATTGAACACACGCTGCTTTCCCGGTTCACTAGGTAATCCATCAAATATTTAGCAACTGCTATAAACAAGAGTTTTTAAGATCTTGCACTTCCATATAAGGGACGTATTGAAACACGGAATGACATTTTAAAGGTCAAATGAAGCTCGTTCTAACTGTGTTCAGCATGATAAATGTGGTAAGATAGGTAATAGTGTAACTCGCAGTTTTATTCAGTATTATTTTATTGTATGTCTAAGGTTTTTGTTTTGTAAAAATTTATAATTTCATAATATTTTATTGTAAGCCTCAAGATACTAAGGATATTATGCAAACGCTTTCAAATATATGTTTTAATCGAGGATGTATTCTATCTGTTAGAAGGTTATATTGAAGAACATCCTGGTTGCAGAGGAGCAGAGGCATGCTGAGAGTCATGTATCAGAATGCTGAATTTTTCTCTATCAGTCAGAGAGCATTCTCCACCTTTAGCGAAATGGTTTAGTTACAGTGTTGTGGCAAAAAAAAAACTATTTTAAAAAGTAGCATTTATATTTGTGCAATAAAGAACTTTTTCTTTTTCAAAGACCAAGCGATGTCTGGGCAGCAAATGATTGAGTATTGTTTGATGTGTTGCTTGAAACTGTGTGATGTGTTGCTGAGGTCTGAGTCTGTAGTCAAGTGCCAGAAAGGGGGTACCTTGTTCCAAATAGGGGATCCAGAGCAGAGGGTCCCTATGACACCAGTAGTGAAAGATATTCTAGTCGTTACAAATGGGGCAAATACTTGTGTGCTCTGGGATAGTACAACCTGAGTTTCTTATAAGGGACAAAAGCACAGATTTATTGGTCTATGACCTAACTCCCCCCTGGTGGTACAGCCTGGGATAGCACACCGCAAGTGGGGCAGAGATTCTAGAGGCTCTACAAGTGCTACTTCCAAAGGCATACTCTTGTTGCTGATGTTTCTGATAGAAGAAAGGACAGATTCACTAATGAAAATGCAGAATCTCTCCCATTCAAATGTTTGTACAGGCATATTTCACGAGTAAATGGTGGTTTGTGTTGGTTTATGGACAACAGGTAATTTAACATTATGGGATCTAGGTGACTACATTAGATACTAAATGAGGAACTCCTCCTAAATTTATTTTGATCAAGAATCCACTAAAGTCACAGAAACAAAAATGATTTGCATACCTCTGCTGGCTGCTCATCGTCATGTTGTGATGAGTATTTCAGTTTCCCTCTTCAACTATGTCTTACATAAAACATTTTGGTTTACAATCCTAGCAGATTATAACCTTTGCTAGCACATTTTTATGTGACATGGTTTGTATGCACATAAACTAATTAGCGGTTTAAGGTCTTTGATGTAGTAGCTTTGTTCTTCGCTTACTGCTCTAAATGCAGAGGGCCAGGTGCAAAACACCTCGAGCAGAGCAATTAAATAAACTATAATTACACCGCACTTTGATTTCTCATCCGTAGCAAAATATGCTCTATACTCTCCATATCTCATGCTAACATTGAGATTATATCCATAGGCACTGAAGTGTGAACTACAATTTAGGTGCCAGGCTGGTCACACGTTGCTTTTTTTTGCCAGAGTGTGAGACAAACTTTACACGGCTTGCCCAGGCCACACTTCGAGGGAGATTTGCTCAAATCTAGCACACTGATGTGCAGCAACCAAAATTGCACTCTGCGTAGTGCTAGGCAGAGGGAACAGCACAGCTCCATAACTACTAAGAAATGGTACTGCTGGCCTCCTTACCACCAGCGATCTTTCAAGCTGCCTAGCACCACACACACACACACACACACACACACATACACACACACTTTTGCACGATAGTGCAAAGGTGTGTGCTTGATGTCTAGCATAGGTTTTGTACTGGAAGTGTACCCTTTCAGTGCAACATATTATCCCTAGACAAACTTTAAAACTTTTTAAACACTGTATATGTGCAGAACATTGCAAATTTTGAAAAGTTTGGAGAAGTGAAAGCATTTTTCCAAGTTTATGCCTGCCTCAACGAGCTGTTGTTTTTATTTTGGCATAATCCCCTATATTCAAAGGTTAGAAGACTGGGGCCTTGTGTAAAAAAAAATAGGTGGTAGCATGGGGATGCTCATGTGCCACCCACATCTGACTCCTGTTTAATGCAAAGTAATACAGAATAACACAAAATTGCACAAAGTACTACTTAGATTTCCTTTAAAGCAGATTTTCAGCACAAAAATATTTTGTGCTGGAAAGTAAATAACAACTTAACATTTTGCGAAAGTTTGTGTCACATTTCGTCAATTTGCAGCAGAGTAACATGTTGATAAGTCTACCCCAGTGTCAACTCTTTGAAGAATATCTTTTTATTCTGAGTTTTGATACAACAGTTAATTTTGGAAACTTCATAACCCGCTTGTTCTGGCCACGACTGCTAAATGCCAGTAAAGCCCCACTGGGAGGGATTAAAGTTGGAACTCTGTAATGTTGCAGGATTCCCTTCCTTACACTGTTATGTTATGTGAGAAAACTGGTTTGTAGTAAAAACAACCCATTAATAACACTCATCTAGATTTAATATTAAAAAAGAAACAGTAAGGGAAACGTATTTCGAAATGTTTTTCATCATTTAGCAATGGTTTTATGAGGGATATTTCCAGAAAACTAAGAGGCAGATTTGGTACACCTGCAGCACCACTTTTCCTGTGCCCCTTAGCGCCCCCTACCACCACCTTGTGTGCACCATATTTAAAATACAGCGCACCATGGTGCAGGGTCGGGGGCAAAAGCATCATTCAATGTGCCGCTATTGATGTACTCTGCAGGAGTAGCGCCAAAATATTGGTGCTACTCCTGCAGAGTACATAGAGGCCCATACTAAAGAATGGAAGCCCCCTTTTAACGCCTGCTCTGAGCAGGCGTTAAAAGTGCCATAAAAATGGCACAAGAAAATCTCATAGATTTCCTTGCGCCATTTTTTCAGCCCCCCTAACGGGGGAATGCCCCTTTTGCATACATTATGCTTACATTCTTAGGCATAATGTAGTGCAAAGGGTTACAGAGTGGCGCAATGCATGTATTGCGCCACTCTGTAAATAAGGCATGGGGATTTCGGCCTTGTTGGGCCAGATTAACATCAAAAATAATTACGTTAATGTGAAGCAAAGTGGCACTAGGGCATTATAAATTTGTCCCAAAGTATTTTCCTGGAAAAAGGTTATGAAATGTGCAATCAGGAACTTAGCTCCGTTTTGTAAACAGAATGCTTAATTGACCCTGCCTTAATAATTATTTACTGCTTTTTATGGTGCAGTTGTTTATTTGCTGGTCCAAGGGACGTCCTCTCCTAATTAAGTCAGAGTGAAATTTCCTGCAAAGTGTATGTGACGCACAATTCACAAAAATTTGTGAATTTCACAGGTGCAAAGTTTTGTGCAATTTGTTTTCTGCAGGAAACTGGTTTGAGCACAAAATGTTTTGCAGGTAACATTTTGTTATCAAGCTGCCCTCCTTTCAAGTATCTTACATCACATTTGCACATGAGGTCTGCCCTCACATTCAGTTCTCACACACTATTCTGTAAGTGAATTTCACAAACTTTTCTGCAATTTTTATAAATGCCATCACATTTTGCAGAAACGTGTCTCACTTCCTCATACCCAAACCTCTAACCAGACCCTCCAGGATTTCACCAATTCACAATTTGCAAAAAAAAGGATCAAATTGGCAGTTTTGTAAAAAGCCTGTGCTTTTCACAAAAGTGCCCGCAAATTTGAGAATCTGACCATCCTTGTATTGGTCCAGTGGCTTGCCACTGGGTCAATAGAAGGAGGGTTTCTTGTATTCTTTGGAGGCCATGACGACTCCCACCTGTAAATTCCCCCTGGGCCTGGAGCGGGTCCCATGGAGGGGGGGGGCCAAAACCTTGATACAAATTAATTCCCTCAGGGCCCTTCACCCACAGGGCATCTGTGGGCATTAACTTTTATCAAGTTATGGGCCCGCCGCCCACGAGGCACGCGGCAGGCCCAGGGGGCATAATTTTTAGAAATGTTTAGGGCATGGGACATGCAGCGGGCACAGGGGACATTTATTTTCCTTACATGCCCCTTGGGCCCACCGAATGCCCTGTGGGCAGCGGGCCCTAACCATATTAAAAAATTAATGCCCCCCCGGGCCCATCGCATGCCCATGGGTGGCAGGTCCAAAACATGATACAAATTAATGTCCCAGGGCCCGCCACACACATAGTACAAGGGGGCACTAACTTTTATCAAGTTTTGGACCTGCCACTCACATGCATGCGGCGGGCTCAGAGGGCATTTATTTTTAAATAAATATGTTTAGGGCCTGCAGCCCACAGGACATGAGGTAGGCCCAGGGAGCATTTATTTGGCATGCCCCCTGGGCCGGCCACATGCCCATGGGCAGCGGGCCTTAACCTATTAAAAAAATAAATGCTCCCTGGGCCTGTTGCATTCCCCATGGGTTGCGGACCCAAAATCTGACAAAAATTAATGTCCCCAGGGCCAGAAACCAAAGAGGCACCTGGGGGCACTAACTTTTATCAAGTTTTGGATCCACCACCCACGCGCATGTGGCCGGCCCAGGGGGCATTTATTTTTAAAAATGTTTAGGGCTCGTCACCCATAAGAAATGAGGTTGGCCCAGGGAGCATTTATTTTACATGCTTCCTGGGCCCGTTGCATGCCCCACTGGCAGCAGATCCAAAACCTGATAAAAATTAATACCCCCAGGGAAGGCCACCCATGGTACACCTGCAGGAATTACCTTTTAGCATGTTTTGAGCCCACGGGGTGCCGGGCGGGCCCACAGGAGATTTATTTAAAAAAATGTTTAGAACCTTGCACCCATGGGGCATGCGGCGGGCCCAGGGCATTTATTTTTATCAAGTTCCCCAAAACTTAATAAAATTACATGCAAATAACAAAATAAAGTACTACACAAATGCTGCAAAATTTCCACATTTCTATCACAAAATATTTCTATATCTATGCCACAAAATTTGCTACTCCATGCATTTGCATTTGCTACTCCATTGCTACATCCTAGGGGTCTGTACGCAAGTAGAGTATGCCAATCCTGTTGGTATGACAAGATGGGTCAATCTTGGGAGAAAGCAGACAGCAAGGTGGCAGATTATGGACATCCTAGGCCTTCACTCTCAGAAAGTATTTAATATTTTATTTGACCTGCTTATGCTCACCTAGTGCCAGGAAGTTTAAACTCCATAAGGTGATTATCAGTTATTTCAATAGTTACTACCTGGGGGGGGGGTTCACAAAAGGCACAATGCTGTACAAACATATAAATGAGTAAAACAAAGTAAAAAGTGTGGAAATCATTATTTATTCATCAGAAACAAACTGAACCTTAAAGAACCATGTTGGAAGCTGCCTTGTTTTCATTTTGACATGAGGCTGTGGTAGAAAAGCATGACGTTTAATAAGGTTTGTCAAATGTCTACTTTTAATATTGTTCAACCTAATTTCTGAGAATGTCACATATAGAAGCAATTAAACTGTGTCGAAAGCTTAAGTGTAAAGTCTAACATGTTTGTTAGTAAAACTGAGGTGGTAGCTGGTGTTGGAATTGTTTACTTGCCTTGCATGGAATTATATTGAGTGTAATGTCACTGTATAATTGTAGACAGATTTTCTTCATTTAAAAAGAGCTTTTTAGTTTTCAAACTAATGTATGTGGTTTTAAAATAATACAGCCATAGATAAACCAACATAGAAGAGTATGAAAAATAATGCAAACCATGATCAGAAGACAACCTTCATTCAACAGTAACAGCATTACTCATGATTTTTTCATCCAGAAAGAATACACTCAGGCAGAAGCTGATGCTCTGTGGAGATGGCTACGCTTTAGAGCACTCTTCGGCCAAAAAGAAACGTACTCAGCATTCTAACTCTCCTACACCTTTCTGCATCAAGATCATGCTCAACCACTACAACAAGCTTGCTGCAACATCATTGGCGCACAACACTAACGACAAAATGACTTTGTGCACAGGTTACAGTATACGTCTGCTCTCTGCCAAACATGTATAGAGAAATTGATAGCTAATTTCTCATCTATCCAGAGAACCCTTTGGAGCCTCAGTAGAAGTATGAGTTGCTATACTAAGGCTACAATGTGGTTGTGTAATGTGTTTAAAAGAGTTATGTCCAGGAGAGGGTCACAAATAACCTAGCAGGAGAGTAGCAGTGACTTAAAGTATTTGGAAAGCAGTAGGGAAAACAAAAAGAAGATGCTATAGAGAACTATTTCTGCTGGTTTATTTTGCACTGTTAGATACTAGGATGATGCACGTGTTACTTATTTAGCAAGAAACTTTCAGCACAAGGTATATTTTTTCTGCTTTCAGTGCTATTAGCTGTCCTTTTAAATAAGTCCATGGATTCATTCAAACTGCTGGATATCTCTGTGAAGTTATTTCATCTTAATTTGTCTTGCTGCTTGGGTAGACGCTTGCTGTCTGTTGACTATCAGGAGTTATGAATGGGTTCCCAACTTTACTTTGATTTTAGTTTGGGTTTTTCGGAATCCCACAATTTGTTCACTCATTCTATCAGATAACATGAATTAAGCAATGAATAGTATTACTCCATGATGTATTATACTATGGTAGTATTAATGTGATGGTAACTACAGTATTTTGAGAAGGAGGACAAGTACCTTACAGGTTATCACAAGTGCTAATTTTGTTTACATATTAGTCAGATTTCCTTTGTAAGGCACTCTTATCAGGTATGTCAAGATTGCTGATGCTACAGAATTCTAAAAGTGAGTCAAATACAGCAAAAGACATAGAACTGGGTCCACAGTTCTAATGAAGGGTGTATACGTTGATGGAATGGCTTTCACGGTGACCTGGTTTGAAGCTAATGTCTGTAAGGTTTCATGCAAAATATTAATTAAACTGTTGGGAGAGGAAAAGGCAAGCATAATGATTGGTGGATTACTACCCAAGCCTAAACATGGCTCGTGGGTGTTTACTAATATTTAATTTTTCCCAATGTGTACCTAAAGTGGACATATATCCTTCAAACATAAAATTGTAAGTAATATTAGGGGTTGGGAAAAATTCCCTTGTGAAATATGCATAATTTGAGGAGTAATTCTTCACATTAAAATTACGTGAATAAGTGTAACCTTGAAAGGTGAAAAATTCATCCAAATATGGGAATCACAAAATATGGAATTATCCAAGATTTCGATAGCCTAATTAAAATTTAGTTCTGATCTAGTTAAAAACAGCTACAAAGAAGGTTTTTTTCAGGTTTAGGTTAAGAATTTTTACAAAACTGTTAATAAGGAAATAGGTAATTATAAGATGCTTAATAGCAGATCTGTGTAAGAGCAATACGCCTCTTATCAACTTTCCCACCATTCAACTCTACGTTTCCCTATTTTTCTGATGCTGCTCACACTTCATTTTATCCTATAACAAGGAAGGGGATGAGGTGGTTGACAAAGAGTGAATACAAGAGCATCTTTTGATCAAAGAACTTCTGCTGCATCCTAAAGAGGAGCTCTGAAACTTAAACAGTGTCACATTTCTGAAAAGAAACTCCTAGTACAAGACTAACGCTGTATTGTCCATTCACACTTTAAATGTACAGCACAACATATTTACTGTCCTTCTGTGCAAGCATTTATGATATTCTGGAAAGTGTAGTCGGAAAGCATCTCTTAAAGGGACATAAAATGAGGTTTTCAAGTGCCTTCTGGGAGACATGCTGATTCTGAGATCAAGCAGTCACATTTCAGCTCTACATTCTTCTAGCATTTATTGGTGCCATTTGGGGTATGTTACTCACCAACCATAACACTAAACTCCATAAATGACATGAATTATACTGGCATAATTGACATGTTGCCCATGCCTAATATTTAATATTTTATGAAGTAAGCAATGAATAGTATTACTCCATGATGTATTATACTATGGTAGTATTAATGTGATGGTAACTACAGTATTTTGAGAAGGAGGACAAGTACCTTACAGGTTATCACAAGTGCTAATTTTGTTTACATATCAGTCAGATTTCCTTTGTAAGGCACTCTTATCAGGTATGTCAAGATTGCTGATGCTACAGAATTCTAAAAGTGAGTCAAATACAGCAAAAGACATAGAACTGAGTCCACAGTTCTAATGAAGGGTGTATACGTTGATGGAATGGCTTTCACGGTGACCTGGTTTGAAGCTAATGTCTGTAAGGTTTCATGCAACATATTAATTAAACTGTTGGGAGAGGAAAAGGCAAGCATAATGATTGGTGGATTACTACCCAAGCCTAAACATGGCTTGTGGGTGTTTACTAACATTTAATTTTTCTGATGCTGATTCTGAGATCAAGCAGTCACATTTCAGCTCTACATTCATCTGGCATTTATTGGTGCCGTTTGGGGTATTTTACTCACCAACCATAACACTAAACTCCATAAATTACATGAATTATACTGGCATAATTTACATGTTGCCCATGCCTAATATTTACTCACATGTATATTTACTACTACATCTAAGTGTAAACGTCCACTTTTTGCCATGGATTATTCTCTGAGTGAAGAAATGTACACTAGGGGTGTAGATTTACATGTCTCCACATCCTCAGATCAAGGTATAAAGCCTCATATAATAGCATTTCCTAGTAAAATGTTATTATTAGCAATTGTTCACTTGTTGGTAGAGATCTCTGTCACTGGGATGGAGGTTTCACTATGGTAAACTATAGAGAAAATTATTAAAGTTTCTTCTTTTCTTGTTTAAAATAAAAAATGTAATTTATAAAACAAACGCAATATGGTGTACAATATTTAGTATTAACCTATAAGTAAGAAAGACACAGTTTTTTAAAGATTAAAAAAAAACTCATTAGTATCTTTACTTGTATTTAATATTTAGTAAATTATGTTAGATTATATTTATTTGATATAGATATTTTTTTTTTCAATAAAAGTGAAAAAGTTTAATTCAACTTTTTTAATTAAATGGATTATTAAATGTGAAAGTAATTAATCAAGCAAATAAGTAACTAATTTAACTATTGAATATTTGTTACTATGGGGCGTTATTTTATACAGGTGTATGGGAGTGTGCTGAGTACCAATGGGTGTTGCTTGACTCACTCTAAGGCTGGGCTTCAGTACCTTTACAACTGTTTTCACACGTTTTAAAACTCTAGAAACTTTGGATATGTACTTCATGAATAGCTCAGGTATTCCTCTTTCCTGGGTTGGTGTTATATTGCCATGCCCCTATCTAAAGCGTTCCTTAAAGTGCCCTAAAAGCCTCCCATGTAGTAGCAGTTGTTCCCTATTTTCTCACCACTCCCACTTTTCCCTCTGAGAGTAACTACATAAACATAGGTGTCCAGAAAACCTCACCACCATGGCAGAGGTCTTCACAAAGAAAAGGTAGCAGAGGCAGAGTCGGAGGGCTCATGCCATAGGTTTCTGAACTGCATTTTGGAGTATGTGAGAAGCTGTGCTTAATTTGTCAATAAAAACGTGCTGATACCCAAAGCCCTCCTCCCAAACACGTGGCTGCTTATATTTAAATGTGGGAACACGGAATACTGAGGCAATGTAATCCTGAAGCCATCTTGGGCCTCTTCAATCCATTTAAAGCCACTACCTGCCCCTTCAGCTCACTCTTGCAGCTTTCTGCTTTCTCCCATTGTGACGCTTTTTCGTTTTTCCCTTCCTCTGTCTTTCCCATATGTCTTTTGCTCCCAGCAAATGCTTGAGGCTGAAGAATAAGCCCTGGTCCTCAAAAATAATTGCTGGTGCTCAGCACCGGAAACAACAAGTACAAATTAAGCACTGGTGAGAAGTACTACTTCATGTACCACAAAATGTACTTTATGAATTGGGTCCCATGTCGTTTCACTGTACTGGTTGATCACCCACCAGACACGGCCTTGTTTTCAACATTGTGCTTTGTTACGCCTCAGCCTCGTGCCCTATCGCGATGTTGCTAACATTTAGTTAACGCCCTACCCTAGATTTTACCTTTCTACGCTATCGCCCCGTGCATTCTTCGAACTGTTATTCAGAAGTGTGATCTGAGGGCGGAGGTTTGGGGGGAAGGTGCACCCCGCATCCTAGAGGTGAGATTTACATGTTATCGAAACAGGACCTGCCGGCTGCCAAAGCAAACCCAAGGCAACAAAGTCCCTGATAGCCGAGTGTTGTTAGTGCCGCGCGGTGATAAAAGACGTGTGAGTCATGCAAGCAGTACCACGACCAGAAACAAACACCGCGGTCCACGCGTGACCCACACTCGTTACCCAGGTTATCCATTTACAGGTACAAGAGCGACACTCAGGAAATGGGACCAGGCGAGAGCTTGGACGGCTCTTTATGGCTGCCCTTTGGACTCGTAAAGATTGGAGTCTGTTTGTCCAGGTGAGCTCTGCGGCGGGCCCTGTATTGAAGTTGTGTGTATATGATAATTCGACTTCCACAAACCGCGAGTTAACACATTTACTGTACATACAAGGCGATTACATTCCAATCATCTTTTATAAGTTCAGGAGTCCAGAGTTCTAATCGCCTTACTGTGGTAATTAACTAATTTGCCCATATCCATTAACTTCAGACCATACATGCAGACAGATTTATTTTTTCCCTTGAAATGCGAAGTAAAGTTCCCACAGACAAATTCATCTGCATGGCAACCGTCGCCTCAGTGTTTAAAAACACACTTACGCAATTATTGCGACTACCGTGCAATCTCTCCCCTTATCACTTTCAGCAGGTCCTGCAGAAATCCGTGCTCAAGTATGTGTTGCCGCCCACATCAAACAGCATTAATCAGCTGTGATGTTAATAGGTCATTCCCCGACATAATTCATGGAACATCTTATCTGACTGGCTGCTGCGTCAGACCTCAGGAATTCTCCTTCTAGCTTTAGCCTTATTTTTGTGTTTCATTGTAGCAGTGATCGAGGCCTTCATACGCATTTAAATTCTAGGTTTATAGCAGGATAAATAGTCAGCAGGCTGCATACAAAGTAAGGAGCACTCTTTGAGGCTAAGACACTATTTCCCTTCTCTTTTTTTAATAAAACATTTGCTTTAAGACAAGGTAGCTTTCGGGCATCTACAGGGGAAGTGGGAGGAGTTTGCAGCCCTTAATAGAGCAAGGTGGCATGCAAAATATTTATCTGGTGTCTAGGCTTAATCTCTATTGGATGAAGAAGGTTGTAGCTTTTGTCTACTATGTGTAATGCTCCTACAATATCGGATCTCGCGTCTTGGCGCAGCAACCAATATAGCAAGGGCCTGAGGAGGTCAATCGCAACCTACCAGAATCTCTAGGATTAACTCTCCCCTTTTTCTGGTATTTACTATTCTTGAGTGGAGACTCATACCTAGTAACTTTTCACCAGCTGAGGGAGATCTCTGCCACCTGGGATGGAGATCTCCCTATGGGAAAGCATATATAAATATAATAAAATGTATATATTAGTTCAAAAAGTAAAAGCACGCTTTGAATGTGCAATAATGTAAATATAAAATAAATTTGCATATTTATTATGTACCTGAAAATGCTACGTTATGTTGTCATGGTATATTTATGTTATATTATGTTTTGTTATGCTATGTCGAGTTGTATAGCGCACTACTCACCCGTGAGTGTACCCAGGTGCTTGAGCAGATGTGTGGGTGTGTGCTTCCCACAGAGTTATTCCAAGAGCCAGGTCTTGAGCTTCCTATGGAACTCAGGAAGTGAGGAGGAGGCTCTAATGTATGGTGGGAGGTCGTTCCATGTTTTTGGTGTGACTTAGGAGAACAATCAACCTCCTGCTCTGCTCTTGTGAAATCAGGAGGTTTGTGCGAGTAAGAGCAAGGCTGAGTGTGTTAAAGTAAAGTTTTACAGCACACTAACTAATCAAATTACGTGTGTACTAAACAGTAAAATAGTTGAAATATGTTCCTTTAAAGTATCAATAATATTTAAGCCATAATAATTTTTAAACAATAAGTTTAAACAATAATTGTTACTAATATTTTTGTTTGCATTGAATATTTAGTAAACTTGGGTAGAAGTTATATATTTATTAAATGAAAAAAATACTTGTGAAAAGTTTTAATGTTAACTTAAATAGTTAAATTTAAGTTTATTATTCAATTTAAAAAAATTAAAACAAGCAATAATTATTCATGTGTAAGTATTTACTTCTAGGATATATATATATAAACAATTAGTTATATATATATATATATATATATATATATATATATAACTAATTGTTTACTCCTACTCGTTTCGGCTTTCCTAAGCCTTTGCCAAAGGTTGCTGAGTGTCTCAATATTGGGACTAGCTCCTGCCTGCCCAAACTGAGTCATATGGTGGGTAAAATAACAACAGACTGTGATGCGGACCCAAGTAATTACCAGTAGCTGAAATTAATTCAACCACTCCATCCATCACATGTTTGTAAACGTTAGTGTGTCTCCCTTAAGGTATAACGCTGAGTGGCAGGATGAATTGCACATACAAGTGACATTAAACAATAGTTAAAGTGATCTTATAGTTTGGTGTTGATAGACTCCTACTGATGTTGGGAGATAGGAATGTTCTACTGACATGAAGGAGTAAGGCATTTGAGAACTCCTAGAAAATGTGCCTTCATTTTAGCTTTCTAAAACACTAACCATAATTTCTATGACGAGATGACCCCTCATTTTGTTCCTCTTGTTCCTCTGCTGTAGTCTCCTCTGTAAGAAATGTTGTTAAGGTTATAGCTTTGATTCCATAAATATGGCATTCAGATGTGCCACACTTTTGTCATCAGTACAGAATGTTAGCACTCTAGTTGTTCATTTAAACACTGTGGTGAAGCTGCAATAGAAAACTGCTGAATCAACTGACAGGCTGATGCTGCTGTTATACGTGAACTTTACTCAAACCATCAGACTTTATTCTCACATGACTGACTAAGATTGTTTGACTTTATAGAAAATATGCTCTCATGTTAGCTTCAGGAGAACCATTCATAACCTTGATGAGAAAACCATGGCAGAAAACCGTTTCCCCTCAAATATGGTTCATCAAATCCTAGCAGAGGGTCAGCAGTTTTCATAGGGTAAAATCACACAAGATCTAACTAGAATTCCTACAATGAGTATAATACCACCAACAAATTACTTAAATATGTTCTCACCCTTTATATGTGCTTTTTCTGAGACTCTCAAAACCTCCTATTTACAACAATGCATTTCTATGTGGTCCATATCTCAGATTCCTGTATATTGCTTATGTTGTGGAGAGGTAATTGGGATTGACTAGTCACCTTTAAATAGACTGGATAAAAGCATATCCAGAGGTCCAGATATACCTTTTTTTAACCCCTTCATAACCAACCTGAGATCCTTTTTAAATGCTAATATGTTGAAAAAGGCTGAATGGTTTTATATGAAATCACAAAAAGCATGCTGTCTGAGAAAAGTTATAACTTTTTGCTAACTTTGGTGTAATTCCGTTCAGCCACTTTTTTGTTTCAGAAAGCAAGACTTCCTATGGAAACTAAAATTGGAAATCACACCTTTGAGACCCTCACTTTTTCATGGCACATGCTTGATAGATGAGTGCAAAACATTCCATGAAGGAACAGAGGTGGATGATTTTATTTTGAAACATTTCATGCACATTCGTCAAACAGCCCCAAGCATATTAGTGAAGCAAAAAACTCTCTTTCAATCGAAACTGACCTAATGATAACTACACAGTGGTGACCACCACTGTGTAATATATGTTACCAATTTTCCAACCACTCCTCTTGGTATAGCCTTCATTTACTTCTGATTTGTCTACTAATATGTGCAGATATTTTCGCTATTGTGGAGGAGATGAACACCATAGGAGAGGCAGAGACCTACTCCCATAGGCTTGTCAGTTACATTTTATAGTATGTTGGTGTTACTACTGGAGTACTACTGTATGTATACAAAACACAGTTTGTGAAATCAATCAATCAATCAATCAACATATTTATAGAGCGCACTACATACCCGTTAGGGTTTCAAGGCGCCGTGGGGGGGGGGGGTAAGCTGCTACTGGTCAAAGAGCCAGGTCTTGAGGAGTCTTCTGAAGGTGAGTAGGTCCTGGGTCTGTCGTAGGTTGGTTGGGAGAGTGTTCCATGTCTTGGCGGCGAGGTAGGAGAAGGATCTGCTGCCGGATGTCTTTCGATGGATGCGGGGGACGGTGGCGAGGGCGAGGACTGCGGAACGGAGCTGTCGGGTGGGGGTGTAGAAGCTGAGTCTGTTGTTGAGGTGAGCAGGCTCGGTGTTGTGGAGTGCTTTGTGTGCGTGGGTAAGTTGCTTGAATGTGATCCTCTTGTCAATGGGGAGCCAGTGGAGATCTCTCAAGTGTGGTGTGATGTGGCTGCAGCGGGGTACGTTTAGGATCAGTCAGGCGGAGGCGTTTTGGATGCATTGGAGGCATCGCAGGTGTTTGGTCGGGATGCCTGTGTAGAGTGCGTTTCCGTAGTCTAGCCTGCTGCTGACGAGGGCCTGTGTCACTGTTTTTCTTGTTTCTGTCGGGATCCACTTGTAGATCCTGTGGAGCATGCGGAGGGTGTTGTAGCAGGAGGAGGAGACTGCGTTGACATGTTTAGACATGGAGAGGGAGGAGTCGAGGATGAAGCCCAGATTGCGTGCGTGGTCGGTCAGTGATGGTGGGGTTCCTAGAGATGTTGGCCACCAGGAGTCGTCCCAGGCAGAGGGGTTGGGTCCGAGGATGAGGACCTCCATTTTGTCTGAGTTCAGTTTCAGGCGGCTGTTTCTCATCCATTTGGCGACGCCCTTCATTCCCTCGTGGAGGTTGGACTTGGCGGTGTGCGGGTCCTTGGTAAAGGAGAGGATGAGCTGGGTGTCGTTGGTGTAGGAGATGATGTTGAGGTTGTGTTGGCGGGCTACTTGTGCGAGGGGGGCCATGTAGATGTTGAATAATGTTGGGCTGAGGGATGAGCCCTGGGGTACGCCGCAGATGACGTTGGTGGCTTTGGAGCGGAAGGGAGGGAGGCGGACTCTCTGGGTTCTGTCGGAGAGGAAGGATGTAGTCCATTCGAGGGCTTTCTCATGTATTCCAGCTTCGAAGAGGTGTGTTCTCAGAGTGCGATGGCATACCATGTCAAAGTCGGCTGATAGGTCCAGGAGGATGAGGGCTGATGTTTCGCCGTTGTCCATTTGGCATCTGATGTCATCTGTGGCGGCGAGGAGTGCGGTCTCAGTGCTGTGGTTTTGTCTGAAGCCAGACTGGGAGGCGTCCAGGATGTCATTGTCTTCGAGGTGGCGAGTCAGTTGTGTGTTGACGATTTTCTCAATGACCTTCACAGGGAACGGGAGTAGGGAAATGGGTCGGAAGTTCTTGAAGTCCTGGGGGTCTGCTTTGGGCTTCTTAAGGAGGGCGTTGATTTCGGCATGTTTCCAGCTTTCTGGGAATGTTGCTGTTTCAAAGGAGATGTTGTGACCTTCCGTAGTTGGGGAGCGATGGCTGCGTCTGCTTTGTTGTACACGTGGTGAGGACATGGGTCTGACGGTGATCCGGAGTGGATGGAGTTCATGAATTTGCGTGTCTCGGTGTCGCTGACGTTGGTCCAGGAGGTCAGGCGATTGGAGCGGGTGGTGTTAGCGGGGGTGGTGTCTGGCGTGGTGGGGGCGGCTGTGGTGTTGAAGCTGTCGTGGATGTCGGTGATCTTTCGGTGGAAGAAGGAGGCCAGAGAGTTGCAGAGCTCTTGAGAGGGTGGAATGTCGTTGACGTTAGTGCTGGGGTTGGAGAGTTCTTTCACGATGCTGAAAAGCTATTTGCTGTTGTGTGCGTTGTTATGTAGGCGGTCTTTGAGGGAGGATCTCTTGGCTAGTCTGATTAGTTGGTGGTGTCTGCGGGTGGCATCTTTGTGGGCCGTGAGGCTGTCGGGAGTGTGTTCGGTGAGCCATTTATTCTTAAGTTTCCGGCAGATGCGCTTGGAGGTCTGGAGCTCTTCGGTGAACCAGGCGGCTTTCTTGGTGGCTTGGTTGTTGGTGGTCTTCTTGAGTGGTGCGAGGGAGTTGGCGCAGTCGTTGATCCACTGTCTGAGGTTGTGGTCGGCGGTGTCTGGGTCGTTAGGGTCGTTAGGCGGGTTCTGGGCAAGGGCGCTGGTCATCTTGTCTTTGGCGACTTTGCTCCAGTGGCGGTGGGGTGGCCGTAGGGTGCAGTGGTGCTTGACCTGTTTCTGGAATGTGAAGTGGATGCAGTGGTGGTCGGTCCAGTGGTGTTCGGTGGTGTGGTTGAAGGTGACGTGGACGCTTGTGGAGAAGATGGGGTCAAGCGTGTGGCCGGCTGCGTGGGTGGGTGTGGTGACAAGTTGTCTGAGGCCAAGGTTGGTAAGGTTGTCAATCAGGGTGGTGGAGTTGGCGTCGTTGTTGTTCTCGAGGTGGAAGTTAAGGTCCCCGAGGAGGATGTAGTCTGTAGAGGCGAGTGCGTGGGTGCTGGCGAGGTCAGAGATGGAGTCGCTGAAAGGTGCCCGTGGTCCAGGGGGTCTGTAGACGAGCGTTCATCTGAGGGTGGTGTTGGGGTCGGTGTGTATTTGTAAGTGCAGATGTTCGGCGGTCTTGAGGGTGTCGTCCGTGTGGGTGTGGACCTTGAGGGTGGACTTGGGGGCGATGGCTATTCCTCCTCCGATTCCGTTTGTGCGATCCTTGCGGGTGATCTTGTAGCCCTCCGGGATGGCTATGGCGATGTTGGGCGCTGAGGAGTCATTCCAACAGGTTTCGGTAAGGAAGGCCACGTCCGGGGCTGAGGTGTCGAGCAGGTCCCAGAGCTCGATGGCGTGCTTGCGTGCGGAGCGGGTGTTAAGGAGTATGCAGTGGAGGTGATTGGTTCTGGTCTTTGGAGGTTTGGTGGTTCTGTCGCAGGTGAATCTGCAGTTGTGGCAGGAGAAGGGTCCGTCGGTATTCCTTGGTGAGGACTGGAAGCATGCTGTGGAGCGACCAGGGTTGAGGGCGTTGAGTTCACTGGCAGTGTAGTGGCGTCTGGAGGTGCGGGGTTCTGCGGACTGGGGAGGTGGCGCTGGGTGCGGTCCAGGCGCAGATGGGCACGGACGGGCTTGCCTCTGGCGCACCTCCGGCGCGTCAGTGGCGCAGTCGCGCATCGACCGCCATTAAGAAGGGGAGGAGGGAGGGAGGAGCAGCTGGGAGGCGTGAACGAATGGGGGCTCGAGGGGGGCGGGGACGCAGGGACGCAGCGGCGTGAAAAGGAGACGGCTCAGGGGAGCCGAGGGCGCTGGGGGTGCAGGGGGTCACACAGGGCGGCGGAAAGGGAAGGAGCAGGCGCAGCCGGAGCGGTAAACAAGGTAAAAACAAGGTGTAGGAAGTTGGCTCTGTATGTGCTATTTCAAAGTAAGGAATAGCATGCACAGAGTCCAAGGGTTCCCCTTAGAGGTAAAATAGTGGTAAAAAGAGATAATACTAATGCTCTATTTTGTGGTAGTGTGGTCGAGCAGTAGGCTTATCCAAGGAGTAGTGTTTAGCATTTGTTGTACATACACATTAAATGAGGTACACACACTCAGAGACAAATCCAGCCAATAGGTTTTGTATAGAAAAATATATTTTCTTAGTTTATTTTAAGAACCACAGGTTCAAATTTTACATGTAATAGCTCTTTTGAAAGGTATTGCAGGTAAGTACTCTAGGAACTTTGAATCATTACTTTAGCATGTATACTTTTTGCATAAAACATAATAAGCTGTTTTAAAAGTGGACACACTGCAATTTTCACAGTTCCTGGGGGAGGTAAGTTATTGTTAGTTTTCACAGGTAAGTACGACACTTACAGGGTTCAGTTCTTGGTCCAAGGTAGCCCACCGTTGGGGGTTCAGAGCAACCCCAAAGTTACCACACCAGCAGCTCAGGGCCGGTCAGGTGCAGAGTTCAAAGTGGTGCCCAAAACGCATAGGCTTCAATGGAGAGAAGGGGGTGCCCCGGTTCCAGTCTGCCAGCAGGTAAGTACCCGCGTCTTCGGAGGGCAGACCAGGGGGGTTTTGTAGGGCACCGGGGGGGACACAAGCCCACACAGAAATTTCACCCTCAGCGGCGCGGGGGCGGCCGGGTGCAGTGTTAGAACAAGCGTCGGGTTCGCAATGGAAGTCAATGAGAGATCAAGGGATCTCTTCAGCGCTGCAGGCAGGCAAGGGGGGGCTTCCTCGGGGAAACCTCCACTTGGGCAAGGGAGAGGGACTCCTGGGGGTCACTTCTGCAGTGAAAGTCCGGTCCTTCAGGTCCTGGGGGCTGCGGGTGCAGGGTCTCTTCCAGGCGTCGGGACTTAGGTTTCAGAGAGTCGCGGTCAGGGGAAGCCTCGGGATTCCCTCTGCAGGCGGCGCTGTAGGGGCTCAGGGGGGACAGGTTTTGGTACTCACAGTCGTAGAGTAGTTCGGGGGTCCTCCCTGAGGTGTTGGTTCTCCACCAGCCGAGTCGGGGTCGCCGGGTGCAGTGTTGCAAGTCTCACGCTTCTTGCGGGGAGATTGCAGGGTTCTTTAAAGCTGCTCCTTTGGATAAAGTTGCAGTCTTTTTGGAGCAGGTCCGCTGTCCTCGGGAGTTTCTTGTCGTCGTCGAAGCAGGGCAGTCCTCAGAGGATTCAGAGGTCGCTGGTCCCTTTGGAAGGCGTCGCTGGAGCAGAGTTATTTGGAAGGCAGGAGACAGGCCGGTGAGTTTCTGGAGCCAAGGCAGTTGTTGTCTTCTGGTCTTCCTCTGCAGGGGTTTTCAGCTAGGCAGTCCTTCTTCTTGTTGTTGCAGGAATCTCAAATCTTAGGTTCAGGGAAGCCCTTAAATACTAAATTTAAGGGCGTGTTTAGGTCTGGGGGGTTAGTAGCCAATGGCTACTAGCCCTGAGGGTGAGTACACCCTCTTTGTGCCTCCTCCCAAGGGGAGGGGGTCACATCCCTAATCCTATTGGGGGAATCCTCCATCTGCAAGATGGAGGATTTCTAAAAGTTAGAGTCACCTCAGCTCAGGACACCTTAGGGGCTGTCCTGACTGGCCAGTGACTCCTCCTTGTTTTTCTCATTATCTCTCCTGGACTTGCCGCCAAAAGTGGGGGCTGGGTCTAGGAGGCGGGCATCTCCACTAGCTGGAGTGCCCTGGGGCATTGTAACACGAAGCTTGAGCCTTTGAAGCTCACTGCTAGGTGTTACAGTTCCTGCAGGGGGGAGGTGTGAAGCACCTCCACCCAGAGCAGGCTTTGTTTCTGTCCTCAGAGAGCACAAAGGCTCTCACCGCATGAGGTCAGACACTCGTCTCTCAGCAGCAGGCTGGCACAGACCAGTCAGTCCTGCACTGAACAATTGGGTAAAATACAGGGGGTATCTCTAAGATGCCCTCTGTGTGCATTTTTAAATAAATCCAGCACTGGCATCAGTGTGGGTTTATTATTCTGAGAAGTTTGATACTAAACTTCCCAGTATTCAGTGTAGCCATTATGGAGCTGTGGAGTTCGTTTTTGACAGACTCCCAGCCCATATACTCTTATGGCTACCCTGTACTTACAATGTCTAAGGTTTTGCTTAGACACTGTAGGGGCATAGTGCTCATGCACATATGCCCTCACCTGTGGTATAGTGCACCCTGCCTTAGGGCTGTAAGGCCTACTAG
This sequence comes from Pleurodeles waltl, assembly GCF_031143425.1. Classification (NCBI taxonomy): domain Eukaryota; kingdom Metazoa; phylum Chordata; class Amphibia; order Caudata; family Salamandridae; genus Pleurodeles; species Pleurodeles waltl. The sequence goes on from NC_090449.1 coordinate 97,151,826, forward strand.
AGGGGTGACTTACCTATGCCACAGGCAGTGGGAGGTTGGCATGGCACCCTGAGGGGAGTGCCATGTCGACTTAGTCATTTTCTCCCATCAGCACACACAAGCTGGCAAGCAGTGTGTCTGTGCTGAGTGAGGGGTCCCTAGGGTGGCATAAGACATGCTGCAGCCCTTAGAGACCTTCCCTGGCATCAGGGCCCTTGGTACCAGAGGTACCAGTTACAAGGGACTTACCTAGGTGCCAGGGTTGTGCCAATTGTGGAAACAATGGTACATTTTAGGTGAAAGAACACTGGTGCTGGGGCCTGGTTAGCAGGGTCCCAGCACACTTCTCAGTCAAGTCAGCATCAGTATCAGGCAAAAAGTGGGGGGGTAACTGCAACAGGGAGCCATTTCTTTACACAAGGCAACAGAGCAGATGCAGACAAGACAAGGCAAACGCGGCTATTACAGATAAGACAAGGCAAACGGGGAAATTACAGATAAGACAAGGCAAACGCGGCTATTACAGAGAAGACAAGGCAAACGCGGCTATTACAGATAAGACAAGGCAAACGCGGAAATTACAGATAAGACAAGGCAAACGCGGCTATTACAGAGAAGACAAGCCAAACGCGGAAATTACAGATAAGACAAGGCAAACGCGGCTGTTACAGATAAGACAAGGCAAACGCGGCTATTACAGATAAGACAAGGCAAACACACACAGCGATTACAAAGAAGGCGCTTACCACTAGACACCAGGGATGGCCAGCAGGGAGCAGCGAGGGCAGGGAGGGGAGGACACGGGGACAGCTGTGTGTCGCTTTACGCGTGGGGAGTGATCCAGTGGCCAAAAAGGTCAAGGGTCACTCTCCGTGGCACGCAGCGGCCGCCATTAAGAAGGGGAGGAGGGAGGGAGAAGCAGCTGAGAGGCGGGAGGCGTGAACGAATGGGGGCTCAAGGAGGCGGGCCTCAGGGACGCAGCAGCGGGAAAAGGAGACGGCTCGGTGGAGCCGAGGCGCTGGGGGGGGGCAGGGGGTCACACAGGGCGGCAAAAAGGGAAGGAACAGGCGCAGCAGGAACGGTAAACAAGGTAAAAACAAGGCAACAGAGCAGATGCAGACAAGACAAGGCAAACGCGGCTATTACAGATAAGACAAGGCAAACGCGGAAATTACAGATAAGACAAGGCAAACGCGGCTATTACAGAGAAAACAAGGCAAACGTGGCTATTACAGATAAGACAAGGCAAACGTGGAAATTACAGATAAGACAAGGCAAACGCGGCTATTACAGATAAGACAAGGCAAACGCGGCTATTACAGATAAGACAAGGCAAACACGCACAGCGATTACAAAGAAGGCGCTTACCACTAGACACCAGGGATGGCCAGCAGGGAGCAGCGAGGGCGGGGAGGGGATGACACAGGGACAGCTGGGTGTCGCTGTACGTGTGGGGAGTGATCCAGTGATCAAAAAGGTCAAAGGTCATGTGAGACATGGGCTAACTGTGCACCTCAAATATTTCTCAAAATTATTTCACTTTTGCTCTTTCTTCCTCTAGCTCTTTTTTTCTTTCTTTGTCTCATTCCTTGTATGCCTTTCTCTTCTTTTTCTTTTTTCTTCTTTCTCTCCTTCCTTTCACAAGTTCAGATCGCTCATCAGGGATATAAAGCGCTTTACCAATGGCACTGATGGATTAGTGATTTACTCAACAGTCCAGAAAGTGCTTTGGGCCTCCAAAGTGTAATGTGCTGGTGGGCTATGGTCTACTTGCCCAGCATCACACCGGAAGCATTTGAAGACACCCTTAGGCCAGGCATGGTTGAAGGTAATAAATAAATGGGCAAGGACCACTCAGGGTCTTCTACCCTAACCAGAGTTCTAGTGTGCGTGGTGCAATTTATGCAAAAGTGTATCACTTAGGCCCAATGCCACGTGGGCCACCCCACTGGCGACAACGGTGGTCCCTCCCAGCAGCCACCCTAACCACCTGTAACTTTCACTGCGCCCTGCAGACATGGGCACGCTGCCACAAGGCGGTTGTCCTTTGCTGACAGCAACGGGCCACCAGCCATCACCAGCCACCTCCATGGCCCACGGCCACGCCATCGCACAAGTGCCTCAATGGGAAATCACCTGATCGGCCTGCGGGCTCACCAGACGTTTTGCCGCCTCCACAGCTCCGGGTAGAACTCCTGCTTTCTCCTGGTCAACCCCTCCTCCACGCATATAGGCCTCAAAGCACCAGGCCCCTAGCAGCAACAGCAGAACTGTGCCCCATGAAGCACATTAGAAGCATCAGAAACAGGATGCTATTGCCACCACAATCCGATGACTGAAACAAGGTGTAAACCAGGCTAACTGTCAATGTACCACACACAGTAAGGGCTTCACAACGCACCTACCTCTCATAGCACCCTTGTGCGCCCATGTGATGACCTGTTTGAATACATTGTGTACCATACCACCTGCACACTTGCCCGTGCCACATTCGACATTGCAGATGACTGACCTGCAGCTCACGCGCCACTGTCACCAAAACACACCATGGTGGGAGCGTTGCCACCATTCAGCAAATTAGTGGACCCCAAAACAGCCTCCCCACAGTGGAAAATATGGATCGGGATGCTGGAAAACTTATTCATCACGACGCAAGAACATGATGAGGCTGTCAAGAGGCATCTGCTGCTGCACCTCAGTGGAAATGAAATATACAAATTGTTCAGACACCAGCTCAACACAGGCGCACTAGACGAATACAACGCCGCCATAGGGGCCCTCAATGCCCATTTTGACACACAACTGAACCCTGATTTTGAAAGATTCAAACTCTGCCAAGTTCATCAGCGAGAAATAGACCAATTCTACATGCGTCTGAGAGAATTAGCCAGTACATGTACAGTGGATGACCAACCAAAAGAAATAAGTGTACAGATCAAACATGGGTGCTGCAACAAAACTCTGAGAGGCCTCATCTTAAGGCAACCCAACAACAGCCTCGATGACATATTGATACTAGCCAGATCGCATGACCTCTCCTCAGCCCGTGCGACTGAGATGGATGCAGCACTCACCCAAATGCCAGCAAAAGGCCTGACCATCAAGGTGGAACATGCGGACGCAATACGGACACAACACACAAAAGGCAAGCCCACGACACCGGCGAGACAAGGGCCACACTGCATGTACTGTGGTTGAGAGGAACTTGCCGCCAAGGATTTCCCTGTGCAAGGGCAGCAGTGCTTGCAGTGCAGAAAGATGAATCACTTCACGACCGTCTGTCACAGAGGCACACGAGGAAAGAGAGCACATGATAGACGGCCAATAACCAGCACAGTGAGACACCTCTCACTCGGAGACCCAGGACAACTCGAGCTGGACCAGCAAGGGAGGAAGTGGAAGAATGCCTATGAAGACTCCTCACCGGAAGAAGAGGTGTTCCTCATCTCATTCTCTAATGACCTGAAAAAGCGCCATCGTCCTCGACCCACCTGTGTCTTTGATATCGTAGGGTCCCATGTGAAAGTACTAATTGACATGTGCGCATCAGTCAATGTGATGAGCATCTAACAATACCACCGTCTCCAACCTCGCCCGTCAATAACACAAACAAGCACCAAGATTAGCATGTACGGGAGCCACACACCGCTGCCACTCAGAGGGCGGATAACAGTACCTGTGAAGGCGAACCATAAGGAAGCACAAGCCACATTCCACATCATGGACAGAGAAGCAGACACCCTGCTTGGTAGCCATCTGGCTGAAGACACAGGACTAGTGTCCTTTGCGAGAAGCGCCAAAGCTTTCCAGGTCAACCAACTACTGCGTCAGTTCCCCACACTATTCACTGGCTCGATGTGCCTGAAAGCCCCACACATAGTGTTTCACGTTCACAAATCAGTGAAATGGACAAGTCCTGTTTCACCTTTGTCCGCTGGTCGAGCAAGAACTGAACAACCTTGTTCACTTACCCAGCAGCACACCAGAAGCATTTGCAGACACCCTCAGGCCAGGCTTAGCCAGAGGTAATAAATAAATAGACGAGGACCGCTCCGGGTCTTCTTCCCTAACCAGAGATCCAGTGTGCGTGTCACATTTTATGCAGCAGCGTAGTGCTCAGGCCCAATGTCACGTGGCCCACCACAAGAAGGTGCAAGAAAGCTCTGTACAAATGCTAATACAATATAATCAATACCAAAGACAGACCTATGAGAGTATATTCCTCTTTCCTTTCTCTAAACTGCAAAAGTCAGAGTAAATTTTAGTGAATAGTTTAGCGAAAATGCATTATTTTCTCAAACTGATTTAATATATTGAATATATTTGACAAGGAGTTGACTTCAAAGTCACTAGTGTAATTGTAACAAAAACACTAGTTAAAATCGTTGATAGTCCATTTCAGTAACACCTGAAAACACTGAAATGTAGTAGCTGGAAACAGAATTGAAACCATTAATGCAGAAAGCAGAGTGCTGTTCCGATCTCTTGCAGTGATTAATTTGTGGTGTTGAGTACCAGCACTTATTCTTCCCCACTGAGACCTTCTCTGTCAAATTTCCCAGTTCCATCTATGATTAGCTGTTTAATCCAGCTTTTTTCTTTGAATTCTGGGGATTCTATTCTTGCGTATTCCATTACAAAACCGGATCTATAAGTCTGGTAACTCAGAGAAAAAAAATCTGGACTGGAGCATCTTATCGGGCACGGACCTTAGAAACCTAGCAGCTATATGATACCATTAGTGGGTGGTCTACGGGGACAGTGGGAGATCTCTCAGTTGGCTGGGGACTTTGGAGTCTGTTTCATAGCTGCCGGATATGCTTGAAAGCAGAATTCACTAGGAAGGAACAGAGCTTGCATCAGCCTGATATCTTTATGTACATGTTCAGAGACATTTTAAGGCGTGGGCAAAGTGAGATGTGGCCCTGGGCCCCCACCTTTCAAGGGGTACCCTGATACAGCCAGCTCTGTTCTGCAGAGAGACATGCCCTGGTGATTTTGAATAATTCTTAAACAGTTTATTTTAAATACCATTTTCATGCAATTTATTTTTTAATGCGGGTGATGTGTTTATGTTCCATGCAGAGCTGTCAGCTCCCGCCAAGCAAAATCAACCAGCTACCTACAGAGGGTGGGCACCTTGGGAGGTAGCATAAGCTGACCCTTGGAGTGGTGGTCCCCAGGGCCATGTATGGCTCCATGGGGGCCAGATGTATGAAAGCTTTTTGCATTCGCAAAGTGTGCGAATGCCCGTTTGCAAATGCAAAAAGCCATTTCAGAATGTATGAAAGGCATTCTGAACACAATTATAAGGAATCGCTAAAATAGCGATTCCTTAAAATTGCGACCCTGTTTAGAGAGTCCCAAATTGCGACTCTCTAAATAAGAAATCTCAAATAAGGAACCTTATTTGCAATTTCTAAGCACATGAAAGAAGCAATTCCTAAATGCGATTTGGGCATTTAGGAATCGCTATTTACCACCAGGATGAACCTGGTGGTAACCATGTGCAAATTTAAAAAATGCATTTAAAATGCATTTTTAAAATTTACATGTAAAGCTCACATGCTCTTTTGTCATGTGTGCACCTTACATGTTGCAAAAAATTATTTTGGGGTGCAGCAGATGGGGACCTTAGGCCCCCAGCAACCTGGGGTTTTGCATTTCCAAAATAGCGATTTCTGGTTAAGAAATCGCAATTTTGGAAATGCAAAAAATTTGCAGATATGGGCCTACAGCCCCGTAGGTGCGAATGGGGCCGGTATCGCAATTTGCGATTCGGTAATAGCATTTGCGATTTTTAAGAAATCGCTATTACCGATTCGCAAATGTGATACATTGCATTTTGGAAATCAGAAATAGCGATTTCTTAAAAATCGCTATTTCCGACTCGCAAAAGGCCTCCTTGATAAATCTGGCCCCATGTTTTCTGTTTTGCCGTGGGGAGGTGACAGACCCTGGGGGAGGGTCCGTAAGACCCCTCTATTATTTCTAAAAAATGTTGACCCGGGGAGGTGGTGGTCACCGAGGCACAGGGTGGTCATCAGGAAACCCCCCTATTAATAATAGAGTACCCCCTGCATAGACTGTAAACATAGCTCCAGGGAGGTCGTGGTCCCAGGGCCTGGAGGGGTCACATGGTACCCCTGCATATGTATTAAGCATCACCCCTGGAAGGTTATGGTCCCCGGGCTTGTAAAAGCCTTAGGAGGGGGGTCTTGTGCTCCCCCTTATTTTTTGAGCCCATAATGCCCCAAGAACATGGCCCATCTGGGGGTATTACTGAGAAACACGAGAGAACACTTTTGAAAAAAAAATCTCTGCGAAATCTGTTGATCCAGCTGCAAATTTTGCTGAGGTTTAAAAAAAATACAATTTTAAGTCTTGGAGGACCAAGGCTAGTGGATAGGGTATACATACCCTGCCCCCTTTCCTTTGTTTTATGTTTTTTGTAGTGTTAGCAGTCAATCAGATCTCACCAGGAGATCTCCCTGTATCCGCAGCCCTAGATATACAAATTTATTTTCCCTTTACTGTCTCAAAAACTGCTGAACTGATCAACATAAAAATTTTTAAAAGGTAATCTGCGGACCAAAAGCTACCTTTTATGCCAAATTTGGTGTAATTCCGTTCAGTGGTTTGGGTTGCAGGCATGTCTAAGGATTTGATGGAAATTAACATGGGATACACACTTTTTTTATCTCCCATTTTCCCGCCTCCCCCCTTTGACGGATCATCCCAAAACTTTCAATGCACATCAAGATCCAACTTGCCACTTTTTTGGAAAATTTTGTGAAGATTCTTCAAATGGTGCCAAAGATACAGGCAAGTCAAAAAACGCTTTTTATATGGAAACTAGGTCCTAACTGCAACTACCTACAGGTGACCACCAGTAGGTCATATACATATATATATATATACTCTCCAGCAAATCGGTCATAATTGCAGAATGCATTTTAAGATGGTGCACAAGGAAGGGACGGACCGTCCCTTGTTTATCTTCCAAAATGTGGTGGATTTGGTGCTGTACTATATCAATAAAAGGATTAACTCTCTGGGAGTGCTACGGTATTACAATTTGTTCGCAATTGTGTTGGTTTGGAATATATATACAGTATATATATATATATATATATATATATATATATTTATACAGTACCTCAAGATAAATAACTATATCAGAATTTTCCCTGTCATGTTCTCCCTGCTGAGTACGTAGGTTTGTTTTAATTCTGTTTATTGTGATTTTCAAGTGTTTTGTTTCAATGCATGTATAAATATCAAGAGTCACATATATGTGACAGGAGTACATAATCACAGCGCTCAATAGACTTTTGTTGGGTTAGTCAAACAATCATTAAGCTTACATGTGGCGCCGTCTAGGACATGTCTTGAACTGAAGTGATGGCTGCAGAGTCGTCTTCAAATGTTGTCTCATCTGGCAGAGTGACATCGGTTACAGAAACAAAGAATATGAAATCCTGATAAACAGTACTGTAACAGATAGGTAGAACAAAAACAATAACAAATCCTGCTCTTGTGAGTCTGTGGTATAGTTGAGTACATAGGTACACATATAGGTAATTTGTATCTGAATTCTTTATTGATTTTTCAAGGAAGAAAAAGAACAAGTATTGATCCACATATAGATATCTTTACATAAACATAAAATGCACATTATATATAAAAGGTATACACCAGTTATCAGGGAAATACAATTTTAAAAAAGAAAAAAAGAACAAAAGGAAATAAATTATCAAGTACCGTAATCACATATACAGGAGATCAATCATCTCATCAATTGTAAATAGATGTAAAAGTGAACAATAGTAACAGCATAGACAAAATATCTTTAGTAAGTAAGGAGCTAACAATATTAAATAAATAAACAAATTCGAGATGATCTTATATGAAGAAAAGGGCCCCATATGCAATCAAATTGTTGTAAATTATAGTTCAATTTTATAGATCATTTTCTTAAACTTAGCCACGTCAAACATGTCTTTCAACCACAAATGAAATGTTGGGGAACATTTGCGTTCCAAAAATGTAGTATATTGATTTTAGCCAGGCTAAGAGCTGCAGAAAGCCACTTAAAGGTATGAATGGAGATGGAAGACAAGTCTGAAACATCATGCAGGCCATTTTGAATTAACATTTTAGACTTATGTTAATGGTATTAAGTGGGATTTACATATGCATTTTTTTTGAAGAGATTTTGAATATATGTCTTCATAAATAAGATATTTGCATTTATATCATAAAGTTATACCCATTGTAATGGTGTTATATCTTGCAATGGCAGCATGATCGCACATCAAGTGACAAGTTTTCTTGTGATATAAACAGAGCCAAGTGTGCTACTGTGTGGCCTGAGCACATAGACTGGAAGTAGGGCAAAGCAGCGTGGCATGGGTGCTCGGTTATGCAAGGCCAATGGCTATCAATGGTTCCTTTTAGTGTACTTGTGCTTTGTGCTGGAAGAAGAGGCGGTATGCCCCTGTGGGCCGTGTACAATATGGTGGAAGAATACGCAGCTTGGCGTTTGGTGTCATGAACAGCATAATGGAACTGTAGCTGTCCACATGTCCCATGAGGGTGACATGGACAGAGTCATGATGTTTCAGCCAACATCACAAACATGTTGGGAATTTTAATGTCACTTTTTACTATCCACACTTTTTCTATGGATACAGAAGTCCCAGTATGCTTACCTCTGCTGACTAAAAAGAACATTACTGTTTCAATGTCACCATCATGAAAGACTAGTTCATTGCAACTCCATGTGTACCTGGGCACAATGTTGTGTGCACTCTGTACTATACAGGAGATGCCACAGCCCACTGCCAGTGTCCCTGCATGGAGTATTAGCTTCCTGGGCAGAGTGCCACTAAGTACATAGTACGGTATACTGCTGGGTTTGACAGGATGTCCTATGGCATTCTCTGCACTCATTTATTTGTTTATTTTAATGTTTTTTGTAAAGTGCACTATCATTCCTACACGGAGACTCCTGGAGCTAAGGAGGAAAGTGATGGTAGTAGCTGCTGACCTCCTAAGAAAAAAATTGGCTTCTCTGCATATTTATTAATTTATTTATTTATTTATGTATTTATTTATTTTTTGACAAATGAATCACTGCATTCTCCTAGGCCATTGTTATGCTTTTTTTTAGACCACCGGAGTTGTACACTGAGGGTCCACTGGGAATTGACGAATTACTGGGAAATCAATTCTGGGTCTAATTCCACTGGTAATTAGTCATTTTGGACAAGACTCACTCGGCTGTAAACTCTCCCTCTGAAAAGTGAAAAGATCTGCTGTACTCCCCATGATCCAACAGGTTCAATGAGGCCAGTAACTGTTGTTAACTGCACTATCGGAATTAAGAGGCCACTCGTAATGAGGACCTTAATGTTCAGAGAGTGCATGTTTTCTCCATGGAGACGTTGTGCTGCTGCCCAAAAGCTTAACATGATTGCGGTATAAATAGAACCGACAACGAGTTCATACAAGAAAAAACGCTAGCAGCTAAAGTGGCTGAGGCCTCAATAATGTGACTACACTCAAACAAAACCAGACAGTCTCCACAACATCGATTTTCAGTCTCCGCACAGTAATTGTTCTTCTCAGCGGCCTGGGCTTCCCGCCCCGGTCCGTCATGCTTTGCGGCCGCCAGACGAATGCAGCTGAGTAAATCGAGGCATGGACCTCGGTTCTGTTTTTCATCTCCTCTTTGAAGACTTGCTGCGTGATCTCCTCCTGAACGGGAGCCAGGTCTGAGGCGGGAAGGCTGCAGGGCCCGAGACAAGATGATGAATGGAGCTACGCACCTCACTGACTAGCTTTAACCGCTTTATAGCTCTTCCCGCTCCAGCAGCAAAACTAAAACCCATTCAGTCACCCTTTTAAACTTAACAAGAGCAGAAACAACATAAATCATAAGTATCCCTTTTTAACGTGATGCAGGAAACAAATATTAATTTGCGTAAAGCGATGGGCACTGGAACAGTGACGTGTCTATCGTTCGTGTATTAAAGCAACAGATGCAATGCCACTAGGCCCGGGAAGTGTGAGGTTCCACTGAAGAACAGTTATGACAATCTTTTACTACTGCTCTTGATTCCGAGTGTCATGGTGAAAGAGGCCTGCAGTGGAATTACCATTTCCAGCCGGTGCCTCCTTCCCCACAGTGCAATTCTGAGAAGGATGGCCAAAATGGGGAATAAGATGTCAGGCCCAGAATTACCCAGCCCTTTCCTTGCATGTTTGCTTTTTATGTTGGCAATGTTTCATCCTGTAAAAGAGGAGACTTTTCCTTATTGCAGTAGGAACCTAAACATACATGAACCATCACAGTTTGCAAAGAAAGAACAATTAATGTGGGCTCGATCTCTAGGTTCCTAAGTTTCTCAGCCAGGGGGTTTGAGGCACTGAATAGTTATTTTACGTGCTGAATACTTTAATAACATAGTGCAAAATTTTGTAGTGGTTCGGGGCAATGTTTAAGCCTAGCAAAGGTGTCTCTCCTTCGAAATTCAATCACTGGCGTCCATATTAGTGCTATCTCCAGCCTGGTGACATCAAAAGTATATCCCGTTTGTTAACAGCTCCACACACAGCCATCCAACACTATCATTTACTGCCACACATGCAATTAAGTCATGCATACTGAAAATAGCAAAGGGAACACAATTACATTGGTGATGATGCTGGTAAAGCAAACAGGGCATCAGACTTCCTTCTGCAATTAAAACCTCATGTAATAGTTTGAAGCTAACCACACTCCAACAACGCTGCAAGGCCAGACCAAATGGGAGAACATGTCTTACAACATAATGTAACATGAGGTTATGTTTCGTGCTTACTGCTCACAGCATTCTTGATAATGACAGTGGTTGCCTCAATGGCAGCATCTAAATTGGGGAAGGACCATTACTTCAATTAAGCAAGCATCAAGTCAGTTTATGAAAGATTCATATCATCCACATGTGATATCGCTACACTACTTAAGAAAGACAGGTGTTGTCCAAACAGTCAGACACATCCAAAAAAGTTAACTGTCTATGTCCAATTTTCCTAGTTATGAGTATAAACTCATACTCCTAACTTGAAATTTGATTAGAAAAATTCAGATGTAATATGTTCCGCCCATCTCAGATGTTTTTATTGAGGAAAGTTTCATCTCTATTGATGAGTCTCATAATCGTCTACCACTGACTATCAAGACACCTTGAGAGTTCCCGCACCTAGAAGTACTAGAACAGTTCCTAAGTATGAGACTCACCAATAGAGAAGTCTCATAATTAGGAACTGTTGTCATACTCGTAGGTGCGGGAACTCACAAGGTGTCTTGATAAGCATTGGCAGAGGTAGTAGGTCTACAATATAACTAAAAGTGCCTCTTCATTGTTCATTAAGTTTTATGGTTTTCCATCTGTACAGAAAGTGACATCACTTGATATCCCATCATACATCTGCACAGGAAGTAACATCACTGGATTTCCCTGTATCCAGTTGCACAAGAAGTGACATCACCGGTCTCCCACAAAAACGCTCTTCACTTAATGGCGGTCATAGACAGTGGGTATGAAACTGGTGTGCCGCTGGAGCACCAAAGGTAAGCCCACCTTTGCCCGCTCACTCTGTGCCTTACCCGCAGTTAGCATCAGGACCCCTCGTCCCCTTCTAACCCACATCCTCACTTGTCATTACGCCACCATGACCCTTCACACCCGGAACCACATTGGCATCTCCCAGCCTGCTGCTTTGCCAAAAAGGAGGGTGCATTACCCTGTGCCACCAGCCATTTCACACATACCCTCCCACACCCTCTTCCCTTGCTGCCACACACGCACCCCTACCTGTCCTGCATAGTCCTCAACACTCGCTTCCTCACTTCATACACCATTGAAGTTTAGCATCTGTTACACAACCACTCTCCTGGACCTGCTGTTCCTCACTGGACCCTGGCTGACTTCCTCATCATCCCCCTTTGTCATTGCCATGGTAGTTCCCTCCAGACACAAGACCATAAAACAGGTCAGGCTAAACATTCCCAGTGGTGGAATCGCTATCATCTTCAAAGAATCAGTTAAATATTCCACCATATCAGAAAGGCCTACCAGCAACATGGAACACTTGACCTCTAAACTCCTCATTACTGCCAACTAGAACCTGATTGGCATCTTAGTCTACCACCTCACTCACCCCCGGGCCACGCAGTATCTTCAGCAGCACCATCACAGATTTCCTCACCCTCCTGATCTTTGACTGCAGCACCTTTATCCTCATCAGAGACATCAACCACCACCTGGAGGTTCTCACCTATTGCAACACGTCCAGCCTTCTTGAGGGCCTGTCCAGATCAGAAAGTGGTAGGCCCCACACATGCTGCATGACACCTACTGGATCCCATCTTCATCAACAAGATCACAGTAAACAAGCCCTCTACAACACCATTGTCAACTTCAGCATACTCATCCCTAAACACTGCACAAACACTATCTCCATATCTTTACGGTGGGACTGGATCAAATCTATGAAGCATTGTGATCTTCCAAACTCCCACACCACTGGCCTTTACTCAACAACAAGCTCACTGAACCCATCTCCAACTTCACTGCTGGATCACCACCTGCACTGACACCCCCTGCTCATCTCAAAGCCAACAAAACCACAGGAACCAGCCCACAAGGAAGCTGGTACATCGAAGAGCTCAGGCTCACCAAATGCCACTGTAAACAACTTGAAAGTTAGGATGACACTGACAAGAGCACTTACAAATCCAACCTCAGAAGCTACCATCAGCAAATCAGAGTAACAAAATGCTCCCTGTTCACCAGCTACATTGAATGCAGCACCAAAAGAGCCAAGGAAATCCTTTCCATAGAGAAATGTTTAATCTCTCCAGCAGCAGGCTCCACCAGCATAACCTGCTCTATGGACTGCTGCGCCAAGCTATTCAGCAACATGAACACCAGCATCTGAGACAACTTAGAGCCCAACCCAGACCCATCCACCCTCACAGCCCTCCTGTCCATCTCAACCAAAACCCATAGGACCACCCTGACTACCTGGGTCACTATCACCACTTAAGAAACTCAACAACTATGCAGTCCGTGCACTCTGGAGCATCCTCAGACCCCTGCCTTCACTTTGTTTTAATCAAATCACTTGACCCTACAGGGATGTGAAATGTAATAAAATATCTACTTGTCAATGGGACAGATTACTTCATATCTCTACTTGTCTTTAAAAAAAAATACTCTTGTCCCTTTGGTGCCAAATAGTGCGACTATAAATTATGGCAGTAATATCATTATATAAGAGCTCTGATAATAGCCTCTCCGATTATGTCAGGGCTTATACTATAGTAGGGTTTGAATTCTAGCGATCCCTGCATTCTGCCTCCTTTGATCAGATCCTAATACTGGGTTTAGAGACAGCAATAAGCAATAGTTTCAGGGCTGGAATGCACTGTGAAGTCTATGCAAACCCACTAACTTGAATGTTTTAGTGGTTTCCACCAGCTCTTCTCTAATCCTTTCTCGTATTGAGCAAGGTTGGAAATTTACTCCAGATAAGGGCAGAAGTAAAACGTCTTCCATGGTTGGGGAAAAGGTGGTTCGAGGGAAAGTAAACTTCTTAATAGCTCAACAGGTTTTCGCGTGAGTAAATCTACACATGAACATTTGCTCGTGCTAAAATGCAGTTCACAAATATTTTCTAGGAGCATGAGTTCCTGACCTACTCCTGTAAATAATTGTGAATTCATGAAAGCTGTAAAGCTGCCCTAATGCAAGGGCATATACCATGGGTGCACTTTTGTGAGTTTATTTAAGAACTGGGCCCCTAATTAGGTCCTGAGTTAATCAAAATCTTTTGTTTTTATCAAACTTCTGTGTGTCTCTCTGTAGACTGGCTTCACCGTGAGTGACAACATTCCACTCATTCACAAGGAGCATATCAGCACACAAACTAGTTTTGTTCAGTGGCAGAGACTCTTGTGGCAACAGGTGCTTTTTGAGACCAAAACATATATTGCTTTTTATTATAATGTTGAGGGCCTGGCAGCTCCTATAGCAACAAAGTTTTACAAAATCCATGTCCTATGTCAAAACAAGACACACATTGACAAAACCAAAAGGCTGACCGCGACTGTCAGGCCTATTGGCTTTGCAATTGATTGATTATTTTCATATTTCCAATAATCCTGTTGAAACTGGTTGCACTGATATTCTATTAGGAATATTCTTTGTGAATACTGTCATGCATCAATACATTTTAATAGATAATCCTTAAAAGAAATGGTACCTAACATTTCAAAGTAGTTTAGCATACATTTCTTTTCCTAGTTCCATTTTTTGTGAACATTTAATTTGAAATCAAATGCTCATTAACCTTGTTTTCAAGCTTCTGCAAATATTTGCACCTAATCAGAGAGCAAGCTGGGGCATTATATATAGCCTCATATTGTTAAACTTTGCAAATGTGTGTACACATTTTATACTGGGACCCCTGTCAGAAGTGCAGTCCTAAAAGTCAGGATCCAAGGACCCACACTTAACTGTATTTACTCCTTCCTGACAGGCCACACCCACCAAGTCAGCCTGGCCCCCTTCACCACAGACTCCGTCAACCTCCTTTGTGGAGTTCCACAAGGATCCTCTCTCAGCCTCACCCTGTTCAGAACCTACATGAACCTACTCACCAGCATCATCCGTGCCAATGGAATCAAAATCGTATTCTCCTTCTCTGACGAGATGGCAGACACCTGGACCATTGCTCTGCCTGCATGAACACATTTTCCAGGTGGATTAAAACAAACAACTTAAGCTCAGAACCACTGAATAGTAAACAACAACCAACTTACTATGACTGGCAAAGTGAATGCAGTCTCCCTCTCCTCCTTCCACGCACTCAAGATGCTCAACCTGGTTGTCAGTGGCTTCCCACCAGTACTCTCAGAACAGTCACCCAATCCCTCATCACTAGCAAGCTGGACCATGGTACCACACTCTATACCAGAATCAATGGTTAACTGCCCAGAAGACTCTAGACCATTCAAAAAACAGCTGCCAGGCTCACCTTCAATTGCCCATCCTGAACTCACATCACCCGGCACCTCAAGGAGCACCACTGGCTCCCAATCCACAAACAAGCACTCTTCAAACTCTCCAGGCAGGCATTCAAAGCCTTACATGACATTGGTTCCATGTACCTGAACATTTGCATAAACTTCCAGAAACCTACCAGACAACTCAACTCAGCTGGACATCTACTTGCACACATCCACAGGTTATGGAGAACCAGATCCAGAGTCGTCCCTTAGTCTTCCTCACCCCTAAAACCTCAAACAACCTGCCACTGCACACCAGAGTTGCCTCCTCAATTCCTGAATACCACAAGAAGTTGAAGATCTGCTAGCTATCCTAGCCTTATCCGTGGCTCATTCCATACAGCTCCTTGTTCAGTGTCATGATACCCTCCTGGGTGAGTTGTGTGTTATACCTTAACATAGCTTATGCATTGTATTGTGGATGCAAGAATGTGTCAGTGGGAAGATGCATGTATATTTTCACCAATGCTTCTCATCCATGCACTCCATCATTCATCCTTGCACTCATGTATTCATTCATTAACCCTTTGCCCCCTTAAATTGTTTTCACTCATTCCCACATGCTCAGTAAGAAAAGTCACCAATCACTGAAGAGGCGCTTTCATTGTAAGCCATTGTGATAAATGCTTTTATTCAGTTCACCCTCACGTCTGTAATTTTATTTCTGCAGGTTTGACATATAATTCAGTTGATCTCTGCCTTTAGCCTTCATTTTGGGCTTAAAATGTTTCACTCTATTCAAGCAGTCCGCAGCTATTGCACTGACAGCCAAAAAACAAGAGGGTTATCTTTGAGGTGGCAGTGATGATGCATCAGGTCTTTACTTGAATCATTGTTTCTTCTTAGCTAAGCAATTCAAGAAGCACATCCCAACGTGACATTTGCATTCTGCTACCCCACTATTGTTTTACATTCCTTCTTTCAGGAAATCCAGAGTAAAGATTGTTCATCCACCAAGGTGAGATAATGTGAAAGTCCCATTTTCTGGGCATATCTCATCTCAAATTTCCTAGTTTTCAGAAAGTAGCTTCAATCATATCCGTCCTAGCAGTATTTTCGATCTGGCTTGGTGTAGGAAAGTGCCCCTTTTTGACATGGTCACCCCCACATTTTACCTGGTATTCAATGCAATTTTGACTGAAAGCACACTGGGCTCCTGCTAACCAGGTCCCCAGTGTCAGATCTCTTTCCCTAAAACTGCAATTGTTCCCCCGATAGGCAATACCTTTGGTCCCCCTGTATGCCCCTAGTAAATAGTACTCCAGGTCCCTTGGGCATGGGATCCAAAGATGGCCCCCAAGGACTGCAGCATATATTGTACCACCCTCTCAAACCCCTCACCTAACACACACAGACTGCCAGTGCAGGCTGCGTGTCTTGGTGCATATAAAAGGGAAAGCACAACATGGCACACCGCCTATGTGTCATGTCCCCTGACTCTTCATGCAATATATGTAAGTCTCCCCACAGCAGCCTTTCCATCCCTAAGGCAGGATTCATTGCATTGCATGTGAAGACATATCTGCATGAGTAGATATGCCCCTGCTATGTCTCTGTTGATTATTAGACATAGTGAGTGAACACAGAAACCATTTTTAAATACCTGTGCTGGACACTAGGCAATGCGAGTTCCCCAACTACATGTTGGCTTCACTGAATATAGGGATGTTTGATATTAAACATCTTGTATCAATAAACTGTCCCTGATTCCAGTGACAGATTTATTAATACATGCACCCAGAGGGCACCTTCTAGTTGCCCTCAGGCAACCTACCAACTACCTGTGTGGGTGCTGACTAGTTTTAGCCAGTCTGCCTCCACCAGACACAGGTGTGACCTTCTTGGGTTAGAACCTGTGCTCTCAGGCGGTCAATCACAAAACCTGCTCTGGGAGAGGTGTTTACACACCCCTCCTAACAGGATGGACTGAAAATCTGTATTCCATGGCAAGGGGCTTCAAAGAGGCTCACCACCCTTGGTATGCAGAGCTGGCTTCATTCAAGGGAGTGTTGCCAACCTCCTGCTCCAGGGTCTATTTGGAACCCGGACACGCAGGGAATTTAATATTTGGCTGCACAACCTCAAGATCATCTCCTACGCCGACGACACCCAACTGATCCTCTCCCTCACCAAGGACCCCCTCACCGCCAATCTAACCTACACAAAGGAATGCAGGCCGTCGCTGAATGGATGAAGAACAGCAGACTGAAGCTGAACTCAGATAAGACGGAGGTCCTCATCCTCGGCGCCAACCCCTCAGCCTGGGACGACTCCTGGTGGCCGACCACACTGGGAGCAGCCCCAACACCCACCGACCACGCACGCAACCTGGGCGTCATCCTCGACTCAACACTCTCCATGACCAAACAAGTCAACGCCGTCTCCTCCTCTTACCTCTGACTTGTGCCAAAGTTGACTTGTCCTGCAAAGTGCTGTGCCTCCAAAAGCCTGGGAGGCCTGCCTGCCTTCAGCAAAGACCCAGGAACTCCAGAGGAGCAGGCACCCCAAGAAAAACAGCGAGAACTGCCCACAGCCTAAGACCTGACACCTGAAAGCACCACTGCACCCATGCTGCACAGCCCGAGTTGAAGTAGACCAATGATGCCAGCGTGGTTCCCCAGCCCTCCGGAGATGAAGCCCACCTTGGACTTGCCCACTATGGACTCACTGACACTGACTGCAGCCTCTGCATACAGGCCCCCTTAACCTCTAGTGCTCTGGTAGAGAAAACCCAGTGCCTTAAGACATCTCTGCACCCACTACCATGGTGTCCCCACTTCCCCGGACATCCTGACTTGAATCCCAGGCCTCACCTGCAGCGTCTTTTCAACCGGACTGATCCACATTGACTAACATTGGGCTCCAAATGCCGTACTACACTTCTGCACCCGGCTGCCCCAGTGCCCCCCCAGTGTGACCCATTGGTGTGGCCCTGACCCTTGCTCAATAACTACCTTAAGTCTAGAAGATTGGTCCCGTAAGTCGCTGTATTAAACCTGAATGCAGTACTTATTTTTCTCTCCTTAGGCTAAGATTACATATTTTTAGAAATTGCACTGTCAACTTTTCAAAAATATAAAGATTTTTCATGCAAAACATACTTACCTGATCATATTGATTCTGATGCCAAAACATAAATAAAGATACTAGTTATTTTTGTAAATTGGTGTGGATCTCCTTCTTGAGTCGCGTGTCTCATTTATTGACTGTGTGTGTATTTGCAGATGTCTCACACTCCTCTCTGATAAGCCTAAGGCTGGCCGACTACACTACCCCCTAAAAGAGCACCTTGAGATTGCTTGAGCAAGCCCTTTCCACTAGTAAAGAAACCCCTGGACTCTTTGCATCATATATCTAATTTTGATATATCATATAAAGAGCCAGCTTCCTGCACTTAGTTATCATTATAGCCAAAGAGATGCTTATCCATAACACCAAAACACCAAATAGTTAGAGTGTATGATTGTTCTGTATAAATCCCAAAGTAAATAAAATGGAATAGATGCCAGATCTATCCATTTTCCCAATACTTGTTTATAATTAATATCTTTAATAAAGGGTATCTCAGCCATGGACCTGCCCTCGTGACAAATGGGAATTTGAGAAGTATCTGTCATGAAATTACTGTTGTCAATCACTACCCAGTTTCCAACCATGTACTTCGATCTGGTCACAGTGGTGAGGAGGTTTGTCCGTTGACAGATATACACCTAGGAACAGAATGAAGCACATTTCAGGGCTTTCCTGTTTAGTTGTGTGTGTATAGTGGCGTAAGTCATGAAGAGAGTGCTGGAATTGGGCCAGAAATACACCAGATATAGGAATATAATGAGGCATATTTCAGGGTTTTCCTGTTTAGTTGTGTGTATAGTGACATAAGTCATGAAGAGAGTGCTGGGATTAGGCCAATAGGTGACAGAATCTAAATGCCTTCACCATTTTACTTTAAGACAAGGTTTGTTATTACTTTATTGTAGGAGTCGATAGGGTTCAGATGAAATGACAGTCTTTCAGGCTTTTGCATAGTATGATTATGAACACAGACTAAAGCACTAGTGGTGATTATGCCATCCACCACCTCTTTTACCATGACATATTTGAAACAAGACAAGAAGTGATGATTTGCTAAGCTATGGATGCATGTAACTTCTACACAGTGGGGTTCTTGCAGTGTTTTCCCATGAATATGAGTCAGAAAGTCAAGTTGGGTAAAGGATATTTTAGCAACATTGGGGAACTTGACGGGGCTTGTTTAAGGACTGTGCTTTTGAGGGACTCCGAGGCCTTCATTACAAGTGGTGGCACTTCACCCATAGTGATAACTGTGAGTGGAATTCCACCACTCACAATTATGAGTGGTCCAGTGTCTCAAGTCGAGAATTACCGCGTCCACAAATTCGGTGTCCACACACTCTGTGCCCACCTTCACCAGGTAGGGGTGTGCACATGGTGAAACTACTTCAACAGCAAGGACTGACAGCAGGAGCACTTCCTGGCCCCAACTATTCCCTGAGGCACAACAGGAGAAGCACATAATGCACAACTGCTACTGGGGATCTCTAGGAGGGGCCATATGTGGTCTGTGTCCCTGCTTAATTTGTCCCTTGGGCTATGTCACCATAACTGTTGAATGTGGCAGGAGGCGACACAGAAAAAAACAGACAATTTACCATGCTACACATATTAATTTGACAAATTGTCCATCAGTGAAAACCAGTGTATTTTTTGCTCCAAATGTTTAGATCTGACTTTGTATGTATGTGTTTATATAGCTCCATATTCACTGAAAAAACATAAAGGTTAAAGTAATGTTATAGTTAGGTAAATATGTCAGTGGTAACCTTGACCTTTTGGACTAGCAAAAACACAGAAATTCACCAGGTATAATTAGCAGAGCTAACTATAATTTGCACCCCTGCCATGCACTGCTTATGACCTCACATAATACATCACCCATGACATGTTCTGTGAAATCATTTATTACATCACTGATGACATCTCAAATGACATAATTGATGACATCACTATTAGTGGCGGTGGAGAGAGAGAGAGACCCAGGGCCCCCACGGCCCCAGCTCATTTCCCACGTGCTGCAGGAGCCACACACAGGGATCCCTCCAGGTGGGAGCAAACTCTTGATCTGTGTTCCTGCCTGCATCAGTGCAGGCTGAGAAACAGATCAAAATAGATCAAAAGTCTGCTCCCATACAGTGGGAGCATTTTCAAGGCTCCCGCCCAGTTCAAGCAGACTTTGTGTTTGCTCCCACATGGCAGGAGATTAAAAAATGCTCCTGCGGGAGCAAGCACAGGCAGGGAAACTGCTCTGTCCCAAGGGTGGGCTCCATGGGACACAGCAAGTGAGCTGACCCCATGGATGGGGTCCTAGGGGCCAATAAAGGCTCAGGGAGGGGGCCGTGCGTCCCCCTCCCTTTTAATGTAAATAGTGGCCCTGGGGGATGGGGCCCCCCAATGCTTTTTAAAGGCTTGGGGAGAAGGTCCATGCACCCCCTCCCTCTTTTTGAATTTTTTTTGCTCCGGTGGTGGGCTCTTTGAGTCCTATAATGACTCAGACAGGGTGATGCGTGCCTCCCTCCCCTTAATAAATTAAATCAGCCTTGGAGGATGGGGTCCCTGGGACTTTTAGAGGTTCAGGGAGGGGGCTGCCTGCCCCCCTCCCCTTTTATGTAAATTATGGGCCCAGGGATGGGTTTCCTGGGGCCTAAATTGCTTGGGAAAGGAGGCTGTATGCCTCTTCCTCTTATTGACTGTGGCTCCCTGGTTGGGCTTTCCAGAGTCTATAGTGGCCTGGTGGGGAGCGCATTCCCCTCTCCATGCATGACATAGAGAAGTGGTTTGAGGCAAATGAGATTGCTCTAAAAATGCATAGGTCACCTAGGGATTAGTGAGCCATTCTCTCAAGGCATATGTCCAATGAGGGGAGGTAGTCTCTGTTGGCCATATGGAAGGGAACAGGATGCAGTACTCGCTGATGAGGGAAGTCCTTGTCAGGAAATATGGTCTTAAGGGAACAGGATGCAGTACTCGCTGATGAGGGAAGTCCTTCACAGGATATATGTTCTTACCCCTGAGAAGTAGAGGTCATGCTAGAAGCTGTCTCACCAGTCTTGGGTGGATTTTGCAGATTACTTTTGTAGGCCACTTGATGGCTGGGTAAAGGGCAGTGATGTGGGTAATTACAATGAGCTGTACAATCTGATTGCAAGAGAGTATATGTTCAGTAGTTGTTTTCCAGAGCTGTACCTACCCCAGGTAGATTCCATGCTCACTGACCCTAGGAAGCTCATAAAGGAGGCAGACCCCTGGCTCAGCACCTGGGTCCACAAAAAGGTACCTGGGAGTGACCTCAGGAAGGGTGGGTCACATTTCCCTCAGCAGAGTGAATGTGAGGTCCAAGGAGACACAGACAGGTCCCAGAATAGAGTGGAAGGAAAGGTTTCCCATGCCCCTTTTATGAAACGGAGGGGAGGTTCAGGTGGCCAGTAGCCTAGGACATCCAATTCCAACCCTAGTGATTTGATTGTTTTCGGGACACAAATGGGGGGCTTTGTCTGTTCAAAGAAACCACACACTGGTTGGAACTCCACATGTGTGCCATTGTGACTTTTGGGGAAAGTAGTCCTGAAGGTAAAGGGTAGAAAATTCCCCAGTTTCCCTTAGTTGGGAGATAGACTTAGGGATAGGCTTGTGATCCTTGATGGTGGGAGTCATCACTTACATCAGATCAAAGTAAATGGGATCACTGCTCTGAGGAATACCAGTGCCTGTTACGACTCGGTCGTCCCATTTCCAGGGGGCGCTGTAAGGGGACTGTCAGAAGCCTGGGAATCACCTTGAACACCTATCTAGAGTCCCTTGATGACTCCTTTTTGTTTCTCTTTTCTCCATGGTACACTTGTGTAGGACTACATTTGCTTCTTGGGACTGCAAATCCCATAATGCACAGCTTGGTAGTCAGGAAAACCCGGATTCTGTTTCCCATTGTTTTCAATGGGAGAAGTCCAGTTGCTCCTTTTCACTGGATCCTCTCCTCCAGGACTTGCAAGTGTCCGAAACCACACACACCTGAAACCTCTCCTGTGCAGCCCAGCTTGGAACTGCTTATAAGCAGCCATTTCCTCAAGCTCCCCGTCGTGCATCGGACTTCAATTCCTTTGTGTTACAGACCCCTTGTCGAATGGTGTTCCAGTTTTGTTCCTGTTCTGTTCCAGCCTGATCCTGTTTCCTGTTTCTCTGCCCTGCTCCTGATTGTTCCAGCCAGAGTCTGCTCCCTGCTTCTTAGCCTTGTACCTGTTTGTTTCTTCCAAAGCCTGCTCCCTGTTTCTCTGCCCTGCTCCTGCCTTGTTTCAGCCTGAACCTTCTCTCTGTTTCCCAGTCCTGTTTACTGCTCATTTCCTACTCCCTGTATTCCAGTCCTGTCCTTGCCTGTTCCAGCCAGAGCCTGTTCTCAGTTTCCCAGTCCTGTCTCTGTCTGTCCCAGCCAGAAGTTTGCGCCCTGTTTTCAAGTCCTAGACCCGCCTTTGCTTCAGCCTGAGCCTGTTCCTAGTTCTTGCCTCTGCCTCTTTGTTTGTTCCCTTCTGTTTCTGTTTCTTCTTGGTTCTTTGTGTCTGGTAAGTGTTCTATCAGTCTTCACCAGTGTATACGTGTCCTCCTGTGTACTGGGGTTGGCTCCTGGTTTCCAGGAGGCAATTCCAGCCCCCATCCTTGTCCAGTGTTATACGTTGTATTTCGTGCCTAACAGTGACAGTGTGCTATTGCTGTTTTCTCAGGAATCGCCACTGTGTTTCGAGCTGGACCCACAAGAGCGTGTCCTGTGTATGTAAGTACTATCCTTGTTTGTGCTCTAGGGTCCAGAGACAGAATCACTTCTGCTGCCTCCTTTCTATGGGGCTGGCAGGGTGACTATCTGTAAGAGCAAACTGCACAGAGGCATTGAGATTCCCTGTCACTGTGGGAGGTTCTGCGCCTTACTCTGTGTACAACCCCAGCGTGTTTGTCCACTGGTAATCTGTTTCCTGTTTGTTCGCACAAGGGTTGCTCTGCTTTTACTTTCCTGTTTCCTGTGCCTATCCATAGCTGTCCTTTCCGTGTATGCCTTTAGCTGCTCCTCTGCCCCAGTGTACTACCTCTTTAGGATATTCAGTGACCTCAAGGGGTGTCCCAACCAAAGTCCTGATCAGACCCGCCCGAAACCGTGACAGAATGCACGAACCAAACATTTCAAGCTCCCCTGGCAGTAAAGGCACACACAAACCTAAAATGCTTTCCTATCATGTTAAGACACCCCTTTCTAAACCTAGACTTTCTCAGAAGACCTCTAAAAAAGGCCTTAGTTTAAAGGATAGACTTGTTAAAGAAAATCCAAGATTGCAAATGCAGTACTACATTGCGTGGCTTGCTGATTCCTCAATGTTCAGCTATTATAATATATGTGATTATGACCCCCAATCCCTGTCTGTAGAAGAATTACAAAGTAATAATGAGTTTTTGGAGGTTCTATTACCTCAAACAGGGGAGAATGTTCCTAACAGTGAAAGTGCTTTTGCTACTTCTGCACAAGACATTTACTATCAAGAAAACCTGGTTAATTCCTTGCCTCATGCTAGTGCATCCCAGATTCACTTCCAGCACTCTGCCAAAACAAAGAACCCTGACACTGTTCAAGAAGCCACACTACCGATTCCCTTGTTTTCTGTTGAGTGCTTCAGCCCATCTAGGCCAGTTTCTCAGAATTCAAAGTGCAGTGCTGACTCTTATAAAGACCTATCAGTCCCTCAGTGCTTTCAAGTGAGCAGGATAGAACCTGTATCAAAGGGATCAGTAAAGACTGTGGGATTCCTTAGTTCGATTCAAAAAGCTTGTGCTCTTCCCAAACTGGATGATAATATACCAGTCTCAATCCCTAAAAGCTCTGCTAAACCCTTTTCTATTCTGAGTGGGTTTGATAACAATATGGACATACACACACTAAAAGAGCAGTTTTGGCAGATTAAAAGGCAGATATCAGACTTCTATGATGAATATGTTGTAACATACACAAGAAATCTTGCACATGGGCTCTTTTCATCAATGCATATTTCACTGTTGGCAGAACCAGACATTCTGTTTATCTGTAAGGTAGAAGAAGTAACAGAGCAGCTGATGGAAACTACTGCAAGGCAATTTGAAAACCTGAAAAAAGAAAATGATCACCAGCTTTGGCTTAAAGAACAGTATGCTACTTTGTGTGCCTCTCCAAAGACTTCTATCGAGCAGATTGTCCCTTCTATTTATGACAGTCAAAAGACAGCTCCAGTTATAAATATATCAGCCTCTTCCTCAGACTCTCTCTCAGCCTGTAGTTCTCCAGTGAAAATTCCTGTACAGTTGACTGAATCTCTGACATCTCTGAGAGATTTGACACCTCTTGATTCAAAGGATGGATCAGAGTCTTCAGAAGGAAGTGTCTCAGCCCCTCTATCAGAACAAATAAAGCCAAAGGAAGAAGAGAGTTCTGATACAGACTACAATAGCTGCACCTTAAGAAACCAAGATATGACTTTTCTGGAGAGTAATGGCAAGTTGTGCAACAGTGTTGAAGAATCTGAATCTAGTGATGACAGTGGTTCCTGCCTTGCCGTGAACAAACCTGCAGATAGTGCTGTTCAAATGGCGCACACACCAGAATTTTCAGATTGTGGGGATACTCCTACCCTTTCAAACAATATCATAGAATTTTCAGATAATGAAGAGACAGTTTCTGTTTCAAGTGAATTAATGGATTTTTCTGACCGTGAAGAAATACCCGCAATTACTAAGAATGTAATGGACTTGTCAGAAAGTTTAAAAATCTCTTCTGTGTCAAAGCAAACCGTGGAGATTTCAGAAAAGGAAGAAAGCCAGCAATCTGAAACTAAACAGCCTGTCATAAGAAATGAGAGCCTTCTCCTAGAACTGGACACAGTTGCAACCTCAACCACTGATCCTGACCTGCTGATCCCTGTCAATGTGTATCCTGTTTCCAGCTCCACAATTAGTGAAGAACAGATCTCTGAGCTACCGGTATCTGATCTTGATGTAAAATCAGCCACACCAATGTCACCGGCTGTGTCCCTGAAACTAAAGACTCCTGAAAACCAGCAATCTGAAAACGAAGCTCAAGTGCTGAAAGATGTAATATTTCCCACTGAAACTAAAGACTTGAATTTGAATCTTGTATTCGAAGATCTGATGATAAGTACTGTTCTTAGTGTTTTATTGCAAGAAACCATCATCAATTCAAAGGCTAGAGCAAAAAAGTTAGGTAACAGTGTAAAGGTGATTTCTGAAGAGACTCCAGTCCTATTTCTTTCCAAAGAACAACCTTTCAATGTTAACAGAGTTGAAGATCAACTACCTGTAGTACAAACACCTTGCAAAGAAACCATTTCTGATACCACAAACACACCACAGAGCACTTGCAATGAAGAAATCCCAGTCTTGTCTGAAGATCACCCTAAAGAATTAGCTTATGGAACTTCTACATTTTCAGATGTTAATCCAGTTTCTAAAGACATGAAAACTCCTGTTGCTCCTGAATTTGATACTTCGAAGTCATCCAAGACGAAAGAAAATTCTGACTTTTTCATGTTTACTTTGAGAACACCAGTTACCCATGTTTCCCAAGTCTCTATGCTTTGCAAGCCTCAGACCACAATCAATGTAAATACTGCTGCAGAAACAGACAAATCCTGCTTGTCAGAAGATGTTACAGACCTTACAGTTACTAATACACCAATCAGCTCCTCCAAAGAGGAAAGTATTGAACAGGAAACTAATGTCATAAAGAATACCGCCCGTAATGCCATTCCAGATCTCCTTGCTCCTGAATCTACTTCACCAGAAACCAACTCCATGCACTCCTCCCATATCAATCGAACAATAGAGAGGAAAGACATCGGAGCCCACATGGGTATTAATACATGCTTTGCTCATTGGAAGTTTCACCTATGGCAGGACTGTAAACTTATCCACCAAGGTTGGTGTTGGATTTTCTTGCGGTGGCTGTTCCTCTTCAACTTTTTTCAGCCAAAGGATCGCCTTCTCTTCTTGAGCAGACTGGTGGGAGGGGGTATACTGTTACGACTCGGTCGTCCCATTTCCAGGGGGCGCTGTAAGGGGACTGTCAGAAGCCTGGGAATCACCTTGAACACCTATCTAGAGTCCCTTGCTGACTCCTGTTTGTTTCTCTTTTCTCCATGGTACACTTGTGTAGGACTACATTTGCTTCTTGGGACTGCAAATCCCATAATGCACAGCTTGGTAGTCAGGAAAACCCGGATTCTGTTTCCCATTGTTTTCAATGGGAGAAGTCCAGTTGCTCCTTTTCACTGGATCCTTTCCTCCAGGACTTGCAAGTGTCCGAAACCACACACACCTGAAACCTCTCCTGTGCAGCCCAGCTTGGAACTGCTTATAAGCAGCCATTTCCTCAAGCTCCCCGTCGTGCATCGGACTTCAATTCCTTTGTGTTACAGACCCCTTGTCGAATGGTGTTCCAGTTTTGTTCCTGTTCTGTTCCAGCCTGATCCTGTTTCCTGTTTCTCTGCCCTGCTCCTGATTGTTCCAGCCAGAGTCTGCTCCCTGCTTCTTAGCCTTGTACCTGTTTGTTTCTTCCAAAGCCTGCTCCCTGTTTCTCTGCCCTGCTCCTGCCTTGTTTCAGCCTGAACCTTCTCTCTGTTTCCCAGTCCTGTTTACTGCTCATTTCCTACTCCCTGTATTCCAGTCCTGTCCTTGCCTGTTCCAGCCAGAGCCTGTTCTCAGTTTCCCAGTCCTGTCTCTGTCTGTCCCAGCCAGAAGTTTGCGCCCTGTGTTCAAGTCCTAGACCCGCCTTTGCTTCAGCCTGAGCCTGTTCCTAGTTCTTGCCTCTGCCTCTTTGTTTGTTCCCTTCTGTTTCTGTTTCTTCTTGGTTCTTTGTGTCTGGTAAGTGTTCTATCAGTCTTCACCAGTGTATACGTGTCCTCCTGTGTACTGGGGTTGGCTCCTGGTTTCCAGGAGGCAATTCCAGCCCCCATCCTTGTCCAGTGTTATACGTTGTATTTCGTGCCTAACAGTGACAGTGTGCTATTGCTGTTTTCTCAGGAATCGCCACTGTGTTTCGAGCTGGACCCACAAGAGCGTGTCCTGTGTATGTAAGTACTATCCTTGTTTGTGCTCTAGGGTCCAGAGACAGAATCACTTCTGCTGCCTCCTTTCTATGGGGCTGGCAGGGTGACTATCTGTAAGAGCAAACTGCACAGAGGCATTGAGATTCCCTGTCACTGTGGGAGGTTCTGCGCCTTACTCTGTGTACAACCCCAGCGTGTTTGTCCACTGGTAATCTGTTTCCTGTTTGTTCGCACAAGGGTTGCTCTGCTTTTACTTTCCTGTTTCCTGTGCCTATCCATAGCTGTCCTTTCCGTGTATGCCTTTAGCTGCTCCTCTGCCCCAGTGTACTACCTCTTTAGGATATTCAGTGACCTCAAGGGGTGTCCCAACCAAAGTCCTGATCAGACCCGCCCGAAACCGTGACAGTGCCAGACAGACCACAGTGGTGGAAAATCTTCTTTCCCTAGACCAGGACACTGAACATATGTGTAGGGTGGCCCAGTCCCTGGGGCCGGACTTTGTCCACCCTGTGGCTCTGGTATCACTCGATTGGGGGGAGGTGACCCAGAGGAGGGTCATAGTTAGTTCCCAGCATCCTGAAAAACTATGTTCCCAGGATGCAGTCTCATTGACTACATCCTGGGAAAATAGTTATCACTGGTGTTAGAAGAACTGGGAGTAGCGGTGGCCAAGGGCACCCTGAAAGCTCAGTGCAAGAAGCCCTTTTTAATGTTTTTTTCCAACAGGAAGGAAGTACCCCAGAGACTTAAACTTCCTGTTCCTGTTCAGCAGGCTCCTCCCAGTGCTTTGTCTATCTCCTGGTCACTTTTCACTTGGATTTCAGCATGGAATGATCACTCTCTTTGTCTGCTGAATATATATCTTTGGTTTTAAGGACTTTGGGGGTCATTCCAAGCTTGGCGGGCGGCGGGAGCCGCCCGCCAAGCGGGAACCGCCAGAAGACCGTACCGCGGTCAAAAGACCGCGGCGGTCATTCTGGGTTTCCCACTGGGCTGGCGGGCGACCGCCAAAAGGCCGCCCGCCAGCCCAGTGGGAAACACCCTTCTACGAGGAAGCCGGCTCTGAATGGAGCCGGCGGAGTGGAAGGTGTGCGACGGGTGCAGTAGCACCCGTCGCGAATTTCAGTGTCTGCTAAGCAGACACTGAAATTCAAAGTGGGGCCCTCTTACGGGGGCCCCACGACACCCCTCACCGCCATCCTGTTCCTGGCGGTCGAAACCGCTAGGAACAGGATGGCGGTGAGGGGGTCGGAATCCCCCATGGTGGCGCAGCAAGCTGCGCCGCCATGGGGGATTCTTCAGGGCAGCGGAAAACTGGCGGGACACCGCCGGTTTTCCGTTTCTGACCGCGGCCATACCGCTGCGGTCAGAATGCCCTTAGGAGCACCGCCAGCCTGTTGGCGGTGCTCCCGCCGACCCCGGCCCTGGCGGTCAAGGACCGCCGGGGTCGGAATCACCCCCTTTGTTTTTCTGATATCAAACAAGTAAGTTTAAAAAACATTGTATAAGGATGTTGTTTGTTTGCTTGGGGATGCCCAAGTACCTCTTTGCACCTTTAATAGATTTTTGAATTTCATTGTGGTGGGTGGCCTGGAGTTTCAGTAGGGGCCTAGTTATTTCTTGCATTTCATTTTTCACCGTTTGTAAAGGAAACCTGTTACACAGTTCAGTACCTTTTTCCATGTTTGTTACATTTACAAAATTCATTTATTTTTGTATGCCTTCCAACAGGCCATCCAGCCAGTAGGCCCATTATTAGCCATCAGTGCATGAAAGATATGTTTCTGTGGTATATATTTTTTAAACATCATTTAGGGCAGGGATGGCATCGGATGAAATATAAAATGTTGACAATTTTTTGTATTTCATGTTTTTTCCTGCCAAAACTGTACATGTGGGGAAATATTTAATGTCATAAGAGGATGTGTGTTGTAAGCTCTTTATCGCTTAGTTAATTTTTGTATTTAGCAATTGTTACAATGGCTTCTCTATCTCACCAGTGTGTGTGCGAGTGTGTTTGCCATAGGCCACCATTTGTCTTTGTTCTCCTGGCCATGTGACCAGGAGCCATTTTGTGTAGTCTGTGTCCATAGGCTGGAATGTGTTCTTTGTTGTCCATACCTCCTTGCTCTTTGTTGTTGTTTGACCATGTGGCTGGTGGGCATTTTGTGCAGCCAGCCAGTATGCCTTTTGCAGTAGGCTTGCAAGTGTTCTTTGTTATCCATGCCTCCTTGTTTGCTGCTGTTGTTTGACCATGTTGCCTGTGGCCATTTTGTTCAGCCATCCAGTGTGCTCTTGTCATAGACTTGCTTGTGTTCTATTTTTCTCCATGCCTCCTTGCTCTCTGTTCTTGTTTGATTATGTGGTCGACAGCCATTTTGTGCAGCCAACCAGTGTACCTTTGCCATAGGCTTTCATGTGTTCTTCGTTCTCCATGCTGCCTTGCTCGCTGTTGTTGTTTGACAATGTGGCCAGAGGCCATTTTTTAGGCTAGCCAGTGTGCTTTTACCATAGGTTTTCATGTGTTCTTTGTTCCCCATGCCTCCTTGCTCGCTATTGTTGTTTTACCATGTGGCCAACAGCCATTTTGTGCAGCCAGCCTTGTGTGTTTGCCATAGACTTGCATGTGTTCTTTGTTCTCGATGCCTCCTTGCTCGCAGTTGGTGTTTGACCATGTGGCTGGTGACCATTTTGTGCAGCCAACTAGGGTGCTTTTACCATAGGATTGCATGTGTTCTTTGTTCTCCATTCCTCCTTGCTTGCAGTTGTTGTTTGACCATGTGGCTGGTGGCAATTTTGTACAGCCAGCCAGTGGGCTTTTGCCATAGGCGTGCTTGTGATATCAATTTAATAATATGCTTGAGGATCATTGTAGTAAATGTCTATTATGAATATGATTATTATGAACACCACTTTATATTACATATTTTTTTTGCATTTTTCATCTGCACCTCCTTGCCTTCCAATAGGTTTCTCATACTTCCGTAGTGCAAACATCAGCAATTTATTTTCTTTTTTTCTTTATTTAAAACGTTCATTTTAATGTTTTTATTTCATTTCAATTTTTTTTATTTTAATGTTTTATGTTATTTTTATTTTTATATTACATTTTATTTATTTTATATTTTTTCAGGTCTTATTACATTTCCCCCTGGACTCCCTGCCTGTCGTAGAATAGGTGCACTGCACACAAACCAGCATAATTTGTTTTTTAATTATTATTCCTTTTCCCCCTGGACCACCTTGCCTGCCATAGGCACACACTAGTCTTCATTTTGATTTTTGTAAGGATTATTCCATTTACCCATGCACCTCCCTGACTGCCACAGGTGTCTTCTTTAGAACAGATGCATATACAGCAAAGAGCTATACCTCTGTGTTGTGTTATCCATACTGGAAATTAAATTTTTTGTGATGGTGGTATGGTTTGATTTTAAAATGGTTGAATAAATTGTTGTGAACTATTATTACTACCTAAGTAACCAACTAGGCTAAATGATATTGTCTTTATCTGTACTAATTCAAACTACAACCATGCCATGTTTCACAAAATGTTTTTCTTGCTTGTTTGATTTTAGGTGCACAAGATAAGAAGAGAGATCACCCACAGTACTGCCTAACAGAAAGCCTGTACAAAAAAACGTGATGCAAGTCCTCCAATCTCTTCCGCTTGTGCAGCTTAGTGCCACTGCCACCAGCCAACTG
The DNA here is from genome assembly GCF_031143425.1 of Pleurodeles waltl. NCBI lineage: Eukaryota > Metazoa > Chordata > Amphibia > Caudata > Salamandridae > Pleurodeles > Pleurodeles waltl. The sequence continues at coordinate 97,182,774 of NC_090449.1, forward strand.
CCAACTTTAAGATGGCCCCAAAGAAAGGTGCTGCGAAGAAGTGGCCAGTGAGAAGAAGCAGATATCCGCCACTGGTGTGCTGACCACAACCTTTTTTGGGAAACGTGTGTCTGCAGCCTCAGCCTCCAGCGAGGAAACTGGGACCAGTACTCCCACATCAACAGCAGCCACCCAACCTAAGCCCAAGCCTACATTGGTCAGCGAGGCAGCCACTGCAATCATAGCAACTCTGATGAGCAGTGACATTGAATTGGAGTTGTCCCTTTCACAAAGTAGTACCCAGTCGTTCCAAGAAACAAAGCAAAGTGGACAGCAGTCACATCCAGCAATATTAGATCTTCCTGCTCGGTAGGAAGCTCAACCTCCTGTTTTGTTGGAGCCAAGGAAGAACATCCTCTTTTAGAATCATTGGCTCCCAGATTTCTAGCAATAAAAAGGAAGGTCCCCAGAAAAGAAGAAGATCCAGGCTACTATTACGGGCAAGTTTAGGCAAAAGGAGCCCTACAACTGCAACCCCCCAATAGCACATTTGTATAATGGGAAGCTGGCTAAAAAGTTAGCTCTGGACCTGCCCGAAATAGAAGGTTCCAAGTCGGACCTATTTTACCAGAGTTGCTGTTCCAGCACTCCATCACGATGTGATGCAAATGGTTGAACAAGCTTTGCAACAAAGTGCTGTTCACACTATCCACCTGATGGTAGACTTGTGGAACAGTTGTTGAGCAACTGATTACATGTATATCGCTGCACACTGGAACTCTTTTGCAGGAGTTAGGCAAGAGCTATCTACAGGTCTTAGTACTGCAGAATATTTTAATGGCATTCAGCGGCATGTAACAGTAGCCATTATCGATAAGGGAAAAATCACATCCAGCTAAAAATATCTTGGATACATTTAACAGCAAGATGTGTGAATAGCTGAGTCCCAGAGGTTTCAGAATTAGATTTATTGCCATAGACAATGGCAGTAGCATAGTCAAAGCTATGTGGCAGATAGTGGATATTTTGGGGTCCTGTGTTTGGAGCATTGCATCAACCTGGTGGTGCAAGAGTTTCTCAAAAAAGAAGAAATAGGGCTTGATTTAGATATTGGCGGATGGGTTACTCTGCCACAACTGTGACGGATAGCCTGTCCACCAAAATCTAAATCCCATTATTTCCTATGGGATTTAGATTTTGGCGGACTGGATATTCGGCACAGTTGGAATGGAGTAACCCATCCGCCAATATCTAAATGAGGCCCATAGTCATCAACATACTGACCAACTGCAGATGAAGCTGCACACATTTCAGCCATTCTTTTAAAGCCCGTAAGCAGTTTAGGATTATTCAGTGCACTAATAGAGCACCAGTTAAAGGCCTCATCGAGGAGGTGCCAACACGTTGGAACTCGACCTATTACATGTTACAATGTCTGTTTTAGCAATACAGACATATCAATGACTATGGCATTCAAAGAGGTGGGGATGCAATTGGGAAAGCTATGACCATAGATGCGAACAAATGGGGCCTAGACAAATGCCTGTCACTGATGCTTCTTCCTTTTGAGGCTCTCACACAGGAAGTTTGCAAGGAGGAATGTAAGATGGGCTAAGCTATCCTGTTGTTGCATCTGCTACAGGACCAGCTAAAGAAGGTGTCTGAAATGTTTGCAGTCGTAGGTGTGAACCAAAAATGCAGAAGTGCATGCCTTGGTTAAAAGCCCAATCCTTCATGTGTCTTGTAATGCAAGGCTGCAAAAGGACATCATATTGTCCAAAGAGTACATCTGTGCTACACTTCTTCGTCCATGGTACAAAAAAGTTTTGTCCGCTTTCATGGCTTTTTCTGAGCGTGATGTTTCAAACTAAAAGAGGTGGATTGTTGAATAAGCCGGAGACCTAGAAGAACAATGGCTGGCAATTACTAGAGTCCCACTCCTGAATGTAAGTTCTGGGTGCCGCCTTCAACTCCCAGAGAGGGCAGCCTTGTCTAACAGCAGCCAAACCCAGCAACAAGAACACTGGCAAAAACAACAACTATAGAAACAGAAGAGTTGGCCTGACCTTTGCATTCCCTTGGTTTCGAGTTGCAGGTCTTAAGTCCAGTGCCGAGCCAAAGGCAAAAGAAGTTGACCATTGAGACGATGTTCCAGGAGTATCTAGATGACCAAAAAAAGGTCTATGTGGAGCAAAACCCCTAGGTGTTTTAGTATGCAAAGTTCTGTCAATAGCCAGTGCTCAGCGGGCTGGCAATAAAGTATCTGGCTTGTCCTGTAACCAGTGTGTCTACTGAGCATGTATTCAGTGCAGCGGGTTCAGTTGTCACATTGAGAAATACCAGTCTCTCAACCCAAGACATGGAGAGATTGACCATGATCAAAATGAACTAACATTTCAAACCACACAATTACACAGATCCTGAAACAGCACAGGAGGAGGAGGATGATTAGTCAGAATCGAGCTGACCAACTTCTGGGTGAACCACCTGAGTTTGGGGACAAATTCTATTTCCTTGACTGAGTATGCCAGCTTAATGTTTATTAATTATTTATCCTCAAACCTCTTTGTTTGTCAAAAGAATTATAGCTAGTGGAACTTTCTGTTTGTGTCTGATTTATACTGCCCCACCAATTTTTAGATTTTTAGTCACATGTATGGGCACATGGGAGTTGGACCTGTGTGCAGTGAAGAATCCTCCAAATTCCATTCAGGACATTGGAGACAATGCCTGCCTCCTTTGCGAGCCTATTCTTTTTTTGCATCCCCCAACAGAGATGGCCAAGAAGATCTTTGCTTTACAGGCTGCCACTGCCAGTGCCAATGCCAAATTCCAATGTGTTACTTGCATCAAAGAGGAGATACAATTTTATACGTACCACCGTTCTTGGATTGGAAAAGATAGCTACTAACTATTATACCAATGAGTAATGATATATAGTACTGAGTGACTGTGAGTGATGATTGATGATGTATGTGGTGACAAACATTGATGAAGGGTGTTCAACTAATTTGTAAACTTAATTTTGATGATTTGCAATGTTTGGGGCCTGATGGGTGATAATTTTTCCTGAAAGTGATTGGCCTTTCAAACTTTGTGAAATTTACCAGCATGGTCTGCTCCATTTTTCTGGCTCTTCAGAGACCAGACCAGTCTCTTTAGTTAAACAGAAATCTACTCAAAATACTACAATTCTGTTTCGCTATTTCTTCTTCAACAGCAGTTCACTACAGGTCTGTCTCGCTCGGGTTGGTAGTGGGACGGAGTTACTTGGAGTCAGAAGGAGGATGGAAGGACTCTGGGCGGGACTACCTCAACAGCCAGAAGAAGGACATTAGACTTCAAAGGGAAACCATGATGATGATGATGACTCTGAAGACTAGTTCTCATTCAGCTCTGTGGAGTGGAGAAAGGTGTGTTGATTTTGGAAATGCTGCATGAGTGTGTGTGTACTTCATTGCTGGTTCAAATGTGAAACTCCTCTAATATTCTTTGTCTGCCTCTGAGTCTTTTTTGCACACTCCTGGCTCCTCTTGAACCTTACATTTCTTCTGTCCTTCTCCTTGACTCTACATTACTGTATCTGTTTTTCAATCCGCAGGCCTTCTCCTCTCCTGCACAAATGAAAGGCAAACGATCAACACTCCTGCTTACCTACCACACAGGTTTAGCCAGGCACCCAAGAGTGGCGGACATTTTGAGAAGAATGCAGATGCACCGCCCACTTTAGCAATACAGTATAATTTTTATTTTAACAATCATAATTTTTAGATCTGGGTGAGCTCAATTCACTCTTGGGTCTCTCTGGGGCCGAAGGAAAATTTGCAAAGCATTTAACGGAGCTGTATCATACTAATTTCTTCTTTTCCTTCCACAATGGGTTGATGATAGTGTGCTGCTCAGCTCCCTGATGAATATTGTCATGGTTTTGTGTAGTGTTTGACTTTGACACACTTTTCCACAAATCCCCTTTCCCATCCATTCGTCAAACTACTAACCCTCTTCCTCCGGGCTGTGTGATTTATTGAGGTGTGACTTAATTTTACACCATAAATTTATCACACACTTGGTGGGGCGGATGTGGTGAAAGCGACACTAACTCACTGCAGCATCTTCTATTACCCAAGCAACAGCCCACACCGGCCCCATATACCCACCCTCACATCATTCGTCAACATCATCATTCAGGCCTTGTGCTGTGTTGCGTAAACACGTAGCCTGATCCAATCCACTCCTGACTCTGAGCCCACTTCTCTTGACTCGAGGAATTTGTATGTTTAGTTTTCATTCTAGCTCCTATTGCTCAGAAGAAGTTGCTATTGCTGGCTTTTGTTATCATGTCAGGTCTTCTTTGTTAAGTGTCATCGTGCAAGTCTGTTCTCAGTCTTTCTAAAGTTTTGATATAAATAATATGACCCATTAACTCTGTGTTTTCTTTCAATCTAGTCGCCTGTGATGGATAACCCTTTGCTCAGTCCTACAGTTGGAGTTCACCTAGGTGAAAGTGGAACCTCGCTTGTGATGTCTTCCCTGTTAGCCAGCTAGCCTGCTACTACTACTACTACCATAAGATGGCACCTTTGGAAACCCTGCAGTATGAGGATTCAGAGAGGTAGCAGCCCTCCCTTCATCTATTCAGGTAAGAGAACTATGAAGTGAAATAGTTTAGTTGGTAATTAACTTCTACTAAAGATGTTGTTTGTGTGTATCTACATTTTTGTAGGTAATATAGGGAATGGCAGCCACCCTCTAGTGGTCAATATAGTTAGAGAAGGTCATAGGACAAGGGTATACCTAACTGGCATGCACGTTTTTTATTTTACTTTTTATTTTTGACAATTATAGAACCTACCCTTTTCACCCATAACAGGCCCAACCCTCTCCCTAAACAAATCAACCTGTCTCCAACCAAAGTCCAAAGAAAAAGTCTGAAGTGCCCAAAAAAGCCTGGTCCTAACTCCCTTTCCCACCCTTTCCAGTGTAGGAGCCTGACTCTCTATAAAGTGTACGTAAAAGACGCACACTGTGCAGAGAGTCCAAGCAACCCCACTTTGGTATCCGGATGTAAAAAGCAGGCCACCTAATGTTCTGTTTTTGTGGTATCGTGGGCAAGCAGTTAGGCTCAACTTGGAGTTGTGCTAAGCATTTGTTGTACTCACAGTATCAATAAATGTGTACACACACATATTTACAAAAATACTTCAGATTTTTGTAAAACTTTTAAGACCAAGATCATCAATATACAGTAAGTCCTGCTTTTGTTTTGATTTTTCAAAGTTTAGAAAATATGATTTTTGTGCATAATAACGCGCCATAGGAATGAATGGGAAAAATGTAAACATTTCATATATAATCAGGCAATGTTGTCACAAGTATCACCTTCTGTTTGTAGGTCGAGATCGTCGAGATGTCCTGTGGACCAGCTGGATAAGTTTGGGGGGTTCCCGGTTCAAGCAGGAGCAATGGCTGAAGTCTTGGAGCTGGTGCACAACAAAGAAGGGAACCACTTGGAAACACACTACACAGATGGACTTAAAGGTAAGTCTGGCGGGTCCCTTGGAGTGTAGAGGTCACAAGCGGATAGGGACCCCAAGAGCACCACTGGATTTCAGATGCAGGGCACAGGGAGGCAGGGTGCAGTACAGACAGGTCAGATTAGTTATACGCCAGTGAGTCCTTGGCGCCAGGATCAAATCACTTGGAGGGTAGATTGCAGGTCAGCAGAGCCACTCTGGGAGGGTGTTTTTTGGGTGCCTGAAGTCCATCGACTTGTGCTTGCCTCTGGACTTTTGAAAGTCTGGAGTGAACTTTCCTTCTTGATATCTGACGTTGGGGGTCCAGTACCCCAGGCAATGGTATGTCATGGGCCCCTGAAAGTCACAGTGCCAACAAACTTTGTACACTGGGAGGTTGTGTACTTTGGGTCTGTCAGGTGGATCTTGGTTGGGCTGCTGGGTCCCGTTTTTTGGTCAGCACCCAGTCAGTTAACTGGAATTTACTGGTTTCTTGCATGGAGGTTGCAGGAGAGTTTTACCTTCACTCCGAGGGAGGTTCTTGGAGATTTTCAGAAGGCTGGAGGTGCTCTGGGGTTTTGAAGAGTCCGTCAGGATCCAGGCGAAACTTCAGCGGTGACTGTCGAGTCCTAGGAGCAGCAGGCAGGGTTTGGCACCTTTTTCTTTGTGCAGCAAGACTTCCGCTCCCATGCCTTGGGTCTTCTTTGTTCTTGGTCTTCTTGTGTTGATGAAATCAGCTCTGTAGGTCTAGGGATGCCCACTAAATACTGCATTTAGTGGACGTTTTGGGAGTACCTGGTAGCATCCAATGGGCCACCTACCGTAGGGTGGCTACACTCTCTAAGTGACCACTTCCTGTAGGAAGGGGTCACATCCCTAACTCTGATAGGCTTTTATACTGCCATCCAACAAGGAAAAAGTAATTGAGTGGTCACCTCATCTGCCACACCCGTGGGGTGGTTCAGGCTGGGGCTGGCCACTCCACCTGTCCCTGCTATTTTTCCAGCCAGTTTTTACACCCAAAGTGGGGGGAAAACATTGGGCAGTCATCTGCTGCTAGCAGTAGAGGTGGAGGTCATATTTCAAAGATGGTAAGCCTTTGAAACTGACCGCTGGTGCAGGGTGTCTGCCTGGGGAGGATGAGAAACACCTCCGCTCAGGAAAGGCTTTGTGTTCTGGCTCTTTAGAGCAGAGGGTCTCACTTCATGAGTCCAGACTTCTGTCTGGTGGTGGCAGGCTAGCTAAGACCAGCAACCATGCCAGGGCTGTTAGGTTTTGCAGGGGGAACACCTAAAGTGCCCTCTGGGTACTTTTTATAATGAATTCAACACTGGCATCAGTTAGGTTTATCATTCTTAGGTGTTTGGTACCAAACAACCCAGTATTCAGAGAAGCCATCATGTAGCTGGGGAACTCATAATGGCCAGTGTCCAGCACATGTATTTGCTATGACTTTTCTGTACATTTACTATGTCTTAAGGTTTTCCAAAGACACAGTAGGGGCATATTTGCTCATGCACACACATACCCTCACATGTATCCTAGTGCACCCTGCATTAGGGCTATAAGGCCTGCCAGGGGGGTGACTTACCTATATTGCATGCAGTGTTAGTGGTCGTGGCACTCTTGGTGAGTGCACATCGAGTTTGCACCTTTTTAAATGCACCTTGTCATGCGTTTGCAGGGGCAGTCTCCATGAGGCTGCTGTGAGGCCTCTCAGAGTGACATAGTTGGTGCTGCAGCTCTGGGGGGCCCTCTTCAGTACCCAAGGACTTAGAGGGGTGGCTGAAGTGCCTAACAAAGTACAGTTTTGGGGAAAGAGATATGGCCCTGGGAACCTGTTTAGAAGGGGCCCAGGGCACTTACAGTTTGAAACATCATTTTCCAGGTAAAATGTGTGGACTAACATGTCAAAAGAGTCCCTTTCTCACATCCACCCACAGCAAATGCCTCTCCCACCAAAACAAGAATTAAAAAAAGGATTAATAAAGGGTGTTCTCTATGCAGGTCCGTAGATCATTGAGGGTTTCCTCAATCTGTGCCAGCCTGCGGTTTCGGTGCTCGAGATGTTGTAGTATGCGCAGTGGAATATGTGGTCTGAGCGTGGGGGGCATCAGTGCTCTGACAGAGACAGGCTGCTGCCAGCTAGCAGTGACACTGATGACAATATTGTTGCCAGTGGGAGGCTGGAGGCTCTGGGTGCTGGCCGGAGGAGCTGGGACCCAGGGTCAAGGCAGTACCTCTTCCTCCTCCTCCTGCAGAGCCACCAGCCTCTGGTACTCCTTACGGATGGCCTCCAGCCTCTGCCTCCACAGCCAGGCTGCTACCTCCTGGGGTGTACATGGTCCACCAGGAGTAGCTATAGCAAGAAAGAAAAAAAGGAAGAGACAAATTGTAAACAGTGTTCTGTGCAAACAATTGTTTAAAAATAGAGTGGAACAGTAGCAATACATTGTAGGTCCCCTAGGGCCATAAGACTATGATGTGGCTGATTACGGGTCACAGGGCCTTTTTTTTTGCAAAATATGCCTCACTGTAGTTGACAAATGTCGAAAAGGTAAAATTTGAATTGGCATGAAGCCGTTATGGAAGCAATTAAATATAAATCACCTGTCCAGAAAAATGTGGAGCATGGGAGCATTTTTTTTGGGTGGCTTGGACAAAAAGTAGGAAATAATAAAGGACGGAAGTACTAGGAGGTAACTGAGCAAGCACTGGGAGGGAAGGGAAACACACCTTGTTTTCAGTTTGCAATACAGTGAAAACATTGTAAATGCTGCATTAACTGAATGAGATGCACATTGCATGGACAGCACTATTGTAGAGCCTAATTGAACCATGCTACAGTTATGTCATAACATGGGTGACTAAATGCCAAGGACAGGGAGATAATGAATGATGATTGGTGGGAGGATACATATCTGCCTTGCTTAACAAATGCAGTGAGTTAAGGGAATAGACAGAAAATTAAAATAACCTCCTCTTTGAACCAAAGTTTTGATAACCATGCAAAGCAAGCGAAGTACGTGAACATGTCCCTCTCCAGTAGATGTCCCTTATTTCTTCATACAGTCAATTATCCATTCATCCTTTAATTGTTCTATTCATCATTTGATACCCACCATTTAAAATGTACATTTTCTCATCATTCCTATCCATCCATCCATATATTCACCCATCCATCCATAGATTCACCTGCCCGCCCTTTTAACCACCCTTTCATCCATCCATCCATTTACACATGCATCGTTAAGCATCCACCCATCCTTTAACCCACCTGAGCATTGTTTTACCATCCACCCTTCGGCCACACAAGCATCCATTCAGCCATATGCCCTTTCATTCATCCTTTCATCCACCCATGCATCTCCTATCACCCACCTATGCATCATTTCACCCACTCACACATCCTTTCACACATATAACATTTCAGCCATCCTTTCTTTTAACCATTCATCCTTTCCCTTTTCCATCAACCCATCATTTGTAGCGTTCATTTTGAGCTTTTGTCTGGTGAGTTGCCGATAGAAGAGGTCATTAAGAACCCAACCCCTGCTGTAGCTGCTAAAGCAGGGGCTCACAAGCAACTCCCTTGCAGTGAGTATACTAGTAATTGTCAATAAGCAAGCAGTATAACTTACCAATGCCCATCTCTGCTGCTGCTGGTTCTCCCTTTCCGACCACTGCCGCATCCGGTGCACTGGTGCTGCCAATGGTCTCGGAACTGGTAGTTGGTGCTGCTGGAAAAAAACATTACACATTTTAGATGCCTTGTTATTTTTTAAGAACTAATTCAACAAAATACAACAGCAATAGATTGCTACAGATCTATCTTCTATCATTCACTCAGGAATTTTGTTGGTTAACTATGTTAGAAAAACCAAGTAGTCAAGTCAAGTCAACCACTAACATTTCGTAATGGAGGGGCAGAGCTAAGTCACTGAAGCACAATGAAGGGTGGAATGGATGCATGAGCAAGAAAAAGAAACCCTTCTCAACAAACGTGTGGACATGCAATCTTCACAGTAGAGTACCTGTCCTAAACCCTTGAACTCATAGTCTTACATTACCAGTCCACAATATTTATAAGGGGAGAAGTGAAAGCTACTCTTACTAACAAAGCAGAAGAATGCTACAGACTAGTACAGACAGGAGGAAGTCAGCTACAGAAACATGAAATATAGAAAAGACAGGATAATGCAGGGATAACAAGAGGTTAACAAACCTTAGATAGAAAGAAAATGAGTAGGAAAAAAAAGGAGACAGGTACAGTAAAAAAAGGAAACATTATTCTAAATGGGGCGAGGTAAAAGTTAGGGAAATAATGATAATATAACAGGTGATTTAATGGGGCCACAGATCTGCCACCGCACTGGTGGTGGCACCCTCGTCGTCCCGACTAGCCTCTGAACTTTCCCTCTTCTTGCCCTTGGGTGCTGATGTAAGAAATAAAGAAGATAAATAAATATATTAGTGGTACAGTTAATCTCCCCAAAAAAGGTTTGACAGGAAAAGGCAAACACAGTAACATTGTACTTTTTAAAGTCAGATCACTCATAGTACTAGTATTGACTTGACCTATTAATTTCCAAAACCTAAGCCCTATTTAAAATTTCCGAAATAACATTTGGAACTACTAGTGCATTGCAATGAATGTTCTTTGCTTCTCAAACACCTTTGATGGCCCAACTCAGTCTCCACTTTCAATGCATTGATGCGTACTGTACATCACAAGGAGTTTACGTTTGGGAATGCATAAGTTACATAAAGAAAGCACAGAGAAGAGAACGCTAGCTCACTGATATTACTTACTACTACTACCACTATCTTAGTGACAAGACAGAGGAGTCTGCATGGCTTTTTAAATCAGCCCAAGTAAGTGCCGAAGAGTACAATTAGGTAGCACTGATCACCTGGCTAGCTCAAACTGGATCACATAATATTCGCCGTAACATAAACTTCACGTACCTCTGAGTGTCAGCACTGCTATTGGAAAAATGTTAGCATTGCAGAACACTCAACAAATAAATAGTTATTTACTCATGAGCCCCAATGCCTCGATGCTTAGCAGGTTGAGCATGTTCTGCTTGGGGTCCAGTATGTTTGCCCAATGGTGTGTCAACTGCTGCTGGATTTGCTGGACCTTAGTGTGCTGACGCACACACCAGCACATCCTCCCCCATAGCAGTCGATGCTCCCACAGGGCGTAAATGCTCCCAGGCCTACCGCCTGCTGCCAGAATAGAGAGGATGTGGTGTTGCACAAAAACACAACTGCTGCCACACCCATCTCAGAATAAATGGGGCAGGGCTGCACCCCTTTGGCTGCACCAATGACTGCGAGGAGTGCGGCAGGCAGCTGCACTGTCGCCACCACTTCCGTACTGCTCTGCCATGACCCTGGGTGGAAAAAAACTGGAAAAAATAGGAGAAGGAAGGAAGAACAAAAAAGTGTAGAAGTAAAGGGCAAAACAAAAAAGGATCAAATGTCACTAAAAACACAAAAAAATGACAAAAACATAAAATACACAAACACAAAGACCCACACTGATACAAAAAAGAAAAATGAGGGGTGTCTGAATTAGATAGGGGTGGGATTGAAAATATTAAGGGTGGATTAATGTTAGGCCCAGCACCATGCACAGAAACAGCAGAAAATAAAATACTGCATGTCGCTCTCCTAAACATCAAAACAGTAGCACGAACTGACGCATCGAGCAGCTCTTCCTCCTGCTGGAATCCTGCTGAAGATCACTGAGTTTTTGGCCCACTCCGTGGAATTCTGCATAGCAGAAATCTGCAAGCTCTGCACAGGCCTACTTTACACCTCTCTTGGGTATGTCCTGATTCCTTTTGCAGCCCCTTCACCTCCATTTCCCACATATCTCCTGCAGTTTACCAGCCAATCGGAATAGTTTTACTTGTACGTCAAGAAATCACTAAAAGTATACCAATGAAACTTTTTTGCCTCCTTTTTACTACTCTTCCAATTTCTCAAAAATCTATGCATAGATTTACATTAAACCAAATGAGCATTGGCAAAGTCAATATAGCTCGCATTTCTTAAACAAGGCAAAGCCAGGGGTGTAACAAAGGCCCCCATGGTTAAGGGGGGGCCCGAGCTTCACAAGGCCCCCTCACCAAAGCACCTGGCCTGAGTGAGTCCAGATGGGGCCCCCTCCATGGAATCTGCAGGGGGGGACTCCAGTTTCATTACACCACTGGGCAAAGCTATTAAGTCTGCCTTTTTTTAGAAGCCATGTTTGACAATAGTAGGGTGACTTTGTGTTGTCCTTTCACCTTTCCCCTGTCCTGATACGAAAGTGCCACAATGAAGCAATATCTTGAGCTAAAGTAATATGGAAGCTTGGAGTAGCCCTTTTTATTAACCAGACTAGAATCAGTATCAGGGTCAAGCCGTACCTTCAAAGAAGAGTGTTAAAAATAGAGTGCGAAGATGAAGTTTGCAGTTTAAGAGGGCAATTCAAAAACTGCATTTTGTTGTACGTTTTGTAGTATTAGAAAAAGTGCTCCAAAATGTCATTCACAAACCAACGTGCAGACCTTACGCATTCACCTCTCCTATCTTTTGCTGTTCTGGAGTTCTCGATCAAGCTCAGAGTCTCTGCAGACATAAGTGTATGTTTTAGTAACAAATGTGGGTGGGACAGGGGAATGATTGAAAAATGTGGAGCACTTACTACTAAAGGAGAGGGAAATAGGGAAGTGCATGGAAGGGTTAAGTAAGGGCTAGTGAGAGGTCTAGTGAGGATCCTATACCCACTTACAAAAAGGTAAGCACATTGTTATTCACACACTACACTTCCAAAGTGACTGGAGTCAAAATGGACCCCAAACAGTAGATATTGCTTTATCTCAGAGCTGAAGTAAGTTCAGCACCACACATGGCAAACCACTTATACTGCAACACCCTCCCATAGAAGTCTTTGGAGTTAGGGACTTAAAAGAATACCCCAAAGGACATAATGTGAAAACAATTTAAATTATTTAAAATAGTTACAAGCATAACTATTTATAAAATTAATGTTTAACACATATGTTCCAAAAGTAAATTCTTTAATTTTATCATAAAATATTTTAACAATCTTTTTTCCATTTTAAAATGAATATAACAATGCATTGTATTGCAAATATAAATTACGTGTAGTCAATCATATACATCACTTTTTATAATTAATGCCTATTAAATATATTTAGTTTAGGTGGGAATATATTTTTTAATTCAAAATTGAGGAAAATAATTTTTTTTTAACTTAAGTTTAAAGTAAAGTTTTTTATACTTTACCATGGGGAGAGCTCCACATTAATCATCATTAAAAGCGGTGTCTATGGTTAAAGACAAATATTTAAATATATTTTAATAACATTGCTACAATATTTTTAGAATGCAACAAAGGGAATCAATTATTACAATTTCTTATAATTAAATTTAAAATATATAGTATATATTTTTAACACTAATTTATAATTAGTTATATAATAAACTATTTTAAATAATTTAATTTGTATTAACATTTCTTTCCTATGAGGTTTAAATTAAATTTTCTGCCTTCATTATTTTCTACATATTTTGAGTTACTTTACCCTCAGATTTCGTGAATAACCAAAGTTGGAAAGTTACTTGAAAGTGTAAGTGTAAATTTAAAAGTGAAAATTGCTCAAAAGTGTAATTTGGCTTTGTGAATACCCCAGCAAGTTGTGAACGTTAAAGGTGCAAACAGTAAAATATTGGTTAGTACATGCTTTGACAATGGTCCAGTAGTTTCATTGCAGCATTAATAAAGATTATGTCCCTCATTATGACATTGGCAGTCAGCTGACTGCCACACCGGTGATGGCAGTAGTACCTCTGCTAGGCTGGCGGTGAAGACCGCCAAATTATGACCACGACGGTGATCCCTCACATACACAGCCAATGAACCGCCAGTGCGTCCCAACCACCGACCACAGTGGTTGCCATCTTCAGGCTGGTGAAACACCATTCACCACCCACCATATTATGACATAGCAGACCGCCAGAATTTCCCGGGTGGGACCACCGCCACAAAAAGCCTGGTGGAAACGACTCATATAAAAGGAGACACTCACCTCCAAGGACACAGAGGAGTCCGCCATGGAACCCGAACTAGAAACCATGCCGGTGCTGTACCACGTGATGGGAGTCCAGGAGCAGCGACACCCACGATGACGGTGAGGCCAGCCGCCTAGCACACAAGGGAGGGAAGGGAGAGTTACACACCCACATGCACAACTCACACCATAAACACATACCACACACGGAGAACAATCCACTGATAAATCCAACAGCAAAATAAGCCAGAAGTAAATAAAACCAGGACAAATACCTTTGGTCAAACCACTGTATTCTGGTGGGAATAGCGATCACACATAACAAAGTGAACTATATACATAAAGGGCCTTTGGCCGGTCCAATTGTCCATGGCATCCCACAGGGCAACGAAATAGGCACAACTTGAATCCGGACAGCCCAAGTCACTTCACTGGGCAGGAACATCATTGTGAAAGGCAGGCACCTCAGGGGTGGGGAGGTGTTTCTTGGGAGGGGGATCCTTAGATTTAAGTGTGGGAGGTGGCGGGCCTTTGGTATTCTGTTTACGGATGGAGGAGTGGGCCTGGAGTGAGGCGTTTTAGTGTTTGTTCTGTTCCCCTTTGTGGGAGCTTTTTCTGTGGGGGAGGGGGACCTGTGCAACAAAAGGGGAGCCATGAGAGAACTGGGAGCTGGAAGTACTGGGCTGGGAGAGCAGGACCTTCCTTTTACGGACAACACGGGGTGAGGGAGGAGGGGGGAAGAGGTCAAGCCAGTCAAGAAAAAGTTTTTTGGGTGCAGTGGTGCAGAGTGTGGGAGGAGGTTTGGGAGTGGAGGTACAGGGAGTGGTTGTAGAAGGAGTAGGTGTGCGGGACTGGGTTGCAGGTGCATGTACAGTGTGCATGTTTGAGGTGGATGGCTGTTGAGTGTCTGAGTGGGAGCGTTTATGTGTTTTTGAAAGGGGGCAGACAGGGTGGGAGAGGACAAAAAGGTTGTGTGCATGTATGTTGTGGTGGTGTCTGCAAGTGAGGTGGGTGTGCTGCATGTGGTTGTGATGCTGGTGGTGGTGACTGCCCATGTGGTGAATGGGGTGCTAGTCTGCATGTCTGCTGTTGTGGTGACTGTGGGCAAGGCTGTACAGGTGGAAGGATCTGGTATTGAAGATGTAGTGCTTGCAGGTGTGAGTGCTGATGTGACTGTAAGGGAGGAGGAGGAGGGGAAGGCAGTGGAGGCAGTGGCTGTTGTATGTGCACCTGGGTGTTGGCTGTGTGTGCTTGTGGTGTTATCTGTGGTGCCTGTGCTTGTCTTTGCGAGTCCTGTCTGTTGTCTTGGGTGCATGCTGGTGTGATTGTGTGGTTGGGATGGGTCGGGGAGAGGGCTCTGGGACTGTGAACAGGTGGTTGGATAGGGGACGGAAGAACCATAGACACTAGCTGCCATCAAAGAGGATGGGAAACTCAGTGGGGGCTACTGGGAGGACGGAGCTGGTACAGGGGGTTGCAGATGATGATGTAGCTGGGGTGGTCCCAGAGGGGTCCGCCACCACCAGGGAGCTTCCATCAGAGGATGAATCATAGTCTTTTGTTGTACCTCCTGTCTCCCCTGTGGTGCTCACCTCTCCCTCCAACCCACTGGTCCCCTCGGTCTCGGTGTACACTTCCTCCTGGGTCCCGGAGGCAGCAGCTCCCCCACTCACCGGTTCTCCTGCTCCTTTACCAGATGATGCTAAGGAAAGATTGTGGGGGAGAAGGAGAGCACAGGGCCAATTACAGCAATAACAGCACATATGGCATACACATCACAATGATTCACTGGGACAAACACTGTGCAGTATGAACCACAATACCAAACCATTGCCTAGCTACAACAGCAGAAATGCTCTCAGACACTACCATCTGCACACCTTCTAGGAGTCTCTAAGCCATGTCTGCCATGGTATGCCAGCTACTTGCCAATACCAAATGTACATACCACTCTCCATTGCTAAGCAGGACTCTACAAGTGTAGCTAAACGGGCATATTGGGCCATACACTGACTAGAACCTTGCATCCAAACGCATGGCAGGCATCAGGAAAGAATTCCACACAGTGTGTACTTACCCCCTTGTGGCTGCTGCCCTGTCTTCAAGCACCTATCTAATTCCGAATTGGCCACTGCCAGTATGCAGGCCATTAGGGGGGGTCAGGGTCCGATGGGCACGCCTCCCTCGTTGGGAGGACGTCCCCAGCTGGGCCTCCGCGGTCTTCCGGCCAAGCATCGCAGGTCCTCCCACCTCTTTCTGCAGTGTGTTCGCCACCGGATTTGTACCTACAGGGTCCACGCATCCTTGGAGAGGGCACGCCATAACCATTTTTTCTGATGGGCGCTGACCTGCATAGGGAACACAGAGAGAAGGACATCAGGAACTCCACACTACATTTTGTTACAGCAATCACTTACATACTGCATAGATCCCACATTAACCTTACACATCACTCATACCTCTGCGCACACACTGCATGCAACAAAAATACACTCCCCAAATGACACATTGCCAGCACATACATACATCTACCTACAGCCATGTCACATCCAAAGTACCCAAAAGGTGCTCACCTGTTGATTTGGAGGCCCATACCCCTGTCCATACAAGGGTAGGATCCCATCCACAAGCTTCTCCAGTTCCTCAGTTGTGAAGGCTGGGGCCCTATCCCCTGCAGCACAGGCCATTGTGGGTTCCGAACACAGGACACAGCAGCACACGCAGTGGAAGTGTTGATGTGGTGAGAGTCAGGAACCTAGTGAAGTGGGATACTGAAAATAGTGGTCACGTCCACCCCGGTGAACACCTTCACTGCCGGCGGTGACCATCATTGGCCCCTGTGCTCCATAGACTGCAATGTTAACCAATTAGGAGTTGCACGTTGGTGCAGACCGCCCTCCACCATGATACCAAACACCGGCGGAGTGAGGTCATTTCCACATGTCCCTGCATGCAGGACAGGCGGTTGCCATTTCCTGATGCTGGTACTCATGGTAGTCAATTTCATGTTTGTCATAGGTGCCGATGGTAGACACCAAGGGAATCCCAGTCTGCTACATACTTTGGTTTGGTTGTAGACTCTGGCAATCAAATTAGATCTCATACCAATGCACTGCTTGCAGATGAGTAGTTGACAGAACATGTTAAATGGGATACTGCTAATCACGACACAGGACTCTGACTATATCTGTGAGACACAATGGCAAATGAAAGGTATGTCTTTTTGAGGAAGTCAGTTTGCATGTAGAGGTTTACCAGTGCAACTTACAATCATTGTTTGCGTGAATTGGATATGACTGCTCTGTGTACTGTGATATTGTGTGTCCATCCTTCCTGTTGTCACACACTTCTGATGATTGGTTTACTGAGATGGCAACCACTGCGGAGGAGGAGGAGGAGGCAAGCTGCTGTTTACAGACCCTTAGTTGACTTGACTACACTAGAGGAATGCCACATTATACTCACCTATCATCTGGACAGGGCCAGAATTACTGAACAGTGTCAACAATTTGAGCCAGATCTAATTTCTGCTATTCTTAGCACTACAGCAATACCCCCTGCAGTACAGGTACTGTCAATGCTCCACATCCTGGCCAGTGGTTCTTTCCAGATGACCGTGGGCTTGGCTGAAGGTATGTCACAGCCAATGTTTTCAAATGTGCTGAGAAGAGTTTTGGCTGCCTTGCTGAAACACATGAGCAGCTATAGCTCATTCCCCCACAGTGATGATTTGTCCAATGTGAAGGCTGCATTCTACACCATGGGACACATACCACATGTGATTTGGGCCATTGACGGGACCCATATTATATTGGCCCATCCCAGGACAAATGAGCAGGTCTACAGAAACTGAAAGAGTTACCATTCAATTAATTCAAATGGGGTGCCTTGCTGATTAGTACATTTCCCACATTACTGCCAAGTTTCCAGGATCTGTGCATGATTCCTATTTAATGAGGAATAGCAGCGTCCCACAGGTGATGGCACGACCACCGAGAGAGAGAGAGTGTGGCTCATAGGTGAACTTCAGGTTTTACCCAGTGTATGTCACTGTATGCCACATGAAGTTGTACTCTGTGCTATTATACATGAGTAATGTGTGTCTTTCACTATTTTCAGGTGACTCTGGCTGCCCAGACCTATCCTGGCTGTTGACACCAGTGAGGAATCCGAGGACAGGATCAGAGAATCGTTCCCATGAAGCACATGGGCGGACCAGAAGTCTAATCAAAAGGACTTTGGGGCTACTGAAAGCCAGGTTCAGGTGCCTCCATATTTCTGGTGGATCCCTACTCTATGCCCCTGGGAAGGTCTGCCAGATAGTGGTGGTTTGCTGCATGCTGCACAATTTGGCCCTCAGACGCCATGTGCCATTCCTGCAGGAGGAGGGGGGGAGGCAATGCACCTGTGGCAGCAGAGGACACTGAAGACAGTGATGAGGATGGGGAGGAGGAGGAGGAGGATGTGGACAACAGGACACATCTGATACAGCAGTATTTCCAATGCCACTCATGGCTTAAACTTAATGGGGACAAGACAGTGATTATGTGTTTTTGCTGTAGCAACTCCCCTGGGACAAGAGTTGGTGGCCTCCCGCGTGTGGGGGCTGCCCGTCACCTGTGCCTGCTGCAACAAATTTAGGCATCATTTTTGATGATACACTTTCTTTTAAATTACAGATTAATCATATGGTCAAGGTCTGTTTTTTGGATATTAAAAATACTCAAGAAAATTGTACATCTTTTAGAGGATGACTTAAGACGGTCAGTTGTACTGGCGTTAGTCACCTCTAGATTGGATTATTGTAATTCGCTGCTGCTTAATGCAAATAAATCCTCTTTAGATAAATTGCAGTCAATTCAGAATGCAGCAGCACGTTTAACCTTGAATCTCCCTCAGTATATATCTGCCGATAGATGTGTTTCATCTTTACATTGGCTTCCGATCAGGAAGATAATTATTTTTAAAACACTCTGGCGGTCATTCTGACCCTGGCGGTCAAAGACCGCCAGGGCGGAGGACCGCGGGAGCACCGCCGACAGGCCGGCGGTGCTCCAATGGGGATTCCGACCGCGGCGGTAAAGCCGCGGTCGGACCGGCACCACTGGCTGGCTCCCGCCAGTGTACCGCCGCCCCATTGAATCCTCCACGGCGGCGCAGCTTGCTGCACCGCCGCGGGGATTCCGACCCCCCCTACCGCCATCCAGATCCCGGCGGTCCGACCGCCGGGATCCGGATGGCGGTAGGGGGGGTCGCGGGGCCCCTGGGGGCCCCTGCAGTGCCCATGCCACTGGCATGGGCATTGCAGGGGCCCCCGTAAGAGGGCCCCTACATGTATTTCACTGTCTGCTGCGCAGACAGTGAAATACGCGACGGGTGCAACTGCACCCGTCGCACAGCTTCCACTCCGCCGGCTCGATTCCGAGCCGGCTTCATCGTGGAAGCCTCTTTCCCGCTGGGCTGGCGGGCGGTCTGAAGGCGACCCCCCGCCAGCCCAGCGGGAAAGTCAGAATTACCGCCGCGGTCTTTCGACCGCAGAACGGTAACCTGACGGCGGGACTTTGGCGGGCGGCCTCCGCCGCCCGCCAAGGTCAGAATGACCGCCTCTGTCTCACGCACAAAGCACTACAGTCGGAGGGATGTGATTATTTGAAGTCTACTTTGTTCTTCTATCAACCGTCGAGACACCTGAGATCGTCTTCCAAATTTATGATCAAGGTGCCTCGCTGTAAAAAGGCCAGATGGGGTGATCGGGCTTTCACGGTGGAAGCGGCCAGGTTATGGAATGGTCTGCCCCTCTCACTGTGTCAAATAACGACTCATTTCTCCTTTAGGAAAAATCTCAAAACCTGGCTCTTTGCTAATTAGTTTTTTGGGTAGCTGGTGTTCTTTCTCCTGTATCTCTGGTCTGACTAGCGCTTCGATGCTTTTGCCGGAATGCGCTCTACAAATAACTCAATACAAAACAATACAATACTCACGTAAGACTGTACTTCTGTTCATACCTCCATTGCAATTAAGTGCTGTGTGGCTGATGTGTTGTGCCAAGCGCAAATGTGTGCATTATGTGACCTGATACTGTTCCATCTGTGGTCAGTCATGCCAGTGTTACGGTGATAGTGAACAAGCTTATTCAGTACATGCAATGTGTCAGTAGTTTAGCTTTTTCAAATACATGCCCACTACAAACGGTGGCCTCATTCCATACAGTACTTAGCATATGTTGCTAGGAATGTCATGTGACAATGCGCTTACACATCCGCTCTGTTACTTCAATGTCTCTGACAGTGTGGCCCAGACTAGGTGGTCCAGAGGAGGGATTGTCATACTGACAACATGGCATAGCTTATACTGTGGTATCCTATGTGAGGGCCTGAAATGAGTCAATTGCTGTGTACATTTCTGGGTAGAAGTGACCAGCTGAATGTACGCTGTTATGTTACAAGAGCTCATGTTGCTCTATTTCCTTTACTTCTCAATTGGATGTCACTAATGTTTTCCCTTTTTGAAGATGTTGGTGTGGTCACTACTGTGAACTCATGTGATGCCTACAGACTGCTTTCACACAATTTGGTGGATGGTGACTTGTGGCATGCTCTCACACTGGTTATGTGTACCCCAAACTGACTGCCCATTGTATGGATTCACACTTTACATTACATTTGCACAGAATAATAAAGGTCAAGACATTACATTTTGTTGTAATTAAAGCACAAAACCTTCAATTGTATTTAGGTGTGTTTATCGAAGTGACAAAAATGAAGGGATAATGCAATAGAGTGGGGTGATGGTGGACAAAATCTTCAGTGTAGTGGCCCATTTGGTTTGTAGCACAGGTCCAGGATCCATGGGGCCATAGGAAAAGTAGCAATGGCAGTCCAAAGTAAACAAGGTTTCTCAGTGGCACACAAGGGAGACATGTTTATGAGGCTCACTTCCTGGCAGTGTTTTGGGTCTTGGCTACAGTCTCTGGTGTCTGTCTGGGTTGCAGAGAACGTTTATGGGCTGGTTCTTCTGCTGTAGAGGGAGGGGTGCTGGTGGTCTGTGAGTCCTGTGGCAGGTCATCTTGTACACTAGCTGCAGCAGATGTGTAGGGCTGGTCAGTACACTGGCTAGTGGAAGGGGCCCACTGGTGTGTTGTGTATTCATGCATGATGGTAGCCATATCACTCAGCATCCCTGCAATGGAGGACATGCTGGCATTTAAAGCCTGCAACTGCTGCATGACCTCCTGGGGTGTCCCCCCTGCAGACTCGGGTTCTCCTGCAAGATGGTAAGTACCTGGCCCATCCTGTCCTGGGATTTCTGGTATGCTCCCAGGACATGTGAGAGTGCCTCCTGGGCAGTCGATTCCCTGGGTTGGCCAACCCTTGGCGCACAGCTATCCTCCTCCTGGCCCCCTGTGCCTGTGTCCCCTGAATTACGTGCCCACTCCCACTGACATCAGGACCTTTATTGTCTTGCCTGTGTGGTGTTGATTCAGGTCCCTGTACAGGTGGGCACACTGTTGATTGTCGTGTCCTTGGAACAGAGGTTTGGGAACGTTGGGTGGCTGCTGTGCTGTTGGGGTCCGATGTGGCAGGTCATGTAGTGGATTGAGTGTTGGCTGTGGTGTCCGACTGACTAGTGGTCCCAGATGAGCCAGGAGATCATCCAGATCTAGACGTCCAGAGTTGCTGTCATCACTGGAGCCTTCTTCTGGTGGAGGACTGGATTGCCGTGGCACGTGCTGTGCGCTGACATTGGCTGGGGTACCTGTGGACATGTATACGATTTGTTGCAGTCATTGTCAGTAACATATTCAGCATTTCTGGCTTTCACAATGGAATGGGTGTTGTCCTCCCACCTTTGGTTAGTGTATGGTGATGGACTGTGGGATTGGTAGTGCTACATGCTGCCAATGCATTACTGTTGTGTGTGCATGCAGAGCTTAGAGGGCTGTGCTTACAGTGGGTAGGGCATGCAGGGGTACACAGTTGAGGGTGGTTATGAGGGTGGTTCTCTGTTTGGGATGGAGTGGGGTAAAAGGAGTCAGGGTGAGGGGGTGACATGCCATGGAGTTATCAGTGGTGGTGGGGTTATAATGGTGACTTACCAGTGTCCACGCCTCCAGTGATTCCAGTGAGGCTCTCTGGATGCAGGATGGCCAAGACTCCTCCCATGCTATCAACTGTGGGGGAAGAGGTGGGGGTCCACCGCCAGTCTTCATTATGACAATGTGGTACCTGGAGGCCACTGCACACACTTTCCCCCGTAGGTTGTTCCACCTTTTTTCTTATGCCTTGTGAATGGATAGGTTCCCACAGAGTAAATCTTGTCCACGATCTTCCGCCATAGCTGCATCTTCCTGGCAATGGATACCTGCTGGACCTGTGCACCGTAATGTAGTGAATCCTAGTTTGTTTTAATGGGATAACGGTAGTTAGCTTAGCCTTTGGCTTGCAGACACGTGCCCCTTTCACCTAGTGACTTTTAACATACTTAGCTTGCTCTGTCTTAGACCATTTATTTAATTAATTCTTCTAAGATGGCTGCCTTGTTTATAGTTAGGCCCTTTTGTTTAGAGTTATGTTATCAGTGTCACCGCACTAAGGCGTCAACTCATACAACAAAGACAAACAAACTGTAGATGCCCACATTAGAAATTACCGTCCCAAGCATGCTGCGTTATCTATTGTTTTGGAACAACCTAAGTCAGGGGTCCAAGTAGATCTGTATAAATACATCACACTTTAGACAGATAATCAGAGGGATTTCGACCAGATACCTTCGCTGCTATTGTTGCTGCACGTCATCTTGACGCTGACCCGGACTTCGTGTTCTTCCGAAGTCTGAGCTCGAGACCTCATTCAAGGTAACCAGGGTTGGGGGCTCCTTCCAGGGACATGGCATTGGCAGATTAGGTTTAACATACCCAGTTCTCCTTTAGGTAGAAGGTTAGGCCTAATATGATAGGGTACACGGACATATAATACACTTTGGCCCTCATTACAACATTGGCGGTAAATCCCGCGTACCGCCGTGCAGAAGACCGCCAACATACCGCTGTGGTGGCGGAATTCCACTACAGCTATTACGACCCACAGCTCGGAATCTGCCAAAATCCAGACACCCACACAAGTCCGCCACGCCAAAGTTCACTGATAAACTGGCGATAACAAAACATCCACTGTCACGCCAACATGAATATGCCCAAACTATCACGACCCACGAATCCACACGGCGGTCTTTCAACCGTGGTATTCCATTGGCGGTACACACTGCCGCCTCAAAATACACACACATTTACAAAACACAACCACATTGGACAAATCGAAATACACACACCTGATACACATACACACACCACTCCTACACATCTAATCCAAAATAAAACACACACCCACATCACTACCAAAATTGAGAAAGAAGGCCAGAGAGAGACACCACCAGAAACAACACTAGCATCCACAGGCACACAACACCATCACTCACACACCATCCACGCACCTCAGACAACACAGAAACACATCCCGTCACACATCACAACAATGTTGAGGGACAACTGTTAGACACACACTAACCCGTAGGGACAACCCCACACCCAGACAACTATTCACAGGGTATAGGGTCCTTGTCATCACCTATTAGCCACACACAGTGCCTCTGGAGTTGCCCCATCACATAAGGGATGCTGCTATTCCTCAAAATGTAAACGTCATGCACTGAGCCAGGAAACTTGGCATTCACATGGGAGATATACTGGTCTGCCAAACACACCAACTGCACATTCATCGAATGGTAGCTCTTCTGGTTTCTGTACACCTGTTCACTCCTGTGGGGGGGAACCAAGGCCACATGTGTCCCATCAGTGGCACCTATGATGTTGGGGATATGTCCAAGGGCATAGAAGTCACCCTTCACTGTAGGCAAATCCTCCACCTGAGGGAAAACGATGTACCTGCGCATGTGTTTCAGCAGGGCAGACAACACTCTTGGCAACACGTTAGAGAATATTGGCTGGGACATCCCAGATGCAGTGGCCACTGTTGTTTGAAAAGACCCACTTGCCAGGAAATGGAGTACTGACAGGACCTGCACTAGAGGGGGAATCCCTGTGGGATGGCGGATTGCTGACATCAGGTCTGGCTCCAACTGGGCACACAGTTCAGGGATTGTTGCACGATCAAGTCTGTAGGTGACTATTACGTGTCTCTCTTCCATTGTCGACAGGTCCAACAGCGGTCTGTACACCAGAGGATGCCGCCATCTCATCACCTGCCCCACTGGACATGCCCTATGGAGGAGAACAGCGATCAGAGTGTCAGCCAACACTGAGGTATTACCAAATGTCATATGCACACATTTGTGAATCCGCAATGTGCCTGTTACTGTGTGTATGCAAGGCCTAGATAGGTGTGACGCAGTTATTATTAATGCCATGTGGCCCCCTGAAATGGAGGCTGCCTGACTTGTAAGGTGGGACAAGGGGATATGAGGTAACTGCGCTGGTGTTCTACACCGCCGCAGTAGGCGGTCAAACACCGTGGCGCAATTCTCCATTGGTTAACATTGGACCCTATGGGTCCCAGGAGCCAATGATGATGTACGCCGGCGGTGACGGTACGCACCGCTGCAGATGTGACCGCCATTTTCTATCTGTACACTCACTTGATACCTGTCCTTCAACAGGAGAGGACCTACACTGCAAGTGCTGCTGTGACCTTAGTCTCGAAGCGACAATGGCTCATGTGTCTGGGGAAAGGGCCTCTGCCTTCACTTCGGAGGAGTTGGAGAAGTTAGTGGATGGGGTCCTCCCCCAATGCACGCTACTCTACGGTCCTCCAGACAAACAGGTGAGTATACTGTGAGCATGCTGCATGGGCAATACCTGTTTGGAGTGGTGTGAATGGAAGATACGGGGGGGACTGGGCCCTGCATGTGCGGACGGTGAGTGTATGTGCGTCAGGGCACGGGTGGGAACGTGGACCAATGACTGTGACGGTCCAGATGGTTAAAGTTTTTCCTTTTCCCCTGTATTATTCCTGTAGGTCAGCACCCACCACAAGAAGGATATTTGGCGTGCCATCGCCAAGGATGTCCGGACCCTGGGGGTCCACCACAGACGGAGCACCCACTGCTGGAAAAGATGGGAGGACATTCGCCGCTGGAGCAAGAAGACGGCGGAGGCTCAGCTGTGAATGGCCTCCCAACGTGGGAGGGGTGCCCGTGGCACCATGACCCCCCGGATGTTCCGGATCCGGGCAGTGGCGTATACAGAGTTGGATGGGCGCTTGAGGGCATCACAGCAGCCACAAGGGGGTGAGTACAGTCACATCCATCTGACTCTGCGCACATTACGAGGTGTCTGGGTGGGGGAGGTGGGCAGTGGGTTCCCATAGGCCAGGGCGAGCTTTGTAGGCAAGGTCCCTTTAAGAGGTAGGCTATGTGGCACCCCAACCCCACCAGTGGTAAGAGCCATCTACACCTAGTCAGGCTCCTGTGACTTCCATGTGTGCAGCAATCGGGCACAGGCCTTGTACCCCATGGCCCTGTGAATTATGTAGGAACTATAAGTGCATGGCCTAGTGCAGAGGGCTGCTGTGTCTGTAGTGTCCGCCAACCGTAGTGGTATAGCATGCACTGAACATGTCTTTCTTCTGTCTCCCCCCTCTTTTTGTGGTCTCCCTGTTCTTGTGTGCAATAGCATCATCAGGCGGAGGAGCAGTGGCACCGGAGCAGGAGGGAGCCACATCCCACTTGGCCCTGGAGGGCGAGACAACAGAGTCTGAAGGGGAGCTCCACAGCAGGGACAGGAGGTGACAGCAGCAACTCCTCCTCTGATGGGAGCTCCCTTGCGGTGGCAGGCCCCTCTGTGCCCCCTGCATCAACAGGTACAGCCGCCACCCCCCTACTAGCACAGCCCTCCCAGCAGCCCCTCAGCGTGTGTCCTGTGGCCGCTCACCCAGGAGGGTGGGCATCTCCTTCGCCCCAGGCACCTCAGGCCTTGCCCCAGTCAGCCCTGCAGCCCTCAGTGAGGAGGCTATTGACCTCCTGAGATCCCTCACTGTTGGGCAATCTACCATTGTGAATGCCATCCAGGGTGTCGAGAGGCATTTGCAACAAACAAATGCATACCTGGAGGGCATTCATTCTGGTCAGGGAGCCCAACAGAGAGCATTCCAGGCTCTGGACTCAGCACTGATGGCAGCCATTGTCCCTGTGTCCAGCCTCCTCCCTCCAACTTCCTCCACCCAGACCCAATCCCCTGTACCTCAGCCTATCCCAAGCACACCATCAGACCAGCATGCACACACCTCAACACACAAAAGTGGCTCAGGCAAACATAAGCACCACACATCCCAAAGGCACTCACACAAGCATCATACCCATGCAGACATACCAACATCCACTGCCTCCACTGTGTCCCCCTCCTCCCTCCCTGTCTCATCTCCACTCACACCTGCATGCACTACATCTTCAGCCACTACCTCCATCACCAGCACGCCCATCACCACACACCGCTCACGTGCACTCACCACCCCCACTACCATTCACACATCCCTTGTGTCCTCTCCCAGTGTGTCTGTGAGTCCTCTTCCCAAAGTACACAAACGCAGGCGCACACCCAACCAACAGCCATTCACCTCCCAACAGCCTTCAGTCCATGCACCTTCACCCAAATTCAGCACACGTACACCTCCTACAACTACTACCTCTTCCTCCACTCCCAAACCCCCTCCATCTACCCGTCCCAGTGTGTCTAAAAAGTGTTTCCTGGCTAACATTGACCTCTTCCCTACACCTCCCCCCCGTCCGTCCGTTAGTGCCAGGCTTTCCAGGTCCCAACCCAGCACCTCAGCCACCACATCACCAGGCACAGTGGTGCCAGCAACTGCGGGCTATTGGAGTGCGCCAACCAACAGGGCTGCCAGTGTGCCACGGAGCGAGGGCAAGGACATTCCGCCACCTGCAAAAGTTAAAAAGTTACCCACATCCCAGAAGGAGAAGAAGAAAACACCTGCCACCAAGAGCTCAGGGAAAACGAAAGGGGATAGTGGCAAGACAGCTGCGCCACTATCCAAGGTGGTGAAGGGCCAGAAAATAAAGGGCAGGTAAGGAGAGGGCATGGTGGCACCGACAATGTGACCAGTGTCACACCTTCTGTCCACGTCGACGCCAACCTGTACGGCGGAGAAGACCGCCACATGCACCGCCACCTGCACCGCCACCAGCACCGCTGTCATTGAGGCTGCCACCAGCACCACAGTCACTGAGCCCGCCACTAGCACCGCCGCCACAGAGCCCGCCACCAGCACCGCCACCATGGAGCCCGCCTCCAGCACCACCGCCACAGAGCCCGCCGCAAGCAACGATGCCATAGAGCCCGCCTCAAGCACTGATGCCACAGAGCCCGCTGCAAGCACTGATGCCAAAGAGCCCGCCGCAGGCACCGCTGCCACAGAGGCCGCCGCCAGCACCGCTGCCACAGAGGCCGCCGCTAGCACCGCGCAACTGACCCCGCCACAAGCACCGCCAGCGGTCCCGCGACATCCTGAGCCACTGGCACCACCGAAGACATGGCTGCCATCCCCAGTGGTCAGTCGTCCGAGGCTGGTGGTCAGTTCCAGGAGCCTGGGCAGCTTTCATGATGCACCACTTTCAGTGGAGAAAGGCATCCACTACCTCAGTCCTTGGCAGGATGAAGCACTCTGGGCACAAAGCCCCCTCCAGAACCAGTGGAGAAAGACATCCACTACCTCAGTCCTTGGCAGGATGACACACTCTGGCACAAAGCCCCCTCCAGAACCAGTGGAGAAAGACATCCACTACCTCAGTCCTTGGCAGGATGAAGCACTCTGGGCACAAAGCCCCCTCCAGAACCAGTGGAGAAAGACATCCACTACCTCAGTCCTTGGCAGGATGAAGCACTCTGGGCACAAAGCCCCCTCCAGAACCAGTGGAGACTGTTATCCACTTAAGAGACTGTGGCTTTGCACTCCCCATGATGAAGCAGTGGGCAAACCACCCACTGGAAAGACTTGAGAGACTGTGGCTTTGCACTCCCCAGGATAAAGCAGTGGGTAACCCACCGACTGGAGAGACTTGAGAGACTGTGGCTTTGCACTCCCCATGATGAAGCAGTGGGCAAACCACCCACTGGAAAGACTTGAGAGACTGTGGCTTTGCACTGCCCAGGATACAGCAGTGGGCAAACCACCCACTGGAAAGACTTGAGAGACTGTGGCTTTGCACTCCCCAGGATAAAGCAGTGGGTAACCCACCGACTGGAGAAACTTGAGAGGCTGTGGCTTTGCACTCCCCAGGATACAGCAGTGGGAAAACCACCCACTGGAGAGACTTGTGAGACTGTGGCTTTGCACTCCCCAGGATACAACAGAGGGCATGGAGCCCCCTCATGGAGCACTGGCGTCATGCATTCATCAGGCTGAGGTGCCCCCCTCCCCCTGAGGTGCCTGTTTCATTTCAATCTGATGCCCCTGCAGTGTTCTCTCCGTTTGAAGTCTTGTATCATGTGTAGGCCTCGCCCATGCATTTTGGACCCAGTGGTCCACGGACAATAATTGGTGCACTATCCAGACTTGTGTAGTTGGTGTACATAATTGTATAAACTGTATTTCGAGTTTTCACTACTGGATTTTTCATGATTACAATTGTTCAACTCATATCCTTTTGTCCTTGCGTTCTTCCAGGGGGGTGGGGGGCGTATATGTAATGTTGCTGCATGTATTTGTGTTTATGTTGTTGTGGGTGATGGTGGGGCTGGGGGTGTTGCGTGTTGCGTGTGAGTGTCACTCTCTTTTCCCTCCCCCCTCTCCTGTGTTGTAGGTGCAGTACTCACCGTGGTCGACGCCGCCGTCTTTGGTGCTCCTGATAGAGGAGCAGGAAGACCATCGCAGGGAGTATCTGGAGTTCTGGCTCCATGGCGTCCTGGTTCCTCGTGGGATGTGGAGAGGTGAGTGTTTTCCCTTCCAAGTCCTGTTTCTGCCATGTTTTTGTTCGCGTTGGTTCCGCCCCGGAAAAGGTGGCGGATTGGCATCTTGTGATAGGGTGGGCGGTACATTGTCTTCCGTCTGTCTGTTGGCGGTGACCACCGCAGTGTTTGTTTCCACCGCCGTGGCGGTCAGAGTGTTAAGTGGCTGTCTATGTTGGCGTTTTCCGCCATGGTCGTGATTCCATTTTTTTACCGCCGGCCTGTTGGCGGTCTTGCCACCGCTTTAACACCAACCGCCAGGGTTGTAATGAGGGCCTTTATGTCTTTCTATGCTAATACAAGATGGTGGGGGTTTTCATAGTAATGGCCCTCGTCTTTACAATTCTATCTCTTGTACTGTTCATTATCTTAATCATTGCAGCCAATACAATTTACAGCATCATATTAAATATATTAAATAAGAACTATAGAAACATTACTGAATCTTGGTTATTGCCTGTGTTTGGTTGAGACATAGGCCCTCATTACGACCTTGGCGGTATAAGGCGCTTACCGCCGTGCAGAAGACCGCCAATACACCGCCGCGGCCGTGGTAGACCGCCACAGCTATTATGACACACATCTCGGAATCCGCCGAAATTCAGACACCCACACAAATCCGCCACACCAAAGGTCAGCGAGAAACATGCGGAAACAAATCCTCCACCTCCACGCCAACAGAAACACGCCCATGCTATTATGACCCACGAATCCACGCGGGGGTCTTTCAACCGCGGCATTCCATTGGCGGTATACACCGCCGCGCTCAAAATACACACACATCTCCAAAACACAGCCACATTGGACATTTCGAAATACACACACCTGATACACATACACACACCACTCCTACACACCCAATACAATATAAAACACACACCCACATCACACACAACACCCACGCACAAAACACCACATACCACTACACTCACCACACTCATCAACACATACAGCACCCCACACATCACACACACCACCCCATGGCACGCCAAAGACACCCCCACTTCTCCGAGGAGGAGCTCAGGGTCATGGTCGAGGAAATCCTACGGGTAGAGCCACAGCTATTTGGATCACAGGTACAGCACACATCAATAGCCAGGAAGATGGAGCTATGGCAAAGAATAGTCGACAGGGTCAACGCTGTGGGACAGCACCCAAGAAATAGGGAGGACATCGGGAAGAGGTGGAAAGACCTACGGGGAAGGTGCGTTCCACGGTATCCAGGCACCACATCGCGGTACAGCGGACTGGCGGCGGACCCCCACCTCCTCCCCCACAACTAACAACATGGGACGAGCAAGTCTTGTCCATCTTGCATCCTGAGGGTCTCGCAGGAGTCGTTGGAGGAACGGACACTGGTAAGTCAAATTTCAACTATCATATCCCCCACCCTACCTGCATGCTATCACACACCCCCACCCTCACACCCTCCCCTATCACTCCAAATCCTCACCTATCTACCCATGACACCAACCACCCATCCCAACCCCAAAACCTGCATGACTTAACTAAGCATGGATACACATCACTAAAGCATGCCCACTGCACAGACCCACAACCCCCCCCAACTATCACCACACAAGCCCCCACACAGGAATGCCTGCACTGGGGTACACGCACACCCAAACATTGCTCATCATGAAACACACACATGCAATAATCATGTACTCATACCCCAGCAGGAACCCGAAGGAACGTCACCACACCAGAGGGACCAGACAACACCACTCCACCCCCAGAAGAGGCCCACAGTGACGACAGCAGCTCTGCCCCACTGGATCTTGATGACCAGCCCGGACCATCGTGGGCCTCAGGACAGTCGGTTCCCCTTGCCCAGCCACATCCCAACACCGAACTGCCACCCTCTGGGAACACCAGCACAGCACCCACCCAGCGGGCCCAAACCTCCCTACCCAGGACAGGTCAATCAGCGGTGTGTCCACCACTACAGGGCACCCAGGCGAACCCACCACCCCAACAACAACAGGGACCTGGGGGCAGTGGTAGTGGGCACACGGTCCAGGGGACGGAGGCACAGGAACACAGGGGAACTGGGAGGGCTGCTGTGCGACAGAGGGAGGACAGGCCAAGGGAACCTACACTCAACGAGGCCCTCTCCTCCATCATGGGAGCATACCACCACTCCCAGGAGACGATGGCAACAGTCCTGGCCAAGTTGCAGGAGACCCTGCGTCTGCAGGAGGAACAGTATTTGGGGTTCAGGGAGGAGCTCAGGACCATCGGCTCCGCCCTGGGCACCATTGTAGGGGTGCTGACGGACATTCAAAAGACCTTGAGGGACACCGTGGCACTCCAAGGGGCCCCTGACACTAGCCACGATGATGAAATGCCCACCACCTCCGCCGGTGCTAGTGGACAGGAGGCACCGCCACAGGACCAACACACCAGCAACCCATCCCCTGCAGACGGACCACCACCACGCAAGCGGGCCCTAAGATCCAGGAACAGGACAGAGCAAGATGGCAAGACCCCCGACAGGAAATAAGACCACCCTGATCGTCCTCCCACTGTCCCACTTTGTTACCCTGTCCAAATCGGAACTGCCCCAGCTCCACTTCCAATGGCCAGATGTGCAATGTACCTGTGAGACTAATAGACTGGACTCTGCCATGGACATTCCTCCACCATCACCCATCCCCATTTCACAACCCCCCTTCATTGTTATGCACTTAAATAAACACCCTTGAAACACTAATAAAACTGGAGTCAGTCAATGATTGTTTACTTTGTATTGTCAATTACAGTGTTAAAAAAGGTTACCCATTGGAAGGCCAACATACCAATGTCACACATCACAAGCATTTCAAGGGTGCAAGCTGTTGACACGTAGGTTACCACAATAGTGAAACTGAAATGGAAGGGGACAACTCAGTTAACAAATAGGGAGTGAAATGTAGGTACATGATAGAGGTAGACGTGTGAAAGTTAATAATATGTGAAACATTAAAATACTGTATGTACTCACCTGTGTCTCACTGAAAATATTGCTGTATGACTGACTCCCTGTTGTCGTTTTCATCTTCATCAGCTTCCTCCTCATCACTGTCCACAGGCTCCCCAGGCTCCCCCGCTGCAACAACACCGTCATCTGGATCATCCTCCTGCAGAAAAGGCACCTGGTGTCGCAATGCCAAGTTATGGAGCATGGAGCAGGCGATGATGATGTCGCACACCTTCTTCGGTGAGTAGAATAGGGATCCACCAGTCATATGGAGGCACCTGAACCTGGCCTTCAGGAGGCCGAAGGTCCGCTCGATCACCCTCCTAGTCCGCCCATGGGCCTCATTGTACTGTTCCTCTGCCCTGGTCCTGGGATTCCTCACTGGGGTCAATAGCCATGACAGGTTGGGGTATCCAGAGTCCCCCAATAGCCATACACTGTGCCTCTGGAGTTGACCCATCATATCAGGGATGCTGCTATTCCGCAGGATGTAGGCGTCATGCACAGAGCCAGGGAACATAGCATTTACCTGCGAGATGTACTGGTCTGCCAAACAGACCATCTGGACATTCATGGAATGATAACTCTTCCTGTTCCTGTACACCTGTTCATTCCTGCGGGGGGGACCAGAGCTACATGGGTCCCATCAATGGCACCTATGACGTTGGGGATATGTCCAAGGGCATAGCAATCACCTTTCACTGTAGGCAAATCCTCCACCTCAGGGAAAATGATGTATCTCCTTACGTGTTTCAGCAGGGCAGACAACACTCTGGACAAGACGTTGGAAAACATAGGCTGGGACATCCCTGATGCCATGGCCACTGTTATCTGAAAAGACCCACTTGCAAGGAAATGCAGCACTGACAGCACCTGCACGTCAGGGGGGATTCCAGATGGATGGCGGATTGGTGACATCAGGTCTGGCTCCAACTGGGTACATAGTTCCTGGATTGTGGCACGGTCAAACCGGTAGGTCACGATGACATGTCGCACTTCCATTGTTAACAGGTCCACCAGCGGTCGGTACACCGGCGGATTCCGCCATCTTCCAATATGTCCCAACTGACGGTGCCTAAGAAGGACAACAGCAAAGAAACTATCAGCATTCCTCCAGGTATGTACCCACAGTCACACACAAGACTACAACAGACAATTAACCCATCCGGGAAAGGTTTTGAGTGTAGGCCTCGGTATGTGTGACGCAGTAGTAATTGAAGCCATGTAGGCCCCTGAAATGGCGGCTGCCTGACCTCTAAACTGGGACAATGGGATTGTGGGGTAACTGCGCTGGCGTTGGACACCGTCTCCGTAGGCGGTCGTAGAGCGCGGCGCAATGCTGCATTGGTTAACATTGGACCCTATGGGACCCAGGAGCCAATGAACAGGTGCGCCGCCGGTGATGATGCGCACTGCCGCGGACGTCACCGCCGCGGACGTCACCACCATTTTCTATCTCTTCAATAACTAGATACCTGACCTTCGACAGGAGAGGACCTACACTGCTAGTGCTGCTGTGACCTCAGTCTGGAAGCGACAATGGCTGCTGCGTCTGGGGAAAGGGCCCCTGCCTTCACTGCACAGGAGTTGGAGAAACTTGTGGATTGGGTCCTCCCCCAGTACACGCTACTCTATGGTCCTCCAGACCAACAGGTACACAGGGAGCACGTTGGATGGGCTAGGCTTGGGTGGAGAGGGCTGGGTGAATGAGGGAAGGGGGCAGGGTACATAGAACAGTTATGCATGGGGATGAATGGGCCACAGGGATAGAGTTGGGAGGAGGCCAATCACAACAACGGTGCAGTAGGTAATGACTGTCCTCTTTCCTTGTGCATGTCATGTAGGTCAGCACCCACCAGAAGAGGGACATTTGGCGTGCCATCGCCAAGGAAGTCCGGACCCTGGGGGACCACCAGAGACGGGGCACCCACTGCCGTAAGAGATGGGAGGACATTCGCCGCTGCAGCAAGAAGATGGCGGAGGCTCAGCTGGGGATGGCCTCCCAACGTGGGAGGGGTGCCCGTCGCACCATGACCCCCCTGATGATCCGGATCCTGGCAGTGGCTGTTGGGGTTTGTACACAGCAAAGAGCATGTCCCCTCTCACTGCACTAGTGGGTTCTGTAATAGCTCCCTTTTAAACTTACTATTGAAAGCCTTTCTTGTTATCTCACCTCCCCCCCCCCTAGGCTTCTGTGTATGTTGTTTAATGTGCTGTTTTGTTTACACATTGGGCCTTGCTTTTACCAAGGCTTCTTTAAAATACTCCTCCCTAGGCCATGTGTTAATCTAACTCATTTGTATAATAACTGAAACTCTGCACACCTTTCAAGAACATGTGCAGCATGTGAGGACCACACCCAGCTCTTCAAACCACACCCAGATCTGCACACCTTCCAAGAACATGTGCAGCATGTGAGGACCACACCCAGCCCTTCAAACCACACCCAGCCCTGTCTATAAAAGGCATCCCCCGAGCCTCACCCAGTGCTTGTGCTCGTCTACCTCCCGCTTACCTGAGAACAGATCCCTCGGCGCTGGCACTCCTGCTCTTTACAGACTTTCATTGACTTCAATGGGTGCAGCTTCTGGCTCTTCCTTCTTCCGGTTTCCGGTTCCTCCTTGCTTCAGCCTCTCTCCTATGAATAACCTTCAAAAGAGAAAGAAGACAAGGTTAGACTGATCAGTATCTCTTGCCAGCAACAAGTAAGTGCAAAACCTTTTATTACCTGAAAGAACTTTGACAACAATTTCTGGATTCGTGTATAGACAATTTGAAACGAAATACCTTCCACGAACATTGTGATTCAAACTCTTAGTTACAAGAATATTTTGCAGAACTTTGTGAAGCAAACATTGTTTTTTCTCATGGAACTTTTAAGAATCGAACAGTGGAAACCATTAACAGCAAGGCAAACAGTAAATCAAGGACTTGCACAAATTACATGCTGTATTTTGATGTAAAAGTACAGTATTTGTTTTATAAAAGATTCTGGAAATATGGGAAAAGTGAGTCTGCTATTGGGAATTTAGGCTTTAGTTATATTATGATGAATGTTTGATATTGGTAATTCTGATAACGGTATTTGTTTAATGTTTTAGAAGCTTTACAGTAATAGAAAACACATCCCAGAGCAGTAACACAATCCAAACCTGGAAACTAGAGACCAGGATCCAAGAGGTACTTTTAGAAGAGAATTTCTAATAAATAAAGGGATAGTCAGGAACCCATTTAGGAATAGGTTGCACTTATCTGTTCTTTGTTTATGTTTCATTAGGCACCAGTTTCTACAGAAGTCAGAAAGGGCCGCAGATTTGTGCAGCACTTCAACAGTGGAAACGCAAGAACGGTGTTGTCTCTCTTTTTTATTTTATCCACTTCCCCCCTTCCCTTGAGCTTCTGTTCTTAGTGCACTGTTTTAAAAACTAGTGTGCTGGAACAAGCAGTTTCAGGGTGGGGTCGGATTGTCTTCAACCTCCATCAGAACTGAACAAGAACTCAGGTGAGCTGGGCTTTGACAGAAGCACAAGCCTTAAAAAATTTCAGTTCTGGTGGACGATGAATACCGGGGAAGAAATAGAGGGCATTGACGTCACGGATATGGCGCAGGCCCTAAATGAGGACTTGGCTCATAATGAATCAGTGTCTGGCATCTTGCAACATATGCAAGAGGAAATAGAGAGATTAAAGATGGAGAATACCTCTTTAAAACAGGATTTAAGCAGGTATAAATTTAGGGGATCTCAGTGGAACACAGCTTCTACGCCTTTGTTTAAAACCTCCTCAGAGACAGGGGCGCCATCAAAACATACAACTTTGCCTTCCCCAGTTGAGGTTACTGTTAATGTTCCTAATGTTGTGCCCTTAGCAGCACCTGAACGTTTTCATGGAGATAGTAACAAATTCCATGTTTTTATCAATCAATGTCAATTACACTTCATTTGTAAGCCACAACAGTTCCCTACTGATGATACGAAAGTGGCATTCGTCTTGTCTTATTTGGGTGGCACAGCAGCCAATTGGTCAATTCCTTTCATGGATAGAGATGATCCCATCCTCCATAATTGGAATCAGTTTAAACGTACCATGACCAGCCTTTTTGCAAAACACACTTTCATGCAGGCAAGTGATAATGAGCTTTTAAATCTTAAACAAGGCAACAAGGATTTATTGACCTATCTCACTAGTTTTAATCGTTTACTCACCGAGACACAGTGGCCAGAAGAAAAGCGTGTCTCCCTTTTTTATAAAGGTTTGAGAGACGAGTTAAAAGACACGCTGGCTCATATCGTTGATTTGCCAAAAGACTATTCGGACTTTGTAGATTTAGTTGTGAAATTAGAACATAGACTAGGAGAAAGAAAGGGAGATAAATACAAACTGGAATCACGGTTAACTTTTATTAGACACGAGAAGAAAGACACAGATAATAAACTCCCTGAACCAGAGCCTATGCAAATAGGGACACTCAGAGGTCCACTCACATCAGAGGAAAAAGAAAGAAGGAGAAAATTTCAATTATGTTTATATTGTGGCAGGGCAGGTCACTTTGCCAGAGAATGTCCAGTAAAGCCTAAAACTCCACAAAAGGGTGCTGTTTCCTCCACCTCCTCAACTGAATCGGGAAACGATTAAGCTCGACAAGGGGAGAGGTTACTTGTTCGAGAAAACATCTTAATGAAACCTCTAATGCTGCAGCCTTCAGGGTACTGCACATACCTAGACATTTCATAATTCAGGTCGTTTTAATTGTTACTACCCAAGTGAGGCATTCTCTCCCTGTCCTACTGGACTCAGGCGCGACAGGAAATTTTGTGGATAATAAGTTAGCTGAAACCTTAGGACTTCCTATGTGCCTTAAGCCTTGTCCAGAAGCAGTATGTGCAGTGGATGGGTCAGAATTGACCTCTGGATTAATCACAAAACAAACAAGTCCACTTGTTATGGTCTGTCAGAACGGGCACACAGAGGTGATTAGCTTTGATCTGATAGATACTCCTAATTTTGGTTTGATTCTCGAGGTACCCTGGTTAACAACTCATAACCCAAAAATTGATTGGGTGAATAGAACTGTTACTTTGGATTCCTCTTTCTGTAGAACCAATTGCTATCAAGAAGCAGGTACAGAACAGAGCACAGTATTACACTGTGCTAGTGTTACACAAGATGAACCAAGTCTCCCTCCTGAATATTCTGACTTTAAAGACGTCTTTGATCCAGTAAAGGCTAGTGTGCTGCCCCCACATCGGTCTTATGACTGCCGTATAGATCTTATCCCAGGGGCCCCTATACCTAATAACAGAGTATATGCTTTGACTGACGAAGAAACCAAATACTTAAGAACCTTCCTAGATGACCTACTACAGTCTGGGTTCATCCGTCATTCCACATCTCCGGTGTCATCTCCACTCTTTTTTATCCCGAAGCCGGATAAATCCCTGCGCGCGTGTATCGATTATAGAGGACTAAATAAGGCTACAATAAAGAATAAATATCCTCTTCCTCTAATACCTGTGTTGTTGGATCAATTAAGACATTCTACTGTATACACTAAACTAGATCTGCGGGGAGCTTACCACCTGGTCCGAGTAAAAGAGGGGGATGAGTGGAAGACAGCTTTCAAGACAAAGTTTGGTTTATTTGAGTACACAGTAATGCCCTTTGGGTTATGTAATGCCCCTGCAGCCTTTCAGTTCTTTATAAATGAGGTCCTACACGAATTCCTGGACGTTTGTGTCATAGTATACATAGACGACATCCTCATTTACTCTAAGAACTCAGAAGAACATACCCAACATGTTCGTGCAGTATTATCAAAGTTAAAAGAAAATCATCTTTTTGCTAAGTTAGAAAAGTGTACTTTTAATGTCAACAAGGTGGACTTTTTAGGATACTGCCTGTCACCTCAAGGAATAACTATGGATGTAAAGAAAATCAGTGCTATTGCTGATTGGCCAGAACCATCCTCTGTAAAAGATATTCTGAAATTTCTGGGTTTTGCCAATTTTTATAGGAGGTTTATTGCACATTTTGCAGACATTGCGGCCCCAATAACTACCTTGTTGCGGAAAGGGCAGCGATTTCTTTGGACTGATGAGGCGGCACACGCCTTTCAACTCCTAAAACAAAAGTTCACTTCAGCCCCAATTCTGAAACATCCTGATCCTGACTTGCCCTTTTTTGTTGAAGCGGATGCTTCACAAGTAGCTTTAGGAGGAGTTCTCTCTCAACGAGATGCAGTAGATGACCAGTTACATCCTATAGCCTTCTATTCTAAAAAGTTATTGCCAGCTGAACAAAATTACACTGTGGCTGAAAGGGAACTACTAGCTATCAAAGTAGCCTTTTCAGAATGGAGGCACCATTTAAAAGGAGCCAAGTACCCAGTTACAATCTTTTCTGACGATAAGAACCTACAGTTTTTTGGATCACTTAAAGCACTAACACCACGTCAGATGCGCTGGTTAAATTTTTTTAGCACATTTGACTTTGTTATAACCTATAGACCAGGTGCACAACAAATTCAATCTGATGTGTTATCTAGATACGGACATACCTCAGACATGAAACAAGATAAAATAGGAGAACCCATTATTCCTCCCCAAAAGTTGTTGGCACCAGTACAACAGAAGGATTTCATCACAGATCTATATAATGCACACATGCAAATAGCAACTCAGGATTGGTTAAAGGATTCCCATAACACAATACAACGAGGTTTATTGTATCACGACAACATGCTGTTAGT
Organism: Pleurodeles waltl; assembly: GCF_031143425.1. Taxonomy (NCBI): domain Eukaryota; kingdom Metazoa; phylum Chordata; class Amphibia; order Caudata; family Salamandridae; genus Pleurodeles; species Pleurodeles waltl. The sequence continues at coordinate 97,221,040 of NC_090449.1, forward strand.
GCCCACCTCTGAATTACAAACACAGGTGATAATTTGGCATCACGCCTCACCGTTGGCAGGTCATCCTGGTTGGGTAAAAACCCTGGAAAATGTGCAAAAACACTTTTGGTGGGACACTATAAGAAAGGACATTAAGCAATTTGTCACTACCTGTCCAATTTGTGCAAGACATAAATCTTCTCATAAGGCTCCTGACGGCTTGTTAATACCAATGCCAACACCCAAACAACCTTGGCACACTGTGAGCGTAGACTTTATTGTAGGTTTACCACCTGTAAAATCCTTCACAACAGTGTTGGTTATAGTGGATTTTTTATCTAAAATGGCACATTTTGTACCATTATGGAAATTACCCACGGCGGCAGAATTTGCCGATATTTTTATAAGGGAAATTGTGCGTTTACATGGTTTGCCAAGCAAAGTGGTGTCAGACCGAGGGAGCCAGTTCAACTCCAGATTTTGGAAAAAATTATGTGAAAAACTGAAAATAGATGTGGCCTTATCCACTGCTTTCCACCCAGAGACAGATGGACAGACTGAACGACTGAACCAAACCTTACTTCAAACGCTACGTTGTTTATTGGCTGATTATTCTAGTGAATGGTTGGAAGCTCTCCCTGTAGCAGAGTTTGTTTATAATAATACTGAGCATTCAGCTCTACTTTGCTCACCATTCTATTTCTTGCAGGGGTATCATCCAAGAGCTATACCCATTTTGTTAGAAGATTCCCTGTTGCCTACAGTAACGGATAGACTAACGAGGTTAGGTGACATACAAGACAAAGCCAGGAAACATTTATTAAAGTACAAGGAAAGCATGAAAAGACAAGCAGACAAACACAGGTCTGAGGCCCCAATGTATAAAATTGGTGACAAGGTATGGTTCTCCACAAAGAACCTAAACATAGAGGGATCCTGAAAGCTGCAACCACGTTTCATTGGACCCTTTAGTATAACTGCCATAGTAAACCCGGTAACAGTAAAATTAGATTTACCAAAAGAATATCCAGTACATACTACTTTCCATGTGTCCTTGCTTAAGCCGTACAACTCAAAAACCCGACCTGAACCACCACCTCCACCCATACCAATTAAGGGAAATCTGGAATATGAAGTGAAAAGCATAAAAGACTCAAAAAGAATTAGTGGACGTCTGTTTTATTTAGTAGAATGGAAAGGATATGATGAATCTGAGAATTCATGGGAACCAGCATCATATGTACATGCCCCACAGCTGATTAGACGGTTTTATTTAAAAAATCCAGGAAAACCCCGTCCTGTAGGAGGGCCTTTGAGGGGGGCAACTGTTAGGGTTTGTACACAGCAAAGAGCATGTCCCCTCTCACTGCACTAGTGGGTTCTGTAATAGCTCCCTTTTAAACTTACTATTGAAAGCCTTTCTTGTTATCTCACCTTCCCCCCCCCCTAGGCTTCTGTGTATGTTGTTTAATGTGCTGTTTTGTTTACACATTGGGCCTTGCTTTTACCAAGGCTTCTTTAAAATACTCCTCCCTAGGCCATGTGTTAATCCAACTCATTTGTATAATAACTGAAACTCTGCACACCTTTCAAGAACATGTGCAGCATGTGAGGACCACATCCAGCTCTTCAAACCACACCCAGCTCTGCACACCTTCCAAGAACATGTGCAGCATGTGAGGACCACACCCAGCCCTTCAAACCACACCCAGCCCTGTCTATAAAAGGCATCCCTCGAGCCTCACCCAGTGCTTGTGCTCGTCTACCTCCCGCTTACCTGAGAACAGATCCCTCGGCGCTGGCACTCCTGCTCTTTACAGACTTTCATTGACTTCAATGGGCGCAGCTTCTGGCTCTTCCTTCTTCCGGTTTCCGGTTCCTCCTTGCTTCAGCCTCTCTCCTATGAATAACCTGCAAAAGAGAAAGAAGACAAGGTTAGACTGATCAGTATCTCTTGCCAGCAACAAGTAAGTGCAAAACCTTTTATTACCTGAAAGAACTTTGACAACAATTTCTGGATTCGTGTATAGACAATTTGAAACAAAATACCTTCCACGAACATTGTGATTCAAACTCTTTGTTACAAGAATATTTTGCAGAACTTTGTGAAGCAAACATTGTTTTTTCTCATGCAACTTTTAAGAATCGAACAGTGGAAACCATTAACAGCAAGGCAAACAGTAAATCAAGGACTTGCACAAATTACATGCTGTATTTTGATGTAAAAGTACAGTATTTGTTTTATAAAAGATTCTGGAAATATGGGAAAAGTGAGTCTGCTATTGGGAATTTAGGCTTTAGTTATATTATGATGAATGTTTGATATTGGTAATTCTGATAACGGTATTTGTTTAATGTTTTAGAAGCTTTACAGTAATAGAAAACACATCCCAGAGCAGTAACACAATCCAAACCTGGAAACTAGAGACCAGGATCCAAGAGTTACTTTTAGAAGAGAATTTCTAATAAATAAAGGGATAGTCAGGAACCCATTTAGGAATAGGTTGCACTTATCTGTTCTTTGTTTATGTTTCATTAGGCACCAGTTTCTACAGAAGTCAGAAAGGGCCGCAGATTTGTGCAGCACTTCAACAGTGGAAACGCAAGAACGGTGTTGTCTCTCTTTTTTATTTTATCTACTTCCCCCCTTCCCTTGAGCTTCTGTTCTTAGTGCACTGTTTTAAAAACTAGTGTGCTGGAACAAGCAGTTTCAGGGTGGGGTCGGATTGTCTTCAACCTCCATCAGAACTGAACAAGAACTCAGATGAGCTGGGCTTTGACAGTGGCCTACCCGGAGTTGGATGGGCGCTTAAGGACATCACAGCAGACACAAGAGGATGAGTACTACCTCATCATATGGACTTTGCGTGCAGTGGAGGTGTCTGGGTGGGGGTGGTGGGTTGTGGGTGTTCCTAGGCCAGGGCGAGTTAGGTAGGCAAGGCCCCTCCGTTATGTAGGCCATGTGGCACTCTACCCCAGCTCAAAACAGAGGGAAGTTGATGTATATTTGCCCCTTTGCCATCCATGTGGGCAGATTACTACCATTGTCATGTACGCCATATCCCAGAAATAGCATGTGCAGAGGTCAGGAGCACGGCGTAATGCATGGGGCTGCTGTGTCTGTCTTGTCCGCCAACGGTAGCGGTATGCCATGCACTAAAACTCTCTTTCTTCTGTCTCCCTCCTTTTCCTGCTCTCCCTGTCCTTTTGTACATCAGCATCAACAGGCGGAGGTACAGTGGCACCGGAGCACGAGGGAGCTGCATCCCACATGGCCATGGAGGGCCACACCACAGACTCTGAATTCACCAGTGGGACGGAGGGCGAGGGGAGCTTCACGTCGGCCACCAGATCACCAACCAGCGACACGGAGTCGTCCGCCGATGGGAGCTCCCCTGTGGTGGCGGCACCATCTGTGCGCCCCACTTCTACAGGTATAGCCGCCACCTCCCCTACCAGCACCGCCCTCCCAGCAGCCCCTCAGCGTGTGTCCCGTGCCCGCTCACCCAGGAGGGTGGGCATCACCTTCGCCCCAGGTACCTCAAGCCCTGCCCCAGTCACCCCTGCTGCCCTCAGTGAGGAGGCCATTGACCTCCTCAGGTCACTCACTGTTGGGCAGTCTACCATTGTGAATGCCATCCAGGGTGTAGAACGAGAGTTGAAACACGGTAATGCATTCCTGGAAGGCATTCATTCTGGTCAGGCTGTCCTTCAGCGAACCCTGCAATCTCTGGCTTCACCACTGATGGCAGCCATTGTCCCTGTGTCCAGCCTCCCCCCTCCAACCTCCTCCACCCAGACCCAATCCCCTGTACCCCAGCCCATCCCAAGCACACCTACAGACCAGCAGGCACACAAGTCAACACCCAAAAGTAGCTCAAGCAAACATAGGCACCACACACACCACAGGCACTCACACAAGCATCACACCCATACAGACACAGCAACATCCACTGTCTCCACTGTGTCCCCCTCCTCCTCTTCTCCCTCCTCTCTCCCAGTGTCGTCTACACACACACCTGCATGCACCACATCTACAGGCACTAGGACTCGCACCAGAACACCCAGCACCACAAGCCGCTCACCTGCACTCACCACCTCCACTGCCATTTACACGTCCCCTGTGTCCTCTCCCAGTGTGTCTGTGACGCCCCCTCCCAAAGTACACAAACGCCGACAATCACTCATCCAACATCCATCCACCTCACAACAGCCTCCAGTACCTGCACCTGCACCCAAAACACCTAAAGTGACACCTCCTACAACCACCTCCTCTACCTCCACTCCCAGTCCCCCTCCAACTACCCATCCCAGTGTCCGTCAGAAACTGTCCCTCTGTCAAATTGACCTGTTTGCCCCCACCCGTTCCTCCAGTTCATCAGTCCCGTCGTAGCGCCTCAGCCAAAAAGCCTCCAGTACCAGTGGTGCGTGTTCCAGGTTTTTGGAGTGCACCGTCCACCAGGGCAGGTAGTAGGACCCAGAGCCAAGGCACTGTCAGCCCACCCCCTGTAAAGGCACTGAAATTGGAGAGTGGACGACGGGACCGTGTCAAGACTCCTGGTGGGACAACAAGTGAAATGGGATCGAAGGCGATTGGTGAGTCAGCTGTAACTCCAAAGAAGGTGGGGAAGGTTCCGAGGAAGTCTGCCCAGCCTGTTGTGAGTGTCACGGCGGAGAAGTGCGCCATCATTTCCGGCGGTCCAGACACACCCGCCAGCACCGTCGTTACTGGTCAGGAGACCACCGCCAGAGTCAATGCCCAGGAGGGCCCAAGTATCGTTACTGGTCAGGAGACCACCGCCAGAGTCATTGCCCAGGAGGGCCCGAGTATCATTACTGGTCAGGAGACCACCGCCAGAGTCATTGCCCAGGAGGGCCCGAGTATCGTTACTGGTCAGGAGACCACCGCCAGAGTCATTGCCCAGGAGGGCCCGAGTATCATTACTGGTCAGGAGACCACCGCCAGAGTCATTGCCCAGGAGGGCCCGAGTATCGTTACTGGTCAGGAGACCACCGCCAGAGTCAGTGCGCAGGAGGGCCCGAGTATCGTCACTGGTCAGGAGACCACCGCCGGAGTCAGTGCCCAGTAGGGACCAGGATCCCACAGCCCCGCTGGGCGATGATGGAACGTCATGCCACACCCCAATGTCCAGTGTGGAGTTCGTCATGCCACACCCCAATGTCCAGTGTGGAGTTCGTCATGCCACACACCAATGTCCAGTGTGGAGTTCGTCATGCCACACCCCAATGTCCAGTGTGGAGTTCGTCGTGCCACATCCCAATGTCCAGTGTGGAGTTCGTCATGCCACACACCAATGTCAGTATCTGAACCGCCATCTCAGGCTACCGCTGAACAGTCCATAGCCAGCCATGGCAAAGCACCGCTGAACAAGGGCAAGACCGCCATGGTGAAGACCGCTGAACAGTCCATAGCCAGCCATGGCAAAGCACAGCTGAACAAGGGCAAGACCGCCATGGTGAAGACCGCTGAACAGTCCATAGCCAGCCATGGCAAAGCACCGCTGAACAAGGGCAAGACCACTGAACAAGGGCAAGACAGCCATGGTGAAGACCGCTGAACAGTCCATAGCCAGCCATGGCAAAGCACCGCTGAACAAGGCCAAGACCGCCATGGCAAAGCACCGCTGAACAGTCCATAGCCAGCCATGGCAACGCACCGCTGAGCAAGGGCAAGACCGCCATGGTGAAGACCGCTGAACAGTCCATAGCCAGCCATGGCAAAGCACCGCTGAACAAGGGCAAGACCGCCATGGCAAAGCACCGCTGAAGAGTCCATAGCAGCCATGGCAACGCACCTCTGAACAAGGCCAAGACCGCCATGGTGAAGACCGCTGAACAGTCCATAGCCAGCCATGGCAAAGCAACGCTGAACAAGGCCAAGACCGCCATGGTGAAGACCGCTGATCAGGGCAAACACCGTGTGGGTATGAATAGGCCGCCACATCAGGCATCCTTCACCCATGTGCAGCTGGGACAGTGACAGGACAGGAACTTTCACGGGGAGACTCATCCAGTCTGGCCACCAGTCCCACCCAGTACCAGTTGAGAACTGCATCTACTTGCGTCAATGTGGCTTTGCACTCCCCAGGATGGTCCAGTGGGCAACCCACCCACTGTAAATACTTGAGAGACTGTGGCTTTGCACTCCCCAGGATGGCACAGTGGGCAAGCCACCCACTGTAGAGACTTGAGAGACTGTGGCTTTGCACTCCCCAGGATACATCAATGGGCATGGAGCCCCGTCGTGGATCTGGCTTTGCAGTCATGTGGCTGAGGTGCCCCCCCTTCACTTCCCCCGAGGTGCCTGTAGTGTTTCAATCTGATGCCCCGGCAGTGTTCTCTCAGATTTTGGTCAGGTATCTATTGTGGGCCTCGCCCGTGCATTTTTGGACTGTTGGTGCACGGACATTGTTGTGTACATATCTGCACTACTTCTTGTATTGTATATATAAATATGACAGATTTCGAGATATGATTCAGTATATTTTTATATGACATGTATATTGCCACATTACAATATTTGAACGGATCTCGCTTTGTCTTTGCATTCTTCCGGGGGGATTGTGGGTTGTTAATGAGATATTTTTGACTGCATTGGTGTGTATGTTGTAATATGCGAGGGTGGGGGTGGGGGTGTTTGGTGGGTGTCCCCCTAACTTTTGCCTCCCTCCTCCCCCGTGTCGTAGATGCAGTACTCACCGGTATGTTCTGCGCCTACGTCGCTGTTGTTCGTACAGGAGCAGAAAGTCAAGGACAGGTAGTATTTGGAGTTCCGGCTCCATGGAGTCGTCGTTCCTCGTGGAGTGTGTTGAGGTGAGTGTTTTCCCATAGCAAAGGCTGTTTCCTCCGTGTTTTTATCCACAGTGAATCCGCCCCGGAAAAGGTGGCGGATTGGTGTGTTGTAATAGTGTGGGCGGTACTTTGTCTCCCGCCTGTCTGTTGGCGGTGACCGCCACGCTGTTTGTCTGTACCGCCGTGGCGGGCGAAGTGTTAAAGTGGCTGTCTTTGTTAGCGGTTACCGCCAGGGTCGTAATTCCCTTTTTTTTTCCGCCGGCCTGTTTGCGGTATTACCCCACCTTTTACACCGTCCGCCAGGGTTGTAATGACCACCATAATATAGAAAGGGGAGAAAGGGGTAGTCTCCATTTAACGATGACACTCCTTGAGATGTCATACTTCTGAGTCCATGCGTAAAGGCTGCCACAAATCACCTTTAACTGTTTGGGTTGTTGGTGAGGTACTGCTAGTGAGCCAGAAGGTTTGGGACTACAGATGCAACTTGTTGTAGGATAGGCATAGTCACCTACAAACATAAGTACTGGCATCCTTAAACCAGAAGTCTAGCCCAGTGCAAGAGTCCAAACTATGACAGTAACAGCTGTGGCTCTACCCTAACAATTACTTCTACCATCACCTGCAACTCCTCATCAGTGAAACAAGGGTTCTTTTGTGGGGGCATGCCTATTGTGTAGTGTGTGTGTGGTGCAGAGGGTGTTAGGTGTTGAGCTATGGTGAGCGATGTGTGATGCATGGAGGGTGGCTGTGGTTCATGTGTGCAGTTCTAGGGATATATGGACTGGCAACTTGTAGCACTATTTCCGAGTTTGCAAAGAATTGTGGGTTGTGTGGAGGTGTGTTTTATAGTGCTGTTGGTGGATGTGTGTGGTGTGTGTATGTGTGTTAGGTGTGGGTTTTTGAATCTGGCAAATGTTGGCTTCTGTTGGTGTGGAGTGGCCAAATTGACCGCGGCAGTCCGCACCGTCAATGGGTGACTGCCGTTCAGTGACCGCTGTGGTGATTCATGGGTCATTATTTGGAGGGTGGTATGTTGCAGGCATAGGGGGGAGGCTGATGGGACTGACTATTTCTCGCCTCCGTTAGGTCTGTCGGAATTGTTGTTTTGGCTGCTTTCTGGCTGTTTGTGTTTGTGTGTCATAATCTGGTGGGAGGATTGCCGCCTCCTAGGCGGTCTGTTGGCAGCTGTCAGTACAGTGGTCTTCTGAAAAGACTGCCATTGTCATAATGAGAGCCTATATGTGTGCATGTTCTTACTACAAGAGCAAAAATAAATCTTACGTTACCAAGACAGGAAAGTAAAACAAACTTGTAAGGGTGATGAAAGAATAGCATGAGTGTGCCGTAAAGACAAAAGAGGACACATTTCCTAAACAAAAAAGCCATAAACTGGCAATTGAAATGTCATTGTGTCAGTAATTTAAATACATAAAGTAAGACCCCCTGATTGATTAACAAGCTACATCAAATGTTGCAGTCTAACAAAATGACGACTTAAATTTCATCCCAAATGGGAACACAAATGGGTAAAGGTAAGAATCCATGAAAAGCAATGAACCTAATGGACCGCTTAGCCAAGGAATGGCAAACCATGAAAAAAACAGGAAAGCAAATGGCTCAAGTGGGCTGACCCATAACCCAGTTTGTGTGTACTACTTCTTAAATTTACTTTTTTTTTTAAACTTTCTTTTTCATTTTTTAAACACTTTAAAGAACAAACAAATAGTAATGAGGTTCAAACATGTATACTGTGCAGCATATAAATGATCAAGCGGTAGCACACATTATTTATAATATCATCTTGTGTGCCCAGAGGGCTATTTGAGCATCAGTAGGTGAAGAAAAGGAGAAATGAAAAAACAAACAGTGCTGTAATAGACAGATTGACAAGTGTGGCTTGAATTCAACATGAGCTGAGCTGGAATCAGTAGTTAACTGCGATGCAGGAGGTGTGATGGCCAATGCAGATAAGTACTCCCTTAGCGGCTGCCAAATGTCCCTAGGCCTAGAACTCAAAGGCTGTAGTGAGGTGTATAGTTCACTACTTGTTTTGCAATACGTGAGGCTGGCCAAGCAACAGTGAGCGATACGTGCATGTTTAGACCCTCATCGAATTGCAACCTCCAGTTTAGCTCGTGAAAGCAATACCGCTGTGAAGCACCTTATGGACTTGCGAAAGTCATCAGTATAACCAAGAAGGGCCGAGAGCGTGTCCGGTCGTACAGGCTGACCCACAATGGCTGACACTCAGGCCCTCATTATGACCCTGCCGGTCGGCGGTAATATGGTGGAAAGTACTGTCAACAGGCTGGCGGTACTTTCCACCATATTATGACATTGGCGGTTTGGCTGAAGCCAAACCGCCAATGCACCACACCGACTGCCATGGCGGTAACACCCACCAGGATGGAGATATCAATCTCCAGCCCCGCGGCTGTCACTGTATTACCAGGGGGATTATGACTCCGCCTACCGCCATGGTTTCCGTGGCTCCCTTACTGTCACTAAAACCATGGCGGTAGGCACTATCAGTGACAGGGAATACCTTCCCTGTCACTGATAGAGGTCTTCCCTACCCCCAACCCCTCCCCAGATTCCCCCACCCCCCCTTCTTCTCCAAACCCCCTCCTACATTCACGCCCCTTCACACACGTGCACACGCATACACACACCCATTCCCACATTCATCCACACATGCATACATCCATCCACACAAACATCCGCACACACTTTCATACATACACGCACACACGCATTTACAGAAAACAACATACACGCACTCACACCTCTAAACATGCACACACCTTCAACATGCAACACACACCTGCATACATGCACGCACAAGCATTTACACTCCTACACACAATCACAACACCCCCTTCCCCTGTCGGAGCACCTGCTTATCTGTGTTTAGTGGGTCCTCTGGCAGGAGATGGGGTGCTGCTGCCAGCAGCAGCATCCACCAGCAGAACAATGCCAGGCCGTATTATGAGTCATAATACGGCTGGCGGCGGTCTACTGGTGTGGCGCTGCTGGTGGCAGCAGCGTTACCTTACCGCCATCCGCCGGCATGGCCATAGCTGGATTTCCCCCATCCTTCTGGTGGAAATCCAGCTGTGGTCATAATACAGCGGACGACTGGTACCCGCGGCGACGGTCTTTTAGCAGCCGTCACCACGGCGGTAGGCGGTTTTTACTGCCAATGACATAATGAGGGCCTCTGTCATATACCTCACGCCAAAAGGGGATAATGTTAGGACAGGTCCAGGTCATCTGTGAAAAATAAGCGATCAAAGCACAGCACTTGGTGCAGGTAGCGGGCGGCTCGGGTCCATTCGAGCTATGACTCTAGGGGTGACGTATACCCTTCTGAGAAATTTGAAGTGTATTAATTTGTGGCACTGGTTAGGTGAAACAAACCTGGTCTGTGCACAGCATAACTCCCAGACCTTTTTGGATAGTGGGCGACCCAGATCTCTCCCCCAGAATTCCCTTAGTCACGCATCTGGAACAGGTAAAGCCCTAATGCAGACTGAGTAGAGTCTGGACACCAAGCGCGCTCCTGAGGCCGCCGTGGCAACCAGGGTAAGAAGTGTAAACTCCACAGGAGCCAGTGGGTACGTACTGTAGCATGCTTGCATAGTGCATTGCAGACGGCATAATACAAAGTGTTGCAGGTGTGTAGCGTCTGTGAAGCGAGTATCTGTAGTTCGTGGGAATATGTGGTCATCTGGGAAAACGTCCCCGAAAGTGTGAAATTGAAGAGGTTGTAATGTGCGCTGTACAAGCGCCTCCTGTGTGATTGGTATAAATGGATTGTTAATCAGGGACAAGGCCGAGGGAGTACAGTGTGCCGCATTGAGGCAGACATGCCAGTCTGCGCCATGCCCGGCTTGTTGTGGAGATAGCCTGAAAGTCTCTGCGGTGCAGTGGAACACCCCCAGGCAGAAGGGCACTCAGCGTAACAGGATCCACCAGATCTCGCTCCAGAATGGAGTAAGGAAAAAGGACATCAGGATGATACCAATGGATGTGTACTGGCACCGCGCCATCAAATAGTAAAGCTGGAAATGAGGGACCCCAAACCCGCCCCACTCATACGGAAGAGTAAGGATCTCCCATCCACTGCACAGCTGTTTATCCGCCCATACCAATCGAATGACCAGGCTAAGTAGAGTGGCAAAAAAAAGTTAGTAAGCTGGATCGGATATTTAGAAATAGATACAGAAATTGGGGGAGAACTACGATTTTCATGAGCGATATACGGCCTGCCATAGAGATTGGCAGCTTCACCCACCTGTCCACGTGGGCAGTGAGTCTCTCCACCGCAAGCCCATAATTGAGCCATATCACCTGCTCCCTGTCTCTATGCAGATGTATACCTAAATATTTCGCTGAATCAGGGCACCAGCGCAAGGGAAATTCTGTCTCTGGTGGACAAGTAATGTCGCTCAGCGGCAACAGTTCTGATTTGCTCTGATTTACATGCAACCCAGAGAATTTGCCAAAGCTGGTCACCTCTGCCAGTACTGGAGCCAGGTTCTTGTCTGGATGGCGGATAAATACCAGGATGTCATTCGCATATAATGACACCAGAAAGGGTCCACTGGACCACTGCAGTGCCTGGTGGCTATGTCCATAACGTAAGTGGCGTAGCAGGGGTCCATCGCCAGGATAAAGAGTAGAGGTGACAGAGGGGACCCCTGTCGTGTACCCCATGTTTTGGGGAAAAATGGTGGGAGCCCACCATTAAGCTGTATAGCTGCTGTAGGTTGCAAGTACAGCAGAGTAATCAGTTTGCTGTAGCCTCAGAGGAACCCAAGCTGATTAAAGACAGCATGTAAGAAGGGCCACTCAAGTGAATTGAAAGCCTTTCCGGTGTCCAACAAGGCTATCGCCGCCAGAACCTCTGGGGACACCCTGTTATCACCGAAAAGACAATTTAAAGATTGATGGAGGTAGAGCGATGAGGGACAAGCCCAGACTGAGCGGGGAACATAATCATGTCCAACAGGAGGAAGAGGTGGGTGGCAATCATTTTGGCCAGGATCTTATTGTCGAAATTTATCTGGGAGAGGGGGTGATATGATCCAGAGCATAGAGGATATTTGCAAGGCTTCGACAAGAGAGCAATAACCGCCTCTCTCATAGATGCCGGGAGAGCCCCAGCCTCCAAAGCCCTTGCATACACCAATACCAGATGAGGGCTGAGAATATCTTTGTATTTCTTTTAGAACACCCCAGTAAACTCATCCAACCCCGGGGCACATAACCCATCCAGCAAGTCAAAAGCCTCCAACACCTCCTCAGCAGATAAGGGTTCACTAAGGAACTGCTGCTGGGCAGATGTGAGCCAGACCATAGCTATGTCATTTAAATAGTCCTGTAATTCAGGTCCGGACGCCCCCACCTGCACAGTATAAAGCGTAGAATAGTATTTGAGAATCTCCCCCTGGACTGCAGCGGTACTGACAGCAACACCGTCAAATCTTTTAATTTCAAGGATATGAGACGCAGAATGTGGGGGCCGGCACAATCTGCCGGGTCTGTCCCCCTCACCATATCTATGGGCCGTTGCATATTTGTCCACGTAATGAACCTCTAGCTCTGCTAGTCTGGGGAACTCTTCAAGCAGAGTCCTGCGCCGCCCTAGGTGAGGGACTACATCTGCTGCCACAGTCACCCGGTCATCATGAACAAGCTGAGCTTCCACGTGCGCCAGATCACAACAAATCTCCCGTAGGACACCAGAATGTGTGGAAATGCAGATGCCCCTGATGTAATCCTTAAAGGCATCCCGCAACACCCCCCAAGTACCCACCGAAACCTAATTTAGTTTAAAGAAGTTTACCACTGCCTCCCGCAAGTCCACACCGAACGGAATGTCCAGCAGTGCCAAGTCTGGGAAACTCCAATTTTTTCTGATCTCACATGATGCAGGTATAGAAAGTGCCATCAGCACCGGGAAGTGGTCTGACAGCGTCCAAGGTAAATGTGTGACATTTGTAACGTACCGTGCTGTTGTGCCCGTCAAAAGCCAATAGTCAATACGCGACTGCATGGGGTGCAGGAGCACTGGACTCCAATTTAGGCCACCGCAGAGGGGCACTCCACCAGGAAGGAAATCTGCATTGCGGGGCCCCACTACAGCCTGGCGCATGACCATGCCAGTCACTCCACTGTGTGTTAAGGAGGGGGGATTGGGGCATCGGGCCTACACCACACCTTGCTGTAGATCCTCCTGGGCCAGCTAGGCCTGCGCCACCACACAGCAATACTCTCTAAAGTACATCCTATAGGGTTTCCTAACAGATCCAAAACAAGTGACCAAATAAATTCTGCCTCCACTCATACATGTGGGTTATTGAGCCTCTGTCTTCTGCTAGTGGAATCTCATAAAGATCAGCTGTTTGCACCATGTGCAAAACTGCTATCAAGATTTAATTGCCTCTGTCAACAAGGAAGACATTATGGCTGTGCTTTATAGTCCCCCAAAACAAGACCATCCCTCTCATAGTGTCTAGCAACCAGAACAGACTACACCTGATTCTTATCTTATTCTTGTCTAAACAAATCCACTTCAAAATGTGACTACATTTCTCAATAACCTAACAAAGTTTAAAAAAAGGCTGCAGAGATCCAGACACTTTCACACAGCTATCCAGCCGCAAGCAGCTTAAGAAAGTGGAGCAAGGCATTTGGAATTCTGGGAATTGTAATGTGCGAAGCCTGTCATTAACAAGTGTTTTGAAGTATTGCATTGAAAGTTGGATGCTTCTATACTTAATAGAGTAAGCATTTCACTACCACATAATTGGCAATTTCGTAAGGATGAAAGATTCAGTCTGCATTTTTTTATTTATCTTTATTATTTTCATGTCATATTTGCTATACAATTTCCATATTAGCTCAACTAAAAGTATCCCATTTAACATGGTCAAATCAGTACCATTGTTGTTTAGCCAAACATTGACAACCACAAAAAGTCCAAATCTTTGCACACTATACTCATCCACCCACAAATCTCATTTCCCCTTACATCACAGCAGTATTCTACAGCACTACTCATGGCTAGTATGTGGCCACTGTGAAAATCTTCTATTGTGATCCTCTTCCAACACCAATTGGTGTGATTGCATCCTTGTGAAGTCAATGTATTAGTTTCAATTACCACCACCTGTATATCACACACAATGTAATACCTTTACCAATAGCCCTTTTCAAAACAACTGTTCATTGCATCTGGAACCCCTCATATCCCAGTTCATCTCAAACCATTTGTTTACTATTTCTATGAGAAAGGTTGTAATTTTTTGCCATAAAATAACAAACCGTCCTCACTTACATGACTTACATTTTTGCAGGCAACAACAAGAATGCTGTGTAAATCCAACTTTCATAGCATGGGGAGAAGTGTTTGTCAGAGAAGACAGGAAATTATGAGACTGGACAAGACCAGTAATCATTTGCCTTTTAATCCGATATGCCTGTGCCCATGTATGGGTAGACTTATGCTACTTATTGGTGAAGCTCTAAGATGGAGAATCACCTCAGATTGTTCTTATCGTTCAGTTTTTGGAGGGTTAGTATTGAGATGGGCAACATAAAATGCAAAGTTTGAATTTTTGGTGCCATAAAATTTGATAATCTGCACTGCAATATCAAAGGGTGTCTGTATACCCTTCACATAGACACTATTTATGGTTTATTTAAAATGGTCCAACTTAGAAGTTCCCTGCTCTTCCCTTTGGACTTTCATCAGCCCCTTAGTGCTTCAACAAAGTAATTTGCCCAGTGGTGGAGTTTTGTCAGGACACCGGGAAAGAGGTAAATATATACTGTGACAACATGACCTATATATCCACAGACCCACATCTCATCAGGACACAAGTTCAGGATGCCCTTGTAATCTTCCAGCGTGCAGGCTTCCTCATTAACGGTCCAAAGTCAGACCTGGTTCTCAAGAAATGGTTAGAATCATGGAGTTCACGGTTGACCCAGTGTCAGTGGCTTTGCAACTGACCAGGAAAGCAAAGCAATAAATAAGAAAATTTCCTGAATCCTCCCAAATGTCTAATTTCGCTCAGACATCTGGCAAGGATCGTCGGACGATTGGCAGGCCATATTTTCAGAACCTCTCCACTATTGAGCTCTCTAGAGATTGATGGATTGACTTACACGTCCTTGTTCCATATCTAACAAGAAGCCAGAAAGGACCTCCACTGGTGGCTTTAACACATACAAGAGCTGAACAGCAGAGCAATCTTTAGATCATCACTATATATCATCATAGAATCAGATGCCAGATGTTCAGGCTGCAGAGCCAGATGTGATTCTGCATCATCGGGAGGTTCATGGTCAGAACAGGATCTCTCTCTTCACATAAACATATTGGAGCTGCAAGCTAAATCCTTTGCAATTAGTTCCTGAACAAAGGACCATGCACTGGATGAATTTTGTTAAAGGTGGACAAGATCTCAGCAGTCTAGTGCACATATAAGCTGAGGAGAGCAAAGTCGAAGAAATTAGCGAACACAGCCAAAGAACATAGCTTCTGTTGCTTGGATAACAGGATGGCTTTACTGGCAGAACACCTCGGGCTGAATCAACTCTGTGGCAGGCTAGCACTCTAGAAATCTAGTAGACATAAGTAATTGGAAATTAACTCTCAGATCTTCCTAAATGTAATGGAAATAATTGGGCCATGACAATATAATTATGTGCATCTCACCTGCATCACCAGATGCTAATTTATTACATTCTGCATTCAGATTTGGATGTCAAAGCCACACATGCCTTTCTTCGGGATAGGGACTGTGAGAAGGAATATACCGTTCCCTCTTCTGTGATGAGCTAAAGAGTAGCAAATCAGTTGAAGCCTCGACAAGCAGATGTGGTACTTGTGACCCAACTCCTGAAAGTGCAAGTCTGGTTCCAGATTTCGATCGAATTGTGTGTTTGCTCTCCAATTCTGCTCCCTCAATTTCAGCATCTTTTGAAGGGTCAGTCAACCCATTGATCACATCTGGTCATCTTTGCCTTATGCCAGGAAACGGTATGGGGACACTTGGAATGCAAGGTCATTCACAATGTGATCGGTTCTATGCACCAGGCATAAGTTCTGAGTACTCAACAGAGGTATAGATTAGCTTGGAGCAGATGGGCAAGTTGGTGTTTGGAACGGTGTCTCGGTCCCTTAAGGGCAGATGTAAAGGATGTTGTCCCTTTTGATATCTGCTAAGAATGCGTAATACAAGCTACAGATTAGTCTTTAGATTTAATGCACAAAATATCCTATTTCCAAACAGTGACTCATGTAGCATTCACAGAGTTATAGAAGCTTTGAACTAGCATATCACAGGTTTGATGATATCATGACATGTATGTATCAAAAATGTATGAAAGATATTTTTCATTTCCTATTTTTAACTCTTTGATATACCCGGCTTGTTATTACATGTTAGGGCAAGATGCTGTCATATGCGTTTTACTCAGAGGTGGTGATTGTTTGCTTATTATTTGCTTACTTATTTTTTATAGCATGATAGGTTTAGTTCAAAAGCAAGATTAGTAATTACTAACTGAAGATTTTAGAGTTGGTAAAGAAAGATGACAAGGTGGCTGTGTCTTAAGTTAGTATAGACCGTTACCTGTGACGTCATGGATGTCAGAGACCTGAAGTCACCCTCATTGTGAGTGACACACACCCATTTGGAGAGCTAGTTGAGCTCTCACTCCAGCAGGCTGAATTAAGGTGATCAGATTTTGAAATCAAAAACTGCTACATTTCACAAATAAGTAAGTAGGCCTAAAATTTGCATATCAACCAAGGGGTGCATAATAATAAAAATAAAAAAAACATGCGCCAGCATGGAAAACACAAACGATGAGGCACTAAGTGGAATAGAATAAATGCAACTTTTGCACAGAACATCATCTGAGTTAATTAAACATGCAACTCTTTTCACAGCACTGTTGGGCACAGAGAAGCTTCTGGAAGACTTTCAGAAGCAGTTAAGCCACAAAGAACCCTTCATACATACTACTTCACTTGATATGAGAAACCACTTTGAGCACAACACACTCTTGTTTGAAAGCTGACTACTTTAGTGCAGTTTTGGTGCCAGCATACATGCCCACATTTTGATCCGGAAGGAGAGAGATAGTAAAAAAAATCAGTGCAAATTATTTTCTCCATTGGTTAGGAGGTTGACACCTTTCTCATGGAAAAATACCATCCATGTGTTCATCTTTATCTTTGCAAAGGCCCGGAAATGATTCTTTAGTAAAAGTTTTTATGAAATCATCTGTATTAATCTTTAATATGGCCTTTCTGTCTTGATATCCTTTCATTATAAGTCATGGATCAACAGGGCGGCTTTAGAACCCATTTTAAAGTGTTTAGGGCCAGATGTACGAAACGTTTTGCGACTCGCAAACGGCAAAATTTGCCATTTGCGAGTCGCAAAACGCGTATCCCAATGCAGAAATGCATTTTGCGAGTCGTTACCGACTCGCAAAATGCATTTCAGACTCGCAAATAGGAAGGGGTGTTCCCTTCCTATTTGCGAGTCGCATTGGGATGCAATACCATTTGCGACCGCATATGCGGTCGCAAATGGCATCGCAGTTACCATCCACTTCAAGTGGATGGTAACCCAATCGCAAATTGGAAGGGGTCCCCATGGGACCCCTTCCAGTTTGTGATTGCACCCAAAAATATTTTTTCAGGGCAGGGAGTGGTCCAAGGGACCACTCCCTGCCCTGAAAAACCGAAACTAAAGGTTTCGTTTTTTTTTTGTAGTGCAGCTCGTTTTCCCTTAGGGAAAACGGGCTACACTTAAAAAAAAAAAAACCTGCTTTATTGACAAGCAGGTCGCTAACATGGAGGCCTGCTGACGTCAGCAGGCCTCCATGTTAGCGAGTGCCCATACTCGCAATGGGGCCGCAATTTGCGACCCACCTCATGAATATTCATGAGGTGGGTCATTGCGACCCCATTGCGAGTTGCAGTCGGTGTCTGAGACACCGTACTGCATAGCAATTTGCGACTTGCAAATTGCGAGTCGCAGGGACTCGCAATTTGCAAGTCGCAAATTGTTTTTTTCGTACATCTGGCCCAATATTCCTACATTTACTATTTAAAGCATGTACTGATAATGGGAAAAACTACTGCCTTTAGGCGATTTTCCTCATTTTTGTACCAAAAGGGAAATTAAAATGGTGGTAATGCAGGTATACAACTGGCCAGGCCAAAACCTTAATTGACTAACATTGAAACTTCATGTGTTATAATTGATGCCAATGTTTGTGTAGCATCACAGTGATGTCATCAAGCATTCAGAGTAGTTCTCACGCCTAATGACTTCCACATCTTGAGGCCTCTGTATTCCTACGTGACAATCACAGGCACATAGGCCCTCATTACAACCCTGGCGGTCGGCAGTAATATGGTGGAAAGTGCTACCAACAGGCTGGCGGTACTTTCCACTATATTATGACACTGGCGATTTGGCTGAAGCCAAACCGCCAATGTACCACACCGACGGCCATGGCGGCAATGGCCGCCGGGCTGGAGATATCAATCTCCAGCCTGGCGGCCGTCACTGTACCACCTTTTGAGATTGTGACCCCACCAACCGCCACGGTTTTCGTGCTCCCTTACTGCCACAAAAACTATGGCAGTAGGCACTATCAGTGACATGGAATCCCTTCCCTGTCACTGATAAAGGTCTTCCCCACCCTCACCCCCCTCTCCAAAGACCACTTCCCCCCTTCCTCTCCAAACCCCCCCTACATTCACACCCCCCTTCACACAGGCACACAGGCATACACACACCCAATCCCACTTTCATCCACTCTTGCATACATCCATTCACACACACATCCACACACTTTCATACATACACGCAGACACGCAGTCACAGAACACAACATACACACACTCACACCTCCATACATGCACACACATCTAAAACGCAACACGCAATACACACCCACATACACGCACGCACATTCACACACACACAACGCCCCCCACCCCTGTTTTGGGGGGTCCTCCAGCAGGAGACGGGACAGGGCTTTGCTGCCAGCAGCAGCGTCCGCCAGCAGAACACCACCAGGCCGTATTATGGGTCATAATACATCCGGTGGCAGTCTCCTGGCGTGGCGCTGGTGGTGGCAGCAGCACCACCTTACCACCATCCGCTCGCATGGCAACAGCCGGATTTCCACCATCCTTCTGGCAGAAATCCGGTTGTGTTCATAATATGGCAGATGGCAGGTAGCCGCAGCAACAGTCTTTAGCGGCTGTTGCCCCGGCGGAAGGCAATTTTTACCGCCAATGTCATAATGAGGGCCATAGTCTATTGTTGGTTTTACATTTTCTGCTCCTGAAGTAAAGAAAGACAGCAAGCATAATTAATACCCACTCCTATGTCCTTTATAGAATTAAAACTTTCAGACCCGAAATCTAGGAACATTTGCGTTGTACGAATACAAAAAGGTATGTGTTACAAATTCATATAAGCCATTAGACCCGATTCAGGTGGGAAACTCCTGATTTATAAAACCCAAAATAGCATTATTTTGGCTGTTTCCCCCCATGAAATTGCCTCTGCTTTAATTGAAGTCAATGGGGGGAATTCCATTCTTCCGAATTTTTTTTTTTTTAATCTCCCACTTTACTCTTTTAAAATGTTGGCATGTATGCACATTTTTTACAGAGATATCTTTAATAAAACTTACATAACTCCCACCCAAAATGGCAACCACTGTATCAGGGTTTAAGAACATGCCCTCTCTTTAGTGGTTATTTTAGAATTTGAAGAAGGACAAAATGGAGAATGTTACCTGTTTCCAGATGACAGGAAGTGTGTCGGTCATCTTAAGGACATTGTGTTTCCTACTATCACCAATTTCCCCATTGGTTTTGAGCTATGGTGACCAGGCATCCCAAATTTGCCCGGATAGTCACAGTTTTTTAAGGACTGTCCCGACACTTTTAAAAAAATGTATACATGTCCCAGGTTTGGGAGAGAGTCATGTGAGCATTCACATTTATCACTATGCTGTGAAGGCTCATGGTCACACCAGCTCTTTCTTTACACCAGGGACAGAGTTTACTTGATGAAAGAGTCTCCTGCTCCACTGTCTTGCCTCAATCACGCAGCACAGCAAGATTTAATGAGAAGTAAATCATTCTTTACGTAGCCCTTCATGGCAGAAGGCTGTACGTGGGTGGGTTAGGTGCCTGTAGGGGGTTGGCCAACCGAAGGCCTTGAGTGGCTGGGTTGGATTAATGTGAGGTATAGTGTCTTGAGATAATTTGAATTTCTATGGTTTTGGGCATGTAAAATCTGAACCTAACTATAACATTTCATATAAATATATTCACTAAAAAAAACAAAGGTTACAGGGACGTTATAGTTAGGTTGACGTTTTACCATACAAACCATACAAGTTCAAGTTCAAGTTTTATTTTTATTCGATGCATAGTTAACAAAACCAATACATCACTTCTTTCTATCCACTACAAAAATATATCTAAATCATAATATATATAATTTTAAATATCAATCTGTAACCCCTAATATGCATAAAAATAATTTTGTTTATGACATTTCCTAATAGGTACCTCCTTTTCCGAGGTCAGTGTAGACTACACATATATGTCTTATACCTTACTTAACTATGATTAAGAGTCATTTCATGAGTACTGTACAGTGATTAATTGTTTTTTTGGATATTTTTTTAGGGTTAAATTTTTTTATAATTCTATAAAAACGAATAAATATGTACTAATTAAGATCTTATTTTAAAAAAAAATGGTGTTGCTAAACGTAAAAACTTCGTAAATTTAGCATTTAAAACAACATCAGAGGGTTTAAAACAGGCAATTACTGCTTGCCTGCAAGTCCGTATCCTTCTTTGGTTGAATGCTGCCTTCAATAGAGATTTGCGTTCATTTCATAGGCCATTACAAATACAAATCAAGTGGATTATGTCTTCCTTTCCCTGGCCACACAGCCTGCACTGAGGGATTGTTCCAGGGCATTCCCACAGGGCTAGGTATGCCCTACCAGGAATGATACCAAACCGGTATTTGATGAAATGGTCCTTGACTGTCTTTGTCCACCCGGCTTCCAGATAGGGCTGACATTTCAAAAGTTTATACTCCTTTATTACCATCCAGGAGTGCGATCTGCAGGCCAATAAGCTCTTATCCATGTTCACTGATCTTTTCCTTGTTATTCGATTTAGGATCTTTTTAAAAGCCAGGTAGGAAAGATTTAAATTCCATAATTCCACTACTTCCAAGTCTGTTAATGCCTGATCTAGATACTCTCGAGATTTAGCCTTGGGGTTAGAACTAATCTCCTTCCAAAGTGCTTGACAGAGCTGAGTTTCCTTTGCTAGCTGTAAATGTTTCCAAACTTTGATATAACTGGCTTTCCTATCTATACATTGATTTAGATAACCAAAAACGAGCCTGATTTGTGCTTGGGAGGTATATCCCGGTAGCTGGAATAAAGGCTCCAAAATTTTCCCAGTAATTTTATTTAAGATTATAGCATCTTGTCCACACAAGGCTTCACTTCTGTATCCTAATGTTGGAATTAGCTTGGCTGTAACGACTTGAAGCAGCAGCCGATAACTTGGGCCAGTAAGCAATTTCTTTAAAGAACAAAAAGCGAATAATAGAGTATTTCCTTTTCAGTATAGCTCCTGTTTTTGGGGAACAAAGGAGCCCGTTCGTCAAAAAGCACACCCAGATATCTATACTGGTTTACTTGTTCTAGAACACCCCTTTGTGTATTCCATTTTTTTGCCCTCAATTTATTTTTTGCTAATTTCCATAACCTTGGATTTTTTCTGATTTATTTCCAGACCATTTCACTCTGCATATTCGAATATCTTTAAAGTGAGCTGCCTTATCCCTAGTTTAGTTTGACTCAGGAGTACTACGTCGTCAGCATACAGCAAGTTTCAAATAGTCATATCACCAAGCTTTGGGGGGTGCACATTTACTTTGTTTAATTCCGCATTCATGTCAAATAAAAAGAGATTAAAATGATATGGTGTCAGCACACAGCTTGTTTCAATCATTGTTTTGTTTTAATTTCCCTTGAAAGGAAAGATCCATCCCCTACCTTAACTCTTACCCATGTATCTGTGTGTAACTGTTCAATAGCCTTTAACAGATTCACTGGTATCCTATGGACTAATTTGTCCCATAGGAGAGGTCGTTGTACCAGGTCAAAGGCTGATTTAAAATCTACAAATCACAGATTCAAGGGTTGATTTTTTGTTTGTACTCATCAATGATCAGGAATAGAGTTACAATATTTGCAGCAGTACCCAGGCCCTTTACAAAACCTGTCTGATTGGAAGGAATAATGCTATTTTCGGTTGCCCAGCTACGTAGATACTCTAGTAAAATTCCTGCATAATATTTAGCCTCTACGCCCGTTAGGGTAATTAGTCGATAGCTCTCAGTTTATGACTTATTACCTCCTTTGAATATTGGATGGATTATTGCACCCCTCCAAGATTTTGGAATACTTCCTAATGCCATACAGTGGTTGAAAGTCAAAGCCAATTTGTCACCCCAAAATGCAGGATTCAGTTTAAACAAGGCAGTTGGGATCACATTTGGGCATTGAGCACCCCCAGATCTGCTGTTTTCTATTGACCTCATAATTTCTGCCATTGTAAATATATTTGTTTTGTTTTCCTTTTGGGGTGTAAGGGGATTTAATTTTGTTTTTTATAGGCTTAAGTTTTTCGCATCCTCTTCTAAATTTTAGCTGGTTCTCTTTTGCTCATCAAAGTGGTGAATTAGGTAATAAAACCAGACGGCTTCCGAAATATTGGAGCTGGTCAGAGTCATCAGAGCTTTATTCAGGGCATTCACAATTTTCGAAAAACCTTGTGTATTTGATTTTTTACCCAAGAATAGGGCCTTGGCCCAGAAGCCATGGTTTTCCTGATGCTTGTATTCCCATATTTGTTTCCTATATATATTGTTTATTCTTTTTAAATCTGCCCTAACATAACGGTTAGTTGAATTCTTGTTATATAGTCTTAAAGCTCTATTCCATTCTTTTCTTAATTTAATCATGTGTGCTGAAAATTGTATATCTTTGTTAATTTTCGCACCTCGACCCTGATTTTGATACCTCTTTTGCGATCTATCTGTGAGGAGAACAGCCACAAATCTATCTAGGAAAGATGACCATATCGTTATTGAATCCCCTGTTAAGTCCATACTGCATTGCTCGATTATCTCCATTGACCGTTCACCAATGTATTCTTTTAACCTTTCAGACCATCGAAGTTTTTTTATAGTTGGTTGTATTAATATTCCTAGGTGTAGTGAGTGCAAGGTTAAAGTTAGGAAGGCCACATCCTCTCTCCAGGCATTGCTGGCCATGGTCGCTCATATCCAATTTAACAATGTAAAATTTTGTAATTAGCGTAAGCAAAAATAAGGATGCCATAGCATAGTCGATTGTCATTTGAGTTCCAGCGGCATAGCAGGTAGTTGCCGGAGGAGTTTCTTGCACATATCTTCCATTTAGTAGTCTAAGCCCAACAGCCTCAAGATCTTTTACTAAGGAGAGTGCTACTATCCCAGCTTTTCCTTTCTCTGTTGCCCCCAGGGACTGCTGTGGTACTGCCCATAATAGATCTTGCTAAATGGTTTGTGTATCCCTTTCAAAGGGGAATAGTAATTTCAGATTGAAGTCCCCTGCTACTAAGAGCTCCAGCGGTACTAGATCCTGATGGGCAGTTAAAATTGTATCTATTAATTTGGAAGATATATATTTCCTGGATTGTACATCTGGGTGGATATAGACATTAATTAGCAGGAGTGGACCAGAGTGTTCCTTATTCCACCCATCTAACTTTACTAACAAAAAGCCTTTGTTTTCCTCATATATTCGAGTACATAATATATTTAATCCTGCTGAGATAAAAATTGCTAATCCCCCCTTTGGATGGCCATACTTTTTCTCCTTTATTGCTGGGGAAAAAAATCCCATAAATCCATCAATTGAAAAAGAGTCGGTAGCCCAGGTCTCCTGGAGAAAAGTAATTTGAAATTTCTTTAGTAAGCTTGATAGATCTTTTTGTAGGGTATTTGATTTAATCCCATTTATATTCCAGGGGCAAACTTGGAGGGGGTTTTCATGCAAGATTGTCAGTTTATTTTGCGCCCTACTACTCATAAGTTACTGATGTTTTTCTCTATGGATTGTTTCTGATACCCAGCCTAAATCTAGCTGCGATAAGCATGTATTAGATATGGTACGGGCTAAGGGGTAATCTTCCATTCTTCCAGTTGCAGATCTAAGAACTGAGAAAGGTTTATCCAACTCTTTTCACTTAGATTGATTAGGCACATTGGTTTGTTCCTCTAAAGGGTCAGGATAGCCTACTTGTTTGGGTATGCTGAAATGTATTTCCCATTTTAAGAAGGAACCTTTTTCGTTAACAACTCTTTTAACCAACTGTGATGACCTCCAGATTACCAGGGTTAATTAGTTTAAGCCTCTCTCTTTTATATTTTCCCTAGGTAAAACCTCTATGGAGACAATATCAGTAGATTTAATATCTTTTAATGCAGGAATAACTTGTAATAATTTTAGTATGTTCCCTCTATTTAAGATGTCAAATCGCTCACTGGAGTGATATTGAGGTTCTAGTATTAGTTGTAAACCATCGTTTGGCAAAACAAAATCGGAGCTACCTATAATATCCATCTGTTTATCTAGTTTGGCAGTTCTCAAATATTCTAATACCTGACTCCCTACCGGTGGCTCTCTGTCAGACCGTTTCAACTTTATAGCCCTTTGCTTTACTATTAAGCCACTTAAGGAACCTTCATCCAGGGTGGATCTTCGCTTTCTTTGTTTTATTGCCTGATTTTGGGCCACAAGGGCTCCGGTTTGAGCCCCATTGTGCTCTGCATATTCATAATTTGCGACCGTAATTGTTATACCCTCTTCTTCAAAAGTCCTCCTATTTAATATGGGACTGGGACTCACTACAACCTGTGTCCGGCGTTGATATGGCTTTATATTTTGAGGTTCCTGCTCTGCTTTGCCTGTATCATTTGTCATTACCATAATTGTTGGTCATTACTTTCTATATTCCCCTCACTGGAGTATAGGTCATTTTCGTTTTGCCCCCCTTGATTATGAGTAGTATTGCCCTTTCCCCCTAAGTTGAATAATGGGAACAATTTATTTACAGTTGAGAAACTCTTTGTGTTTGTCACAAGGTCATTGGGCATTGGCAAGCCATCAACTCTACCTAGACTAGAGGAGGGGTTTAATTTTATCGGCAGTAGGCCTACTGAGGCCACCCCTTTTTTATTTCTCACTTTTCGTTGCTTTTTCTCTTGTCTTTTGGTAGGTGGTTTAACTGGTTCAAGTGGGAACCCCACCGCTTTGGGACAGTCAAAGGATCCTAAAATTTCCTTATATACTTCTTCGTGCCCACTTTTTGGTTCTTCAAGGGATTCTATCTTTTTGTCCTTTGTATTCGTTGTACACCAATTTGCTCTGATTCCTAAGTTTTTGCTTTCCTCCACCTCCCTCTGATAGGGGGTGGGGGGTCCTTTGGCTATAATTTCGTCCTCTCTTTTCATATTTAAATTTTCTTTAAAGTTTGCTATCAGTGAATTTAAAGCTTCTGGAAGAGTGGCCAATTTGTCAATAATGGGCTCACAAGTGCATTCTATGACTGATATTTCAGCAAGATTCTGAGCTTGCTTAATCAAGTTGTTTAAATTTGACAGTTTCTGGTTGATCCCTCCTATGGATTTGGCCATAGTATTCAGTATATCCACCTGGACATCCATTTTAGAGGATTGATAGGACAGAGCATCCAGTGTTAGCTGCGAGGTTTTAAAAAGATGTCCCATACCGCATTTTGATCCAACTGCTTTTTAGTATTTCGTACTTCTGGTGTGTTCTCTTTATTTTCCTCCCTACCTTCAGATTCATTTGTTTTTTCATTTAATATCGAGGATACATTTAGGGATCTGCATTTAAGGACTGAGATATCCATTTGTGTATCTGAGACTCCAATTTTGTCTTCTTGAAGGGACATTCCCATATCTTTATTAAAAGACTTGTTCAGAATATACATGGTGGGACTTGGGTCCCTGTTTTTACAAGAAAGATTAGTGTTTAATGGGTCCAGATTATTGAAATTGTCCGAAGTATGAATAGATTCTGATGAAAGATCCATTTCCCTTACCTTACCATACTCTTGTGAAATCGCAACAGGTTCACTTAGGGAAGAATCAGTCGGTCCTTTAATAATCACATTTACCTCAAATGGAAATTGAGCGCCTAAATGGGAAAATTAATTTGATTTTCCAAGGTTGGACAGTTTGAGGTACCAGGGGAAGGTGAAGACGACCCGAGGATCAGTATTTCTAAATCATTAATTGAGCCCCAAAGATTATCTTTGGGATTGTATTCCATTTGGATGTGATTTTTTCCAAAGGTAGGTTTTTCTGCCTGCCCTTCCTCCCTAAACCTACTTTTATCATCTTGGTCATGTAACAGACTGCATTCACTTTTTCTAGGGGAGATTGGATGAGGTAGAGTAGCGGAGCCATTTGGAAGAGAAAAAATCGCATCTAGAAGTGCCTTTAAGAAATCAGACTTGTGGGGGACCCTTACCGATTTTTGAAGTCTGCTGAACAAAGTGGTTATAGGGGAGACCAGGGATTGACACTTTGTGGGTCATTACAATCCTGGCGGACGGTGTTAAAGCTGCGGTAATACCTCAAACAGGCCGGCGGAAAATAAAAAGGGAATTATGACCGTGGCGTAAACCGCCAACATAGACAGCCACTTTAACACTCCGACCGCCACGGCGGTACAGACAAGCAGCGCGGCGGTGACCGCCAACAGACAGGCGGAAGACAAAGTACCGCCCACACTATTACAACCCACCAATCCGCCACCTTTTCCGGGGCGGATTCACCCTGGATAAAAACACGGCGGAAACAGCTTTTGCAATGGGAAAACGCTCACCTTACACTCCACGAGGAAGGAGGCCACCATGGAGCCGGAACTCCAAATACTACCTGCGCTTGTCTTCCTGCTCCTCTACGAACACCAGCAACGGCGCCGCCGAAGACAACGTTGAGTACTGCACCTACGACATAGGGGAGGGGGGAGGCAAAAGTCAGGGACACACACACGCAATACCCCCACCCTCAACCGACCCTCACACACTACAACACACACACCAATGCATTTCCAAACATCACAGTAACAACCCACAACCCCCCGGAAGAATGCAAAGACAAAACCAAATTACTTGAACCATTGTAATGTATCCAAATACAGTAAGCTCATATATACAGAAATATATACACATTCCAAATATATACATCACGATTAGTAGTGCAGGTATGCACATTTCAATGTCCGTGGACCACTGGGCCCACAATGCATGGGCGAGGCCCACACTAGATACCTGTCCACAAACGGAGAGAACACTGTAGGGGCATCAGATAGAAATACAACAGGCACCTCAGGGGGAAGAGAAGGGGGCACCTCAGCCGGATGAGTGCACCACGCCAGATCCACAACGGGGCTCCATGCCCATTGATGTATCCTGGGGAGTGCAAAGCCACAGTCTCTCAAGGCTCACAAGTGGGTGGGTTGCCCACTGTACCATCCTGGGGAGTGCAAAGCCACAGTCTCTGAAGTCTCTACAGTGGGTGGCTTTCCCACTGTACCATCCTGGGGAGTGCAAAGCCGCAGTCTCTCTAGTCTCTGCAGTGGCTGGCTTGCCCACTGTACCATCCTGGGGAGTGCAAAGCCGCAGTCTCTCAAGTCTCTACAGTGGGTGCGTTGCCCACTGTACCATCCTGGGGAGTGCAAAGCCAAAGTCTCTCAAGTCTCTAAAGTGGGTGGCTTGCCCACTGTACCATCCTGGGGAGTGCAAAGCCACAGTCTCTCAAGTCTCTACAGTGGGTGGCTTGCCCACTGTACCATCCTGGGGTATGCAAAGCCACAGTCTCTCAAGTGGATAACAGTCTCCACTGGTTCTGGAGGGGGACTGGTGCCCAGAGTGCTTCATCCTGTGAAGGATTCAGGTAGTGGATGCAGTTCTCCACTGGTTCTGGAGGGGGACTGGTGCCCAGAGTGCTTCATCCTGTGAAGGATTCAGGTAGTGGATGCAGTTCTCCACTGGTTCTGGAGGGGGACTGGTGCCCAGAGTGCATCACGCTCCCCGTGACGGTCCCAGTTCTGTCACTGTCCCAGCTGCACATGGGCTAACAATGCTTGAGTTGGCGGTCTTTGCCCTGTTCAGCGGTGCTTTGCCATGGCGGTCTTTGCCCTGTTCAGCGGTGCTTTGCCATAGCGGTCTTTGCCCTATTCAGCAGTGCTTTGCCATGGCGGTCTTTGCCCTGTTCAGCGGTGCTTTGCCATGGCGGTCTTTGCCCTGTTCAGCGGTGCTTGATTTTGCAGTTTCTGACCTGTTCAGCGGTGCTTGCCATGGCGGTCTTTGCCCTGTTCAGTGGTGCTTGACTTTGCAGTTTCTGACCTGTTCAGCGGTGCTTGCCATGGCGGTCTTTGCCCTGTTCAGTGGTGCTTGACTTTGCAGTTTCTGACCTGTTCAGCGGTGCTTTGCCATAGCGGTCTTTGCCCTGTTCAGCGGTGCTTTGCCATGGCGGTCTTTGCCCTGTTCAGCGGTGCTTTGCCATGGCGGTCTTTGCCCTGTTCATCGGTGCTTTGCCATGGCGGTCTTTGCCCTGTTCAGCGGTGCTTGACTTTGCAGTTTCTGACCTGTTCAGCGGTGCTTGCCATGGCGGTCTTTGCCCTGTTCAGCGGTGCTTTGCCATGGCGGTCTTTGCCCTGTTCAGCAGTGCTTTGCCATGGCGGTCTTTCCCCTGTTCAGCGGTGCTTTGCCATGGCGGTCTTTGCCCTGTTCAGTGGTGCTTTGCCATGGCGGTCTGTGCCCTGTTCAGCGGTGCTTGACTTAGCAGTTTCTGACCTGTTCAGAGGTGCTTGCCATGGCGGTCTTTGCCCTGTTCAGCGGTGCTTGACTTTTCAGTTTCTGACCTGTTCAGCGGTGCTTGCCATGGCGGTCTTTGCCCTGTTCAGCGGTGCGTGACTTTGCTGTCTCTGACTTGTGCAGCGGTGTGTGGCATGACGGTCCCTCAGTGCCCAGTGGGGCTGGGCTGCTGGAGCCCTCCAGGGCACTGATGCTGGCGGTGGTCTCCGGACCAGTGACGATAGTGCTGCCCTCCTGGGCACTGACTCTGGCGGTGGTCTCCGGACCAGTGACGATGGGGCTGGCGGTGGCGTCCTGGCCAGCAGGGAGGATGGCGGGCTTCTCCGCTGTGCTGCTCTTACCAGACTTTGGAGACTTCCTCTGCCCCTTCACCACCTTGGGAGGAGTCACAGCTGACTCGGCACTCCCCCCGGGACCCTTGTGAGCGGCTTTGCCGGCAGGAGTCTTCACCCACTCCCGTCGGGCACTGTCTAACTTCTGGTGCTTTACAAGGGGTGGACTGGCAGTGCTTTGGCTCCGTGTCACACTGGCTGCCCTGGTGCCCGGTGCACTCCACATACCTCTAACACGCACCACTGGAACCAGACTTTTTTTGGCTGAGGTGCTAGTACGGGACCTATGAATTGGAGGGGGGGGTGGTGGGAAAGATGTCAAGGTTGCTCTGGAAAAGTTTCTGACGAACACTGGGAAGGGTAGCTGGAGGGGGTCTGGGAGTGGAGGAAGAGGAGGTGGTTGTAGGAGGTGTAACTTTAGATGATTTCGGTGCAGGTGCAGGTTCTGGAGGCTATCGTGAGGTGGATGGATGTTGGGTGTGTGGGTGCCCGTGTTTGTGTACTTTGGGAGGGGGCGTCACAGACACACTGGGAGAGGACACAGGGGACGTGTAAATGGTAGTGGGGGTGGTGAGTGCAGGTGAGTGGGTATGGTGCTGGGTGTTCTGGTGCGACTCCTAGTGGCTGTAGATGTAGTGCATGCAGGTGAGAGTGTAGACGACACTGGGAGGGAGGAGGGAGACGATGAGGAGGGGGATACAGTGGAGACAGTGGATGTTGCTGTGTCTGTATGTGGGTGATGTTTGTGTGAGTGCCTGTGGGATGTGTGGTGCCTATGTTTGCCAGAGCCACTTTTGTGTGTTGAGGTGTGTGCATGCTGGTCTGATGGTGTGCTTGGGATAGGCTGGGGTACAGGGGATTGGGTCTGGGTGGAGGAAGTTGGAGGGGGGAGGCTAGACACAGGGACAATGGCTGCCATCAGTGCTGAGGCCAGAGATTGCAGGGTTCGATGACGGGCAGCCTGACCATAATAAATGCCCTCCAGGAATGCATTAGTGTGTTGAAACTCCCTTTCTACACCCTGGATGGCATTCACAATGGTAGACTGCCCAACAGTGAGTGACCTGAGGAGGTCAATGGCCTCCTCAATGAGGGCAGCAGGGGTGACAGGGGCAGAGACTGAGGTGCCTGGGGCGAAGGTGATGCCCACCCTCCTGGGTGAGCGGGCACGGAGCGAAGGCTGAGGGGCTGCTGGGAGGGCGGTGCTGGTAGGGGGGGTGGCGGCTGTACCTGTAGAAGTGGGGGGCACAGATGGTGCCGCCACCACAAGGGAGCTCCCATCGGAGGACGAGTCCGTGTCGCTGTTTGCTGATCCGGTGACCGACGTGAAGCTCCCCTCGCCCTTCGTCCCACTGGTGTATTCGGAGTCCGTGGTGTGGCCCTCCATGGCCATGTGGGATGCAGCTCCCTCGTGCTCCGGTGCCACTGTACCTCCGCCTGATGATGCTGATGGACACAAGAACAGGGAGACCACAAAAAGGGGGTACGACAGAAGAAGGACAGATTGAGAGCATGGCTTACCGCTACCGTTGGCGGACAATACAGACACAGCAGCCCCCTGCACTACACCGTGCTCTTGGCCTCTACAGATGCAGTTCCTGGGATATGGCCTACATGGCTATGAGTGTCATCTGTCCACATAGATGACACAGGGGCATGTATACCTGTACTTGGCACTCTACAGAGGTGGGGTGGAGTGGCACATGGCCTGCATTCTGGAGGAGCCTAGCCTACGGAACTCGCCCTGGCCTAGGGAAACCCACAGCCCTCCTCCCCCACCCACACCCCTCCACTGCGCGCAAAGTCATCAGAATGATGTTGTACTCACCCCCATGTGTGTGCTGTGATGCCCTCAAGCGCCCATCCAACTCAGGGTAGGCCACCGCCAGGATCCGGAACATCAGGGGGGTCATGGTGCGACGGGCACCCCTCCCACGTTGGGAGGCCATCCCCAGCTGAACCTCCGCCGTCTTCTTGCTCCAGCGGGGAATGTCCTCCCATCTTTTACAGCAGTGGGTGCTCCGTCTCTGGTGGACCCCCAAGGTCCGGACGTCCTTGGAGATGGCACACCAAATATCCTTCTTCTGGTGGGCGCTGACCTACATGACATGTACAGGGGAAGAAGAGAAGTCATCAGCAACAGCACTGTCGAAGTGAATGGCCCACATCCCTGCCCTTGCCATGCGGCGCATGCATTCACACTCCTTCATGCTCGCATAACTCTGCCCCCTTCCTACTTACATCCAGCCCTCTCCACCCAGGCATAGCCCATACAACTTGCACCCTATGTACTCACCTATTGGTCTGGAGGACGGTAGAGTAGCATGTACTGGGGGAGGACCCCATCCACGAGCTTCTCCAACTCCTGTGCAGTGAAGGCAGGGGCCCTTTCCCGAGATGCACGTGCCATTGTCTCTTCCAGACCTAGGTCACAGCAGCACTTGCAGTGTAGGTCCTCTCCTGTCGAAGATCAGGTATCGAGTGATTCAACAGATAGAAAATGGCGGTCACGTCCGCGGCAGTGACGTCCGCGGCGGTGCGTATCATCACCACCGGCACACTTCGTCATTGGCTCCTGGGACCCATAGGGTCCAATGTTAACCAATGCAGAATGGCGCCGCGGTCTTCGACCGCCTATCGCGACTGTGTACAACGCCAGGGTAGTTACCTCACATCCCATTGTCCCACTTTAGAGGTCAGGCAGCCGCCATTTCAGGGGCCCACATGGCTTCATTTACAACTGCGTCACACATACCTAGGCCTGGACTCAACACACTTACAGCCAACTTTTTGGATTAAGTTTAATGTACTGTGTAGCTGTGGGTACATACCTTTGAGTTGGTTGACTCTGTGGTCGCTGTTGTCCTTCCTAGGCACCGTCAGCTGGGACATGTGAGGAGATTGCGGAATCCTCCGGTGTACCGACCGCTGGTGGACCTGTTGACAATGGAGGAGCGACATTTAATCATCACCTACAGGTTTGACCGTGCCACAATCCAGGAACTGTGTACCCAGTTGGAGCCAGATCTGATATCACCAATCCGCCATCAAACAGGAATCCCCCCTCAAGTGCAGGTGCGGTCAGTACTCCATTTGCTTGCAAGTGGGTCATTTCAAACAACAGTGGCCATGGCATCAGGGATGTCCCAGCCTATGTTTTCGAACGTGTTGTCCAGAGTGTTGTCTGCCCTGCTGAAAAACGTGAGGAGCTACATCGTTTTCTCTCAGGTGGAGGATTTGGCTACAGTTAAAGGTGACTTCTATGCCCTGGGACATATCCCTAACATCATAGGTGCCATTGATGGGACCCATGTGGCTTTGGTCCCCCCCATAGGAGTGAACAGGTGTACAGGAACCGGAAGAGTTATCATTCGATGAATGTACAGATGGTATGTTTGGCAGACCAGTACATCTCACAGGTAAATGCTATGTTCCCTGGCTCAGTGCATGACGCCTACATCCTGCGGAATAGCAGCATCCCGTATGTGATGGGTCAACTCCAGAGGCACCGCGTGTGGCTATTAGGGGACTCAGGTTACCCCAACCTGTCATGGCTATTGACCCCAGTGAGGAATCCCAGGACCAGGGCAGAGGAACGCTACAATGAGGCCCATGGGTGAACTAGGAGGGTGATCAAGCGGACCTTCGTCCTCCTGAAGGCCAGTTTCAGGTTCCTCCATATGACAGGTGGTTCCCTATTCTACTCACCAAGGAAGGTGTGCCAGATCATCATCGCCTGCTCGATGCTTCACAATCTTGCTTTGCGACGCCAGGTGCCTTTTCTGCAGGAGGATGGTCCAGATGACGGTGTTGTGGCAGCTGTGGAGCCTGTGGACAGTGATGAGGAGGAAGCAGAGGAAGAAGATATTGATAACAGGGAATCTGTCATACAGCAATATTTCCAGTGACACACAGGTGAGAATTTTTTTTTTACTATTACATTCACTTTCACACTTCTACCGCTATCCTGTCTGTAAATTTGAAGTAGTATCTGCTAACTGAGTGATACATTTCTATAACGGTTTCACAGGTGTGGTTACCAACGTGTGTCATCTGCTTGCATCCTTCATGGACTTCTGATGTGTGACATAGGTATGTTGACATTACTTTTGAGAACGGATTTTGTCACTGTCATAGCTAATACACATTTTCAAAATCACAGGCTGACTCCAGATTGTTTTGTGGTTCAAGGGTGTTTATTGAAGTGCAAATTATTGGAGGGGGTGGCAAAATGGTGATGGGTGATGGTGGAGGAATGTCCATGGCAGAGTCCAGTCTATTAGTCTCACAGGTGCACTGCCCATATGGGCATAGGAAGTGGAGCTGGAACTGTTCCAATCTGGACAGGGTAACAAAGTGGGACAGTGGGATGACAATCAGGGTGGTCTCATTTCCTGGCGGGGGTCTTGCCATCTTGCTCTGTCCTGTTCCTGGATCTCAGGGACCGCTTGCGGGGTGGTTCGCCATCTGCAGGGGGTGGGGTGCTGGTGTGGTGGTCCTGTGGCAGGGCGTCCTGTCCACTAGCGCCGGCGCAGGTGGTGGGAAGTTCATCGTCCAGGCTAGTGTCAGGGGCTCCTTGGAGTGCCACGGTGTCCCTCATGGTCTTCTGTATGTCCTTCAGCACCCCTACAATGGTGCCCAGGGCAGAGCTGATGGTTCTGAGCTCCTCCCTGAACCCCAAATACAGTTCGTCCTGCATGCGCTGGGTCTCCTGAAACTTGGCCAGGACCGTCGCCATCGTCTCCTGGGAGTGGTGGTATGCTCCCATGATGGAGGAGAGGGCCTCGTGGAGAGTGGGTTCCCTAGGCCTGTCCGCCCCCTGTCGCACAGCAGCCCTCCCAGTTCCCCTGTGTTCCTGTGCCTCCGTCCCCTGGACCGTGTGTTCACTACCACTGCCCCCAGGTCCCTGTTGTTGTTGGGGTGGTGGGTTATCCTGGGTTCCCTATAGTGGTGGACATACAGCTGATTGACGTGTCCTGGGAACGGAGGTATGGGCCCGCTGGGTGGGTGCTGTGCTGGTGTTACCAGAGGTTGGAAGGTCAGTGTTGGGCTGTGCCTGTGCCAGGGGAACCGACTGTCCCGAGGCCCACGATGGTCCATGCTGGTCATCTTGATCCAGTTGGCTAGAGCTGCTGTCATCACTTTGGGCCTCTCCGTGGGTGGGGTAGAGATCTCTGGACCCTCCTGTCTTGTGACGTTAGGTAGTGGTCCTGCAGGGGTATAAAAGCATGATTACTGCATGTGTGTGTCTCATGGTGTGCAATGGGTGGGTGAGCGTGTACCCAAGTGCTAGCATTCCTGTGTGGGGGCTTGTGTGATGATGGTTAGGGGTTGTTATGGGTATGTGCAGTGGGAATGCTTTAGTGATGGGTGTCCATGCTTTGTTGTGTCATGCAGGGCTTGGGGTTGGGATGTGTGGTTTGTGTTATTAGTACATTAGTGAGGAGTTGGAGTGATAGGGGAGGGGGTAAGGGTGGGGGTGTGTGATAACATGCAGGTAGGGTGGGGGATATGATAGTTAAGATTTGACTTTCCAGTGTCCATTCCTCCACCGACTCCTCCGAGGCCCTCAGCATGCATAATGGTCAAGACCTGCTCCTCCCATGTTGTTAGTTGTGGGGGAGGAGGTGGGGGTCCGCCGCCAGTCCGCTGAATCGCGATGTTGTGCCTGGAGACCACGGAACGCTCCTTCCCCCGTAGGTCGTTCCACCTCTTCCTGATGTCCTCCCGATTTCTTGGGTGCTGTCCCACTGCGTTGACCCTGTCGACATAGCTCCATCTTCCTAGCTATAGAGGTGTGCTGCACCTGTGATCCAAATAGCTGTGGCTCTACCCATACAATTTCCTCCACCATGACCCTGAGCTCCTCCCCCGAAAACCTGGGGTGTCTTTGGCGTGCCATGGGGGGATGTAGGTGATGTGTGGGGTGGTGTATGTGGTGATGAGTGTGGTGATGTGTAGTGGTGTGTGGTGTTTTGTGCGTGGATGTTGTGTGGGTGATGGTGTTGTGTGCCTCTGTGTGGTGGGGTTATCTATTGCTGTGCTCTCTCTGTCGCCTTCGTCTCTATTTTTTGGTCGTTGGGGTTTGTGGGTGATGTAGGTGTGTGTTTTATATTGTGTTGGGTGTGTGGGAGTGGTGTTTGTATGTGTATCAGGTGTGTGTATTTGGAATTGTCCAATGTGGCGGTGTTTTGGAGATGTGTGTTTATTTTGAACGTGGCGGTGTGTACCGCCAATGGAATACCGCAGTTGAAAGACCGCCGTGTGGATTCGTGGGCCGTAATAGCATGGGCGTGTTTCTGTTGGCGTGACGGTGGAGGTTTTGTTTTCGCCAGTTTATCACTGACCTTTGGTGTGGCGGACTTGTGTGGGTGTCTGAATTTCGGCAGATTCCGAGATGTGGGTCATAATAGCTGTTTGGAATTCCGCGGCGGTGTATTGGCGGTCTTCTGCACGGCGCTAAGCGGCTTTTACCACCAATGTTGTAATGACCCCCTTTGTCTTTGTTTTCCCTTCCCTTTTTGATGTTGATGGTAATGGTGATGGTAAAAACATGGGCTTCCTTTGTTTCTTGATTTTCTTGGATTGCGGCTGAAATGCCCTTTCCTTCCCTGACCTCATTTTCACCAACTATTAAATTTCCTTTAGATATTCCTCCTTACTAAAAACTGACCACAATTCAGGGGCAAAGGGCACGAGTACGTGTGATCCTCTTCAAATGCTGCCAGCGAGCTGCCGGCTCTGTCAAGGTTCAAGGTTCAAGCAGTTTTCTTTCCTTTTTCTTTTTCGTCGGATAGAGGGGCACGAGCGCATGCCACTAACCCCTATCGAAGTCCAGCAGTCTTCTTCCCTTTTTTTTCTCAAATTAGACAAGGTAGACAAAATAGACATGCCGCCACACCTATGGGTTGAGGGGCACGAGCATGTGTAATTCTTGTCTGGTGCTATCCCAGCCAAGACACGTTTCAGGTCACAGGTCAGAGAGAGGTTTGATAGAGGAGTCTGTGGTTAAGGCAGCAATCCGCTGCCCGGACACTGTTGGACATTCCTGTGAGATCACTTTTTATGGGACCACCTCTCTGGGGCTCTGGGGGGGTGGGCCCAAAATGTCTTTTTAATACTTATCCACATGTGCTGCCCTGGGAGCTGGTACCCTAAAAAGGCTGCATGCCTCTTCTCTGGGGTAGGTTACTCAAGTTACGCAGGGTTGCCAGCTGGATTGTCAGCTGGTCATATAGCTAGACGCCCCAGCTTATAATACAGTGTCTTTATGCCCTTTCAGTGGGGGTGGACTAACTTGGCGCAATCTTGAAGGACTTTAGGATTGTAGCGCTGAAGCAGGTAGCTCAGCCTTAACGGGGGCCTCAATGGAGGACGTGAGACTAGGGTGGATGGGGCCTCCCTAAAGAAAGCCTGGTGTAAAGACCACTGGCGCTAGCGATGGTGATGGCACTGGGGGCAGGCATGCTGGGGGGCAGGAGAGCAGGAGAGCAGAAGAACTCCAAAGCGAACCGCTACCTCTTACCGTAATCCTCCAGATCCTCCTGC
Source organism: Pleurodeles waltl (assembly GCF_031143425.1). Classification (NCBI taxonomy): domain Eukaryota; kingdom Metazoa; phylum Chordata; class Amphibia; order Caudata; family Salamandridae; genus Pleurodeles; species Pleurodeles waltl. Next base: position 97,257,771 of record NC_090449.1, read on the forward strand.
TTGGCGTGCCCAGCTCCTGCCTTCGTCATGCGGTGGTCCTGGCCTCCTGGCCTCCCTTCTGCAGTTCCCAGCTATAACCGATTGATGACTGGAAGTGCCACAGGTCTGCCCTCACTTTTCCGCCCTTAACTCGTCTGCCCACTCCTTTTGCTCTTTTGCCTCCCTGCTCCAAGCTGTTGGCGGCAGGGCCTGCCCCCAGCAACCCGCACCCAGTCGGGCCATTCCGCGGGAGTCCGCAGGTTTGCTGCGGGGTTGCTGCTGCAGTTAGGGCAGTTAGGGCTATAGGAGCTACTTGTGGCACAGTGCACCCCGCGGACTGTGGGGTCTCTGACCTTTCTCCTCAGACCCTGGGCGTCTCCTCGTGTCCCCTTGCCTGGCCTGGCTCGTCTTCCGCTCCTGGTGCCTGGTGTGCTGACGAGGCGCGATGCGGTGCGGTGCGCGGTGCGTCTCTGTTTCCGGTGCGCGGTGCGTCTCTGTTTCCGGTTCACTGTTTACGAAACAGAAACTGCCACGGACACCGAGAAAGGTCTAGCCGCGGAGTGAGTGTTGATGGAAATTCATCAGTTATAGTTATACTTACAGTTATACTTATGTTCAGACACTATAACTCATTGCCCAAAGTTACTTTCAAGCATGAGTTATAGTTTCTCCAGATAAGTATAACTCTAACTGCTGAATTTTTATGGTTTTGTATGGTTAAAACGTTAACATAACCATAAAGTCCCTGTAACCTTTGTTTTTTTCAGTGAATATATATATATATATATATATATATATATATATATATATATATATATATATATATATAAAACACAAAGATCAAAGCTAAGTTATAGTTGCGAAAATGTAAGTGTTGGATGCATTTTGCTTGCAGTAATGTTGGTTATTTTGGTATCAGGAGGAGAGGAAAGCTTCCAGGTATTATGACACATAAACCACAAGAATGTCCCGGGCAAACCATCTGGTCAACTTTTGGTGTGGGTTTCATATGGATTATCAATGGTAACTACCCATAGTGATGCACATGATATACTCATAGATGGTTAAGTTACAAGGTACCACTGAATTGCGTATCTGGTCATTTAACATCTCTTATGTATGTGTTAATCTACGTAAATCTCAAGCGGATGTTAAGAAGGCACATTTCGAGTCCTCCCCACTCTCCACAGCTTGGATGAATTGTACTTTAAGTTAGGGGACATTAGCGCTATGATTGGTGACACAGTGGCATGCTTGAGAATAACTCCCGAAGTATCGCCAGTGGTGGTGCCTCCTAAAGGACAGAAGAGTGTCACCCTGCCTGCTGTGAGTGTATTACCATTTTATTATTCTGTGTTCTGTTGGCCCATACTGTTATAGTGCATGTGTGTGAGTGGGGCTGTTTCCTGTGGATAGATGATTGCTGCCAGTGTTCAGTGCGCATGTTGGATTTGCTGGCTCTCTTGTGACGGCCATCCCGACATGCGCACTTCAGACCCTGCAATCCCAGCGCTGTGATACAGCCAGGGGAATGCAAGCCCAGGCCCCTAACCTCAAAATGAGCAACCAATCCTGGATCTGTGCTCATGCAGAAAACATCATTAGAGTAGCTCCAGGATTGGTTGTTGGCACTTGGAAGGAAGTCAACTGTCTTCCTTCCCTGTCCTGCTTGTTGTCACCCTGGGAGAGGAGAGGCACCAGACAACAGCAGAATCTCAGTGAGTTTCTCACCTTCGAGCCACACCCCACCAATTTTTTATATTACCAACCACCCCTGGTGTCGACATTGCTGAAAGTGATGGGGGGGACAAGACTGAGAAAAAACAATATAACAAATCATTCTGTGACTACATTTTCATCAGATTTTGCTCTCAAGGACACATTAAATCAGGCAAAAAGAAATTCTTAATAGTTGCACTTTTCAACATTTTTGTTTCTTTTTCTCCTTTTTATTCACAGTTTTATACACTCTGATCTCTGTAATTTATTCTTTCTTTCTGCTGTGAAATGTGATTTTCCAGTCCCCTTACTTTGCTTGTTCATCTGTTACATTCGTTCAACCGTGCTTTCACCACAGTTGACATTTTTCCATTTTGCTCTACTTGTTCTTTAAGCGTCCCTCACCTTCTTCCTGTGCCAGGTAACGTCCACTGCTTTTAAGAGGTGTATGTGCCTTAGCACATTTTACACTACTGTTATTTTCACATAAACCTATGTTTGGATGTTGGCATTGCCCAGGAGCCACATTTCTCAAACAATTCGAGTAACATGCATAACGGTTCTTTTATTCGGGTGTGCCAGCTACAATATTGCCATATAACAGTCCTAGGGTCTTTTTTTGCCAATTCTTCTGTATTTAAAAGTTTATTTCTGTAAAAGCTGCAGTGCAGACCCACCAACACACTTACTATCCTTTCTATACACTGACTATCGGCAACTGATTTAAAAGCTGAATAAATCTTACATGGAACTTACATGAATCTTCTTATAGATAAGTCTTTAGATCACTCAGGGTGACCAGATCACCACATGTCACCAGTGCTAAAGTTCTATAAATATAAGTGCCAGGGCTCAAGTTATTCCACTGCAGCTAGCACCTGCCCCCTGCACCTGCCATTGCGGCTGTATGCCTGGGCCAGCGTTAGGTACTAACTATCAAACTTAAATATACTACTGGACTGCACAAAATCTCATAGCGTTTCAGGAGTCCCTACTTCCTAATTTATATAAGCAAATCATTTCTCTTCATAATTGTTCAGTTTGACCTGAAAATGATTTAAATTCTGCAAGGTTAAGGGACATCTTTTTATAAGGGACCATCAATATGAAATTAAAAGTGATTTAAAACAGGTATCTGTTAAAACTGATATTCAAGCAAGTAATTTTATGACCTGGGCTATTTTTCTTTTATCTATATAAAGTGTCAAGTTTCAGTTTTTGTTTTCATTCAGTTTTAAAATGGTTATTACTTTTCCACAGGGTTTGATGATATTTTTATCAATAATATCCCTGTTGGTTATATGAGGCTCGGCCTTTGCCAAATGCATCTTATCTATTTATCTTTGCAAAAATTATTATTAGAATGTTGGTTCTTTTGTTAAATGCATGAGCCTAGTGTAGGATGAAGATATATTTTTGTTGGATAGCTGGAGAGTTATTTCTAGTTTTCAGAAGTACTTTTCCTTACTCGTCTATCCAGTAAACAAAGTTCTTATATCCTCCATTCCGTACTTGATTAAGGCCCTCATTATGAGTTTGGCGGTCTGAGGACCAGCAAACCGACAGTGACGATGGGACCACTATACGCCAGACGGTTGAACAGCCACATTATGACCCTGGTGGTCGGAATGCCAGGGGGCCACCACCAGGGACATGGTTCCTGATAGGATGTAGGCGGTCGGAGTCGTGGTCAGTCACGGTGGTGGTGAGTTCAGTGCTGCTGTGCGGATTACAAGTCTGGTTTCCACCAGCCTTTTCAGGCTTGGACCCTGCCCACAGGGGGAGGGGGGCTCTGCAATGCCCATGCCCTCTAAGTAAGGTACAGAGCCCAGAAATGATGCCCCCTCAATTCTTCCACAAATGAATGTATGGATGTGTGAGTGAGGATGCTATCACATATGAAACCCTTCCAAACGCCACCTTCAGAGCACTTTGCAGCTAAGTCTTTTGCCAAAGCTGCATTGCCAGAAGTCCAAATTTAGAATCCAAATTGTGAAAATATTTAATATCCCCTCCCTGAAACATGTTGGCCTTTTTTTAATAATACATTACTTCCAAATCAGCCAATCATCATTAAAATTTCCCACCAAAGTGCCACATTGCACCACTGGGGTGCTTCTGCATGTAGCAGTGCCGAGCCCTTCACTAATGCATGTGACTTTTTCCATGCCACTTTAAGGAATGCACTCTCACAAAAGTGCTTCCTCTATTTGTGTGAAAGTTCTACCAGTATTAGACAAGGGGCTGTACAAGCATTGGTGACCCCGTATGTAATATCAGCATACCCTGAGGGCACACAAAGCATGTGCACATGCCTATTGCTCCCCTGGGGTACTTTCTGTAATATGGCCCAGGAGTTTGACAATAGCTGTGAAAACAGATGAACCAACTTCAGATCAGCCCTTCAATCCACCTGTTTCCTCCAGCAGTTAGGGCAATCCGCAAGCCAAAAGTGGTTTGAAATGTATAAAGCAGGAATACATGTATTCTGCTTACATGATCTTGTTCTTGCTGAATAAGGATAATATATTAATCGGCTTTAGTGTACCATATCTTTAACTCTACATGTTCCTCTGGGATAAAATGTAGAGACTTTTCACAGTCTGTTAGGCTTATTTGCAGACATTTTGCAAAAAATCTTGTACCATTTCTAAATATGTTTAAGGTTTATGTTAATTTATTTTTTAACTATTTAAATAATTTAATAAATTTAACATTATTTTTTATGTGGTTTTATATTAATTGCCTACCTCCATTATTTTCTATGGGTGGATGTTCCTGTCCCAGTGCTTGCCCAAGTAGTGCTGGACTTACTACAAAAGTGTAAGTTACTACAAACGTGCAAAATCCTAAAAAAGTGAAGCTTATGAATACTGAAAACTAGTAAACTTTCCCATAAATGTACAGTTACTCAAGAGTGCAGTTTTTTAATCAGGCCCAGCGTGTTAAAATTGGATCACCCTCCTTTTGAGCATTGCAGTGAAAGAACAAGAGGGTTTCAAAAAGTAATAGTGATTAGAGAAGAGAAAGCAGAATCAACCACTTAATGATGTTATATGGAACCTATGCAAGTGGATTCAAAGTTCTTATACCTAGGAAAGAAAGGGAATGAAGGCAGCGATAGAAGCCCCAGCTATGTTGAGTAAGGTGGGGCCTCTTTTACATCATTGTTCTGTTAAACCTAAAATAAGCCCTAATAGTGGCTCCTCTCATCTGAAGGGAAATAAAGGAGGTTGGTTGTGGTAAAGACCACAATTTGGAGTACATTTCCTCTATAAGTCTTACGTTATTTAGCTAATGCCATTTTTAATACTCATATTCATTTTCTAATACCAACATTACTATCTATTTTTTTACAAGTCAAGACACTATAGGACAAGGTGTTAATTGATTCAGGAACCACTGTAAATTTTATGACTATTACTTATGCTAAATCAGTTCATGTTAAATTTAAACAAGTTAGGGGTATTGTTGGGAAAGAATTGACATCTGGTCCCATTACCACAAAAATCACTTGGCCAATGATGACAATTGAGGGTTCACATAGAGAAAAGATTGGATTTGACTTCTTTGATACACAAAGGATCAAGCTATATTGGGAACATCTGGTTGCATCAGCATACTCCTCCTATTCAGTGGGTAAATCATACAAAAATGTTCACTCCAGAGTATTGTCCTTCAGTGTGTATCTTAAAGAAACAACATAGAGGCTCAATTCCCAGCCCAAAAGGCAAGGGGCTAACACAATTACCTAGCCAATTTAGGTATGTTTCTGATAAAGTCAAATCTATTATTTTGTTTCCCCACTGGGAGTATGACTGAATAATAGAACATTCACTAGTTCACTCATGCCCTGTAGTCAGATCTATGCTTTGACAGAGGGTGAGTATTAACACTTCAGAAATAATCGATCCAAGATTTTACCTACTGGGTGTATACTAGATGTTATGTCACCTGCAACTTCCCCTCTCCCTTGTTCCTGAGAAAGTGGATGAGTAGAAGACCTATATCACTTACCACAATCTATATAATTAAGAATAGTTGTTATAGACTCTGTTTGATTCTTGAACATTTGGACTTCTTCTCAGGGACCATGAGGGTGATGGATGCAAGATAGCTTTTAGAACTAAGTTTGGTCTATTTGAATATCTTGTCTGGGAAATTATTGTGTTTCTACTGGTGCTCTTTGCACCCACAAGCCATTACCAGTACTTCCTGGCACTTTGAATATCATGTCCTTAGATTTTATTATACAATTGTCAGTAGACATGGAAAGGCATAATACTATTTTCACAACAGCGGATCACTTAAAAATGGCACATTTCATACCACTAAAAGGGCCTCATTCCACAGCATCATTAGCTCCATACTTCTTACAGTCAGTAATTTGCCCTCATGAAATACTTTTGGATATGATTTGAATATTTTTAATTTATTTGCTGTTTTGAAGAAAACTTAGTGACCTTTTTTGCATTTGCATCTTTTTTGCATTTGTGTTTGCTAGTCACCATTTTCATATGGATGAGCTAACCAAAAGGGTCATTAAAAGTCTAGAGAAACATTAAAAGAGGAGGAGTTGTGGCCTTCCTTCTAGAGTTCTTTGGAACTGGGGAGCTAGCTTTGAATCCTGGCCTAAGCTCAACATCCTATGATTCTGGGTGAAATACTTGGGGCAAGATATAGAAAGCAAAGGATGGGCTTTATTGTGTAAGTGTCACAGAGTAAATTACTTCTCCACCCTTCCGGAGAATCTCTCCACTAAATCTAGACATGTCTTCTGGCCTAGTAGATATTTATTTCATTGGCTGGAAACGTCGACAAACTTTTAACATGTTATTTTATTTTTTTAAACAAATCTCAAAGCAGGAATTTGTTTTTGAAAAAATAAAGTAAAAATAGTGATTCCATCACCCTGGGAGTTTTCATTGGGCATCATTTTGAAATTTTCACTGCCCATGGTAGTGGCGCTGGTGGTGACAAACAATAAAAACTGGGCATTTGACTGCCCATTGTAAATCCGTCCGGTGGCCAAATGGCCAAACCTCTGACAGCTCTTCCTCTGGTCTCCCTACACAAAACCATTCAAAGAGCCATTTTCCACTTTCTAGGTTTCATGCATAAAAGGAGGAAATGACGTGTAGAAAAAAATAAATTTCTCCTTTTTACACCATCCTCTTGCATGGGTACCGATATGTAGCAGACCCTGGTTTACAAACCTTTGGAAATCTAGAATTGCGTTAGATCCATGGGGAGATGCACAGAAACACCCATGTCCCACTCATGGAATGCCTACCAGCTCGTAAATGTAATGTAATGCAGATCGAGTCATTGTGCCATATTACATATATTTATAAAGCCACGCAAGAAGGCATAAATAGCCCTTTGCATGGCTATGTAAATCTTACAGAACCCTTCGCATTGTTCTTGCGTCGCCTTGTGCAATGCTAGACGTCACAAAGGCTTAGTACATCTAGGCCACAGTGTTGAAAAATACCCTATTACTGTAAGATTTACCCATCGGCATCCTCACCTACCCACTTAGATTTACATGCTTCACTGCTCAAAGGTGTAACTAAATGGATAAAATTGATACAGGTGTCACCAGCATCATTAATAGATGGGACTCCAGAACAAATGGGCATAAGAATCCTGTACTCAAGAAGAGTTCATGAAAAATGTATGTATTTAATAGATTGTCAGGGCTTTGGCCCAGAGGCTAGATCATGGGATCCAGCAGTGTGGGAGTGGGTGTAGCGATAGGAAGGACGAAGATACTCAGTCGGAAGGGTGAATAACCATGATTTATTGTGAAAAATATTAAAGTTTACAGTGTCCAATGTTTTACTGTCGGTTGGTTGGTAATCTCCACTGTCCTCTCCTCCCTCAGGGTTCTGGATGCCTGGAGGTGGTTTTCTCGACGGTGTTTCCAGGGAGACTGGAAAAACAAGAGGAACGGAAAGACCGGTAAGTCTTGGCATGCTTTGGGGAGAGAGAGAGAGAGAGAGAGGGAGAGAGAGAGAGAGAGAGTTTTGTGGTATATAATGGTCCTCTCCCCACAGACAGAAGATATGGATGATATTAGGTTCAGATGTCTAGTGAAAATCACCTCTGTGGGTCGTGCTTGGGAGGGAAAAAAACAAATTCTCTTGGTCTCTGCCTATAACTTGTGTTCAGGTGCCCTTCTCAACCCCTTTCCTCCCTTCTCCCTGTCTACCCCTCCACCCCCTTCTTCTCCTCTCCTCTCATCTCTACCAGCCTCCTCCCTCCCCACCATATAACGAATGCTGTCCTTTAAGCAGGACCGTACCTGGCTTAGCCACGTCCCTCCGGGGACATGGCGGCTTTCAGGCTCTTTGGGACCCTCTTGTCCTATGGTAGTATCTTCTTGGCTGGTGGTAGTCTGCTCCTCCGTCGGCGTTTCCTCTTGGACTGTCTCCTTCCTCTCTCCTCCGCCCTCGGCGTCCCTTGTTGTGTACGCGCGCATAGTCATTCTTCCATTTTTACACAATTGGGAACCCGGATATCCGGGTTCCCAGCTTCGGTGATCGTTTCCGTGTGTGCAAGTATGTTTACGGGAATCCGGCCATCCGGATTCCCGATATCATAAAATTACAGTCTGCCGGGGCTGGTAGAGCGGCGTTCCGCCTCCGGTTTCCTATCTGATGTAGCCGGGGAGTTCAGCTCCCAGCTACACACCCCATCCCAAGATCGGGACTGATACAGTTTGAAGACACAGGAAACCGAGATAAATAGTCCGCAGTACATTGGAGAGTGCCCGGAATATGACGGACCTGAAAAGAAAAGGGTTGCAGTTCCATAAACCATCTGAGGATGCAGGAGTTGGAGTCCTTATTGGAAGCCAACCAAGTCAGGGGAGCATGGTCAGTGTACAAAATGAAAGGATGCCCCAAGAGATAGTATTGCAGGTTCTCAATGGCCCACTTGATAGCGAGACATTCACGTTCGATCACCGGATAATTACGTTCTCTGGGCAATAGTTTTCCTACTAATGAACACGATGGGGTGGTTATGGCCATCTTCGTCAGGTTGGGACAACACTGCCCCTAACCCCACGTCAGAGGCATCAGTTTGGAGATGAAAGATCTTACTGAAATCAGGACACCTTAAGACAGGTTCCGTAGTGAGGCAGGATTTTAGGTGTTGAAAACTAGAGAGTTGGTCGGCTGTGAGGGTGAATATTTTGGACGGTAGGTGTTTTTTAAGGAGGTCTGTAAGGGGGGCTGCTAGGGTGGAATAGCTGGGTATAAATCGTCTATAGTAACCTATTAACCCCAAAAAGGAACAAATCTCTTTCTTTGTCGTGGGAATAGGTACTTGTTGGATAGCCTCTATCTTATTCTTCTGAGGGCGGAGTTGACCCTTCCCTATAAAGTACCCGAGATATGCTATGTGATCATATGCCAGATGGCATTTCTTTGGATTAGCTGTGAGACCGGCGGTGTGTAAAACACAGAAAAAACTATTTAGATGGTTAAGATGGTCTTTCCATGTTTTGCTGAAGACCACTATATCATCTAGATATGCGGCTGCATACTTTTGGAAAGGTCGTAAGAGATGGTCCATTAACCTTTGAAAGGTAGCCGGAGCCCCGTGGAGGCCAAATGGGAGTGCTGTAAACTGATAGAGCCCCGAGGGAGTGGAGAAAGCGTTTTTTTCCCGATCTGCTGGAGCTAGGGGTATTTGCCAGTACCCCTTTGTTAGGTTAAGTGTTGACATATACTGGGCTTTTCCTAATCTCGCGAGCAGATTGTCAACTCGGGGAAATGGATAAGTATCAAATAGGGAACTGTAATTTAAACGGCGAAATCAATACAGAAACGGATAGAACCATCTGGTTTCGGCACTAGCACGACGGGGGAACACCAAGGGCTAACAGATGGTTCTATTACTTTCATTTGTAACATGGCCTGTACTTCTTGCTCGATGAGATGTCGGCGGGCCTCGGGGATACGATAGGGTCGAAGTCGTACTATTTGACCCTCCGGGGTTCTAATATGATGTTGTATCAAATGTGTTTTACTGGGTCTTCCCAAGAAAAAGCTGTTGGGTTGAGTCAAAAGGTTCTCTAATTGTTTCAGTTGTTGATCAGTGATGTCTGGATTAATCTGGGGGCGTTCTGGGAAGGTATCCGGGTTGGTGGGGCATATTTCAATGTCTAAATGCTTCTCTGGCGTTATCAAAAACCCATTAGCAGTAGGGTTTAGGGATATAGTGGGCTCTTCCCATTTTTTAAATAAATTGATATGGTAAATTTGCACCCTTTTTGGAGTTTTGGAAAGTTCCACGAGGTAAGTAACAGGGGAGACTGATTTTAATACTGTATACGGGCCTTGCCATTTGGCTAATAGTTTATTGTCAGAACAGGGGCGTAATATAAGAACTTTATCATTAGGTTGTAGGAGTCTTGTTTTTGTGCCTCGGTCATAGTATTTTTTTTGTGTATTCTGGGCTTTTTCCATATGACTGCGTACGTCTTCCCACACAGTCTGTAGTTGGTATTTAAGTTCGTGTACATAGTCCAGTAAGGGTTTTTCGCGTTCTCCTTCTTCTTCCCACATCTCCGCCGCCATATCTAATAGGCTACGGGGTTGCCGTCCAAAGACAAGCTCAAAGGGACTATGGCCCTCATTCTGACCCTGGCTGTCAAAGACCGCCAGGGCGGAGGACCGCGGGAGCACCGCCGACAGGCCGGCGGTGCTCCAATGGGGATTCCGACCGCGGCGGTAAAGCCGCGGTCGGACCGGCAACACTGGCGGTCTCCCGCCAGTGTACCGCCGCCCCATTGAATCCTCCAAGGCGACGCAGCTTGCTGCGCCGCCGAGGGGATTCCGACCCCCCCTACCGCCATCCAGATCCCGGCGGTCCGACCGCCGGGAACCGGATGGCGGTAGGGGGGGGTCGCGGGGCCCCTGGGGGCCCCTGCAGTGCCCATGCCACTGGCATGGGCATTGCAGGGGCCCCCGTAAGAGGGCCCCTAAATGTATTTCACTGTCTGCTGCGCAGACAGTGAAATACGCGACGGGTGCAACTGCACCCGTCGCACAGCTTCCACTCCGCCGGCTCGATTCCGAGCCGGCTTCATCGTGGAAGCCTCTTTCCCGCTGGGCTGGCTGGCGGCCGCCGCCCGCCAGCCCAGCGGGAAAGTCAGAATTACCGCCGCGGTCTTTCGACCGCGGAACGGTAACCTGACGGCGGGACTTTGGCGGGCGGCCTCCGGCGCCCGCCAAGGTCAGAATGAGGGCCTATGTCCGGTAGAGGCCTGTTCATGCGATCTTATGGCGTAAAGAACCAATGGGAGCTTACAGTCCCAATCACGTCCCAACTCTGAGACTATTTTTCTCAGTAGTGTTTTTATGGTGCAGTTGTATCTTTCAACCAAGCCATCCGTTTGAGGATGATATACCGAGGTTTTAATTTGTTTGACTCCTAAAGTCTTACAAATATCTGCCATTAAGGCGGACATGAAGGGTGTCCCTTGATCCATCAGGATTTCATTAGGAAACCCGACCCTGTCAAAGAAGGCGATCATGGCTTGGGCTACATTTCTAGTTGTCATGCTAGTGAGAGGAATAGCCTCGGGATACCTAGTGGCATAGTCAACGAGAACTAAAATATATGTATGTCCTTTTGCGGATGGGAGAAGAGGGCCTACTAGGTCCATTCCAATTCTAGAAAATGGGACGTCTATGATTGGTAATGGTTGTAGGGGTGCTTTTCTTTGGGGCCCTGGGTCCACTAATTGACATCTGGGACATTGGGCACAATACCGCCGGATGTGGGCATACACTCCTGGCCAATAAAATCTTCGTAATAAATATTCTTTGGTTTTCTCCCTACCATAATGCCCCCCTCCCGGTTGGTTGTGAGCCAGAAAAAGTACTTGTGTACGGTAGGGTTCGGGTACCACCAATTGTCGTTTCTCCCTATGGTCCCGTTTAATGACTCAGTAAAGGAGTTTTTTTTGCATAAGGAAGTACGGACCCACCTCTTTGGTACTTTCTGTTTTAGCGGACTTCCATGCATTGCGGAGAGACAGGTCCTCCCGCTGACTGGCCCGGAAGGAGGGGGAGGGATGTGGAATAGTGGCCACGACCTTTCCTAAGTCCTTCTCTCTCTCTGTGGTCCAATAGAGTCGTTTCAGATTTCTCTTCTCTCGTTTGGTGGGTTTATGCCGGTGAGGTTTACTCTCTATACGGGTGTCGGAAAAGGGGGCCTCAGCCAACCAACAGTCTGACAGGATTCTAGATTTCACCCCCTGTAACAGTTCCGGAAAGCGTACATAATCAGTCCCTAGGATACATTCTGCGACCAAGCGGTCCATAACACCCACATGTATCAGGTCCTGTTTTCCTTCCCACTCTATCTGTACGGAGGTCAGGGGATAATTCCTTTTATCCCCATGTATGCAACATATAGAGACCCATTGTGGTGTTTTCTGTTCTGACAGGTATATCACGTTGGCTCGTATTACGGATTGGCTACATCCCGAATCGATCAGGGCTATAACGGATTTTCCGTTCATTTTTATTTCCTGTCTGTACCGTGGGTCACCCCCCCTGTACATAGGACTCTTCCCCTCGCAATTCCAATTTCCATGGGCTCTGGTTTGTCCTCCTTGTGAGGGCATGCCCGTGCTATATGTCTCCACTCGACACAACTGTAGCATTGTGGTTGTTGCATAGGCGGTTTTTCCCCTACTTTGGGTGGCGCTATGTCCTCAGGGATTTTCCGGAGAAAAGACCGAGCAGGTACTGGTGACGACCGGGTTGAAGGAGTTACTGTTCTAGGTATTCCACTCTTAAACTCTGTTGATCTATGGTAGGCACAGGCTAAGTCTATAGCCATGGTTGTATCTACATTGGGGTGTTGACGTATCCAACTCCGGGTGAGGGGAGGAAGGGACTCTAGATATTGTTCTAAAATTACGGCTTTTATCACGTCTTCCATTTCTGTTCCTAAGGGGCCTAGCCACTTCAGTCCTAGATCCTTCACTTTATAATATAGGGTCCGGGGGTCTTTAGTAGGGCCCCATTTTATTTTCCGGAACCGCTGGCGGTAGTACTCTGTGTCGTGGCCTACCCTCTCCAGGAAACTCTTTTTTATGTCTTTATATGGAGTTGTTCCGTCCGGATTAGCAGCTTGATAAGTGGTTTGGAGGATGCCTGTTAATAACAGGGCTACATACTGACCCCAGCGTTCTTCCAGCCATTGAGCGGAGGAGGCCACTCTCTCAAAGTTGGTAAAAAATGCATCGGGGTCCTCCCGTTCTTGATATTTTTCGAGGACCAAGCTGGGTACATTTGGATGGACCTTGCTAGCTGCAATAGTGTTCGTTAGTTTTTGGAGGGCCGTTTCGTGTACTAATTGATTGTTTGCCATGATGGTGGCCTGGCTCTTTAACGCGTTCTGGAGTGCCTCCCTATCCTCTTTGGCTTCTCTTTGTTGGGCCTCCCAAACTAACTGGAGATGACGTTGACCTTCCACCAACTGCTGAATCATGTCTTCCAAAGTGGGTTTCCCTTCCATTTTATCCTTTTATTCTGTCCTCTATCGCTCAATACAAGAATCCCACTTCTGACACCACTGTGGGAGTGGGTGTAGCGATAGGAAGGACGAAGATACTCAGTCGGAACGGTGAATAACCGTGATTTATTGTGAAAAATATTAAAGTTTACAGTGTCCAATGTTTTACAGTCGGTTGGTTGGTAATCCACGCTGTGCTCTCCTCCCTCAGGGTTCTGGACGACTGGAGGTGGTTTTCTCGACAGTGTTTCCAGGGAGACCGGAAAAACAAGATGAATGGAAAGACCGGTAAGTCTTGGCATGCTTTGGGGAGAGAGAGAGAGAAAGAGGGAGCGAGAGAGAGAGAGAGAGAGAGAGAGAGAGAGTTTTGTGGTATATAAGCGTACTCTCCCCACAGACAGAAGATATGGATGATATTAGGTTCAGATGTCTAGTGAAAACCACCTCTGTGGGTCGTGCTTGGGAGGGGAAAAAAAAATGTATCTTGGTCTCTGTGCCTATAACTCGTGTTCAGGTGCCCTTCTCAACCCCTTTCCTCCCTTCTCCCTCTCTTCCCCCTCCACCCCCTTTTTCTCCTCCTCTCCTCTCGTCTATACCAGCCCCCTCCCTCCCCACCATATAACGAATGCTGTCCTTTAAGCAGGAACGTACCTGGCTTAGCCACGTCCCTCCGGGGACGTGGCGGCTTTCAGGCTCTTTGGGACCCTCTTGTCCTGTGGTAGTATCTTCTTGGCCGGTGGTAGTCTGTTCCTCCATCGGCGTTTCCTCTTGGACTGTCTCCTTCCTCTCTCCTCCGTCCTTGGCGTCCCTTGTTGTGTACGCGCGCTGCACGCGTAGTTCTTCTTCCATTTTTACACCATCCGGAACCCGGATATCCGGGTTCCCGGCTTCGGTGATCGTTTCTGCGTGTGCAGGTATGTTTACGGGAATCCGGCCATCCGGATTCCCAATATAATATTCCAGTCCGGCGGGGCTGGTAGAGCGGCGTTCCGCCTCCGGTTTCCTATCTGATGTAGCCGGGGAGTTCAGCTCCCGGCTACAAGCAGGTAATTTCCACCCTTGTGCTTCTTTTGTTAACTCCATCATGGATTCCCTTACAAATCAAGAAGACTTCTGTGACTGGTGTACTGTCAAGATCATATCTAATGCTCTAACCAAATACCCTTTATCTCCAGTATTCAGACTTTAAAGATGATGACTCACGCTGTGGATCTTCCTGTAACCTAGAGAGTGGGTTTGTCTTGTAAGTCTACCTCTCCCATTTTCCAGCTGTCCTCAAATCGAATGAGTACGTTTCTGGGACATGCAGTCCTGGCTTGGGGAGTAGAGGTGCTGACATGATCTTTGGAGGTAGAGAGCTCTGAAGGCCACTGAATCAAGCTGATAGCTTCAATGGGCATTCTACCATTGCAGTAACAGCAGACATCTTGAATCATGAAAGTATTTGACATGTGGTTAGAGGGAGCTCAGTGCTTGCCGTTTTGACTTTTTAAATATTGTGGATCTTCACACTGTTACAGGGTTCATCCAGTGTCATTCCACATTGTCTCAGAACTCTTCAAGCCCATCCTTAGAATATTCTTTGAGAGTAATGTCTGATCTTTTCAACATCTGAATTTTGGCATAGGACATAAAGCTTTTCCATTTACTGGTACCATCATCAATTTACTGTCGGTTCAAAATTCAACTTTTGAGCTCTAAAATATATTACAATTGTGTTGGAATAGTTAGATTAGATATGCCTGTGTTGTGCTATTCCACCTGCTTTGTGTCCTGCTTGTGCTCACTTAGAATTTTCTTGCTTGAGCCAAATAACAACATTGCATAACTGCCTGTGCCTTTTAACAACTTTAGCTAGAAGCTTCAAAAGTATTGCTGTTTCTGCATATTCACTATGCAGTGATTCAAACATCTCCCTTTGTTGCTGCTACCGTCTCTCATTGGAAGCAGGTGCATTTCATTTTGTATTAGTTAGGGACAGAAAGGTGATTGAATATGTAGATAATCTACTAATCAGTCGATTTTATGTTTGTTATTTCGCCGAACACATAATATTTAAGCTAGATGTACTATTCAGACAACCCTTAAAATGCAGTATTTTCAAAAGGAATATAGATTTGCTATTCTCCTCGAGATATATTCTGAGGAATATTGACATGTTTAGTTGTAACACTTGCTAGTGTTCTTTCTGCATTGCGAAAACAGTTAGAAATTGGCCCTCACGTCTCGAGTGTTTAGATAAATCACCGGGGAGAGAGAAAACACAGTTGCTAGCTGAAGTAGCAGCCGAAGGCTACAGTTTCCTAATTATTTTATGCCATTCCACTTCCCCCCTTTCTGCGCTCGCGTCAGACACAGGTGTGGGCAGGTGCAGGAAAGGGTGGTTGATGCCACTTTGCTCCTAGCACAGCCAAGAAAGAAACAGGTCAGTGCCTATTCTGTGACATAACCACTGCCCTCTGTTCCTTCCCACGTCTTTCTCCTTCCCATGGTTTGCCCCACTGCAATGACTCGGGAACCCCCGGGGAACTACAATGCCAGCTGAAAGCTGCACCTTTATCAGTTGCTTGCACCTACGTCTAACCTCTTGAGCATCACGGGAACCCTTTGCATATTTGTTTTTTCAGGCACTTTCTTGCTCACCTCCGTGCACTTAGGAAACGTACATTATTTTTTGATTTCTGTTTATTAATTTTGCTCCTAACATTTCTTCACATGTTCCTTGCGTCACAGTAGCTTATCGTTGTGAAGTGTTAAAAAGTCTATCTCTTTCAAACACAAATATATCCATACAATTGGGCTTATACATATGTTGGTTCTAGTAACAAGGCAACATATAATAGCACTAATGCTATTACTACTTTCCCCGTACCTTAACCAATAGTCCCATTTTCCTACCCCTCCCTCCCCATGAAGCTACTTGTATGATTCCTTCTCCCTTTTTTGTTTATTTTCTTGTTATAGCGTCCTGCTCTTTATATGTCCATCTTCAGCTCTGCAGTGATTGGGAACATTCTTTCGAGATGATTCTAAGGACTGTCAGGTATTTAAGGCATGAGAGTTCTATGAATTCTTTAAAAAATTGTCTACAAAATTGTTGTCTGGATTTGTTAATTTCGCAGCTATCCTTTCCATACATAGTAGCTCCCACAGGCGGAGTTGCCCTACTTTAGTGCCCGGGACCCCACTTTTCCCCCAAAGAGCTGCAAATCCTTATTTCCTATAATTTACAGCTACATCCATTTGTTTTCCTCTTCATGACTGTATTACATTGTATTAGATAGCAACATTTATATAGTGCTTACTATACTTATGTGGGACGTTGAAATGCTTGCCAACATGAGCAGCATGCTACACCATATAAAGTGTGTGGTTGGAAGTATGTTGTCGTTGTGTTAATCCTAAATGGGAATTGTTTCCATGTCCTGCGTGATGACAAATGAGGTGTGGGTATTGTGTCATGGGATGCAGCATTTAGCAATGTGATGTATGAAGAGCTGTAAGAGAAAGACATTCAAGGCCATATTTATCAGTAAAACATGCAACGCAGCAAGCCACCTTGCCGCACTGTGTGAAGGGGCAGGTATGTGCAGTATTTAACACTATATGGCATATTTCTGTCCTTTCTAGTGCCGGCTCACTTTCAGCTGCCTGGCGCCAAAACAGGTGCCCTTGCGTAATGTTGCAAGAGTGCCTGCTTTGCTGGCAGGATTGTTTTTTTGCAGGAAGGAACACCTTCCTGTACACAAACAATCTTCAGAGGCATTTTCCTCATTCTAAGTGCAAAATGCAGGACACTTAGAAAGAGAAAACAACAAGGAGAAATAAAGATATTTCTCCTCATTGCGCCTCTGGTGGGTATGCGTACAGTTCTGATGCATTCCCAGATCTACCAATGTTGGTAAATCTAGGAATGCGTAAGAATCCATGGGTGGATATGTGGGAACACCCACTCTCCACCCATGGCACACCTCCCTGTCGCAAAGTAGCGATATGTGCTGCCTTGCATTAGACTAGTTAGTCTAGATTTATCAAGCCACTCAGGGCCATGCAAGGTGGCTTTGCATGGTTTGATAAATCTCATTTAGGTTTTGCTTTGCCCTTGTGGCCCCTTGCATCTCGCAAGAGCAACGCAAAACCTTAATAAATGTGCCCCTAATTTGATGGTTTTCAGTAGGCTGTCAGCTTGGAGCTGCTATGCAGGTCCCTTTCTAGCATTTCTTATGATCATGGTCTGATTACAGCACTTGGTTGGCCAACTCGATATTTAGTATAAAGTGTTTTGTCCACAGGAGGCATGGTTGGAGAGAAAAAATAGTGAAGGAATCCAAATGGGATGGTCTATGTTCCTATCATCACGTGTGAATGGCATTGTGAGATGTAAAGAAGCGTTCCCAGTGTGTAGCTGGGTGGGACCTGCAGTGGTGGACTAGATTAGAGCCTTTAAGGAGGCCAGCAGTATGTGACAGTTCTTCATTATTCTATGATTGTTCAGTTGCTGATTGCTGGTTTATTGGATGGTACAGTACTGGGAGATTGCCAAGATTGATAACATATATGACTTATGTGAGTGTAGGTGATTTAGCTATAGTTGCCTGTCAACTACTGGGTGTTATTGTATTAGTATTAATGTGGGCCAAAAGAGTCATATATTAATTGATTACTGTATAATGCCCATGCTAACCATAACTCTAGCAGTTTCTTGGATGAAGGCAGAGAATGAGTCTTGCAACACCATTTTGGACATGTTGTATTTTGCATATAATGAATCTGGAAGTGTCAATGTATTGGCTGTTGGCATAGTCTTGGTTACAGATTACAAGAGTTAGCATGACTGTACTTTTTGTTGGTGATACAGTGTTTTCATTGTGTAGAAGGATCGGCTTGTGACGTTGTTGACATGTAGTATCAAAGATAGGTCTGAGCCATGGTTACACCTTGGTTTCTGACTTCTCTTGATGTGGTAGGAGGGGCCTTGAGTTCCTTGGTCCATGTGGCACTAGTATGGTAATTTGACCTTTAATTGTGACTTCTTTCTGTGCACTGTTGAGGTTTAGGTGGTTACTCATTATCCATTTGTGTATGGCCCAAAGAAAGTCACGTTTTGAGTTGTAGAGCTCTTTCAGGCCATCCATTTAGAATGATTTGTATGTCATGTGCATAGTTATTACAGTTGAGAATAAATGATTTAATCAAAGTTGGTAAGGGCATTAGGTAGATGTTGGATTATAGAGGGGATGTCATGGAACCCTGAAGGGTGCCACAGTGTTGAATGTGAGGAGCTGATGTGATAGGTTGTAGTAAAATTACACTTTGTGTGTCTCCGAGGTCAGAAGCAATTTGAGAGCATTTTCTTGTATTTCAAAATAATGAAGCCTTTGTATTAGCTTGTGGTGGTGGACAATGTCAAATGCAGATGCTAAAACTAAAAGCAATTGGGTGGCCACTCTGTTACTGTCCACTTTGAGTTTGAGGTAATCCCAAATGGATGTGTTGGGCGTCTCTGTGCATGGCCTAAAGATGGACTGTTGGTCTGACATTAAGTAATTCTTTATGTAAATTCTGAAAGATAGAAATGCCTGTTTGTTTCTCAAGCCTAGCAGTGTATGTGTTGGGACTCTCTATATTGAGGTGTTGAACATCGTATCTACTGTTTCTGGTAGTTCCTCCCAATATTAGTGTAGGTAGTGGCATTCCAGGGGAGGTGAAGTAGTGTCCCGTGGTACAGTACCCCCATCTGAAGATCTATTAGGATCCAGCCTGTGTTGTATCACTTGTGTGAAGTACCAGCCCTGTGTTATTTTTACCATGATTTAGCTAACAGTAGCATTTTAGGCTATGGTATGTATGTGTTCAAATATTTCTGCTCATTCTAGATTTGATATGGGTCTACCTAATTTGTTTTCCCTTTCACCCAGTAAAACTTTGCGGCGTATAATTGCAGACCATGTCAATCTATGTGTATCAGAGATTAAGATTTTGAAATCTTGGTGATTAGCCATTTTCCAATCTTTGTAAGTAGTTTTGTGGCCTTTGGCTTCACTATTGGCTGAAGCACCCAGTGTCTACATTGGTAATAGCTAAATCTTTCTGTTTCTGGTAAGCTGGATATTCCTTTCAGTGTGTCAAAAGAGTGTATACCCTCTAAGTGGAATAAATCCCCATTTTTATGTAACCCGCTAATGCCCCATTGTTGGAAGTCATTGCTCTTGTGAAGTCCAATTTCCCAAGATGTTTTTTTTTGGGAGAGGAATGAAATCACCCCTGAAGTGATGTCGAAACATTGTCTCATGAAGTCATCAGGGGCAATGTAATGGTGTGAGGAGTGTATTATCCAAGTCTGATGTTTTTCTTTCTATCCATGAGGTGTTCCTGAGATGTGATCCAGCAATCATCTTGTCAATGAAGCACTGGAACTTCTCCTATTCTACTTTGTTCTACTAAGTATCTGAATATGGCATGTTGGAATTATTCTTTTATGTCCATTAAGCACAAGCCTCCTTTTCGAGGTGGCTCAGTCATCAGTTGCCATGTTATTCTAGACTTTATCTCAGCCCGATGAACTCATTGATTGCTCATTAACACTGTTTGATCCTATCCTGTGGTGGGATGATTGGAATCACCTAGAAGTTAAATATTATTTTGACAGGCTGGGATTCATTTTAATAACTGCTACCTCTCCTACCTACGAGAGCTCTTCTGAATGCCCTGGGTTAGATACAAGTAATTTGTGGTAACATCAGAGAGATGCTTGCTTCCACCTGTGTTCCACTTTTGAAGTGATGTGATTGCCCAGGGATATGATCACTTTGTCTACCCATTGAAAAGTTGTAGCAGCTTCTTTGATCAGCTAGGGGTTCCAATGTCATAGCACAGAGTGGAGGCAAGAGCAGGCACTCTTGTCTAGCTCCCCGTTGTATCATGAATGGGCATGAGAGTCTTCAATTGATTCTCACTGAGGTGGAGGGCAAGGGATAATCAGCCACAGTCCATTTTTAAATATAAGTCCTAGTCTGACTTTGTCCAGCGTTGCTTTAAGGAATTGAGAGTCAATGTGGTCAAATGCTTTCTTCATGCTGAATTAGACCAGAAGGATTTTTGTATGTATTCTGTCCCCAGGTCAAACAGACAGGTGAGCAGCAGACCAGGTCTGGATGCCAATATGATAATAAGCAACTTCATTTCCGAATTCAGGAGTGATGTTGGTCTGTAGGAGCTACATTGGGTAAGATGATCGTCACCTTGTTTTGGTATGAATGAACATTTTGCCTCCTATATCGTGGGCCTTACAGCCCCAGCATCTGTGATGTGATTAAATTCTCAGATGAGGATCAGTGCTAAGATAATGCTCATATGTTTATAGTATATGTCAATGTACCCATTGGGGCTCAGGCTTTACCTGATTTATGGTGTGATATGTGTGTAATTACGTCTTCTATGTGTATCAGGTCATCTTATTAGGTAGTCTTCTCTGGTGATAGCTTTGGAACTGAGAAGAAATCTTAGTATGAGTTAATCTCATCAGAGTTACCTTTCGCCATGCTGTACAAATTGCATACAGTTATCTACATTTTGAATCTATTTCCATTTGTTTCTTATTTTGTTTGTTCCTCTTTTCACTGAATCATGTTTATCCACTCCATCCATTTCTTCGTACTTGCTGTGCATACTAGTATAAATCCTGCCCCATTATTTCTGGCATAATATTTTTGTTTAAGCCTTAGCAACCCTTTCACTACATTATCTGTGTCAAATGCCCTAGCATCAGCAAGCTAAGATATTTGGTGCACCTCCTCTTTAGTGTTCCCAGGCTAGTTCATTCAGTTGCAGTTCTAATTTTGTTTGCGTGTGAACTCTGTTTTTGTTACGATATGCTGCAAATGTGATTCAGAGGCCTCTAATGAATGCTATTAAGGAGTTCCAGAATGTACTCTCACTAACTTCCCTATTGTGGTTATTTACCAGTTACTCTCTCTTAATGCCCTTTATCTCTTCTCTGAATTTGGGGCTTTCTAATGGGGTGTCACTAAAACTCTGTGTAATGGGTAATGTGGTATAATGATCCAAGCCTGACTTCATTTTTATCTGAGTAAGGTATGATGGAGCAATATAATCTGACTGACTTCTAGTATATGGGTTATTATGGTGTGGAACTCATTAAGAATTTGTGTATCTGAGCATACCATTTGTGAACTGATGAGTAAAATGTATAATCTGTTTCACCAGGGTGTGTTGTTTTTCAGGGGACTATTATTCCCATTGACAAGAGACATGGTAGATCATAATTGCTAAGTAATCCTGTGTGGCCTACAGTAAGTGTAGATATGGCTTAGTATTTATCTATTATCTTTGTATTTACCTCTAGCTATATTTAAATTACGACAACTTAGTAACCCTCTCTTCACTACTGCCATTATGTAACACTCCATGGTTATTTTTCTTAGAGAATAAAGTGTTCTTTGATTTGAAGTATCATATAGGGTATACTTTGGTTTTCATTCTCACAAATACATTTCCTGTAGGAGGGAGTTATCACTTTCAGATATATGTGACAAGTTTAGATTTGCCTGGAATTCGATGGACTGTTTATCCACCCCTTCACGACCTTACTTCAGAGGATTTTTTAAGTGTTTGACCTTGAGAAGTATTGGATCTGGGTTTTGTGTAGACAATTGCTTTGTGTTCTGCATCTCGCCAACCGGCAGACCGCAAAAAAGGTGTGCATGCTGGCACATCTCCTTGATGAATGTGTGACAACAGAGGAGTTCCACCCTGTTCTAACCAGTAATAGTTTGAGCCATCCAAAGCTTGAGGTTTATCTCTTGCAGAAGAGACCCGGAAAGGTGAGAGCATTAGCCCTCATTTGACTGTATGGAATACATGTGTAGTTAGGGAGGGATTGCAGTGGCCCAGATGAAGGCTAGAGCCAGAATGGGCAACTCGAACAGCTGACACATGTTGGGGTCGTTACACGGGTGGATGAGGCATTATATCTCATCCGATAACCGAAACAGTGGCAATTTGTTATACCATGAGAAAGGCAAAACTACTGAGCATAGTTCAAGATATTTTTAGCTGCAGTTGGGTCCCTGATATTATCCAATATCCATTTATTTAAGAACTCCCAGCAATGGTTGAGTCTGCAATGATGATATTTGCCTACTGTGGTGTTGAATATTGCCTGTGATGAAGTATGCCATCCTGAGTTGTGGGTGAGATGTTATCTCCAAAATCTTTTTTTGTTTCAGGTAGAGCTTTCCTCAGATGAAGTGTTAGTGACCTGGCCACTAGTAGTGTGATTCTGCTGTATGACATCTTAATAACCCTCCTCCTATAATAAAACCTTTAACAGAATTGAATTAACTAAATAAAATTGTATTTTGAAACTTTCTAAAAAGCTCAATGTATATTTGTGTGTCCATTTTATTCCTTCAGCCCTCACTTCTCTCCCACTTCATTGGTCCATAACCCTCCCTGGTCCCCTTCTTATCTGCCAGGTCCATTGTGGATTTTCCATATGTTTCTTGCACTAGGTCCCAGGTTTAGCTGAATTTTCCTTTTGTGATTCTGTCAAGGGCCTATATGTGCTGTGAGGTCTATTGCCACCATTCTTTGTTGACGTTAGGTGTTGTAGGAGCTTAGCTTTTTCTGCTACCATGTCTTCCAAAGTAGGTGTGTTCCTTTGAGGTCATGACCTCAATTGATGCCATAATGGTTTCTGTGAGTGTTGATTCCCAGGTGTTCCATCTGGATTTATCTGGGAGTCTGTTTGTGTATCAATACCTAGCAGTTTTAGGGCATCAATTTGGGGTGGTAGAATTGTATTTTCCTTTAACATCTATTTTGTTCCTCAAAGAAATGTACTTTAGTAAGGATAAAAGCTGGTCTGCCTGGGTTCACAGTAAAAAGGCCAGTTCTGTGAGTTCTATCTAGCCTGAGTTGGCAGTCTTCAGACCAGTACTGGATTTCATTGAGCATTTTAGTTACACAGTTTTAGATATCATGTTCTTCAAACACGATTGGGAGCTCTATGATACAGATGTTGTTCTCACACAAACCATAAGGTAAAGTTGCATGTGCTGTTTTTTAAGTTCTTGTTTAGCTCCTGCATCTCGTTGCTGTTTCTCAGAATGGCTGTCCATAGCCATTTCTAAGTCGTTAATTCTGAACCTAGCGAGTTGCTGTTTACCTTCAGTTGTCTTTAAAGTAGGGTTTAATCAATAAATCAATCAGTAGATTTGTAAAATAGCCTGGTCAGTTCACGCGGTGTTTCAAGTAGGAGGGTCCCCAAGTAGAGTGTCCCCAGATGTGGGGTGCCTTGTATGCATGGGTCAGGAGCTTGAAGTAGCTTGTTTTCTGTGCATGGAACCAGTGGAGTTCCCTGAGGTAATGGGTGATGTGGGTTCACCTAGGGAACTCCAGGATGAGTCTCGCTCCAGCATTCTGTGTGGTCTGTAGTTGTTGGAATAGTTCACCTGCAGTCCCTGCATAGAGAGCTTTGCCATAGTCCAGTCAGCTTGGGACAAGGGCCTGGATGATGGTCCATCTTGAGCTTTGGGGTAGCCTTTTGAATATCTTGTGAAGCAGGCGGAGGGTCAAGAAGCATAAAGAGGAGATGGAGTTGACCTGAGTCATCATGGTTAGCTTTTTGTTCGGAATGATGCCTAGGTTCCTAGCCTGGTCAGTGGTGGTAGGTCCAAATTCTGAGGGCCACCACGCTGTGTCTCATGGGGAGGTTTTGTTTCTGAAGATCAGTACCTCTGTCTTGTCCATGTTGAGCTTCAGACAGGGTTCCTTCATCCAGTTGACGACGACTGTCATGCAGTTGTAGAAGTTGGTCTTGGTGTTGGTAGTGTCTTCGGAGAGGATGAGTTGTATGTCGTCGGCATAGGATATGATGCTGAGTCCATGGGTTTTGACAATGCTGGCCAGAGGTGTTATATGAATGTTGAAGAGAGTGAGGCTGAGCGAGAATCCTTGGGGTATGCCACAGATGATTTCCATGGGTTCAGAGATGAAGGGCTTAAAACGGACTTTGGCGTTCTTCCGGGTGAGGAAAGAGAGGATCCATCTGAGAGTGACTCCTTGAATGCCTATGTTGTGCAGCCTTGTGATGAGTGTGTGCTGGGAACTCATATCAAAGACTGTGAAGAGACCTAGGAGTATCAGAGCCACAGTTTCTCCTTGGTTGAGTAGAGCTCAAATGTCCTGGGTAGGACACCCGTGATGAGGGTTGTCTCTGTGCTGTGGTTACTGCAGAATCCAGATTGGGAGGAATCGAGGAGGGGATTCCGCTTGAGATATGAGGAGAGTTGTTGGCTGATAGCCTTTTTAAGTATTTTGACTGGGAACAGGAGCAGGGAGACTGGTCAGAGTTCTCTGGGGTCTGCTGGGTTCTTTAGTAGGGTGTTGACTTCTGCTTGTTTCCACTCCTCGGGGAAGGTGGCCATGGCAATTGAGGTGATGAACAAGGCAGTGAGTGTGTGGCTGATTCTGATTTTGCCTAGGTTGAAGATGTGGTGAGGCCATAAGTCGGTTGGGGCGTCTGAGTAGCAGAGGTCATGATGGAGGCGGTGTTTGGTTAGTCAGATGCCTGTGGTGGTAGCAGGGTCATTGTGCTGCTTGAAGAAATGTGTATCCTTGGGCTGGGGTTTGAGGTTTCTGTAATGTTGCGAATCTCGTCAAGGAAGACGTTTGCAAGGTTGTCGCAGAGTTCCTGTGAGGGAGTAATGCTGTTTGTTGCAGCTGATGGGTTAGGGAATACTTTGACAATGTTGGAGAGCTCTGTGCTGTTATTGGAGCTTGATTTGATACATAAAGCTAAGGCTTTTTTCTTTGATTCTCTCATCTGTCTGTGGGAGAGGTTGAGGACTGTCTTGAAGGCGGTCATGTCCTTGCTAGTGTGCCATGTCCTTTCCAGTTGTTCACAGTGTCGTTTAGCGGTACTGAGGTCTTCTGTGTACAAGCTAGCCTTCTTGCTGGGCCTTCTGTGGGTGTTGTGGCTGATGGGAGTGACGCTGTTGGTTCAGTTGGTGATCCAATTGTTGAAATTTCTGACATTCTGGCCTAGGTTGTTGAAGGAGATGGGGTAGGTGGTGTTTTTTCTCCAACTGCACTGGTGGGCATTTGACAGACAGGGGACAGAGGTCCATGAGCTGGTGATGTTGAAGTGGACAATGGAGTGGTCGGTCCAGATGAGTTCCGTTGTGTGGCTGTACCTGATGCTGTCACTGGAGGTGAAGATGGGTCTAGCGTGTGGCCTGCTGTGTGCATGGGGTCGTGGACAAGTTTGGTGAGTTTGATGTTCATGCTGTTGATGAAGTTGGTAGTGTTGATGTCACCGTAGTTATCAAGACTGAAAGTTGAGTTCACAGAGGAAAATGTAGCTGTTGGAGTATATGGTGAGGGGGGCAATGAAGTCAGGAAAGAATTTGCAGACGGCTGGATGTGGTCCTCAAGGACAGCAGGCACGGGTGCCCCTGATGGTGGTTTTGCTGTCTGCTTGGAGTCGAAGTTGAGGTGTTCCATGGCTGGGGCGATATTGTCATCTGTGGTCGCACATTTGATGGATTCATTGTGTATGATGGCAATTCCTCCTCCAGGCTTTTAGATGCATTCACAGTGGGTGATCTTGTATCCTTTGGGTATTGCAGTGGTGATATAGGGCCCAGGAGTGGGTTGAGTCAGGTCTCAGTGAGGAAGAGGACATCAGGTGTGCAGGTGTAGATGAGGTCCCTCATTTTGGTAGAGTTTTGCATAGTAAACGTGTTGAAAAGGGCACATATGAGTTGGTGTTTTCTTCAGGTGGTGTCTGTGGTGTGTTTGAAGTGGGGCTGGAGGGAGGGCTGGTGTGTGTGCTGTGGCAGGTAAAGTGGCAGCGGGTGCAGATGATAGGTCCTACCATGGAGAGTGGGTTGGTGTGGTGGCAGTGTTTGTTGCAGCATCCCTGGTCGAGGGTTTACATTTTTCTCTTGTGTGCCAACTTCCACTTGGTCTCTGAGTGGAGAAGTACTGCATATATTAATTTTGCCTTGTGCTGTTTGAGCTGTGCCAATGGATCTTCCTGGTATAGGGTGGTTGCTGTGGATTTTGCTTTCTTGGATCCTTGTTGTGAAAGTAACTTCTTGAACGAAGGCTCCAATTTTGATCTGGAGACTGACATGGTTCAGCCCTCTATTGGTTTCTTTAGTACAGGGCCATGCTGGACAGTCTATTATTTTCAAGTTATATTTTTAAGGTCTTCTGTGTGGTTATGTGTCTCCTAGTATTCTCACCTCGTTGAGGCTTTGAAGGTTCGTTATTGCAATTATTTGTGTCCTTGTACATTCCTTGTCCTGCCCTATGGATGTAGGATTGCTCCTTAATCATTATTTTTGGAATTAAAAAGGAGAGAAAAGTGACTCCAACCTCTATCTTTCATATACTGGGCTTGTCTCCGTTATATCTTAATCTTTCATTCAATACCTGTTAAACAGTCAAAGCAGGCATTCAGAAATATCTTTCTAGCTGTGTGTATTCTTCAGTAGGTCAGTGTCATGTTCTTGTTCAACTGAGAGCTGAGTCTGTCCCTCACCTGACTCTTTCTTTGAATGCACTGATCTCTACTCCCTGATAAATACTTGCGGATCAAATTTTCCTGAACAGGTGTCTCAGTGACTTCTAAGGGCACTATGCAGCACCTGGTTCCTCCACAGCATGATGGCACCAATGGGCACTTGTGCAGTTCCTGAGAATGTTTTCAGTCTTGCAGTTCTCATGGAGGCTTGGAACTACAGTGGGATGGGGGACTGGAAGAAAGCTCATAGCCTGTATGACTACCCAATTCACACTCCAGCCACTCCCACAATTTTGAATATTGCAACAAACTGCTTATTGGTCACTTTACTTCTCATTCCTATTTTTAGAGGATATATTCAACAGTACCAGCTGCCCTTATTCTGTGTGTGATGCACCAACTTAGTCAGACCAAACCTTCTGTGGAGGAGTCACTAGCAGCATCACCTAATATGTACTCACTCATTCATCAAAATACCCTAATGATCCTCTGAATGATCATACGTTAAAGGCTCCTTTTTGAGGTGTCTAACATGGGAGTAATTGCCTTTCAATAAGGTCCCCATGTACTTTATAAACATATGCATACACCTTTCTCATGGTTTGGTCCCTCCCTCTCTTCAAAAACTACTGTAAGGAGATAGAGGTCGAAATCTACATACATTAAAGCAGTGGTTCCCAATCTGTGGTCCGGGGACCCCTGGGGGTCCGCAAAGCCTCCTCAGGGGGTCCGTGGCTGCTTAAAAAATTAAATAATATTAATTGATTAGGTCCCCAGCTTTCAGTAATGGCTCAGTGGGGGGTTCCCGGATTCCAATAAAGAGTCAGTGGGGGTCCCCAAGCTCCACTAATGATAAAGTGGGGGTCCACAGAAGTCAAAAGGTTGGGAACCACTGCATTAAAGGATGTGAATCAACCAATGATCCTAACACATTCGTGTGTGTGCGAGTGAGTCTATAATTGAATATGTAAGCCAATGACCCAGATAATGCTTTGGAGTCAAATTGAATGTAATTAGGGAACTGAATGGAGAGCGTATTCAGCTCTCGTGCTGTAAGTCATGGGCGTCCCATGTGGTCCAAGGGGGTCAGGTCCAAGTAAGATTTTCCGGATAACTAATATGTGTATATGATTTTTATTTAAATTTATACGCAACTTTTACTCATGCACATTCTGAAAATTAAGTCTGAATCAGGATGGATCACAGTAGGCAACCTCTTCCTAAGAAGGTAGGAATTGGAGGTAGTATGTGGAAAGCAAGTTAATGCATTCCATATGCTCCTAATGCTACCTATTTGCAAAGGCATTTTGGAGGGCGTAAAGTAGTACTTTGTTATGTACTCCTACATGTCTTTGTGAATTGACTTCACAACATCTAAAAATTGAATAAAATTGGAATATTCAGGGAATATACATATACAATTAGTGTCAATAGAAAGGACTAAACTTCTTTGCATTTTTACTAATAGGAAGTTGGAAATTTCAGAAAGATGTGTTATTATATGTTATGTTAAAAGATTTATAGAGCGCAAAGCGACTCACTCCCAAAGGAAAATCTCAGTATTATGTGGAAACAAAATGGAAAGCAGCTATTCAGAAGAACCAAGTTTTCAGCAGTTTTTTAAAGCTTCCAAAATCAGTGCAAGATCGAATGTGAAGAGGAAGACTATTCCAATGATGAGGGGCTAGACAGAAATCTGAGCGACCACCATACCGAAAGGTACGAATAGGGTGTGGCTGTAAGAAGGCTTAATCATTGGACCTCAGATTTCTGCTTGGGCAGTACCAAGGGAACCTGTCTCTTAGGTAGGAGGAGTCATTTGCCACAAGAGATTTATGTCTAAGCTATAGGAGATTAAACAGAATGCACTTTCTGACAGGTAGCCAATGTAAAGCTCTTAATCTGGGTACAGAAGGGGAACCTGCTGGGAGGTTACAAACTAAAGAAGCTGCAGTGTTTTATACCCCATGTAGTTTGGAAAGAAGAGTCTCGTTGGCTGCTGCAAGAAGCACATTTCCATAATCTAGGTGACTCATAATGAAGGCCTGGATCAGTTTTCTCCTGGAACACATAGGAAGCCATGGGAATACCCTTTTTAAGCACACACTGAGTGCTGAAACAGGTGCCACAGATAGAGGTTACTTGTTTTCCATGGATAATTTATTTTTCACCAGGATGCCCAGGTTTTTACTACACTCTTGGGGCATGGAACAGGACCTTATTCTATCGGCCACTAATCATCTGACCAGAGTTCCTGATTTATGCCAAACAGGAAAAAAAATATCTGTTCAGTTTTAGACAGCTAAGAGTCCTCCAAGTGGCTACCTTTCACATGCAGTTGATGAATCTGACTTTAGATCTCGCAGAGTCCTGCCCAAAAGAAATAACCAGTTGGGTATTGTCTGCATTTTATATTATTTCAAATCTGCAGGCTTAAACAATCTTTGCAAGCAGGGCCACATATATATTAAAGCGGGTAGGACTCAAGGAGGAACCCTGAGGAACCCATTTATCAAAGTCATAGTTCTAGATTTGAAAGGATGTACTGAGACAGCTTGGGTTCTGTTAGCCAAAAAATCTTTAAACCAGCCTAAGGCCTTACCATATAGGCCTATTTCATACAGTGTCCGAATAGAAATGGGATAGAAGACAGCATTGAAGGCAGTTGATAAATAAAGTAATACCAGCATGGCTGGAGTGCTGTCAGCCAACAGAATTCTGGTTGGGTCCATGACTGCCAGAAGGGCGGACTCTGTGATATAAGAAACACAGATGCCCAATTGTGAAGAGTCCAGTATACAGTGGCCCCCCCCCAAATATTTAGAAAGTTGTTTATTAACTAGACCATCCAAACCTTTACCAAGAACAGGGAGAAGTAAAATGGTCCCAAAATTCACAAGCTCGGACTGATCAGCATTTGTTTTTTAAGATAGGGATGACAAAGGCTGATATCCAATGTTGTGGCAATTTAGCTGAATCTAAGGGTAATTTAAGTAGATCTATAGTATAGCGAGTGAGTAGGGTGTACAGGAGGAGACTATATATGTAGGAAAGGGAGTCCCAACTTAACCTTCCCTGTCTAGCATCTGTTCTTGAGGGACGGCATTACATTTTTCCAGTCGGGGTTGGGCAGATGATAGAAATAAATTCCAATTTAGAGAATTCTCAGATCTCACTGTTGATGTAAGAAAATCCTTATATATCCTGGAGATATTATCCTTAAAATAATTAGTGAGCGAGTCACACAGCTCTTGTGATGTCTGTATTGCTAGTTTGCAAGCTGCAGGTTTGGTAAAATCATTAAGCACTTGAACTACTTATTTTCTTAGCGTTTCCAGCCTGCCCAGTCCTATTAATAATATGACCACCTGTGTGCCTCCCTAATTTACCTATGATACGTAGTGAGGGCTCATTTGTAAGCCCTGCTATCCGAAGAGGATTTGGTACTACCCCATCTCCTTTCCAATCTTTTGCTGGCCATTGTACCTTTTCTCAACTCAGCTAAGTACTAAGGGGTTTGGGGTTTAGTAGATATGCTATTGCCAAATTTAGAGGGAGTTCCTATATCAAAAGCTTTCATGAGGGAGCTATGATAGTTGGTAACTTCATCGTTAAAACATCATATTTGTGTATGTCAAGAGAATGAAAAGCAGTTTGAAAATTCAATGGGTTAACCTGTCGCCAAGGTCTAGTCTCATTTATACCAGCCTTCTTGTGCATACTGGCCACAGCAGGCCTTGGTAGATCAAAGCTAAGGAATAGTGGTTCATCCAAAAAAAGGGCTTATATTTGTCTATTTGTAACTACAGAGAGTTGGTAAAATGTGGAGCCAAAGTATGGGCTGCAATGTTAATGGGTCCTAACAGCCCTCTGCTGTAGCCCTAGAATTTCACGTTCCGAGAGAAGTTAGCACATTTGGGTGTCCAACACGTCTCGTAATTGACATTGCCCAATAAAAGGAAGTTTTCAATCACTACTGAATACGGTGCAAAAGGCTCAACCAGCTTACGGCTAAAATCTTAGGACCCAGCGGATGGTAAACTAAGGCTCCTTTCCAAAATGCCCCCAGATGGGTCTCTAACTTAAATACACACATCCCTCCCCAATCTGAGAGGAGCATATCAATGATAATGGTCTTCAGGGTATCAGAGAAAGCAATCGCCACTCCCCCTCCCATTTTGTGTTCTCTGTCTAGTCCAATCACCTTATACATCTCTGGAAATCCAATAGAAATACTAGGAGATGAAGCCACATTTCAGGAATAAAATAAATATTCGAGTTAAGGGAGGACAAAAGGACCCATAGTTCCAGTGCGTGTTTGGCAATTGATCTGGTGTTACAATATAACCTTTTGATCATCATAGGTTTATTGGATTGAGTGGAGTGTGACCCTGTGGATTCTATCAGTATGTTCCTCACTAACTCCATCCTGTTGTCAGTATACTTTTTCACCACCACAACACTCTCATACTTATCACATAAAAGTCTTGTGCATGAAAAGCCACAACTAGGGCAGGCAGAGCCTCCTCATTAGGTAGAAATTGATTAGTACATGGTGTTGTCAGAACCTTATCATAGGTTTCTTGCGCCCAATCATACATAATTCCTCACCGGAATAGTCCTGCCTATGTTTCACACTGGCAGCAATGGAAAATGATGCAGTGGTCCTTGTGACGATCGAGTGAGGACGGGTGCAGACGGGCTTGCCTTTGGTGCGCCAGCATAATGCCCCCTGCATGAATCCACAGTGCATCTGCACTTCTGTGGAGTTTAAGTAGACCTGCCACCTCCTAATGGGCAGAGGAACACTAGACCACTGACCACACAAAGATTGCGGCCATAACTGTGTACCAGGAAGTAGAAAATGGTAGCTCTTGTGCTCTCTGCTCAAACAGTAGAAACCATGGCGGACCAAAGAGCAGAGCAAGAAGACAAAAGTAAGAGAGAGAAGTGTGACAGGGCCTGCAAATCCTGATCCAGAGCCAAGTGATTAGGAACAACCTCCCTCTCCCAAGTACATAGACTAAAGTAAGGTGCAAATCAGGCAGGAATAAAAACAGTTAAGGGATTAAAGTCAGTGAGAAAGTAGTCAAAGTACGATGTGCTGCAAAATTCAGAATGGGGTGCCTTGTCTTAATCCGCTGCACATAACCGCAACCATAGAGTTTAAGTAGACCTACTAGCTCCTAATGGCTGGAGGAATACTAGACCGCTGACTGTACCATATATGGTGGATGTAACTGTCCACCAAGAAGTGGAAAGTGGTAGCTCTTGCTCTCTCGGCACAGACAGTAAAAACTAGGGCGAAGCAGAGCAAGTAGGCAAAGGACTGGAGAGAAGTGTGACAGGGTCTACACCCCCCTATCCAGAGGCACGTGATCAGGAACAACCTCTCTCTACCAAGCACGTAAACTAAAATGAGATGCAAATCAGACAAAAGTAAAAACAATAAAACACATAAGGGATTAAAAGTAAGTAATTCATTAAAAAGTAGTCAAAGTGTTATATGCTACAAACTTCAGAATGGGGTGCCTTGCCTTAATCCGCATGTAAGAGTATGTAAAAGAGTACTCCTGTAAATTTACTTCCGCGCTCCTAAATAGTTCTGTGAATATGCAGCTGTTTATTCCATTGTCAGGAAAGCAGAATCCATAGAGTATATTTGCATCCATAGCAAATAGTTGTTACTTCCATTCTAGTCAGCCGGTAAAAACCTGCATTAATCAACCCTGTCATATGTTGAAAGAATTGTTTTCAGTAGGTTTTTAGTGTACAAAATAATTAAGTAAAAAAAACATAATCAAATCTCATGCGTGCATGCTGCAATAGAAAAAAATATCTAGCTCCAGCTCAGAACATTATCTGCAGGGAGAGCTGCAAAGGTTGTTACAAGAAATATGCAAGGGGTGTTGGGGGGAAAACTATCTTTTTATATTTCTGCCTTCTGCACGCTGCTCATTTGCAGATAACACGATCCTGGGACTTCAATAACAGATGATATTTTAGAACTTAATTCGGCTGGAATAATGCCCTTAATAGATAGTAATTCCATTACATATGCAGTTTAGAGAGAGATAAACACGTCACTTTGCTGGTAAACTATTAGGGCAGACAAAAGTCTTAGTCGAAAGGTGTTCCAGGAAAGACCATTCGTTAAGATTAATCAGTGCTTATCCAGTTGGTGAGCCTGCCCCTCTCTTTCCTCGCCTTGTTCTTCTGACACCTTTCTGACTGCACTAAATGTAGAGAAGCTATTCAACACTGCAGCAGAGACAGGTCAAACAAGGGGCTCAAACATTGCAGTCAGCAAGTTGTAGACTTCAGCAAGTCTGCTATTTCTCTGTACCTTTCATAAAACTCGGACTATTATACGTCTTAATGCCCGTTTGAGTATAAATCATCACACATGCTTTAACATGAATGATATTCTATTTAGAATATACCTTAAACATATTACATCCAGAAATATCCCCTAAACTGGAACATTTTGTGAGTTTATCTTCCATCCTGCTATACATAAGAAACCTTTCATCTTTTCTTATTTCAGTGATTGAGGCTGATATTCACATCTCATCAATTGGATAGATATAGGAAGTGGTTTGGTATCCATTATCTTTAGTTTAGTGTTCTTGGTTCCAAGGAGAGCACAACACAACCCTCACTTAAAGAGAACCCGCTCCACCTATCTTATTCCATCCTTTGCTTTTTATGGTCTCTTCAGTCGTATTTGATTAATTTGACCAGAGGGTTGTCGGATGGATGGGGTTGATCTTCTCAAAAGATCATTGTGACAGGTTAGCCCTTGATGACTTGTTCAGCACATGTGTTTCAACGATCTTGAGGTCAAGATGTCTCACCCACATAAATGTTTTGAACGAGTTACGTTGTCATTTATTCTGCAATCTGGTTATATGTATATAGTAATCAAGGATCCCTGTCGCTGACTAACAAGGGTATGTTGTTAATAATTGTCTCTGACTTTTGCCTTTACTGTCTGTGTATGCTATCCTGCTTTCCAATGTCCAACCTGGTCTTTCAATCTGGATATTGCTTCAATTTGTGTTTAGATAGGTGGTCCTGCCAGACCTTGTCGCTGCTTCATCCAGTATCCCGATTTTTGTATTTGTGCCTTGCAAATAAACATGGAGGCTGATCAGGGCTCCAGTTTTGTCATGTGGTGTAAAACTTTTGCTAGATGTTAGCCTATTTGTAGTTTTTGTGCCTCAACTCTATGGGCTGCCTTCGTAAGGATCTCAAGAACCACTCCACATGACATGATATTTTGTGTGTTAGAAAATAACATGCTATGCATTTGCTAGGTTGACACCTGCCAGACAGCACAGCTGTCTGGTAGGTGGCAAAACATTTTGGCGGCAAGTCGAAATCTTACACAGGAATGCATTCCTCCAATTGCTTACAACTGGTTTTGTGTTTTTCCCCTCACATTT
Source organism: Pleurodeles waltl (assembly GCF_031143425.1). Lineage (NCBI taxonomy): Eukaryota > Metazoa > Chordata > Amphibia > Caudata > Salamandridae > Pleurodeles > Pleurodeles waltl. The sequence goes on from NC_090449.1 coordinate 97,292,016, forward strand.
GCTTGCTTTCTGTTCACAAGCTTTATTTGTATTATCCTGTCCGTCTTGTCTTCGTCCCTCTCATGGATAATAACCTGTTTGTCAGCATTCTGATTGGCTCCTCCAGGTGTTCCCTGAATGTTCTCTTGATTCAGGAAGTCTTTTTTCGGTTTTGTAAAGCATTCCATGCTATGCATGTGCTTTACACCTGCCTTCCTTGTGTGCTTCTATGCCCACCTCCAGCGCTTCATGTTGTTTTCACTCCCATGTTGTGCTCTTGCCCACCTGCCCTCTAGTGCCCTTGGCTTTACCCCCTCTTTCAGTCTTCTGTTGCTCTTTACCTTCCCTACTCTCCCTACCTGTTGTGCTTTCACACTAGCCCTCCCAACCCTGTGCCTGCTGTGATTTTGTCCTCACAGCTCACTCCTGTGAAGATGCTCTTGCCTCGCTCTCCTCACTCGCTCTAGCTGCCCTACTCATTCTGTCCAGTCGGTATCCTTCACCTGCCTTTTCTACATGTTGCTTCATCCTGCAGCCACTCCCCACAGCCGGTTCCCCCATTTGTTTTATTTGTTGTTTTAAAAGCTCTTTTGAGCAAGTTAAAAAAAAATGCTTTTGGTACTACTTTTTACATACCAGTCCATCTCAAGTATAAAAATTATTAAAATGCTTGCCTCATTTAGTAGACACATGCATGCTTGTTGCTGTGCATTTACAAAATGATGCAGTGATTGCGTCATACCTTTTTTTGGTAATTCATAGCCATGCTGAACGGCTTCTGAGGGGATGTACATCATGGTTCAAAGTCATTAGCATAGCCAATAGTACTAATAGGCAATACACATTGGCTTTGTCATTGTTTGTTTCAAACTTGTGATCATTTAATTGCTGTCACTTGTCAGCTTAAATTACATTAAGTTCCATCAAGTAGAAAAAGCCAATTGATGGCAAAGTTATTTATTTAATTGATGGAGGTTTTGTGGTGATGTGGTTAGAACCTGGATGTGTCACTTGGAATCGTGTGACATCGTATAGTGTGATGTCACAGGATTCCAGGAGTGAGACGGTGAGAAGCAACGGTTGGTTGCGGTGCCTGTGCCCCTTTTCTACGATTATTGATCTTATTTGTTTTATTGGAATAAAGATACTCATCATAAAACGTATTCACGATGACTCATTTCAAGTGGCGACGAGGGGAAGGAACCAAGATGCACAGGAACAGAAATTAACTTTGAATTTTTTAAGCGATTGTGGAACCAGGACAAGTTTTGGAAATACAGATCGGGTGTTTATTACGGCAAGTACAGTAACTGCTGTGGAGGTGTGAGGGGCACAGAGTTTTCACGTCTAGAAGGCAGTTACGAATTAGTTTGTTAGCTGCAGCGTGAGACAATCTGAACCAGTTTAAGGCGCTCGTGCAGCAAACAGTGAAACAGACTGTCGCGCGCATGATACACACGCGCGCAAATTGTGTATTCAGGAGCTCGCGCGACAAACATTTTAACAGCATGGTATACGCGCATTAATCGGGTACTTCATCGATTAAGGATCAAAGTTAAACTTATTTAAGCAGGCAGAATCTGTGATTCTCACCTTCGGCTTTCAACTGTTCTTCAGGTTCCGGTGTTACTGTTTTTTTGTGCATTTCCTGTTAGTAACTTATCAGCAAAATAGAAAAAGGACTCAAGTTTTTTGGCACTTTTCTTGTCGGCCATCTTACATTGGGAAGAATATATGTAAAAACAAAAGAAGGGAAAGAAGATCAAATTTTTTATTACACGTTGGTTTTTGAAATACATTTTTGGAAGTATTTTTGTTTAGACATTTGCAAATTATTGGAAAATGCAGAATATTCAACCACCTGCTCCTTTCTTGCAAGATCCCAGTGACCCTCCTCTGGAATGGAAACTGTGGTTGCGATCTTTTAAAGCTTTTCTAGGAGCTATCGACAGTCATAGATTCAGACCTGAAAGAAAAAAAAGTTTAATGTATTATTATTTAGGAGTTGAAGGACAAAATGTTTTTGATCATCTACCTGCGTACCAAATGGGTGAAGAAGAAGAGTTAGATGAATTTGACATGGCAGTTGCACAGTTGGACAAACATTTTGTTAAAACCAAGAATATTGTAGTGCATAGATATAAATGTTTTACCAGATCGCAAAATTCAAATGAAAGTATTGATACTTTTATTACTGCATTAAAAGTATTAGCTGCAAAATGTGAATTTGAGAATTTCACATCTCAGTTGATTAGGGATCAATTGGTAGCAAGATGCTTTTCTAAGAAAATTCAGGAAAAATGACTTACGTGTAAAGATCCTTCTCTGGATAAAGCTATTGATATTGCGAAAAGTATTGAGTGTTCTCTGGAAGATGCAAAACAGTTGGAATCTTCCTTAGCAAATACAACAATATCAGGTGCAGTAACAAATATTCAGAGTGTTGACAATAAGAAGTTTTATTGTTTGGAGAAAAAACAAGATGGCTTTACGACACCTAGAACTTTTTCTACAGTTAAGTCTGGTCAGAAAACCTTCTGTTATAGATGTAGGGCTTCTTCTCATGTGTCTTCTTTCAAAAATTGTCCTGCAGTTGGCCAACAATGTAGGAATTGCAACAAAACTGGTCATTTTTCTCGAGTTTGCAGATGTCCTCGGAAGAACAATGTCCGCTGTGTTCTTAATGATGATATTCAAATGGAACAAGAAGACAAGAATGAGTTTGTATTTATGGTCAAAGAGTCTGGGCATACAAGTAACAAGTTGATTGTGGATCCTGACATTCTTGTATCAATAGAAGGGGTGGCTATTAAGTTGTTAGCAGACACAGGAGCCCGCATTACTATTGTGTCAAAAGATAAATATGATGAATTTTGGAGAGCGAAACCACTATGTAGTCCTGATGTTTCCACAATTGCTTTTGAAGGGAGTAGAATTGATCTACTGGGTTATTTTTGTGCGTCACTAACCATTTATAATGAAACTATTCATGGGCAAGTCTATGTGGCTAAAAAGGGAATCAATGTCTTAGGATTGATTCACCAGGCTGAATTTAACATAGTTATCAAACCAGGACAAGAAATACCAGTGTATATTGAGAAGAACAGATCAAGCCATGTGAACACTATTGCAGAGGGGACAAGCATATGGCAACAGAAATTCCAAAGATTTTTTCAAAACAAATTAGGAAAGATAACTAACTTTACACACACCATTAAACTTAAACAAAATGCAGTTCCTGTTAAACATAGATTAAGGAATGTACCTTTCAGTATAAGGACAGAATTGTCAAACCTGTTACAAGATTTGTGTGAACAAGGTGTAATAGAGAAAGTTGAGAGCACTTTGTGGTTGTCTCCAATTGTTTTAACTAAGAAGAGTTCAGGGGACTTAAGAATGTGTGTGGACATGAGAAGCTTGAATAAGGAAATTTGGGTAGACAATTTTCCTTTACCAAGGATTGAAGATTTGATCACAAAAGTTGGGGTGTCTAGTTGGTTTACAAAATTGGACTTAAAATCAGCTTACCATCAAGTAGAGCTTGATGCTAGTTCCAGACATTTGACGGCCTTTGTCACACCTGATGGCACATTTCAGTTCTGTAGGCTGCCTTTTGGTTTAGCTTCGGCAGCCTCAGTTTTTCAGAGACTTATGTCCAGCATGTTCAGCGATAATCCAAATGTAGTTGTCTTTCAGGACGATATTTTGGTTTTTTCGGACACCGAATTAGCACATGATAAAGTTTTAGAAAATGTTTTAAGCACATTAGAAGTTAGAGGGGTAACTTTAAGAGAAGAGAAGTGTGTGTTCAAGTCCAGGGAAGTTGAGTACCTGGGTCATATCTTATCTGAGCGAGGTATTAAACCAAAGCCGGGTTTAGTAAGAAGTATTTTAGAGGCACCTCCTCCTAAAACTAAAGAACAATTGTTGTCATATTTAGGAGTATGTGAATTTTATGCAAAATGTCTGAAAATTTTTGCCAATACCACTGAGTGTTTTAGAGCTCTGCTTAGGAAAAATTCGATTTTTGCTTGGTCAGATGAGTGTAACAAAGCTTTTGAAAAAGTTAAACAAGACATCATTAAAGCACCAGTGTTGCGACCTTTTACAGAAGGTTTGCAAACTGTGGTTACGGTGGATGCTTGTGAATATGGTTTAGGTGCTGTTTTAACACAAATTTCAAGTGATGGTTTTGAAAGGACTATAGGGTTTGCATCGAGAACCCTATGCTTAGTGGAGCGCAAATACTCAGTGATAGAGAAAGAACTGTTGGCATGTGTATGGAGTGTTGAGAAATTTAAACCATATTTGTGGGGCAGACAATTTATCTTAAAAACAGATCATAGGCCTTTGGTAGACATATTATCAGCGAGAAAGATTAAACGTTCTACAGCTAGAATTGCTAGGTTATCTGCCAAACTATTAGAATTAAATTTTTCTGTTGAGTATATACCTGATGGGAAAAACAGTAGGGCCGATTTTCTGTCTCGATTACCGATCAAAGAGGATGATGAAGAAGAGTGGGAAACAGAGATTGAAGAATGTTTTGTAGCTTACATTTCCGAAGGTTGAAAATCTTTAGATGAGGAAAGTTGGATTGAGTCAGTGAAGAAGGATGACTTATTAAGTGAAGTGATGTGTTTGGTGAAGTCTGGATGGCCCAAAGAGAAAAATCTTTCACCGGATCTTCAACCATTTTGGAAGGTGTCAGATGAATTATCTATTGAGGGTGACAAATTGGTGAGGAGTGATAAACTTATTCCTCCTGAAAGTATGAGAAGGGATTTAATTGTTAGCGCTCATTCTGGTCATTTAGGTGTGACCATCACGAAGAGGAAGTTGAGATCAGATTTTTGGTGGCCCAGAATGGATAAAGAGATAGAGGAGTATGTAAGGAGTTGTACTAAGTGTTCCATGAGTGACAAGGTTTTGATCACTGGGAGAGACACAGATTCTTTTGTGCCATCTCCAGCTAGAGCTTGGCAAAAGCTAGGTCTAGATTTTTTGGGTCCGTACCATGTATTACCACCTGATATGAGGTACTTTATAGTCATAATTGACCATCTTTCAAGATGGGTTGAGGTAGAATTTGTCAGGGCTCCTACCACACAAAGTGTTATCAATTGCTTGAGGAACATTTTTATTCGTGAAGGTTTTCCAGAACAAATCTTGACTGATAATGGTGTTCAGTTTGTTTCATCAGAAATGGTACAATTTCTAAATAAATGTGGTATTAGACACATTAGAATACCTTTATATCATCCTCAAAGCAATGGAATGGTTGAGAGGTTTAACCAAGTTTTAGTGGATTGTGTTCAAGCTGCATGTAGAAGCAATGTGTCAGTTAATCAGAGTGTTAAAGATCTGATTTGGTCTTATCGCACGACACCACATGTAGCCACTGGGAAAAGTCCTTTTGAACTCATGAGGGGCAGAGTTGCCACTACTGAATTATTCCCGTTCTGGATGGTCAAATTGTTTCATGAAGGGTCGGATGTAAAAAAAATCTGGCAAATAGCAGAGACCAATTCGAATACTAGAGGACAAAGGAAATTGTGTGGGTCACAAGACAAAAGTGATGAACTGCATGTTGGAGATTGGGTGCGGGTAAAAAATCCTTTGTTGGTTAGGAAAGGTATGTCAAGATTCAGGGATTCTCTGCAAATTCAAGAATTGCGTAGGAATGCAGTGAAATTGTCAGATGGTACTTGGTGGAGTACTACTAGAATAGCTTTGGACCCCACCATGAAAATGCAGGGCACAAAAAAACAATTAATGATCAATGTTCCGGCAGAAACTAGAGCGGATTTTTGGAGGAAAAGTGTGAGAGTTGGATATAAACCTGCAAAATTTCGAGATTATGTCATGACGTAAAAAAAAAAATGTGTATGATCTATAGAGCTTATCTGTATATGACATGTTTCTTATGAATTTCTTTGTAAGGCGGTATATCTTAAATGTTTTTTATTTTATGTTGTTTTTATTTATAGAGTTTTATGCTTAATGTTTAACCTATGTATTTATTTTGGATATAGCTTTCAAAGGGGGGAAGAAGTGTGGTGATGTGGTTAGAACCTGGATGTGTCACTTGGAATCGTGTGACATCGTATAGTGTGATGTCACAGGATTCCAAGAGTGAGACGGTGAGAAGCGACGGTTGGTTGCGGTGCCTGTGCCCCTTTTCTACGATTATTGATCTTATTTGTTTTATTGGAATAAAGATACTCATCATAAAACGTATTCACGATGACTCATTTCAGGTTTGTAACCTGATGAGCACAAATGTTGACTATCATGATTCATTTCCTCACAATTATGAGGCCTGAAAATCCATACTCTTGATGTGAGCTTATATTTGCAATATAGTTAACTTGTTCCCTTGAACTGTTTGTTGTCACAATTTGCAATTTGTCAATGGTTTCTCCACCAATTTATGAAGTAAATGAAACAAATGTTCCTGAAAGTGATTCTTTTGTTGGCATTTCTTTCCTTTCACCTTCAGGTCAACCACTTTCCATTGTAATGTCTTAAGTATCACAACTTGTACTCATCTCTGGAGGAAACCAACATCTGTGATAGGTTTTTCTTCCTGGATATGCTTCGGTTATTTAATCACCATGTCATCCATTCCTGGTGGGTGTGTTCATTTGTCGTTGATATACTGACAATCATTTATTATTCTTAACTTCTTTTTCTCACCAGCATGAAGTAAGCTGCTGGGTTCTTGGTGATGAAAGTGACATGGATTGCTGAAAGGGCTGGTACCCGTATCTTTGAGGAATAATCGGCCAATAACGTGCATGTTTTGGATGTCAGCAATGTAAGACAGGGTATTAATCTGTTCTACTTTTTAAGTACTTTATTTGAGTTTTAGCGAGGAAAAGATATTTAGGTCGTTTGTTATCTGGGTACCTGCATACCTCATTTCCTGTACCACTTTTGGGGAAGTGTAACAGAAGTTCCAACTTACAATAGATATATTTGTATTTGCCAAACTCATCAGTCCTTTCATTTATTAGGGGAATAGTGTACAGAGGGTCCGAAGTATAGACCATCAACAAATAGCACAACCTTATTTCATGTCTTAGGCAGTTAACAGGAATAACCTCATAATCGAATCTTTATTTCAGCACTAGAGGCTCAGTCAGATCCAATAGCACAGCAGATAAGGGAAAACCTGTTACGATTCACCTTTGGCTTACTGCCCTGATCAGATGGGGATCACGTGTGGCCTCAGTTCTTGTAAATCCTGCTCTGGCGAGGTAAGGGCGACCCCTTCCTGTAGCCACGGTGCTGCTGACAGTAGTACGCCACCACAATCCATGCCCTCCAGAAGGAGTCCCAAAGGAAAAACCCCAAAGGGAAAAAACCTCTAGACAGGAACTCCCTGGAACAGAAAAAGAGGACACAAGAAGATCAGAACTTCAACGCCTGGAATTATCACTTGAAAGGCAGGGGAAAAAACAGGAGCAAAAACTGGAATCCAAGAGAAGACCAGCCGGAGTGTGACCACCACAGGAGAAGTGTTGCAACGCACAGGGAAGAAGAATCTAAACCCTTATATACCCCTTAGCAGGAAGTGACATGCAGGAAGAAGTAGGAACACCATCCTGGATTGGGAAAGGAGCTATAGAACAAGCTAGGAAAGACACCATTGTAGTAAGGAGAACAGATGCATGCAGGAAAGAGAAAGGAGAATGGTATGCTGGGAAATGAAAATCATGGCTCCCCAAAGAAGAAGAAAGAAGAGGAGAAGACCCTTGATTGGGGCACCAGAGAAGTGAAAGGACCGAGGGGGTGCACGGGCCTCCCGCGACAACACCCGAGCTGCGCATTGTACGCGGCAAGACCCAACGCCTAACCCTGGGCCTCCGGCCTCGCCGCAGCCTAGGAAACTGGCTGCGGCTGGAAAAAAGGGCCGCAGCGGCCCCTCAACCTGGAAAACAGACTGCGGCCCCCACCTCACAAAACACTTAGCTATAGGGACCTGGCTGTCAGGAGACAGTTATTAAAAATGTCTGCATAGAGAGATTTAATTATCATAGATACTACTGCTACCTGTGTGTTACCTATTCCAAACAACTTATATGTAACCTCGAAATATACCAGTTAATGTAGGTAAAAGCCTTCAAAGTCTTAAGCATATTTACTGTTAGAGCAGGGCTCAGTGTATAGTAAGTCTTTAGCTTTACTACATTTTAGTATTAACCATTAATCCCAATAGTACACTTGGAAACTTTCAACTGGTGCAGGTTTTGAGGCATACTACTCAGAATGTCTGGGAATGTTATGTGACTGTTTCTGCGGGTTCCTGTTCCCGTCTGCTTTGTTGTCCATAGTGGGGAAGTGTAATGAAGCCCCTAGTGTAAATGCACACTTGTCTCTGCAAGAAACATTTTTTGACCATGAAGAAATTCCTTCATCCCTTACAGCTTAAGGTCAATGAAAAGCATTGTTGGAAAGGTTGAAGGTGATTGAGCATCAGGCCAGATGCAACAATAGTAAAATATTAAATGTTGGGGAAGATATGAAGGGTAGTGACATCAAGTATTTTGTAATTAAGTTGCTGCATGGCACTGTATTAAATAACATCACTACTTTCAATCATGGAAAAGAGATAAAAAGAGGCCTGGTGATTCATACTAAATCCAAATCAGAGGGAGCCACTCAGGTTTCCAGTTGAATGTTTAACTTAATATTTTTAATCTGCTACATCAAAAATTTAAATTCGCCAAGACCCAAGCTCCTCTTTCTCAGTTTATTTTGATATCTGAAGGGCAACAGAAGACCAGCACATTAATTGGAAAAATGTGGAAGAGTTGAAGAATTTTAGGTCCTCTACAGAATCAGATGGTGGCGGTACACTTAGATGTGTAATTTGAGAAAGGTTGAAGATGTTGATCAATTAAATGTACCAAGCCAAATACACAAATTATAGTTGAATTGGACAGACGTTTGGAGTAGATGTGGAACTGGATAACAGGGCACTTCAAAGTGCCAGGAAAGAAGAGGAAGGTTAATCTTCTTGTCTTCCTGAATGGAAGTGTAGATATATAGGTTGCACTAACACGTTTCGAGGTAGTACAAATTTATTCTCATTAGTGTATTCTTATTCTACCATGATTTGAGAGTGCTTTCTTACTACAGGGAGGGTGCTTAGTTGGGTAGT